>NC_134041.1:22907584-24407033 GCF_965140245.1 Athene noctua
TTTCAAAGATGTGTCTCTCGAAATCTTTATTTTTTTCTTCCAAATTACAGAAGCATTGGAGTATCTGTCTGGTGATGAATGCTGTTTGGAAAGAGCCTTGTATTCCTGTAGAACGGCAGATAAATTACAGACGCATCTTGTGTCAGGGTCATGCTTTCGTTTATAGGCTATTAAAAATACTGACTTCGTTACAATGATTTTCCTGATAGCTGCTCTTACAACAGTGTTAATTAATGCTTTGGGTTTTTAATACGAATCACAAAGTGACAAGATAAGTGGTAAAGTTTGTTACAACAAATATAAGATTAACTGTGTGTTCTGTGAGGATTTGGTCTATTTTGGAAAGTTTCAAGTTTTTCTAAACTTAAAAAGTAAGAGAAGACATTAGTTAGAAGTCATCCAAACTTTCAGAGCACAACATAGTTATGGCTTTTGTAGCAGGGAAGGTATTACTTTTAGGAGTTACTTTGAAAATGTTCTGATGAGAGGTACTGAAATGAATTTCCTTTTTTGAAAGGAGGATTAAACTTCTTTATCAATCTATACTTTCTTGCAGTTTAGGATGGCTTTTCTCACTAGAAAAAAATACTCTTTTCCTGTATTCTTAAAACTGCTGACATCATATCTTACTTTTTGACTGCAGGTGGTGCTTGTCGTAAATTCATAAGAAAAAAGTTTTCTAGTCCTTCACCTTTACCCCAATTGGGAGTTAGATAACTACTATCTCAAAGCTTTCAAACATGTAAACTTGAACTTTGAAATTACTTGTGGATACATGTTTTACATGCAATTTCTTACCTTTTTGATTGGAATTTAGTGTGACCGGGGCTTTCTTGTTTGTTTTCTAGAAACATACTGCTTTTGCTACCTTCCCTAGTGAAAATGCAGCTGTGAAGGTTTGTATTGAGTTTGTTATTGAATGTTTTAGCAAAATACTTTCCTGAATTTCCAGCTGTGCTCTAAAATGTTTTGCATATCACCTAGTACTTGGTGTTGGGGGGAAAAAAAAATGCAGAGCAATGTAATATTAGAGTTCTGTTTCAGGAGGTGCTTGAGAGATTTGATAAAACGAACACTTCTGTAGAGTTATAGGAAAGGTGGGTTGAAAGGGACTTGTGGAAGTCATCTGGTCCAACCTGTCACTTAGAGCGCAGCAAGCTTACCTGAGTTGAAACTGATCAGGGCCTTGTCTAGAGGGTGTATGTGCAGTTATATATAAACTATAAAGCAAACATAATTTACTTGTCTCCTGCATAATTGCATACTTGCCATAAAATTCAGACATAGTGATGTACACAATTCAAGACTGCCTTGAATGCTCAAGTTTGATAACAAAAAGAAAACTACCATGTTAATGGGGTACATGGATGCCAGAAAGGTAATACTAATACTACTTTTTAAATATGAATCTGGTAAAAAGACTGTATCCAGAATTTCTTATGCTCTGATTTTTTTAGTGGTGGGTTTTTTTGTTTGTTTGTTTGTTTTAGGCCATGCTCAAAAAAGTTACAAACACTGTGAGGTGAACAGTGATGAATTTAGGTTGCTTTGTGTCAGTTGTTATCAGCCTGTCAGCATCTGGACTTGCAGAGTACTGGTGCTTCCTAGTGTCGCTGTTAAGAATCCTGATTTTAAAATTCCCTGCTATTACTAGTGTACTTCATCGTGTTGGTAGTTCACGAGCAAGAGGTTGGTTACTTGAAATCAGAGATATGCTAGGCTGTGTAATAAATACCATTGTTGAGGTCGCAGTCTCGCTACTGTGTTCAGATGACCTAAGCCTCTGCAACGGTTCTTTTTCCTTCCTGCTAGCAGGAAAGAAGCTGCTGTAAGCAGGGCTGCGAAGGCAGGAACGGTGCAGAACTACCTGTGGCTGTAGCAGCACAGTCGTAGCTTAAAGCAGCATCCTATGGCTAGTGAACCATCCAAAGAAAAAACAGTTATGCTTTGAAATAGTTCTGATGTTTTTCCTCTTCCCTTTCTTTTCTCTATTATAATTATTTGAAGGCTTTGTCAAGACTGCATCAGCTGAAACTTTTAGGTCACACCTTAGTTGTTGAATTTGCGAAGGAGCAAGATAGTGTGCAGGTACTTAGCCAGCCTTCTGTCTCAGAGAAGTGTAAAAGGTATGTGCATAATAATTTAGTTTCTGTGTTTGCGGTCAAGGAAAGGAAATTCATGATACTTTTGTAGTACTGTTAAGTCAAAGGATAAATTAAAACCATTTGGAAGTGTGAACAGGCAGATTCTGATCTATAGACAAGTAACTGCATTCCTTCTGTTAGTATTGTTTCATTCAGTATCATCATGAAACAATTTTCATCCTTATTCCTATAGTAATTAATATCTTTAATCAGCAGATGGTCCTGTTTGTTCTCACATACAGAGCAAGACCAGTCTGTGTAAGCTGGCCTCTGTGTTGCACAGGTTTCCTGTGTTTAAAAAAAGACTTATACTTTTTTTTGGTTAGGATTATAATTTTCTTTTGCTGTTAAACAGTGCATGCCATGATGTTTCTTTCTAATGTAATGGAGAGTCAGGCAGAATTGACACCTGCTAGCATAACTGTATAAGACTATACTGTTACAGCTTACTTCTAAGCTAGAGCTGATTTGTGTGTATCTAGCTCGAAGCATGAGCAGAACAAACATAAAACTGTCCAAACATAAAACTGTTCAAATAGTTAAAAATAAAAATTTTTAAAAAATAATCAATGAATCTTAATGCTAGTGTGATCAAGAACTGTGATAGTTTGGGTTTAAATTGTCTGTCAAGTACTTAATTAAAAAAACAAGTTGCGTAGTTAGACTTTCAGGTTTACCTGTGTAGTATGTAACTAAGTGATAGAAGCTGTGTGGTAGTTCTTAATTCAATAAATCAGAGGGTTTAAGTTATTTATTCCACTCTCTGAACAAATCAATAATTTAATACCTTTGATTTTATACAGTCTCTGAACAGTGTTACACGAAATGATTTTAGTTCTTTTCCTGTGAGCAGATTTAAGTCAGGAGTGTTTGAATATAGAGAGATTTACTTAAATCTGCATAAATCTTGATTTTAGAAATTTGGCTACTATAATTATCCACATGTATTAATTCTAAAGAATTAATAATGCTATTGATAAAAGATGTTAAAAATACAATAGTAACCTATTTCTTATATTTTTGATATGAGATTAAACATATTTCATACATTATGTAAGGCACATAAATTTTGCCCATTTTTGTTTTAATTTATGCTAAACTAATTTTCAGTTCAGAAGAGGCAGTGAAAGAAGAAGAGAAGAAAGAACCAAGCTGTATTAAAATAGATAATGGAATTGCACCCAACCATGGGTTAGTGGGTTGTTTTTTCTCTTAATTATTTTATTCCATTAGTTTATTTTGAAATAAGTGTTACATGCTGTTGGAATAAGAGAGAATGAAGTGTGCTGCATTCTCTCTTGTTTCATGCAATGCTGCTGTTCTACATGCATAGCTTGTAGGAATTGTCATAAAGATGAAATTTTAGTTCTTCAAGTTTAGAACTCTCACAGCTGAGTAATGACTGGTGCTTCGAGCCATGAAGCTGCAGATTGCATACGGACAGAATAAATTCCTTTTTGGGCTAATAAATCGAGCGCTTTGAGCATTGAGTTTATGATGTTTGTACAGCATGCTATGCTGTTCTTTTGGCTTTGGACACCTGGGTTGTTTCTGTGTACTTTAGGCTTTCTGCATCTGTTGGTACTTTCATTGTGCCCAAGCCCAGTCACTGTCATACATGAGGGGATTGTTCCCTCGTGTTTAAAGACAGAATGTAAGTGGCTCAAAACTGTTCCAAGGGAAATAATATTTCAGTGATACTTCAGATGTAATCAACAGTTAAACCTCTAGTAATCATTAATTGTTATCAGCCATTATGTGGCAATAGTGCTAAGATGTCTTGTTTTTAATCTTTTTTTCCTCAGCCTCACCTTTCCCATCAATTCTTGCCTCAAATATTTGTATCCACCACCTTCAAGTACAATTCTAGCAAATATAGCAAATGCCTTGGCAAGTGTGCCCAAGTTTTATGTTCAGGTAAGTAAAAAATGGCAAAAAAAGAAAGTATAAAAGTAAAACCATCTTTTTTCTCTTTGAATTATCTACAGAAATAATTTTTGTCATAGTAGAATATGAAGTTAGTTTTCCTGTGATGGTGTTAACCAGTGTTATTTTTTTATTATGCTGAGATTATAAGATTTCATTGACCAGAAGTAACTTGCTTCATTGATGCTGAAGACTTAACTGGATATGATCTTCCTAGTTGGGATGTCACTTGAATACTTGGAATTTCGTTCTGAGAAGATGCTTTACTTTTTCTTGATTAGCCTTTTTAGGGTGTTGCTCATATTGACTATTAGTGTTGGATCCCAAGTGCAGGTTTTCACATTGCTTAATAATCAATGTAGTTGTGTCTTCATTAAAACTATGTTGATTTACACCTGCCAGAAGTTATCAGCTATGATACCTAGCAAGAAACTGTTCTCATTTACTATTTTTTTTAAAGGAAATCTTGTTTATCTTGAATTATTTCAGGTACTTCATCTTATGAATAAAATGAATCTTCCTCCACCTTTTGGACCAATTACAGCTCGCCCTCCCATGGTAACTTTTTTAATATATGTTTTAAGTACTGTAAAATGGATTCACAGTTTAAAATGTTAGCAACATGGTAGGAGATCTATGTTCAGACTTATAGAAGTTGGAGAGATCTCTAGAGGATAGCAAATACTGCTGCATTTAAGATGTGTATGTTCATCTTCTAAAGAAATACTTCTAACTGTACTTAGAACAAAGAAATATAAATGTATGATAGTACTACTGGAATATTTTAAACTGTTGAGTATAAAAAATGGGAGGTTGTAGCGTCACGTTACAAATCCGGGAAGCAACAGGCTAATGGTATTGTTTACTTTACAAAGATGTGTTAAGTCCATTGATCCATGTGTTTCTTTGGAGCTCTGATTACATTCAGATTGGTAATGCAATTGTACAGTGCTTTTGAAGGTAACTTGCTCCGTCTCAGGGATGTTTTTGGAAAGAGACAGGGTTGAGGAAAACTGGGAGAGGCTTAGGAGGAATTGTTTCTCAAGGGAAATAGAAATACCAGCTCTGTGGTCTCTGTTCTCTGTTGATGTGATAGAGTAGCTTGACTGCCAGTGTAGGATAGAGCAAGTGAGGACTTGCATTAATAGTGACAGCTAACAGTATTTGGATATAGTGCAGTTGTGCTGCGCTACTCTTTGTGTTTGCCCTAACAGAACACTTGCTTCTAGTAACAGGGGAGCTAGCTGGTAGAGAAAATTGTGAAATCCGTCACATAAATTCATTCACACTCATTTTCTGGGAATAATTTTCCTAGTTGCCTGGTATTCGGCCAGGTTAAGCACTGTGAATTTAGTGGTCAGGCAGAAAAGACTTGTAAGGTGAGAAGTCAGTCCTTAAAATTCTGAGAGCAGTTTTGAAAGGGCACAGAGCATATCTAATGCCAGAAGATATCAGTGCCTTATGGAACTGATGGTGCATAAAAGTAGCTGTTAAGTGTAGTGAGATGTTGAAAGTGGAGCTGGAGATGATTTTGTATATAGGGAATTCCTTATATGTGGTTTTTGCTGTCTCAATTAAAAAACTGATTCCTTTCATGAAATCTTAAGTCCTTACAAAAATAGAAATGTAACTTTGATAGGTGATGGAAGGTTCAGTCTAGAAACTGAGAGGGCTTGGGAGCTTAGGCCTCCTCCCATGTATTTTGACCATATTCTTCTCAGGAAAGTCTTTAAAGCTGAGTGCAAAGTAAAAACCCAGGGCTTTGGCTGCTATATTTTTTCTTTTCAAAATAAACATTCATTGTTATGCTTCAGAAAGCAGCAAATGTTTTTTTTCTTGTCGAAAGGTTTTCATTAGTAATGTGGTTTAGTAAAATAGCATCTATATTCCTATAAACATACTTCAAAAAATTCTTGTCATCTTCTAATTTATTGCTTTGACTGGTTTTATTATGTAAAGGAAAAAAGATAGGCAGATTTTTTTTCTTAAAACATTTAATTACCTTTTTGAACTTTTCCCCCATTATTAGTATGAAGAATATCTACCAGTGCCTGTGCCACCTCCCCCAGTCCCACCTCTCCCTCCTGAAGAGCCTCCTTTGCCTGAAGAGGAAGAAGAGCAACTATCTAGTGGAGATGAATCAGAATATGAAAGTGATAATGAGGAGGAAAAGGAGAGGTATGCATTTTATAGTAATTTGCAAGCTCTTGGGCTCTTCTAAAGCGGTGTGTTTACTTTTCTACCTTCTAATTCAGCACTAGATTTAGTGGAATCTGTTAATGTTTGCAGTATATAGATAATCTTTCCAGATGCTTAAGGAATCTCCAGAGTGACTTAAAACCAGAAGGACAGTGCTGTTGTGAATCACAGTAAGAGAAAGAGAATGGCCAAATGGTATGCAGATCATTTGTTCCCATGTCCAAGAAACAAAAACCCCACAGAAAAAAAACTCAGAGTCAAGAGGGTGTACAGATATAAGGAAGCAATAATTAGTTTGTTTTCTGGATTCTTCATTGTTCCACATCTTTACTGAGTAAACTACTCGGCCTGAGTCATATGTGCACTCTTGACTTCCAAAATGTTCTGTGTACATCAGTGTGTGATTGCTAGGAGTAATAATAATGGGAGGTGGTGTGTGCTGAGGATTCTCTTGGGAGTTTTGGGACTGAATTACATCACAGCTGGTTTTCTTAATCTTGAAACTACTGCTAAATGAAGAAGCAATTTTCTTTATTTGCTATTTAAACTGAAATGTAAATCAGACCCTATGCTATATTCAGAAAAATACATGGCATTTGGAAAAAGGCATCCTGTTGAGTGGAAGTAGATTTTGATTGGTCACTTAAATTCTCTGTGTGTATTGATTTGCTATGTGTTACAGTTTAGTAATGTAGTTTTGGTCTTAACCATATTCTGTAAAGTTGTATTTCAGGGGCTTTAAGGAAGGGGGATGGGTTTTCAAAATCACTATTTTCAAACAAACTGTAAACCACTTTGGTTCTTTTTAAAATTTTGTTTAAAATAGAATGACCAAGTTGATGGAATTAGCAACTCTTCAGCCTAAAAGACCAATAAACACTAAGAGGCGTGGTGTTAGAAAAAAGCAAAGAATTAAAGACTTATTGAATCTTCCTGTGTGTACTCCCCACAGGTTTGTATTATTTCTGTGGTTTTTGCATTTTTTCAGAAGACTTCCTTTTACTAAATGATGTTCTCTTTATCATGTTTGCTTTAGTGTTGCTGTTTTAAAACATTCTTCACTGGTATGTAAATTTGGTAGTGGAGTTGGTCTTCCCTTACAGTCATACTTGATTTTACTGATCTAAAGGTCCAGATTTTCCATGTAATTTTGTGGTGGTTTAAGCCCTGCCAGGACCGGAGACCACGTTGCCGTTGCCCCTCCCCCACCCTCAGCCGGTCAGGCTGGCAGTGAGGCACAAACCCAGGTTAAAATAAGAAGAAATTTAATACAGCAGTGTGATAAACAATCTGAACAACAACAGTAGCAATGATAATAATAAACAGCAATAACAGTAAGCAAGACAAAAGATATACAGAGAAATACTGCAATGGTTATGGAACAAGCCTGCTGTGTGCTTCCTGCCACCAAAATCTCAAAGGAAAAAGTTCCCTTGCTCCTGTGCCTGGACCTGATGTCAGCATGGTATGAATAACCCGGCTGGAGATCCTTTCCCCCTCTCTCTCTCTCTGCTGGGGAAACTTAACCCTATCCTAGCTGAACCAGGACAAATTTGAACTCAAGTTTGCTCAACAGTCTTAATCTGTAAACTGTGACTGGTTCAAGCCCTGTGTTTCTCTTGCTATCAAACTAACAAAAACCTCTTTTTCATAAAAAAGTAACACAATTTCATATCACAGCCCTGACAGAAGCAATCTGGACTTATTTTTTGGGATACTTCTTAAAATAAAAATTTAAAAAAAAAAATGATACTTGAAGAATTAAAACTGATTTAGTTTAAAGTAAGTTTGGTTTCTGAAACTGCAGTACTATGTCACAGTAGACACACCAGTGTAGTATTTCTATATAGTGATCATCAATTGTGAATGTGTTTTCACTAATAGCCTTCTCACTCCAAGTGATTTGCTATATTTTTTTTAAATTTGGTATATTTTACACACTGTGAGAGCAGTGGCAAGGCCAATTATTTCTCATATTTAAGTTACTGATAAAGCTTTTCATAAATGCCTGTCTATTCTGTAATGCGGTATGGAATTCCTGGTTTTGCTCTCACAGCCAGCCATACCTATTGTATTTGTAGTGTTTTAATCAACTTGAACTCTATTGGGTGAAACTTAGAGAATGGAAAACTCACATATTTGTGGTAAACAGCATAAAATCTATCTGGAAGAAATCTTGTATTTAACTATGCATTTATCAGTGTCCAGATCTTTAATTGACATGTTGTTGTTTTAAACAGTAATTTGCACCCTGCGCTGTCACCTTCAGATGTCTTTGAGCAGCCACAGCATGTAGGTCCAAAAAAAATAGAGTTCCATATTACTACTGACATCCCAGCTGTTCTTCAGATAAACTCGGAAAAAGAACTGAAGAATGGTAAGATTCTCCAAATGTATTTAATATTAAACTCATGTGGTTTCAGTGTGTAGAAGGCTGCTGAAATTTAGGCTGGGAAGATCTTTTATTTTCTTCTTTTGTATTAGAGCTTTCATAAATAGTATACATCAGAATTTGAGAACACTGACTTGCATCTTGTCTGCATTTGCTGGTTTTCCCGTGGTAAAGCACAGAACTCTGTTACTCATGGTAAAGGGTCTAGAGAATTTTAAAGGTCTCTTTCTCCCCCATGTGATCTATGGGTTTATGGTGAATTGCACTTTCTTTTAAATGTTAAGGTGTATTTTAACAAATGTTATAAATGCATTCTCACTATTATATAGTGCAATTTAATATATCAGGCTAATTTCAGATTTTCCTCTTCCAGCTCTTAGCAGCATTGAAGTGATTGCCATCTCCTTCTCTGTGATGCACTGATTATCTGCTATAAAAATGCTGGGCGATAATAGCAATGAAGTGTGATGGTTTCTTACAGGGTTATGGTCAGTCTGTGTTTCGTGGTACTTCACAGTAATATACAGTTTCTTTGAATGAAAATTAGATAAACCATTGAAATGGATACAGGCTCGAATAGCAAGGTTAGTTTTACCTTAACTGGCATGTGCCATGGCTTTTATTTGTAGTACAGTTGGTTGTATAGGACCATATGGAGCAGGTGTGTTTGTCAAACCAGGGATTAAGACACATTTCTTTAAGGATGTGTTCAGATTGCTTTACAAAGTCTACTATATTAAAACGGTAATGAAAGGAGTATACTTTATTGCTTGCTGTTGATCCTTTTGTGAATAAACATACAAACCACTTCTTTATATAATGTGTTGAAATTTCAGACCTTTATGCAACCACAGAAGAAATCAATAATACAGGCTTTGGAAGGATTTTCCCAACTCCTAGTTCAAATGATAAAATGGAAACTGAAGAGGATGATGATGAAATACCATCAGAATTTATTTCTAGAAAGGATCTAGAAAAAAACAGACTTTCTAGAGAAGGTATAACTGTCAGAATAAATTATTGAATAATAGGTCTTTGATTTGTTGTAACAAATAGTTTAAATAAGTATTTCCTTTATTAATTGATCATATAGTAAATTATTTTATACCAAGCAAAAATACTAAGTACATGAGCTAAAACGTTGTCTGTTTTTGTCTTCAAGAAATGGAAAAATTTTCTGTTTTCAAAAACTATGAGCCAGGTGATCCAAATTGCAGGATATATGTGAAGAATTTAGCTAAACAAGTTCAAGAAAAGGTAGGTAAGCAAGAAAAATAAATATTTATTAAAAGGGCTGTTTATCAGCTTTTCTCTTATGCCTACCCTTTAATTTCAGGATCTCAAGTTCATTTTTGGAAGATATGTTGACTTCCAGTCAGAAGTGGAACGAAATATGTAAGTTAATTTGGTACTTGGTTAAAATTAAGCCTTTTATGTTAACTTCTATAATACAGTGAAAATTGATTTAGAAACTAGTCATCTTTTTTCTTTATGCTTCTGCATAAAGAAAAAATGTTTCATCTGAAAATCTTCATTTATCACAAGTTCAGAAATAGAATTATTTTTTTGAACAGTGTCTGAGGACTCTACTATTTTCCTCTTATATTTTTGTTACCAAATTTACTCTTTATTGGCTGAGTGACACAGAATGAACAGTGTAGATGATTGTGTGTATCTGATTATCTTGCATGTCATATTTACTCCAGTTGTACACCAGTTTGCCATCCTGCAGTCTAATGTCACTTTTTACTAAATGGTTGCCTCAGGCAAGATGGTCTCCAAATAATTCCTGCTTGTGGGCTCTGCTCCCATTTCTGTTATTTCTCCACCTTGAAGCGTGAGAATTATACTTGTTCTGTGAAATATGAAAGTGTGGTTAAACGTCAGTAATTCCCAGTTGTCTTAATTTGCTTCTAGGTTTGATATACGTTTGATGAAAGAAGGCCGTATGAAGGGACAGGCTTTCATTGGACTTCCTAATGAAAAAGCAGCTACTAAGGCTTTAAAAGAAGCAAATGGATATGTCTTATTTGAAAAACCCATGGTGGTTGTATCTTTTTCTTCAAACATTTCCATTATATTCTTTGTAGTCTGTCTCCCAAGCTCTAGTTTTGCTGTCATAGTGTTCCACTTATTAGAAATCTATGGAAAGGGGAAATACATTAAGAAAACCAGGCAGCATAGCAGCATAGTGTACTTACTATTGTTAATTTTATGATAACTGAAAATTATATAGAGGCACCTCTTCTGAAATAGGAAAGTACGTGTCCTTTATTGAAGACGCTAAAACCAGACAAGACAATTTTATTTCTTTGATCTGCAAACACAATAGAAAAAATAATTGTGCTTGTATGACCATTGTATTTAAATAAAGTAACCTTTTTGACTTGGTTAAGCTTGTGTTTACAGAATTAAGAACATGAAGAAACGTTCCTGTCAGGGTCAGTGGTCTCTGTTTAGACCATATTTAGCTTTCCAGCTGGAACTGTCAGTTACTTTAGGCTTGTGTAACATGTTGAGATTTCTACACTTTTTGATTGCAATGCCCTGGTTTTTGTCTATAATTCCTTTCTTACTTTTTTACACTTAAATGTTTCACAGTTTATTTACTTTCCTTTGTACTCTTGTGCACCCCAACCTCTGTTCCTTTTAGCTTTTTTCCCCTCCCAAATAACCTACTGAGACATCAAAGTTACAGTTCTTCATCCCAGCATGTTAATTCTGTAAATATCAAGCATTTATCCTGCTGTAGTTAATCCTGTTTGCACCTAACCCATTTACAGTTAGTTCTCCTTATTTACTTAGTATTGTAAACTGTTGGACAGGCTTGCTTAAAATTTTTTGTACTGCAGATCAGTGAGGTTCTAATCTTTGACTAATAGACATTATTGTTATAATATTTAATACTATAGTTGATTCACAGATAAAGGCCAGTTTTTACTGAAATAATACTACTTTGCTGCTTGATTGGCTTCTGTTTATTATTGACACTTGTAGTCCTTAACAGAATCTCAGCAATTTGCTCGCTCAGCTAGACCAAAACAGGATGCCAATGAAGGGAAAAGAAAAAAGTAGAGCACTGCATAAGGTATGGATTCTCTACCTGAAAATAAAAATAAGAAATAGGCTGGGGTTTTATGCTCATTTGTTTTCTTCAGGTTTTTTGTTTGGTTTTATTTACTATATTTTTAATGGCTTTAGGAATAGTGATAATGGAGGGGAGATTATCTATACAATTTTATTTTCTTAAATGTGCATTTACACCAGAAAACCAGAATGCAAGACATATAGCTGGTGTACATTTAAATGTTGCTTCTTTCTCTGTTTAGAATCTTGGAGACTGCCATTTCCCTAATCCTGATACCCTAGGGTAGTTGTCAGTTTGTCTAATCCGTAGTCTGGGGAGCTAAGGAGTATAATTCTGTTGACTTGGACCATTTACTTCTTAGTAATCTTCCAGGGTTTAGGCTTTGAAAAAGAGGTGCTTCTTGTCTCATTCCCTTCTGTCTCTGCAAATTTAAAATGATCCTGAAGAACTGTTTCCAGCAGTAAACTCACTTCTGCTAGCTCTGTGAAAGGCCTTTGGCTTTGCTAACTGAGGGCTGTTGCAGCATCCTTTAAACTTATCTGATTTAGGAAAACGTATTGTGTCAGAAAGTGTTACTTAACGTTGCATTGATCAAGGCTTCCTCTGCTGGGGAATGCAGAGGTCCTGATTTTTTGGTATCACTGTCTAAACTTGCTATGAAAGTAACTTTTAGCAGAAAGTAATCACTAACTTTATTTGCTATCATATAGCTTTACTTCACTTCTGATTATTTGCTTTATATGAAAGTAACTCAAAATCAGATCTAATCTAACTGTGAGGGGTTTCATGGCCTAAAAACATAAAAAGTGAACTGTCTCAAATTAGCATACGAAGTAACTGGTACAAGAATTAGAAGCACTTATTTCTCAATCTGCATCCTCTGATAGACCAGCCAGCTCAAATTTAAAGGGCATCACTCTGGTTACGCTTCCACCTAAGACCAAAGGAACTCAAAGTTCTGAAACATTCTACTTAATCCATAACATGTTCCTAATCATAAAAAACCCTGAAGTTTTAAATAAAGGATGTGAAAAGCTGGTTTTGATTTTTAAGAATAGTATTTCTTTTTATAACAGTTACTTCAACTATAGGTTTCTGTTCTGTCACTGGGCTAAGGATTTTTGACATCAGATTACACTGGAGCTTGTTTTCCTTATTTGTGAGATCCTATTGGGTTTTTTGAGTTACTGATTTGTGGTTTGCAAAATCTGTAGTTTACTTTTATTAAGTTTAAAGATCACTGGTTTTATAGGCATTCTTCTGTACTGGTCATTGAAAAGAGACAAATGAGCCTTGGCTAAAGTTTATGGGAATGTTTGTCTTGTTTCTTACTCCTTCCTCATTAGAAAAAAGCTAGTATTTTATCCAGTGTCTAATAAGAAAATTACTAAGGTTTCTTTAAATGCAAAAAAGAAACTTGAAGTATTTTAGCTATTGGAAAGCCATATAAATGAAGCCCAAACATTTTTATTCTTTTAGGAATTTCACATCTTTCCAACTAATTTTGTACATTAAATCTATTTCTGCCTTCACTAAACATGCTAAATAATACTTGAATTACAAAAAATATAATGAGGTGCTTATGTGGTTATTAATTGTGCTGATGGTCAACTCAGCAGCTTTTTTTAGAATGAGCAAACATGTACTTATGTTAGACTTATTTGTGCACCTGAAAGTCTGCCATGAGTTACCTTGGTGTCATTGGTTTAATGTGTCATGGGCAGAATTTCCTTTCCTTGACCATTTGTATGTAAACATCACAGAATGTGCTACAGACTAATACAGATTTCTAGGGATCAGTGAGGTTTAATTAAAAATACTTATTTCACTTCTCAACTAATGATGAAATTGAACCCTATTATGGTTTCCTGTTCCTGCTGGAATATTCTGATGGATGCTGATTTATGATGCAAAATTTTGTGATAGAAATCTGAGTCTGTAAGGAAGAACATTGTCAGAATCTCATGTGAAACATATATATGCATATAAACAAGCTTATGCAAACATCTGAGGGACTTCAAATTTGATCTCTATCCTGCATCTCAGTGTCGCTGTTTGGTTTTTTTTAATCAACTAAATTGACATAAGTTAAACTTTTATTTTTAAACAGGAAGAAGCTATGTTAAATTCATGAATGTTATTGCAAGTATTTCTATTATTTTTTAGTATCTTCTCTACAAATATTTTATCCTTTGTAGAGAAAATAATACATATAGTTTATAAAAAATACTATGTAACTCCTTGCTGGCTGAAATGTCTTTTTCTTGAGGGACTGGCAAAAATTTCAGTTAGTATTTGGGGTGACTGTTTTTTCTGTAGCTAAAATACAGCTTTTTGGGAGAAAGGTTATGTAGAAGAAACTGATGTTGAGAGGTCTCCAGCTTCTTCATATAGAAGTGACTTGAAAGCCTGCATTGAATTGAAACATGATTGGGTTATGAACCTGATGGAAAAAGTGAGTCTGGAAAATGGTAAAGACTTGAAGGAGAATTAATGAGACAGAAAAATCTGGTGTTGTCCCACTAGTTCAAGTTATCAAAAAATGTATTTACTTTTGAATTTAGTGTTGGTGGACTCATCAGCCCTCATTAAATCTCATAAGGGGGTCAAAACTGTATTTTATCAGAGGCATATTTGCTTTTGATAGGTAGCATAAAGTTATGTGTATGCAATACTGAGAATCAAGTAAAATTAAACCACATTCTGCTGTTCTTCTTTAGAAACATTCCTGCGTAAATACTGCAGTAATACTGTCATGCAGAGTGTATCCTTTCTTGTTGTATCCTTTTTTTGTGCAATGTTTCCCGTAGCACTCAACTACATCTAAGTTTTGTATAGAGTAGGTGTGGGGAGGAGTTTACATGTCTTAGAGCTTGAACTAATCTGGTAACTTTAAAAGCAAAGAGCACTTCTGGGGGAAGAAAAGGGGGGAAAAAAACCACAACAAAACCAAAAAAACTCCAAACAATGCATTGTCTGTTTTCCATTAATAGACACAATGAAGGTTTCTAGTCTTAAAAGGTAGCCTCTGTATTCTTCCTCAGAGGTCATATAACTTGCTGATTTGTGGTCCAATTCTTTAGCTCATATGAGCTAGAAGTGTTCCACTGATGTGCACGGAGCTGTGCTGAGCTTACACTGAGGATGTCTTCTTTTTTTTTCTTTAAATATAATAATATTTTGGTTAAAATATGCTGCAGAGCAATTCTTAATAATATTAAAGGGTTGACCAGTAATTTAGATCATTTGATAGTTACTGTTATCCTGGTATATGAGAAATGATCTGTAGTTGACTTAGTTTGTACATTCCTTACTTTTTCTTTTTTGACTAGAGAAGAAAATCTAACAGTATCTTGCAATGAAGTATTTGGAATTGAACTATTTATCACTGCTACATTTTTATTGGTTGTTTTTTGTTTAGATTGGTCTCTGCACTGAGGTAGTGTTGCTAGTGACTTACTTTTCTTGTGGATTTCATATTACATTATTGTTTAACTTACTGTAATATTAAATTAATACAGCCTGTATCTATTAAGTTAGATTTCTTTCAGACGTTCGGCACTTTTCTAAATACTAAGTATCTTTTGAAAAATTTAGTTGTCAGAAGAAAGCATAACAGTATTATTTTCTGATTGTTCTTACTTTTAACATGCCTTTGTGATGTTCCAGGTCCCTTTTGTGTTCCATCTCTTTCAAGTATTACCAAGCTGGGGGAAGAAGCAGTGTAATCACCAGGACTCTTTGAACTGTGCGTAGTAGCATTTCTAAAGTATTTAAGGCAGAGTATAAATTTTGTCATCCTAAAGATTCCAGATATCTTTAAACTGTCACAAGACTTATATGATAAATGTACGTTAGTTTGCTTGTGAAATCTCTAATAAATTATTTCCTTTCTCTTCATTTTGACTTGTGTTTTGTTGTGGAGTTTGGGAGTGGGAAGGAGGAAGAAG
The DNA here is from genome assembly GCF_965140245.1 of Athene noctua. Classification (NCBI taxonomy): domain Eukaryota; kingdom Metazoa; phylum Chordata; class Aves; order Strigiformes; family Strigidae; genus Athene; species Athene noctua. The sequence goes on from NC_134041.1 coordinate 22,923,284, forward strand.
ACACTTTTTTTTGTTGTTTTGAAAGGGTGAACAGTCCAGTTGTAACTGTGCAGCATGTTATACATGATTCAGAGCACCTCCTTGAGTGTGGTGTTTAGTTGTTAGTGTTTCAGGGTAAAAAGGTAAGATCTAAGGATAATCTCATTTTTTGTGTAAATCTTTTCCTTGTCTTGGAGACTAAGCAGGGGGACTAGTACACTGGCATGAATTTGTGCTGTGAAATGAGGCACTGGTTTTTCTTTAGTAATTAATTTTCATTGTTCATCTGCATCTTGAAAAATATCACTAGTGAGCCTAAAATCATTAAAACAAGAGTAGCAGATAAAAGGGTGTTAAACCAGTGTTGGTGTGGTTGAACTGGGTTTAAAAAAAACCCAAAACAATACTGTGGAGTTCGCATAGTAAGATCTGTTACATACTAGGAAGATCAGTATGACTTTCTAGAACTGCGTGGGAAATATTGCAGTGATGTTTACTTGGCGAGAGACTCCAGTGCATTTAAGCAGAAAATGATTTCATAAAACATTAATTCATAGTTAATGGTGTAGTAACAGGATGGTGTGAAGACTTGTTTTGTCATCGTTCCAGCTGCAAACAACCTAAATCACTAGGACTGATTGCTGGACCAAAATAAGTGTATCTTTGCTGTTTTTTCAATATGAACTGGTTTAGCAGGTTACTTTAAAATACTTTTAATGGAATTCTGCTTAGCTTATTGGTTGTGTTCCCATGTGGACTGTGTAGTTGTTTGTTAGTTTATCTTACCTGTATTTGGAGTAGTAGGCCAGGAAAAATACACTTAAGAGGAAGTTTTATGAGAACTTTTGAAGGATTTATGTTGCTTAGAAGAGAGAAAAAAAGTGGTTTAAAAAATTTTTTTAGTGTTCTGTGGCCATTCCATTATGAATGCTTATGCTAAGCTGTGCTCTTGGTGGGTTCGTTACTAAAGAACAAATAAAACATACTGCCCACCATCCTATTATTGATAATCTATCAAGGAAACTTCAGGGTTTTTTAAAGTCAAAAGGCAAAGCTTTTTTTCCCTGTTTTTTTGTATACCCGCTTCTGCTGGTTGGTTTTTGGTTTGCGGTTTTGGGGTTTTTTTCCCCTTAGAATGTTTGTTCTGTCTGATATTTCAGGTCAAATGACCTCTTTTTTAACACGTCACTAGAGCAGGCTTCAGAGATCACATATAAGCAGTGAATTCAGGCTTATTTCACAGTTTTTCATTAGCTAATGACATATAGACACAGCAACATTTATTATTTAATTAAACTTTTGAATAAACTCATATCACTATAATTTTCAAGGTGAGGCTGACTCAGATAATCTAGTAATCAAGAATTTTACTACAGTGCTCTTGTATAAATTGACTCCTTGATATAGCAAAGATCTTGCGATAGCAGAAGCTAAATTAATTTATGGTTTAAATGTGAGTTGTATGCCTTATCAGAATTTTCCTTGAAAGCCAAATTCACGTGGTCATTCTAATATGCTTTTAATTTTAACGAGATGGATTTTTAAAAAGCATGCACACTTATCCAGTGTCCTCATTGTGAGTTTGATACATAATGCTCCTCTTCAGCTGCAGTCTTTTGAGTGTTTGTTCCTCAAAAACTTTGATTTTTAGGGACTTCACTATATGGTTGTGAAAAGAAGTTTTGGTTTTGAGAAGGTAAAAATAATAGTGTCATCTGCAAAGTGGAGTTAATGTGCATTTAGAAATGAATGGCTTCTAGCTAAATTACCCTTATGATAATAGCAACTTGGAGAATTCACGAAGATGTTGCTTGGTTTGCATTTTTGTTATCCCTTTGTATCTTTGGAAGTTGACAGCTAAGCAGGCACCTAATGTCAAACAGAGAATCACTTTTCCTTTATGGTTTTCTAGGACATTTCCAACTGCTTCCAGTTTATTCCTTAAATACATCTCCCTTGATACAAGACTGAAGAGAACATATTTGTTATTGTAAATACTCGGGTTTCCTTGAGCAGCTACATTGCTATGGTTCCTATTGTAGGACAAACACCCGAGTCCTGCAACTCCTCCCTGAGTCTTACTCCAGCCTAGCAAGCAGCTTCTGGTATAAGATCCTTTTATATTACATGCAAATATTTCGTTGTGGTTTTGACTGTTCTTAGAGAAAAGCAGCATTCTGATAGTGAAAAACTCCTTTGTTACTCAGAGCAAAGCCACTGTAGCAAATTAAAGTAGGAAACACTCGTTACTCCAGTGTAGCCGTCAAAGGTGCGAAACCCTTCCTTGAGCTAGCACGTTTTCAGGCTGCATCTGGATGGAGCCGCTTCACAGAGCTTTGTGACTCAATTTATTGCATGTAAAAAGGTATATAGTAACCATGCCCTACCTCCTGACACCACGCTGAGTCACAAGTACAGAACCAAGCGATTACCATACTGCATAAAAGGCCGAGTAACTTTCCAAAGCAGTGGAGCAGGGTAACAGCAAGGTGGTGCTATACTCAAAGCCAAAAATACTTTGGGGAAAAAAAAAAGGGGGGGGGGAGGGGGCGAATAAGGGTATAGGCGGAGAGATTTTCTTTCTCAAGTCTCGAGAACAAATATATTCCAGAATGTAATTATATCCTGGATCAACATAATCACGCGTAACACAAACCTTCCGGCGCAGCCGTTTCTCCGGGGCGCGCCCGGCGCCAGGCTGAGGGGCGCGCGCGTGCTGCCTGCGGGCTGCCGGGGCCGCCCCAGCGGAAGGGGCGGGGCCGGGCAGCGCTGGGGCCGCGGCGGCGCCCGGCGGGCCCGAGGCCGGAGCCCCGGCAGGTACGTGGGGAGCGGGGCCGCGTCGGGCCGTGCGTTCGCCGCCGGCGTGTGCCGGGGAGCCCCGGCAGCCTGTGGCGGCAGGCTCTCCCGGCGAGGGCTGTGCGGGGCAGAGCCGAGGCGGGGTTGCTTCGCCTGCGTGAAACGTGCCGCTGCTGAGGGAAGCTCTGCGGGGAGTGCCTAGAAGGTCACATGGAAACGACTTTCCTGTAGCAGCGTTTAACAGCTGAAGTTTCAGCAGGCTGCGTCAAACCTCTCACAAATTTAGATGTTGGCTGTTGCTAGTATTTCTGAGGCAGCAGCTGAGTTTCGTACCACAGATTGTAACCCAGCAGAAGACAGGCTGACCTGATTCTCACATTGTCCAAGACGGCAGTGGCGTTCTTCAGAAACAGTTTTCTTCCATGTTCTTTGAATAGCCATCAGTTGTCCTCCTTTTTCTTTCACGGGAGAATACAGGCCGCTTCCTTTTTTTCTAAGTTGCAAAAGCATTTTGAAGCTAGAGCCTTCAGAGTGTGTTGGGGATTGCAACATCTCCATTCTCGTCATTACTTGTACTGAAGTCAAAGCAGCCATAAGCCTATTTCAAAGAAATGAAAAACTGTATCAAGTCTTTTTGTCAAGCACTAGGCCTTGGAGCTGGTTGGGTCAAAATACATTATTCTTTCTGCTTTCTATAAGTTACTGCTTTGTGTACTTACTGCTGTACATTAAAGTTGCCAATAAATGGCTTATGTCACCAGAGAAGATCCAACTTTGCTTGTTTTCTGTTAATGTATGTTCTTCCTATCACAGCAAAGAGCATTCTTTCTTGAAAATGGAAGCACACAGAGCAACTGCTTATACCGAAGATCTACAAGTAAATAACTGTATTAAAATTTAAAAAAAAAAAAAAAAAAATTAAAATTCTTTTGTTCAGAAGCAGGAAAACCAGCAAAATTTACCGAATGATTCATTATAAATAACTCTGGCTGCCTGTGAAGTATACTGACAGCTGATAGTCACAGGCTCTGGGAGACAGGTTCTACACATTATAAACTGGCATATTTTGTGCTTGAATTTGCTCCAAGGAGTGCAGCTCCACTGACTGAGAGATACATATCATCTGTTCCTTGAAATAAAAATGAGGGTTTGCAGAAGATCATATAGGACTTCTTTGTATCTCGGTCTCTCTAAATCAATTTCTGAACATGAAGAGTGCAAAATGGGATCCTAAACAGTGTTAACGCAAACCTTGATAGTTGTTTAACTTCTGGTTTGCTCTAAGTTGTATCTCTCTGCCTGGGAAAAAGGAGAGGCAGTTTTAATAGGCTCATCATCTGTGTTTGTATATAAGTAAATACAAACGATATGATTTGGAAAGTATAGTTCCTAGCCTAGCTTATCAGAACGTAATGCAGCTGGTTTTCCTCCTCTAGAAAGTTCCGTAAGTGCACTTGCAGAGCTCTGTACCTGGGCACTGTGGAGACTTCTTGGTTATGGAGCTTCACAGCACTTCAGACCTCTGCATGCCATTGTGCTGTGTTCTCTGGAAAAAGAGTAGCTCCACACAAATTGTACAGGTGTACAGAGACTAAGTGTTTAGTATTTCAGGTTTTGATTCATATAGCTGCTTCTGTATCTGAGAGTCCTTCCAAGATTAGGGCTGTTTGAATGATACAGATGTCGTGTATCACAAATGATACCCTCACATATGTTAGACCTCCAGAATATCTGGGATTTTGCAGCAGCTCACAACAAAAAACATGCCACTACCCCTAGGCCTTGTCTAAATATGCACATCACAGTAACATGGTTTGGGGAAAAAAAGATGCCTCTCAAGGATAAATAAGAATGTAAAATAGTATACATTAAAATGTCCATTTCAGTCTGTATGAGTACTCCTTTGCATTTTGGGGTTGGTTTTGGCTTTATACTAGCAAAAATACAATTTTTGGATGTTAAAGGCAGCCTGTGTTAGACAATGTCTGAATTTTAACTTCAGAAAAACAAAGTTACCGTTAGTGTGGGAGGTTGATATAGCTTAGAGTCCAATTCTCAAACTAAATGACAATCAAGTAAAGTTAAATAAATATGATGCCAGAGATGGGCATTTACTTTTAAATGTGTGTTTTGTAATGTGTACTTTACCCTCTTGCAGGAACATCACTTGACAGTAAGAGGAGTGCAACTGATCACAGAGCACAGGATGGGTATCTATTTTCTTCTGTTAATTGTAGGGTTTTGCTGGGCACAGTACAACCCTAATACACTCTCTGGGAGGACGTCTATTGTACATCTCTTTGAATGGCGCTGGGCCGATATTGCTCTTGAATGTGAACGCTATTTAGCTCCTAATGGATTTGGAGGAGTTCAGGTATGTCTGTTCCTATCAGTAGGTAGTAAAATTGCTGCATGGATAATTTGTTTTTCAGAGAAAATGTTCAATTCACGAAAGGACAGGTACTGAGAAAGAAAAATAGAAATTGGTAATGGAAGTAGTAAATGCTGACAAATATATTCTTCAGCTATCATCATGTAAGCATGAATTTATTTCATTGCTCCAAAGTGCATGTTTTGCACTCTGTGCTGTTACGTTTAGATGAATTAGAATTGCATATTACTGGCTAAATCTTTTTTTTACTGCTGTGAAGAGTAACCTGCGTTTATCTTGATATTATTTAAATTAATGGAAGCTCTTAAGAGCTAGATAAACATAAAATGAAACTATGACTGAAAAAAAAAAAGTGCTTCCAAAGAGAATACCAAAGTGCTGAAGGTTTTAAATGAACAAATATAAAAGATTGCTAATTGTGTTCATCTAAATTGGCAAGTATCTCTCTGTAAAGCCTAGAGTCAGAGTAAGCCGTTAATAGACCTTCTTTGCAGGACCTGCTGTGAGCAGGCAGAACTGAACTGAACACAGGTTCTGGTGGAGGTGTGTCGATGTGAATCTGTTCGTCTGAACAACAGATGTGTTCCTGGTGGAACCAGTAGTGTCAGATGGGTGGGATTCTATAGCTGGAAAGCAGTCACCCATTAAACTATTTCATTTGTTTGTCAGATTGCTCACGAAAAACTGGTGAGAGAAGTCTGCCTGTCTTTTGTAGCCCAGGAGTTTTCAAGTTGGCCTGAGTGAGAACTTTCCCATAATTTGCAAATAATACATCTTTTCTTTGCAACCTTCTTTCCAGGCACCCAGGCCTGATTGATTTTAAACTGATTTCTCAGACTATGGTAGACGTTTGGATATCTTTTTAATCCATGCTTGAAATGCTGGGGTTTCAACCCCAAGCCCCAAATTAAGGTTGACATATGGGTGATTCCCACAGCCCTTCACAAAGGGGGGGTGAGTTTACCTTTAGGCTTCCCTCCAGGGTGCGGCCGGCCCTGCAGACAGAGCCATTGGGTAAATGAGCCCCAGGTGTCTGCATTCAGTAAACAAAGGTCAGGTGTCCCACTTAGGGATAAAAGCTGGGACCACTTGCAGGAAGGGGCAGTGTCTGTCTTGTCTGGTGGATGCACTTTGTAGAATTTCCTGTTGGGGAAGGAGCTTCCCGTCTCCCTGGGACTGGGCTCCAGTCAGGTCTGGCTTTTGTAAACGCGGGCTGTGTAGAGATTCAGTATGTGGCTTCCTTGGTCTTATGTATTTGGCTTGTTGACTCGGTTGTCTCCCATCCCTTCTATGGGAGACTGCATTTCATCATTTATTCCACCCATTGTTGGTTGTGCGGTGTCATTGTTGGGGTCAGTGGGATTGATGTCGATTATGTATAATCTGATTGACTTGTTTGTCCCCCCAGTGCTTACCTATGTACTGACCCTTTTGTATTAAATACAGTTTGGTTATTGGTTCATCTTTATGCTGGCTGTGTCCTTTTTGCTAGGCCTAATAACTGGCAAAACAACGCTGTAACGGGGTCTCAGAGAGAAAGTTTTTTTCAGATGCAGACTTGCTGAGCTGGTCACAAAGGCATGGCAGCTAAGGAGGTTTCACCTAGGGATCTTTGTGAGAAATGGTGGGATCAGATGATTATGCCCAGAGAGTTGGAGGTAGCAGCAATCTTGTTGGCTGAAGAGTATCCTGGAAAAAGTCTATAAAAGGAGGAGGTATGGCTTATCTGGAAGCTGTGACCAGTCTCACGTCAAGAACCTTTTTATTCAAAACATTAAAAAATTGGAAGTCTGATCAATTTTAAGGGTAGGATGTTATGTCGATTGTTCTGTAGTTCCTTCTTGAGTCTGGGCTGTTTCTGTTGACCTAGTCCTTCAGATTTCAGATCCTTCTTTTGATCTTTGAAGCCTGCAATCATGAGGTTAATTAGGACACTGTGTCCATGGACCTCATTTTTATAGTATGTTTCTACCTACTGAAGGTCCAGATCTAAGTCTTTTATTTCTAGCCCACTACAATGTAAGCAGAGGATACTGAGGATCTATATAGGTTAGGTATTGTGAGCATCTTCTATTAAAGGGACTTGATTTTCTATTTTAATATTCTTATTTCTCTAAGAATACTGGGGAAACAAATAAACTATTACCAATATCCTGTTACCAAGAGATACCATCTTATTCGCAGATTTCACCTCCAAATGAAAATGTTATCATTACTGACCCCTGGCAACCATGGTGGGAAAGATATCAGCCCGTCAGCTACAAGCTGTGCACACGATCTGGAAATGAAACTGAATTTAGAGACATGGTGACCAGGTGCAACAATGTTGGAGTAAGTGCTTTGAAAAACCTGGTGTTAACGAGTAATTCAGAGACGAAGACATGGTAGTACTGAAGATGGGGGTTTTTTGATAGAATCAGAGAATAGTTTGGGTTGGAAAGGACCTTTAAAAAGTCATCTAGTTCCAATCCCCCTGCCATGGACAGGGACATCTTCAACTAGAGCAGGTGGCTCAGAGCCCTGTCCAACCTGATTTTGAATATTTCCAGGGATGGGGCATCTACCACCATTCTAGGCAACCCGTTCCAGTGTCTCACCACCCTTACTGTAAAAAATTTCTTCCTTATATCTAGTATAAATTTACCCTCTTTTAGTTTAAAGCTGTTACCCCCTTGTTTATTGCAACAGGCCCTGATAAAATGTCCCTCCCCATCTTTCTTATAAGCCCCTTTGAAGTACTGAAAGGCGACAGTAAGGTCTCCCCAGAGCCTTCTCTTCTCCAGGCTGAACAACCTCAACTCTCTCGCCATAGGAGAGATGTTTCATCCCTTTGATCTTTTTTGTGGACCTGCTCCAACAGGTCCACATCTTTCCGGTACTGAGAGCTCTAGAGCCGGGCACAGGACTCCAGGTGGGGTCTCACCAGAGTGGAGAGAGAAGCAGAATCACCCCCCTCAGCCTGCTGGCCACACTTCTTTTGATGCAGCCCAGGACATGCTTGGCCTTCCAGTCTGTGAGCGCACATTGTTGGCTCGTGTCCAGCCTTTCATCCACCAGGAGCCTCAAGTCCTTCCTGCAGGGCTGCTCTCAACCCCTTCATCCCCCAGCCTGTACTGATACGAGGGGTTGCCCTAACCCAGGTGCAGGATGTTGCACTTGGCCTTGTTGAACCTCCCGAGGTTCACATGGGCCCACTTCTCGAGCTTGTCCAAGTCCCTCTGGCTGGCGTCCTGTCTCTTGAGTGTGTTAACCACACCACTCAGCTTGGTGATGTCTGCAAACTTGCTGGGGCTGCACTCGATCCCACTGTGTCACTGGTGAAGATACTAAACGGTGCTGGTCCTAGCACAGACCCCTGAGGGACACCACTTGTCACCAGTCTCCATCTGGACACTGAGCCGTTGGCCAATTCCTCACCCACTGAACAGTCCGTCCATCAAATCCTTATCTCTCCAAATTAGAGAGGGAGTTGTGAGGGACCATGTCAAAGGCCTTACGGAGGTCCAGGTAGATGACATCCGGTAGCTCTTCCCTAGTCCACGGATGCAGTCATTCCATCACAGAAGGCCACTAGGTTGGTCAGGCAGGATTTGCCCTTGGTGAAGCCGTGCTGGCTGTTCAAATCACCTCCCTGTCCTCCATGTGCGTTGGTATAGCTCCTGGGAGAGATGATCTGTTCCAGGATCTTCCCAGGCACAGAGGTGAGGCTGAGTAGTTCCCAGGGTCCTCCTATCTACCCTTTTTTAAAATGAGTGCAATGTTAACCTGCCTGTCTGTTGAGATGCATGTTGTATCACCATCACTATATGTTAATAGTAGACAAATTTTTAAAATAAGATGTTGGGGGAAGTAAACAAGCAGAAATAGGAGGATAGGACATAAGGTAAGAGAGGGAGCATGTTGGTAAGTGGTGCCGTGGGAAGTAGCTTTCTCAAATTGGAATGTGAATACTGTTCTCTAGGTACATATTTATGTGGATGCAGTAATCAACCATATGTGTGGAGCTAATGCTGGTGCTGGTGACCATGCTACTTGTGGAAGCTATTTCAATGCAAAGACTGAAGATTTTCCAGCTGTGCCATATTCTGGCTGGGACTTTAATGATGGTAAATGTAAATCTAGAAGTGGAGACATTGAGAATTATCATGATGCATCTCAGGTAAACCGAGACCTATAAATGTATATTTCATGTACATCCATTCCTGGGCTGTGATTTCCTTGCTCCTCTTTACTGTCAGACACTTTTAAAAAAACAAACCAAAACAAAAACCCTCATGGAAAACCATCTAAATTGATAACAGAGGTTAGCCTTGCTATCGGGAACACCACTTCTTAAAAGGATAGCTCTACTTGAGCCAATGGCTCAATTTCAGATATAGACAAATGTACTTAGGTACTTTATACATTAAAGCTCATAAATATCTATTTAGGGATTATCTTGTGGGGGGTGTGTGTGTGTTTAAAAAAAAATACTAAATTATTATTTGCCAGTAGGAGTTATTATTTGCCTTTTATTGTAATTTGGAAGTTTTCTTTGGTCTTAGTTTCAGAAGAGAGAGATTAGCATTTCATAAAAAAAAAAATAGAATCTTGAAAATTAAGCTCCTGCTTAGAGATTTCCTAGGAGTCTATCTGTTCCTCTATATTAGATTACAAGGTCAGGACTTTAAAACTACCACAGCATTAAAAAATATTTTATAAAGATAAATACCTATCGTTCTTGAATAATGTCTTATGCCTTTCAAATACATTTGATCTTTCCTGAGTCTAAGTTGAGGGCAGAGGGGTTATGGAGAAATGGCAGAAGAAGGGGAGACTTTAAATGTCCCTGACTTCTTGAGCGGTTCTAAAGGAGCATCTTTATAGCCAATTCTTTAGTACAGTTTACAGCATAGGCTGATGCACCTTGCTTTCTCTAGGCAGATGTGCATAGCCATGGAAACCCATCATAAGAGTTATTTAAAAAAGCATTTCATTGTATTCAGTGTATGTTTATTCTTTTGATGAAAATTGATGCCTATCATTTTGTATTTACAGGAAACAAAGGCAAAAAGGGGACAGAAAACAGAAGTTTAATATTTTGTAAAACTATAACTCTAAGATTTTTAAATGGTTTATAATTTCTAGAAACCTTTCCTACATCAGAGAAGAAATGAGAGCATTTGAAATAGTAATGAATCTGCTCCTCAATACACTGGAGTAAAAACAATTTACCATATTTTTGCCCTGTACTTGCATTAAAATGCTGATTATAGATTAGTGACTTGACTCTGTTATAATCTTTCATCACCTACAGCTTTTTAAGCTGAGTGAATGCAAACTTCTTAGTGTTCCTTCTGTGTAGATGACTGTCCAGGATAATTGTCCAAGGCAAAGATATGCATGGTGATCAATGGCTAGTGAAGGTTTTATTTGGCAGGTAACAAAATTCAAAATATATGTAGAACACTACATTTAGTTTATTAGGTGAAACTATTAATTTCAGAATTTTTATATAGGTCCGAGACTGCCGCTTGGTTAGCCTTCTTGATCTGGCCCTGGAAAAGGACTACGTACGCCTTCAAGTTGCTGAATACATGAACTACCTCGTTGATATTGGTGTAGCAGGCTTCCGAATTGATGCTGCCAAGCATATGTGGCCTGGGGATGTGAAGGCGATTTTAGAAAAACTGAAAGATCTAAATACTAAATGGTTTTCTACAGGAACCAAACCTTTCATTTACCAGGAGGTAATCTTTATTTTTTTAATTGTACTTTACAAACATATTTCTTGCAGGCACGGTATAGACTCAGTCCCACACAGTAAGCAATGCTTTGCTTGAGCTGGGCTGGAGCAGCTTTCAGTCTCAAGATCTATAGAAATCATCATCAAGATTTAATAACCATGATTTACAAATATCTAATCTGCCTACAAATGGTAATAAAGATGCAAAATGCCCCAGCTGGACCTGCTGCAACTAGGTAACCTGGAAATTTCACTTGGGATGAAATTCACTGCAGTGAAGTTATTGAAAACTTCTGTTGGCTTAAAAAGGAGATTTCACTTTCTGAATTATAAATTCTGGATAATAAATTGAAGCAGAAAATATAAATGGTGATTATGGCCTGATACTTTGTTTTCCAGTGACATAAGCAGTGTTAGCTGACATTCCAAAATTGGGTTTTATGTTTGAATAGCAAATATTGAGAAGACCTAAGAAGCAGGTAATTGTTGGTTTTGGTCATCAGAAGCTAAAGTTGCTAGACACATTTTAACCTGCAAGTTCTATGGCAAATAGTGGAACATTCCTTAGCTACATAGTGAAATGAGGCTGCCCATGTGCTGGAAGCAGAGGCATTGGTCACTAGACTAAATATAAAGTTGGTACAGCCTGAGCCTTAGTGGTAGTGATCAATCAGGGTAAGGAGATTTAGGATGGAGAGAGAAAACAGGTTCGCAGCTATGCTGAGATAAAATGTAGAAAATAGCTTTAAATACAATTTTGCAAGTTAGCCACATAATATACTTAGCTCAAGTAGTGCCTCTTCCTTAGAACAATGTCTAGGGCAATGCCCTCTATTTGTTTGGGTTTTTAAAGTAGAAAGGAATGTTCTGTTTCCTGTACCAGGTAATTGACTTGGGCGGAGAGCCAATCAAAGGCAGTGACTACTTTGGAAATGGCCGAGTGACAGAATTCAAATACGGTGCAAAACTGGGGACAGTGATCCGCAAGTGGAATGGAGAAAAGATGGCCTACTTAAAGTAAGATTGAAGGTGCTGCAACTTACCCGGGATACTCTGGATACACCGGTTGACAGGGTAGCTTCAAGTCTTTGTGTTTTTGGCTAGGAACTGGGGAGAAGGCTGGGGCTTTATGCCTTCCGACAGAGCCCTGGTCTTTGTGGATAATCACGACAACCAGCGGGGGCATGGGGCCGGTGGAGCTTCCATTCTAACCTTCTGGGACCCCAGGTAAAGGATTGCTTGTCTGGGTGATGCTTCTTCCTTTTGCTTGCTTGTCTTTCAGTTCTCCGGCATGCTTTCTCTTTCCACGTCTCACTACTTTTTCTGTCTAACAAACAGGCTTTATAAAATGGCAGTTGGTTTCATGCTTGCTCATCCATATGGGTTCACACGTGTGATGTCAAGTTTTCGCTGGCCAAGATCTTTTGTAAATGGACGGGTAAGCTTGTAACACTGAAGATACGTTCATGGTGAATAAGGATCCAAACAGGCCCAGAGCTGCAGTCCAGTGCATTTAAATTTGTTGAGTGATTTCTCTGTCCCCTGCTGGATCTAGCAGGTGGAACTTTGATGCTCCATCCAGCTTTTCTCTGCAGATAGGCTCTCTGCATTTTCAGGAAGAAGTTATAGACTTCTCTTTTTTGTTACAGGATGTCAATGACTGGATTGGACCACCAAGTAACTCGGATGGGTCAGTAAAGCCTGTTACAATCAATGCAGACACTACCTGTGGCAACGACTGGGTTTGTGAACATCGCTGGCGTCAAATAAAGTAGGACACTGTGGAGAAAACACGAGTAAAAGCAGTGGCTTTTGCATCCTGTTCCTTGTGGCTTTAGAGCTCTTGCAGCCACAGTGATAGCCGTTCCTTGCATTTTCAGGAACATGGTTATCTTCCGTAATGTGGTGGATGGTCAGCCTTTCTCCAACTGGTGGGACAATGGCAGCAATCAAGTTGCTTTTGGCCGTGGTAATAAAGGCTTCATCGTTTTCAATAATGATGACTGGTAAGTCAGTGGGAGAGACCGTGTCCCTAGAAAGAAGTATAGCAACCCTCAAGAGCAATTCCTGATGGGAAGGGGAATGTCATTTTCTCCTAATGGAGCGATCACTACCATCTGAGCTAGAGACATTCAGTTGCATGCCAGGTCTAGAGAGCCAAAATGGGATCATAGGGCGGGAAGCAGGGATAGGATCAGAAAGCTCACACCTTTAAATTTCCCTTCAAAATAAGGGGAGTAGCAACAAATTCAAAAACCCTACACCCAGTTTGAAATACCGGTTTTGAAAACAATGGATAAATAGCATTCACTTGTTTTCACATAGGAATATGGATGTCAATTTGCAAACTGGACTGCCTGCTGGTACCTACTGTGATGTTATTTCTGGACAAAAGGAGGGCAACAAATGTACTGGAAAACAGGTGTATGTTTCTGGTGATGGAATGGCTAATTTCCAGATTAGTAACAATGCCGAAGATCCGTTTGTTGCAATTCATGTTAATGCCAAGTTATAATTCAGGAGAAATGTCCTCTGTTTACTCTGTACATTTACTCTTTCCCCCCTATGCAATTCCCTGGTATTCAAGCATGAATGATTCTCTGTATCTGGTGACTAATAAATGGCAATCAAATTGAAGAGGAATGCTTTTTTCCTTGCTGTGTTGGACTGTAACTTTATCACATCGTAACTGGTGGCAATGCAGTGTTGGGTTTTAAGGTAATGCAGCACTCCATTTCCCACATCACAGAAACATGCGAGGACAGTGGCTGAGGCACAGCATATCCTTGACTCTGTGGTGCGTTAGGCTTGCTCATTCTGTAATACCTCAGCGAATTAGGCAGACGATGTACAGACTTGGCAGCTTTCCCAATTTCATTGTCAGCCGTGAGAAAATGTCGAGGTAGATGCCAGAGTGCAGCCCTTGCTTTGAGTCAGAATGTCTTCTTGGCCAAAAGCACTTGTTGTGACCCAGTCTGGAGGAGCAAATGGAAGAGGAACACTTGGATTTGCTACTTTTGAGGTCAAGGTGTATTTTTAAGGGCTGTTTCCCTTTTGTGGTGGGAGAGAGTGCACAGGTGTTGGGGGCGGCTGTTGGCTCTCAGTGCACCCAAGGGCTCGCAGTGTCTGTCAGGGCAGTCGTGGTGTGGGAACAGGGGCCCCAGTAGTGTCCCTGGCCCAGAGGCTGGACCTGCTGCCTGGCTCCCCTGCTTGCTGTGGCCAGCACCACCTTGCTGAGGGCGGGGGCCTGCTGGCAAAGCGCAGCCGCTGGATCTGCTGGATGGAGCTGTGCCAAAGGTTGGGAGACCCACGTGGCAGGATGTTAATAGCCATTGCCAACCTGTCCTGTGTCCCCAGGGTCAGGTCAGGGAGCCCTCCTGCCCTTTTGAAGCAGACTGGCTCCACTTGTTTGTGTAAACTGGTGTGGCAAAGCGATGGGTTCACATCTGTTGTGAACGTTCCTGAAGTCAATTTTCAGGAAAAGTCATTTAAAAGCATGACATCTCATCTAGTGCGTGATAGTGGCAGTATCCTGGCAGTTCAAAATTTACAATCAAGATGATGAATACGCCTCTGCTGTAGAAATTGGCATTTTTTAGGTTCTATAGCTATGAGAGCTTAATCTTTTCTTGTCCTGTCTCTCTGCTTCTCTGAAGCCACTGTTTGCCACCCTTCCTGGGATTTCCAGTGGACTTGATGTGGCAGATATTACTAAAATTTGAGAACTGTTTTTTTCCTGAGAGGAGGACAATCTCAACTTTGTAACGTGTTATGATACTCACTTGTCTGGTGCATAGCAATAAACATAGATGTTCTTTTTTTTTAAAGGATGGTAATTCAAATCTAGTATCTCTAACTGAGCATCTTTAAGACTGTAATCTCCCTTACTCTTTTATGTTTCTAGTAACCTGTCTGGGAATGGTTGAACGCTGTGTTTAATACGCAGGCACACTTAACCACCTTTTCATACCCTTCAAGCTATTTTTATAACAGAGCAAAACAATATTGATTATTCATTTGGTCAAGCTAAATAGCATTCAGGCAGATGATTGCTTTGAAAGTGCTCTGACTGTGTCAGAGTCGTGTACTCTGACCAGTTTCTTTCAGGTATTCCACATGTGGAGGTTGGAATGTTTAATATGAAGTTTACTTATTTGAAGACAACTGACACTAGATACTTTTTCTGACTTAGCTGAGTGATACAAAATATATTGAAATCAGAATACAAATGCAAGCTACATATAGCAAAATATACCAATTGCAATATACAGGTCAATCACAATATCAACGTGATCTCCATTACAAGATGCTGGGTGTCCCCAGTCAGTGGAAGGGAATATGTGGTTTGAAACCAGCTAAAGCCCATTGCTATCTTCAGAAATCTTTTATTAGTTGTTTAGGTTTTATCATCTCACTTCTGCTGAGACACATGTACACTCCTCCCCATGCTGGTCTGGCAAAACTAGGGGGACATTCACATTCTTTTAATTTACTTGGGAATAAACAGTTAGACTACCAGCTGATACACTCCACTGACATAGCTGTTTATCTAAAATAAAGGCCACCTTCTAGCCCTCTTTGTGTTGAGATAAAGTCAGCATTCTTTGCAACACCAGTGGCCAGTCAGCCTGCATTATTCCATGAGCTACATGGGTAAGTCCATTTTGCCTGTCTCCTCTGAGCCTGCTTCCTCTGGAGGGGTTTACTGGTCAGTCACGTGGTGGTATGGCTTGTGTGTGCATTGACACTGCAGCAGTGCATTGGGAAAATGCTGCTGTTGCATCATGTATAGATTGTGTATTTGATTGACAGAGCTGTGCTGTGAGCACATAGGGACATATAAGAGCAGGCCTGGTTTTTTAGATTTGCAAATAAGAGTCTCATTTCAGTGCCTAAAACCCACATCCTCTAGTTCTTCACAACCAAGTTTCCAATAATACTGGGGGATCAAATGGATTAAAATGAGATTTCAAAACAAAGCCAAATCCCTCCAATGTCTCATCTGCCCAAAGCTTCAACTTCCCTAAAACTCCCTGGAAAATCAGAGCCAATTTGTTAGGCAGCTGATGGTTTTACCATACTGAAAGAGATGCTGTTTGAAACTGCACATTAAATACTTTCTACTTGGGGCTAGACTTCAGAAAGACTCATAAATCATCAGTGCTGGATGGCCACCGTATCTCCTGCTCTCAAGCATTTCCTCAGCATGCTAAAATACTGCAGGCTGTTCAGACTGAGCTGCTGAATAGCCTGTCACATGAGGGCTCCCAGTCCCCTTGCCAGTGGGTTGGCCATCCATTGCACTGGGCTATTAAGGATGGGTCCTTACTCTCCTTGGCTGATAGCAGTGTATTTCAGTGGAAAATGCATGTCATTAGAAACTGAATGTTGTGCAGTGACACGCCATTGCACCAGTGGAACCCCTCAGGGAACGGTCATGCAGAAATTAACCTGAGGCACATTTCACTGCTCTCAGTAATACTGAGGAATGGGGGGGGCTGTTCTCACTGAATTGGTAATCATTAGGTGGAATCATCTCACTGGTTCCTTGTTAGTGAGTAGGCAAGGTCATTTGCAGTAATTTACTATTTCATTGTTGTAGTGGAAAAAGAGACCTTTAATAAGGTCTGTGATATGAAAATGAACAGGTGGGCAAATGGGAGCTGCTCCTGCATTTTGTCCTTGAAGACAGATTCTGGGAAAGAGAAGGATGCATGTGACATATTCAATGGCACAGCTGGTTTCAGAAAGAACATACAAGAGGCTGTTCAAGTACAAAGTGCACTAAAGTGTGGGGTTTTTTTTCTTGGAGTAGATGTGCCAATTTGTAGACTTTTTGTTTTTCTCATGGATATTCATCAGATGTCAGGAAATTTCTGGTCTTCATATTCTCTCAGAGTGTTGTTTTATCATTGGTATGACTCAAGCTTATTCATGAAGTATTGTTGCTGAGACCTTGATCTTATAAATCAGTTCCAAATGAAGATCTGAAATTATGTCATGAACAAAAGTCATAGGGCTATTTGAAACAGGAAATTGTAGGAAAAGCCAGAAGGGACTTGGGCAACAGCTCTGGCTTTCAGATTCAGTTTTATGTCAGGCAGCTAAAACTCATCTTCTGTATCACTTTTCATCTCATTTTGGATTTCCATCCTTGACTCAGACAAATCATTGGTCATTTAAAGTGAGATGAAACCTTATTGTCCAGAGTTCAGCTAGGATACAGTTAATTTTCACAAGAAGCTGGGAGGGGACACAGCCAGGATAGCTGACCTGAACTAGCCAAGGGGTTATTTGGGAGGTCATGCTCTGTATATATTTACTGGGGGAGGTGGCCAGGGGGAGGAGGGGTCGCATCTTGGGAACAGGCTTAGCGTCGTGTTCTGGGTGGTGGGCAATTGCATTGTGCATCACTGGCTTTATATATCCTTTTATTGGTGTTATTATTTCTTCTCTCCTTGTGTTGTCCAATTAAACTGTCCTTATCTCACCCGTGAGTTTTTACATTTTTCTTCCTATTCTCCTACCCATCTCACCAGTGGAGGGGAGGAGTGAGCTAGTGGCTGAGTGGTGCTTAGTTGCCAGCTGGGCTTAAACCACAACATGAGACATGAAGCGTTGAGATAATGACAGATCTGACCAGAGAGTGTAAAAACAATTTTGATATACGTATTTCTTATATTAGTTAAATAGTCAATTGTCACAGTCTTGGTTTATTTCTTCACATGGTGATGTTATGTAAATCCTTATATGCACTATGTATTCCCTGTGGTGATGTTTGTCACTTCTGGGAGAGGGATCAGGACTATCATTGTGCTGTACTGGGTAATGTCACTTTACAATAGGATTACACCACTGGTCGTGAGGTTGTGTGGTATTTGTGTGGGGCATTGTTGTCAGGTGCGTACCTCGGCCACCTCTCAGAATTTATTAGTAATCACACCCAATCTATGGGGAAGATGGAGGAGGGGGGTACTTTCTTCTGGTCTTTCACTTCCCCAGGCTAATTACAACAGCTTTTGAGGGTTATGAATATTATTGGAACTGGCATGCTTGTATTGCTATGTCTCCTGAATGTGTCTCAGGTCTTGTTTAGAGTTACACAAAAATTTTTAAAGAATACCTCCCAGAGATCTGCCCCAAGGCTGGATAGTCAGAGATGGCATGGTAAGTGGAAGAATATGGGCAAGTATCTAGAGAACTTCTCCCCTCCAATGGTTTGGAACCTCACTCCTGAACAACCACAAGACCCTGGTGAAGTGATAGACTATTTGAAAGGAAAATGCTGTGGTTGGTCTAAAGAGGCACAATTTATTGCACTGTCTGGGTCCCTGGCCAGTACCTACTTGATATTATGCATCACTCTTAGAGGGAAGGGAGGGAAGACAGGCTGATGGGCACTGTGGCTATTCCAACCCTTGTGACAAGCACAGCAGCTACACCAACCCTGGAGACAGGCACTGTGGCTACTCAAACCCCAGTGACAGACACTGTAGCTGAACCAGCTGATACTAGCCTGTGCTGGTATCAGTTGACCCTATATAGAAGAAGAAATACACAAAAAAATCAGTTCACTTAGTGAGGGATGAAAATGAACCAGGGTCATCACAAGAACAGGAAGAGAGGCAGAACCAGATATAAACACCTGATCCCTATCCCTGAGTGAGCTGCCAGATATGTGAAAGGTTTTCAGCTGCCATCCAGGCGAGCACACTGTTACCTGGCTGCTCCAGTGACGGGTAGAGAAGCCAAGGAGCTGGGATCCCTGTCTAGTGAGGGGGACATTGACAGGGTGATTGGAAAAAAGACACAAACTCTCAGCCTCTGGAGGTGACTTCTGTCAGGCGTGAAGGAAAGGTACCCCTTCAAGGAAGATGTTACGTGTCACCTAGGCAAGTGGACTGCCATGGGGAGAGGTATCCAGTACCTGAAGGAATTAGCCATGCTGGAGGTGATTTATAATGATCCAGATAACGAGCAGTTACCCGCAGATCCAGATGAACTCCAACACACACAAACCATGTGGCGGAGGTTTCTACAAAGTGCGCCACCATCGTATGCTGTCGCGGATGGAGTGATGCACTTAACTTGTAAGAGAGAAGTAGCAGTATGTTTATTGAATTAAAACATCAATTTAACAAATTTTGATAGTAAATGCAACAGTGCTTTAACATGATTCGATGGCAAGGTTCTTTTGCTATTAACTGCATAGAGGACAGGGTCAGACAAAACTGTCAAGGAGAACCTCCCATTGAGTCATGGGGTTCAGAATGGACCCCCTTGCTTTCTAAACTCCTTCTCAGAGTCATATTTACATACTGACTACAGAGCTTAGTTTCTTCCAAATTTGGCTTGATTCGGACGTTGACCAGCACCCTGGTTAGGTGGGTGCATTGTTCAAATTAGCCTTTGACTATTGTATTGTTATCTGTCTCCCCCAAATTTTGAGTTGGATGCAGCCATCATGACCAGATGCATCCATTATGACCGCTACTGGTGATTATCACTTGAATAGGGTTATGGGAACTACAGGTCAGATTGTTGAGGCAGGGGGCAGGGGCAGGGGCAGGGGCAGGGCCGGGGTGGGGAGCACACCACTGCGTATGCCAGCTCAGTAGCAGTAATGTCTTGGAAAGAAGGGAAAGGACAAATGGTGAATGAAGTATTTGGCTAGCTCCAGCAATACAAAGGAAGTCTCTCTCCCTGTGGGCCTGTGTCTCGGCTGTGGAGAAACTGTCTGGGAGTTCCAGCTATTCAAACAGCATATGTCCTACTCACCACCTGTGCAGGCCCGTATCTTGGCTATTAGGAGTAACTGTTCTTCTGATCCAGAGAGGATATAGAAGGTGCACACCTGTAGTTTTACCTGTGTGACCACAGAGAGGACATGAGGAAGTGGGATGGAAAAACCTACCTTGACCCTAGAGGCACAGGTACGTGAGTTGCAAGGATAAACAATCACAAAAGGGGATTCTTCCTGGAAAAATGCCTCTCCAGGTTCTGATGGGCAGTTCCCCAGACAGAGTAGAAGGGCTGATCTCACTTCTGATCCTCTTGAAGGGACTTCTGATTCATGTTAACAAAAAGTGAGTAATGAATACTATGACCAGGATTAGAGAGGCCCTGCCTCCAGTCAGGTGGAGGAAAGGGATGGCCAGGTACATCAGACCCACAGGAGTGTAAGGCCTTAGTTGGTACCAGTGCACAATGTATCCTGGTCCCATCAATCTGTAAAGGGGCAGAACCCATCTGTATTTCTGGAGTGACAGGAGGATCCCAATGGCTAACTGTATTAAAAGCTGAGGTGAGTCTAACTGGAAATGAGTGGCATAAACACCCCATTGTGACTGGCCCAGAGGCCCTGTGCATCCTTGGCATAGACTGCCTCAGGATAGAGTATTTCAAAGACCCAAAAGGGTACAGATGGCCCTTTGGTATAGCTGCCGTGGAGGCAGAGGAAATTGAACAGTTGTCCACCTCGCCTGGTCTCTCGGAGGACCCTTCTGTTGTGGGGTTGCTGAACAACAGGTGCCAATTGCTACCACAATGCTGCACTAGTGGCAATATTGTACCAACTGAGACTCTCTGATTCCCATGCATAAGCTGATTCATTGACTAAAAAGCCAAGGAGTGATCAGCAAAACTCGCTCACCCTTTAATAGTCCCATATGGCCAGTGTGAAAATCTAAGGGAGAGTGGAAAATAACACTAGACTATTGTGGCCTGAATGAAGTCACGCTGTGGCTAAGTGCTGCCGTGCTGGATATGCTAGAACTTCAATAGGAAGGCATCCAAGTGGTATGCCAAAAGTGGTATCACTAATGCATTTTTCAGAAACCTTTCAGCAGCAGAGTGCAGGCCACAGTTTGCTTTCACTTGAAGGGGTATCCAGTACACCTCAATCAACTGCCCCAGGGGTGGAAACACAGCCCCACCATGTGCCATAGGCTGATCCAGACTGCACTGGAACAGGGTGAAGCTCCAGAACACCTGCAATACATCGATGTCATCATCATATGGGGCAACACAGCACCAGTTTTTGAGAAAAGGAGGAAAATAGTTCAAATCCTTCTGAAGGCTGGTTTTGCCATAAAATGAAATAAGGTCAAGGGACCTGCACAGGAAGTCCACTTTTTAGGAATAAAATGACAAGATGGAAGTAAACAGATCTCAATGGATGTGATAACAAAATAGCAGCTATGTCCCCACTGACTAGCAAAAAGGAAAAACATATGCTTTCTTAGGCGTTGTGGGTTTTTGGAGGATGCATATTCCAGATTACAGTCTGATTGTAAGCACTCTCTATCAAGTGACCTGGAAGAAGAATGATTTTAAATAGGGTCCTGAGCAATGACAAGCCTTTGAACGGATTAAACAGGAAATAGTTATTGCATTAGCCGTCAGGCCAGTCTAGGCAGGACAAGATGTTAAAATTGTGCTCTACACTGCAACTGGGGAGAATGGCCCTACCTGGAGTCTCTGTCAGAAAGCACACAGGGGTACCCAAGGCCAACCCATGGGGTTTTGGAGCTGGGGATACAGAGAATCCAAGGCCCACTGTACTCCAACTGAAAAAGATATTGGCAGCATAGGAAGGAGTTCAAAGTGGTTGGTACTGAAGCACAGCTCCTCTTATCGCCCCAACTGCCAGTGCTGGGCTGGATATTCAAAGGGAAGGTCCCCTCTACACACCATGCAACTGATGCTACATGCAATAAGTGGGTCACACTGATCACACAGTGGGTTTGCATAGGAAACCCCAGTGACCCAGGAATTTTGGAAGTAATCAAGGACTGGCCAGAAAGCAAAGCTTTCACAGTATCACCAGAGGAGGAGGTGATGTGTGCTGAAGAGACCCCACTGTATAATATAACTGCCAGAAAATGGCAGAGAAACGATATGTTACAACAAATGGAGCCCCAAAGTCATGGGTTAAATGAACTCAATGGACATGTTAGAGGGATGTCTCATAGACTAAGGGAATGATACCTGTGTGCCTGTCTGTCTGTCTGTCTATCTATCTATCTATCTATCTATCTTTTTCTCTCTCTCTCTCTCTGACAGGAAAAGTGGTGGTGATTAATTGGAAAGTGTAGGATCTGAGCATGATGTAGATGGTATGGAATAAGAGGTGGTTAATGTCCTGGCTTTGGCTAGGATAGAGTTAATTTTCACAAAAAGCTGGGAGGGAATACGGCCAGGATAACTGACCCAACTAGCCAAGGGGGTATTTGATACTCTGTGACGTCATGCTCAGTATATGTACTGGGGGAGGTAGCCAGAGGGTGGAGAGATTGCATCTCAGGAACAGGCTGGGCATCAAGCATTGGGTTCTAGGTGGTGAGCAATTGCACTGTGTATCACTGGCTTTATGTATTCTTTTATTAGTGTTTTTGCTATTATTGTTTCTTCTCTCCTTGTTTTGTCCTATTAAACTGTCCTTATCTCAGCCCA
Organism: Athene noctua; assembly: GCF_965140245.1. Classification (NCBI taxonomy): domain Eukaryota; kingdom Metazoa; phylum Chordata; class Aves; order Strigiformes; family Strigidae; genus Athene; species Athene noctua. The sequence goes on from NC_134041.1 coordinate 22,945,630, forward strand.
TGTGTTTTTACTTTTTTCTTCCTATTCTCCTCCACATCCCACCAGTGCATGGAGGAGTGAGTGAGTGAGTGGCAGTGTGGTGCTTTGTTGTCAGCTGGGCTTAAACCATGACATTTATGCAGCCTGTCTGTTGGAGAGGAGAGCATTTGCAGCTCTGATGACTTTCAGTCAGGTCGAGCGACAGGTGCTCGGCATGACTGTGTGAAGAGAACCAGTAACAGTTACTAGCAGGGACTCAGCAATGACCCTAGAAAAACTGCAGGCATGAAAAGGAGTGAGTTTCTAGTTACAAATGTGATTCACCTGGTGAAGACCCATGATGTGTTGTGTGATACATCTCTTATTGACTGAGAGTGGCTGATCAGGTACCTTGGTTTGAGCTGGGACTAATTCTGAGAGCTAGACATCTCTGATAGCTGGCAAACTCATGCATTCTCCTAGAGCTGTTAGATTTCCAGTTGTCTTTTAATCACCTATCTTTCCTTTTACCTTCCAGAGCCCTCTTTGAGGGTCTATGTGTTATGTTTTGGAACATTTTTGATAAAGTATCTTTGTTTACATGGTTGGAAAGAGTGCAATTCTGAATTTAGGTGCACTGTTCACAGACTGCTTCGTTTATGATAATGCGTAATCATTGTGAAAAAGTATTTTATCTTCAGCTGCTAGGCAACCCAGGAAAAAACAAAACAGAAGAATGATATCGAGCTTGCTAGCCAAATAACTGATAGCATCGATCTGTGTGAATTTTGACAGCTGCAATAGGAACTTGGTCATCTTGCAGGAGTATAAATTGCCAGTAGAGAGACACAGCCTTATACTGAAGTCATCATGCAAGTCCTGCTCCTACTCACAGCTGTAGGGTTTTGCTGGGCACAGTACAACCCTAATACTCTCTCTGGGAGGACGTCTATTGTACATCTCTTTGAATGGCGCTGGGCTGATATTGCTCTTGAATGTGAACGCTATTTAGCTCCTAATGGATTTGGAGGAGTTCAGGTAAGTATGTTGTCTGTGACTAGGTAGGAAAATGGCACTGTAGCATTCGATTAATTAATAAAAATGCCTGAATCGGGGACAGCCAGCTCTGAGTAACTTTAGTGTTGGAAAAGGAGGGACGGAAGTAGTAACGGCTGTTAGACACAGGAGCCTGCAGGGCCAATGAATGATATTGTATCTCTAGCATATCAGTTACAAAGGGCCATGCTTTCCTCTGACAGGCATCCCCTGCAAAGCTAAGTTTTCCTCTTTACGTTGTTCTGAGGGAAGTGCATAAGTCTTTCCTTAAGGGTGTCACCATCCCAGGTAAAAATAATTTCGGTGACTTCAGCTCTCTCATGTGCCTGTCCTTGAAAGCAGGCCCATTCTTGACCTGAGCAGCCCACAGGAATAAAAGACAACTTCTTTCTTGCCAGTCTGTAAGACAGACATCTCACAGACCCGAGCTTGTGCTGTGGGAGGGAGAAAGACTGGGTTGGGTGCTAGCCTGTCTCTGAGGGTAGAGGTGCTGAGCACAGATTTTGCCCTTAAAACATTAAAATAAATTCAACTGATTCTTTATCAAAGCACATATTTTCTTCTATAGGTTTCACCTCCAAATGAAAATATTGTCATTACTAACCCAAACAGACCCTGGTGGGAAAGATACCAGCCCATCAGCTACAAGCTGTGCACTCGATCAGGAAATGAAAATGAATTCAGAGACATGGTGACCAGATGCAACAATGTTGGAGTAAGTGCCTTGAAAATCTGTATCTGATATGGCAAGAAGTGCTCTGTCAGCTGAGGGAAGTTACTGCTGCTGTCCTCAAAGGAGGCATAAACTGAGAACAAACTGAAGGGGAAAAAAAAAAGATCGAATTAATAGTGATGTGATAGAACTCTGGCTACCACTTCACCATCATTATAAAACATCCTGAAATGCACTTATTGCTTTTCCAGGTTCATATTTATGTGGATGCTGTTGTCAATCATATGTGTGGGGCTGCAGGTGGCTCAGGCACACATTCTACCTGTGGAAGCTATTTTAATGCTGGGAGCAGAGATTTTCCAGCTGTGCCATACTCTGGCTGGGATTTCAATGATGGCAAATGTCGAACTGGAAGTGGAGATATTGAAAATTATGGTGATATGTATCAGGTAACTTTCTCTGGCAAAAGTTTGAATTTTTTTTTTTTTTTTTTTTTTTTAACCTGTTGAGTAAACATTAGAGTAAGGCCAAACAAAGGGAGTAGTTTCTCACAAAACCTGTGCTTAGTCACCTGACAAGTGAATGAAGTAGTGAACACAGGTACTGGAAAGGTACCTGTGGTGCAAAATACCCTAAGTACTGAGAAATCAAGAACCCTCCCTGAATGTTTCACATGGGCATGTGCAGGAGTTTGCTCCTGAACTGAGCCCAGTGTACTCAGCTCAGCTGGTGAGCTCTTTCTTCTAGCTTGTAAACTCCTCTGATCTTGATAAGGAGCCCACTTGGAAAATTGACAGGAGTGCAAGGTGGTACTCTGGTTGAGTGACTTTCTCAAGGTTACTGCTCTTCCTTTGGCCAATTTGCAGCAGTACACTGTGCTGTTTCTCATCCTCAGTTCTGATGACATCTGCACAGGGAGGTGATATCCTTCACCAACTGTCCTAACTGGAGTATCGTGCTGCATAGTAAGTTTACTTCTGTCTTCGTGCAGACTGTTGTGGTTTAACCCCAGCTGACAGCTAAGCCCCACACAGCCAGTCACTCACTCCTCCCCTGGTAGAGTGAGGGAGAGAATCAGAAAAGTGAGAAAACTCATGGGTTGAGATCAAGACAGTTTAATTGGTAAAACAAAAGCCACACACACAAGCAAAGCAAAACAAGGAATTCATTCACCACTTTCCAACGGCAGGCAGGTGTTCAGCCATCTCCAGGAGAGCCAGGCTCCATCATGCATAACAGACACATAGGAAGAAAAAGTGCCATCACTCTGAATGTCCCCTGCCTCCTTCCCCCAGATTTATACGCTGAGCATGATGCCATATGGTGTGGGATATCCCTGGGGTCAGTTGGGGCCAGTTGTCCTGGCTGTGTCCCCTCCCAACTCCTTGTGCACCCCCAGCTCACTTGCTGGTGGAGTGGGATGAGAGGCAGAAAAGGCCTTGACTCTGTGTAAGCACTGCTCAGCAATAACAAATACATCCCTATATTATCAACACTGTTTTCAGCACAAATTCAAATTGTAGTCCCAAACTAGCTACTAGGAAGAAAATTAACTCTATCCCAGCCAAAATCAGCACACAGACTTTGTCATAATTCTCTTCTGTGCAAATGAGATATCCAAACAAAATTGATTTTATGTCTCAAAACATGCAAATATTTCATTGACAGGTTTTACAAGCTGACAGAGTGGCACCTCAGTAATTATTTTTTTTTATTATACAGGTCCGGGACTGTCGCTTGGTTAGCCTTCTTGATCTGGCCCTGGAGAAGGACTATGTACGCTCAAAAGTTGCTGAGTACATGAACTATCTCATTGATATTGGCGTAGCAGGCTTCCGAATTGATGCTGCCAAGCATATGTGGCCTGGGGACATGAGAGCCTTTCTGGACAAGCTGAAAAATTTAAATACTAAATGGTTTTCTGCAGGAACAAAACCTTTCATTTACCAGGAGGTAATGTGGTTTTTTGCTTATGTTTCTCTTTGGTTTTGCTATCTCTTTTACCTTGCTCCTTCAGAGGAATGGCGGGATTATATCTTCATCCAACTTTACCCCAGAAAGAGCTATCTGGAGCAGCCCTTCAGACCTAAGTAGTTTTGCATTTTAAAAATACCTTCTCAACAGATTCTCATTCAACTTTACATTTTCTTTCTTCAATGATGTATTTACATGTGTCCATCATGTATTATACTGACTTTGGGTTAATCTACACAGCAGAAATAAACATACTTGAATATTTTTTCTCTAAAGGTAAAGCAAAAACTAGTGTTGGGGACTGTACACTGCATTTTTTGTCTCTCTGAGATGTGAACAGATGCACAGTTTGTCCTTTGTGTACCAGGTAATTGACTTGGGCGGAGAGCCAATCAAAGGCAGTGACTACTTTGGAAATGGCCGAGTGACAGAATTCAAATACGGTGCAAAACTGGGGACAGTGATCCGCAAGTGGAATGGAGAAAAGATGGCCTACTTAAAGTAAGATTGAAGGTGCTGCAACTTACCCGGGATACGCTGGATACACCGGTTGACAGGGTAGCTTCAAGTCTTTGTGTTTTTGGCTAGGAACTGGGGAGAAGGCTGGGGCTTTATGCCTTCCGACAGAGCCCTGGTCTTTGTGGATAATCACGACAACCAGCGGGGGCATGGGGCCGGTGGAGCTTCCATTCTAACCTTCTGGGACCCCAGGTAAAGGATTGCTTGTCTGGGTGATGCTTCTTCCTTTTGCTTGCTTGTCTTTCAGTTCTCCGGCATGCTTTCTCTTTCCACGTCTCACTACTTTTTCTGTCTAACAAACAGGCTTTATAAAATGGCAGTTGGTTTCATGCTTGCTCATCCATATGGGTTCACACGTGTGATGTCAAGTTTTCGCTGGCCAAGATCTTTTGTAAATGGACGGGTAAGCTTGTAACACTGAAGATACGTTCATGGTGAATAAGGATCCAAACAGGCCCAGAGCTGCAGTCCAGTGCATTTAAATTTGTTGAGTGATTTCTCTGTCCCCTGCTGGATCTAGCAGGTGGAACTTTGATGCTCCATCCAGCTTTTCTCTGCAGATAGGCTCTCTGCATTTTCAGGAAGAAGTTATAGACTTCTCTTTTTTGTTACAGGATGTCAATGACTGGATTGGACCACCAAGTAACTCGGATGGGTCAGTAAAGCCTGTTACAATCAATGCAGACACTACCTGTGGCAACGACTGGGTTTGTGAACATCGCTGGCGTCAAATAAAGTAGGACACTGTGGAGAAAACACGAGTAAAAGCAGTGGCTTTTGCATCCTGTTCCTTGTGGCTTTAGAGCTCTTGCAGCCACAGTGATAGCCGTTCCTTGCATTTTCAGGAACATGGTTATCTTCCGTAATGTGGTGGATGGTCAGCCTTTCTCCAACTGGTGGGACAATGGCAGCAATCAAGTTGCTTTTGGCCGTGGTAATAAAGGCTTCATCGTTTTCAATAATGATGACTGGTAAGTCAGTGGGAGAGACCGTGTCCCTAGAAAGAAGTATAGCAACCCTCAAGAGCAATTCCTGATGGGAAGGGGAATGTCATTTTCTCCTAATGGAGCGATCACTACCATCTGAGCTAGAGACATTCAGTTGCATGCCAGGTCTAGAGAGCCAAAATGGGATCATAGGGCGGGAAGCAGGGATAGGATCAGAAAGCTCACACCTTTAAATTTCCCTTCAAAATAAGGGGAGTAGCAACAAATTCAAAAACCCTACACCCAGTTTGAAATACCGGTTTTGAAAACAATGGATAAATAGCATTCACTTGTTTTCACATAGGAATATGGATGTCAATTTGCAAACTGGACTGCCTGCTGGTACCTACTGTGATGTTATTTCTGGACAAAAGGAGGGCAACAAATGTACTGGAAAACAGGTGTATGTTTCTGGTGATGGAATGGCTAATTTCCAGATTAGTAACAATGCCGAAGATCCGTTTGTTGCAATTCATGTTAATGCCAAGTTATAATTCAGGAGAAATGTCCTTCTCTGTTTACTCTGTACATTTACTCTTTCCCCCCTATGCAATTCCCTGGTATTCAAGCATGAATGATTCTCTGTATCTGGTGACTAATAAATGGCAATCAAATTGAAGAGGAATACTTTTTTCCTTGCTGTGTTGGACTGTAACTTTATCACATCGTAACTGGTGGCAATGCAGTGTTGGGTTTTAAGGTAATGCAGCACTCCATTTCCCACATCACAGAAACATGCGAGGACAGTGGCTGAGGCACAGCATATCCTTGACTCTGTGGTGCGTTAGGCTTGCTCATTCTGTAATACCTCAGCGAATTAGGCAGACGATGTACAGACTTGGCAGCTTTCCCAATTTCATTGTCAGCCGTGAGAAAATGTCGAGGTAGATGCCAGAGTGCAGCCCTTGCTTTGAGTCAGAATGTCTTCTTGGCCAAAAGCACTTGTTGTGACCCAGTCTGGAGGAGCAAATGGAAGAGGAACACTTGGATTTGCTACTTTTGAGGTCAAGGTGTATTTTTAAGGGCTGTTTCCCTTTTGTGGTGGGAGAGAGTGCACAGGTGTTGGGGGCGGCTGTTGGCTCTCAGTGCACCCAAGGGCTCGCAGTGTCTGTCAGGGCAGTCGTGGTGTGGGAACAGGGGCCCCAGTAGTGTCCCTGGCCCAGAGGCTGGACCTGCTGCCTGGCTCCCCTGCTTGCTGTGGCCAGCACCACCTTGCTGAGGGCGGGGGCCTGCTGGCAAAGGGCAGCCGCTGGATCTGCTGGATGGAGCTGTGCCAAAGGTTGGGAGACCCACGTGGCAGGATGTTAATAGCCATTGCCAACCTGTCCTGTGTCCCCAGGGTCAGGTCAGGGAGCCCTCCTGCCCCTTTGAACTAGATTAGCATTGCCTGCTCTTACTGGGTTACTGTTCCTTTGTTTGTTTAAGCCATGCATTCAGCTCTGACCCTCAGAAAATGTGTGATTCTGTGCTATCTATTATTCAGACATTACCTTATCCCAAATGTAATAGTCTATCCTTAAAATTACAAATCCACACCGAAGCCCCCTGGCTATTGTGGTAAATGATTGAAATGACACACATTGATCTGAGGTGTCCATAAATAAACAGGAGGTGCTGAATATGGAGAAGGATATCTCTGTGCCTGTGAACCTATGTGGATCCACTTTTCAATTACATTGGCATGCAGTGAGTGTTTTGCCTGGTGTAGGTAGATAGCTTTGCATTTAACAGTGGCATTAAAAACAATATAGAGAAAAAGAATCATGAGACAGTTTCCTTAGGTGTTAAGTAAAACATTGTGGGCCAGATGTTCACTGAATTGAAAGATCAGACCTGCCTCCAGACTTTTTTTTTTGTTCCTTTTTTTTTTTTTTTTCAAGCTTTATGGCACTTTGCCTCATAATTTGAGCACAAAAAAAGATGAAAAAAGCAACAGTGACATCCAAACACCAGGTCTTTCAGATGAGACATGATACCTAGAGTTATAGTCAGCTTTACTATTGACCTTTAAGTTTTTTTCAAAAATTCTTAGCACTAGGAAATTTTTATCATTTTTATAATTTCTATTACTACTCTTCTATATGTAAAGTGATGTCAAAAAGGCTTTAAATTTGTATGGCAGTAATGAATGACAATTTGAAATCCTGTTAAGAAATTTATTAAGTTTAAAGTAAGGTATTTGCTAGGGCACAACAGGTTGTCTAACAGATTTGCTGAAGTGTAAGCTTTCAGAATTTTGTGGGCATTATGTAACATCTCATTTTCTGTTGCAAAGTAGTGCTCACGTTCATTTGTTGAACAGTGAGTTTGAGTAATATCAAAACCTGTTATAGGCTGATACTCTAAATTTTGTTTTAATATTTCCAGGCTCAAGCCTTCAAAATAATATCTCAAACCTTATAAATTCTGAAATTTAAAATAAGTAATAGTTTGAATTAGAGTTGGGTTTTATTTTCAGTCCAAGTTTTGAATTTTCTAGGTACGCTCTCTTAGTTTTAGATTTTTATTTGAAATTTGGTGTAGAATTTAAACATGCAAAAAGTCCCCAAACCTAACCAGCTGGAATTAAGCACATAAAAATAAACATTTTCATTTTTAGGGATACACCATGTGGCTGATTGGAAAAATCTTGACTATGATCAAAGGTAAATACTGTTACCTTTTTCACATACTATAGGTTTATCACTGGTTTTAAAGTGAATGAAAGAAAGATGAGGGATAGTAAGACATTATTTTTCCTTGGGATCTCTGAGATTTCTCTTCCAGAGAAGTTTAACTAGTTCTGTTATACAGTTGCCTTTTCAGTTGCTTCACTGCAGAAGATCATGACTGCGATTGCTAGGTCATGAGGAATCACTCAGCTGATACTTGTGGAGCAGAAGGTGAATCTGTCCATCTTCACTTATGAGAAACAAGATAATAGCATATCTGAGAAACCTGCCTTTCTTTCTTCCTTCCTTTGTCTCTGGTTTGGCTGGTCCAGCTGCCCTCTGTTCTACTCTCTTCTGCTGTACTTCCCCCTTCCCCACACTTTTGCCACAGTTTTTCCTGCTCTTCTGTCACATGCTGAGTACCATTTTGGGCCTAGTCAGTTCTCTGTGCTTTTTGGAAAGTTCAGAGGAACTGTGTTAGATTCAGGCAGCCATGAAGAGGGAATGCTCCTCATATTTGTTTAGCTGGTGAGACAGAAAACCCATATGAAATGTTGCAGAATATATGAGGGGCATTCTCATCTCCACTGTTTGAACAATATAATTTTTACAGAAATATAGTGTCTACTTGGATAATGTAGAAAACAAACAACCCCCAAAGCAATGATGATTTTATGGTAGTTTTTGCATTTATGGTACACCAAACAGTAAAGTAACTTAGATACCAGTAGTGAGTGTTGGGGAAACCTTTAAATAAAGAACAAGATGGATATTTTCTTTATACTGTGCTGGAACAAAAGTGGAATGAGTCTGCCTGTAATTACTATTCTGGAACTACCTTCTTCAAGCAATATGAAGTCTGTAACAGTATGATTTGGAGTAGCTACATTTCATAGGTACCATAGTTCAAACTAAGCATAACTTAGTATATATCAACATATTGTTCAGGCATGGTTTGCTTTGTGCCATACAACATCCAGAGGAATTTAAGGGAAGTAGACTGGAACAGAAAGAAGATCAATGAAGAGATAATTAATTTGCAGTGTATATATGAGAAAAATTCCTTGACTTATATCACCCAAGTGGTCTGTAAGTATCCATTAGTGTCAATGATATCCCTTAGAGAACATATTAGGGCCAGTTGTTAAATGGTTTACAAAGAAAGTTTAAGACTTTCCCAATTCTTGTTGTAAATTTTATTATGGCCCTTTTAGCTGACCATCTTAACTTCTTTCATGTCTACACTAAGAAAGTTTTGGGGCTGGTGTTAGATCCTGAACAGTAAAAACTTGCAAAATCAGTGAGGAATAATTTATATTTTTCTCATTTAACCAATTGTACTTGTGTTTAATTGGGTGATAGAGAAAGAAATATCCTTTGTTTTCTAAATAAATGATGATGAGATGTTTTAATTGTAGTGGTGTGGGAAAGGTAATGGAATGGTGTCAGTTTTGTAAGTGTAAAACACTTGTTCACTTAAACTTCTGGTGATTAAAATACAGAAAAAGAACAAAAAAATGAAGCATAGCAAAAATGTAATTTTCTTGTTATGTCCATTTGTTTTGGCCATGTCTTCTCTGAATATATGTAAACAAAGCACACTGCACTGAATTTAGCAGAACAGTGGTTTTACCTGTGGAGAAACTATCTAGGTAAATTATAAATTGGGCATCTTTAATGTTATCAGTAGATTATGTGAGAAAAGTAAAGTATAGAAATGTCCTCACAAAAGGAAAGTTCCTCAGTCCCCTTTAGAACCTAACATTAATTATTGAGCCTAGAGCTATATGATTTATTATGCTATAAATTGTCAGCTATTGTGTTGCTTGATCTAGTCACAGCAGTATTATATTTTCAGTGAATATTTATAGTACAGTACTTTATGTTGGCTAAGCCAATAGTGATCATGTTGAAGACATCAGCATCTGCATTTCCTTTAGAACAGGGAACAATAATTCACTACTGAGCTGTACAACTTTTCTGAACTACTTGTGTAGCTTTCTGTATCAGCTAAGCATGTTCTCAATAAGGTCAGTTTTAATGTATTCATGTCAAATCCCATATTTTATCTCACTGATAGGGAAAGCAAAGTATTCGAAGTGACTCAAAGACAATGATGTGGCTCAAAGAAAATGTGGTATATTTCACCTTTCTCTATATGACTACTATGGCATCGTTTATATCCATATAATTAAAAAAACTTAAAGGATTGTTTCCTGTTCCTTTTTTGGAATGGAGAAATGAAATAATAATAATAATAAAACAAATGGACTTGACATCTTTGTAGTCTCAACTACCTCCCAAAATGAGACCAACTAAAAGACCTGTTAAAAGCATGGTGTGGAATTTTATTAGCCTTCTGCATATCTATTCACCCAAAAGCAAGAAAATGAATAGCTTTTGAAAAAATATATCCTGTCGAAAGTTTCACCTACTTTGAACCGAGTAAGGTGTTGCTTTCTTGATGTAAATGTCAGTTTTAAAATGTCACTTTCTATATTTAATCAAGAGGTCTTCAGTTTAAGTTGCCATTTGACCATGCCAGAATCTCAGAGGTGGAGATGGGCAGTTTCTTTGTTGTCATGGTTTGAACCCATCCGGCAGCCAATCACCACGCTGCCAGTTGCTCACCTTTTCCCTGCCCAGTAAAACAGGGGAGAGACAAAACAGAAGAACTCGTAGGTTGAATACAAAACCAGTTTAGTGATGGTAACAAAACAACAGTAACAGGAAGTCCAGAGAGGTAATACACAATGCAGTTGCTGACCACCCGTCAATCAGTACGCTGCGCCCCGGCAGCAATCCTGACAGAATGAAGCTCCCCCCATGCTGACCAGAAGAGGGTGAACCCACCTCCTTTATGTACCGAGCATGATGCCACATGATATAGAATACTTCAATGGCCAATCCAGGCCTGGCCCTCCAGCTGCGCTCCCTCCCAGCCCACGGAAAGTTAACTCTATCCTGGCCAAATTCTGGGTCCAGTGCTCTAGCTATGCGCGCTCTCAGCTCCAGAAAATTAACTCTATCCCCAGCAAAACCAGGACATTTGTTCATTCAAAAATATATTTCAAGGAATACCATAAAATACAAATTCACAGAAATTATTAATTTCAAATAATATATATTTCATGGCTTCATTTGATACCCTGTGCATTGAACATAGTTTTTTCTTGTGTAACTTTTTATTACTATTTTTATCTGTATCTAGTAGAATTCTGCACACAAAAATCAGACTGTTGTAATCACAGAACATACTGGTAGTGTGAAAACTCACACTTTAATGGACTGACTCCAAGCAGTAAGAGTTTTCTGATTATATCTTTTATTTTCTGTAAGTCACAATAAAATCACCAGCTTTGTAGTTGAATTTATTTTGCTCCAACTTTTCAGTTTTAAGAAAGTTATATGGACCTGATTTGCTATGCATTGTATGAGAATGCCTTCTCGGAGCATCACTGAGAACAAATTAAAGGAGCTAAGCAAGTGAATTGATAAACTGGAGAAATAGTTGCCTCAGTCTAAACTAATCTCTGATTCTACAAATGCATAAGTTTGCAAGCTTGTCCATAACTTTTTTCTTTTTCTTCTTTTTCTTTTTCTTTTTCTTTTTCTTTTTCTTTTTCTTTTCTTTTTCTTTTTCTTTTTCTTTTTCTTTTTCTTTTTCTTTTTCTTTTTCTTTTTCTTTTTCTTTTTCTTTTTCTTTTTCTTTTTCTTTTTCTTTTTCTTTTTCTTTTTCTTCCTTTTCCTTTTCCTTTTCTTCTTTCTTTTTCAATTTCTCACCATACTTCTGTCTCTATATGTAGCTTTCAGCATAGTGATCTGAATTTAATGGAAGTGATGCACAATAAAGCAAAGTGAATGGCTACTTGTATTTGCAACTGCTCATGAATACTTAAGTTATGTAGAGAGACACATTCAGGCAGTAAACTTTCACAGTCACCCGATCAGGAAAGGGAAATGATGGATCTGATACATCACAAGATGATTTGTCTTTTTAGTGGGTTTAACTCACAGAGTTAAAATTATGTATTTGTCAGATAAGATGGAATAAATAGTAATATTAGAAAAATCATGAACTTCTAGTGGATTGTCTATGAGTGGACCAGAAGGCTAAGTTTACTAACATATTCATGGCAATTTATTATCTCAGCTCAATTCAACAGTAAAAATGGAAACTTTTGTTCAGCTCTGCATGCCTCTATGTTGACTCATTATTTCCCTGAATCACTGTTGTTTCTCTAACAGAAAAAAGAGTGCTGTAAAGGGAAGCTAGCTGTCTATTGTCTTTTTTACAGAGACTGTGAAAATTTTATTCAAGTTATCATTTTAAAGGGAAACAAATTAAAAACTCAACACATAACACTAACTTTTTAATTACTGATTGTGTGTTTGGTTCCTTTATTTGCAATCTGTGTTTTTAACAGTCTTAGTCTAGTAGTCTAGCTGCACAACGTATTCTGAACAATATACAGATATTTCCTTCGCAAATGTCTTCATGCCAGGGCAGTTTTCACTTTGCCTTGATGTTAAATCAGAATGGTGGTAAGAAAAATGCTACTAGCAAAAATACTACTAAATATGTTGCTTTTCAGATAACATTTAATACAAAAGTCCTGGTCATAAATACTCCAGTGACACTGTTTGAGATGATAGTGGTGAATTATCTCCAATTACTAGAGTCAAAGTGAAACTGCTTGGGTTTTCACTCAGTTGGCACACTAAGTGCTCTGGGATAAATAGTCAGAGTATTTAATGTACGATTAAGAAAGTGACTTACACCCCGTAGGAGAGCAGTAAAGTGTGAGAGATTCTGTGGCACTTGTGAGTTGAAAATGAAAATAGCAAACATTTCTCAGAGAATGAAATTCCATTGCCTTCCTTGATCCTAAACTAAGAATTAGATTTCCTTATCCAGCCACCAATACTGAGAAGTAGCCAGCTTAATTAACTATATTATACTTCCTTATTATTCCAATTATTTCAAAGATTACTTTTTTCCTTCTGTTTGGTTTTCTGTTTGTTTGTTGTTTTATTTTACTCCCCAGAAAAAAAGAAAGGCTGATGTCATGGTAAATATACAAAACTACAATCACATTTTATCTTTCATTCCAGCCTTTGGAAGTTTAGCAGTTTCTTTGTGTTTGTAGTTGACAAACGGTAATAACAATGGATGTTAATTTCTGCAATGTTCTGAATACTCTGTGGAGCATGAAGTCAGTTAGAAGACCCTTGAAGAAAGTTAACCTTTAGAATTTGGGTAAGATGACTACAGGGAATTCATTATGTTTACAATAATGAACATTCAGATATTGGCCCAATTTACATTGGTATTACTCCTGAGGTGGTCCCTTATAGTGTGTGTGGGAGGCAGTCATTACAATTTTGATTCATTATCTTACAGAACCTCATGTATATTTTAAGTATTGGAATTAATCTGTATTTAAAATAAACTGTATTGTCCAAAGTCTTTAAGATTTTGTCTTTAAGATTTTATAAGCATATCTGTGTCTTGGTAATTACCAAGACTAAGCTTAAATAATTGCTGCCTGAGCTCATAGGATAAAACCTTTCACTTGCAGAATAGCCACTGGTTGAATTTAAGTCATTCATTTAGATACTAACCAAGTTGAATCTCGCCAGTCACAGTATTTAGCAACAACAAAAAGAAGAGGAAAAGAACACTGAGCTGGCCAGGTTAACACCAGTGCAAAAGAGTAATTTTAGCTTTTTTTTTTTTTTTTTTTTTCTCAGGTTCTTTCTTCTTGTATTTTCCTGTGTCTTCTTTTCTGGCACTAAAACCATAGTGAAGGAAAAAGGTCTCTTGTATAGCCTTAGTTAGCAAGAAAAGTGAAGTAAGCAAGCATTTGTTAAGAAGTTATGGGGCCACAACACACTGTTAAAAGCACAACAGATGCAGCAGCAGCAGCCTTGGTCTACAGACCTACTAATGCTTCCCACAAAGCAATACAGTGGCAAGAAGAGCATTTTCCTAAATGGAGGTTTCATGGTAATAACGGTATCTTCAGAAACATATATTCACGCCTCTCCACTGACATCTGAATATCTCTACATTTGTCTTTTACTCTCCTGCTCTTCAGCATTTGTAACCACCATTTTGATTGTATTTAAACATATATAGTTTGCACGGTCTGGTAGAAAATGGCAGACAATATCTTTCTGTGAAGCTGCAGCAAGATAATAGAGACATCAATAACACATCAGAACCCTACTGTTGAGATTGACCCTAGGATGGCTAAACTGGCATAAAGTGAATGTGAATTTCCATGAACTAAACTCACTGCAACTCAAACAAGTTCCTCTGAACCCTATCCAGTAATGGGACACAGCAGTAACTAAGGTAATAAAGGCTAAGACAGAAGGGAAATAAAATAGGTTTCATGATCTGGGTTCTGTGCACATTTCTGCCTTCGTACAAATAGTCCTTGAATCTACCCTTTACTAGACAGTGCAGTTAGCAATGGAAAGCTGATAAGTGCAGTGGTGACAGTGACAGGACAGAGTGGTCAGTGGTGGACAGACAGCATGAAGAATTAGATAGGTGGTAAGCTAGGATGAATACCAGTGTTGGTAAATATGATATTGACAAGATGAATAAACACAAATGATAGATAACAAGACAAAATACAGAGAATAGGCAAACTCCTCCATGTCTAGAGCACCAAACTGTGTATCCATGGGTAGGAATTGCAGATGACTGAAACAACAAAAAGACAGGACTAAAGCAAGTGGATCAACAAGTGCTGTGTTTATCTATTGTAGATAGGACATTCATGCTTTAACTGGGAAATTATATCTTAGAACAGCTGTGATGATAGAACTTTATGAAGCTGTAACCTGCAGCAAATTGTCTTTTTACTCTATGAAAATAAAAGTAATGACCTTGTGCTGACAATAGACTGCCACATTTTGGTTTCAGGATTTGACACTGTGTAAGAGGAATGGGATGTTAAAACCTCTTGATAGGAGACCTCAGATGATACAAGACAGAAGTAAATGTGGCAGAAAAATTTGAGCAGTAGATTTGGATCTAGTTTTCTACTTTTCTTTGGAATCCATTTCAGTATCTGCTTCTACAGATTTTTTTTTAATTAGCCATCTTTTACATTTAAGAGCTACCACATTCATTGCCAGCTTCGCTATCATAAAGTAAGTTGTGGTCTCTAGATAAGTACTCTGTTGCTTGCTAAGGGAAGTGAACATGGCAGCCCTGCATAAAAAGTCTCTTCATATGCAAAACCAGAATTCAAAATAGCTGCAATAAAAATTTCTTCCCTGATTTTCTATACTGTGGGGAAAATGCCTTCTACCCCTCTTCACGAGGAAAACCACATATTGTCTCTGTTGATACTCCCTTGTGGCACTGTGTGTCATAAACTCATTGCACAGCCAGTCAAGTCATTTTCTTACCTCACATGAGATTGGAGAAGGTTTGTCACAAGTCTGCAGCTGATTTACAAAGCTGGCAAACTGGAGAAGTGATATAACTTCACTGTGGAGGGCAGTGTTTTTCTAAAAAAAGGAAACATCATGTAATCCAGCCCTGAATTACTACTACTATCTTCCCATTTGTTGTGGATGCATGCAATTGCTCTTTCCATGCATGCTGACTGGAAAAATATTCATCTTCTAGTGTCACAGGTGGCTTTCTGTTCATTCAGTCTTCACACTCAAATGCCATGTTCTGTTTATCCCACACTTAGAGATCGGATGGTTGGATAAGACCATTGGGGTCATTTCAGTTGCACTATAATTACAAGATGATCCTCTTCACTTATCTCTTATATGTTTTACCTGGTCTACTTTGAACATAGTTTTGTTGATGCATCAACAACTTCTTTTGAAAAGCTACTCTACTGCCTAATGGACTTTATGGGCATATTTCTTTTTATCAATAAGATAAAATTTGCATTTTTATATTATAGTTCATTACTCTTTCATCACCTTAAATAATGACTTTTCTTTCCCCTGAAAATATCTCCTATCAGTAGCTGAGAAACTAAGAGTATGCTGAATGTCAGTGTAATGCAGATTAATTAGAATTAAGTCCACTGTCACAAAATGGAAGCCACTTCCAGTTTTCCCTTCCTGGTTTTTATCTAGGTAGACACAAAATCTAGCAATAGATTTTTTTCTAATCATACATGATTCAGTAGATTCTTGGCTTCACATGATCTGATACTTATATGCTTACAAACTTTGTTAGTTAACCTGTAATCGTTGCAGGTATAACCTTGTTTTGAAGTATCTGTCTACCCTGAAAAGATTGGGAAAGAAGTAGTCTGACTAATGTAAAATCAAATAGCATATAAGCGTGTGTGTATGCATATAGTGTGTGTGTATCCATACACATACACATCTACATGTATGTATATATTTCCACTCCCTATGCCTGCAGGACATCCTTTATAGAAATGACATGAAATATTATTAGATCCCATTATGTTCAATTTCTGCTATAACTGTTTAAGGATCAGAATTAGCAAATAAGTTTTTATTTCTGGGATATTCAATGATCCAGCCTCATAATTCTTGTGTACCCAGAATTTTCCTTGAGACATCACTATGAAAAAATTTAAAAAATAACACTTAGACCAGTCCAATCAGATACACTAATCTTTTTGGATTGTGCGTATTTCCCTTAAAATGTTTAAAATAATGTCTTATTTTTATATTGAGTTCTAATCTCAACTTCTAGAATGTTTGTATGATTTTCCAGTGAGATGGAATTTTAATTCACACTTATTCTAACAAATGAGTGAATAATTTTTTACTGAAGCCCAACACCTTTTACACAGTAAAATATCTACAGTCTGAACTCTCCCTGCTCCCTCTTCTATTCCTCAAAAATGACAAAAATGGCAGTTTCTTTTCAAACTTGTATTTAAGCAAACCTGATTTATGCCCTTCTCCCTTCACTGTTTTTCAGGTGTACACTCTGTTTCTGCATGGCTACTTGAAATATTTACTGTGGTGGGAAGTGACTTCAGATTTGGAAGAAGGAAATGAGAATAGAAAAATTATTTTTCTTGCCTTCTGTGTACTCTGATGGTGGACACTTAAGGATCTGATGATGTAGTTGTGGTATTGTGAGACAAGTCGGGGGCTGTAAACTGTACTGCAGGATGCAATGCTGAGTTCAGGGATTACAGCAGGAGACAACACCACTACTGTAGCACTAAGCATCATCATGGGTCATCTGATGTGCAGCCTGGAGCCAGGGAGTTGCTTTGCATGTGCTTATAATTCCAATATTGTGGCTAGGGAGTAGCACATGGAGCCCATGTGGAAGAATGTCATAAAGAAAGCATGAGACCTCACAGGTCTGTTCGGTGTCTGGTTACAAGGCGGTCGGAATGAAATAATTACTTTAATTAAAGTAATGCTTGCCCTAAAATTAGTCCAGTTTAAGGCTGAAAGTGGAGTAACTCTGCTTCTATTCATCTTTGCATTCATGTCTCATCCCTTCCTTCTCCTCCTAATACATAAATATCTGAAAAACATGAACAAATTTATCATCATGGCAACTTGCTTTGGGGAAGGATTTGTGTTACAAAAGGGTAACTGAGGCCTAAACAGCCTGGATCTGCCTGGTCCTCAGCCTGCCAAATTAAAGAGTTGGTCAGGACCGACTCCGGAGGGAATAGAGTGGTGTCATGAAAACCTTAGAACAGCTCGCTAAGGCCCAGAAAATTATTACCTGTACAGGAGCCATGGGTGTTTCTGGACAGTCCCATGCTCCTGAATATAAAACTGAGCGCCACACATCTCTTCCCAGGAGGAAACACTAGACCAAAAAGTATTTTCAAGGTAATGCCCCACATGCAGCCAGAGTCCTGGCATTCCTCCTCTTAAAGGCAACTGCTCTTCAGCTCATTTAGACACACAATCAGTCTGACTCTTGCTTGGTCTCTGTCAATGAACTTTGGACAGCCAGTGACACAGTTTCAACAAAAGATAAATGACACCTTTCCTGCCCCTCCCAAATAATATGCAGCCTAATAGAGCAATGTTAATCACACACACACACACACACCCCCCCAACACACTCCTCTCTCCCCTCCCTTCTCCCCCACCTCCGATGGGTCCTCTAATCACTCATCTCATGTATCACAGGCACATAACAATTCTGCTCATATATCCTTCAGAAGAGAACCTCAGATTGAACGAATCTAAGCTCAGGATGGAGGATGGGAACACAAACCAATCTGTTTTCAGTCCATTTTGGTGGTTAAATTGTAGCTATGCTTAGTCTGTGGCTTTCTGGACCACTTAAGTCTTTCTGTTGAATGTCATCTGCGGTTTGTTTAGGTTATGTAACAACTATTTGGGGCACTTAGACAGTCTAAGTCACGACTAGACTGTATACCCGAGAACAAACAATGTTAGAGGCCTGAGTCACAGGTTCCATTTTAAAAACTGTTCAGAATTAGGAGGGTAAGATAACATTAATGTTACTGTATTAATTTTCCTTACTTATACTGAACCCACTGTTCTCACTGTATATGTGGAAGAGAAGATATTTGATGGAAAGGTTTTCAACTGTGCATGCATCCTGTTTTAAAATGGAATGATGAATAATGCAAAAAAAATTATACTCTCAATGGCAAGATATTAGCCATATTCATTTCAACAAAATATGCTTTATTTTTAGGGAATAAACATTCAGTAAGTTGATCACAGTGATGGATAAAGCCGCAATCTAAATGCCAAAGGCAGCAATAAAAAATAAACATCAACTCAATGTCAAGAAATTCATCTTATGAGAGTGAAAGTTATTTTGTCACAATGGTCTATTCTCATGACTTTATTGCTTTTTGACTACTTGATTAACTATATATACAACCTGGTGTTCATGTTCCCACATTCTTAACAATGCTTCAAAACACTGCGCCTTTTTATGCTTTAACTGTTCTGCAATAAAGTGTATATTTTCAAGCCAGATTTAGAGTAGACATAATGAAAAACTTTCAAGTAAATCTACAGCTCAATTCTTCTGTTATTAAAAATCTGTCTTCTTATTGAAAATAAAGATATTTTATTGACATATTCACCCACTAGAAAATTGATAATTAATAAATCTATTATTTTACAATTATGTTTTATAAATGAACTAGGTGAAGAAGTTCGTCCCCAAACAATTCCTAGGAAACATTACTCAGTTTATATGTGACCACTAATTAGTACTTGCAGACTCATGATAATATTTTTCAGCTGTTCAAAACCCATTTGTTCTGCTACTAATTAAAATTACTTTGAAGTTTTAGGAATGTACTGCTGTAAAGCACCTTAGCAACACCTCTTCAGTCTATGGTTCCATGTATTTTTCTATCATTGAAAAATAATAGGTATTCTGCTCTCAAAAAAACAAGCAATCAAAAAAAGTTTCCTTGCGTCATGTCATTAAAAAACTATTTTGTTCACAACTATACTTCATTATTTCTATAATAACAGTGATTACATGAAATTAAATCTGCATGGGATTTCCAATCTACAGTATCTCAAATGTGAACCAAATTTTCTCAGTCCTGTAATATATAAAGTACTCTTTACATTCGTGACATCTTTTGCTTGTTTTTAGCCTGGAGACATACCACACAGAGCCACAAATGCTTGTATCAGCAAAACTGAGAAAATCCCAAACTTTTAATATGTGGGAATGAACAAATTTTCTAAAACAAATATCTAGAGATTCTAGAGAAGCCATCTGTGCTGCCATTGAGGTCATGGTCGCAATTTTGCTATTTTAAACCATGCTGCTATTCACTTTAGAAAAAATATGCACTAAACTAGAGGTAGACTGTATATAAAACTACAGTTCTGCTGCTCTCTAATTTTAAAAGTATTTAAATTGTGCAAAAGAAATATATTCTTACTCTAGTTTCTGGTGTGTATATATTGCATACACACATATACACAAGGGCAGTGTTGTATATATATTTATAATATAGATGGCATCATCTGTATGTTCAGGAGACACTGAATTTCTACAGAATGTAACAGAATTGTAAGCTTTACTGCATATCTCACTGAATTGAAATAAATAGCTTAGGGTCTTCAAATTCCATTTTTATGCTCAACAAACTGTCACCGAGGAAGTAGTTTTGCATGGTTTATGACAGCTTTAAGAGATTTGCAGTTGTGCCCTGAATGCAATCAATTATACTTAATATCAACCTTCAGAAATACTTTTTACCATTACCTGGACAACTTTAATGTAGAGGAAAGTGCTTTGTTCAGAGATAGTATGCTAATGTCATCTATTTGAACATCTGATATATTCAAACAAGCCATTCCTTATGGAGAAAAAATTGCATCAAGGGTATATTAAATTTGAGAGGCCTTTTTTCCCCAGTATTATCTGGCTGAGCAGTTACCTACAGTGCCTTGGCCAGAGGCTGAGGAGGACAGGCTGAGCCCTGGGGAAAGCCCTGCTGCGGTGGCAGAGCTTGGGCCCCTGGGAGTGCAAACAGACCTCATACACCAGGAACTACCTCTTTATAGCCTGGCCATGGCTCCAGTCCCTGGAAAACTTAAGAGAAAAATGTTATTAAAACACTACCTGAAAAAAAACAAATCTAGGATTTCTGCCTCTCTCTGCTTCAGACAAGGCGGATGGTCTGTCATTGTTTGCCTCTCACCATGGACTCTGGTCGAAAACAGCTCCACCACTGCTGGGCCTTACCAGGTTAACCTCATGTGAGTAACTGTGCCTGCAACAGTTGCTGATGACAGTCAGTCAACATCTTTATTTCACATGCATTACTGAGCAGTCATCCTTAGTCTGTGTCTGAAGATGTGGCAGACCTAAAAACTCTTTAAAACTAAATACTGGATCTGCTGCCCTTTGGTCTCTGAAGCCAGTCAGTAACATGACCCAGCAAACCTAAATATTAAAACATAGATGTTGTCATGGACAGGAAAGCTTGGCCTTAGAGTATGTATTTCAGGGTATATTACTTGAAAGGCCTCTATCAAGTGTCTGTGGGGAGGTGCTGGCAGCGGGGGTGGCAGGGGAAGCCTCTGTGAGACAAGGCCAGAGGCTGCCCGGGGCCGGGCACAGCTGGTCACAGCTGGCTCCACAACAGCTCCACCGCAGGGCACAGATGAACCCCTCACTGAAAATGGGTGGTGCCCCTGTGAAAGTATATTTAAGAAAGGACAAACATGCTGTACAGGACGAGGAATGAGTAAAAAGCATGAGGAACAGCCCTGCGACCACCAAGGTAAGAGATAAAGAAGGAAAGGCAGGAGGTGTCCCTGAGAGCAGAGATTCCGATGGAGAGGACGGTGGTGGAGCAGACATCCCGCTGCTGCCCGTGGAGGCTCCCACGCTGCAGCGGGTGGAGATAACCTGAAGTTCACTCTGCTGGAGCTGCATCACCGCCATGTCCCTGGCCAGCCCTGCACCTCTGCCAGCCTCACCCCAACCAGCCGTCTGCCTTGGCCTCAGCCTGGCTGCCTCACCGAGGACCTGCCTGGCTGTCCCAGGCTGTGGTGGTGGCTGCGACCACTTGCCTGGCCAGCCCTGCCCTGGCTGCCTTGTGGGAGTACCACGGCATGGGCCCCTCGTGGCCTCCCTGTGCCCAGCAAAGCTAATCCTGCAGGCAGACCTGGTGAATGTGCTGTGGTGAGGAATATTTTGAAAGAGACAGGGTAAATTTATATGAGAGTAAAGAAATTTGCTTTCATTATGAGTAAATACAATGTCTTAGTCTTGTTACCTCCACTAATCTACAGCCTAATTTTGCATGTAGCAAAGCATAACTAGAATTTTCTTTTTAATTTCAGATCATCTCTACTCCTTGAATGCAATCCTATTATTGTTCAATTAAAATATGTTTCAAGAAGATGAGTAACTCAGAAATAAAGCCCAATTCCTAGGTGTTTCTTGGAACAGGAAGTGATGTGCTAATGAGTTTCTAACAAAAAAATGTGAAAAGATTGTGTACAAAAGATCATTCTTACATAGATGTGCTGATGTCCCTAATTAAAGAAGCTGGATCATGATCATCAGGATAATGTAAGTACTAATAACATAATAGTTAGCTTAATCTAAATTGGACTGTTCTGGAAAAGAACCACTAATTGGTATTGGGAGAGAGTGATGAAGTCATGTAATTTTTGCTGATACTACTATACTTAGTGCACAGAAACCAGTTGGCTCTAATGCTAGACGAAACAGTTCTAGTCAGTTGCAAATAAGTGCATAGCATAAATGCTGCCTCTTTGCTAAGTGCTAAACATCAACAATGTACTGTTATCTGCAGCCTCAATTAGAGAAAACCATTGTAAATGTTGGCAGCAGTCTGGAGGCCCAGGTTCAGCTGGCCTGGGCTGCAGTAACACAGGGAGTTTCCTGTTAGCACAGCCCCTCAGGCAGCCTGAGCCAGCGGGGGTCAGTCCCTAATGATTATTGGTTCTAGCAGATTTTTTCCTACGAGAAACAACAGTTTGTAGAAGTCTTTATGGTCCTGCAAAGCTTTCACTTCTTATTAAAACTAACACAATAAAATTCTGCGAGGCTAGTGGGGGCTGTGCAAGCCCATTAACTAAGTCAAATGATATGGTATTCTCTTCTCTGACATTTTCCTTTTCTGTTAGTGAGCACTGAAGTTGTGTAAAGGTTCTATCTCTTCCCTCATTTTGCCAGGGCGGAAACCAAGAAAAGAAGGCAAAAAGTGGAATATACTATTCTGTAGTTTGAGCAATTATATTAAAAATCAGAACATTACAAAACTCAGTTTCACATATTAAAAACTAATTTGACAATTTGTTGTATTATTGTATTATATTTTATATTCATGCAGTTATAGAATCTTTCTGTGTTATTAAACGTGTACTCTGAAATAGAAAGAGAATAAAAGTTCAGCAGTTTCATTACAGGCTTTAGTATCACCTTAAGGAAAGTTTATATATTTTAATTCTGTGTCACTGGCTTTTATAGTTGTCTGAAGATTCTGTATTACAATTATATAGAGTGACTCTTTTAAGCAATACACCTGATTTCATACTGATAAAGTCTAAACATTTTAATTGTCATTATGCTTATTACAACTCCAGCTGCTAATTTTGACTCAATGAGTATGTACCTGCTTCAGGTCACCATCATACTTACAGATGGCTACCATTAAAATTTTGTTTGTGTTAAGTGAGAACAAGATGCACAAGACAGGTGATCTTTTGATTTAGCTTTTAGAACAAGATCTTTGCTGATGACAGAGCAGATGGTTAACTTTTTGAAATGGAGAATTAAAATAACTGGATAGATTTTGGCAGATGTTCACTACATTAATGCATAAATAAATGTAATCGTCATCCTTTATCTCCCCAGTCTGGTTGTAGGTGTAAAGGATGTGCACTATGTCATGTGTGGTGTGCTCTGAAACCTGAACCATAGTAACTCTTAATTTTCTGGTATCACTACAGTGAAAAAATGCTGTCTTTTGTTTTTATCCATCAGAATACATACTGTTAAAATCTCTATTTTCATATATTTGCCTTATGGTTTATTACAGAGAGAAAGTTTCTTACCAATCAAAATGATATTTTCAGGATAGGCCACTCATTTTAGAAATAAAAATAGGAATTATGTAGCACAGGTCCTTTAGCAGTGCTCACTGCTCAAGCACAAAAAATGGATGTCAATAAGTATTATAACTCAGCCCTGAAACTCATGCATAAATACAGATCTTGTTTGTGTTTAGCTTACTTCCATTAGAAGGCTACTCATTTTGGGACTTTTCAGTCTGAATATACTGCTTCCACAAACTCATCTTTTTAGATTCATCACCAGGGAAGTTAAAATAATATTTCAGTTTGAGGTGTAGGATTTGTAATACAGCCTGAGAAGTCACCACTATATGGCAACACTTGCCATAGACGACTGGTGCTCGAGGGGCAGATGGGAGATGTGTGTTGTCTTTTACTAGCAATACAAAATATTCAGAATAGACACTTAGAGCATAATTTTGGGAAGTGCATAGATGCCAAATATACATATCTTTTCACACATCATAATGTAAATCAAGAATTGCCTGATTTATGAGTCTATGGGATTTTTCATGAGATTATATTGATTCATCAAAACCAAAATACTTCACAGACATGACAGCTTTGATAAGCTTTAATATGGGGGAAGTTTGTCAGGAATCCTTGGTTTATCAAGAAAAGGTCTTGGTCAATAATCTTCCTCCTCCCCACCCCCTCCCCCACCCTGACAGTGTGGTGTCCCTGGAATTTACCTGCCAAACAGGAAATCCTTGTTCATAGGGTCAACCTGATTCTGTGATTCTGTGAACATGAGTGTCCTGAAAGAAAAACACCAAGTTCATGAGTTTGTGTACACTATACAGTGTTTTACATAGGTGGGATTTTCAGAGGTACCTGTTCAGTACCTGACAGATTCCTACAGGACCTCAAATCCAGAATATTGAAAACTACTGATTTTATACTAGGTAGAACAATTCCAAGATGAGTGGGAAAGAGCAAAGTCCCAGGGAAACCATTGCTTATTTACAGGGCTTTAGCTTCAGATATGGAAAGCCCTGGCTCTGGACATGATGGGTAGTACTCTCTTGGGGTCACCAGAAAATTTAATACCAAGAATATAAGTAGTTCTAATATGAGACTTGCTATTTTCTATAAAAATTTTAGCAGACAATGAGCAGCTTGACACTTTTCACAGAAAAGAGAGAGAAAAAAAACCTGCCTGTCTCTTAAGCACCAACAAAAGTCACAGCAACTTTCTTTCAGTCGGACCATGTAACATCAGGTGCTCAGCAACTCATCTGACAAGGCAGAGATCTTGAGTTATCTGACAAGTGACTGGTGAAGTAAAAAGGCTTGAGCCTTTCCTGTCACCAAAGGTGACAAAAGCATTGTATCTTCAGTCTTCTGGACCAAGAGGCTAATTGCATTCACTCTTTTAAGTACTGAGCTGTCCTGTCCTTTGCCAAATGGGCTGCATGTCTTGAACTCTGACAGGGCATCCTCTGAGGCCGGTGACAGTGGTACATTATTATTGATTAAGGTTGTCCACAAGTGAGTCAGAGCATGGTCCCTTAATATGAGCACTGTACAAACAGAAAACATGATTTTTTGAGAAAAAAAGATAAAAATCATTGGACTTCTTCCACTGTGAATTCAGAACATTTTTCTGAGCCCTTATCATTAATGTCTGGAATAAAAGTACTCAAGATAGTACACATTTCTTTTTGGACTATGGATGATCTTGTGGACTATCAGTGGTCCAGGAGCCATTGATGAAGAGTTCAGATACTTTATGAAGGCTATGTGACCGAAACACACTCCATTTCAAAAGTGGGCAATAATTAATAGGGCAGCTCTTACAATCAGGTGTCTCACAGTGACCCTTCTAATAAAAACCTGAACTATCTACTCCCTTCCTTTCAGCAGAAGGAGATAAAATTATCTTGTTGAAATACTGATGAAATATTTTATGACATTCAGATATATGCTTTAATTTTTTTCTGTGAGTATTTTGCAGCTGAGGAATACCAATTCTGTTGTATGTGCTCTGGCATTTCAGGAATTCTTGCCAGCACAATAAAGAAAAAAAGGGTTGCAAAAAGAAACAGAATGATAAATCCTGTCAGAACCACAAGATGGCAATACTGCTTAAAATATAAAGCTTACTCAACTAAAACAATAGTGTTAGGACCATTCATAGCAGGTAGCATGCATGCCACTTGTTTACAACTGCAGTGTAAGATGGATATTTTCAAGGAAGATAATCACAAGTTAGCGGTATCCACAGGGTTTGTTTTAACTCTCCTTTTAACAAGTACTGTAGAACAGGTTCTTGTTCAGTATCATGGCTCAGACTCCAGTGGAACGGTGCTGCTAGATTTCAACACAAAACACATAAGAGATAAGAATGAACGCATTGCAATCAGTGAACATATTGCGCACTCATTTTCTCTTTCATGTCCTCAGTTTCTGGAAAAGAGAAATTTGAGGCCATTAAATAGTGTCTAGCTGCTATTTTTGTTGATTAGCTATCATGTTAATAATTACAGCCACTGTCAGGCAGCGGAGAGCAGATGCAGGAAGCTGCTGTGGTGTTGCTTCATCAGTATAAAATGTGTTGCATACAAAAGGTGTCATTCAGAACAAGCAGATAAAATGGTACTATATACTCAGGGGTAAACATCATATTCCCATTTCTGGCACTGCCTAGTTATGTTATTGAATAGTTATTGATATTATCTCTTGTAACAAAACAAAGAATCACACCAAACCAAAACCTGTATGCAGAAGCAGCTCAAAGAAGATAGGTGGCAAGCTTCAACAGTAATGAAAGGAAGAACTAGATGGTCTCCCAGCCAAAGAGTTTCATCAAAGGCATATGAACTCTCTTTAGGAAACATGCATAAACACACACATATATGCTTATGCAGTGCTAAAAGGAATGATGGAAAACTACAAAGAAATTCTATTCAACATGCATCATGATATAAAAATAGAAAATCTAGTCTTGTCTGCACACTGTATAGGGGCAAGAAGACTCCTAGACACCCACATGCCTCCAGAATTGTGAGGGAAATCACTTGCAGCAGGTAAGCACTTGTTTTAGTTCCTGTCTCCGGCAGCACTCTGCTAGGGAGCTGGCAGTTGCAGGCGGCAGAACTGCTGATTTTTCATGCTAAAGATTTGTCGTGGTGAAGCAAGAACTTGTTAGTCTACTGACTGCTATGGCAAACTCAACATATCTATTTCTGTTTACACTGACAGATGCAAATAACTACACAAATTGCTAGTTCAGAGCCTAATTCAAGGTATGTTTTTTAGCAACATGAACACAGTGCCCCGTACTGGTCTATGAAGAGGAGTGTTGTTATATTTAACTGCGGGGTATATCTTTTTCCTTGATGCATACTATAACATGTAACTCCCATTAACTTTAAAAGGTTATAGACTCTAGGAACATCAAAGTAGAACATACCCTGAGGAAAAGAAGTCTGTCTTTGGATGCTCATGCACAGCTGCTATTGACATTAATGTAAGAATGCCGTTCTTAACCTTAAGTATGCCCGTTCTACTGGATCTGGAAAAGGAGCTCAACTCCCATGGAAAAGTCTTACAGAATTCCCAGAAAATAGCAACTCCTAAGAATATGTTTTAAATCAAACTATTTAAAACCAAAATCTTATTACACAATGACACTGTATTACATACAATGAAATTCAAAATTTCCAACAAGTATCTCACCCTACTTATTTCACTAGGTCTCATCTGTCTTCTGTCTTGAACTGCACAGTCTCACCCTTGCAACTAGAATTCTTTTAAAGGAGCTGATATAAAGTGACAGATGCATCCACATTTTCTACTCGCTGCTTGCCTAAACATTTGAGCATTGTGGACCTACAGTTCAAGCATGATTTTTAGCCTAGATTATTATGCTAAAATAATTATCATCAGTAGCCATTAATATCTACTGTTCATGAAAGCAAAAACTTCAGATTGATCTCAGTGTAACTTCTCCGT
Organism: Athene noctua; assembly: GCF_965140245.1. NCBI lineage: Eukaryota > Metazoa > Chordata > Aves > Strigiformes > Strigidae > Athene > Athene noctua. The sequence continues at coordinate 22,972,977 of NC_134041.1, forward strand.
CATAATTCAAGCTTTCCTGAGAAAGAAATAACAGTTTAATAACTGGCTCTAGCAAGGCCTTTGACACCATTTCCCACAGCATTCTCCTGGTGAAACTGACTGCTTGCGGCTTGGATGGGCACACACTTCACTGGGTAAAAAACTGGCTGGATGGCCGAGCCCAAAGAGTTGAGGTGAACAGAGTCAAATCCGGTTGATGACCGGTCACGAGTGGTGTCCCCCAGGGCTCAGTTTTGGGGCCACTCTTGTTTAACATCTTTATTGATGATCTAGACGAGGGGATCGAGTGCACCCTCAGTCAGTTTGCAGATGACACCCAGTTGGGTGGGAGTGTTGATCGGCTCGAGGGTAGGGAGGCTCTGCAGAGAGACCTGGACAGGCTGGAGCCATGGGCTGAGGCCAACTGGAGGAGTTTCAATAAGGCCAAATGCTGGGGGCTGCCCTTGGGCCACAACAACCCCCAGCAGCGCTACAGGCTTGGGGAGGAGTGGCTGGAGAGCTGCCAGTCAGAGAGGGACCTGGGGGTGCTGATTGACAGCCGGCTGAACAGGAGCCAGCAGTGTGCCCAGGGGGCCAAGAAGGCCAATGGCATCCTGGCTTGTGTCAGCAATAGCGTGGCCAGCAGGGACAGGGAAGGGATCTTACCCCTGTACTCGGCACTGGTGAGGCCGCCCCTCGATTCCTGTGTTCAGTTTTGGGCCCCTCACTACAAAAAGGACATTGAATGACTCGAGCGTGTCCAGAGAAGGGCAACGAAGCTGGTGCAGGGTCTGGAGCACAGGTCGTACGAGGAGCGGCTGAGGGAACTGGGGGTGTTTAGTCTGGAGAAGAGGAGGCTGAGGGGAGACCTCATCGCCCTCTACAGCTACCTGAAAGGAGGTTGCAGAGATCTGGGGATGAGTCTCTTTAACCAAGTAGTAAGTGATAAGACAATAGGTAATGGCCTCAAGTTGCACCAGGGAAGATTTAGACTGGGTATTCGGAAATATGTCTTTCCAGAATGGGTTTTTAGGTGTTGGAACAGGCTGCCCAGGGAGGTGGTGGAGTCCCCATCCCTGGAGGTGTTTAAGAGTCAACGTAGCACTGAGGGGATATGATGTAGTTGGGAACTGTCAGTGTTAGGCTAATGGTTGGACTGGATGATCTTCAAGGTCTTTTCCAACCTAGATGATTCTGTGATTCTGGTATTCTGCTTCCCACACAAGTATTAGCAACGGAATTTTCTCCTGTATGCTCAGCATTTAGGTTAGACATTCATACCTAGTTGCAAGTTTACATGCCTTATGGGAAATTCTGCCTTTACAAGTGATTAGGCAAAGAGAGCTGTCTTAGCTACCTTCCAAATCAAATTCTCAGATTGTAGGAAATTAAATAGGGATAAAGGATATAGATGCAGCAGGCTGAGAACATCAAGCCCGTAATATCTAGTATATGGAAAACTGCATGGCCTTGGTACTTAAAAGCAACCTACCATGATTTGTCATAACAGGACATATCTGCTACAGGTCAGGATGGAAAGGGTCCACTGAAGCAGCGGAGATCTGGAAGGTTGGAACAGGAAAGGATTTAATAGAACTTTCAGTATTTTCCTATGCAAATGTGGAAAGGCATTGTGGGCCAGACTATATATATATATATATATATGTCTTTAAAAAACAGTAGGAAACATGCTAAAAAAGATAATAATATCTGATATTACGATTTTGTTCACTCTGCACTGAGACATTACCTAGCTCTCCTAAAAATCTGTATCTCTTTGCTACAATTTTGGTAACATGACAGTGTGGGAAGAAAGCATAAATAAATAAATAATAAAGTGTCCTGTAGACTAATATGCTCCCTAGTTCAAAAGTGTTTTCAAGCATATATTTTAAGATGACACACCATTAAAATAAAAAATTAATAAACAGAAGCAACAAAAAGCAACATATTTCATTTCACATTAAATACATCTAAGTGACTTGTCACTGTGCTGTACCTTACCAGAGGATGACAGAGGGAATAGGCTACAGGACCGAAGGACAACAGCTGTGCCATATGTCATCTTGAATTTGAGCACTGAATCTGCTGTGCCAGAGCAGAAGCACCACATATCTTGTCCAATATTTTGTCTTTGAAGGTGACCAGCTTCTGTGGAAAGTGCAAGAAAGGGATGTAAGGGAAAATTACAGAATAACTTCTTTAGATATGAGGAACTGCTTAGTTAGGTAAAATAGTAACTGATTTATGCCTTTAAGCACAAAGGTTTCTAGCCTTTACATTTCTTCATCCTATTTTAAATATAATCCAGATTATTCCTTGACAATGTTTTCAGGTTAAAGAATACTTGCTACAACAACAAACATTTTTGCTACCATTTTTATGTGCTATTAAAGAGAAACAGTGCTGCCACAGAGGAAGAATCATAGGTTTTATTTTTGTGTTGTTTTGAGAGGTGCAGAAGCCACTTGACCTTGAAGAAAAAATACAGGACAGAGTAGAGAGAGACCAGAAGAAGGGTCAAATTGTCTTTGCTTTACAGTGTTTTTCATCCTCTGGAGGTCCCAACACACTGGCTGAAAAATGGATGGGTGTGTGTTTGTGTGTTCATTTACATTCATGCTCTTCAGGTGACATGGAACTCAGAGATACCCGAGGAAATAAAAGCTTTAAGCTTTGGCATATCTGAAAAGTCAATATCCAGAGAAGGTTTCCGGCAAGGCACATATATGGGAGTGATTTCAGAATGTACCCATTGCCTAATGTTGTAGTATTGTTTTGGGAAGAATTGTCTTTTGCAAAGAGTACTTCTGGGAACCATGACACATCCCATAATCTGCTCTGACTACCCTACAGTGAACATGATGAGAAAATGTAAAGAATGGATAATGCAGCATGGAGAAAATAAGAATCAAGCCATCCAAAATCTAAACTGGGATTTCAGTTGTAGTGGCATTGGTAGAGGGGGCTGAGTTACTAAAATACATCACCATTTACTGCTTCATAGCACCAACAGAAAATTAGAATAACATTAGGGCCACAAGACTGGTCTAAGTTATGCAAAGTAACACAGATGTGGGCATTAGGATATGGAAGAACTCTGTTTTGTGCATTCAACATGCAACAGCTACTCCTTGTGGGCTAGTATTGAAAGTGGAATTGGTTAGCTTGTGCTTTTTGTCCACAGGTAGCCTATAAAGGAAATTAATGCAGAAAAGCTCACTGTACTACAGTATCATATCTTTATGTTTACCTTGCAGTAACTACCTGTATAGACAAGATCTAATAGTCCAGAACTAATACTGCTAAGACACTGAAAGCATTTGAAGACACCAATCTGCAACAAGAACCTGAACTGTTCATTATAAGTGGTTTACAGCTGAAATAGTATCTGTTAAAACTTGGCTTCTGAACATGTCCCTAGATTTGTTTACCCCAATCATTTTGGCAAAACCTGGCTGAATCTCATCTACATCTCTAGATCTCTCTTATACACCCTTTTGTCATCTTTTCTATGAGACTGCAAAAGCTCTGCAAGGCTTCATACTTTTTCCTACTGGTAGTCAAATCTATTTTCTGCTTTTCAAAGATGACCGGATTTTTGAAAGTTTTCCTAGCAAAAGAAAGACAATGCTGTGTACAAGGCTCCAGTCAAATGTACTGTTCTGGCTGCATTCAGCTTTAGTGTGGAGTCACCATTCCACTCCAAATTCAACAATCCCCTTCAAATTCCCTTAAAATCACTCTCTGTTTAAATTTGCTGGCATTGCAATATTTGGAATATCTTCCCAAACTGTGTCTTTCTGCTCCAGAGTATTTTAAAAGCTTTTGATGGTAGTGTTTTGGTTTTTTCCCCATACAAAATCCTAATGATATAAAATTACTTGAACTAGAAAGAGTAGCTGATAATGAGCAGGAAGACATGGTCAATTTTTCAGCAACATCCGGATAGCACATCTAACTTTGGCCTTTAAAAATAAAACATATACATGAGAACAGTTCTCAGCTGTTATTCTTCTCATTCACCTTCCCTGCTTCTCCCACATTACCTGAACTAAATCCATTCTGGGGGTAGATTAAGATGCTGTGGGGACTTCACTACAATTCTGCCTCTCATTTGCCCTTGTGTTTGTATATTTTTCTCTGGTTTTCTTGTCTTCCTTTTCAGAAAACTACAAAACCAACAACAGGAGAAATTAATTTTCAAAACCCCCAGAGGAGACTTAAAAATCGGCAAAAAGGGGTTTAGAGAAAGCTGTAACATCAGCACACTTGATGAAAGCAGAAATTGTCTGATTTTTGTCGTACCTATGAAAAAGTCAATAGGCAATTATTTCTTTCAACATCTTTACATGGTAAATGATCTAGTAAGCAAACATTCTAATTTTATAAAAGAAAATATGGCACTGTAAATTTAATTTCTCAACATGTTATCAAAATACTGACCAGAAAAGACAGATGAGTAAGTGAGCAGATTTCCCAGCAATTTAAACACCCAGTACTTACACTGAACAGCCCTACAGGTATGCCAGCTTCAAAAGTTTAATGCACATTTGCAAAATGCATAGTCCAGAGAACACTTCAGACAGAGCTCCCTAGGGGCTACTTTTGTGTTTATAAGTATTCAGCTGAATTGCTAAATCAGAAGAATGGAAGCTTACATTTAGCAGAAAGGTTCTCAAGAGCATGGACACTTTTAAGCTCAATCTTAATGATAGCACTAGAAACTAGAGAAATCTGCTATGGCAGTTTTACCACCTAGTTTGATAAAATCAAAATTGCATCACTTCATATGTACACTAAGGGAAATATGTTTAGCAAGTTTAAAGCACCAAATAGATTTAATATTAGCGCTCTCTTACTCTTCTCTATATAAAAAAACCATGTTATCTCCTTTCAGGAGAAAGTTTTAGTTCTAGAAAATCACATTAATCACAATATTAATTTGTTCCTGTTCTATATCAGATGAGCTCTCTAAGCTCTTTCTAGCTTTTGTTAAACATGAAAAACAGACTTTACTTACTTACAAAACCTTTATTGATAATATTTGCTTTAACAGAAGAAAGGTGAAAGAAAAAGTCAATCCATATGAATAAGAGAGGAGGTAGATTTAATTTTTTTTTCCCTAAGGCTTGGGCCTATTGGTTTATAATTAGTGGAGAGAGTATGGAATGACAGTGTAGCATTGTTTCCTAAAGAAAACAGGTTACTGACAATATTTAATTTATGGAATGACAGTGTATTATCCCTGCATTTGTCTGTATTTTCATGCATAGAAAGCATGAAAAAAATGCTGCTTACATTATCAAACCAAACTCTCATAGAAATTGTATAAGCCAGCAAAGCACAGATGGTTGAAGGCATATGTTAGATCACTATTATAGTTTTATTTGCTTAGGAAGACTTTTTCAACTCAGGTCCCCATAAGTTTCTCTTAGAACTCCAAATGAACATGCAAAACAAATTATGTAGCATATCTCTGGGTAAAAGCCCTTTGAGTCCCCTATAAGTACTTGCCCAACTAGAAATGAGATTGAAACTGCTTTGGAATAATAAAAGCATCCATTATTAATACTGGCTTCTTCTAGTTCCTTCTGCAGTATACTTTTGTTTCAATAGGCAGGGCCGAAGTGCAAATCACTGAAGTCAGTTTATATTAAAACCCCCCACATGTTAGATAAGCACATAATCAAGGGCCATTTCTTTTAAAGATTCTGCAGCTTTTTAGTAAAAAGCTAATCTGTGTGAATGAGTTTTATGTGCTGTTTCATAGGTAAAATGACAATTTGGAAAACAAGCTTTTGCTTTACCATTTAGATTTGTTCTTGCACTTTAGTTCTTATGGATTCGTATGTACAATTTGTGGATTAAAATACAAAAATGTTAGCCAGTGCTATTTTTCCAGCAAGCAATATATGATGTATGATGATAAGAAGGGGGGAAATTTTGAGCCATTTCATAGGCCAAACAGGATTCAGGCAAACATAGAGTAACCAAGTATCAGTTTGGGTGCAAAAACCAATGCCCCAAATCTGGGTTTTCACGTCTAGATTTATCCAGCAATTTACAAACCATTGTTAAAGCTACATAGTGGCTTGCATTTAGGGAAAACATTATTTTCTTTTCAGCTGTTTAGGTTTTCAGTGCCCTCATGCCTAACTACCTTACACTTTGACACACATTTCCATCACACCAATAGTCCATTGAAGGTCTCTGAATCACTGCTTCAGCCAGGGGTTTTCCTGGGGCACAGAAGAAACACACTGCAGTTCCTCATTGCTACAATGCAACTGTCAACATAAATATACTTTGGATAAAACCTCATAAAGGATTTTTTTCAGCCAGCCACTCAAGAACCTTAGAACTTCAGCACACACGCTGCATGAAGCAAGATGCCCTCTGAAAGACATTGACCCCACTGAGTAATCACTGTTCTGCCTTTCACAGCCATAGAAGTCAGAATTTGTCTTTCTGCCTAGCATATGGATCTATGCATACTAACAGCTATGACACCAGGTTAGCTTTTCTTCTAACCAGAGTCTTAACAGGTCAGATTAAAAAGGTTTTGAGACACTGACAAAGCCTGCAAACAAGATGTGAATCAAGCAAAGACACAATCCCTTTTCGGTTCTGAATTGATAGCTTTCCCATGACCTGTGCTAATGGGAGAGAGGGGGAAGGCACATGGCCATAAGTTAATGATGGAAAGTGGAGGAGAAGGAGGATGGCAGAGTGGCTTAAGAGCTGATGTCATATAAATGCTCTCTCCTGTTAGTCTAACTTCAGTTCTTGATAAAATTATGGAGAAGATTATACTGAGTACTATTGAAAGTCATTTAAAGAATAATGCACAGCCAACATGGGTTCACAGAGGGAAAGTCCTGTTTATCTGATTTGCTATCCTGCTATGATAAGGTCACCCACCCAATGGATGAAGGAAAAATCTGGATGTAGATTTTCTGGATTTTAGTAAAGACTTTGATACTGTCCTTCACACCGTCCTTCTGGACAAGTTGTCCAACTCTGGGATGAGCAGGTTCACGGTGAGCTGGGTGAAAAACTGGCTGAAGGGCAGAGCTCAAAGGGTTGTACTGAATGAGGCTGCATATCACTGGTGACTGGTCACCAGTGGTGCTCCTCAGGGCTCAGTCCTAGGGCCAGTCCTGTTCAATATGTTTATCAATGATCTGGATGCAGGAGTCGAATGCACCATTAGCAGCTCTGCTGATGATACCAAACTGGGAGGTGCTGTTGACTTTCTTGAGGATCAAGAGGCCTTGCAGAGGGATCTAGATAAGTTTGGAGCATTGGGCTATGATTAATGGAATGAAATTTAACAAGTCCAAATGCCAGATTCTGCACCTAGGATAGAGTAATGCTGGACACAAGCATAAACTGGGAGAGGAGTGGCTGGAGACCAGCCCTTAAGGAAGGGATCTGGGAGTGCTGGTTGACAGCAGGCTCAACAGGAGTCAGCAGCGTTCCCTGGCAGCCAAGAGGGCAAACCAACCAGTATAACCACATGCTCAAAAGAGGTGATTATCCTGCTGTATTCAGTGTTGGTGAGGCCTCATCTTGAGTACTGTGTGCAGTTCTGGGCCCCGCAATTTAAGGAGGATGTGAAAGTCCTTGAGTGAGTCCAGAGGAGGACAACAAAGCAGGTGAAAAGGCTGGAAGGAATGTCTGGTGAGGAGCAGCTAAGGATTCTGGGTGTGTCTAGTTTGGAGAAAAGGAGACTGAGGGAAGACCCCATTGCTCTTTACAGCTTCCTGAGGAGGGGAAGAGGAGAGGGAGGTGCTGATCTCTTCTTCCTGGGATCCAAGGACAGGACCTGTGGGAATGGTTCACAGCTGTCAAAGGAGATTTGGATTGGACATTAGGAGGCATTTCTTTACCAAGAGGGTGGTCAAACACTGGAACAGGCTTCCTAAAGAGGTGGTTGATGCCCCAAGCCTGGCAGTGTTTAAGAGGCATTTGGACAATTTGGCCCTTAATAATATGCTTCAACTTGGTCAGCCCTGAAGACATCAGGCAATTGGACTATATGATTGTTGTAGGTCCTTTCCAGATGAAATATTCTATTCTATTCTATTCTATTCTATTCTATTCTATTCTATTCTAATGTTAAAAGATCACTAAATCAGTTTATTATACTTGAGTGACAGTGACTAAATAATTCAGTATTGGTGAAATGCAAACCTGAGGTGAAGACCATTAGAAGGTATGTAACGTTGCCTCAAACTTGGGCATAGGTGCCATTTGTAAAACCTGGAAGTATTTTCCAAGGTTTGTGCTAAAGTCTGGAATATTATACTGCTCTGGCAAGACAAGTTTAAACAGTTCAAGTCACAGGCACTTGAACCCAGATCATCTCATCTTTAACAGAAAAGCCAACAGCAAAACTGAAAAATAAACAAAACTTCCCCTTCTCCCCCTTGCCAATCCCCTGTAGCTAGACAAACAGAACAAATTCTATGCCTTATACAGTCAGCAATTAACATGGTCCCATGATAACCAATTTGCTGTAGGTTTTTATTTCTTCTTTCTTTCTGAGATGCCATACACAGGTCTCTCTGGAAAGAATAGTCTGATGATAAATAGTATAATATTCTGACTGTCATGCATATGCTATAGAAAGACTGAACATTTCCCATTACTGCAAGTATTGCAAAATCTGGCAATATGCAAAAAGATATGTTGCAAAAATTATGGAAGAAAGAAGACCACAAGATCTAAATGTCTGTCGTGGTTTAACCCCAGATGGCAACTAAGCTCCACACAGCCAGTCATTCACTTCCCCCTGGTGGGGTGGGGGAGAAAATCAGAAAGGTAAAGTGAGACAACTTGTGGGTTGAGATCAAGACAGTTTAATAGGTAAAGCAAAAGCCATGTGTGCAAGCAAAGCAAAACGAGGAATTCATTCACCACTTCCCATTGGCAGACAGGTGCTCAGCCATCTCCAGGAGAGTCGCTCTCCATTGATACACAGAAATGATTACTTGTTTTAAGATTTATTTCCTTATTTACTTATAGAAAACTGTTTAGCAACTTATTTACTTACTCATAGTGTTTTTTTAATATTGTTAAGAATCCTGCTTGCTCAGACTGTTCTGTGAAATTTTACGAAGGACTACAGTGTTCATCAAAACAAAACCGTTTACTGTGAAAATCTACCTGAGGCTACAATGTTCAGCAAAATATTATGCTCTGTCCTTGAGGAACAGGTGGCTGACTCTAACTAGTTGGAATTTTGCTAATGAGTAGAGATAGTCATAGATGAATGGTAGAAGTTCTATTGGTTCTCTTAGATAAGATAGAAAAATAAACCGGGTGAAAAACATTTTCGTTATTCAAGGAATTGGCCAAGAGAATCTGCGCAAGCTCCGTGGAAAAAACAGGGTGAGAAAGACTACGAGCCTCCCTCCCAAAGACCCCTGAAGACGACCACCAGGAGGCAATGCGCAGGTGCAAAAAGAACATAAACTGCTGACACCAGCCTTTCTAACTAACCCAGCCCTACCCATGCATATGTATGTTTGTGTTATGTAACCCAATGAATATGGATATCTCCACTCTATAAGTTTTGGTAAAATGTGCGGTGGGTGTGCAAGCTTTGTGGAGAGATCCCCTTGCACCCTGGCGCCGGAGTAAACATACCTGCTTTATAACTCTATTCGAGTTGTAGAGTCTTTTTTCCGCAAATCACCATCATGCGTGACGGTGACTTGGGAAGACAAACACCATCACTCCGAACGTCCCCCCCTTCTTTCTTTATGACTCCATATGGTGTGGGATATCCCTGGGGTTGGTTGGGGTCAGCTGTCCCACCTGTGTCCCCTCCCAACTCCTTGTGGACCCCCCAACCCACTTGCTGGGGCGAGAAGCAGAAAAGGACTTGACAGGTATTATCAGCACTGTTTTCAGCACAAATCCAAAACACAGCCTCATACTAGCGACTGTGAAGAAAATCAACTCTATCCCAGCCAAAACCAGCACAATGCCTGAAACTTTCCATCAGGGCATATCCTTAGAGGGACTTAAAAAACTTCGGCCTTCAACTTGCTAAATGCAAAGTGTTAATGAGACCCCCAGGTGGGACTGAGAAGGTGACACATATGCATGCCTTTCGCTCTCATTCATTTCAATTGGCCATTAGCAGTTATTTCTATGTTGTCCTGAACCAGACTCTTTTCTTTAACTGGAGTATTATAAAGAACATCAGCAGAAATACTCCCTAGATTTGCAGACAATATATGTATATCAGAAATCCATTCTTCTCACTTTAGTGTGAAGTGTCCTAGAAATATGTTGTGCAGTTCAACATCTATTGCTCACAGACTCCCACTGCACAAACTCCTGTTCCTTTACTGATACAGTCATCTTTTCTTACCTACTCTTTCTTTATAAGGACAGAACATAAAATATTTCTGGATATCCCTCATTTGTTTACATAGCCGAAAGCTGAGCATTTGTTTTCACACACAACATTAAGTGTTGAACACAGTCTGCAAATAGCTTAAGCCTTATGCTAATGTATGGTATAACTGGGTAAGATTAGAACAAGGTGGCTAATGACATAATTGTTCACAAGTGTTTGTGAATTAATTTTCTTTAGCTGAAGTTTGCAGTCCTTCTGCCCTTGTTTCTAACTGACAGCTTGCTGCTGCCCTTTCCTGGAACTTTTGCAGAAAGTCCGTTTCAGTGCTCTAATCTCAAATTTGTGGATGATCACCTAATGAGTGAGTGGGTGGGAAAAAATCCTCAAAGCACTGTTTGGCATCTCACAGCTAAACAACATGAACTGGAGATCACACTGAACAGGAAACAATTTTAAAAAACATTTGGAGAATACATTCAATATTGAATAAATCTGAGAAAAACCCCATCTCCTTGTGAATATTCCTTGAGCACAAATAGGCTATACAAATCAAAGAAATTGTTGAGCATGAATTACCTGCTCATTTCGAGGAAAAGTAAATGAACTTCCTCTTCCAACTTTTCATAAATAACTTGCTGTGTGAATGTATTTTTATAAGTGTCTGTTTTTTCTGGGACATCTAACTACAATCTGATCAACATATAAAAATACATAAAGCTGTTCTCATGTTTAAATCACTCTCCTAGTAAGACGACATTCATTTTAAACTGAAGATGGAGATAGCAAAGTCAATGGCAAATGTATCTTGGGACACTGATAGTTTTTAACTTAATATTTAATTGTCCTTTTAGATGAGTGCTCACAAAGCTCTCTTTGTCTCTTATGACAAACATAAGTAAAGCACTCTGAAGATTTTTTTATTTTAAGAAAGCACTATATGGCATTGTCAAGGAATTAAAAAATAAGAGAAACATCCATCAATTTTAATCAGTCCCTGAAATTTTGACTGTATGCCCAAAGCATTATGCTCCTTAACTATCATAGCTTCAGAACAGCATATATCATCAATACTGTGGTGATCACCTCTACTTAGTAACTATGTCACAAACTCATCTGCCATTCCAGAAAAGAATTTGCATGGCAGAGATTTTCATTCATCTATTATTTCTGCTGTGTGGAAACCACATGAAAATCCTCCTTGCACCATCAGATGCATTTGAACTCTCATGTACTGTAGCAGTTAGAAATGAATGAAGAATTAACAAGTTAAGATCACTTGGTGTTGAATACACTGGTGGATCTTGTCCACTATAGGGTGTGTATTAACTATGCCAAGGAAAGCAGATTGGAAGTTTACAACTTAAAAAATAGTTTCCTTATGGATTTGGGGGTAGTCTAGGTCATTCTACATTCCCTTCTAAATTACGTTATTATTTGTGGCAAAAGCTGAAATATTTTCTGTCCTCCTAAGCTGTATTTTTTTTTTCTTTTTTATTACAGAAGTAGCAGGAGCACTACCTGATAGAATGGTAGTTATGAAAAAAAAACCTGTGCAGAATATTTTCTCAAAACACCAAATACTACATTAAATGCCGCTCTGTGTCAGCTTGTTGACTTGAGATTTGTTCATCTGGCTGTATAAGGGAGAACCAAAAAAAGTAAACTTTTTGGGCAACAATAAAGTTAATACTGATGCTAAGGTGCTTAGCACATTTGAAAATGCAAACATAAACTTAGATGGTTCAATTTGCTAAACTATCTCAAAGTTAGGATAGTGCATCTTAGGAATCTCCCCAAAATTCAGAAGTACCACTTCGGTCTCTTAGATATTAGATATCTTAGATATCCCCAAATCATTTTGACACTGGAAATGTCATCCTGGTTACTAGGAGCCTAGCTTTTACCGTCCAGTTTTTAAATAAACCTCTACCTGTTTATTATTTCCATAACAAAATCAATATGAGAACAGGTTTATGTTCACAAGCAGAAAGTTACAGTTGATCCAGAGGATCTATTCTGCAGGGGAATTTATGCTTTCAAAGACTTTTTGTTCCAAAATGGAATTAAACCCATGAAATTAATTGTTTAAAAGTTCCAAGGATTTTTATAAAAAGTCTCTCTGTTTTTATTAACATATTACCTTATGTAGTCACATATTTTCAACACATATTCATTCTAAAAAAGCTGAAGTAGGTCAGGAGCTTTCCTTTGTGTTTTTTCATTCTGAAACATATAAAGTGTTTCATTTTCCAACAGATCTCAATTAATATTCCTTATATCATTGATCTGATCGTTAAAAAAATCTAAATATCTAGCATATATATATGTAAAAATATATATCTTTGTATCTAAATCTCTAACTATATATATAATGTATATAAATTTGTATCTTTATATGTAAATCCATATATCTAAAATCTATATATTCTTAAAAATCTATGTGCCAGTCTTTAAATAAACATACTTTAAGAAAAGCATAGAAGTTTTTCTTGCTTTTTGCCCTCCATATAACCACTAGCTTCCAGAATTCTCAGAGGTTTTGTACTCTGTTTTGAAGGGCTGGAAAATTTTTGGCAGGTGTAATACTTTTATGGATATATTCTTCATAAATCTAAGGTACATTTTGAGATATGGCTAAATCAAAGTCTGTTTTCTTCCAAATACATCTTCTGTACACAGAAAGCTTTGAAAACTTATGACATACTCTTATGACATGCAGATTACTCAGCATCAGATCCAAACACTTTCAGAACAGGAATAAAAATCCACAGCTATGTTAAGGAATCTAGCATAACAGGGTATTCATTCAGTTTGAAACATCCATTGCACTGGCAAACTACCTGCAAGAGTTTGAAATAATTAGAGTTGTCATATTGTGAAAACTTTCCTTGAGAAAGTCCCAACTCGCAAAGACAAATACCTGTTTTACCACTTTCTGCTACTGGAAATTTGTCATTTGCCTAGCTTGCACATAGGTGAAAATGAAATAAAGACATTTTAACCTGAATAACTTCATCATTATCTCAGGTGGCAATCAGCTAATGAGTGGGCTTTCCTGGATGGTGCTCTTGGTTTCCTGATGTTTTCCTCAGCCATCTTAGATGCTACTTTGATTTCTTCATTATATCAAATTCAGACTCAGTGAAAAGTCAATAGTTCTCTCTTTATCTGTCATCTCTTCAGTAGGAATGCCTGTAGGATATCCAAATTTCAGATGGGAGAATGCCTACTGATACTATGTTCTGTGTGAACTTCAGAAAACATCACAAAACATTTCAAGTCTTCAAAAGTTGTATTTTTTTTTCTTTTCTGTAAAAGTCTGTGTCAATCACCTTCACAACACAACAGCTTCACTCCACATGACACATTTAACATATTTAAGACTGTTTAATAGAGAAAAAATATATGGCTGCTGTACAGCTACCAATCTACCAATTTGGTGAGAGGGACTGAATGTGGAAGGAACTCAAAGGACTGTATGGAAAACAATCTGAAAAAATGTAAAGAAGCACTGAGTAAGAGAACGTTAGTGGAGTGCCTATATATGAAAAAAATATAAAAAATGGTCTGCAAACAAAGGCAAAATGATCTTTTTTCAAAGGTGACATGAGGGGTTTGAACTAACACATTAAGTCGGAACAGGTAAAAGTGCAAATTACGCACACCTGATTAAATAACAAAAAAGAACTGGAAGTGAAAAGTAGGTGGTTTTTGGAAAATATATACTTTCTAGGAGGCAGGAAGAGTAGAAAAGAAAGAAAAAAAATCAAGTTAATAGATAAATACAGCTAAAAAATAATTTCCTAAGTTAAGAAGTTGATTTTTTAAATCAGCTTGAAAAGGCTGATCAAAAATGTCTCTAATGGAGATAAATGCTGTCTTTTTAAATACAGCCTACTTGAAAGAGACAGTGAGGACCGAGAGACAAAGGATAAGAAACTGAAGATCTATTAAATGTAATGTTTTGCTTCTGATTTTGTTGAGTTACAAGTGAAAAAGAAATGTGCCAGGAACCATATTTCGTCATGTAATAAAGCTGAAATTTTGAAAGGTTTCAGGTAGAAGTATTCACCTGTGCATTTCAGTTAAAATATGTAAGAAGAGAATGACAATCATTTTTGCCTTTCAGAGAAATTTACATGGACTACATTTCAGAATACGTCATTTAAAAAAAACCCCAATATTCTTATGATGCTTAAAAGTGTATTTAATTTGCTTTTCCCAATTCTTTATTTTCAAGGTCATTTACACTCAGAGACACAGACATACATACACATTCTGTTGCTTAAAGCTAATTTACTTTTGTTGATTATTCAGCAGTGGAAGTCATATACTTGTCCCAGTAGCATCATTACCATGAATTAATAGCACTGTTCACTGTTATTTTATTGGAAAAAATGACTTTCAACTATTATGTCTCAGCTGGAGCAATCATATGATATCTTAGGTTATCTTATTCATGCCACATCTTAAAAATAACTTGAGTGCTAACCTTAATTGGATGAATATTGTACGATATAATAAGAGAACATAATGAAACACTTTATTTCTTTAGACGTTTCCCAATATGGGTTTAATTAAACTCCCTTTTTTGTTGTTGTTGTTAATTCTGATCAAGTTTTATGAATCAGTCTTAAAGAATAGCTAAAGAGGAGACATTTTGTCTCCTAGGAGCCCAATTCTGCATTTATTATTTGTGACACTTCTATGGTATTCTACCAGAAATTTCAGTGTGTAAGGATGGAGGGATTATGCCTTGGGAAAGAATTGGTAAAGATAAATCAATTTACCTCTCCTATGGGCCTGATAACAAGGACTAGAAATATATTGATTGCTGGAGTAGAGACCAATGCACAGCATGGGAATGGGGAGGCCGAACACTCACTGTCATCACCACACACTCCCAGGGATGCCTGGACCTGCTCCATGGCTGTGTCCTGCCTGCAGGCAAGGGGCAGTCCTCTGTGTACCACATCAGCCTCAGGACCTGCCTGCCATGGTGTGAGTGGGGAGGAGCTGCTTAGATGCCCATAACCCTGGCTTTAGGGGTTGGGATGGCAAGGGGTCAAATTTGGCTTATTCTTGGCTTTGATTAACTCCTGCCTAAAGGATTGAGGAAAATTATTTAGGAGGAAAATAGTGCCATAAAAGAAGTCACATCAGCCCATACACTTATTTGTGGCAACTAAAGGGTGGATGAGTTTGATTTCTATCCTCCGCACAAAACAAAATTTACCCTGATGACCTTTTGCCCATCAGAGGTAATGGCTTCTTTCTTGCTGGCTCCCTTAGCAATGTATTTTGTCTCAGGAGTTACCATGACAGAAGCCAGACTAATGCAATCAACAACTAGGGACAAAGCAAAACAAGGCAGCTTTCTTTTTCAGCAAAATAGAAACAAACATTTGTTTTTCACCTTACTCTTGGGCTCTTCTTTTTATAAAGTGATCACAATTTTAAACACAGAGGAAAATTGCTCACAAATCCAATAAAATTTGGAATCCGCAGGTACCAGCAATACCAGGGGATTTCCACCCAATATATTTGCCAACAAATCAATAACAAGAGTAAATCCTTCTGCACTGAGGGCAATCGAATGCTCACTAACAGGTACTATCACCAAAATTAATATAATCCCCCAAGTGTCAAAGTTAATACCAAAGAAAGCTTATGCTTCACATGTGATAAGCTGAAGGGTATTTCTTAATAATGGTTTCAATAAAAGGAAATTACTTGGAGATTTTGAATTAAATGATCCTGAACTGGCTTGGCTCCACTGAAGTCTCTTCTTTCCGGAGATGTTATGTTTTCTTATCCCAGAGAGCATGCTGGTCCATCAGGACTGCTATGCTAAACCTGTAATGAATTCACAATGCTTTTAATCTACAGGCTGCCTAAAAGTGGCTTTCTTCCTTTGTCAGGATGTTTACATGCAAATTCTTTCCTGACCTGTGCAAGTTGTTCATCCTAGCATTTATTACACAGCCAGTCAACTATGTAAACTTCCAACTCTGCAGAGTGGGTTTAATATTGGTATTTAGACCAAACACTTGTTTATCATTAATAACTTCTCATCTGGGCTATGATTAAATAAGAATAATGTGGGAATTTAAATCTCTTCATTTGAAAGAGCCCACTGGGGATATGTTGTGCTTTGGTTTTGTTTTAGTGGAAGCGGTATTTGTTGATTTTTTATGTTTGTACATAGTCCAACTCCATAGTTAGGCCAGTCTCTTAGTTTCTCCTGGGTGCGTTGTCCTTGGGATGTTCCTCTCTCCCAGGCTGATGAAGTGCCGGTTCTTGTATCAAAATGCACATAACAAATTAATATAAAAGCAGCTAAAGCAACTCTGAACTACTCCCTGCTGTCTCAAATCCGTTAGAGGTAGGTAAGTGAATTTTCCTGTACCTTTTCTGATTAATAGTTTCTAGGAGTAAATGACTGACTTAAAGGCCTTACCCTTTCAAGAGGAACAGTGTTGCAGTTAAGACATTTGCTGGGTTTCAGAAAGTTCACTTGCAGACTTACTACAGGTCCTGAGATAACCTACCTGATTGCTCTTTGTTTCATTCATCCATACTGAGAGATACAAATACATATCGCTTAACAAAATGCACAGCTAAATGCATTTCTGAGCTGAGGTAGGCTCTGCAAGTCAACAATAACAAGTTACATTCATCCTGCATATTCCACATGACCTAGTCTGAATTCAGTGGCCTACAAAAGAACATTCAGGATTTTGCAGCGGCATGTGGGAAACTGGCTATCTGCAAACTGATTTAATAAGCTAAGTGGCAGAAAGCAGTGAAACACGAGACATTGCAGTTTGCCAGGAGTAGTCGTCTCTTTCTAACTAGGTGTTATTGTTATGGTGGTAATGAGCAAGATCAGTATTTTGTAATTAGCAGAAGGGAATTTGAGATGCCAGACTGATGAGTCACAAGTTCAAAGAGTGGGTGTTTGAAGGATATTTATGATATATAGCAATAACAAGCTGCCTTTCACAAAATGGTTCACACCTTAATAATGGCACTCTAAAATTGGTGTAGGGTAGATGATTTAACTGAGCAATGCCTTAACAAATTGAAAGATTTTTCTCAGATATAGTCAGAAAAGGGGGTATTTGAAAAAGCTGCTCCTTTGCAGTAACACCTTTCCAGACAGAAAGAAGTGAATTCCGGTTGCAGAACACAAGTCAAATAAGATGGGGGGGTTTATGTGTATTGGTGAGGACAAGTAGTTTAAAGGACAAAATCTGCTATTTAAGGAAGAATACCAAAAAATTGATCATGCTGATTCTAAGCTGACTGTGCTGGTATGTGGGTCTCTAGTGCCATGAGAGAGAGAGAGAGAGAGAGAAAGAGAGCAAAATGGCTAATTAAGAAAGGATGAAGACTTTGCCTCTGATTCTAAATCTCCTGAAAGCATACATTCATCAACATGCTTCAGGTTAGCACAGACTTATGCCACTCTTCATATTGTCTAAATTCTGATGCCTAGGTGATTGATAAAAACCTGGGGAAAAAATGCATAGAAAAACAATACAGTTCTATTAGCACGTTTTTGTGAAGTACATTGCAGTGTTCATGCTAATTACTTTATACGAGTAACCAAAGAAATCTTTTGAAAGAATTTTATGGCCTGGTCCTGCAAAAGTTATCTATATGTCTGGCTCAAAAAATATGAGCAGTCTCCTTTGCATCATTACGATTCACATACTTAAAATTATCCATGTGAGTAATTTTTTTTCTTTGTAGGCTAGGGCTTTTGCAGAACTAATGGGACAACAGATGGCTGGATGACACTGAACTTTAGAAGATGAATAAAGAGTAATCGTGGAAATTATCATCTGGTAAATCACATTACAATCCCTAGGAAAATAATGGAAGTGAGGGTTTTTTTTAATTAAAAAAAAATAAAAATTAAAGGAAAGTAAGCAGCTGACAGCAAAAGCATGAGCAATAAACAGCAATGAGTGAAATTATGATCGTAGACATACGTGCTGGAACACAGGGTAACTACAGTGGGGGTCACAAATTTGTAACACAGAGCAATTTTCGATCTTGCATCCAGCATCAATAGACCTCAGATGCAATACTTCAGAAATCATACTTGGAAAATTAATCTCAGTTGGGTTGGAAATGAGCACTGTGTCGTGGAATTAAAATTTGCTGACAAGCTATAAACGAAGGGCAATGATAGATGGTAAAATATTGAGCTTAGGGGAAACAAAACAAAACAAAACAAAACAAAAAGCAATGTTAACATTTAAGCACCAGAACAGTTTGACTGATGAGGAACATCTATGAGAATTATGTAATGTAGCTGAACATTGATCAAGGGTGGTACGGTAACTACCACCATGTTGGGAGAAGAATTTAAGAGAATGGGCTGAGAGAATAATGGAATAGAGAAACTAGAAATAATGAGATATTACAAAAACAAATGATCATGAAGGAAAGTGTCCTAACTAGGAACCATTTTTAATCAGGAATAGTCTCCTGAAAGAAAACTTGCCTGATCTACTGAGTGGTTTTAAAAATTTTTGGATGTCAAAAAAACTTCATGGACCAACTCCCTTTACAGATGGGGAAGCTGAGGCAGAGAATCCTCATTCCCCGCCATGATGCAACACGATAGCACATTCACTTGCCTGGTCACTTTTTGTGTGTGTAGCATTAAATTTATCTTTATTCTAGAATTTTTCTTCTATTTACTTCCATTATCTTACTGGTGTTACTACCGTGTGAGCAAGTGAAGAAATTTAGCTTTGTGCAGTCCATTGGCCATGTATCCCCATGTGGCCATGCATCGTTTTCTGCCTTTCTGTAGGCTGGCTGCAGTGCAAAGGAGTCCTCTGTACCCACAGAGAAGCAGGATTTAACTCAGTAAAGCAGATCAAGCAGAGAATGAGCATGCATTGATTAGCCAGGTCATCATACAATAAGTGTATTGACCCTTTCACTTGTTCCTTAATCCACACTGATAAATAATTGCCCTCCACACTCTCTTTTATTTGTCATATTATCACATTGTTGGCTTAAAACCACTATTGCTCAAACAAGAAACTGTTGTTAAAGCTTATGTTGCAAATAAGTGCAGTAAGATAGCCTTAGTTTCTTATATTCCCATGCAAAGATCTAGCAGAGTCTTCATAACCTAAGGACTTTTCCAAACATAGTAGGTAGCTGTGATTCAAGCCTACAAGTGCTGTCAAGGTGATGGTATCTGGTCAAACCAGGAGTCACAACTACTTTTACAATTTAAAAATCTGGGGTAAAAACAAATCAATAAACTGACTGAGGCTATTTCTGAGAAAGAAGAAAGAAAGGAAGAAAGAAAAAGAACAGAGGTGAAGATTTCAGAAGGTAGATTAGTAACAACTACAAGGCAGCCTCTAGCTATTTTTTATCCCCAGCTGCACTTCCTCAATTCTTCTAGCTAATACTGAAGCACCATTTATTGATTCACACATTTCTCTATTCCAATATAATAAGAAATGTTCATTCAGATTTAGAATAAGAACAATAAGATCACAGGTTACACTTCCCACTCTTATGCTAAGTAGATGTTTTTTTCTTACCGTATTTCAAAAAGTGATTTTAACGTCCAGTTAGTCGGAAAAATTACAGGAAGACCACAGTGGATTGAAGAACTACTTTAACTGGCCAAAAGGCAAATTCTGTTAATCTAGCATAAAAATTGAATATTTTGGGTTTTACTCATTCCATGGCCACATCCTGAGAGTGTATCTGTTATTATTACATACCAGTATTTCAGTTTTAGGAGAATACTGACAGAAGGCCAATTTTTCAGGTTCTGAATCTAAATGCAAACAGATCTAAATAACCAGCATGTCTGAAAGCCTTAAAATTTTGCCTGCTGCCAGAAAGCTGAGTATTTCACTGGAAAGTAGTAAAATTATTTTCCACGTTTCATCTATCCCTAAAACTTTCACAGCTGCACTAGTTTTCAAACAGCCACTACTAAAAAGCTTTTATTCACTAACAGTTTGCACAAACAATACAAATTTCCAGAGCTCTGAAGCTGATAAAAGGTGTGGATCATCAAACCTAGGCCAATCTCGGACTACTTGTGGTTTTTACTCTATTACTACATTGCTAGGGCCAGGGTCAATTTCTTGCTAGAGGAGGATTGCTTGCAGAGTTCTCACCTCTTCAGGGTCATCAGTGTCACTGGCACCTCCTGTGAGTCCAGAGGAGCCAACCTAGGTTTGGAAATGGCCATGCAAAACTCTCATACTAACCACGGATTTTCTTATCTGAGAAATACCATGCAACACAGAAAAGCAGTTTTTGTGCTAGCTGTGAGGTGTGCCTTCACCATGTCCTACTAATGAAATATTTTTTCCTCAGTTTCATCCATGTCTATTATTTATTTTACATTCAACCTTCCTATTCTTTTGTATTTGCTGTTATCCACTTGCTCCCTTTTTAATGAATGTCTTTCAGTCACTCAGTCTGCTACCTTGCATGAAGTCAGAAAGGAGCACTTCAATAAGCCAATGCCACACAGTTGTCCATGTTATACACTTAAGTTTTGCAAGGACCCTGTCCATAAGCCTTCTGAATTCAAGATAACTTTTTCTGACAGCTCTGTCCTGTAGTGAAAATCAATCACCTATTGTTTTGTGAGTCTGCCTGGACGCTTGGGATTCCAAAGACTGAGTCCTTGACTTATATTTACAGGGGCTACACTGAGACCAAGGCAGGTAAAGCAGCCACCAGTGTGCTGTGTACCGGATCCCAGCATGATATGCAGTAACGACCTGTCAGGGAAGCAGGTTGTGTACCACCACACTGTGAAATACCCCGGGGGACTTTCTTTATGAATTCAGCATGCCTTAAGGCAAGAATGAAGACACACATCAATTAAATATTGTTTCATGCTTTCCTTTTAGGGTGTCTCATCCCTTTCTTTAGTCTGTTCTAATCTCTATTTCTAAAAATTTTAAAGATAAAGAGAAAGCACTGAAAAGACCATTCCACCCTTCCTACAAAAGGGCTGTGTCTTGGATGTTTCAGAATTTTTCATGCCCCACCTCCCCCCCTTTTATCTCAGTAGGGGTTTGAAAAAGGCAGCCAGAAAAAAAAAAAAAAAAAAAAAAAAGGGTTTGGTAACTTATCTGAACATTTTAAACAGGAATTGATCACTTTGATTTCTTATCTTCACAATTTGGCAGCCGTTTTCAAGTAAGAAGTGCGTATTGATGTGGGACTTGGGAACAGCTTGCAAAGAGTCCTGGAGAAGAAAGGAAATTTAATTTCATATCCTTAGTGTAACAGGATGGTACACAACACAAGGACAGTGAAACCTCCACTGGAGGTAACAGTAAACCTCGAGTCCTTTGCTTGCCAATATCTTTGTTTGCTGATTTTATTTTTTCTTTAAGCAAACACAGTAGTTCTGCCATATTAGTGATCTTGCATCTCTTGTTTTTTCCCTACAATACCGATGTTTGTTCCCAGGTACAATGTAGTTTGCCAAAGTGTGTCTCACAGGGTTGCTAATGATCTCTGTCACTCTGTCCTCCCTGCCAGCTACTGCTCTGGCACTGAGCACAGCACAGCCTGTGACGGGCTGAGGCAATCTACCCTGCTGCTGCATGAAGCCTGGGACTTTTCTTCAACTCTGGGGCCGTATGAAATCTTAGGGTTGCCAAGATTACATGATTTGTCAAGGTCACACAAGAAGAGGCAAACCAGATTTTCTTACTTATGATGAAATATAGTAAATACAGGTAAAAACCTGCTCCTACTTAGAAACTGATTGTGTTTACAGTAGGAAGGGATTTCCATTTCCTATACGTCATTTGAATTCTATTATTGTAAAGCATTGTCGAAAAGAAATTTTCTTCCTTGTGTGCCCAGCCCCTGTTAAAAAGGAGGGCTTAAGTATACTCAAAGGAGCATCATAAATAGCGTAAAAAAAAAAAATCTCCGCATATGAAAGTGAAATAAATGACTCGGAGGCATGAGTCAAATGGAAAAATTACAGTTCAGATATCCGTAAAGGCCTGCATGCAGGGCCTAAGATGGTTTTAATTTCCATAGAACAGAAAATAGAAGTGTAGGCACGCACTTCATTTTCTCAGCAAGCTCTCACTGATAACAGCAATTCATAAGTGTCATCACTTGGAGCTATAGACAAGAGCCACCTCTACAAGAAAACTTACCTTTTTTTTTTTTTTTTTCTTTCCATCATTAGAGAGAGTGCATCATTAAAAAGCTGAATTGCTAGCCTTTCTACAAAGCTGCGAAATAATGGTTACACAGGGAATCGATACTTAGGGGAAAAAGTCAAACTACTTTCATCCAAAAATTCTGTGTCTCTGTTTCTTGAAATGGGCTTATGGGCCAGGAATATATGGCTTGTCAAAATAAATATATATATATATATTATTGAATAGCACAGCATAAAATCTACATATCTTGTAAAAATATTCAGTGAGTCACTCCTGCCCTGCAAGTGCATTATTATATCCTCTCATCCTAAATACAAAGACAAACAGCTGCAGAGAGATTTTAGCCACACTTCACATATATCAAGCACAGCAGATGTAGCAGCCTCCTTTTGGTAGCATACATTCTTTCCTGTATCTGAATTGTCTCTTAGGTATATAAATGAAGATGGGATTACGTCTTTGCGGGAGCAGCAGGTGAATGAATCACAAAAAAGCCTCAGTCAGTCTGTGGATAAAACATGATCATTTACCAGGCTTTGTGTCTAAATAAAGAGCTGCAGAGAAATGGCCTGATTTGAGAAAGTGGTGAAAAGAAAGGAACTGGTGGAAGGATTATGCTTATTTTTTACAAGTAAGGTCTTAATACATTGATTCACTGTCTAATTTAACTTTTGATAAGTGCTCCTCACTATTCTTGTCTATTCACATAAGGAAGAAGAACTATGATTGTGAAGGGGGTGAAGATGACAGTTCTGTTCCATAATGTATTCAGCCAAGGTGCCCTTATTCATGTATTATACACATGGGCATTTTTAATATGCAGGCTGCAGCTATTTAAAACCTTGCTAATGCTTTATGGAAAAAACTGAATCAGTCTACTGAGATTTCACCTATACAGCGTGTCTTTTTTTCCCCTCACTACTTTGTAACTAGGGATATTTGCACTAAGGCTGAATCTTTGTCACTAGAGTTTGTCTGATTGCTCTGAGATGCTTAACTGAGTTACAGCCCTCACTGACATCTCTCTGTGTCTGTTGTGATGATACAAACTGTTTACTGTTTTCAGAGAGAGAGGTTCTAGGTTTCTGAAAGTGGGAATACTGTCCCGCTCTCTCTCAGGCTGAGCAGTGTGGTTGGCAAGAGCTGTGGGTTTGGTCCACTCTAATATTAACAAGATTTAAATCCTTCAGATTTATATCAGTGTTGTATTCACATTGGATGTGTCTAAAATGAGCATTGGGATTGGATTGATGGCTGACCTGCCCTTCACAGTACTCATTAATCAGAAAGGAGATTTTTTCTTGCTTGTGGTAAGTCGCATTGCATTAAATTCCGGAAAACAAGAATATTCAGACCTGTTCTGTTTGATACTGTTGCAGTAATAAATGCATACCATTTAATTTATCTGAACCATTTTCCAGGCAACAGATATTTGCTTATTGATTCTCTTTGGCAAGGTGATTAAAGCATTTGCAAGTACATATCAGCAAATTTCTAAAGTAGTCAAGATTATTAATAGTGTATCCATTTTCAGGGAATTGCTCAGATACAGAAATAAAGACAATGGTCAATATTAAAGACATCACACAGCTGAAGAATAACAGGATAACATGCACTGAAATGGTTCTCATTCAGTTGCACAAACTAACTCAGTTCTTATGTGAAAGAGCTCTGGCTCATCAGCATATGAATTGTGTTACTATCATAACTCCTCTGCCTCTTTGACTGCCTGTGGGTGCTATAATACCTGCAAGAAATAAGATACCATGACCTATCTTCAATTATAGGTCAGATATTCACTGTTTGTGTGAAGAGCAGCGATCTCCTGGGTTCAAAATCTCACTCATCTCTGCTTGCCCTCTGCTAAAGTGTCCTAAAAATAAAGGCATTTAAAGTTTGTCATGGCCCTTGCACAGGCTTTTCCATTTAGGACAATAATTTGAATCCAGCACAGGTCAGCAGAAAGGAGCTGGAATTATCCTCCTAAACAGACAGTTGTTTGTAGCTGCTGGAAGAAGGAGGTCACAGGTCTCGCTCTGCTTCCCTGGCTACCGCTGCTCCTGTCACAAATGACCACTACCAATTAACAGACTTACTAGGCACCTCAGCAGAAGGGTTGGAAAGTGCATTAAAGGGTGATTGAGTATTTATTGTTTTAGGAATAGTCATTCCCACGCTTTAGTCAAGGGTTGTTAATACTCCTGTTTACCCCAGTTGCCAAATAAATACATGGTGCATGGATATAGTGCTTAAAGAAATCTGATGTTTAGATGAAAGTTGTAAATAACTTTTCTATCGTAACACAGAGAAGCTATTATATGTGCAAATTATCCATTATCATTGTCAGTATTATTGAAATATCTTACACATTTCACTCTCTGTCCTGTGAGACTTTTTGAAGGACTACAATAAAATATTTTTCATAAATGTGTTCACATGCATACATGTTAAACATTTCTGTGTAGTCCATCTTTATTGCAGTTGCATTGCTGCATTTTATTTGCTTTATTCTGCAGCAGTGAATCCTATGAGATTTTTTTTTATCAGCAGCAGTTAGGAATCATTGTCACCTGCATATGTTGATTTTTCCCCCAGAATAAAGCATCTGAGGCAGCTATCCTTTTTTTTTAAATGTTATACAGAGTTAGGAGAATATAACAGTACCTGACTGAAACTCTGCTGTAATGTGATGTGATATTACAAACATCATGGTTACTAAACACATGGCAAGGCTGATATTTGGCTCCTGGGTTCTCCCTTTTGAATCAGCTATGGATAGAGCTCACACACTGACACACGGGCAATACCACACCATAACATGCTTCAGCATCTCAGCTCAGCCAGCTGTCCTTGGGCCTATAAAAATTCGTTAATCAAATAGTATTAGATATTTCTAATAATGCAGTTGAACATAAAAGCTTAATTCTACTTCTATTCAGTGTAAACACCAGTAAGTAATAAACTGTGTTTTCAGTCCTGATACTTCTTAACACGAGTTGAAGTTCCATTTTTCTTTTAGAGAAATAGTATAGGACCACAAACAAAACATATGGTCAGCCTTTTTGTTTCTGTCACAGAAATTACTTCTGTTAATTATCAGTCTTGGCAGACTCAGCAAGAAGTCCAGGAAAATATTTTTGAAAGCCATCAGATTTTCACACTAAATGCATTTTAGACTATAAACAGCACACATGGCTTGCCCCAAAAATAGGCCTTTTTTTTCCCCAAAATGCACATATTGTCATTGAATTAAATAGCAGGGAGCACAGCTGAGTTAGAATCTTAGCTACTGGAAATGTACATGACATGGGACTATGTGACAGTTACAGCATGTAATGGAAAGCCAAGGTGGGGGGTTCCTGTTCCTGATCTCATCACTTAACCCTCACATGGATTTGAGGAAGTAGCTGATCTGTACTTTATCTCAGTCCCACCATGTATAACCTGGGGATAATAGTAATACACAAAATACTTCGAAATTTTCCCAATAAAAATGTTAAGCAATGTAACTACCTTTAAAAACATTACAATTTTCTTTCCACTTGCTGCCTGGAGTTTGGGTCATTCTTAAAATAGCAGCAAGTCAGCAGCTGCAGCTCAGTTTTCCCAGACAAGGGACCTACACATGCTGCACATTTCAGGTGACAGAATGAGCACTGGTTTTTTTGTGAAGAACGTGCTTTTGGGTCACTATAATCAGACGCTGTCACAGCTGCTCTGAGGAAAGGCTTACTGGTGCTAGGTGAAGTTGAGCCTTGTAAACTGGGCTGAGATCTGGTTTAAAAGACAGGATTGCCTGGTCCTGTCCAAACAACTAGCAGGAAGCTTGGCCTCTGCCCCGAGAAGCAGCCTGGAGAGAAGGAACCAAAGTACGGCTTACTTACTTACTACGATCATTACTGTAGCTGCAACATACCATGCTCAGAAGTATTGGTTTGGGACAGAAACAGAAGACAGAGTCTGTCTTATAAAGTACAGAGTCCTTGTCACAACAGCAGCAGTGAACCTGCATTTGTGGGCCATTACTACCAGGCTGAAAACAGAAGTTCCAGTTCAGAAAAGTAATGTGCACTAAATTTTCTCACATCACAGAAAAGTTTTTTTAATCTTCTGACTGACTTCTTAATAAAGAAATCAATTCCTACCAGCTATTCATCTGGCAAGCCAACCTCTTGTGTTAACCGCAAGGTTTTCAGACAAATAACTTCATGCTTTTTGCCCCACAACATCCTATGAAAGAGCTCCTGAAGGTTCAACTGCACAACCATCTGACAGCTCTGGAGGTTCCCCTTCATTCTCTCTTTTATCATAATACCCCACAGCAGGAGATAATATCACAGTACTGATATTGCTGCTTAGCATATGAAGTCATGTAGTCTCATGACAGCCTTCTACTCCTCCGTGTTGATACCCATGTGTTGCTTTTTGTCTTCTACCCAGATTGTAAGTTTTCTAAGGCATTAACTAAATGGAAAAGCTAGACAATGCCCATGTGCTTGGGTACTATAATGTCTGAATAATAATTATACTAATAGTATCTGTTCAAGAGAAAAAGTGAGACTGACAGTCAGAGACCAATGTAGTCAGAAGAACAAATATTATAGCGATACTTTAAAATGACGCTGATGTTCTGCCAGAGCAACATTAGTAAATCAGAGGGAAATTTAATGCAACTCTAACAAGTAACACAGGAGGAAAACAGGGGATAAGACCTGGAATTAGAAATCAGGAAACATTTTCTCAGAGCACTGAAAAGTGGTAAAGTAAGGCATCATGGCTAATCTATAGAAGTTCATGTAATACATGGCTGTTTTACTTTGGTTGAATTGCAAAGAGAAATCCAAACACTAAAGGGAAAAATTCACACCACATTAAAAATGCTATATGTTTTTCTGTTTCTTTTGTGACATCAAGCTACTGGGATATGGAGTTTTAACTTCTGATTATATTAGTGATACTTTCATGGGATGCATTATTCATTAGTGTACCCTGAAATATCAGCTATTTCCACAGATGGTACTCCACAAGGAGAGAAGAGCTGATCTGCAAGGTTCAAACTGAAGAACTGTGACTTAAGTTTGCATTTACTATCACTTTTCATCTGGATTTCTGAGATGCTACCACTGTGAATTCAGATATGGATAACTGATTTATAATCTATTTTTGAAAGATTCAGGGGAGATATATAAAATGAAGACTCTTCATCCTGGTGAGTGATTTTAAATTTTGAACCTTTTTTTCTGGGAGAAGTCCTAAAAATCTAACTGGGAAAACTGGGATGATAATAAACATTGACAGAGAGAAAGGGAGAGACCCAGTCATAACGGCAGTGTCACAACCTAAACCCCGCCTTTTAAATCCAGTAACTGGCTTAGCTCTGGGCATATTGCTGGAATATGAATTGGATGTTTCCAACTTCTGTAGTGGCATAATTCACCATTTAACCTCAACTAACTTCAAGAGAAGGAGAACTGACTTGGTTATTTAGTTAATTGAAATGCTTAAATGAAAGTTTCTTTTTACACTGGAAGCAAGTCTTTCAGAAAAATCTTTGTCCATCTTAAAAGAGAGCCCACAAAGCAAGGGAGACATGTGATGGTGGCCATTAGAGAGTGGGAGGATGAATGTGAAGTGAATCTTGCTTGTGAAGTGGTGCTTTGCCTGTCTCAGGAGAGCAGCTGCCAAGCACACTCAAGAAAGAAATCTGGAATCAGACATCTGCATGAGCATCGCATCCACCATGTTTGCTCTGAGGAGAGAAAACCATATGAAGCAAGACAGCAAAGGTGAAATCCAGCAAGACATCCTACTTTATTGCCATGGCAACCCCACCCTGATGAAAAGTAGAAAAACAATAAAACATCTTTAGGAAAAAAAAAATCAGTGCTATCTATCAAGGGAGTTGAGGAAGATGCACTTTAAGGAAGAGCTTGACATTTCCACCATTTGGTGACTCTTTGAAACAAAGGTATGGCTGCGGCTTTTGCAAGCTGCAGAGTTAGAACATATTGTACCTGATAAATTATTTAGTTTGTTTAGTAGCTGAATTCTGAATTATAAGTGAAAGCTGTAGTTACAGATTAGAATCTTTAATGCTGCTGTAGCCAGACAGAATATTATTGTGATTTTCCTTGATGTCTTCTGACATCTGTCATCCTTTAGCACTAGAATCACCTTTCCTGTATTAGACTTTTCAGGATGGGTGAATGTGAGTGTGGATAAGTGTGTGTGTGTGCATCTTATGCAAGCATATGTCTGATTTTTTATATTTGTGATTATAAAGAGTTTTATGCATTTATGCCTGCTGTATCTAAATTTGTTGTTGATTTTCATGCAAATAGAAGCAGATTACATACAGGGCCCATATAGACCCCACTGGGGTCAGGAACTCCAGCCATAAAACATCTGCTGGTAAAGAAAGAAGCAACAACATCTCTTACACCACTGTAATGATGATGAACCAATATGCAACAAAAGAGCGTTCAGCGTGTGCTGCTGAAGGGGCAGAGCTAGGGCAGGTGGAAAAGGCTCATGTGAGGCAGTTTGTCTGCACAGCTCTTGTGGGTGTTAAAACTGCTCTCGCACTCTCACTCCCTTTCCTTCTCTCCAGAAGGCTCCTGAAATGGAGCAGCAGCCACAGTGATACAGCCTGCCAGTCCCTGTGCTGAAGCCTTCTTGTACAGCAGGGGACTTACTGGCACAGGAAGGTGCAAAATATACCTCCCCCAGCCTTAGGGAATCTGATGTAGTACAGTTGTGTTTGCCAAACATAATCCTTTAATTTTCATCTGTTATTTGCAAACATTGTTTTTTGTAACTAATTTGCATGGACAATGGATATTCCCATTCTGTACAGTAATGAGAAAAGCAATAAGACTATCTTACCAAAGGGCATTTTTAAAACTAAATATATTGCTTTCTGTTTTAAATAGAATATATCTGATGTGGCTGTTATTGTTAGTATTAACTTTAGCTAAGCCATTACAGTGGCATCTAGAGATCCTATTTCAGATTATAATTCTTGTGTACAGGGTGGTAGGTATATCAAAGAAAAGAAAAATAATTATTTATCCTACAGTGGGATATGAAGGTGAGAACTGATTGCAAATCACTTGATTCCCAGGCCAGAGCTTTATGCAATCACTTTCCTCTGCCTTCATATATGTAACTTGATAGGGAGATCAACGTTTTTCCTTAGCCCTGTCTGCTCATCCCTATTTACATCATGTGGACACCATGTGCCCGCCTGGTGCTGAGCTGCAGGTTCGTCCTAGGTTTTCAGCACCCATCCAAGCAGCGATGCCCCACGGAGGAGAGGGAGGGAACTCCTCTCCAGGAGCAGACCCCTCGGCTGCCCTGCCACATGAAACCCTGAGCTCTGCACTGACACACCACAACAGCAGTGGCAGACGTTCAAAAGGAGATCTAAAATACAGCCCTGTGGAAAAACCCATAGAAACAGTTTGGCAAGCATGAGAACACATTTTTGAAAGGGGCACTGAAGTTCAATCCCCTTCTAACTGGAGGGATAAAAAGCTCAGTACTGTAGTAAATTCATACCTTTTTTTACTCCAAAGGGAAGCTATGGCCTTTAGTCTCTACTACATTCATCAGGAACCATGTCAGAGTTTAACACAATACTGCATTAGTGCATGATGTAAAAGGGAGTTATGATCACAAGAACTTATAATAAATTTTGTGTGCCTGTGAGCAATAACTCAGCATCTGGTGTGTGCACCCCTGTGCTGTGAAAAGCATATACAGACTGTTCTTTGAAATAGCAGCAATTCAGATATATGTTTGCTTAAAAAAACCTGCACAGATGACACGCTGTCTGGTACCAAGGGAAGAATGTTTGGGCTTTTTCAGAAATATTTCATTCGTGTGGAAAGGAAACCTGTGCCTTGTGTCCAAGGTCAGGGAGACCTTAGATAATTCACTAAAAGACAGCACAAGCTGAAGTTGCTTTAGAACAGAATTATCAACAGCTCAAACTTTCCTCACTGAGGATACAGCAGGGATAGCTTTCTCCTTGCCGTGTCTGCGTCACTCCTACTAATATTAATGAGAGATATGGCTTCCTGTATTTCCTATCAATATTAATGAGAGATGCACGTGCCACTAATGTTAATGGGAAATACACATGCTTGTAACTCCCATTAATGATCATTAGATATCCACAGGAGAACCCTCATTAATGCTAATGAGTGTTGCACGTATATGTAATTCCCATCAGTATTAACCAGAGATCTATGTGCATGTATTGCCCATTAGTGTTAATGAGAGATATACATGCTTGTGGCTGAAACTGTCATTAAATGTTAATGTGATGTGTGCAGGAACTGGCAAAAGAATATACTTTATCTTGATAACAGAAACTTGCCCTTTGTGTTTGGGTTCTAGTTCATCTTGAGGAAATGCGTTGCTTCCTATTAGTAATCTAGTTTGGGTATTACTTTGGCTGTATACTAAGTACCATGCAAAATTAAGACAAAGTGCAGAGATCTATTTTCCAGATGACATGAAGTCTCTATCTATGTCACAGATCAGAGTACGGCAATTTGCATAGTTATGCTGGGGTCAGTATGTGGAGTTGGTGAATACACGCTTTGATTCTATGGGTTTTGATCAAAATTGTCTTTGTTAATGGCAGTAAATCTCAGCCAAGGCTGTACTGTTATAGGCACTTGGTAGCTGCGATTTGCCTTGAACTTAGGTGCTGCCAGCTGTGATTTCATTGGACCTGTGAAGTTTGTGGAAATGTATTTTATAAATTTTCTTTTACAGTTAGTTAGTCCTAGTTGATTAGAGTCTGTGTGTGGAGAGTGGGCTTGAATTGTATCCTTAAGTGAAATGAGTTAGTGGAATTTACAAACTGAAAATGTGACATATTGGCATCAGACTTTGCTATTTCTGGGGGATCATCTGTTCAGATACTGGATTTTGCTACATATCTTTCATATCAGCAAAAGCCCATAGTAGTCGGACAGTAAGCAGAAAAGACCTCAAAGTGTTAAAATTAAGATAAATGATAGAAAAATAAGTCCCTGCAATATTCTTTTTTAAAAATGTGAACAGGACACATCACACAATAGCCTTAGAAAGTCTTAGAGCTTCTTGCCTAAAACAACAGTCTTATTCTCTACTGACTAATACTGTGTACAGTCACTTTTGCCTTTCAAAGCAAGTGTAGCAAAACAGCATGGAAGAGTATCTCACCTACTTTGCACCATATACATGTCTTCTGATGGAAACAGCTAGGGAAGATATAGGTTTGTAGGGGCTACACCAAGTGTAAGTTGCTTGTGTCCTTTAATTCCCATATCTGTTCCAGGACTGGGACATAATTGACTCATCAAAATGGAATCTTGACAGCTCAATAAGACACATGTTCCTGAGGAAAGCAAATCTTCTGCGCTGCTACACTGTTTTATGCTTAAAAAATCTTAGGAAAACTGAAATGTAATGCTACTGTCCTTATCAGAGAGGGTCCATCTACAAAGTATGATCATGACATTGGTATATCTAGCCTAAGAAATTCTTGCTCATCAACTTATCCCTCCCCAGCCAAGTTTTTCCGTGGCTTGCACAGGTCTCTCAGTCATGCCAGCACTGTTTGTAGAACTGTGTTATAAATTGAAATTATCTGTTTTAGAGAAAGCACACAGAAGTAGGGTGCTCTGCTGTGGTTTTTGTTTTTCTTGTGACCAGGTCATTTGAATGATCCAATTTATTGTATCAACATAGCTGAGGGGGACTAAAGACTACTGTGCAAGGACAGGAACAAGCATTTTGGGAAAGGTGGTTACCAAAAGAGACAGTCTCTCACCGAATTGCATTCTCAGGTTCGGTGGTGACAGTCCTCATGACTTTTGGAGGCAGCAGAAGCTCAACAGTCTCTGGATTTTGGAGGCTAAGGCCACAAACTCGAGGACAACTAAGAAACAAATGAAAACCCAAGGCTTATTTTTCTTGTTAATCACTTTATCTAGATGCCCCATCACATTCTTCAAGATACACTTGCTCTTTTGCTTTATTCCTACCATCCAGAAAGCAAGGGGGTTCCAAGTCAGAGGAGCAAATATAAAATGAAAACAAAACAATCCCAAACCTAAATAAAATAAGCACAAAGTGTGCTCCTGGAACACCATGCACTTGAACCTAGGAATCAGAAATTTAATTTGGCACTGGGCTTCACATTAACAGCAGACTAAGAACTAACAAAAGTCTATCACAAAAACATGACTTAGGGCTCAATTTTCCTTTCTGAGCATGTAACCTTTGTTTACATATTTGAAGCTCTGGGGCTCAGCGGTGTAATCAACTGCTCCTGATTTTAATTAAGGGAGTAAAATTTGCATATCCAAACTCCCCTCTTACTGATGTTAATGCCTCAGCAATGCCAGCAGCTTTGAAAGAACTAAGAAAACAAAAAAAAGAGGCAGAAATCCAAAAAATCCAACAATTAATTTTGTTTCACTAAAGCAAGGGAAGGAACAGAGATAACAATATAAATTATTTCTAGTCATGTAGCTAACATGCGTTAACTGACATTCTAGTCCAGCTTTTAATTAAGGAGATATTTTCATAGTTAATACATGATCCTTGTCCTGTCACAGGGTCTGAGGTAAATAACTGAAGCTCAGGTTTTGCCATTGTGTGGGAACGCCAGGCATAGGTGAAAACCCTTGTAGTCTTGAGTGACTGCTGTTTACAGAAGAGCTCTTCCCTTATGCAACCTGGAGAGATGCTTATGGTTTGAGAAGTAAACCCTTGCACCTCAGGCTTTCACAGGATGCTCCAGTTTGCTGCTCCACCTTCCCTTTTGGGTCACTAGAAACATAGAGAAGGAGGGGAATGCTGACAAGAATCAGTGAAAGACAAAGCCAAGTGTCTACATTATTTGAAAAAGACAATAGATTCTGTGTGCTTAAGATAATGTCATTGAGACATTCATAGATACACCAAAAAACTAAGATTTTCAAGCAAGCGTGCAGGGACTACCAGAAGACTGGAGGAAATTGTGGTTTTTTCATGTTAGTTTAACTATACAATCCTCCACTAAAATTTGGACAGTAGGATTAATTCCCACTGACCTGCTCACCTCCAGAAGGCAGGTCTCTTTTTTTAAAGAGAAAGACAGAAGCTTGGCACAATATAATGCTGCTTGGACCAATCTCCCTTTCCATGCAGGCACTTGAGTTGTTAGAAGGGAATCAGTCCTTAGAGCATACTGAAAGAGCACACCATGGATATGAGTATGCCTGTGATAACATTGGTACTGCAATATAGTACAAAATGCTGTACAATGTAACAGGCTCCAGAGGAGCCAGCATGGTCCATTGAGTAAAATATGCCCTTTTAGATTGCTCAAATGCATATTTACATGATAGACCAAAAATACAGAGGTGGTCTATTGAATAAACACTGCAGTAAGCTTCAGAGCTGCTACGGTCTATTGAGTAAATAATAAAAAGTTTTAAAATGGTCCAAGCATGTATTTTCACAATATGACAGAATTGCTTCAGAGAAAACTATTGTGTCAATTCACAGGCATGTCCATGAGTGATTTCCTTCCTTTTGCTTTTTGCGTCACCATTTAGCCTGACTTTTACATAGGCCACTTGCATAATGATGCACAGTTCTTTCCAGTCCCTGGACGCATATTATAAGAATCCCATTGCAAATTCACCCCATACTAAAAGTCGTTTAGCTGCTGTGGTTTTAGGCAACAGCCACAGTAAATATTTTTAACATAAGCTGAGAGTAGGGGGAATAAAAGGTGATGATGGGAGAGGCAAAGATATTTTCTAGCAAATTGGGAAGCGCTGAAATGCTCTCTCCCTGCTTACTGCAGACTATAACTTTCCCTTTATTTTCTGTCCTGTTTTTCAACTCGACTCACTTCCTAAACTAGTAACAAAAGGAAACTTTTTCATACCACTCCATTTCATGACAGAAAGAAAAAACATCTTCATCCATGTCCATCGTTATACTCGGTTGTGATTTTATTTCATCCTATGACTTGAAAGGTCTTACAGAGAATAAAACTAATCATGAGTGTGATTCACCTCCACTGTGAACTACAATAAATTAAGACCATTCAAAGAATTGATTCCTACTAGCAGGTAACAAGAAGTTTGTTGTCTAATTATCCAAGGCCAAACTATTCATAACTGACATTCTCACAGCCTAGGAACAGCTAATAGGGCTACATTTTGTTCTCACATCCCTAAATCAGGACACAGTCCTCTAGATTATACAGCTGCAACTGTGAGTAGAATATTTGCGTATGAAATACTTTTATGGCCTGTCTTATGAGTTCTGCTGAGAATTTCCTTGAGGAGGTACTCCTGACCCACAAAAAGCAGTCAGCTGGCTCCACAGAGAGCCTCTGCACTGAACAGCCTTGTTCACCTGGGAGGCAGGTAAGAGCCCCAAGCACCTGTGGGCTACAGAGCTCTGGAGACAGACTTTCACAGCCTCACCTTCATTTAAATGGAAAATAGGTGGGAAAGACTAGAAGACATTAAAAAGTATGCTATTCTTAAAACAAACTGTAAAGAGAAACAAGCAGCAATGCACTATTCTGCTTAAAGACAGACAATAGAAACTATGCAAAGAGTTATGGAAGTTTAACATAAGAAACCCAAAAAATGAGTTTCAGAAAGGGAAGAGGTAATGTTTAGGCTAAATGTGCCAGCCAAAGTCCCTTTCTGATAGTAGAAAAAGAAAAAAGCATCTCTAGAAAGGCACACCTCAGCTTGTCCCGTAACTCCACCAAACAGGCTGTGTAAACAGCTGTGTATAGAAGAGGCAGCACTTAGGAAACCAGTTTAAAGCAGATGCTTTAATTTTCAGATAGTATAAATAAGATAAGATTAATTCTACATATGATTTCAGCAGCTGAGTTTTCAAAAAATACATCAAATACAGCATACAAGGCATCACAGCTTGCTGACAACAATTTTGTAGTCCAGGATAGAACTAAGTATTTATAGAATTATCAGAGAATGGTTTGAGTTGGAAGGGACCTTAAAGTCCAACCCCCCTGCCATGGGCAGGGACACCTTCCTCTAGCCCAGGTTGCTCAAAGCCCCGTCCAACCTGGCCTTGAACACTGCCAGGGAGGGGGCAGCCACAGCTGCTCTGGGCAACCTGTGCCAGTGCCTCACCACCCTCACAGTACAGAATTTCTTCCTTAGATCTAATTTAAATCTCCCCTCTTTCAGTTTAAAACCACTATCCCTTATCATACCACTTCACTCCCTGATAAAGAGCCCCTCCCCAGCTTTCCTGTACCCCCTTTAAGCACTGGAAGGCCGCTATAAGGTCTCCCTGGAGCCTTCTCTTCTCCAGGCTGAACAACCCCAACTCTCGCAGCCTGTCCTCACAGGGGAGGTGCTCCAGCCCCCCAATCATCTTTGTGGCCTCCTCTGGACCCGCTCAAGCAGGGCCGTGTTCTTCATATATTGAGGGCCCCAGAGGTGGACACAGGACTCCAGGTGGGGTCTCATAAGAGTGCAGTATCACAGAATCACCTCGGTTGGAAAAGACCTTAAAGATCATCTAGTCCAACCGTTAACCTAACACTGAACATTCCCTACAACACCATATCCCTAAGTGCTATGCCAATGCAAGTCTTAAACACCTCCAGGGATGGGGACTCCACCACCTCCCTGGGCAGCCCATTTCAATGCATTCTGTAAAGAAATATTTCCAAATATCCAGTCTAAACCTTCCCTGGTGCAACTTGAGGCCATTCCCTTTTGTTCTATCATTTGTTACTTCGTTAAAGAGGCTCATCTCCAGATCTCTGCAACCTCCTTTCAGGTGGCTGTAGAGGGCGATGAGGTCTCCCCTCAGCCTCCTCTTCTCCAGACTAAACACCCCCAGTTCCCTCAGCCGCTCCTCGTACGACCTGTGCTCCAGACCCTGCACCAGCTCCGTTGCCCTTCTCAGCTCCGTTGCCCTTCTCTGGACACACTCGAGTCATCCAATGTCCTTTTTGTAGTGAGGGGCCCAAAACTGAACACAGGAATCGAGGGGCGGCCTCACCAGTGCCGAGTACAGGGGTAAGATCCCTTCCCTGTCCCTGCTGGCCACGCTATTGCTGACACAAGCCAGGATGCCATTGGCCTTCTTGGCCCCCTGGGCACACTGCTGGCTCCTGTTCAGCCAGCTGTCAATCAGCACCCCCAGGTCCCTTTCTGACTGGCAGCTCTCCAGCCACTCCTCGCCAAGCCTGTAGCGCTGCTGGGGGTTGTTGTGGCCCAAGGGCAGCCCCCAGCATTTGGCCTTATTGAAACTCCTCCAGTTGGCCTCAGCCCATGGCTCCAGCCTGTCCAGGTCTCTCTGCAGAGCCTCCCTACCCTTGAGCAGATCAACACTCCCACCCAACTTGGTGTCATCTGCAAACTGACTGAGGGTGCACTCGATCCTCTCATCTAGAGCATCAATAAAGACTTTAAACAGGAGTGGCCCCAAAACTGAGCCCTGGGGAACACCACTCGTGACAGACGACAAACCATATTTAACTCCGTTCACCTCAACTCTTTGGGCCCGGCCATCCAGCTAGTTTTTTACCCAGCAAAGCATGTGCCCATCCAAGCCACGAGCAGCCAGTTTCGCCAGGAGAATGCTGTGGGAAATGGTGTCAAAGGCCTTGCTAAAGGTAAACTTCATCCACAGCCTTTCCCTCATCCAAAGAGCAGGTCACCCTGTCATAGAAGGAGATCAGGTTTGTCAAGCAGGACCTGCCTTTCACAAACCCATGCTGACTTGGCCTGATCCCCTGGTTGTCCCTCATAAGTTGCATGATGATGTTTAGGATGATCTGCTCCATCACCTTCCCAGGCACTGAAGTCAAACTGACAGGCCTGTAATTTCCCAGATCATCCTTCTGACCCTTCTTATAGATGGCATCACGTTGGCCAATTTCCAATCTGTCAGGACCTCCCTGGTCAGCCAGGACTGCTGGTAAATGATGGAATGCAGCTTTGGCGAGCACCCCAGCCAGCTCCTTCAGCACCCCCGGGTGTATCCCATCTCGTGCCATAGACTTGTGTATGTCTATGTGATGCAGTAGGTCACTGAGTAACTCCTGGATTGCAGGGGGGTCGTTCTCCCAGTCTCTGTCTTCTGGCTGAGGAGTCTGGATTCCCTCAATACAACTAGCCTTATTATTAAAGACTGAGGCAAAGAAGACATTAGGCACCTCAGCCTTCTCCTCATCACTTGTTACCATGTTTCCTCCTGCATCTAGCAGGGGATGGAGGCTTTCTTTGCTCTTTCTTTTGTTGTTGACATATTTATAGAAACATTTCTTGTTGTCCTTGATTGCTCAAGCCAGATTAATTTCTAGCTGGGCTTTTGACCTCCTGATGTCTGCTCTGCATAGTCTCAGTGCGTATTTGCAATCCTTTTGAGTGGCTAGCCCCTTCTTCCAAAGGCTGTAAACTCTCCTTTTCTCCCTGAGCTAAATCTCCCTGTTTAGCCAGGTTGGTCTTCTCTGTCGCTGGCTTCTCTTACAGCACCTGGGGACCGCCTGCTCCTGAGCCATTAAGAATTCCTTCTTAAAGAGCAGCCAGCCTTCCTGGACCCCTATACCCTTCAGGATTGTCTCCCAAGGGATCCTTTCAAGCAGGTGCCTAAACAAGACAAAGTCATCTCTTTGGAAGTCCAGGATGTCAGTTCTGCTTAGTCCTCTCCTGGCCTCTCTAAGAATAGAGAACACTATTATTTCATGATCGCTGTGCCCTAGTCAGCCTCCAGCCGCCATATCACCAACCAGTCCTTCTCTATTCACAAAGAGGAGACCCAGCAGGGCACCTTCTCTGGTTGTTTCACTCACCAGCTGCATCAGGAAGGTATCTCCCACACATTCCAGGAATCTCTGGGACTGGTCCCGCTCCGCTGAGTTGTATTTCCATCAGATGTCTGGGAAGTTAAAGTCTCCCACAAGAACAAGGGCAAGCAATCGTGAGATTTCTCCTAAATGCCCATAGAATATTTCATCCACCTCTCTGTCCTGGTTGGGTGGCCTATAATAGACTCCTACTACAACATATCACCTATTGGCCTTCCCCCTGATTCCAACGCAAAAACACTCTACCCTGTCTTCACTACACTTGTACTCAAAGCAATCATAACAGTCCCCAACAGACAGTGCCACCCCACCACCTCCTCTTCCTTGTCTGTCCCTCCTAAAGAGCTTGTAGCCATCAACTGGCACACTCCAGTCATGGCAGACATCCCACCATGTTTCTGTAATAGCCACAACATCATAATTTTCCTGCTGCATCATGGCTTCAGGCTCCTCCTATTTGTTACCCATGCTGTGTGCATTGGTATACATGCACTTCAGATGGGCTGATGTCCCCAGCACCTTATTGCATTTAGAGGTCCCAAGTCTGGCCTGGCCTTTCGCAGGTGTTACCACAGTTACTGATTCATCGATGTCCCTTTCATCTTTGTTGTGCTGCATGTCTCCATCCCTTGCGTCCACCGGGATAGCAGGGTGAGGGTAATTTCTGGCACAACAGCTCGCAAACTCTGGTAATCTACCCGGGGGATTATGTCTGGGGGTTCCAGTTTTGTCCCCTTCTGCCTTCAAATCTAGTTTAAAGCTCTCTCAATAAGACTAGCTAATTCCTGCCCCAAGATTCTTTTCACCCTGTGGGGCAGGTAGTAGAGGGGGAGAGTCCCCCCCCTTGACCTGTTGGACACACTTCTCTTGATGCAGCTCAGGGTACGGTTGGTGATAATATTATAGGTGTCATGGTTTGAGCCCAGAGGTCAACTGAGCACCACACAGCTGCTCACTCCCCACTTTCCCCTCAGGAATGGGAATGAGAAAATAAAGCAAAAGGCTCAGGAGATGAGATAAAGACAGGGAGGGATGACTCATCCATTATGGTCAAGGACAAAAGATTCAGAGAAAAAAAAGAATATCAGTTTAATTCAGACACTAACAGCAACACTTAACAGACAGAGTAGGACCAGGAGAAGCATTGCCACATCTTAAAACACCTTCTCTGTGCCCCTCCCTTCTTCCCTGTCTCAGATCCGCTCCTGATTTCTCTAACTCCTCCCCACGACCAGCTCAGGCAGAAGGAAATTGGGGGTGTGCTCAGTCCTGCCACTTCTTCCTCCTCTAGGGGAGGACTCCTTGCATTCTCCTCTGCTCCAGCTTCGTGTCACTCTCATGGGAGACACTCCTCCACGAACTTCCTCCGACATGAGTCCTTCCAACAGGCTGCAGCCATTCCCAAGCTGCTCTGGCATGGGTCACCCCCACATGTTGCAGTCCTTCCAGCGCTGAACCACAACGGCAGGGGCTTCTTACCACAGTCTCGGCCTTCGCTGGGCACAGAGACCTGCTCCATCGCGGGGTCCTCCACGGGTTGCAGGGTGGTCTCTGATCCACCGTGGACCTCCATGAGGTGGCAAGGGAGGGGGGGGCTGCTGTCTCACTGCAGGATAAAAGAGCTATCTCTGCTCCAGCACACATCCCCCCCTTCTCTTTCTCTCTTCCACTGACCTCGGCATTCAAATAGCTCCTTGCAACTTCTTATATCTCCAACTCCTACTCCCAGTTTCCCCTTCTTAAATACATTATTGCAGAGGCACAGCCACCATTGCTAACTGGCTTGGTTTTGGTGCAGAGACAGGTCTGACTTGGAGCTGGGGGATATTTGAGAAGCTTCTCACAGGGGCCACTGCTGTAACCCTCTCTGCTACCAAAAACCCCCGCCACACACACAAAACCTGCACACCAGGGTTTGCTCAAATTTTATGGTGTCTTTCAGTGAAGGATAAGAAGCAAACCCAAAGTTTTCCAGAGTCCAGAAATTGCTGACAGTATGAAAAGAAAACCATGGAAACACAGAACGTTTATGGAAACTCTGTGAGCTCAGAAGCAGAATACACTTTGAATGATTTTAATTTTACAATGGATATTTTAAGCAGCTATGAGATGATACCACTTCCAGCAGTTACCAGATCCACTGCACAGGCTATTTAAAAGGATTTCTCATATGGAAAACAATACTTCTAGTATGCAATATTAATTTTGAAAAGAATGCTTAAATAATTTCTGAGATCACCTACCGGTTTCATGGTGACTTTACGAATTTTTACTGAGAAATGCCTTATCAGTATCTTCAGCATTTCTCCATACAGGAGAAATGTTAAACTATCTTTCGCTCCATGGTAAAGTAAACCAACCCTTAACCAGGAAGGCTGCAAATCATTATGGAGCATCTGTGGGCTTTTAATTTTAATAACCCATTATGAAGACTACAACGATTTGCAGCATTTACTAGCATGATTATCTTTCTAATAGAGAAATCAAAGACTCTGTGTTTCTTTCCTGTGAAGAGGATATGTGATTTGTCAGATGAGAGAAGATCAACATTATTATGGAAAAAGACATGGACTCATATACTGTTATACTACAGTTAAACAAATGGTTTAAGGCTGAGAAGACAAAG
Source organism: Athene noctua (assembly GCF_965140245.1). NCBI lineage: Eukaryota > Metazoa > Chordata > Aves > Strigiformes > Strigidae > Athene > Athene noctua. The sequence continues at coordinate 23,014,034 of NC_134041.1, forward strand.
CTGTATCACTTCCACATGTGCCAAGTCCGACAAGGCACAGTGCCTCTCAACACTAAAAAATGAATTAGTTCTTCCACAGACTGCTGTTTAATTTAGCAGAACTCCTGCTTTGCACTTCACTGAACCACAGTACAAGGAAACTTACGGAATTCACATGAAAAGGTCTACTCAGGACCAAGCACGCTTGAAGCTAGCAAGGAAGAAGTTAAATACAAGACAGCCTGTTGAAGAGAGCGACATGCTCCCCTACAACTGCAAAATCTCTGATGTCTTCCACTGAGGAAACCTGCAAAGAAGGTGCACCACACACACTGGGTTTTGGAGTGGTCAGGCCTGTAAGTAGATGGTGTGACACAGTATTTGGTGCACCTCTGCTTATGTGGTGCAATGCACACACTCACCTGTTATGAGCTACAGAAATACCAAGCAAGAATTACCACTGCCAGTAGGCTTGTCGGCGTCATGATCAAAAGCAATTTTGGCATGATGCTGACAGATTGCTCCTACCCTCAGCCAGCACTGCTGAACTCAGCCATCCTTGACTGAGCTACCCAAGGATGTAGGAAAAAACTCTTCTTTGTCTTTATTTGACAACTTACATATTTAAAAAACAGTTCAGGATTTCACACCTCTTTGTCACCTGGCTAAACAGCACTTTACTTAGTAGAAACTAAATCAGACCTCTTAGGCAGAACATATGCCAATACCGTCTTGATTAACTAATGGTCATTACTACACACTATCATCAGTTTCCACGGAGATAGACCCAGTAAAGCAGCTATCCCTATTCAGTATGTCCCAATTAAGTAGAGTATACAGTAATAATATTCTACATTTATATAAGCCATTCATCCACAACCACTTTAGAGATTACACAGTGTTCAGATACCACTGTGATGAGTGTATTATAACTGCCTTCATGTCGCCACACTGAACTGTAGCAGCTTTTCAAGTGCAAGGCAGCAGCCAATTGGCATGCCAGTTTCTGAGCTACGATGGATGCAGGAACAATGTTGCAGTGTCCCTGAGATGAACCCATAACATTAAAAAAAAAATCAAAAAAGAGAAAAAAGTTCTTGAGTTCTGAATCTCCCTTGAGAAGACAGACATTTAGCTTTAGATCTAATCAGAATAAATCCGTGTAATATAATGCACAGACCTCAATCAATTTAACTTGAAAAAACAGCCAAGATATCTCTTCCTATACATAATTCCACAGATCCTGCAGATTAAATATTTCAAAATCTGCTATTTGGACTGCTAAACTCCCTTTGCCAGTGACTGAATGCTGAATTATTGTTGGATATGCTTTCCTCCCTTTAGTATCTAATTTCACTTTTATTTCCTCTTTCCACCGTAGAAAGTATTTCTGACTAACCACCCACTTCTACAGCCCTTCATTTTTTCTTATAATTCTCCATTTTATAAATGCAGAGAATATCTCATCTTCAGACACATTTTCTAAATGACAATGGGAATGAAAATGAGGTACTGAACGCTTAGCTATTACCTTTCTCTGTAAGTTTTGTGCAATACTTTATAGGCATGGCATATACAGCATATCGTTTCATCCAGCTTTAACATATATATATATACCTCCCTTTCCTTCATAAAACTTCTTCCTCCAAGTTCACTTGGGATTGTACTCACACTTGAAGCTGTTGAAGTGCCTGTGGTTAAACAACAGTCCAACTACTTTTTGAGAACAACTCTTTCCATCTGCCCTATTAAGCAAATATTACCTTCAGCTAACAGACAAATTAATGTATTTGTTTAGGTGGTCTTGTTGTCAGCTGCATGAGGGTTTTATTTCCCCAGAAAAAAAGCTAGAGTTTTTTATGTCAAGGATGCTGACAAGTCCTTGAGACCTACCATTTTCTTTTGGAGATGTCATCTTTCAGGTCTTCTGGACATCTCCTGAGTTTTGTAAATACCATTGATAAAGTACCATATTTCAAAATTCTTTCACCGACTGAAGTTCTGTAAGGTTATGTGTTTTATTGCCATTCTCTCATTATTCAAAAATGGATGAAGAGGTTTTGCTCAAAGTTGCTAAAATAAAAATGTTACTTTTGAGAAAAGCTAAGTTCAGAAAGCTGTTTAAGCCCCCACTTAGCTCCAGCATATGCTTACCATTTGTTGCAAGGGGACTTAATTCACTCTCATTTAATGCATGTTTTTGAATAGAGGCATTTTTCAGAATTGAAGTTGAAGTACTGTGAAGTTTAGCCTCCGAGGTAAATGTTTTGGAAGGTTAATAGCCTGTGGAAATAGAGGAGCCCTATGTTATGTTTAGTACTCACTACGGCTGAAAAATGAAATAGAGACTCACTTCACCCAGCTGCTGAAATGCAGCCACCTGTGGGGAGTAATGTGCCAGCTCTTTAGTGCAACAGTGCAAAAGCATTTAAGTGGGAAGTGAAGCATTATGCCTCAGTCCAAAGGGAGCGTTTGCCATTGTTGTTACTGAACAGCATGACGTTTTTCTCTGGGTGGAAGTCACTGTTTGTGTAATGCTATATTTCAAAAGGATTTGGCTTTGGATACACAGGAAATGGGATCACGCCATCAGTTAATCAATAACTCGCTGTCATGGACCAATCTCCTTACTTAACACTGGAAGAAACCAGCAGAGGCAAGACTATGCACGAAGTGAATGTTACTTAACGTGAGTGCCTACCTAGAAGGGTTATTTTTATTTACCAATTTTTTCACTGAACCCCTAAAGAGAGATTCAAATGTTTGGTACAACCAAATAGCTTTGACAATTTTATTATAAACTTATTATATTTCTTTTCTTTCCGGCAGAATTCATTGCTTCTCTTTAATTTAGTGAATTTCTCTTATAAATTCAGGTTTAACTTTGATCTGAATTTCAACCAAGCCAAATCTATTCACTTTATAAATCATCTTCATCCTCCAGAGTAGATGCAGGAGGAAAATGGGTGAGCTTGGGAGAAGTTTTGCGAGAGACAGGCAACAGAAAAGTAAACTGCAGAAGACCAACAAGCAAAATTCTAATTCTCTAAGATGATTTGTTAAAGGAAACCACACGCTATATGGGTTTAATGTACTAACTGTGGTGCTTTCTTCCTCTCTGCTTTTCTTTCCTTAAGTTTAAGGCATTTGATTTTCCCAAATTCACAATGCCACTACCACCTGCCCTCTCCCTCCCAACTCTCAGAAGAAAAAGCACTAGCATGGTTTTAAAAACTGTAAACATGTGAAATGGTAAGATTCCATGTAGCAGAAATCTTCTTAAATGCTTGGATAAACTTTGGCCTGAAGGTGGCAATATTGAATAATATTCTGAAGAAAGATGCTTCACATATAGATACCTTTAATTAAAGTTTTCTGGTTTTTAGTGAATATCCTTCTCCCCCATTTATTTTTTCACAATGCGTTGAGAGAGAAATATGATGAGGTATCGTATATGTTTCAAACAATCTTGAGTGCACATTATGCAAAATTATTTGCAATTAAAATGAAAGCAAAAAACCATATAATATATATATAAGTCAACCCTTCCATCCCCTCAATTTAAAAGCAAATTTAAAAAAGATAGGCTACATGTTCCTTTTCACAGCATTACTACCAATATGTTCTTAACTCCAAACTAAAATTAGTGCTGATTCTTTCAAACTGGACCTTGCCTCTATGCTAAGTTATTTCACCTTCACTCAGTAAATGGTCTGATTTAGAACATGGTGCACAAGCCAGGTGAGAGGCGGCAGCATTCTGGCTATTGTGCTGCATGGTGGCACGAGTTGGGTGTCCTGTAGACCAGGGTGCAAAGCTCTATGTTCACTAGAAGTGGAAAAGGACCTCGGCCCGAAGTGTTTTCTGGACAACACAAGGAAAAAAGGATTTTAAATATAAGTTCAATATTTAAGTGCGTTTTTTTAAAAGGCTTTTATATTTCTTTCTAAAAAAGAAAGAAAGAAATATAAAACTACAGGTGGATATCTGTCTTTGGATTATTAAGAAGATAGTACCGCATTCTATGAATTCTTAATCTTTCTGTCCTAATTCATCTTTCGCAGATTTCTACAGTGGTCAGTGATTTTCCTTTGAATTCTGTAAAATTCAGTGTTTTCTGCTATCCCATTGATTGCTGTGCTTGTGGTTACATGAAGAAATGTATTATACACGGAACTGAAATAATGTTTTACACAATTCTTGCTGGTAAGGCTACCTCTGCAGTGCTCTGAGCGTTCCCTACTAGGAAATTGTGGTAGAGTTAAAGAAAAAAGAAGGCTTAACTAGGGCAGCCAGCAAACAAAAAAAAAAAAGATCCTCAAAGTTCGGAAGACAGTAACTATTGTATTAAGAGTAGTTAAGCAGGAAAACCAACAGCTGAATTTGCCCTGTCTAGAGAGAAGATGACATGATAACAGGCTGTGAGTACTTAAGAAGGATTAATAAAAGGAAGAAGGTGGAGTAGGAGGACTGTTGGCAGCATAGGGAAAGCAGGTAGAAGTATAGTAATAGCTCAAAATTACTGAAGGGAAAAACGTAGATTAAATAGTACAAAATGAGAAAAGATGGAGCTAATATGTCAGAGAGGGTCACCGATTTCATGGCAAACATTCATTCCTGAGGATCATGTCAATTTACATTGTTTGCAGAGGATGGAGTAGGTGACTCCAGAGGTCTTTTCAGCTCCAATATCTTATGGGTCAGATCACTCCTCTTTATGGCAATAACTCAAGGAGGAGTGTTTCAGACAGAGAGCCCTGCTTCCAGAGGGACTGCCCTGTGCAAAGCAAGCCAGGACCCCACCTATATACACCCTGATGCTTCTTACACCTTTGTAACAGCCTGGAGCTTTACACAGGCTTTTCCAACCTGAAAGAGGCAAAGAAACCCTTGGTAATGACTGCTCCTGTTGGCTCTGGAGAGGAGCTGGTGTAAATAAAGCATAAACAAGAACTGGAGAATGGCTAGATGGAGTACCATTAGTTCAGCTGGAAAAAGTGCCACTGATAAATCAATGACTTAAAAAACAACTAGTTCACATAATTTCTGACAGAAGGTTGGTTTTGTCTGTGTATCTATCCCTGAGCAAAAGTGAACAGTAAATTATTATGCTTCCAAAGCAGAAACAAAGGCCCTTTAGGAGGGAAGGAGAAGGAAATAAGACTGCAGTCTTTTCCTGCCTATCCTTCCCACCCACCCACTTGCCTGGTAGAGTGTGTAAGCAGGCAAATTCTCTGATATTGTCATACCTCTGGAAAAAGAGATATAAACTACCTCCCTCAGGGCATGAAAGGGCTTCCTACTACATGACACCAGTCACTATCTTGCTTTTTAAGATTAGTCTTATTTCTGGTGGGGTTTCAAAGGCTTTCTGGGGACAAGCTCTCAACTCCTTTTTAATGCATCCACTCCGTGATTTTCAATGCGCTTAGTCATTAAAGTAGACTCTCTACCTTTGGCATTACTATTAAAACTGCATGTTCAGAAAAGGAACAGTGGCTGAGCAAGTCACTGACAAGAAAGCACAGGTATTACAGAGGAAAAAAAGGATGATTATTTCCAGGCACATTCTCTTGGAAATTGAAGAGACTGGATGAAGAATTGGCAAAGTTGTAATACAAAACCACAGCATCATGGGGTAACAAGGCAGAAAAACAAAATTAAAACAATCCCAACCCTACACATTCAGTTCAGACTCCACGTTCTGAAAAAACATCATAACACAAATGACAGAAAGAGTTACTGTACACTCTGATACAAGATTATTTACTAAAGCAAATATGACACTAAATGTTCATGAGCAACAGTGCACGCAGCGTGCTCCTGTGAGACAGCTGTAGCTAGAAAAGGTTTTCAGACCGCAGCTGCATGGACAGATTAAGCACACAGGTAAATAGGATGGTCTCAGTATAAGAATCTCACAACATCACAAGTTAAAATGAATTAAGCAATGAAAACGCAGGAGTGAAAAAAACATAATAGATAAACAAAGCTAAACCAATATGTCATCTGGAAAGCTTTATTACAAATAGAAAAGTCTTTATCAAAGTGTTAAAGCAAATACCTTTGGCCCTGCTTAGATCTGGTGGGATTTTGTTTTGCAGGCCTGAAGAACAAAACAGCCAGGTACAAGCCCCAGATACATGGTGGTTGTGTTTGGCACAGGAAAGAGCAGAGACAAAGGTAGTGCTAGGCTCCCTAATCCCAGAGCTGGCTCAATCCCAGGCACACCTCTATGCAGACACAGGGTTCATAGTATCTTATGCCAATGCCAACCCCTGGGGAGTTGCTGAGAACTGTTATCTCCAGCATCCTTTTGTCCTCCAACTAGTCTAGTCTTTCCCTAAGGCAACTAGAAAAGGCACCCTCTGGTTCATAAGGGAGGGATCCAGAGATGAAGCACCAGTGGGTGCAGACTTCCCCTGTTCTGATTATGCTCTGGGACAGTTTGCAGGTCAATTGATGGGATTTACTAGAACATGATGGGGATTTATGCTGCCACACAGGGCACTTACTTGGACTGTCTTTGCAGGATTCAAGGATCCAATAACCCAGTGGCCCAGGCTAGAACACTTCATCAAGGCAAAGCACCTCTAAAGGTACAAAAGATTTTACAAAGCGTATTTTAATAATATATTTTGAGTCACATGCTCTGATTATTTGTGCTTTAATCATTATGCCTCTCCTCTCCTACTCCCCTGAGTTGTGCTTATTTTATTTTCAATAAGGACTCTTGATGAAGATGAATTAAAGCCTGTGATACTTAACTTTGCACAAAATAAAATATTTAGTATGTTAGTTCATATTCTGATGTGCTAGATGAAAAGTTCTCACACCTAACAAAATTAAGAGTCAGTCAAACAGCAAAAATCTGTCAGGTCCAAATCTGACTATAATGATCCTTGGTTTTGCCAGGGCCTCTTTTACTACGAAGGATCTTAGTAAATCTTTTTGCCTAGTGAAATCACATCACAAAATACCTTTGGGACAGTGTCTTCATCTACTTAATGAGACATATATTTCCAAGGCATATGTAGGATAGCTAAAATGGTGGTGGAGGGGTATGAATAGGTTGTTTTTTTTGTTTGTTTGTTTGATTTCCAAAAAGCCTACACAGAGGAAAAATATTTGCCTTGTGGGCTCTTTCGCCAGTTAGTTCAGGGCCCTGGTAATGGTTTTATCTTTTATTAACCAGCTGGTCATCTCTGTTATCTCAGATGGAACATACTGTGCCATCTACAGCACTGCTGAATACATTTTCTGTGTTTCCACCTTTTCTCTTTCCTAAAAGAACCTGCTGGAGGAAAACAGAAAAAGTAAAATTCAGGTTGAAGAAATCTTTAATAAAAGGAAGAAATACTATGGCAGAAGCAGGAGGTCATTCCGTAAGATTCATTTGCTAAATTTTGATGTATGTCACAGCAGGATGGCACGAGTCTAATTGGATTTGAAAGCTGTGTGAATCTCCTGTAATAAAAGCCATATTTGCCAGGGCAACTATAGAAAAACATGATTCCTATTGGGTCTCAGATTTAGGGTACAGCAGAATGAAAGAATGAATAAAACCAGTTCTAGTAAATACCCTTCTGCATGTCTGTGGAATGCCGTGCAACTTCAAATCACAGCTCTAAACACAGGATTTATATTAAGTTTATTTGAGTTGTCTCCTACCAGCAACCTCATACTGATAGAATACTTGGCGGGGGGAAGCTTTAGGAAAGATTAGCAAAATAATCTTTCATACCAGGACTTGCATTTCTCCACTTAAATGGCCATTGCTAGCAATAAACTACAGGCAAAAAAGAAGATATCAATAGAAGTCAGAATTCAAGTGTTTTTTGGAGTCACCTGAAATTATCTTTTAATAGACAGCTATCACACACTCTTCATTCTTTCATTGAAAATGTATGATCTATATTATATAAGTATTTGTTAATGAATTCTCACCAACAGAGACAATACTGCGTTAATTTACCCTGCTTTCTTTTTTTTTTTTTCGGTCTGGGGAAAAATGATCTGAAGGTTAGCATTAAATATTTCCATTTATTTCCTGTTGAATACATTTTGAAACATACAAAGAAGTTGCACAAGCACTGTCTAAATCTTGTGAGGGACGTAAAGGTTTTCTCACAACACTTAATAAAGCTGAGCTTTTTCTCAACCCCACCTTCAATGACAGATCAAGAAGATTTTTGTTGTTAAAAAATACTGCCTCCAGATACATTTCATTCTTTAAAGGACAATGTATGGATAACAGCTGAGCAGAACTGCTAGTCAAATGTGCAAACAGCAGTATTTGATCTGGCAACCATGCTAAATTGAAATACACATTTTCTTACAAGATACCATACAGAAGTAGACTTCAATGAAAATCACTGGCTGGAGGTTTTATTTTCCTTCTTTATTTTTCCTTCTTCCTTCCAGAATAAAACATGAATCACTCCATTTACTATCTGATATTTCATTATTTTATTTCTGGTGTAGGATCCTACTTCAGGCACAAAGTCTCATGAATAATGTAGCTGATCTCTTGAGGTACTCATAGGTAATATTCTTATTACCCAATCATATTTTACATTACCCTTTCTTTAAAATAAACCACAGAGCAAAGAAGGCAAACCAGTGCACCACCTAGAACAAAATGCAGTACCACTCAGGATGGACCTATAGTCTTTGTGGGTAGTAATGTAAAAAGACCTCAGGGACCCTCAGAGTGGTTCAACAGGCCTTATGTGATACAAAGTAGTGGGGTTTCATCAAATGAAACTGAAGGAAGACAATCTGGTTTCATTTCCTTCCAGCAGAGGAGATTTTAATCCTAGGCTGAAGGGCTGCACCACAGAATTTCTGGTGCAGATGAGAGAAAAATATTTTTTTTTCTGAGATGCCCAAACCAAGATATTTTCCACGTAAAAAGTCTGCTGGAAGTTTGTGCATTACTTCTGGACAAATCCATTTGACTATATAAAATGTAACACAGTGGGAAAGCAGGCCAATTTCCTCTTTTTAAGCATCCAAAATCAAAAGGGAGAAAAAAGAACAGTAATAGCAGGCCAGGGACCTGATTATGATCTAACTCTATTTTTTTATCCTGAGGTAAGTCACTTGACTGCAGTGTACTTTAATTCAGGTCAATATGAGGATGGAATCAAGCCAAATGGATTTACATCAGTGTATGCCTTTGCAGTTACTATGAAAAACAGTCCCTGAATTTCAGAGCAGTTAAAGCTATACTTTGTCACAGGGTTTGAGAGAAGAGGCAGATCACATCTCCTATGCCCCTGTGTGATACAAGCCAGTGAATTTACAACCTTTTTTCTCTGCTATGAGACTTGTACTCATTGAGAAAAGACTCTGAGATTGATGGTTGCATCCATCGCTGTGTTCCTCATCAAATATAATCTCCACCACTACCATAACATTAATCTCAACTGCTTTGTAGGGGTTGCTGTTTTTTTCAGCCAATGCCAGAAACTGAGACACTGGGTGTTAGTATCTATTGAACCACCTCCCAAAATTCCCTCTGCTAATCATAAAATCACTTTAGCTATCCTGAAGAGGCATTAGTACTTGGCTAGTCCAATAGCTCAAAGGCAATGTTACTGAGAAAAATCTCTCCGAAGTTCTCCCATCCTACAATACTCCCCATCTTCCAAAGTTACCAGGATCTCACAGCAGACAGCTCCAACATCCAGGGCTTCCTTTTTTTGGCCCAGATCCTGTCTTTTGATGTAGTGAACTTTGAAACTGTTTAGAACCTCAGAAGACTAATTGCTAAACAACATACCACCTTGCACTCAGATATCAGCGATCTGATGCATTTTCTATTAAATAAAAGCTATATTCCACAGAGATATTTGAGAATTTTGTGCTGATACATAGAAACAGTTTAAAGCAAGACAGCCCGTTTTCCAAATGGCTAACGCCAAGTAATAAAAACCATAATTGTATTAACTCTACTACCTCATTTTTGTTCATCACTTGAACTCTCTTAGCAAATGCATATATAAAGAGAGATCTCCTGTAATAGCCACTATCTCTAGTTGAGTGCATGGAAAGCATTAAAAAAAGATCCTCATGCACTGGGGAGCATTGCTGCTAATTTACCTATATATTAACCTTCTAGCAGTGACAAGATAAAAGAGATGTGTATGACAAAAAAATTTATTCCTTTGTAAAGATGACTTGGAGGCACAAAAAGTGAGTTTTTTTGTTTTTTTTTTTTCCTGATTAGGAGGTGTCCTAATCCCTTATTCCCAAAAAATAGCCAGTGACACTCTGATTTATTGGTGATTTGAGCTCATCTGAATTAGACTAATTATCTCAGAGCTACAGTAAACTGAAAAGTCTGAGTTTTAATTTTTTGCCTTTAAAACATGCATTCTTTACATGTGTCAATTTAGGAAATCATTCTTAATTTAATTCTTCTCATAGGGGAGAAGGAAGAACATATGTTTTTTTATGTATGTGTAAAAAACATTTTTTTCCATCTTTATAACGATTTTGATATAGTTCTGGAAAATACAATTTTGCGTCTGTGCTGGAAAATCAACAGTATAATTAAAATACTGTTGCACATGGAGTTATAGAGAGAGAGGGAGGAACAAAAGGGAAGATAACCACCAAATAGTTAAAAGAGTAAAGTAAACTTTAGTCAAAACTAAAGACTATTTGAGAATATATGATATTGCCTTTCATATTTTTATGAAGTCAGATAAAACCACAGATAATTACTGCACAACCATCTTTCTGCATATGTGTATGATCTCATCATTCTGACTTTGGTTTAAAGGACAGTACTTCAGTCTAGCCCACAGTAGAATTAAACAATCAATAATAAAAGTTTCAGGAGAACAGGCTTTATCCCATACACCTGGTATCTAACTATCTTAGAGGTCTGATAAACTTTGGTTTTACATCTTGATGGGCAACAGCACCAGTTTACAGATAAGGGCCACGAGGAATGTAGGTTTTGAGACCCAGACCTCTCTGAGCTATTCGTATGTCTCATTTCCTAAACAAAAATGTAAGCCTATGTTCAGGATGACACAGGATCACTGGTGTTGGCAGTAGAAACTGCAGTCAGATCTAGAAAGTTCCATCCAGTTAGCAACTTACCCACAAAACAGTCTTATTACCTGCGTTTTCAATGCTGATAGAACATTTCTAGATAATTTTAATGAAGTTATAAACTAGCTTTTTAAAAATACATGTGGCTGAATATATCTTACATATGTGAGTTTTAAAATTTCAGAGTAACTAATACTTTAGAAAACAGGAAAGGGTCAAGAGATTGCTAGGGAAGTATAATGAAAACCACTCCAAAGGCATGGGAAAGCTATGCTGAGCTTGCTCACAGAAGATAATGAGACAATATTACAATCCCACATACCAAGTGTGATTTTTCAATTATCTGCAAATAAAAACTTGTACATGACTTTTCAGATAAAATTACTTGGAGTAAAGTCAGATCTTATATGCATATTATTTTAATAATATCCACTTGGCGTATCTTTATGAAGTTCTTGTAATGAATAAATCTGTACTGAACCCTTTCTATTTTTTGAAACTTTTTAAATTAAGAAAAGCATCCTAATTTGTACAGTTCATACTTAGCTATATTATTTCTGCTATCATTTCCTCTTCACATTACATGGTAATAAGAGATATTACTATCTAGTTTAAGCTTTCTACTTATTTAGCAGTTTTACTGCTATGGCACTTTAAAACTATGGATTTTGGGGTCAGTTTGAAGATAAGACAAATAGTCTCAGGCTAAGTGGAATTTGCCCAACATTGCTTGTTCATTGTTTTCACCTGACGTTTAATTAGCATTATAACAAGAAAGGATACAGTATGAAAGAAATCACCAGGATATTTGATGATTTCTCTGACAGAATAAATTTTAAATAATTTTCACAGGACAAGGATATATAAACTAACTCATAACAAAACTTGATAGTTTCAAAATCAAGATAGAAAAAAATATTTTTTTATTAGATTGGAAGAAAGAGTTTGAAGAAATAGTTCTTGGAAAACTTCAAAATGTGAAGCAGTAAATGATGCATGTATAATTGCCTCATGTCAAATGTGACTTCAACTTAAATTCTAATTATTTGGAGATCAGAATTCACTAAAGAACAAAGTATTTCCTAATTTTCCCAACTTTGTTCTTGAAATATGCTCTTTTAAGTCACCAAGAGAGGTATTGGGCCATGCTGGAACCAGAAGATGGAAAGACCAATGTACAAATGACCATTATTCTTTCTCTGTTGTATCCTGCACAGAGAACAACTCAGAACTAGGTCTTGCATCAAAAACAAGGAAAAAGTGAATCACAGAATTCAAACACATCTGATGCAGGTGAATTAGGATAGAAGTAGGAACTTTCCCAGGGCTGAGTCAGTTTGGATTGGCTACATTATGTTGGAAGGCAGAATCAACCTCAGCCTAATTCCAGGTTGTGGAACATTTGGACATCATCATCCGAAATAGTCACTGTGGAACATCACACTAAAGGAAGGTATTTCCAAAGTGACTGATTGCAGGAAACAGAAATCCTGCTACGATAAGATCAAAGCTAGTTACTTTTTTAGGAAGCAAAATTACCTCACTATCCATTTTGAAGTCTACCTGCACTCATGGATATTGATAATAAATTTTCTGAGGATTTTTATAAGTATGCTGATCCTAAAGAGCTCTTGGTGGATCTAAGGGCAAATGTCTCTATATCATGTTGTTTCCAAAATTATTCCTGAGGCCTTCTATATGTATGTCTGCACAGTTTAAGCAATAGCTCTACTTCAGACAGTTCTTGCACAGCTGCAACTGTCAAAATTTTAGAACAGAATTAGATGTCCCAGCCACTGGATAATTTATTATAAAATTATAAACCAGATATTTTGCCTCAGCTAGGAAGAACTTTTGGAACTACTTTTCCACAGTAATTGACCACGGAGGTGCTACTAATCTGTTTCAGTACATAGTCAGTGCAAGTGAAAAATAATAGTTATCCATCTGTATGATTTTAACACAGCTCACTTTTGTCCAGACAGCAGTGTTTGGGATCCAGACAAGGAGCTCATGGTCAGCAAGAAAGGCTCATCTTTCACTGGCTTTTCCTCCCAGAAGAGCTTCCATGCACAATCATGGCAGGTACTAGGAAAAGGAGTCTGAAAATTAATGGGTTTGGGGGATCCATGAGTCAGGACTCAAGCACAAAGGCAGCGATTGAAGTAATTGCGTGAACATTGTCTACAAATTATATTTAACATTTCTTCTGTTAGGTACTATGTACTAGCCTTATTTCGTAGCATTTTTACACCTGCTCTACACATGCATATAGAATTCAGGAGGTAGTACAGAACTGAGCCCCAAATACAGTTTATGATGCAATTATTCAAAATTAAAGTTATATTCCAAATTGTAATTTTGCTAAGGTGACTTAATACCTCCCCTTATTGTCACCTATATGTTATCAGCATTAGGGTAGTTTATGATGCTGTAACATCTCAATATCACCAGCACTGGGCTAGAAATTGCAGAGCTTGTTGAACACAGTAAAGATTCATCAGTTGCTCCTTGGCCAAATAACAGTGATGCATGTGGAATTGTTCATCACTAGCTGCTGTTCTGTGGTGCAGGATAAGTAGTGTTGTCACTGTGGAAGAAAAAGAAGAAAATATAAATAAACCCCCATAATTTGCCAGAAGCGAATAAATACATTTAATTGAATTTTATTAAATTCAGATTCTTGAATGAGAAATCAGCCCCTAGATATAAAAGACTTACTTTTAGGCAACATATTCCATTTGCCATCCTGTCCCATTTTCTGTAACATCCTATGCTTTCTTTCGCTGATCTGTCCCGTCATGCAACCAATATATGGTTCAAAATCTTTTTCTCACCATTAGAAATGAACCTTTGCATACCCTGGGAAATCATCTTCTTTATATATAAAAAATACTTCACCAAAGCCTTTGCTGTCAGTAAGGTTGAAGGGACATCTCTACCACCTTATAAACACAGAATAGATTTAGCAAAGAGATTCAGAGAAGTAAGAAAAAGCAGGTGAAAATGTAGTACAGCATTAAAAATGAGAGCCTTGAGACTCACACAGAAGATTAAAGGATTACTTGTATCTTGGAAGCTTTTAAGATGAAGGACCCAGGTAACTTATGCATCACTAGCACTGTTTAACTTTCCTTATACAGTTTTATTTTTTTAGCATTTTTACAAGGTAAAGTATAATAGTTATCTGAACCAATCATGATGGAATTTTAATAATGAGGTCCCTGTCAATGAATTTGGAATAAGTTCAAAGATGAGAAGTGTAGTCCACTACAGTTTAATGAAATATTATTTTGCTGTAATCCAGTTGACATGTTTATAATTTGTCTGCATTTATGAATTTTATTTTTGTCTACAAAACTTTATTTATTGTATAAATATTCTTCTGTAGGAAGCAAACTGTACTCTCCAAAATTTTTTAACTGGTTGTAATAGCCTATATTAATGTATAATTGTGCTGCAAATTTCCATCTACATCAGATACGAGAAAAAAATGACAATTCAGATTAATATAATGTAGTGTAGTATAATATAATATGTTAGCTCAGAAGAGTTATTCTTCACTTTCCCATCTTACTTTCCATTGATACATCAGGATTCTTCTATATTTAAATTATTAATGGAATCCGTTAAAAACCTTATTGTAACCACTGCATTACCTGTTTTGACATCTTCTTTGCATGAATTAATAATGTTGCTCTTCAATGTCATCCCATTTTCTTAATCTCACTTTCAGTAACACAAAATACCTAGAACTTCAGCTAAACAGTTTGTTGAATGACCTAATAAGTTAATGGGTCCAACTCTGTGAAGTTGCGGACAGAGAGGAGACCCCTTATAAGTATCTGCGTTTTGATAGGGAAGAATCCTGACAAAGAAAGTTTTTTTTTCCCATTTACTTTATTCCTTTCAATGAAATAGTCTATCTACATCAACCAAAAAATGTTTTTATCAGCACATTTCACATCCACTATGCACACTGGCTGCACAGCTGTATCAGTATGAGCTTGTAGTGTAGACAACCTGTGCACCCTAGTAACAGAGTTCAAATGCAGGCTGTAGCATCCATGTTATCTGGCTCTTCCAGAACATTTACTAAACTCTCCTCAAAGTCAGAGAGTATGGAAAGGGTAACAAGAAAACTTGGAGAGAAATAACCCATTTCAAAGTGAATTTTGCATTTCGAAGATTTCAGAGACAGTTAACCACTTCAAATCAGACAAAAGCATGAAGGTCACTACACTCGCTGCATACATGCTGCAAGCATCATCCAATGCGGTACGGAGCGCCTTTAGCTGCAGAAGGAAGTGAGAGCCTGCAATACTGAGCAAATGACATTTAACAGCTTGATGGATTTGGGCTTTAGAAATTGACTCCCAGTTTTGGCTTGTCAAAGTAGATGATCTAGTTGTTTTTATTAAACAACAAAGTAGCTGTACAGGAGGTTTGAGGGTCAGGGAGATAACTTGCTTCTGTAAATTATGTAAGGATGGGATGTGGCCCTGAAAGCATCTGTAATTCAATTTCTGAAGAGTTTCACTAACAAGTATTGCATCTTTTCCATCTTACCACTTTTCAAGGACTAGTAAAGCCTAAACAGTTATTCTGAACTTCCAGGTAATTTAATTCAATTCTCATAAAAAAGCAGGAAGAACACCTAGGTATCATAAAGATGCCAATCACTAAAACAGACTTGTATGTAAATGGTTGTGGGTTTTTTTCCCCAGCATACTGTAATAGGATTTTATTATGATAATGAGATTTATAAGGAGCTGTCCCTGTCATAACTTTGGGTAGAAAAGCTGAGAAGTCTATTTAACTTAAGTTATCATCATGCAAATTCATATAAAGCAATAGTCAAAATTAATTTTCTTGTGAAATGAAAGAGGAAGAACTCATTTTACTTTGTTATATCTTACACATTAAGGTACCAGGCATTCTAGAAATAACTAGCACATTATTTCTTCCTGCATTACCATGAGAAATTAAAAGACTGAATGCATACCATTGAGGATGTGCATATGCATCTGTTTTCCAGTAGTTAGTGTTGAAAATGCTAAGGTATGTAGTCAGAAAATGTCCTTGATTGCAATTGTGAAGATCCAATGAGTTCGCTGAAGTTACTTTTTATTCCTGTAGTGTTTGAAAGGAGAATCAGATTAATCAAAAATGAAAATCATATTAGTGTACTAGATCTTTAATTGTGAAGTTTCCCTAGATTAAATTTCACTTAGTTTGACTGCAGGTAAAATCATAGTGCTGCCTTCATACCTCACTATGTCTTCAAGTGCACCGCAAAAGAAAGTAAAAGGTATAATTAATAGGGTGAGCTATGTATTCTGTATGTCAATAATCTTCAAGGATCAAGAGTGAAAGAAAATGCTGAATTATACCCTGCCAATGCAACATCTTGCTTCCAACTGACAAAATACCTGCAAAGGGTTATCTCAAATGCCTCAGCTCATCTCAGTTACAAGGGCAGAGCACGACAATAGAGGCAGGTTTGAAAGATCCAAAGAAGAAACTGAAACCAGGAACCTGCACTGAATACAGAAACAGTACATAAAATCTATCTAACACATGATAATGTGCTCTGTGCCTACAATGCTGCTGAACTGAGAATTGAAAATGAACCTCACAAGATGCTTAGTCTAATTTAACCTGGGAATAAAAAGTTGAGGTTAACCATACCTCTTTGGCAACTGAAGATGGAAAAAGTGCTTTTGGCTGCTGTCTGGGCATCCAGAAGCAGATGAAAATCCAGCAAGACACGTTGACTATGAGTTTTGTTAAGAGAATGGCATGCTGTTTGCTGAGATGGTCTTTCCATTAAAAGGATAAATAACTTATTCCTTATTTGCCCCAGTTGTTTCAAGTCACAGCTACAATATGTCTGAGTTCTTATACATATATCTCACCAGCACTGCAGAGAAAATCAGAATTTTAACACCAGTGTTTGATGGTGTTTCACTGCAAACTTAAATAATAAGAATCCTTCACATCCTCAAAATATCATTGTCCATTAGTGTCAGGAAATACTGGTACCAAAGATCTGTTCCAGAGATTTTGAAACAGGTAATGAAACATTTGCTCTGTAAATCCTTTCCAAGAAGCTGCAGAAAGTCAAGTACTATCAGGACTGTGGAGGACAGCAGAATGCTCTGAAATTTCCTCACGAATAAAATCCTTTTCTTTCAAACTTTAGCATAAAATTTTAGACTTTTAGAATGTAGAAAGACATACTTCCTAAATTTGATGTTTTCTTAAATAATCTCTTCAGCTACCATTGCCCCTTCTAGGGCTTACAAACACCCTACTCTGTTTCTCCCAATAACTAAACTAAGTGGCTATCTTTCATTTTAATCAGAGAGGAACAGCTCAGATATTAATGTGGAAAAAAAAAAAAAAAGGTGTTAAAATATGATGTTTATATAAATTCTTCTACAAAGAACTAAAATTTGCCTCCTTTTCGTAGTCATAAGGGTATCCAGTGTTTCCATTCATCTTATGGAAGAAAACTCCACCATTTTCCTTTCATCTAGTCCCCATATCCCCCATTCATTGCAGTCAGTAAAACTTTTGTTCAATTAGAGTTCTGTCTCATTTATTGCTAGATATGTTACATTGTGGAAGACTTTAGAGGGATTACTCCATGTAAGAGATATCTTTGGTATTACACATTACCAAATTTGCAAAATAAAACTGTTATAAGTAGTTCTCAGTGGAAATGATCACAGGTTTGTCACTGAAAGTATATTTTGCATGTAAGAAAGTAAGTCACCTGAAATGATCATCCTTCAGGGCATATTGTCACAGGGGATGCTACAGCAGAGCTGTTTCCTAGAAGTGCCTCCTGCGGTGCTCAGGGATTTTCTGCTCATGGCACTAGCACAGTTTCCCTAACAGTAGAATTGATAATAAAACTTAAAGCAAAAGGGAACTGCTGGTGGTGGCTGTGAATGAGCAGAGTCCACTGTTAAAAGCCTTAGTTATAGGCAAGTAAAGTTTCTTTTTCTCTTACACATGGGCTGTCTGTGTTCCAAATCGCCTGAGTCCAACAAGTGCTGTTCTTTCTTCCACTAGTTAAGTGCAGGATAAAAATTTTAACAAACTATTAGTTTGATGTGGATACTAGATTTCAGGAATAATTTTTTATGAATATACAAATTGAATTCTAAGTGTCAGGTTTATAGGAATTATGAAAATGTAGTTAAACCAAACATGAAAAAAGCTTACACTTTTTTTTTTTTTTTTTTTTAATGTTTGACACAGCACTTCCAGACTACAAACAGAAATACTGCCAGGCAATAACATCTTGATCTAGTGCTGAAGCGTGTGCCAATGCATGAGGCAAAGCACTGATAACCCTCTCTGGTAAACAAACATCTAACCCTGACCAAGTACTTTTATTCAGGAATTCACCTACACACTGAGGAAGCCATTGCTTTCCAGAGCTTAGTAGATCCATATTTACTGTAATATTTTTCAATACCGAATATAATGTACTTAGAACTGAGATGATCATTTTACCATAAGGAATAAAATCTTCTATATTGTAGGGAGAGGCGCTTGGAAGATCTCGCGATGTACGGGAAGAACAGGGAACTAAAGATCTCGCGATGTGCAGAAAGGCTTATATAAAGCAATTGCGCAGTTAATAAATTGAGCAAATAGCAACCACCATATTGGCGTTTGTGCTTTTGTTCCCACAAAGCTTTTAACCTCCTGCAAGGGTTAGCTGTGATCTGAGCGCCACATGTCTGCGGATTGGCAGGCAGAAAAAGACAGCTAATACCTTACCACAACACTATATGAGGGACAAGCTTGCAAGTTACTTTGATAAAAGGTCTTTTGCCAAAATCTGTTGTTGGAGTTAAGCAGACAATATTGATAAACATGTCTCCAATTGACTAAATACCTACTGAAAAATGTAGGCAAATTAATTCATAATACTAGCATGGAGAAATTTCCCTTTCATATGATAACCTAGTGGGTAAGATATCTGTGCAGTAAAGGTTGTCTAGTGTACTAGGTTCTCAGAAACCCTTTTCCCCTGTTGTGTAAAAATATTTGAAATTCATTAGTTTTGAGTAAAAGAGAGAGGAAAAGAGAAGATTGAGCCTGTTAGTAAGTCATTTATGAGTGGTACAAAACTTTAAAAAAAACAAAACTGAAGGGAAATTTTATTTTTCCTTTCATACAAAGACATGACCCTGCACTCTCTACTCCTTCTCTGTCTTGCCCTTGCAAAGTGATCTTGTTACAACTCAATCAATCTATATTCACCATCAGCAATGCTGTAAAGTATTGTTAAGAAAAAAAATGTCTTGTGAACTTGGATGGATCAATTATGTGCTCTTATCAATTGTGGTGTTACCGTGGTCCATCTTTCCAGACTCCGAATTTATGCAGGCCATAACTTACTGCTACATATAAATCACCTCTACATTTCCTAAATCTGTTCTGTATTTTATCTCTGTCTTACAGTAACACATAAATATCTCCATATTTTTAATGAGAGGCTTTTTCTAGTATCTATTCAGTGTCTATTTTCAAATGGGTTTGAAGAATCAAACGAAGAGTAACTTTTGTATGACGTGAGTATATATGCATCTGCTGAAGTGTGTAAGAGATCACAATACTATTATAAAATTGTCCTGGATGAGGTTTCAAAATTAGAAATTTTAAAAGTAAATACTACCCCAGAATATAGAGCTTCAGCGCATCAGGAGTAATTTCTCTCTTAATGGAGAATACTTAGAAACAAAAAGAACTTTTATTTATTCACCACTTGGTTTATCTGAGGGATGCATTTGCTTTGTGATTAGTACAGAATTGCAGAGCAGGGAAAAATAGAGAACAAACAGAAGCAGTTATATTTTCAGAAATCACAAAAACTTTAATGAAAACATCTCAGAATTGCCCACACACATCCTGGTCCTTTCCTAACAACTGGTGGAACAAGAGGTCTTGAGTTTCATTTTCCTTTAAAGCAGCCTTGTAAATACAACTTAATTCATTCAGTACTGACTAGATCTCGAATCATATGTTCCTGAAAGGCCACAAGGGAAATGAAGGGAGGATGGAGGGGTCATTTCTCTCCTCCTTATGCAAACAGCCAGTGGCAGAACCCTCTCAGGTCCCAGAAATACCAGACACTCAAATAATGCTGGAATGTTACACAAGTTAAGTGAAATTAAAAAAGGGAAGGCAACCTCCCTCCCCCAGTCTGCTCTGCCTTTTAGCTAGAGTCATCTCAAGGGCTTCTTGTAACAAGAGAAGACACAACATTTTCAGATGGAAATGTGATTTTCAAGTTGACAGTAAAGCTTTAATTAAATGGGAGTCCAAGGAAAGAACATATCACTGGGAAATAAATAGGCTATAAAAGAAGAAAACCACTAGTGTGGATAACCAAGGAAATTAAGGGAGAGAACAGGAAAGAGCAAAGGCCATGAGAGACATCTATTACAAAACATCAAGGTTAATGCCACAAGTGGAGGCATAGACAGCTAAAGTGATAGAGATTACGGAAATGATCAAGGCAGCAAAGATCAAACGTGAAAGGAAACTGGCAGATTCTTAGTGCGTTCTGCACTGACCCGCAAAGAGGGAATTTTTGTGTTATAAAATATTGTATCTGAAAAAAAAATACATTGAATCATATCATAGCTTTTTAGATAATGAATTGACTTAAAATGGAAGCAACTATAGAAAGCAATTATTTTAATATTCTACATAAAGTTACAGACTTTACCTCTTTATTTTTAAACCTATGCCCTAGTTCAACATGACAAAAAGCATTTTGAAGCAGCAAACTGGGAACTAACAATTCTCCAAGTGCAGCTCCACATCTGAACATTTCTGCTATTTTCCATTTTTCTCAAAAACAAATTTCTGGAAAAATTAGTTTGGAATTATGGAAAAACAGAGGCAGGCACCATGGTGCAGTTAGACCAAGAGCTTCCATGGCTTCCAGTGGGAAGTTGGACACTTGCTGCAGAAAGGACACCTCAACTCTGGGACAACCCAACAGGCAGGTCAATGTTTACTATCAAAGCTGTAATGTGCTGGGAAGTTATTATCTCACAATAGCTCCTGACAATGTGCTTAGTGTAATTCTGCTGTATTTTGCTTTCATAATAGTAACGATACCATTACTCATCATGGTCACCCCGCCACACTGCGCTACCTTTTTTTTTTTTTTTGTTCTAGTTCTTTAGCTAACTTTTCTGTTACAGCTTGTTTTGTTTTGCTGTTGTTATTCACTTGATTCAACAAAACCCAATCCAATGAGCCACCAGTCAGATCCTTAAGAGACATTTATAAAGGTTGTTTGCTGTTCTGGAAAGCTTGTACTTCATATCTCAGATAGAAAGGCATGTTTGTACACCATATTCAATATACCTAACCTTAATCCTCCACCTATTAATTCAGTCATTATGACATGTTTTACTAATAAGAATAATAATTGTGTAAACAACCTACAAACACAGGTACACCCATGAACACTTGAATGAGATATTTTTGCCTTACTGTTTAGAATATCTATCAATTTTTAGCAATTATTTTGCCTCATTTTAAGGCCTCTCTGTCTTTCCCTTCTGTCTTCAGACTTCTAGCTTCTACTTTTAGCTCTGAAATTGTAGTCACATGTTTCTAGCTTTTGTATCTGATCCTACAATTTAACAAGAATTCCCCTTTGAGATTAAAATGAAGCACACTAAAACTGACAAGTTCTGAGTCAGCTCAACTTTTTCTCTATCCTAAGGAGAGAATTTCAAAAGAACAGCCATATCCCTGTTTCTATGATTATAACAATCATTTTCTAACAAGGATGACATTATCGCATCTGCAATTCACCATTTGTAGCAAATTTAAAGTGAAGAAAAGCAAGCAAAAGTAATTAAACAATGTCTATTTCTCCTTCCAGAGAATTAAAAGTCTATTCTTACAAGATTTATATACTCATGCTCTATTGCACTTGACTCCAAGTGTTAGATTCCCTAAGGATTTAGGAACAGAGCTACTATCTATACATTTTGTTCAGGGGACTATAATGGGAAATACGAAATCCAGTCTGTCAGAGGAAGGCCCGTTGAATGTTCTAACCACTAGGATTAAGGGCTAAAGGAAAGGAACAGAACTATTGTCATCAGCCTCATTTTAGAATATCACAGCTTAATTTAGTGACTAGTTCCACAAAAAGGTTCATAATTGTCTATTGCAGGCCTGAAGTGCTAATTCTGTTTGGTATGTAGGGACAAAATCATGCCAGTCTTAGTCTTCTCTGTTTTCCTATGTTAGCTAGTCCTTCCTTGGTGTGCTGGGTGGAGGTGTCCCTCCTTCAGCTCCTGTCTATCTTTCTGAGGGTACCCCTCTCTGCCTCTGATTGAGCTACAAGGTACCTAATCACTAGGCACTACTGCACTAAGCTTAAAACTTTCAAGGAACTAGCCAAAAGGATATCTTATTTTGTGTAGTATTCACAGTAATACCTCAATGCTTTTAATGCATTTATATAATTTCTACATGGTCTGAGAGAATATTACATTAACTATCAGGCATCAGAAAACACTACAAAACACAGCAGAAAAAGGAACTGGTGTATTTGACTTTTGAGGAATGTTTAGGAGAAGAATATATATCACAGGAGACTAACTAAGCAGAAACCAAGTGAGTACATGACAGCAGTCTACAAATACTTGAAGGAAATAAGCACTGTATTAGGAAAGGTACTATTTATCATAAACCTTAGGGAAGCAATGCAAACATTGGACAAATATCTGGACACCTGGAGTTCTTTTACCTGTCAAGTCAGTTCCCATATAATCATTAAAACATATACAATAAAGCATGATTTTAGGAAGGCAGTTTGTCTATTTGATTTTCACAGAAAAAAGACTCAAAGACTCAATAGGTTTTGAATCAAGTGTCTTTTCCAAGACTAAATTTATATGGCTCCAAGAAAAATAAGTTATTTTCCGCCAATTATCATCTTCCATATTTTTTGCTATGTAAATGCAAAGAACCATGTGGCCATTTTAAGTGTTGACTTGCTGGTCAACACTTTCTCATGCTAAAAATTGTTGTTCAACTAGAGCAAATGATGCATTACTTTTAGTTCCCTTGAGCCTGTCTCGCTTCACTGGGATGTGTTTAGACAATGTAAGAATCGAGTGCAAATACAGAGAGCACTGAATGGAAAGGTCAGTGAGCAGTGATGACAGAACTAGCCTTTCAAATTTGCTTGGAAAAATATTTTGATTTTTTGCTAGCCTTTGAAGGAAAACAGTATCTGTTTTTTTCACTGCTGTCTCAGTCATATAAAATAAATCTATACTTGCTACTCCAGAGTAGCCAGAAGACTGCAGTAAATCAACACATCTCTTGCCTGGTTTGGTTATGGTCTCTCCAAGGCAGAGAGATCTCTTGACCTTCCCAGTAGCAAATCCTTTGGCTGAATGTGAGAGGGAAAATTCTGAGACTATAATTTATTCCTAACAAGCCTTCCTATTCTCAATTTAGCATTAGGTCCAGATCCATGATTAACACAATCTTCTGACAGTATCTTTATTGTCTGTTTTTATGGTTTTATTATCTGTTTTTATGTCTATTCTGGAATAGAAAAGACAGCCAAAATTATGAATTACATTGACAGAGCAGTAAAACTTTAAGTACGAAAAATATTTCCTTTTAGAATTTTCACAAGTCTTTTAAATCTGAGTTTACCAGCTTGGTTTCCCATACAGCCACTTCTTTATCTTCTGGATTGATTAAAGATCAAACTCTCATTTTGAAAACCCAAAATTCATTTCATGAACCTTTTTTAATACATATATAAAAATCAAATTTACATAACAATGAACACAGTGTGGAAAAGATGCATATTCAGTATGCCCTTATATCTTGTTTGAGTCACATTATTCTACACTTAGTGAATTTTTTTGTTTTATTTTGTTTAATTTTGTAGTGCCTGCAGCTTATTTTGGGCTCTATAGTACAAAAAAAAAAGTCCCTGTTGCAAAGAGTTCTACTTTTATTTACAGGCATATTTGTATAAATACTGTTAATAAACAGTGAATATTATTTATTTTAAAGTTGCATCTCAACATACTTTTTCATTCTATACATAGAAAAAATTTAATTAGTTTCTTATATTTTCAGTGTGGATCTTGTGGTAATGCATGTATAAATATTATTAAATTTGTGTAAAATTTTTGGCTTCTCAATAGAACACATTTTAATTTTGTAAGATTTTGGAAAAAGAACTATTATTCATATAATCTCTCATGTTTTCTGTATGTTATCTGTCTAATTGCTATAAACATTCCATGTAATTATGACACATTAAAATGTATGTTCTGTACATGTATGTCCTGGATAAAATCCTTTTCATTTGAAATACAATATAACAACAACTGGGCTAAGTCCTACAATACTTTATGAGGATACTCACTTGCTTTTCCATTGAGCCCTTGTCACTAAATCCTGGAGTGAACTGTGTCTGCCATATAAACTGCAAATAATGTGCAGATCAAAAGAATAGACAGTGTTCATTTGCCTCATTTCATCCTCTTAGTGCAGCTCCGGGGCAGCAAATACCTCACACTGCAGCTTGCCCTATCCACCCCAAGAGACTTTCTGCTTTCCTTAAGGAATTTTACAATTTTGGCTTAAATAAATTCTATCTAAAGACAAGGGAGTTAAATAATCTAACATTCTCTTTCATTTCCCTTAGATTAATACACCAAATTGCAAGTAAGGTTCCCTTCCAAATCAGAAAATTCAGTAGCTTCTCCGTTTTGATAATTGCTGTAATGATGTTTTATTTATTATAAATGCTTGGAGCCATTACCATACTACAAAACATGTTTTCCAGAACCATAGAGAGGGTTGGATTTATCTCACTTCAACAGATTTCACACCCGTGGAACTGCAGTGACTTCAGTGATGTTCTTCCAGGTTTACAGGAGCATACTGGAAAGAAAACTAAGATCTAATACCACTCTAAAGCAATATTAGAACAACTCCATTGTAACAGAAATAAGAATGTGTGAGGAATACAGATTAACTTATTGAGGTGCAAGACCCCTAAATGAGCAATCTTAAAAGGAAATTGGGGAATTAGTTTGCTAAATGCATAAAATCAACCTGTGCAATGCTGTAACAAAAGCCCTGGTAGGAAGTGTGCTATAGCCCTGTCTTCAAACTCCATCCATTTGAACAGTTGTCCTGTTGACTCTTTGTAACATTATGTCATCTTAGAGGATTAATACCATTAATTTTCCACGTGTCCATGCCTTTTGCCTTATGCATAGGCCATTTTTCATGGTTGTCTTGATTGTCTTTCTTCCCCAGTTCTCTCATCACCATCTCTCTCACCATTTTGATCCTATCAGCTTCTGCCCACCAACCTTCTCTCTCCTCTCTTCTCTTCCTTTCCCCAATTTTCCTTTACTCCCTTATAACATTGCCACCCTCCGGTTTTGTTCCACTTCTGCCCATCTCCAGTCACCACGAGTTTAACAGGAAGCCTTATGTCCAGAGACCATCCCTTGGGCAACTGCAGCCTTGTGATAGGAGCACAAGAGCTGACAGGGGCAGATTGAAGGGGAATGTGAGCAATGAATGTCTATAATTTTAAAGGAACATTTAGCAATTCATGTTGGTTTTCTTCGAAATGTAGAATGGGGACACTGTGGATTATCATCTAGAGTGTGGTGGAGAAGGGTTCAGGACATCAGAGAAGATACTTGGAGAAACAAAATCTGATCCAGAGTTGAGGTAGAAGGAATGGCATTAGAAGGAAAGAAATGTTATGCCCTAATAAATGTGGCCAGCTATGAAAACTAAATATCAAACTGCTTTCTGTGCTATTAAGATGGATGTGAGTGACTCCCTGAGCAAGGGCAAAGGGCCATCTACTTTTTAATAATTTCATGGCTAAAATGTTTGACATAATTATTAGGTGACTGGACAGCATCTTCACTGAAACAAATAGCAAAGCCATTCTAATGATTTCAGGACATTTAATACTTTCGTCTAATTTCTTAAGCACAAATAAGGCTCATTAGGTCATGAGTCACATATAGTGAACACTTGACAGTAAACTTAAGTTTATAGAAAATTACATAATTTTATGCATATGAAATAAAAGGAAATATTTCAACAGTCAACTATCTCAGCAGGGAAAAATATGGCACAAAAAGCTATTGAGAGAGATAACAATTTGCACAGAAACAAAGATAACATGTTTTTGCAGATTAGGACTCTCCATTATGTATTTCCTGTGATTTTAGTTTGTTCCTATAAGCAGTTTCATAGCCAGTTACAAAATGTTGTTACTAATGCTATCATGAAATGAGATGTCTTTTCTGCTTCCATTGTGTGCGTGTGTTTTATTTTAAGCAAGTATTCATGAAGTAACTTGCATTAAATTACCCAGATGTAATATTTTGCAAACAGCCAATGAAAATTATGATGAGTGTTTCTAATTAGCTGATCATCAAGCTATAATCATTTCAGGATAAATTAAGCTATGGATATTATAGAAAAGTAATGAAGTGCTAGTGTGCCAGGGATTTTCTGTCACTTTTTTTTTTTTTTTTTCATGGCCCAGTCAGACAAGAAGGGCAGAACAGGTTTGTTTTGTGCTTAACCTCTGTTCATTTGTAGTAAGCAAAAACAAGTTTCACAAAGTTCAGAACAGAAATTCTGGTTTAAACTGAATGTTTCATTACCAAATGGGTTTGGTAGTAGTGCAGAATCATTTACCTTTGTCTGTTTTGACCTCGCTTGTCTTCAGCAGGTTACTTTTTGAAAGAAGATTTCTATGATTACCTTCAATAAAAAAATTATGTACTAATTTAAATGGCCTTGAATGATATTCTCAGAAGTTACACTGCTATCCTGAAAAAAGAGTAATGAAGAATGACCATTTCCTATTCTATGACACTTCAGTGACTGACAATATGTTATTAAAAATCTTATGTATTCTATGATACAAATGAACTTAAATTAGATTAATAGCCCTAACAAAAAAAGGATACATAGACACATAATAATCTATCCAAATACTGCATGTTTGCATGCATAATTATGCTTTAAAAAAAAATAATGAAAAAAACCCCATATTCTACTATGGCAGTTACTAGCCAATATGAAAGAAATTAAAAATGCATAATTTAAAACATATGGAAATCTTCACTACATTGTAGGTCTTTAAATCCATTTTAAAAGGATGAGTTCAAAAACATAATGAAATATGGACATTCTAATAATACTTTTTGTTTTGATACCTGGGGCCATTTAAGAAGGCTTTGCTTTTATGGGTTCTACTTGATTAAGTTCTCTGTTTATACATGAACCATGGCAATTTCAATTGGTGTTTCACAGACATGGCCCTCAAAGTCTTGCTTAGGATTTTAGCTCTAGAGCAATTATGCTTTATAATACATTTGGGCCCTCAAGTTTGAATGAGGTCAGCATGGCAGCTCAGCACATACTGGATTCATTTCATAAAAGTGTTGGACTTTTTCCACTCTGGCATAAAGTGAAGAAAATTTCCAGTGATGATGAATTTAGAATTTTAATAGACTGCAATTAATCTTTTGTCACTTTTTTCCTAAATGTGGATCTAACATATCTACCTTCCATCCTAATTACAAGAGAGGCTGTAACGGTGTAATTTGTCATGCAGAACAGCTGTTTCTGGATCTTCTATTACACTGAAATCAAGGAACTGGGATGGGGATACATTTGGAGCCAAGGAATGTTGACATATAATAAATTAAAATCTAAGGTGTTTTTTCTTTTTAATATGGGCCTAAGAGAGATGAAACCAGAGTAGAAGAGTCATTGTAAAACTTCTTTTCAGTAGTGCCCTTACTGCCTTCTCTCTCTAGCTTTTTGAATATTGATGGCTCTGCAGAGCCACATTATAATGAGTGTGTCACATGTAAGATTCAGTTCGGCTTATGCGTTCTTTTAGCTGCATGTTGGAGATTCTTTTGACCAGCTTGAACAGATAACCTTGTTGCAGTGTTAAATTTGTATTTAAAGGAGCTTTTTAATTTAAAAAGTTGTTCTAAGGAAGCTAAATAGAAACAGAACACTGATCATTTTAAAAAAAAACCAAACATATTGTGCTGGATCATAGCAACAATAAGAGGCATCTCATGTATCACAGCTGTCAGAGCTGTTCAAACACTACCTCTCATTAAAATCCTCTGTGAAAGGAAAGTATTATCACCATTTCTGGCAGTGGTTAATCATCGCAGAGTCCATTTAAGACTACACCTAGATTTTACACAAAGATAGGAAGAAGCAGCATGAGAAGAAGAGGTAGATCAAAGGCTGGACAGCAGCACTGGCTTTGCAAATGTCAGAGAGGTGCCACAGGACACAATTTGAGGAGTAGAAGTGTGGTAGCTCGGCATGCTTCATTTTAGCTCTGACCAGCAACCAGGAAGAGTATATCCATATCTAAATTTCACTCAAAGCTCATTAGAAACAAACAAGCAAACAAAGAAACAAACAAATAAATAAAATGTCTCCCTTGAGGATTGCTGTGCCTGTTATGAGAGAAGGAAGCAGCCTATGGGTGCATACAGCACTCAAGGATCCAGAACTTAAGCACCATTTTTTCTCAGGGTCATGTTATGCCAGAGATGGTTTTTGAGCTATCTTGGACATAGCTTTGAGGAATAAGAGGCAGTTGCAGCCTCTGCTACTTTCAGATAAAACTGTGACATAAAAATGGCTCTAAAAATTCAGCTTCTCAGAGTTTCAAGGAGGACAGTTAGAAAAAGAGGGTCTAAGAATTTTGTTACAATTGTGTGGTGTCAGGAGTTTTGGGTGGGGGAGGTTGTTTTTTTCCCCTGCTATTGAGTTTTAATTAAAATGAAATATTTAATATGAAACTCAGTATTTTCTACCTATGGATAAGAGTTTTAAATAAAATATGAAGTACTGAAATGAACTGTAGACACATGGACTGGTTTGTAATTTTAAAATGTTTTATTCATTTTATCATCAGTAGTCTGAGTAGGAATCAACTTTTTCACCTGATATACATAGTTCTGTTCTGTGCCTACTGCACGCTTCATTTAAAAATTGGAAAATAATCGAACCAAGAATAAGCGATGGTGCAACCTCTATCAGCTTTGTGCTGATGACTACCCAAAAGTGTAATTCCCATCCAAATTCACTAAATGGACAGGAAACCTTAGCACAAAATACCCTACTCTTTCCTAGGCAGGACTTTTTTGTTTGCTTGTTTGAAGCAGACTGACTTTTCCTGGCTGTCCTAATTTAGTTCCAGTGAATGAGAGGAGACACACAGTCCACTCCAGGCCCCAGACCTGGTTTAGTCATGCACAAACAGTGCAAAGTAATTGAAAAGTGCAATGAGGTTAGAAGTGTTCCCTGGATGTTTTATGCACATCTAATATCTGTCACAGACGCAAGACAGAAATGAATTTCACTTCAAAACCAGCTTCTCAATATTGATCATTACTGGTGGAAGAGGACCTATTTTTTTTCACTACTGTAAGAATGTCTATGTTATTTTCACAGAAGAAAACTATTGATCTGAATGATTATATTAGTAATAACAAGGTTATTTGAGTTACTTGTATGTTTAAAACACTTTTTCTGCTCTTACAAATTTAATTTGATATCTATTTTAACGTATCTTTTTTTACAAAAACACAGCCTTAATTTGAGGCTCTTTCTAGAGTGATTCAACCAATATCTTGGTAAAATATAAATTTATCAAATCTTCAGCAATAATTCTCCTAGACTGTTCAAGAAAGCTTCCTGTTGCCTTTCAAGGTTTCCTGAACTCATGAAACCTCTCAGATTATTTGATAACAATTTGTCATTTTGCTCAAATTAATGTATGGTACTACAGTCCTTAATACAAATGTAGACAAGATCAAAAAGATCACTAGATTTGATTTGGATCAGGTCCCACTCTTATTAAATTAGTCAAAATTTGTATTCTATGACAACTTCGTGTCTTACACCAGCTACAACGGGCACTACCTTGATTGATGAGAAGTTAACATGA
The DNA here is from genome assembly GCF_965140245.1 of Athene noctua. Taxonomy (NCBI): domain Eukaryota; kingdom Metazoa; phylum Chordata; class Aves; order Strigiformes; family Strigidae; genus Athene; species Athene noctua. The sequence continues at coordinate 23,044,158 of NC_134041.1, forward strand.
AATTTTTGTGTGGGACACTGTAGCAGGCAGCAGGAGTCCTGAAGTCAGATTTACTGTATCACTGTCTATTACTGCAAGTTTTAATTGCCATGTGTAGTCCAAGCTGCTGTGCTGAAATGACACTAGAAAGTGGGTACATTGAAACTGTGTATCTCAAGGCATCTTGATCAAGAAGAGAAGAAACCAGTATTTAGTGAAGGCTCTGATGATTTATCTCTCTCACTCATGCCAAATTAAAAATCTGTTTTAATATTAAATAAAGAATTTCCATCTATTGTATTTTGCCCATACCACCCTTAATACTATCTCAGATTGTACTTCAGCTTTGTGAAGGAGGAGGGAATAGCTAATAGGAAGAAGAAAAAAAAAGAACATGAGTAAAACTCTTCATTAGAAGAGTTTCCATTCCTTCTAACAAGCTGTGCTCCTATGGCACAAGCAGAATAAAGAGACTCATTAGGGTAAACTACAATTACACGAACAATCCAAAAAGCTACCAAGCTTCAAGCACAGATCAGGTGAAGGTACATGTAGTTTGAAGGCTACGTCACAGAAAGGCAGTTATTACTCAAACCCAGAGGAACTGGGCCAAAAACTTACTGTGGTTTTCGAGGTGACAATATTCCAGGAAACTTGTTCCCAGGATAATTCCTCTTTGATTAAAAAAATAAATGTTTTCCTTTCAACAAGAACATTGGCATAAAATTTTGACTAGTGCTAAAGATGTCTGCAGGACTGCTCATGCCTGAAACGCAAAACCCAACTTGCATGGTTAATAAAGAACAGGAAAAGATGACACAAATATACGCACAATAAATAGCCACCCAATCTGACAAAATCCTATAATGACAGTGCTGAAGAGTAAGATTTGCCATCTTTCCCATAGCAGCCCAGTAAGTGGCAGTTCTTCAATAGCTTTTTTAAACAAGATTCACAAACTTCCAAAAAACTCTTCAAACCCTTGCACTTTATTGCTGAAGGTATCCTTTTTCAGTTATTACCAGTGAAAAAGACTTGGCTCTGCAATGAAATAGCTCACCAACCTCTTCATTTGCATAGTGAGGAATCCTTTGAAGATTCCTTTACTCTTTTTTTCCTTTGATTAAGGCCCAGATCTAACACTCAGCCTACCAAGGTCTATTTGTGAGAGCAACTGGCCTCTGCAGCTTGAGAAAAATTTCAGAAGTGGGTTCTTAGAAAGTGCCCCAGTAAAGTAAGTCATGGCAAAAGAGAGCTAAAGAAACTAGTGTTAGATTTTCTTAAATTAATCTTTGATGGTCTCAAAAAAGACTGGGTAGGAAATGGTAAATAGTGACAATTTCAAAATACCTGTAATCCACTCCTTTGTCTTCTCAGGTTTATGTTGGACTTCTATTTATTTAATTATTTATTCAAAAAAGTAACCCTTTATTTGTGATATAATCTCCTGTCTAACATGTAAAAATCCTGCACCGGTACTGGCTGCAGGTGGTCCTGCCCTCCTGTTCCAGTGCTCTCGTATACAAAGGATTGCACACAATCTCTGACTCCATCTCACACACCGAGAGCACTAAAGAGTTAACAAAACCAACAGGACTGAGTTAATCACTGTCATACTGGAAAAAAGATTCCATCTTTCTACATTCTTGGATTTATTTATTGGATATTTTTCTTGAATGATATTTATATACACCACAGCTGGCAGATCTCAAACCTGTCGTAACTCTGACTGTACCTCAGACCTCTCCATGCAAGAAATCAATAAAACTGATTCATGAAAAGCATCATTCATCAAACCTAGCTCTCAGATAAAACACTGCAGTTGATAAAATAACTTTGTTGTCTTATCCTTTAGCTAACTGCCTCTTATGTTTGGCACAGTGGATTAATTCATTATTTGCCCGTACCTATCCTTTTTGTATGTTTTAACCAGTAAAGAGATATTCTGAAGGGATCCATTTGAATGTTTTGATTATAATAAACACGTTGTGCTATAAAAATAGGGTTTAATTCTGGTAAAGAAAAAGGCTATAAACGATCAGTTCAACTATTTTTGGTGAACTATACAACATTAAGTAAACTTAAAAACCTGGTGACAAGGAACAGTAACGTTCATGCGCAAAGGTAATAAAAACCTAACATAATTTCACATTCAGTTAGTTATATTAGTCTTTGACCATTAAAATGTTAACATGATGATAATCAATCTTAAATCAATTACTGTGTAATTGCTGAGTCAATAGGAGTGCAGTTAAATATTGATAAGTGTCTAAAAGCTCTATCAGGACATATTGACAACTGGAGAAATGAATGCAGGCCTGTGCAAAAGGAAAGCTTGACTTGCACTGCTTTGATGGAAAGCAGCACAAGGCTGAGTTTACATTCTTATTACTAGTTAGACGTGACGATCGATACAGGCTGCCTCTGCCCTGTCAGCATGAAGCAGTGAAGATGTCTAGGTGTTATTTCCAGTCTTTTCATCTTAACAACAATGCGAAGATGACCAGCTAACATCCTGTGTAGCAGAGGGCAAAGGATTTAACAGTACAAAGATTTAAAAAAAAAAAATTTATAAAGTGATATGGGGAAAAAATATTTAAGTCCAGAGGGGTCACTGCTGTTTCTGCTTAGCATTCTCTGGTGGTTGCAAAGGTAGTCACAGTAGCCTGCAGTAACACTCACTGGAGTGGCTATGCTTGTAAATTATGAATTAAGAGTCAGTTTATTTTGATGGATATGAGCAAAATAGTGCCAACAATTTACGTTGTCTTCAATTACACAAAGTCGAGATGGATCTTAATTATACCCTGCTTGGTTTTGTGATACTGCTTATCAAAGGAGTCACCAGCTTTGTTCCATGAAAGTGAAGCAGTCACCCTTATTCTGTTCTTCAACTTATGAAAACTCTTTGTTCCTACAATATTGAGCTATTTGTGTTCGTTTGCTTAATGAAGTCATTATGCTGAAGTGAATACCATTTAACTATTTCTTTTGTACCTGTGAGTGGATGAATAACTGGTATCTAGATACTAACTTTCTTTGAATGAAATATGCTTGATCTTAACCAGCTGTAACCAGCAGGAAAATGTACAGGAATAAAGAATAGAACTATTTGTTGTTGAAATTGGGTTGGATAAAATATATTATAATAATCTCCAGATAGTACTACCTTAAGATTAAGTCAGGAGTGTCATTCTAATCTTCTGTTTCTTTCATGCAGATAACTTTTCAAAACATTCTGTTCTGGTGATATTTTCCTACTTTTTGTCATCCCAGGGGCAAATGGTTTTTAGCACGTTTCAGCTAATACTGTTCAGCCATTTGACTTTACCAACAGGTTGTTTCATCTCCCTCTTAACCCCCTTAATAAATATTAAGGCACAGCGTTGTCCTTGCAGCAAGGACTGAACAAACCTTTCAGACTAGCCCTCATGGCTCATTTTGTGCTTGACCTTTCATGGCTGGCACTCAGACACAAAGTAAAGAAATGCTTCCTAATATCTAGTCTAAACCTTCCCTGGCGCAACTTGAGGCCATTACCCCTTGTCCTATCACTTGTTACTTGGCTAAAGACATTGCACACTATTGTAAAGAAATGAGATATTTTTTGGTTACTGTTAAATTTGTATGGCTACTCAATTGCAACACAAACTGCAAAGTGGCTACCTAAAATTCAAAAATACAAACTATAATGATGCAGACAGTATGCTACAGATCTGGCAAGCATACCAAACAAACTTTCATGACTGTTTCATCTGTGCAGTGGGAAAAGACATACATCTGTACAGCTAAGACTGAAGTATCTTATTTAGATTCAGAATATGAATGGGATTATTTTCTACCCAGAATAGGTTCTCTGCGTTCAAACACTGCCATCAATGAAGAAGTCATGCTAATGGGGAAGAATGTTACCATTTCTAACATGCAGAAATTTTTTTAAGTGTCAAGGGTATTTTATAATTCTATTTACAAAACTTAACCTGTGTCAGACTATAGACTGCTTTTATCAACGGAGTTTGGACATCAGCATGTTACATGGCAGTTCATTATGCTTTAAGGACCATTTAAAAAACTGATACACTAATGTCTCTGATAATGAGATCCCTGCTTTAATTAAGAAAAAAAGGCCCTTTAGTAGATGAAGCAGATAGGAATTCAATCATTCCCAATTTCCACTTTTCCATCTATAACAATAAAGTACGCACTTCTAAAAGAGTAAAATCTAAACGTGCTGTCCTTATGCAGGTAATGCAGTAAGTAGTAGTTAAGACAGATTGCATCTTTAAAATCAGGTTGAATTCAGCCTTCCAAAGAGATACAATATTAACAGATTAAAATAACGGTTTAAGTGATTTATTGAAGATCACAAATCATAAATCCTGAGGGAGAGATGTGGGGCAGGGGTGTCCCATTCCCCACTGCAGTCTCTGTACTCTGTGGGCTCAAGGGAGGTCTCCAGAGGGCTGGCCCTGATGGCACAGTGGATACATGGGGATGAAATGTCTGTGCTCAGCCAGGTCTCTCAGACATCTACATTTTTTCTCAGCTGGCTTCCTCAACTGTAGGCAGAGTGCAAGCCCACACTGAATCAGTGTGAAGACCAGCTGACATGAGTTTCCTAAAATCAGGTATCAAGGTTAACCACCATGGCATATTGTTTCTTTTAAAGACTATGGAAAGATGATGAAATGTCTGATACATACCTCTTCAAAAGGACATTCTAGAATTAAACAAATGCACACTAATGCTGTGTACCTAAACAGAGAGAAGTAAAGATACCTCACATATTTTAGTAACTCCAGATAACAAATCACAAACTGATGATAGTGAAGCACCCATGAAACAAAGGATGACATCAAAACAACATCCAAAAGAACATATTCTTCTCATAAAATCAATTTGACCTAGAATTTTCAGTGTTGGTGCCAAACAAAGTGTGAAATATCCCTCAACCATGTCTATTTCCCAGTGTACACTTTGACTAGGAAGGCTATGGATAAGCATCTCAAAGATGTCTGATACTCTCAAAAATCTCTGAGAATATATGTTTTTCTAAAAAAAGCAAAAAAAAATTTTAAAAATCTTATTTGGAAAAATAAAAAACTAAATTTCAGGGTTTCTGATATTATTTAAACAACAAACTGATTAAGTCTGAGGAGAGAATTAGTTATTTCAGCTAGCACAATTAATATTTAAATGAAAAATCTGATGGATAAAGAAAGTAGATGTGAAACTTTGGAGTTTGAAAATTCCTAACCACTGAACAGATCACCTTCAAATCTGACTTTGTTTCTTATTCTTCATTAACATAAGCTTCACATATTGAAAAAGAAAGTGGTTTTTAAAATGTAAGTTTTAATACATTCTTACTATTAATATATGCTATATCTAATGTAGGATATACAGCTTAGCCACATTAAACTTAGAACAGCCTTGCCTTCTAAAATATTCTGATTTTCGAGTGCCTAATATTACAGTGCTGGTGCTGCATTAATGTAGCATTTTGAAACTCAGACTGTTTGTATTTATTATTAAATTTCTAGAAGTGGGTTTGTACTCCTTTAGAAGTGTGAAGTATTCTATATATACCCCAGTACTCCTGCTAGGCCTTTGCTTTTCAAAGACTGACTGCAAAACCAAAAGAGGCGTGATGCTCTTCTTTACAAGCATGACAGGGAATCTGTTCAATATTTATGACCTTCAGATGTAAAAATGCTCTTTATCAGCTCCTGTTTTGCATTCTATTCAGCTGAAGTCACAGCACAGGTCAGCTAAAAAGAGTATCACTAGTACAAGATAAATGAGCAGCTATCAGCATATGGGAAAGACTGTAAGTATCATAGCAGTATAAGTGGATAAATTACAGGATTTGCTTTTACAGGAAAAGACAAAGGCTTTTGAAAATTACTAATGAGTGAATTAATTTGTGCTTTGCACAAAATATCTACTTTAGTAAGAAAGAGACAGACTATGAGCTTCAGCTGTGTGATTTTTAAGAACAATTAGGGATGGGAGTTTTAATGTTGCATTCAAGAATACAGCTTGGACATATCAGACATGTATGTTTTCTTTCACTGGTGTCCCTATTTCACTAGTCTATGGCATGCACACCTTCAAAATATGTCTAGTGCATATTATGTTTTTGAAAAAAATACAACGTCTGCAGTTGTCCCAGCTCCTCTGCTGTAGGTAGGGAGCACAACACAGCAGGGTGTGCACTTCAGGGGCGGGATCAGCAGCATACCGGTGATGAAGACCTGTGGAAGCAACACATTTTTGCTGACAGTGCTAAATTCAAGGAGATTCATTCTCCATGGGAACAGTCTTTCGTTAATGAACTACATTGGTCTGAATCCCTAGCAGGTAAAATCATAGAAAGGACCATAACCAAAGCAATCCAAGGTTTATAAAGGTGACTTCTGGTTGTTTTCTTTAATAGCATGCTAATTTTGCAAAAAGCAAGAAGAAAGATTTTTCTGTGATTAAGTAACAGTTTATTTTAATAAGTCTTTTCAAAATGGAAGCTTTTGCCTACTTATTTTGTTTGAAATTGTCTTTCTATCTGCCTGGGAAGTAAACATGCACAAACTTTGGAATCACTGGGTCAGCTTGCCTGGGTTAGGAAAGCTGCCTAACACTGTTCCCACAGCAAACAGGCACTATAAAGGTGTTGGACTCTTTAAAGTTCCCCTGCACAAGTACAACATAAGGCCCATGCTTCTCCAGCAGTGCACTTAATCATATGAATGTCCAGACAAATAAGGATTGTTACAAACAAAGGGTGGAAATACTTTCTAGTCCAAAGGGAGGCAGGAGATGCTGGTCTCCTCAGGTTCTGCTCAGCAAGTTTAAAAAGGTGATCTTCCTATTTTCATTTAAAAGGCATTATTTCCCACTGAGTTAGGAGATAAATCGTTGTATGCATTAATTATACAGTACTCTGGGCCTCACAAGAAATACATGCTTAAAACCAGTGCTGGATTTGAGTGGATGTTACAGTCTTTTCTGCCACATACGCATTATCTAATAGCACTCCTAAGGATTTTAATCCATCCTTGGGTTTTCTTTTCAAATCACAGGTCAAGTGAGTGGAATAATTTTACAGTTTAAGATCTGGCCATAGGAAAATCAATGCAGTCCCTTTTCAGCGGGGGACATTTGTCATAAGTTTTTGCTAACAGTGAGCATCTCCAGTGTACGTGTTCAACTTTATCCAGATAAAAGGAGGAGTGGACAGGAGGCTCAAAATACAGTGCTATGCTAGAAAAGATTTTAAACATTCCAGGAAAACTCTTTCTTTGGAAATCTCTCCATTAATTGAAAATGAAAATTCCGGTTATTACCTCATCATCACTCTAGTAATTTTTTTTAAAACAAGATAAATCTGCTCCAGGTCTCAGCACAAAACAAAGTCTCTGTCATCTTTTCATTCATCACACTTTCTCACAGGGCATATTCAAACATTTATTTCAAGCCCTAATCATTTAAGGCTATAAAATTGATTCAAAATAGAGGTCAGTGTACAGGTATATTCTGACTTCACCTATGGAATGTTAATGCATTCAACTGCACAGAGTTTCTCATGGTAGATTTTTACTTGACTCTGAACAAAGGCTAAACACAGTGTTCCTGACTAAGCTAATGCTAGGCATCCACAGGTAAATCACAGTGACAATGTGTAGTTGAGGTTTAAACTGAGCGGTTTAAAGAAAAGTTCACTTCAGGAGGTTTTTTTAGTACCAGCATAAATAGCAGTTGCTGTTTAAAATCTGGCATGGTACTATCAGCTTTGTATACTGAAGAGCCCTGAGCCAAAAAATATTTCTAAAGGTGCCTTCTAGTTATTTTCTCTAATAACATGCTAATTATGCAGGAAAGCATGCTGAAAACTGGTACACTGAATGTTTTGGTACACTCTTTCTCTCTGAAGAGAATTGTATTTATATCGCTGAGCTGTTTTCGGTATTGGTGGCAGAGAAATTTTCCAGTAATGATCCCAACAAGACCCTCCCTAGGTACCCACTATGGAGATCAAGCTTTTCACTGAGGCAGGCTTCATTCCCACAGCTACAGGAGCCTGTACACCCTACCCATGCCACGTGTCACAGAGACAGTGACAGAATCCTACATTTGACCTCTAGTTTGGATATGCAAGTCAGATGATGAGTTATGCACTACAGAACATTAGTTCCTTCATTTTAAATATAGATGTGAGACCTGATTTTCTCTACTTTTTCTTCTCTGTCCCTCAAGATTGCCTCTGCTAGTTCCTTGAGAGCTCTGCAGCAAGTTTTCTTTTGTTGACTTTAACTCTGATTTCCCTAAAATTATCCTGCGATCTGTTCTTTCCTTACTGTTGGAATAGCCTAATCCTTTTTTGTTAGTTTTAATACTATTAAATATCTAGTTACATTAAAGCATTCTGTAAGTCAGCAGCAAATGAGCATTAAACATTAAATATTTTTCAAATATCCATTATTTGCTGCCTCTTAAGTAACAGACATATATTTCCCCAAGCCTTTTCCCTACTTTTAGTGAAATTATTCTCTTTGATTTATGGGCAGTATATTATAGCTAAGAACATTTAGACAAAAGCAACCCAGAAAGAGCTGCACTTTCATCTTTGAAACTTTGCTTGATTTGCAAGCATTAGAAAAGATTACCTAACACATTTTTACATTAAGAGTAGACTAAAGAGCATAGACTAAAATGTAAAAGTACAAATGCCTGAAACTAAAATACCAGAGCCAAGGACTACTCTTAATTTTTTTAATCAAGCAGTCATTTCCATTAAGTTGTGTGGAGTTGTTAATTTTACTTTTATTTACCCCACAGTGCTGTAGTTTGTGGCTTTTCCCTGGGGATGTAATTTGCCTGTACCTGAACTTTCTATAGTAGTATGTTTTTAGTACAAAAACTAATTTTCCAGCTTTGTATTGTTTTCCCCCTCCAATCAATGACCCACAGTGTTGTTACACAAACAAGAAAATTTTGTGTATGATGCTGACAGAAAAACTTATCAAACCAAACAGTATCCAGGACAAGGATATTTGATTGAAGTCTTGACAACAACAGTAGAGACAAATTGTTTACATTTACCTTTTCCTGCTTGCAATTACATTCTTCAGTGAGGTAATTATGCATACATCACCACTGTACTATATTTTAAAACAAAAGAGCTCAAAAATACAACAGGATTTCTTTAAGTTGGTATGTCTGGTTTTGATTTTTCATCATGCACTCATTCTTGAATGGTAATTTCTACGTAGATGTACTTTTCCATAAAGAAAGGTAATGACATCATGAATTACTCCTGATTGTCAACTGAACTAGAAAATACATACATAATTTCTAGCAGATAGGAACAGCAGTTGAAAAGGGGAGGTGTTTTTGAAAGACATGCTTATATTTGGTTTATGTATTTCTGTGTGAGTACTGTCCTAGAGAGCATGAGAAAACAAAATCTGGCTTATATGTACAGTTTAGATTGGTCAGTGTTCTTGTAAATATAAATATGTACATGAAGAAAGATATTTATATGTCTGAAATTACCTATCATTGCTTTCATGTTCAGTAGGTACACCCCCCACCCCCATTAGGGATTATGCTAGGATAAATGAAAAAAGAATTTGGTTTGGTTCCAGATTGCTAAAATGCACAGAATGGAAAAGTAGTAATTGCCAGCAGTGGTTATTGCTATTTTAAATGGTAACTTAATAGGATAGAAAACGAAGGAGTTACAGTGCTATGCTTGACTGTTTCCTTTTATAGGTCAACTGGTTTGTAATCAATATTTAGGCAAGGTAGAAAATTCCCTTTCTCTCTTGGTTCATTTTGATTCCACTGGGCTAGTTGTACAACACCACCATGCTAATATTAAAAGAGACATCATCTGTTCCACGTATGCAGAGTACACTTGTCAGTGTTTATGATTACAGAAGTCAAGCTGCTTTCAAGTCACATTCAGAAATGCTGAAAATGTGCGTCTTTTGATAGTCTGCCAGTAGTGTATAGATATATAACCAGTATGGCTACAGCACATCATAAAATTTTATTTCCTGCAGCTTTGTCTGCCACAGAACATTTACTTGCTGTCAAAAGGTAAAAAATATGCTAACAGCCCTGGGTTTCCTCTACACGTACTGAAATTTCTGAAATCATCCCTACAGCTACTATTTTTTCTTTCTTGCAACATTTGATGTACTCTACTTTTGAGGTGTGGGGAAAATTTATCTTTAGAAAGGGATTATTTTCATATTGGTATCTAGGGAACAACAGCTTCTGGAGATATGATTTAATTTGAGCCTCCTCCATGAGGTTTAGGCATGAGCCCACCACATGGCACTGCGCATCTCTTCACTGGAAAGGGCCTTTGTGGGAGCTATGTTTACATGGTTTATTAGATCTATGTATTGTTTTACTCAAGCCCATTTCAGCAGAGATGACTACAGAGCAGGCCTGGTGCCAGCTCAGTTGTTTCATGGTTGCCAGAAGTACAGGGGCTAAAAAAGTCACTCTGGTGCTATCTAACAGGGCAAGTATTTTTATGCCTCTGTTGCAGGGCTCTTAGTACAATATTTTTACTCAGCAGGAAAGTGGCTGAGCAGTGGCTTCAGCTGGCAAGCAGTAAAATTAACTGGAGACCAATCCTGTGCCACCAGAACTAATTTCAACAGGGTAAGAGCAGTTCCTGGAGTCTGCAGGAGCTTTGGTGAAGTTGTCCTGTATCATCAAGTTAGCTGAAGAAGATTTTTACGATAGATCTGTTAATAACAGAATTCCTCATACAGTTCGGCATTCTCTCCTACTGTAACATAAACACCCCCAAGTATGACCCCATATCACTGTGGACAGGCGCAAGTCTGTTGATTTTACTGCCTTCACTCAGGCCATGCCCCAGTGTAAACGTGATAAACCCACCAGCAGTCACGCTGAAGCTCAGGGAAGCCGCACAGCTCAGATCCATCCAGCGGCTGGCTCGGCTCTTCCCAGCAAGTGCTGCTGCCCCAAGGCTGAAGATAAAATCATTCATATTTTATTGTCACCTTCAGGAAGCAAAATTCAGTTCCATGGCAGGAAGATGTTCAGCTAGTCCTTTTCAGTTGGGGGGTATGTTGCCGGGGGGCTCCCCACCAGTGACGGATGATGCCCTGTTGGGCAGGCAGCCCGAGCAGAGCTCCCTGGCACAGCTTGAGCCCTCCCCTGCCAGCCTGTGGGCCCCTTGGTGGCTGGCACAGCCCGAGCGCGGCAGCCACCCACCCAGCGCCCTGACCCAGCCCCAGCCCCCAGGCAGGCAGCGCTGCGCTCTCCCAACTCCAGGATCTAACCAGGCACTAGACCCATTTATTCTAAAAGTTCACCAGCATCACTGTGCCTATCAAAGCACAAACCAGAGTCACCTGCCGAGCACAACAACTACCTGCCAGAGATGACAGGTCTGACATACCAGCAACACCTGGGGGTATTTTTCAGCACTGTCAGGGATCTCTTGAATAACTCTGGCCATATCATAATCCTATCATTAAAACTCCAACAATGAAAACACCTTTACTTCCACTGTTTGGGTGGCATAAAATTCTTGGGGAAGGAATCTCACATGATTGGTCCCTAATTAAATTCTTCTTCTGTCCAACAATAGAGTAAATAAGGTTTGACAGGTAAAGTTTTCCACCCCAAGATCTTTTAATCTCGAAAGAGGAAAACTCCAGTTCTGAAAAGCCTATACAGACAAAAACCTCAAAAATACTTAACTGAAAGTTTGATTTTAAACTTAAACATCTTTGTACCTTCCATACAGGAAACAGAATTATATATTTTTACAAATTAGATTTAATTTCTTAAAATACTCTTCTAAGGAGAATTTTCTGAAGAAAAAATGATTAGTTTTAGTGAACTGACAGTTTCTAGCAATTTTTTTTTCCTGAAAAATTTCCAAGGAATTCAAATCAAGTAATAGTAATATCACTTCCAGACTCCATTTGTGTGCCTTTGCTTTCTCCGAAGTTGATGAGTGCTCCAAAGATTACAGAGCAAATAACAAGCCAGTTTTTAGCATTTAGAAGCGGAAGCACTATGGAAATCAGTGCACTCCTGTGACTGCACACACAACCACCCCCCCTCCCCCAGCAATGTATCTGTCTGCATGCAGCACAGTCTGAGCAACTGTATTTCAATAAAATCAACCAGCTAATCATTTTAAAAACAAAAAAATCAAGAGTCTTTGAAATACAGAGTGCTGCAAAAGACATCAACTGAAAGTTTTCAACAGTATGAATTAAAACATTAGTATCTCAGTCCTGTTAGTGCTTGGAAGGACTCTCTTCCACTTCAAAGCCTGCTGCGCTTCCCCTGAGCAACTGCAAATACTGGCTGAGAGCAGCTGAGGGCTGGATTCAGGCTCACTTCGGCAAGTATGTAAAAAATCAAGTTCTTTCAGATTTTCCACTAAAGCTAGTGCTCTTTGGATACATTGCCCTGCAAAATCTTGGAAGGCCTTTCCAAGGACCTCCTCTGGCTGCAGGCTTTGAATTGGAGCAGATCTTGGGCCACAGCAACTCTTTTGTACCGCTTTTTCAGCAATAAAGCTGAGATTGGCACTCAAAATAATGTTGGCATAAACACAACACTGTTTTGAGCCTTATATGTTATTTGTTGCATTATTTTATGTGCATCAGCTCTGGATGTCTTTTGTCAATAATGCACAATATTTCTAATTGGTTTGGTGCGCTAATTATTAAAGTACAATAACATGCACCTAATCCTTGCTAAGAAGCCTCGTTTAAACTCAGACCTCAAAGCTACATTTGAGCTGAAACCAATCTGGGGGTTTGCAGCTAGTCATAATATTTCTATTTTTGTTGTCATTGTCTTTTTACAAATTCCTAAGTAGATGCAGAGTAAATACATCCAATTCCCTGTAGAGTTTTTCAGTATAATAGGCATTTATGACAAGTAAATTGCCAAGAAAACATTTACAATGCATATAATTTTCATGTTAAATCAGATCTTTAAAATAGAAGTAATTTTTTTAGAGATTCACATTTTTTACAGCAAAAGCTTGTGGAGAGTGTTTCCTTTCTGAGAAATAAAGCAATAATTGCAGGGCTGCTGTGAACCATTTGGCAAAAGCTGCTTGCCATCTTTGAGATTATCCCTATGGTAGGTTTTACTTTTTCTCATAAACCTTGAAGTAGCTATTAGATGAATAGTAAAGAATGAGCCTGAAGAAATATCCATATTTGGCCACAAAGCCAAAAGAATATTAGTATGTTACTGTGTTACTCTCAGGAGCTAATGGAAAGGCAGATTAACTGAACAAGAAAATGATTGGATGGTGTTCTGTATGAATACAAGATGAGTTTTAACCTGGACATCAACTAAGAATAGAAGACTCTTATAAGGAATCTTTTTTTTGTTAATACAGCATCCTCTTATTTTTCTAACTAGCAAGTTATAAATACAGTGAAAAGAAAAATCCAAAGATAGGAACGTCAGAGTCATCTAGCTACAAAAACCTGGTACTTTTGAAATATTTCCCCTTAAGTTTTCATTTGATGCAAGACTAGACTGTTAGAAATCGGGTCAACCACAGGTCGCAACAAGCAGGCAGAAGTACAGTTTGAATCATACAAGAATGGGAGTTGCACTTCATGAACCAGGAAATTAAAAATAAACAAATAGCTATTAGCATTGGAAACCATGGATTTCACACTTTCCAGTAGCATATAACATGTGGTGCTAGCTCCAGGAATTTGTGAGATTATACTATATACAGTAACTGCTTGTTCTTTCCAGGCCAAAGCAGGGCAGCAGAATTGATTAGGCAAAGAAGCCAGAAATGCCCTCAGCATCAAGCCAGCTTTTCAGCTACTCTGGTGTAATATGGTCATCAGAAATATTAAAATCTGTAGCAAATAAAGAAAAAAAATTAAGATGCCTGTTCTACAGAGTTCAGATGTTTTACTGATACACCTGAAGGCTGAAGTTAAAACTACAGGAATCATGCATATTTATGAACAACTGCTTTTTTTTTTGAGATGTAACATGCACCATGTCTTTAATTTCAGCTGCCAAGTCCAGTGACATTTCAAGATATGTAACTGAATACACTATATATTATTTTTATAAAATATCAAAATTTCTGAAATGTTAATCAATATAAAGTCACTCCAGTTAAGAGAAAAGGGTAGCTATAAATTTGTCCTTAGTGTAATAAACTCATAACTGAATTTTGATTTCTAGTGCAAACACCAGGTCTGATGTCATGAAGATTGAATGCTGATTCTGATCTTCATTGCGGGTTACATGGAAAAGTTTGGTGACTTCTCAAAGCCTTCGGAACTGTAAGTGGTTCAAAGAAAGAGTTTACTATATTCAGTGTTGTGTGTCTGAAAGGTCCCCTACGAAAACACTGAAAAGACTTCTCTCTCTCCCTACTCTCAATAGCCTAATCATAAGTTTAAAAACTATAGCAAATCACATTTGTGACATGCCAATGCAAGGATTTGTTTTGGCTGTTTCAGACTGAAATCTGTCCAGTGCTGCAGGTTTTCTTTAAATTATTTTGTGCACATTTGAACCAGTCTCTTTTAATCTCAGGATTTCACACAGCAATTATGTAGACTCTGACTGTTGTCACCTCTCCACCAGTTTTATAAATCCAGTAAATTATATTAATTATATTTTGGGTTTCAGTCTAAACTTAAACCATAGTATATGAAATCAGAGTGTGTTGTAAAACAGGACATCGATTTACTTGACACATGGTATTAGTCACAGATTACAACAAGCATGGGCAATTGTAAATTACACTTATGTTTCGGTGAGCTCTCGAAAGAAACTTTTGTTAGATAGCAATGGTTTTCACTTATTCCTTTAAATATAATGCATGTAAAAACACAACAGGAAGAAATAACTAGTGGGATTTCTAGTGAAACTGGGGAATGCTAACCTTCTATGTGATTTCATTCACAGCCCCACTAACCATTTCTAGTAGTCACATTGACAAGAAAATTGTATACTCTTGCACTGAGTAGGTAATACTAGACATGAGCAAAGGTGTGCCTCTGCACATCTTGTCTTATGTGAAAAAGAAATTACTGTCAAAGTTTGTGAAGCTCTTAAAAGTAAAAATGAAATTCTGCTGTAGAAGTCCTGTAATAACTATATTTGCATGGATAAATGACAGTGTTTATACAGTTTATTAATAGGAATGGCTTGACACCTGTCTCTCTGGATCATCATAATAATGCGATGTTACTCTTCCTGAAGATACCAGAAAATAATATTTTAAGGAAAGTCAGCACAGCAAACAGTGTCTGTCAGCCTAGTCCAGAATTAATGTGCCATAACTGTGTATGATATTTAGAAGAAAAGCAACAAAATATCATTATAATTCACTAGAAGTTAATTTACAGAGTCTATACCTGTACAAACGTTGATACTGCCAAGGTTTAGATCCTCTTGTATTCTAGGGTGGTAAAAAGCATAAAGGCTTTACTGTCACACTATTTTATGCATCTGTATTCCTTATGTAATGGAGCAGTATGTTTTGAGTGTCATGTTATTAGCAGCCTCATCATCTGCATCTGAGAAACTGATTCAGGTCAAACCTAATCCCGCTCAAGTGGAGATGAAATAGCAAGGACACTTTCTCCAACAACCTCACATCTCTTTGGCAGCAGAGAGCTGAGTCAAAGCATATTTACCCTGTGACCCACAACACTCCTTGTCCCTGCTCATGCAAGTCTGGGAAGAATATACCCTGGTAGGGGTGGGAATTTTTGAATAACCTGTGTAGTGTCCTCCCACAAGGCTATATCCCTGGGGATGCATGCTGATCATGCCTATGTTCCCAGAAGTTCCTGCATTGCAACTGAGATGTTCAGAGCTAAATTTAGTTCAAAGGACAGATGAGGCATATTCATTACATAATGCTTTACCATACCAGATAAGGGTATATCTTCAGTGAATATCCTACAAAGCCACTGATGGGAAGCTTTCACTAATTTCAAAGATAAGGTATAGTTAAGAGTGAAACTAAATTAGCAACTTTGTCAGACAAATTTGTTTTATCCAGGTGACAAAAAGTTAGAGTATATGAATACTCTGATACAAATACCCAGAAATGGAAACAAGATTACAAATCAGATGTGGACCTAAAAAACCCAACCCTAGATTCTTTTGAAAGTCATCAAGAATCAGTCCCACACACTGTCTTCAGAAAGATCATCAACTATCTATATATTTGTCTGGAGATTTTTCAATTCTAACTGCAGAGGTTTCTGCTAACAGTTGACCCAGATAACTCAAATTTCTTCTGGGGTTTTCTACAAAGACTAATCTATCCCCTACAGTCTCTGTTCAGGTTAGCAAGAGACCACTGCATCAGTGATAAAGGTGAAAGGCCACAGAATGTGCGTTTTCAGACTTTTTGACAAAAATACTGAAAGATAGTAACAAATAAAATGAATGCAAACTAACTTGTTATTTGTGTATATTACATGCCTTCCTATATTTGATGTAGATACGAGTCACACTAATTACATTCATTAGCTAAGAAACCCCAAAAAACCCAAACCCAACCAAACACTAAAATCCAGTTTAATCTTGGTCCTATTTAGAAAGGACTTTTGTCTAATGTGTCTAGATAAGCCGGGGGGGGGGGGGGGGGGGGGAATAAGGAAGAAAAAAACCCTGTAATTTTCTGATTATTATTCTTCATGTGCCTGTAGAGGGCAAGACCACTTTCTATGGCTATTGCAAAACTCTTAATGTACTAGATATTTTAGAGCACATGAGTAAAAATTTTAAAAATGTCATATTTTTAAATGTGAAACCTTTATTTTATTAATGCTTCTTCCACTGACGGGCATGGCCTATTTTGTGTTTTGAAACCTAGCTTGGTTTCACACTACAAATCAATAATAAATTTATATCTGAATTTATAGATTTGCTTTGTTTAATGATCCCATTCCACTTCCAAAATTAAGAAAACCCCTTTTTCATCCATATACATGAATTTTCCATTTTAGATAATCCTTTTTTCTTTGTCTTCCTACCCTTTAATACAGATTTTAAACCAGAAAAAGCCTAAGCAATATCATCTTCTGCAAAGATTTAAAAGTTTTTGCTATCCATCTTCCAGTTAAGAGTAAACTCATGTTTTGACCTGTGTAGCCTTTTATAATGTATCTCCTTTTATTTATTCAGTGGAAAGCTACTGCAGGAGAATTCGGGGTGGTAGACACAGTACTTTCTTCTCAAAAACATGACTGTCTCTCTGGCTTTTATGCTCTTCCTCGCTTACCTGCTGTTTCCTAATCTTCCTGTCTCTGTGCTTGGACTCACTTTTAATAAACCATTTTAACTGAGCTCTCCACCTCAGCATTAGGCCAAAAGGAAAAAGGCAAAAAGTGATGCAAGTTGCGTAAAAAATGCATTTAATTATACTACTGGAATCTGTGTTCTGTGCATCAGTGCTAAATCCATCTATCACATGACAACATTCAATTTGGCAATCCAAATCTTTTGCACTGTGGTTAGTTTTCTTTGTTGTAAAGACCAGATTCTTCTGGTCTTACTTGGTATATTTATTGTTGTGCGCTGAAGTACTGAAAAAATTAGGTTTTTGGAGAACAGAGTTCTGAGTTCTTTAGAGTATTTTTCTTTTGTCTATCTGAAAGGTGTAATTTTATAGCTGTATCTCCCTGTTGGCATAACTTCAGATCCACTTCACATCAGCTTCAGGCAATGGAGGTATTTTACTTATGCTGAGCAAACTTTGAATACCAAGTATGTGTCATGACTCCATTACTTTTTAAAT
Organism: Athene noctua; assembly: GCF_965140245.1. Taxonomy (NCBI): domain Eukaryota; kingdom Metazoa; phylum Chordata; class Aves; order Strigiformes; family Strigidae; genus Athene; species Athene noctua. Next base: position 23,061,961 of record NC_134041.1, read on the forward strand.
GGTTGGAGAATCAGATGCTTAGATACACAGTAAATGGGAAGAAAAATATTTCTCATGTTAGGCTAGCATAATTATTAGAAAGCTTTTTTTCTTACATCATAAAAAATTATCTGTGGCAACTCTTCATAAAGGCTTTCTTGTTCATATAATTAGATATCTCTGATGCCCACATAAGAATCAATATACCATTTTGCCAGTCATGGACAGGATGTAGTTTCTGGTAGAAAATGGTTCCTCATATACAACTTCCACATTGCTATGATTACCAGTGTGCAAATACCAAAAGAATAATAGAAATAGGCAGGCTTGAATGACAAACAAAATTAATGGTAAAGGCGAGGTAAAAATATTTTTGAAGCTTGTGAGAAGGGTTTGCCTTTACACAGTTTCAGTGCCATTTGCTGATAATTAGATAGTGGATATGAGATTTCCTGTTTTCCCCCATGAGAGGACTGAATTTAGAAATGGTCTCTGATTTACAGGAGGATTAAGCTGACCACTCTTAACTCCAGACAGCTCCACACATGATCCAGGTATTCCTGTTCTCTTATTGTATTACATACAACTACAGGAACTCTTCCTGCCACCCTTAGCTACAGTGGACCTTCCTAGATACTAAGGTGGACAGTAACAGTTATCTGGATTGTCTGTAGTGGATCACAGGACAATCATGAACCAATACCATTTGGTGACTGTAATACGTAAAAGGGAGTCTCTCTAGAGTTTTCTCCACTGTTAGTTTTCTATAATTTTGCAGGTTTCTAAGATTTCAGTCAGAAAAGCAGGTACTGTCAGGATAATACACTGGTTTATAAGTGGCTTCACCCATGCAGAAAGTGCAGGTTAGTAGGAGAAAAGCAGATGGTTTGTAACAGATTTCAGGTATAACAAGGACCTCTTAACCTGTGCAGGCAGAATAGTGACCGTAATGTAATTACACATAATCTAAGAAAAATGGTTAGACTAGAAAAAATGTTATTGGCCAGTAGAGTAGATGGTGCTGGCATACCCAGCTGTATTCTCTGCATGAAGACAGCATCCCTTTGCAGCCCAGTTGTTAAGGGCAGATGTTCTGTTAAGCACATTTTGATTAATCAACTCAATATTCCAGTGATACTAAGCAAGAAAACTTTTCTGGCTCAATTTTTAACAGAAAGAAACATACTTCTGTACTAATGAGTATCAGTGAATTAGTCTGTATCTACCTACGAAAGGATTCACTGTTAATCTGTGGAGAATATCGATATGTACTGAAATAATGCAGCTACATTCAAATACATACATGTTTCCAGAAGAAAACCACCACTGAAAGAAAAGAACTTGGGATAGATATTTTTCCTTCACTGGTAAAAGATACAAATATTTTGAAGAAAAATATTTATTAAAAATATGTGCAGGAGTGTGCATAAGGCATTTAAATAGTCTGCAAAGATTATTAATAGGACTGAAAAAAGCTTATTTATGGATTTCCTCAAAGTATCACAAAAATCTGTAACCAGGTTGTAAACCAGAGGAAAACACAGATGAATAAAGAGAAGGAAGCAAGAAGTATGATGGTACCTGGATAGATAAGAATATACTACCCACACTCATTTTCGCAGCTCTAGCACAGAAAAAACCACACACCTTAGGAAGGACACTTCTCTCAGTAGAAGTGATAAAATTTAGCGTTGCACAAAAACATTAAGTCTTCCTGCAGAATTTTACTGATCTAGAGAAATTTGAGCAGTGCTTTCAACAACATAGGCTTTGAGGACTGCAAAGTAGAAAATATACATTTAAAAGAAAAAATTAGTCCTTTTTTTCCTGCCACCTCTCCCTGATGTAAAAAAGGGCCCACTAATTTCCTTGCTTTTTCAGCCCAACTAGCAAAATCAGAGTAGACCAAGCCAGGAGACACAACAAGGCAGAATTAAATAAATACTGTTTTGTTTAGGTGAAGAGTTACAATCAGAACACAATTCTGGTATCAAACATCACATATCAAATACTCACAGGAACAGTTTGCCATAAAATATTTAATTCCTAAAGGTAGAAAACCAATATAATAGTGTCCAAAAGTGGTTTGTTGGCTGGTTTTGGTTTTTTAAATTTTATTAAGGGGACACAGCCGAGACAATCTGGACATCATATTAGCTGAAGTTTGTAAATTTCTGCCAAACTCATATGCATCTGATGTTGAAATACAAGGAAAGAAAGATAGTTACTGCTTTACTTGCTATTGGTGCTTCTGTATTTGCTATAGAAATATTGAAATATCCCTAGGAGGAACGTCTTCTACCCACAGAAGATCGGACACACAAAGTGACCTTGTAACATCCCCAGGCCAATTTCCACACCTGAAAGCTTCAAGTAGTTTTAGAAGAACATTTGAATGTTGAGTGTCTGTGAGCCAACACCCACCTCTTTTCAGGGTACTTCATCAAGGTGAACAAGTCTTTACTAGCCCAGATAACACATATGAACTCAAAATTATTCTCCCTGGAGGGCTCTTTTCAGTGAATTGCAGGGACTGCATTTCCAAGGTTGCCAAGTACCATAGCTTCAGGTAAAGTCAGTGCAAGTGCTCAACATAATTCTGAGAGAGAAAAAAAATCTTCCAATTTCAGCCACCTTGAATGGAAGGGATTGGTAGTTCAATTGCTACATTTACAGAAGGAAACAGGTTTATGATCTGCACAATCCCTGCTGGCTTCACTGTGGCATTAGGAATTTTTTCCTTAGCACATAGTTTTTATCATACACCTGGTCTCTAGCAGTGATCAGTATAGAGCTGATAATAATTTAAAGGCTTTATTTAAAGGTTTAAAGGCTTCTGAAATTGTGAGTTTCAACTGAATTTGAATGGGACATGTTTAAAAGATTTTCACCTACAGTAATCCTTTCATGGAGAAATGATGAGAGTAAAAAAAGAGCTGATGAGACAAGACTGAAAGAAGCAGATGTTGAAAAGATGAACAGTCAATATTAAAGCATTCTTCCAGGATAAAGCAGCTGATGGAGACAGCCTATAGCCATGCCAATGATGGCTTGGCTCACAGCACTGTACTGTGAGAAAACCAGCTGATATTTTTTCTTTGACATTATTTAAGGCCCTTCTCTGGCTTTATTTTTTATTTTGAAGGAATTCTTGATAGATCACAATAGAAAGCTTATTTCTGACAGAAGTTCCACAGGAGTTTGTGCCCAGGCATACTCAGAAGCCCCTCTGGCTATCCACCTGCATGTTAGCCAACAGAATACTTTTCAAAATCTGGCTTTGTGTTACTGGTTGTCAGTACAGATTGAATTCCCAGGGAAAAACTACTGGGAGAGAAATATGCAGGCAGACATTCAGAAAGCCAGAGATTTTTTCATGATCTGGTTCCTTTACATAGCCTGAACACTGTAAAGCACACAAGTCTGTTCACAACAGGCAAACAGGATTGTCCTAATGCATGAAAACACTACTCTACAAAGCTGTAAGATCCATCTCCCAGATGAGCAATGCCACTACCTCATGAAGCAAAGGAAAAAGAAAGAAGCTTCTGAAACAAAGTAAAGCAAGGAAACCTTTAGCATGGTAGTCAGATGTGAGTTCTGCTTTGATACTATAAAGTACATATTGCAGTGGCACTAGTGTGATCTTTGCAATTATGACTTTGTAATGCTTGTATATTCTGCCTGGAATAACAAAGCTTCTGTTTCAGGCTGAGTTGGTTTCAGCTGCATTCAAACTATATTCTCAACCTTAATATGAATACTACTACCACTTCAGATTTTGCAGATATTCCTCTTAATCACAAGAACAAGACTGACACATTAACTGCCATCTGCAATACTGTACTGTTATTTCACTTAAACATTTTCAAAAGCTGAATTTGTGACATGTAATTGTGACTGCTAAATTAGTGTAGTATTTATCCTTCACCTGATTCCTTCACACTTATTTTAGTAATTATATTATTCAATTTTATCACTCATAAGGTGGAATCTGTTGCTATTCCTTTGGTGGGTCATTTTGCCTCATAATACATTGGTAGAACTAAGATTTCATGGCCAACCTAATGGCAGAAAAAATATATCACCTTGCAATATTACAGTCTAGCAAAACGCATTCTGATGTGCAAATGATCAAATGCTTACTTTAAAAGGAGCTGGAGGTGGCCATCTGCAGTCACAGATATTTCCATGTGTTTAGGATATGCATGTTTCATGCATTGCAAAGAGCCTGGTATCATTGTCCTGCCACTTGGCATTACAAAGATTTTACATTTCCATGAGCGATGACTGACTACAACAGTTCTGGCATTGACAGAAAATGCTTCTATTGTAAGATATGCAAAATATGGCTTCCAGCAGAGACCAACATGGCATGGTTCTCAAAAGCCTGGCTGGAAAGATTCTTTCCAGTTATTTAACAGAACCTCTCTTTATTGAGCACAACTATACAAAACCAGACTTTAATAAGTTACAAAGACAATACCATTTTGAAGATATTCAAGAGCTACATTTTCCTATCTCTGTTGTTGAGGTAAACCCACTGACTCCACTGAGGTCACTCGGAGCATATTGAGTAATTCACAAAGTCTAAACAATCACATATTGAGTTCTGCACAAATGCCAAATAAGTAAAAAACAGTTTGCATCTTACAAATAAATTATAGCCGTAAGACAGACACTGACAGTTGCATAAGTTTTCTCCAGTGTATGACTACAAGCAATCCTACAGAAACAGCATCTTTCTGTCTTTCAGTGGTTTGGATAAATGGGAAAAAACATGCACACTAGACAGGGAAATGGGTCAGTGATACAGCCTAGATTTGTTCACTGAAATTAATAAGAATCAATTAAAAAATTCCTAAAGAAGCCCTGATTTGTGCTTAATAATGCTAATGTTCCTTAAATCACATCCCAGCTGTTCACTGCCTTTCTCCAGAAAACACCCAAGTCATTCATATCATGAACTTGATGTATGGAAAACACCTGACCTCAGCAAAGAGGGATATTTCAGATAGTGCTGTGTATACTTTATTGACTGAGAGAAGCAAATGAGAATCAATGATAAAAACATCTCTGATGATCAACGATTAAGAATCTGATCTGTTGCCCATTGAACTTAATGTCCTTTTCCACTGATTTAAAATGGACATTGGCTTACATGCACATACCCCCGACTGTCAGAAGCAGGAGAGGCATCACATTCACAATTCACCAATGGCATACAACTATGCTCCTTTCAAAAAAACCCATGTGATTAATAAAATATGAGTAGAAAGATACTTTCCAATTTTCCTGGCCACCAGCCAGCAGCATTTATAAAAATAATTATTTCAAAGCAGTATTGTTTGTTATCATGCTCTACTAGCCCATCCCTCCTACACTTATTTCTGGTATTAGTTTATAGTTGTATTTTCAGATCCAATAACGTATTTATGTGCATGCTCAACATCATCCAGTCACAATTTTTTCTTTAATCTTTCACTGTATGAACCTTGAATGATTTGGATGACTGTATGTAGTAAAATTGCATTCTTTACTTGTGCTGGTTTTGGCTAGGATAGAGTTAATTTTCTTGATAGTAGCTACTGTGGGGCTGTGTTTTGGATCAGTGCTGGAAACAACGTTGATTTTCAGGGATATTTTCCTTACTGCCGAGCAGTGCTTGCACACAGCCAAGGTCTTTTCTGCCTCTCACCCACTACACCAGTGAGTGAGCTGGGGGTGCACAAGAAATCAGGAGGGGACACAGCCAGGACAGCTGACCCCAACCGACCCCAGGGATATCCCACACCATACAGCATCATGCTCAGTGTATAAAGCTGGGTGAAGGAGGAGGAGGTGGAAGGACATATGCAGCAATGATGTTTTTCTTCCTAAATCACCATTATGCATGATGAAGCCCAGCTTTCCTGAAGATGGAAAGTGGTGAATTAATTCCTTGTTTTGCTTTGCTTATGTAATAGACTTTTGCTTTACCTATTAAATGGTCTTGATCTCAACCCATGACTTCTCATCTTTACCCTTCCAATTCTCTCCTCCATCCCACCAAGGGAGAGTGAGCGAGCAGCTGTTTGGGGCTTAGTTGCTGGCTGGGGTTAAAACCATGACATTCTCATATATATCAGTTCTTCATTTTAAAAACAGGTTTTGTTACACTACTTTAAAATGGGATACAATCTTCTGATAGACCATTACCAGTTCCTAGCAATTCAGTTATACAGAAATACTTTAGTCATCTTTAATATCCTTGATGTTGCAATTCAGTTTCTAAGAAGCATAAGGACATATAAAGATACCACACTTTTGCAACATAACATACAGGGAATACATCTTCAATATATCACACTAAGTAGCTGCACAAGTTGCCTACAAAATTTTCTATTTATGCCAGAGAGACAAACCCCTTCCTATCAGGATACAACATACTAACCCCTCAGATAAGACTGCTCTTTTGAAGCAGAAATACCTCTTTTACATTTGACTTCTTTCTCTTTCGGGTTTACATGCCCCTTGGGGCAAGCTAGCAAATTACACAGGAAAATTTGTGATAAGTCAGTCATTTCTTATGCAAATATTATGTTCTGCTTCAGGGTGTATCCTTAAGCTGTGATATTTACCTCATTTTTTCAATGTATTCCTTTTGCTAGAACAAAACGGTGTGTCTTGTAGAAAGGAAATTATACTGAAGTTTGTGATAAAACAATCTGCAGACATTTTAAAAAGCATTATTGCTAGGACTGGCAGAGAATACACAATAAAATTTTGCTGCCAGCAGTTGTCTACTCATTTACAATTCTTATTGGGTCATTGAACATCAGGGATCAAAAAACCCAAGGAATTTTGCTCCTCAGATTATATTAGGTCTTCTACCTGTTGGTGATATATTTAACCCCTTGTGACCCCATTCACATTTACTTTCCCACCAACAGCCTCTGATCTTCATGATGTAAAGCAGCATGAATTCACTATCTCCTCATATTTCTTGCTAACTTGTATTTTTTGTCCAATTAGCAATGACATAGTCTCGACTACCAATGAAAATATGAGAAAAATATTGAAAATTACCTGATTTTTTTTAGTTTCCCGACTATACTCATAACTTCAACATTAGTTCTTCTGAAATTATAGTGACCTGATTTTGATTTCTGAAAGTTATGTACCAATTTCAGATACACAGCTTTACCAGTCTGGCCCACATCAAAGCATTAAAAAGGTCTCAAGGACACTGCTCTGAAGGGTGTGAAAGAAAACCATAGCTATACAGGCTTCCTTCCAGGAAAGATAACACCCTTAAATTGGGTGGGGGATATGCAAGAAAGTCTTTAGATGTTAGAGTTTCATTATGCAACTGCTCAGATGTAGCCATTACCATGACTGAAAATTCCAGCTGTTTTTGGCTTCAAGGCAAAAATTCAAGGTTACTTTAACATAGTTTTCTCTGTATTTGATAATACCTATTTTCTGCTAAGGAAAAATTAGAACAACTTCTGCCTCACACTGCAATTATTTTTTTCATCAGTCAGAGCAGCTGCCAATTTACTACACTTTGTGACCTGTATTAGCTTGGTTTAAAAGCCAATCTAACAGTAATAAGCCTTTCTGAGTAGGAAGAGCCTTGGTGTTCACTATTCAGGGGATGGAGAGGAATGATAACATCAACAGTCCTTGTCAGATAATAAATGCAAACCCAGTTCTGACATCTATGAATAGATTAGTTCCCCCATAATCTTTTACATTAAAAGTCTGTAAAACAAATACAACATGTTCATGAGAAAGGAAATAAGTTTTTTTAGTTTCTAGTATTCATCTGTGTTTTCATTATAGGTATTTCACCATTTCAAGGGTGTCACATTTGACAGTACCACTGCACATAAATATATGACTATCATAAAGCTAGGATAGTACATCTGAAGATAATACAAAAGAAAATAATGCATACCCTGCATATATAACTGCACTTACAAAAGATAACCACTACTAAATTTATTAGAGAAGTCAAAAGGAAGTATATATTAAGAAAGAAAACTTATATCTCTTTCTGAGCAGTATTGTTGTCTACATTACCTATAACAGAAACTAGATTTGACATTCCAGGAAACATTTTTAGACATATTGCTAGATAGCAAGTTAGAATTTTTATTTTCCTTAAGGTTCATCAGTAAACTATTGTGAATTTCATGGTTAAAAGCACTCAGGGAGTAGCCAAAAATATATTTCTTTATCAGCAGTAGTAGTCATTATTAGATTTTTATTAAAAACATCACAGCTCTGCCTCAGTGAAAGCTAGGCAGCTCCTATTTATTTGGGAATTGACTTTGGGCTGAATATCCCTGGGAACCAAGAACTCAACACTTCTGCTACAAGTGCAAAACACAATTCTTTCATCTCTCTCTCTCTGTAGCACAGATAAATAGGTCTCACATTTTAAAAATAACAACAGAAAACCACACCAAAGAAAAATATTCCACTGCAAGTCTAGAGAGAGGATAAGGAAGCAAATAACCTGTGACAGATTTGGTTACTTAATGTACTACTGGGAGGTGCTCAGATCCTGAGGTAATAAACACATTACAAAAATTCATACAGAACAGAATAGTTTAATTCACATGCAAAGCATTGTGCCCAAAGCATCAGGTGTTCCCTGGAGGGATGTAATACAGTGGTGATGAAAATAATTGAATAAAAGAAAAAGCATTTAGAATAACCAACCACAAGTCAGAACAGCTGACACTTCAGAAGAGATTAAAGACAAGGAGGTAGAAGAGACAATGACTCTGGACAGCTGCAAGGACTAAAGTTCAGTCTGAACCAGAATATCAGGCCTATCAGCACGGGGACACTGTGGTATCCAAGACCCAGTGTGTTTGTATTGGTCACAGCTGCTAAATATCCTTCCTGATTGTACCTTCAAACAAGTGTAAAACCATAGTATAAAAGGAGCAGCTGAGGAAAACCATATCCTTTCTCCAGAATGTTAATAAAGAGACATTATTCCAGTCAAGCCATGTTTCTCCTGAGAAAATTACAGTACTAATACTTTTCACATATGTATAGAATGCAAACGAGAGTAGCATAGGTTACAATTAGTTCAGCTTTTAATATAAAAAAGCTATAAATTAAAACACATGGGGGCATTTTGATCATTTTCCACTATGAAATATCTACTAGTGTTTGCTTCAACTGTTCAAATATAGCTGTATTCACATCTCGTTTAAATGTGGGAAATACTGTGGTTTAGGGGAATAAATCATGATACATATTTCCAGACCTGTGTTATTACAGAAAGTCACTCAGTGTTTACACATAAGGGATACATGTTCTGTTTCAGTTCTGTGAAAGATTCAGATCTTTAAAAGAACAAAGCAGAAATAAAAGATCAGAAGTCATAAGTTAAAGGCACAATATAAACTTTTAATTTCAAGTATCAAATAATTATAATAAGCTCAGATCCAGGACTTTCATTCAGTTCACTCTATAGCTAAGCTAAAATCCATTCAGATCTTGACCACCACCACAGGCCAGGTGTCCAGTTCCATGTGCTCCTTTAAGCCCATCTCAACTGAAAATAACTAGAGTGTGGACTGGTTGAGATGATCTGCCCAAATAAGCAAATTTATATACTGAAAATAAGATATATAAATATATCAAATGGTTCAAGCTCTTATTGACTGGTTAGCTGGTATAAATATTTTTACAGTACATTTGCGTTGAGATTCAGACATCCTTACAACCAAACTGATTATTCTTTATGTATGAAACATGCTTGGAATGGAGGATTCTTCTTACTGAAAACTGGAGTTATTTGTGATAACTCTAAGTGTTGCAGATATGCCAGTAGAGATGCTTACTTTGTATGATCATGTTTCAAGAACACATGCATATGTCAAAGGTTCAGCTATTTCTCCCAAGAGGTATACTTGAATGCATGATAATATATTTTTCCTTAATAAAGATCCTCTCTATCACACAACAAAAACAATAGCAGGCAAAAATTCCTATGTTTGTCAAAAAGACAAATACATATTACCTGTTAATTTCATTTTTAGTTTTTCTACATGATGATTCTTTAGTGGACAAATACAACTAAATACATATGATACCTGTTGTAACTCATCTTCAACATTATCACTCCAATTCACTCTGTATGGCATTTCTAGTGGGCCCTGATCAGTATTCTCTGGAAGACCCTGCCATACACAGTTATTGCATAAATGCAGTGCATATGGAATTACTCATGCTAATCCAGAGAAGAAAATTAACATGTATCTTGTATCTTTGGTAAAACAGATCTGAAAATCAGTAGCATTTTTCCAAAAACTAAGATACAGCTTCTACTAGGTAAGAACATGAGGATTACACTAGCTATTTTTATTTTAAGTAGCCTTCATAAACATAAAAGCTAAAGGTCTCAGTCTACCAAGTCCTATAGTATGAAAAGCTCTGGGTTGCTAAAAATTGTATTATGAAAAATATTACAGACTCCTTACTACAGAAGATGCCACAGATGAAGTTAGAGGATACATTTTCTCCTGAGCCTGTTTTGTGTGCATACAACAAAAGGCAAGGTCAGTCCTGGCCTTATAGCAAAAGCTAAAGTGACCTAAGCTACACTGCTATATCATCAGTAGAGAAATCATATTCTCTTTCTATACCTTTTGACCTGCCCTAAATATTGCCCATGGCTTCCTAGAAGTGGGCTATTTCTTCTGTCTGAAGAAGTCTGTACCTCAAAACCTTTTATTGCAGAAGTGTATCATCTGCAATTTGGAAGTTCTCAGGTGAGTTCATTGCAAAAATCAGATGTTTATGAAGAGCTTTTCATGCAGATAGATACTTTTACTTGGTAGAAAGTAGGAGTCTAAGCTGAGTTACACTGATAGGTTATTCTTCAGAGTGCCACACATTTGGCAATGCAACAGTAGCTGCATAAATTTGCATCTTCCAAATCTCAAGGTGGATATTTCTGCACTAAATGTGTTCGTATATATCAGTATAGTACCTGTAAGCATCTAAAAAAAATTTAGACTGATGGTACCAAGTCATACTTCTGTCAGAAACACTCCTGCATACACCAAAACAATACCATATAACAATAGGAGTTAATCCATTTTTAAAAGGCTGATCATTTAGAAGTGTCAATATGTGTGCAAGAGTTCTGTCAAAACTTATTTGTATTTATTAAATCCCCCTTAAAACTGTCAGTTTTCAAATGGAAAGAAAAGGAATTAGCTAAAGTAGCTTAAATACATTTCTATGGGACATTTCACGATTGTGTTATTTTCATAGAAGTAGGACAAGATCTTCATTTGTGAGTAAAAGGAAATGCAGAGACAATATCAGGGATCATATAGAAATTAAAAAGCAACAAAAGGTTTGTGGAAGTATACAACAAATAATAGAGAAAATCCCTATGTAAAAAATGCAAAGTAAAAAAGGGGTAACTTCCCTTGAAAAAGAATTGCTAATTCATAATTCTAGCACAGTAAATCCTCTGTTTATCACAATATTAATCACATTTACTGATGTTCAAATATTTATTATTACTTTGCTCATAAGTACACTGTATTTGTAATAATAATTGACTGACAAACTTAGATAGTGGTGAGTGTCAATAAAGGACTTTTCATTTCAGGTAAAGAAGGGGTTGTCAGCTTCAAGTATTTCCAAGATATAATACCTTCTGTTACATTTGGATAGCTTCGCTTTATAAAAGAATCACCATTTATCTGGCACAAATTAAACTAATAGACAATATTAACTTTTACAGAATTGAAGATTATAATGAACTGAAACACTAGAGGAAAACCATACAGAAGAAAGGTACCTAATAGCTTCCCCAGGGAAAGCCTATCATTTTTTGAACATAAAAATTTTTTCAAGACAGAGATACAAAGTCATACAAGCCTTTCACACAGCTAGAATTTCAATATTAGACCATTAGAACTGAAGAGACAATTTAATTACTGGTCTTAGTACAATCCTCTCCTGGCTCATGCATAAAATTTTCAAATCTCAGGATTCTACCTAAATGATAGACAGGTATTAATGAGAATCCTTTATGTTATCATGCTAACTGATATAGTCAAATAATTTAATGATACCATATCATGCAGATAGCGAGCTATCTGGGCAGATATCCTTTATTATTTGTCTGTATAGCGGTAAGCAAAATGAAGCTTAACATTTTACTGGCAAATGTTTATATTCTTTATTGTTCAGTTAATTCTACACACATTCAGGTTATTTATAACCATTTTACAGCATGGTTAAGGGATTATTTATTTTTCATTTTTTCACAGGATGCTTTGATTTCTAAGCTGGAACCATAGGCAGCTATACAAGTTGCTAACAGTTTTGAAGCTACAACTATTTTCCTCTCTTTCTTAATACTGAAGCAAGAAGGAACTGCAATCACACCTGACTACCCTCAGCATTATCTTCAATGATAATTGAAGATTGTTGATAATTGAAATTGTCAGATATTTTTCTGATATCTTTTGGGAACCAAGCATAAAATACTTCAGAACAGTGATGAGATGAACACTTAAAACTGGGTGCTAAAGTTGCCCAGATAAAAAGGGAGAGTAATAGCCACTAATATTCAGAAACAGGTAGATACACAGATGGCTCTGGTGTTTCTTTCCTTCATGTGAATCAATTCTGTATGAATATTACTATTATTAGCAGTTCCCTCTATATAGTACAGATCCTACCCCTCTCTTCTACTTGATTTCGGCCTCATTACTGTACTCAGAGCTTGAACAAGCCACATCACTGGATGGCTCAGTCTTCATGTCTCATTCCTGTTTAATTTTTCTTCTGTCACCCAAAAAGGTGGGAATTATGATGATTTTTCTTGTAACGTGGAAGCAAGACCAGAAAAAACTTGAGATTGACTACTAATTTATCTTAAAGCAGGCTACCCAATGCAATTATGCTGTCTTTCAGCCATGCCACACTTAGCTGAGGCTCACACGCATTGAACTATCCTAGCCAAAACCCATAAAGCATTCATATACTGTTAAAAGTCTTCTTAGTTCTCTCTATATCTCTATCAGAAACTTGATCATCACTGGATGCTAATCAGTGCAGGATTAGAATTACTATTTGCAAAGGTATTAGTGCTGCTGTACTGCACCACCACCATATCTGGAATGATAATTTTAAAAAGTGAAACAAGAAAGATAAAACAGTTTCTTGCATTAAAAATATACAGGTCACAGAAAACTGGTTTCCTCAAGGAGAAAAAACAGCCCTGAAGGTTACAGCTGTGAAGGTTGTTTTCCACTGCCTCTGCTTTTCAAATGTGATAATGTCCTTTTATAAGCACCCCAGTAAGAGTTTACAACCTTCTCCCAGGGACTGTAAATCCACTGCTTTTCTCCTCTAAATTTTTAACAGATACCATTGTTTCCTCAAATTGCACACAAGGGGGTTGAAAGAATTGAGGTTATTCTCAAGTACATCAAATTCAGTTTCAAGGGCCTTTATGACACACAAAACTGTATCAAGGGATGTTTAATAGGCACAACAGATTCAATCCTGAAAGGTGAGAGAGCACTGCTCCAGCAGATAAGCAGTGTTAACCAAAACTACAACAGAAAGCAACTGAAACAAAGATGTGTTGCCCAAGGAGTCACTGCTTAATGCACCACCAAGCCATTTGTTAATATTAATACAACATAAGATAGTTCTTTTTATTAACCCTCTTTAGGTAAAACAGCTACCTGAGCTAAATGTCTTTGAGGAATAGCAGAGCAGAGATGGTGTCTGACAGGACACTTTCACTTACTGATCCCTCTGTACAGACACTAGAATTGCAAAAACTGATCCATACAGTACAGGGAATGGATTGGGTTTTGGGGTGAGAGAACCCCTTCTAGAGTAAATGAAAAAGTGGGAAATACTTGGGTCATATTCACATCAGAACATTAAATCTCATCACAAGAATCTGAAACTAATTTTTGAAGCAAATACAGCTATGGTTTACATGCTACTTAACAACATCTTGACTTTCCACTACAATTTAAAGAGTAAGCTAGAGTTCCTTTTACATCTGTTTAAGCTGGTCAGAAGCATAGTTTACAACTGGGTTTGGTTATTGCATACTGTCAAATATGACATGAGAACTAATAGCTAGAAATGCTGGAGTGTGAGACCTTCCATGTAGCATAAAAATGTACATTAAGTGTAAATCTTTTTCATCAGTAGAAAAAAAGCATTTCCTTGTTGCCCAGAGGAAGGCAATAAAACATACTGGGCTTTGCTTTATCACTACATTGAAAGCAAATACTAAGGAGATGTGCAAGAAGGTGGAAGTTTTATGCTGTATCTACTTAGGCAACCTGTGTCAACAGTCCCATTATGTGGATGCTATAGTGTGCATAGAAAGAAAGAGAACTTGGTACTAGTTTAATAAAAAATTATAAACAACTCTGTCAGGTTGAATAAAAAAAGTGGAAGATAAACATCAGTACCTAGGAAATAACAAATAAACTTCACCACAAGGTCAGTGGGAAAGGACCTGCAGCCTCTGATTCAATCCCCTACACTGCTGATAAATATTAAATGTAGTTTTTTCCTTAAATATATCAAATCCATCTTTAAACAGAATAGTCTTCTTTCTTAGTTCCCAGTGCTGAGATTGTTCCTCAGAAGTTCGGATGTAATTTCTCATGGATAGAAACAGTTCTCATTTACAGCCCAAAATTATTTATCTCCAGTTTAATACTTGTTTGTGTACCAACATTAACCCTTAACTTCAAGAGTTCTTTTGAATTTCTGCAAGTTAATACACCTGAAGAGAGCCCAGGCTAATTAGGATGAGCACACTGCTGTGTTAGGACACTGTACAGCTTCCAGGACTGAGCTGGTGAGACTGTACAGCTCTGCTGTGCTCTGTGGGCGTCAGCTCTTTATGAAGCTACCACTCCATGTTAGCTGCTAGTATTTCTTCAATCACTGTCAGATACCACAGCTCCTGTCCACTCTAGTTTGAATTCAGTTTTCCAGAATTATGCACAGGTAAGAATTTATGTGCTTTGAGCACTGATAGTTTCCATTCCATACACGTACTCAAAACAGATCATCTAACACACAATAAGGTCACCGTGGGTTTGTTCATAGTTTGGCACACTTGTGGCTCCCAGTCATGTGATGCATAAATATACATTCAGATAATCCACTCAAATGATGAGAACCTTCACTTTGTAGAACTGTCAGTAGAAGACCTCATGATTAAACCTTGAATGTGCATTAACAAGTGTTATTAAACTTTTCTTTCTATAATTTCACTAAACAAAATAATTCAATTTTTCATATATTTCCAAGAAATTTCATTACCATACTATTTTATTGCTTCTTTAGACCACTCCAACACAGATCTTTAAAAAACTCCTGCAGTTCAGTAAATTCCCCTCCATACACCTCATCATCTGCTCTCCAAGCAGCTCTTCAGTCACATTACATTTCTCCTCCTTGTCTTCATTTTATTCTATCTACATGATTTCCCAGGTGATAGCATATCAAAAGTTTTACTGAAGTCCAGAAGTGTTTCTTTCAAGCTTTTGTTGCCAGAGTAGATTCCAAGCTGGTAAAAAACCCAACTTTGCTACAGAGAGGCTGCTTCTCAAAGAAAGAGAAGATATTGAAGATACACTGTAAAGCACATACATACAACTTTGATTTTGCTATCCATGGGAATTGAAATATATAAAGATGTTTCCTACTTTTACATGCACATTATTTTATATTCTTCATTACTTACAATTAAAGATTAGACTGGGAGGAGATAGGCTCTGTGCTGCCTTTGCACTACTTAACTGTTGCACATGTATGTTTGTGTGCAATAACAATGAAGAATCAAAGGAAATTGATTAAGGATCCTAGCAGAACAAGGCAAATAGTGCTATCATTACAGCTGCTTAATCCTAGTGCTTCTATCTAGAAGTTCTGGCAGCTTCATTCCTCTCTGGATTCCTGCCACTTATATCTGTTTTATTTCTGCTGGCATATTTGTAAATATAGAGAATACACATGTGGCAAACCTAAGTTCAATTTGGTGAAACTTCAACAAATACTTTTTCTTCAGTCAGAAATGTGAGACAAAAGTTTCTTAAAACAATTCTTTCTTCATCCTGCTGGATCATTTATACAGAGACTAAATATATTTCACTCTGTGTTTTGATTCTCCGTATAAGACTGACAACTTTATACAATATGCACTTTCTTAATAAAAGCACTTTATCTTGTACTATTTTGTAAAGCAAGATTAGCAATCTCTATACTGGTTATTTTTAACTATTCTAAATCAATAGTGGTGGGTGTTGTGGGTGTCTAATATCTCTAAAAATATCTGCCTTATATTCACAGAGATCATATTATAAAAAAGAAGTCTATTTTGCCTTTCAAAAGACAGGATAAAAGCATTTGGAGGCCTTTTAAAGTTAACTAAGCAATCTTTGTGTTCATGTTTGAAGCAGTCAGCTTGACCACTGCATTACATACTTTTATTTCCTTTGAAACATACAGATCTCTGTTTGCTAAAATCACCCAGAACTATTAGTTATAGAGTTGTGTTTATAGATATATCTATCTGTATCTCTGTATATACACACACATCAGGTATAAACCCAACACCAAGATGATAAACAGCTGATTTTATACCATGTGCAAGATGTAGGATGCCACATGACTTGTGAACAGTGAATGTTGTCCTGAGCTCCCATGGAGTCTGACCACATCTGAAACATTTCTGTTCCCAGAATCACAGAAACACTCAGGTTGAAAAAGACCCTTAGGATCATCTAGTCCAACCATCAGCCGGCCTCTACAGAGTTCTCCCCTACACTATATACCCCAACATCTCATCCAAATGGCCCTTAAACACATCCAGGGACAGTGACAACACCACCTCCCTGGGCAACTTATTCCACCATCTGACCACTCTGTGAAAATTTTTTTCCTAATGTCCAGTCTGAACCTCCCCTGTTGCAGTTTAAAGCCATTCCCTTTTGTTCTATCACTAATTACCTGTGAGAAGAGACCAACACCAACCTCTCTACAATGTCCTCTCAGGTAGCTGTAGAGAGTGATGAGGTCTCCCCTCAGCCTTCTCTTCCTCATACCAAACAGTCCCAGCTCCTTCAATCACTCCTCAGAGGATTTATTCTCCAGGCCCTTGTTTTGCCAATTATTAGGCCTAGTATAAAGATGAACCAATAACCAAATTGAATTTAATACAAAAGGGTCAGTACATAGGTAAGCACTGGGGGGACAAACAAGTCAATCAGATTATACATAATCGACATCAATCCCACTGACCCCAATAACAATTCCACATGACCAACAATGGGTGGAATAAATGGTGAAATGCAGTCTCACATAGAAGGGACGGGAGACAACTGAGTCAACAAGCCAAACACATAAGACCAAGAAAGCCACACACTGAATCTCTACACAGCCCACGTTTACAAAAGCCAGACCTGACTGGAGCCCAGTCCCAAGGAGGCAGGAAGTCCTTCCCCAACAGGGAACTCTGCAAAGTGCATCCACCAGACAAGACAGACACTGCCCCTTCCTGCAAGTGGTCCCAGCTTTTATCCCTAAGTGGGACACCTGACCTTTGTTTACTGAATGCAGACACCTGGGGCTCATTTACCCAATGGCTCTGTCTGCAGGGCCGGCTGCACCCTGGAGGGAAGCCTAAAGGTAAACTCACCCCCCCTTTGTGAAGGGCTGTGGGAATCACCCATATGCCAACCTTAATTTGGGGCTTGGGGTTGAAACCCCAGTATTTCAGTCCTTCGCCAGCTTTGTTGCCCTCCTCTGCACTCGCTCCAGCACCTCGATATCTCTCTCGTACTGAGGTGCCCAAAACTGGACACAATACTCCAGGTGTGGCCTCACCAGTGCAGATACAGGGGGACTATCACCTCCTTACTTCTGCTGGTCACGCTATTTCTAATACAAGCCAGGATGCCGTTGGCTTTCTTGGCCACCTGGGCACACTGCTGGCTCATGTTCAGGGGCTTGTCAGTTAGAACCCCCAGATCTTTCTCTTCCAGACAGCTCTCCAGCCACACCTGCCCCAGCCTGTAGCGATGCATGGGGTGGTTGTGTCCCAAGTGCAGGACCTGGCACTGGGCCTTGTTGAAGCTCATCCCGTTAACGTTGGCCAACGATCCAACCTATCCAAGTCTCTCTGTAGAGCCTCCCTATCCTCATGCAGTCGACACTCCCGCTGAACTTGGTGTCATCTGTGAACTTACTGATGATACACTCTATGTCCTTATCAAGATCATCAATAAAGATATTGAAGAGAAATGGTCCCAACACCGAGCCCTGAGGAACACCACTTGTGACCGGCCGCCAGCTGGATTTAGCTCCATTGACTCCCACTCTCTGGGACCGTCCATCCAGCCAGTGCTTGATCTAGCAGACAGTTCTCTCACCCAGGCCACACGCAGCCAGTTTTGGCTTCTCATTCTTCCTTTGGACTTCTCATAGAAGTCCAGCAGATCTCTATCTTTTACTCACAGGCAAGAAGATTTTCCCAGATCAGATTTAAAGCATTAGAAACATCAAATAATAGGCTGAAGACCTCAAAACTTGTCACTTGTTTAAAGAGTGAAAACACGTTGGTTATGACTCAATATTGCCTGATGCAAGGCAAGCCTGGAAACTGTTTGGAAAAGATAGCAAAATCCAGAAGTGGGAATTCCAGAGTTCAATATTACAAACAATGTATTGATGCAAGCGTTCTGTTTGCCCCACCTCAAACATTCATTGTCTCGTTGTATCACATAAAAGGTTATAGATTTGCCACCTTCTTTTCTCTGATTAACAGAAAATAAAAAAATGTAAACTCAGTTACAGGGAAAAACAGTAAACTATGAACAAATAAATATGTCAAACCATTAATATTTCTAAACCCAGGATTTTAATTACATATACAAGTCAATGGGACAGATTACAGAATTTTTATGACTGCTACTATACTGCAACAGAGGACCTGTTGTTTACAACTGGATAAATACAGCAGTGAATTTAAGCATTGCAAAAACCAGTGTGACTATCCTATCCCAATTTACAGCTTCTGAGAGTACATGGGTGGGTGTCTGCAGTGCTGCATCAACTTAGACCACTAAAGCCTGTATGAAATCAGACCACTGATTGTAGTGCTTAGGTTTAGACATCAAATTCTGGGTACTTTGGTTTGAAGTTATGGCAGAACTCTTTTTTTTTTTTTTTTTTTTTTCTTCAGTCTGGTGGACTCTAACTGTGAGAAATCAGTTCTCACTACTCCTCCTATGTTCTCTAGTTCAAACACTCCTCTCTTTTTACTTGTGTTCATTTTTTTTTTCCTTTAGGTCTCTTCTATTCTTTACTCACTTATTATTCAGTTGCTCATTCTGATTTTTTCTTCTCTTTCTTTAGTTCCTTATCTACTTATTATTCAGTTGCTTATTTCAAAGCATTATGGAATTCATGCTAGTCTGCTCACATTTTCTAGTGTTGAGCAGTCACATCAGGAAAGTTTTTCTACTCATGGCTTCAATTTATCAAAATAACTGCTTGGTAAGTAGGACTAATTAAAAATGGAAGCAGTTCCACCTTTCTGGAATATTTGCCAATATTCCTTATTTGATAGCTAAGACGTAATACTGTCTGTATAACACAGGCTTCTGACCTAATTCAAGACAGATCTCTCTGTCTTCACAGTGTTAACACTACACAGTGTACACATACACTCAAGTCTCTCTGAGGCTAGAAGAGCCAGTCTATAGAATAACATTTAGCAGTAACCTATTTCACATGGGTAATGCATTAAGGGTTGAATTATTCAGCATTGATGTAAAGCTTTGAGGTCTTTTATTTAAGTCTTCCCATATGTCTGTGTCCTGTCTGAGCCCAAGCACCACCAGAGTAGACATTCAAAGTAAAGTGTATAATTTTATAAGCATACTCAGTCAAACTGTCATTTTAGAAGCTATATAGCTTTCCATCTTTTAGAGAAAAGAGATAAGTAATTTTCTGTGTGTGTATATACAGTGTTCTTTTTTAAACAAGAATAATATGGTTTATATGTTGTGTGTCAGAAGCCACTTAACTAAAAATATGACAGGATTATTTACTGTGAAGAACACACATTACATGGTATGCCTCACATTCTTGAAAAGGATGATTTTACACAGGTGGTCTCTGAGCTGAAATACTTAGGTATTGGATGAAGGGGATATACTCAGCCAGATATTCTGAAAGCATAAGCTAGCTAGCCATTATTTCCAGGCTATTATTAGCTTTGCAGCACTTTCTATAGTAGCAGCCTGCTGCTTCACAACCAGCTGGTTATCACTTTCAAAGCTTTTCCAAATTCTTTCTGGAATTTCTTTGGACCTCCCTCCGGAAAGATTCCATTTTCTTTGGAGTTAAGGGACATCAAAAGATTAGATTGCATCAGACTTTTTAAGAGCGAGCTTTATTCATCTCAGAGAAAAAGCAGAATTATCAAGCCATCTGACCATTCTAGCCTTCTGAAAAACCTTTTTGAAAATGTTGTTAAAGACTACCCAAGCCTGATCTTGACCCTGTTCTGTATTTAGTTCTAAATATATTTTGAAGGCGTATAGAAATCTGAGATAAGAAGTCCCCAAATGAGAGAGATCAAACTGAGAGGAATTTCATTTTATGGTAACTAGTGGTTTGGTATTGTGTGCTTTTAATTAAGCCAGGAAAAAATACATTCATTTTATCTGAACTAGTAATTTAACTCCAACTAAACATTTAACAGATTAACAGTGCTAATGCCTATATAGTAACATCATAGCTTTTTTATGAACAGGTTTCTATGCAACAGGATAAAAAGTTGCCAAGCACAGAACTGAATAATACGTAAATCTGTGGCTGAATGTAACATATTTGAGCAAAAGTAAGCTGCAGCAGTATAGACCAGTAGGCTGAACACCGTGTACGGGATTTGAGAAAGCTGGGTTCTTGCTTCACCGTTTATTGCTTTGGAATAATGTTTTATATGGAATTCTTACCATCTTTTCTATTTAAACTACAAGACCCTAAGAAGAGGAACTCATCACTACTGTTAAAGTCCACCATTCAGTTCAAAGTGGGGAAGCTAAAGTAAATCTGGGTAGCAGAAGGCATGCAGCTGTGTAAGTGCAGAGCTTTTCCCAGGCTGAGTTCTCAACAGTGTCAAGGCTATGAAACTCAAATATCTGAGCAAGCCTGTAGTAAAAATACTTCTCAGGTATCTGTGCATAATACTCCACAACATCACGTAAATACACCCCTTATGTGCTCAGACATGCCCAGGACAGTAGGTCCTGAACTTAGTCTGAGCCTCCAGAAAACTGTTGCATAAATAATAGTTCTTTGTTTCTTAAAGCTGCCATGTACATCTTTGTTCTCATGTATACATGGAAAAATGTTGCACAAAAGATGTTGAGATAGGCACATAGCAGGGTCCATAGTTCATGGCGTACATTCAAAGTTCAAGGACTTCAGTGTTACCTTAGGGTACAAATGGAGGTGAGAAGGGGGTGGCAGAGGGAGGAAAAGGAAAACTCTGCCCAGGAGTGAGCAGGGAAGAGAAGTGATGAACTGCCTGGACAATATCTTCCTCAGGCTGCTCACTCCAGAGCAGAGAGTGGTGATGATGAACATGACCATGAGTTCCCCCAGCCCTATACACTTTTAATCTGGATCCTCTCAATATCCCTGTTGGTAGTTGCCATTTATGATATCTGTAGTGGGACTGAAGCATCCTTAATGTGCATGTTGACACAAGTGTTGCATGCTTACTGATTACTCAGCTTTTGTGCATAGGTAATACTGAACAGATATTCAAATACCTATTATTTTCTGCATTCTGCACTACGTTTTGGTCCTTCTCTGTTCTAAAAAAAAAGCTCATAATGAGTAAGAAAATGCAGGGAAAGAAGGGATGATTCTTGCAGGAATGGCAATTGCTTCCCATGAGAATCTGCCATAAAAGCAGTATCAGGGTTTGCAGGTGCAAGGCCATGAGAATAACAGCAAAAGAACAGCAGCATAAAACAAGGGAAAGAATCCTGCCACCGAGACCCTGGAAAAACAACACTGCTGCAACAGCTTATTTCAAAGTTACAGCGCTGGGAGTGGAAGACCTGCTACATAACAGGAAACAGGAGGGTCCTCAGAATGGCAAAGGTTACGTCATCTAAGGCACCATGCACCAAGAGGTTTGTCAAGGAAGTAGAGAGAGTTTGGATTAGGTATAGACACCACACTTACCAAGTCCCCTTTGCACAAACATTAAGTGGAACATTACAAATTCATCTTTAAAAACCCAAAGACCACCCAAATTGTATTTTTGCCATTAACACTTTCTTGTAATAAGGTTACTTTTTTCAGTTAGACTTAGTTGTTCTTTGAGATCTTTATGTTCATCATCCTTTCAAGCACTGCACTATATTACATGTACATATTTAGGATATGATATTTTACACATTTATTTGAACAAAGTATGACCAAGGACAAGATTTCTCTGTTACCAATGGCTTGTATCAGCCTTAAGGGGACAATAAAATTGCTTCATTTCATTTACTCAGAGAATTCATGTACTTGTCCTTAAAATTTAGTAAGTACATAATGTACTAATTCACATCTAGATAAGCTCATAAATTACTAGTGTTGATTTCTTATATATTTAATATTATATTTACTTACACTTAGAATTTTTGCTACATGTCACCACTTTTTTGGATCATGAGAAAACTGTACCTTAAATTGAGTTATTGGCTATGCACCATAAACACCTAATGCAGTATTCTCACTTTAAATGTTCAGATCTGTAAAGACACATTTTTGCATTTCCACTTGTATAAAAATGCCGCTGGTAGTTTATACTCCATAAGATCCCTTCAATGCAATAAGAGATTTATTTGGGTATCCCCTGTTAATGCTAACTGGCAGAATACACATGAATTCCCTATGCATTAATAGGTAAATAAAACTCTAAAAACCCTATCTATTTGAAAATACCAAGCACGCACAGCTTTCAAATCATGATTGGGTGATTGTTTTTAAATCACCAGTATTTTACCTCCTCCAGACTTCCCTGTTTCTAATTATAAAATATATTTCACAATTAAAACTACTCGTACAGGTACATCTTCTGTTATCCCAAATGTTCTATTCTTAGTCATCCCTTTAAAAAAAGAGTCCTGACAATAAATAATTTTAACTTGATTCTACAGAAAAACCCCATGCTTTTAGCATAAAGCAGTTTTTATTCTAGAAAAGTTTTGTTTTGCTACAGAAAGTGGTTTGAATTATAAATAGCTTATCTGATACAAATTCAAACCTGGAAACATAAGCAATACAAACCCATCCTGATTTCTCTGAATTCCATGAACTCAGCAGGAGAGTAAAGTCACAATCTGGCTTCCACACTTGTATTTCATTAGTAACTCTTCAAATAAGTGTTATGCATTTAAAATTGAACTAATAGAAAATACCAGTGAAGGGTGACATCCCTCAAATCTCTCTTTAGCACTGTGATTCTGTCAAATATTGTCAATTAAAAACTCCACAGTTCCTGTGCTGCTGGTTGAACAGAGAAATACATCATAATTCCTGAAGAAGAGTTGATATTTTTATAGTCTATCTGACATGATACCCAAATACAATCAAGGCAGACAAGTATTCCCTAAATTATTTTCCACAGCAATAAAGACTGAACAAGAAAAAGCTGTGCTCTAATTAAATGTATAAGAACCTGGGATTATCAATAATTACACTTTGGCACTCTCACTAACTCCTTTTTTCAGCTGGTATAAGTCAACCTGCTGTCATTTATTATCTTTACTTGGAGGAAAAAAAAAAGTTAATGCCAATTTGGGGTTGATATACTATAAAACTTGGTTGATATCTGCTCAGAACTATCACAAATACGTGCAACATTCTCTTCTTAGTATTGAAATATGCATTGCATGAGGTTATGCAAATATATTAAAGTTCTCAAAATGATGTCAAAGTTATTTCTCCTACTGTCTAGATCAAACACCTAATAAACCCAAATTTGTGGCATAAAAGGGCTGCAAGTTATAAAATCAACTTCACATAGCCCCCAGTGTGGATTAGTATACTACCAAATTATAATTGGTTACATCTACAGTAGGGGTGATCTGCTGCTAGTGCAGGTTTTCTAGCATAGTTGAAGAATGTTTTTAGCTCTCTGTTGTTGCTGACAAAACTCTCTCCCACTTCAGTGATATCCCACTTCAGCCAAGCATGAGAACAATGTCATCATATAACATCACATATGAATTCTTTAAAATAGAATTTTAGTTGTCACATATAACACACCAAAGAAAAATCTAGCGTTATATGTCCTCAGAGACATCTGTCACTGTAATATCCTAATATCTTCATGACAACTGTCAAGAACTTTCCAAAACACCAGTCAGTTTGGAGGTAGTTTAAGCAGACAGGAGACAGAGCGGCAGAATATCAGACAGGCACAAATGTTGCTCCCTACTCCGAAGTCAATGGCAAAAGTTAACCTGCTCTCACACTTGCCTAGATGTAATAAATAAGCTAAATAACTACAGGCTGTCTCCTTGGGATTATACAGCTCAATATCTGAAACTGTAATGCAGAACTGCCACACGTGGGCAGACCTGCTGTTCTGCTTCCAACGGCGGGCAGTGGCAGATTCCTACATAGGAATCAAATGAGAAATGGGATTAGGGTGTACTTAAAGCATAGACAGATGGTCATTCTATTTAGCATGACCATTTTAATATAAGCTAAAGAGATGTATGCCATCTTCTATTGTAACAATACAGAGTCATGCAGAACATTTTCTCATTCTACACAGACACATTGCAACGGAAAAGGATATACAGAGTGCATGTAAAGGGTTCTTTCTGGAGAGGAAAAGCAACAGCAAGTATAAGCAGACATTTTAGAGCCCGTATCTGACCCATCAGGGTATGTTAATCTAATCTAGACATGTTCATAAGAATACGATGCATATTCCAAAAGTATATTTCAGGTTTGTCATGGACAAATGAAAAATTCTGTTTTAAATCTTTTCACCATTAAGTGCTTATCAAATACATTTTCATGACAAAGGGGCTTTAGCTACATTGCAGGATAACAAAGGAGAGAGAAATGTTAGGCTTCCTCAAATTTTAACATTTGAAAAGCTGAAGACAGAGCAGTAAGTGATACAAGCAAGAATGCTCAAGAAACAGCTCACACCATCTGATTTAATTGGGTTATAGAATTAAGTTGTGCCAAGAAAAGATTTCAAACTTTGCAGTCATTTTAACAGCTATGGATAGATAGTTTAAAGGCCATCAAAGTGGAAGCTCATGATAGAATGAGTCATAGAATTGAAGCTGCCAAGAAATGTGAAGGGCATACATAATAAGTACTTACTAGGGCTGCTTGGCTATTTGGTATGTACTGTACGATCGATCGTTGAATGCGCCAATCTAAAAATGCAGAACAGAAAGGATAAATAAAGTAGAATCCTTCAAAAGCCTTTGTCCAACTGAAGCTAATTGTTACAAAACCATCTCAATGCTCAGCTTTGTTCTCACCATTGCATGCGTGGGATTGTCTGAGAATTCAACCTACTTAATTGATTTTTTTCTTATGTGTCTTTGGATAATGTTTTAATTTGGTGAGCATGAAAGGGAAAGTGGGGTTAATGTCCTACCAAAATGTAGTTGAGACACTAATAAATATTTTAGACA
Organism: Athene noctua; assembly: GCF_965140245.1. NCBI lineage: Eukaryota > Metazoa > Chordata > Aves > Strigiformes > Strigidae > Athene > Athene noctua. The sequence continues at coordinate 23,087,706 of NC_134041.1, forward strand.
GGGTTGGTTAAGGAATTAGTAATGTAAAATATACGGCTTCTATTTTGCCCCTATACAATAAAAAAAATGTAACTGCAAAGGCTTCCCTCAATGACCAGAAATGGCATAAACTTGCCTCCCCACTAAGAGAAGACAAAATTTTGGGATCATTCTCTACGGCCTCAAGATATGTCCTAGGTGCTGGGAGCTTGCCCGAGTAAAGCACAAAGGATCAAGTTTCTTTGCTTCATCCTATTTTAAAGGAAAACTGAATGAAGGATATTTGGTAGTGATCAAATGAGGACTGCTGAAGTAGGAGACATTTCCTCAGTGAGCCCCTTCTCTGGCTCATCTCACAGCAGCAGGGAGGCCAAATCTGGCCATTTTCAGTAGCTGTTATGCTTCGCAATGGAGCTCCTCTCACCTCTTAGCAATAGTAAATGCACACACACAAGCAATACATATTAATATGTTTATATGCATGAGGAATTTTAACATGCTCAAGTTAGCTAATATTATTTTTAAGAAATTTCCTGTGTGAGACTACTACAAGAAAACTGGTTTTAAAACAAAGCTGTACAAAGTGCCAGAAATTTTAATGACCTGGAGTGGAAAGTGCAGCTGTGCAGCCCTGACCCTGTTCTACTGCCTTCTCGAGACTACTCTATCCAAATAGAATCTTTCCTTTGATATAGACATTTTCCTTAAATGTACCAGAACTCGGTTTCACTCTCCCAAAGAGCAAAAGTGCAAAATCCTGTCTTTAAACAATATGCCTTTTTGAGGTTCTATGAGAACAAATGAGGTTACCTGTTTCCAGGTTAAGTCAATGTTGGTAGAATAGATATTTTACTATAGTTAACTACTGAGGACGCATTTGTTTAATTTATGAGGATGAGCTAACCTCTCTACCATGTGCCATAAAACTGCCTGGAGCAGTGCTGGGCAAGCCCCAGTATGTGTGCTCACACAAAAGGACTCTCAAGAAAACAGCTGTTTGCCATTATCCCCTGGCTCGTGAGGGTAAATGGAGTCATACTCAGTCATGACATCATCTAGCTGCAGGAGTAGGATGTCAGACAATAGTCATTACCAACTAGGAGATGGCCCAGGGGCTGACAGATGAGGTGTCAGCACAGGACCAGCGGTGAGGCTCTGTTGCTGACCGCTGGGTGACGGATGGGCAGTGCAGCTGGGACAAGGGCTGCGGCAAGCTGCCACCCAGCACAACCACCACCAGCCACGCTCCCCCAGGTGGCCCTGGCTTGCAAAGCAGGGGAAGACCACAGCGAGAGGCTTTGGGGATGCTGCACATGCAGGTCCTTGATTTGGCAGCATGTGCAGAGGACAATACTCTTGGCTGACCACAGCCACTGACTTGGTCATGGCCAGGAAAGAGCTGCCACCACCAATTTTAGGAGCCTCAAGCCCCCATCACCTCCAGGTGTGGCTATCCTCATCCTAAAACACACACACAGGCAAGTGCTCCATCATGAGATACTGTTTTAGATGCATGCAGACACACAGAAATACATCAGCCTGCTGTACACACGAAACAGTCTTCCTCTTCTCCCTGTGCGTGGACGCTCACTTTCGCACCCACAGCACCTTAGTATTCATGATTTATGGATAGTTTGCACAACAGAGAAATCAATCCCTTCATCACTGTTTCTTATATATAGCCAAGGTAAGTCATGAGGTGCGTTTGGCCATGAGGTACCAGATTAACCGAGCGCTCCTTCAACTTGAGAAGTAACAGTTCCAGCAAAGCCAAGAAGCTGCTTCAGCACTGTGCTGGCCACACTGCTCCCAGCCTTTTGTGAAGGGTGCATCCAAAACTCAGCTGCTCAGAGAGGCTAAAAGGGCACTGCATGCAGAGCACTGTACAGCTCGAGTCCCAGTACCTTGAGGTCTGGGGGCATCATGTGTGGACATCAAAGAAATCTTGTCTATTATTCATAGGCATTAAGGAACAGGACCCTGTTATGAACAATGACTTTCTAAATCACTGTGGCTTAGTAATTGAATTTGAACTGTTCTTGTAAACAAAGAGGGGAGGAAGAAATATATTTGGAGAAATCAAAGGAATGAATCAACCACAAGACCACAGCAACTAAGTATTTCCCCTGATAGTTGGTGAGTTCAATGCAATTTAGATTATATTCAGTAAGTAAAACTTTGGCTTGTGATATTAATGGGCTCATAATAGCTTCCTCTGGGATATATATTACTTCCACTCTTGTTAAAAGTTCCTTTGATAACTTATTCATCACTTTGCCTTTTAAGAGTTACAACATGTTTCTTAATACATTTAGCATGCGAGTCCTTCTGGAAAAAGGTTTTTGACCTTAGGTAATTTGAACTCTCATGATTTATTGTGCCAAAACTAGAGAGAGTAATTTCAGATGTACCATTCAAAAAGATCTAGGAAAAGACAAAAGAAGAAATAAAGTCCCCATTGACAGAGACTGTAATCTCAGAATAATTTGACCTTCATTGAAGATATTCTCATTTAACTACAAATAAACAGTATAAAAATGGACAGTATAAATAATGCCAATAATAGAAAGATAATGAGGTAATAAAAATAAGATGTATGCAAACAAGACAACATTGCAATACTCACCATTACTGAACATTTTACAATCAGTTATATAAATATTTTTCTTCATGTTTAGCAATTTTAACATACAATTATTTTCAGAAAACATACGGCTTGAAAAAATTGATGTGCCTTCTTGAAACATTACTCAGAAAAAATAAGGGTCAGAAGTCAAGACTGATAATGAAAATAAGCAGTAAGCTTACATTTACACACACTTAACACATATGGCAGTCTTACCTCTGTGCCTGGTAAGACAATGGAGCAGGTCTTCCTGGATACTATGGTAGGGCACATGGAAAGTAAGGAGGTGATTGGTGACAGCCAACATGGCTTCACCAAGGGCACATTGTGCCTGACCAATTTGGTGGCCTTCTATAACAGGGTTACAGTGCTGGTGGATAAGGGAAAAGCAACCGACAACATCTACCTGGACTTGTGCAAAACTTCTGACACTGTCCTGCACGACATCCTTGTCTCTAAATTGGAGAAACATGGGTTTGATGGATGGACCACTCACTGGATAAAGAATTGGCTGGATGGTCACACTCAAAATGTTGCAGTCAACAGCTTGATGTCCAAGTGGAGGGCAGTAATGAGTGGTGTTCCTCAGGGGTCAGTGCTGGGACCAGTGATGTTTAACATCTTTGTTGGCAACATGGACAGCGGGATTGAGTGCACCCTCAGAAAGCTCACTGGCGACACCAAGCTGTGTGGTGCAGTCAACCTGCTGGAGGGAAGGGATGTGCCATCCAGAGGGACCTGGACAGGCTGGAGAGGTGGGTCTGTGCAAACCTCACGAAGGTCAACATGGCCAAGTGCAAGGTCCTGCACATGGGTCAGGGCAATCCCAAGCACAAATACAGGCTGGGTGATGAGTGGATTGAGAACAGCCTTGCAGAGAAGGACTCGAAAGAAGTAGTATAATAGATGGAAAACTGACTATGAGCCAGCAACGTGTGCTTTGCTGCCAAGAAACCCAACTGTATCCTGGGCTGCATCAAGAGAAGTGTGACAGCAGGTCAAGGGAGGGGATTCTCCCCCTGTACTCCACTCTCCTGAGACCCCACCTGGAGTCCTGTGTCCAGCTCTGGGGCCCCCAACATAAGAAGGACACGGAGCTGCTCAAGTGGCTCCAGAGGAGGCCATGAAGATGACTGGGGAGCTGGAGCACCTTCCCTATGAGGACAAGCTGAGGGAGTTGGGGTTGTTCAGCCTGGGGAAGAGAAGCTGTAGCTGCCCCCTCCCTGGGAGTGTTCAAGGCCAGGTTTGAGCAACCTGGGCTAGTGGAAGGTGTCCCTGCCTATGGCAGGGGGTTTGGAACTAGATAATCTTTATGGTTCCTTCCAACCCAAACCATTCTATGATTCTATGATATTGTGTCTTAATATATCAATCTATAAAATGTTTATCATTTCATCTATTATATGCCACTTTGAAAATTCCTCCAAATGCATGCCTGTAAATAAAACAAAAACTCTTTAAAAAACAGTGAGGGATAGACATCAAAACAACCTGAATCTTCAGAGCACAGGTGTTTATAGATAAAAGTCACTGATTTACACTACACAAAATGAAAAAATGAATAAAATTAGATACCTGATAGACAGGTAGGTAAAATTTAATTTAAAGGAAAATAAAGAACATACACTTTTAGGCTTCCCCTTTGAGGGATACTCATACAGAATGACTTAGACATCTGCTTCACAGCAATGAGCTAGGCACAGCACCTTACCTATGTGAAATGTGAGCTAACCTGTCCAGCAAGAGAGAGACATAGGCTCTTCTCATACAGAAGAAAATGCTCACTTATAACAATTATTATAACAGAAACACTGAATCACAACATAGGTTACCCAGTGGTTATTGTATATACATGTTGCGGTAGAGACTGACATGACAACTTTTTTGCAGCAGAATAGCCATCTTTATTGTTCCCCCATCTCTTATATACTTTATTTTTTTATCCATACATCATTCTTATTGGTTACATGGCTGTTTGTCTACTACTTTACTGGCTACTTTTCTTAAAATCCCCCACTGTTTGTGTATCTGACAAACACAGTATTTTTCTTCTTTCTCCTTATCTTCAGTTCCTTTCTCAGGCTGACACAGCACTCCTCCAAGACTTTTCCAGCTGCTCAGGGGTACACAACAAGCTGGTCAAGGTCAAACTGTTCTCTCTCTGTCAGGCATTCAACAGACCCTCTGCCTCCCCCAACAATTCCTCCTTTTTGTATTTGTGCTAAGAATATTGCATTGGCAGTCTTCTGCAGGAGTCTGATGAGACATGGCAATGTTAAAAGCACAGTTATTATGATCAGGAAAACTACCCCTACAGTTTTTACCAGAGATATCAACCATTCAGACAGCCCCCAACCTTTAAACTTCCTTGTCAGCCAATCTAAGCCATCATCTTCTGTTAAACACTTAACTCTATCTTTTAACTGTTGTATGCTCTTATGAATTGATTCAGAATGATCTGCAGTTGCTGGGGAACCCTGGTTGCAGCGAGGATTTAGAATACCTTTCCTTATAAGTTGGAAATCCTACATGATGCGTCCATCCGTAGGTGAGGCATCCAACATCGCTGCAAGAAGGTCCAGCCTCTAAATCAACAGGCCAAAATAACTGGCAATTTTCTTTGTGCAGAATCATCTGATTTCATCCTCCTGTTGGGTTCCACCTAGAGCCTGGCCACCACTCAAGGGGGAAAACCAAAGGAGTTTCTAATAAGGTTAAACATTTGAGTTCTTAATTCTTGATATTGCTAAACAAAGTGAGTTGAATAACACATTCTTATAGCATTTCATCCTTATTAATAACTACCATTAAGGAGTTGCAATTACTGTTAGCATTTTCTCTTAAAAGAGTTGGCAATCATAGCGTGATTAAGAACAGAGATAGTCTGTTTTGTCCTATTGCAGTAGCAAGCATTACCCATACATTCTGTTTAAATGATCAGTTAAAAGAGCGCAAACTGTAGGCACAGGGGCATCCACAGCACCCACAGCCGGCTCCTGAGTCTCCAACAAAAGCTGCCTCTTATGCCTCAGGTATGGTCGCACACACCTTGCCAGTAACCATTGGGGGCCGTGACCTGTGGAAACACAAGCATAACCTCTTCCCCAGGTTAATAACTCACATGGTCCACTCCAGTGGCCAGTAACTAAATCTTTAACATGTACTTTGATGCCCTTTTGCAAATTCTGTTTTGAAAAAAGAGAAGAAAAGTGTTGAAAAAGGGGTGGCAAAGAAGAATTATCCCCATAATGGAGAAAGTTAAGAACACAAACTGCTTTGTCTAAACATGTCTGTGGTGGTTTCCCAACCATTCCCCCTTTCTGTTTTTGAAGCTGTTGCTTCAATGTACCATGTGCACGCTCAACAATTGCTTGTCCTGTTGTGGAATGAGGAATACCTGTAACATGAGTAATACCCCACAGATTAAAAAATGTTTGAACTTTCTTTGAAACATATGCTGGGCCATTGTCCCTTTTAAGTTGGTGTGGTACCCCAAACATAGTAAAAGCCTTCTGCAAATGTCAAATCACATCTTTTCTTGCTTTTCCATTATGTGCTGTTGTTACCAAAGCATGAGAATAAGTATCAATAGAAACATGAATATATTTCTGACAACTAACCTTATTTATATGAGTAACATCAGCTTGCCAAATCTGTAAGGCCTGCATACCTCTGGGATTAGTACCAAAACACACTGGAGTGTGAGTTCCTTGATAATCAGGGCAAGCAGTTTCAGTATGGGACAAGCTAAACTGGTGTTGTAAAGCTCAAAAACTTTGATGAAAAAATTGATGCGATGATACAGCTTGTTGCTTCATGTTAGGAACAGTACTCAGGGCCATAGCAGAAACAAGAGCGTCCACTCTGGCATTACCTCCCGTATAAAACCCTGGTAAGGTAGTATGACTATGAATGTTCATGATAAAATAAGATTTTGTTCGTAGCTGAATACTCTTCTAGAGTTCTAAAAGCACATTGATTGTCTGACATAATCTGAAGTACTTTGCTTAGTCAAGAAACTAAGTTAGCTACAATATGCTGAGTCGGCTACAATATTTACAGGAGTAGAAAAAATGGAAAAAACAACAGCCATTGCACGCAGCTCTACTACTTGTGGAGAACTTTTTTGATATACTACTTTGTTGTAGCAGTTGTTGTTTTCATACCATAATACTGCTGCTTTACCTGTTTTTCCTGAGCCATCTGTAAAGACAGTGGGGCCTGTCCAGGTTCTGGCTGGCTTAAATTTTTCCAAGCAAATGGTATTTCTTGAGCAAATTTCATTAGCGGGTGCGATGGTAGATGATACGATATCTGTCCTGGAAAACCCGCCATGGCTGCTTGTAGCTCAAAATTATTTGCCAGACATCAGTCAAAATACAAATTTTGAACAGGTAAAACAATTGTAGCTGGATCACGCCCTGTTAGTTCTAAACAACGTTTTCTGGCTTTTACGATTACATCAGCAATAAGTTCAGACAATCCAGGAGCAGTTTTTCATGGCCAGAATTATAAACTCTTCCATTCTAAAATATGTAATGGGTCATCCCACTCAGGATTCCACTGCACCAAATGGCACAGTTTTGTCTATTAGTACAAGGAATTGTACTAATTGAGACAGATCTATTTGAGAAACAAACCATCAGTTTCTGTACATCATTGAGTGTTTTAACTTCAAGGTTGAGTTTCACAGGTTGGGGCACAACCTGCTTGCTTGTAACTGTCATTCCCAAACATTTCCAGGATTCTACCTTTTGTACCTTTTCAGGGGCAATAACCAGTCCATATTTTTGTAATGAATCTCCTGCCAAATTCTCTCGTTCAACTGCTCCTTGCTGTTTGATGCTAACAGAATGTCATCCATGTAATGGTAACAATAACTAGTATGAAATTTTTCCCTTACAGGTGACAAAGCTTGTGCTACAAACCATTGACAAATTGTTGGCGAATTTTTCATGCCTTGTGGTAAAACGTTCCATTGATACGTGTTTGAAGGTTCCACATGCTTTAAAGAAGGCACAGAAAATGCAAAAAAAAAAAAATTTTTTGTTTGGGCTTTTTTTTGTGATTACAAACACCAGGGTATTGTTGGGAGATAATGGACATGTGAGCAATCCTACACATGTGCATGCCTCGGCAAGGACATAGAACAAAGAACTCAGCAACCAACTCCAGGAGATGGGTTGGGTGGAGAAAGACATTTGAGTGTGGCTCTTATTATCCAATCGTGAGAAGTCTCGAAGCGCATGGACAAAGTTAACTGTCCAATCATAAGGATTGTACCACGTACTGTTTGCATGCACAGGAGAAACCGATAAAAGGGCTTGCTTACCTTCAATAAATGGGCATTGCATGATCATACTGGTTGTGTGCGTGTCCATATCTCCCACATCTGGCGCCTGAACAGGGACCCTCAAGACTGGCACAAGTCTTCGCTGAGGACTCGACGGAGGTGCAATCGAGGGTGGAAAGCCGGTCGAAACTGATCCAGACTCTGCCCCGGGGTCTGAAGGTGAGAAGCAGTGCTCTGTAATTTGGGTTGAAGATCTGCAAAAAGAAGCGGCGGCCGGGGAGGAATGGGGTCTGTTCTCGGCAGGGACGAGCAAGCAGTGAAAGGCCTCCAAGATACCCTCTCCATGAGAGGTATAAAATACGGTAAGTCCACCCTGAAAGGCTTGGTGAAATAGAGCCGGGACAGAGGACTTATCTCCAGTGCAGGTCTCATATTTGAGATATCTACCTGGGAATCCATTGGAAAAAAAGCTTTGGGACGCAATGAGTGGGGGGGAAGGTCGGCAGAAGAAGTGAGCGACTATCCCGTGCTCTGGAAGTTGATCCGTGAGACAGTAGAGTTGCTGAGTGACGACCACGTGGCTGGTGACCGCGCGGCTGGCGACAGCGTGGCTGGCGACCACACGGCTGGGGGCCACGTGGCTGGGGACCGCGTGGCTGGTGACCACGCAGCTGGTACTTCCGCCTTTGCAGCGGTAGAAGCAGCTTCTGGCTCTGATACGCCGCCTCCGGTGCCTGCGCCGCTGGCAGATCCCATCGCATTATGTCAGCTGAAAAACCCGTTTGCCTCATCGGTGGCGCTGGCGGGGCCGCGGCGAGCTGCGGGGGTTGGAGTGGGAGCCGCGCGGGCGGGAGCGGGCGGTGCCGGAAGCGCGCCTGGCGCCGCCCCAGAGGAGAGCGAGGGGAGAGCGGGGGAGACCCCAGAGCCTGGCGGGGGGCGGGGCGCGGATGGGCACGTGGGCGGGACTGACGTATCACCGCCTGCGCCTGCCGCGCACGGAGAGAAACCCCCCGCCCCACGAGTCGGCGTTTCAAACACAGAAACTCCACTCTTGCAACTCATAGACAAGCTTGAAATACTGGCTGCAACACGGGAGGAGAGGATGGAGCACAGATCATATACCTCTTCATCTGGCAAGCAACTGCAACCATCTGCTCCTGACCCGCCACATGAGTATTCGGTTCCAGTACCTGCTTCTAATCCATTCTTGCCATCATCACAGGCGGAGGCTGCGCTTCCTTCATCTCACCCTACAACTTCACATCTTTTTTCTTCACAGGTGCAGAGTGCCTCTGTGTCCACACGCCGATGGAAAGGGATTATTAGAGATGCTATAGTGGAGGGGTCTTTTATTCCTGAAAGCATACAAGCGTTTCCTGTTTCTATTAATAGTGTTAGTGGTACTAATAAATGGGATCCTTTAGATTTGAAATTGCTTGAAAAGGCTAGAGCTTCAGTAATGCAAAATGGTCTTCATCATCAATTAACAAAACAAATTATTAATTATATTTTTTCATCATCACTGTTAATTCCAAAAGATATTGATCAAATAGCAGCAGTTATATTAACTCCATCTCAAAAAATGTTGTTTGAAAGTGCATGGACTAAATTAGCTAATAATGAGCAAGCTCAGCTGCAACCACAAGGCAATCCACTTTATCTCGTTCAAGCGCAAATGTTGTTAGGTATGTTAGGTACAGGACCCTTTGCAACAGTAGATCTGCAAGTCAATTTATCTAATGAAGTGTTGTGACTATCACAGTCAATAGCTTGTCAAGCCCTAATGTCTGTGCCTGATACAGAAGGGAAACTGTTGCAACAACTAGTTCACACTCTTGATCAGAGAAGAGTTGTCTCCTTTATTACTCACATCAGAAGTCACCAGTCCAAAGAAGGATTAGGGTATGGAAATGAACTAGCTGATCAATTGGTTGCTCCAGCCTGGTCTGGGCCCTCTCCAAATTTGTTTGCACAAGCTAGAGAATCTTACAATTTTTTGCATCAGTCAGCAAAAATGTTGCATAAACAATTTAAAATTCCTCTTACGGATGCGAAGGGCATCGTTGCCTCTTGCCCATCCTGTCAAAAAATAGGGTTTGGCCTGGGAACAGGAGTTAACCCACGGGGCCTATCACCTTTGCAATTATGGCAAATGGATGTTACTGACATAGCAGAATTTGGTAGGTTAAAATATGTACATGTTGTTATTGATACCTTCTCCATGACTATTTGGGCTACAGCTCAAGCTGGAGAGACAGCTAAACATGTTGAAAAACACTTATATAGTTCTTTTGCTGTACTTGGAGTGCCAAGAAAGATCAAAACAGACAATGGTCCAGCATATATTTCTGGACACTTCCAACACTTCTGTATCTTATGGGGTGTTAAACACTGTACAGGAATTCCACACTCTCCCACTGGACAAGCAATCATCGAACGAGCTCATCAAACTCTGAAGCAAATGCTTCAAAAACAAAAAGGGGGAATGTCAGGTATGATGCCAGCTGAACGATTAAATAAAGTTTAACATGTTTTGAATTTTTTAAAGCTTACAGGAGAACGTCAGGAACCACCGATGATGATTCACAGTTTAGCAATAAAGCGTGATGCTGAACAATCTATGGGCACACAGCAACCATTAGTTATGTTCAAAAACTTAAATACTGGGCAGTGGGAAGGACCTGTTAAAGTACAGTTAACAGGCAGAGGTTATATGTGTTTGCTTACAGATCATGGCTTACAGTGGATTCCATCTCACTGGGTGAGGCCTTGGAAAGAAGGTCAAGCTCACAATCCTAAGCCTTGCAATGGTTCTGACAGTGATTAATGCTCATACATTCTGAATGTGTTTATTGAAGTCCCTTCCAAACCAGTAGGGGCCCAAGTTACATAGGAAAGTTAACTATGTTCACAGGATAGTTGAAGAAGTTGTTACAAGTTGGAATTGTTGAAATTGTTGGAATTGTTGTAATTGTTATGTTTGTTATTATTTTGCCATGCTTAGTTTGTTGTATTAACAATCGTTGCAAAAAAGCCCACAAGGAATGTGGATTGCTCAAAAACAAAAAGAGGGATATGTTGGGAGATAATGGACATGTGAGCAATCCTACACATGTGCATGCCTCGGCAAGGACATAGAACAAAGAACTCAGCAACCAACTCCAGGAGATGGGTTGGGCGGAGAAAGACATTTGAGTGTGGCGCTTATTATCCAATCGTGAGAAGGCTCGAAGCGTGTGAACAAAGCTAACTGTCCAGTCATAAGAATTGTACCACGTACTGTTTGCATGCACAGGAGAAACCGATAAAAGGGCTTGCTTGCCTTCAATAAATGGGCATTGCTTGATCATACTGGTTGTGTGCGTGTCCATATCTCCCGCAGGGTATTCCAAGGTTCAATATGTCCAGCAGCCAGCTGTTCTACCACCAATTCCTGCAGATCCTTTAATTTTTCAGTTGGCAGGGGCCACTGATCCGCCCATAGAGGGTTATTTGTTAACCAGGTTAATGCAAGTGTAGGTTGTTTAACACCCTGCAACACAGTGACCCCCATCAAAAAATCCAGAGTAATTTTCACCCCTCACTGTAACAAGCAGTCCCTTCCCCACAGATTTGGGGGGAGGAGGGGGGGGCTGTCGTCATAAGGGATTTGACAGTCAACTGTTGACCCTCAGGGTTGGTGATCAGAACCACAGCTGCTACTCCTGCTTGTGTTGACACTCACAGTACTACTACTCCCATTTCCATATTTTCAGTTGGCCAGTTGCCATGCAGTTGAGGATGACACAGCGATGGCATTCTTCCTTACAGCCATCTCAAATAAGGCGATCCCTGCCTCTTTCCATGTTCTGAGATCAAGAGCAGACAGTGCATCAGCAGGGACCCCATTCCTTTTGCACCAGATAAGTAAAGTGCACAGGGCTTTTTCCTCATCAGAGGGAGCTGGCAGAACAGAGGGCTCCAGGATGGGAGGTGGAGGGGGCACTGCCTGAGGGTCTTTCTGCTCATTCGGTCTTTGTGAAGGAGACAACTCATCTTGTGCGTCTTCATTAGAGTCCACATACAATCCCCTCGCCCAAAACCACGGTCTACATTTAGGACGGGCTCCCCCCGCTCTTTTTGATGTGGGTTTATCAGAGAGGTGCAAAGTTTGCATAGTGGCACTTAATTCTCCTTCTTCATCACTCTCATTATCACTCTCATTCTCCTGCTATGCACTGCCCTCCTCGGTCAGTTCTCCCCCCTCCTTGGGGGGTGCCAAAGGGGTCACCCATTCTACTGCTTCACTCCCTGACGCCATATGCCAATTGCCACTCTGTAAATCATTTTGAGGAGGAGGAGGAGGAGGAGGAGGCTGAGAGTGAGGTCGGGGCTGCAGTCTTATTTTTCCCCTAAGGGGTTTTCTTCCTGCAACAGCCGACATTCTAGCGTTAGCACCGTTTATTCCTTCCCCGTTGTCTTTTACATTTGCTATTTCTATTGTCTTTTCTTTTTTATCACATGCTGCCCTCCATCCCTTTAGAGTCTCACCTAACAGTTGCCAAGTAGTAACCAATTCTGCTGCTTCTTTTGATCCTTTAGAAACTGCAACCCATAGTTTTTGTCCTAATTCTTGCCAGGCAGTCACACTGAATGCAGCGGCTGCTGTAGCTTCAAATCCTTGCATTTTGCTCCATATCAAAATCCTTTTTAAACTCTGCTAGGTGGTTTTAACACCTTTTTTCTTTAGCAGGGGTTCCATGTGATCAATACCTTTTCTTCTTCTTTAGTTATCTGTTGCCCTATAATTAGAGTCCCGTTCCTGGTGGCTCACCTTATCAGGTGTCGAAATTCAGGTCCGGACCAAGCAGAATCCCTCTGCTCTCAGCTACACCGAGCTCCGTCCCTACTGCACCTCGACCTGCAGCTACACAACATTTCTCTGATCCCGTCTTTGTTGAGATCACGTTGGCTTGATCACATCGGGGTCACCAGTTGTCGCGGTAGATACAGACACGACAACTTTTTTGCAGCAGAATAGCCATCTTTATTGTTCCCCCATCTCTTATATACTGTATTCTTTTATCCATACATCATTCTTATTGGTTACATGGCTGTTTGTCTACTACTTTATTGGCTACTTTTCTTAAAATCCCCCACTGTTCGGGTATCTGACAAACACAGTATTTTTCTTCTTTCTCCTTATCTTCAGCTCCTTTCTCAGGCTGACACAGCACTCCTCCAAGACTTTTCCAGCTGCTCAGGGGTACACAACAAGCTGGTCAAGGTTGAACTGTTCTCTCTCTGTCAGACATTCGGCAGGCCCTCTGCCTCCCCCAACATATACACATTTCAAAAATATGCCCCCAAAATATATCAAATCTCTCGAACAAGTGGAAACTCCCCCTTATCTGAAAATAAGGGGATATGAACTATCCACTGTTTTACCATCATTTCTTTCTGCATGCCAACAGCATACTTTAAGTCTTATTCAGACTGCAAGTAAATAGTCATGGGGAAGGGGGACAATACATAACTGTTTACTTAGGTTTGATGAAAAAACTCAGGGCAGCTTGCTGAAAGCATCTGCAATGCCTCCATCCTGACCACCTATCTTTCCCAGTGCTCTGTGTACACACTAAAATGATCCAACAAACATCCTATATGAATAAAGTTTCTGGAAAGACAAATATATAGAGCGAGCTTCTTCGATACCCCAGAATGAAACAAAACAGAAATGTTTAAAATCAACACCAAACTTCTGTTGCTATCAGCAATCACTGTCCAGATTTTGGGACACACTGTCCATGAACCTGCAGTCACCTAGCTGCACTCACCCCTGGGTAGGTGGGAGAAATACCACCTACTGTTTCTAGTGCGAAGTGCCTCCACAACTGTATTAAAATAAGACTTCCAAACTAATGAAATTCATTCTTCTCCCCTGAAAATGGGAATGTGTAATTCTCTCCAATATCCCTAACTCTAACACTCCTTACCTGAAAAGGCTCAACAGCAGGCTGCCAAGAAAAAACAGCAAGATACACCTGCTCAGAACTTTTCAGATAGATATTTTACATCATTTGCTATTCTGATCACCTTCAGATGGAATTTCAGCTTCTGGTGATAACTCAAAACAAAAAGGTTCTTGACGACATCACCATTGTCCATAATTAACTTAAGTGTTGAAGTACAAGATACTTGAATGTTGCAAATAGTGCTATAAGATTATTGGGGCTTTTGAGCTCTTAAACTTTTCTTGTGTATGTCAATCCCACATGGACGTTTTCTATTTCTCACTTAAAGAGGAAATACACCACCTGACACAGGTGCTTGTAATACACTTGTAATAGGATTGAAAATGTTATCTGATTAAATGTCCTATACAGTTTGACATTTATGATAGATTTCTACTGCTCTAAAAATTAAATTTCAGAACTTAGCTGTTCGAAGAATGGAAAGAAAGGATGGGGGGAAAAGGTCCCTGTCCCAAGTACTTCATAGAATTCTGTGCTTTCAACACCTTTGAAATTCTTTGTTGCATTGAAGAGTACTTCTACACATTATTATCTGTATTTGATTCTGAAGGCAATAGATATTTTTTTGATCTATACTTTGCAAACCTTTATCCCCACTGTAGTGCATAATCCATGTATTTTAATAGCTGAGCAAATAAAAAATCTATTTTGTTCTACCGATGCACTAACGGCACAACAGTTCAGGTATCTTAATGAACACAACCATATAATAGGACATTTATAGCTTTTTGACTCATTCTGACAAAATATCCAATGATAGTCCAACAAAACAAATAGTTAATTACCAAACCTCATTTAATCTGGGAGTTTGAAGCTGCATGAAATTACCATTTTACATACATAATTTATGGGAATATTGTTATAAAATTGAAGTTTACCTGTTGCAGGGCCTTTCACGTGCTGCTTATGGGAAGGATTAAGTTAATTTTTCCATTACAGAAAATAGCAAACATTGTTGTATGCATGATACAAACTTTTAAATCCCAGTACTTCATGTCTACGTTATCTAAAGGACTTTTCAGTACCATTCATTGCAAACTCCTACATTTTATATAATCCCACTCATATACATATTAGTTTATGGACTCTGGAAATTCAGATCTTCAGACAGCATTTTTTCATACCATGTGATTATACACATAATTTCAAATATTGTTATATTTGTATAAATGTATACTGATGTGTTGGGTTTGTGTGTTGTGGGTTCATGGTAGCAGGGGAGGGGCTACACATGTGGTCCCTGTGAGAAGCTTCTTGAAGCTCTCCTACCTCCAAGTCAGACCCACCTTTGCACCAAGGCTGGGCCAATTAGTGATGGTGGCTGTGTCTCTGCAATAACATATTTAAGAAGGGGAACCTGGAAGGAGGAGGAGCTGTGGGAGAGATGCTTATGCAAACCCAGAGGTCAGTTGAAGAAAGGAGGGGGAGGAGGTGTGCCAGAGCAGAGACCCCCCCCACTACAGCCCGTGGTGAGAGGGTAGGCTGTCCCTCAGCAGCCCATGGAGGTCACCGGTGGAGCAGATGCCGACTTGCAGCCTGTGGAGGACCCCACTCCAGAGCAGGTGGCTGCACCTGAAGAAGACTGACATTCTAAAGGAAGCCCACATTGGAGCAGTCTATTGCTGGGAAGACTGCAGCTTACGGCACGGACCCATGCTGGAGCAGTTCATGAAGAACTGCAGCCCATAGGAAGGACTCATGTTAGAGGAAGTTTGTGGAGGACTGTCTCTCATGAGAGGGACCCAACCCTGGAGAAGGAGAAGAGTGTGAGGAGTCCTTCCACTGAGGAGGAAGGAGCGGCAGAGACAACACGTGAAAACTGACCACAACATCCATCCCCTGCACCTCTTGGTGGGAGTAGGTAGGAAAATCAGAAACACAGCTGAGCCCAAGAAGAGAGGAGGACCACCTAAGATATTTTATAAGATGTGGTTGTATTTCTCAGTGTTCTACTTTGTTTGATTGGTAAATTAAGTGGTGGTGGTGTTCAAATTCAAATAATGTCCTTTTTTGATTCCCCTGATGAGTTTGTCTTTTGCTTGTGACCACAACAGGTAAATCATCCCTCCATGTTGTCTTTGTCTCTATCCCTAAGCCTTTTGTTTTATTTTCTCCTCTCCATCCCTAAAGGGGGAGGAGTAAGGGATAAACTGAGTGGTGCTCAGTTGCCCTCTGAGCTTAAACCACAACAACTGATCAGATCAGTGCAACAACACTGTTTTAGGCTTTGCTGCGTGTTTGTTGCTTTCGGGTTTGTTTGTTTTTCCTGAAGCAATTTCTTCTCCCTGTTTTTATTCTGATTTGATCACTGGACAGTGATCTACAACCAGCTCTTCTTTTGTTAGAATATCCTCAAAAGGATCTTAGATATTGCAAGGCAGATATTGCACACATACTAACATGGGAGCTGACATTTCTCTCCCTGCTGACAGAATTCATATGGTGAGAAAAGATACAGTCCCTTAACCTAGATCAAGCAGTAGAGGAACTTCTCAGAAGCAAAACTCCACACAACAATGCCAGCAAGACTCTTCTTGTCACAAAGTACTGTGCTGTTGCTTGAGCAAATCTTCAAGGGCAGATTTGTAAGCCAGTACAGATCTCTTTTCTTCCCTTCCTTTCTGGAGTCCAGCAGGGGCTCTCCAGACCCTCATTTGCATCAGTGTAAAAACTTTTCTGCTTCACCTGTTTCAACACCTTTCAAAAATTCTTAACTACATCAGTGTAGAGTGTTCTAGATGAGATTTGGCTTTACCTCAGCTGAAAGAAATTCAGCTGATACATCTATGTTTTTCACAACTGCATATTACAGCTGGCCCCTAGCCAATCTCTAATTAATTAATGCTCCAAGGCTCTTCAGCTCCTCTGGCCTCCTCAGCTGAAGTATTCCTGGTTTATTGCTGAATTTCTTGTTTTTACTTAAGTGCATATGTTTGCACTTTGTAAATTATAGCTCTTTTGTTGAATTCCGGGCTTAATGAGTCATGTTATTAATATATTTAATTTGTACATTATTGTTTTCTTTCAAAATCTGTGAAAATGCCCAGCATATTCATTTGGTTAGACTGAATTATATATAACTACAACATCAAGACCATATCCTAACACCCATTTTTTTTTTTTAAATACCACACTTGATTCCCTAGGGAGAGGGTATTACCCCAACTGAGGTGCTGAAAGGAAAGTTATGCCCAGTTCTCTTGGTCACTGACATTCCCACACTCAAACAGCCTTCAGAAGCACACAGCAGGGAGGAAAGGGAGTATTGGATGGAGTATTCATTTGTTTTCAATAAATATTCCATCCAATTAAAAAAAATGAATTAATTTTCACTAAGGACCACATATGGACACAATCTAAATCATCAGAAAATGTTTATATCAAATCCAAAGCACATCAGAAATAAAAAGCACCTCTGAGGCAAAAAGAGTCATTGCTTCAGTGTAGGAATGGGCTTTCATATGTATTGCTAACATGGGACTTTGCTTAGGACTATATTGAGACTGATTAGAAATAGATACTGGCATTCTGAAACAGGGAATAAAAGGTCCTGTACCAATCACCATTCATTAGAACAGTATTTGTGTAGCTTTTCTAACCAACATTAGGATTGTGACAATTTGCTCAAAGATATGTTACAGAGACCGATCTGGACCACATGAGCTAATATCTCTCCTTTCTGTCTTCCTCAGTTCATCAAGCTTTAGTGAAACCTCAGCATCTCTGTAGATAAAGTCCATGAATTCTCTCTACTGTTTTATTTAATGACTCCAGTGCATCAGATATCAGTTGCAACATTTAATGTGAAAGTAAAAAAGAAAGCAAAAAGAATCAGTCATAGAAAAAGAGAAGGTTCCCATCAATGGCTTATTGTTCAGGCAAAGTTAAAAAGCCTTGAAAATATGACTCCAGCTGCCCTGTACTGCTCTTTCATAAACAACATTCAGCAAGTGTTATGTTTTGGGGTATTTTTAACTCTTTATAACAAGGTGTGAGGATAATGTCATCACTTAAGTGTGATTGAAAAAGTGCAGCTTAAAAAATAAGTGTCAATGGGTTCACAGGAGGTGACTTGGGCATCCAGGTTTTCAACACTGTGATGGTTTGACTCTGGCTAAATGCCAGGTATCCACCAAGTCGCTCTATCACTTCCCCCCCCCCCTTCCCTTTGTTTTCTCAACAGGGTGAAGAGGGGAAAGAAGATAAACTAACCCTTGTGGGTGAAACAAAAGCAGTTTTAATATAAGCAAAGCAAAGCAAAAGTCCGCGCGCGGAAGCAAAAGCAAACAGATTTATTCTCTACTTCCCATGAAGAGGCGATGTCGGGCCTTCTCAGGAAGCAGGGCTCCAATACGCGTAGTAGTTGCCTCGGAGGACCAAGGGTGACCCCACCCCCTTCCTCCTTTCTCCCAGCTTTATACTGAGCAGACGTCATATGGTTTGGGTCAGCTGTCCTGGCTGTGTCCCCTCCCAAGATCTTGCCCACCCCGTCCCACTGGGGAAAATATCAGAAAGAGCCTTGGTGCTGTGTAAGCACTGCTCAGCAGCAGCCACAACCACAACACCAGGGTGCTATCAACACCCTGCAGCTCCCAGCATAAACCACAGCACCGTGAGGGCTGCTATAGGGGAAAACCGATTCCAGTTCAGCCAGACCCAATACAAACCCTTACATTAATCTTCTTCATATGCTATACTTTCATGGAGTGCTTGTTACCAACATTTAGGGGAAAATTATTTTCCTTTTGGATAGTATATTTTCTGATGTTGAAGGAATTTTCTATGTTATGTTCATGATACAGTCAAGACCTAGGTATACATTGTCACAGAAGTGTCTGTTCCTGGTGACAACATTATGATTTGACATTTATGAGTCTCTCTGCTTTGTTCCTTTTCTCTAATTTTCCAGTGACACTAATAATTTGCCTCTTGTCTTTTTCCTTTGCAGGTGCTACTTTCTCTCTCCAAAGTAAAGTAACTTCAAAGAAGTATCAATTTAGTTGTTCTAACTAAAGTACGTCTGCCAGCTAGCACATCCAGCAGTTCAAATGGAATGAGTGAAAAGGTGAATCAGTGGTTAATACATTAGTGTAAGAGTTTAATGCTAGTCCCTGATATGCACAGAAAGTCTGTTAGGGAATTGTGAAGACCTTGTTTCCTGTATGCAAAGCTCAACTAAGAGAAGAAGAAAACGAATTCTCCTGCATGGGGGAAAAAAAAACCAAACCAAAAAAAAAGTTCACATTTCTTACCCTTGTTCTAAATGAAATGCAAGATAGATTATCTGAAGCTTCTTCTAGCCAGATTTGCTTCATTTCTGCATTTGAACCTAGCTCTCCTACATTCAAACTGAATCATCAACCTACATGTGCTGTACCTTACTCCAAATTCCAGCCTTCACCTTTCCTAACATTAGATACGTTTCTGGATAAAACTTTGTTTTGACCCATCATATCTACTCAGATTTTAAAAGTTTAGCAGAATACATTCTACCTTATAGAAATAATATGACCTCCCTTGCATCAAAGAAAAAGTTATCGGATTTTTATTTTAAAGATTATGAGCTGTACACATATTATACAAGTGACAATCCAGGCACATAGAGTCTTGCTTAACTGTGTCCATATTTTCAGAAGCTTTTAAAGTTCATTAGGCCAAATATTAAATGGTTTCAGTAGTTATGTGTGAACAAATAGGCACTGTCCCTGATGGACAAGGAATTACTGATGACATCATACTAAAACAGTCTCCCCTGTTTGCATAGGTTGAAGCAGTCAACATTCCTCCTGCCTCAGAAATATCTAACTGCTAGTAGCATTTTGAATAGTTTACTAATTCATTGTGTAGGCACCTGTATTCTTTTGAACATCAGGTTTGGAGCAGTCCCACCCTAACCTTAAGTGGCAAAAGGAAAGGAATACAGCAAGTTACCTTTTAAAATGTCCTCTTAATGTCTCAGTTCTCTGAAGTACTCCATAGATCCTGTGGGGTAATAGCTGGGAGACTATTCTGTGGAAAACACTATTCGTGTTTCTTAATTGTAATCTTCATTCATCAATCCTAGATAATTGCTTACACTCACCTCATTCTACAAATTCAAAATGCATATATAGATTTTTCACTAGGATATTAGCACTCTTTCTCTCTCTCTCTCTCAAAAAAAAAAAAAAAAAAAGCATGAGAATTTGAGATGGAATGGAAATTCGAAATCCTCACTTCCTTTCATTCTGATGACTGCCTGACTTTCTTGGAAATTGGTTTTAATATAAGAAGCTTTAACTATTCTAGTTAACACGCTCGTGATATTTTCTGACAAAAAGCTGCTCGTGAGCTATAGAGGTATATTTGTTTCCTCTTTGACTGATCTCCCATCTTTGTCTTTTGGAACAACCAGAACACCTATTAGCAGTTCCTCATGTCAATTTAAATATGACTTTGCCCATCTGCTTTCTTTCTCCTGTTCTCCATACCATTCCAGGTACAGTAGCTACTACTTACTGGACTCTAAATTTCCTTCTAATACCTCTTGTAACAATTTTTTCCCTTTCCTTTAAAAAAATAAAGGAAAATGGCTTCTGATCCATTATTTATCTCAATTAAGAACTTGATCAATATTTAAAAATGTTTTAAAATTCTACACTAATGACATAAGTGAAGGCTGAAAAGTACAGGCTGATCTGATGCCCACTGAAGCCATCACAAGCACACTCATTGTCTTCAGTGGACATCAGGATCAAGTTTTACATGATTGGCAAAGTTTCAGCAGTACTGAAGCTTATAATTTATTACCTTTCAAGGAAAGTAAGTGATTTCACAATAAGTTTATGCCATAAAAATTTGGTGGCATTTCAAGACCAATCATAAAATCTTAAGAAGGACTGAGAAACCAAACACATTTTTTAACAGAACATCTGTGTCCTGCAGCAAATATAGAATGGTTTTAACACACCAAAGAACCTAAATGTTAGTCATTACTGAATACTACACGGAACTGAAGTCCTTCATCCCTCCTTCTACTAAGCAATATCATAGCTAACATTCCAGTTTACAGCATCTGTTTGGTCATTGTCAAAATTCTAGATTTATGTTTAACAATATATAAAATGTAGTTGGATTTCTAGTTCAGTAATTGTAGCACTGATCTGAAATTTGAAAGAAAGATGATATATGTTTGCTAATCAAAACTCTTGTACCTACTCGCACCTGTTTAGACATTCCATTTCTATTGTTGCTGTAGGCTTTTTGAAAATTCATTTTATTACAGACAAATCTAAATTTAAATAAACTGGTTTTTGCTCTGCTCTTTCACTTCAAAATACCTTTTAGCCTTGCTCTTCCAGACAGAGAAGCTTAAAACCTAAAGTTAATTAGCTACTGAGATTTTTCTTTTGGTTGAGAGGAAAACCATCACCATCCTGGAAATCAGATTGAACCATTTCCCCAGTAACAACTTAATGCCATCTGAACTAGAAAAGATTAATTCTTAATCAAGTTTTCACACTTCCAATGTGAGATTGGTTTTACTAAAGTCTACTACAGATAGTATTCACAAAAAAATCCTAGTAATTTGTCCTTAATTTAATGCTATAAAGAGGTCAGGATTACTTTTATTTTCCTGCTAACCAGCCATTTGGAATTTATTCAGAAGAATGTGCAACTCAGTTGTATAAAGACAAAGACAGAAGTCATCTGAGAAGAGTGAAGAGGAAAAATCACAGCATTTTTGTTTTCCTGCATGCAACAAGAATTAAAGCTTATTTCTAAAAATTTATTATTATATGATAAAAACTCCTTTTAATGCCTTGATATACTGCCCTAAAAAAAAAAAAAAAAAAAAAAAAAAAAAGCCACTCAACCACAGATGCTTTAAACAATGTACATTTCAGCATACTTAATCATTTATCAAAGCACAGCTTTACTGTCAGGCATGCTCAGTATTGAACCAAAGGTCCCCCACTTTCCTGCCAAATCTGTAAGTCTTTAGGCATTAAGAATAACTGCAGCACCTGCTTTTCTTTTTAGAATTATTCTGCTCTTAATGGAAAGCAATAATGACATTCATTTACATGTGCCTGGTAAAGAAAATAAAATCCAGCAATATCTCAAAAATATAATTACAGCAAGTACTTCCCAATGTTTTCAAAAATCTTGTAAGAGTAGGAAGAGAGACAAGAGAGTCTAATGGTAGGGCTAAAATTGACACATGCTTGGTTTTTACTGCAGATTTTGGAACCATTTAAGTCATTTACCTACCCATCATAACAATGTTTCCAAGAACAACTAAATTAAGTAACAGAACTAGCATTCTAGTTGCATTTTGAGATAAAAACTGTGTTGAAAAAATCCACAATTAAAATTATGCTTTCTTGATAGAAAGCTATTGAAAGCCCAGGAATAGTCCCATGGACTGGACTACAGGAAAAATACCTGGATGAACTGAAAAAAGATGAACTATTTTGCTTCCAAGAAGTCAGGGTTCCAAAACTGTTGTTGAGAAACTTTTTGGGTAAAATTTGGATGCTATAATAAACATGAAGCATAGCATTTGCCGTCAGTTGTTCTATGGCAATAATTATATTTCCCACGCATTACTCATTATTCTTTAACACAGATCCAGTCATAAATATTTGATCAGTAGGACAACTTAATCATAAGTGATGAGACCTCCTTAAGGTCACACATTGAACCAGTGCTGTGAACCAAACATAAGATCTGTAACTGCATGACTGTGTGCGATAGAATAATGTAGATGAGAAGCTACAGCCAGGATGGCCAAACTCTGGCTCTTGAGGTGCACATGGCTTCTCAGTCAGCCAGCCGTATTAGTAATGAAGAGGATCTGTTGTCTGACTAACAACAGGACTGAACCTCCTGGAGCTACTCATACTTATGCTACTCATAATCCCAGTCCCTAACTGTGGGAAGGAGCAAGTCAAGGGTTGAAGCTAGTCCCCACACCCAGCAGTGATCATCTTAGTCCTGCCCTTCCCACGATGGACTGGCACTCCGCCAGGAAAGCCATTTCTGTACACTGCAGAGGAACCATCACTCATGTCCTTGTGGCTCTTAGCCATGTGAGATTTTCAAAACTCATCATTCAGGAATAATTCCCCCACAATACGAGCATTAATGTCCAGAGTATTGGAGATAAATGGCACGTATATGAGGAAAACTAGCAAAATTCAGACATCTGAACAGCCAGCAAGCCACCTTTTGTTCAGCTAGGTGCTGGTAGCTGTGAAGAACAAGACAACAATGTGTGAAATTACTTCTTGAAGTATGAATTTAGTTCTTGTGCTGCCATAGGATTTTTGTGATATCTTCAAAGAGGCTGGAATTCCACTCCAAATGCTGATGTCCAATATTTGAATGCACCAATGTATTTATTTCTAAGAAATTACTATTAGAATTATAGAGCCTTATTAAATATGAAATGAAAGAGCCCCAAGACTGGTTATTGAGGCACTACACTAAGGATACTAAATTGCTACAATATAGTCCATGATTCTCTTCCTTTGCCATTTATTTTGAAAATTATTAGCATAAAGAAAAAAAGATCATCAGCTTCTATTAATTCATCTGATCCTTATTCCTCACATGAAATGAAAATTCTTGAATGAAGACACCTTAATCACCTGGACACAGAATATTTGGGCTAGGACTCAGCAGCACCAAGCAGAGGATTGAAAGGCTTAAGTGTCATGAGCTTTCACAGAAGTGACGGAAAGGGAGTAAAATCTTATAATTCAAGATATGTAAAACAAGGAAACAAGAAGCCTTATCTGTAAGGAAGAGATACCTTAGTTTGGTGGGTGGCAAATATTAATAAAGCACCAGGTGAGGTCCACTGTTTTCTAAAGTCCCTTGTCAATACCCAAAAGCTCCCAAGAAAAGTTTCTTATTCAAAAGTAATAATACCTTTAAAATTTATTTAAATGTATCGCTCACTTTGTCTAGAGTCCAATGCATAGACACAAAATTTCTAAGAGACCACTTAAAATAAATGAACATAAAACCTTTTGTAAGGTCAGAGATAATGTGACAGAGCTAGTAATAACTAGTTAGCTTCCCCACCTAAATATTAATATTTACATTAACTGAAAAATAAGGAAGTAAAGCAAGATATCAAACTGACTTTGTTTCCATTGAAATAAAACCTTAGTGCTGTAACTAATTCCAGGGTAATGGGAAGGGAGCCTTCAAAAAATTCATTACTGTATTGTATTCATATGAAATTTCCCAATATTTTTTAGCCTGGAATCAGCACATTCACATTTTCATGGACTTTCTTACATGAAGAACCACCTATGATGGCTGAGATTTGTTTTCGCTGAGAAACATCAATGGGTAAAAACCCATTGATTACTATGCGTTAGTCGACCTTTTTGATGCAGCCCTGTGAATTGGAGACTTTTTCAGTCTCCTGATTAAATTAATTTTATGGGTGTTTTTTAAAAAAAGAGAGTCAGAATTATCGCCAAATATTGTTGCAAAGGTTAAATTACCAGGTCTAGTAAGCAGGTTGGTACTGCTAGATACTTTTAAAATAATGATTTTACGAACATTGCAAGTGATGAGTTTACAAGAAAATGTTATATGCAGGGATCTTGAAGTATTTTCTGTGTTAGAGTGTTAACTACTGGCTTGTGGCTACAAAGTAATTCATATAGCATATTCAAATACTGCCTGATAAACAGGCAGAAAATTAAGTTCTTCCTCTGTAAATCCCAGTTTTGGCCCCATGCCAAAGCTGCAGAATGGCACAAAGTCCAGCACCAGTTGTACCTGTAGGCAGGCCATTTCCCTAGGAAGGCGTAAATTTGTCAGAAACCATTTTAGAGAAGCCAGCTGGCATGAATACAGTCCCTGTAAGATGTGTCCAGAGTTAGTATCTGTAGGCTTATAAAATGATGGCAGGCTTAAGAAAAAGTCAAATGTTGTTTTCCCTTTGCTGTATTATGATCTAGGGTCATACATGTGGGAGGCAAAGACCAATGTTAAGATTCTATGGTACTTTAGGAAAGCTGACTGGTCAATATGTTAATCTTCAGTCAGTGCTCCCAGGTCATAGGATTTAGTGATTGGTACTGGGCATTCTTAGAGATTAATCACTCTAGTGCAACAAGGTGCTTGGTTTTGAAATGCAGTGTGGATGACATTTTAATTACAAGGATAAGCCTATAATCTTGAGGAGGTACTCAGAAATACAAGAAGGATCATAGTACAAAACACAGCTACATCTGAGTTGCAGAGCACACTACTGTAAATATAAAGGACAGCAGGGCTGGCAAGGATTGGGCAATACATTTAGAAAGCCAGCAGCGTTACAGAGCAGAGCCCTGTAACAATCCCAGACCCTGTGTGCCAAAACACCTTTTCCCTCACAGCAAAGAGCTTATTGTGCTGATGCACGAACAGATCCTCTCTCCTCCAGATGTGCTTTACCAAGAGGAACTGGCTTGGGAGCTCCTCATTCTGTGGCCCTTGCCAGGAGGGACAAGGACAGCGCTTTCTCTCCCACCCAATACACCCTAGGACAGGCTAGTGAGATCAGACCAGAGTGTACGTTTTTCTCCTTCTGTTTCAGTTTTATTATTGAATCTGACTATTCCTTCTTTGCCGAGATGCAGTGAATAATATATGCAATCCTCTCCAAGTGAACTCCCCCCTCACACCCCCTTCTCCTAGCATCTTATCTACATTCTATTTCTTTCTAATAATGTTTCTTTAGTCCCAGTAGTTTATAACACTGGTAAGATAGATGAACACATTTCATTCCTTACAATGCTCTAAATAGAAATATTTAGATCTGGAGGTACATGTACTTTAAAAATAACTACTAATCAACTAAAGCTCAGTCAAATCAGATTGTATAAATAATAAAGCCTCCAAAACCAGTCATTTTTAGATTGTCTAGAGAACATCCTGAATCACAGATAACCTCTTCTGGGTTATACTTAATACAGTTCACACAGCTTCATGCTCTTGTTTATATTCCAAGTTGAGTTACCCAGTACCCTAGACCATTCCATCAAACACTGCACCTCCAAGGCTCCTTGAATGAACATCAGATAATCTGTCAGTTTTCAAGAACTGGATTACTGATGTGAAGGGCAAAAGCCCTTCTCAGAGACTGAACTGTCCCTCAGTCAACAAGAGTGAGGCAGACATCTATGTATATATCATTCTTGAAAGCATTCCACCCACTCCCTCCTGACACAAACTTACTCTTTCATATTTTAACCGCAATTTCAATGATTTCGTAATTCGTTTTGGTTCTTTTGTGCACAGGTAGGTCTTTGAACTGCTTTTACAAATAGCAACAAATAATTTCTTCACAATTTCATGTTGTGAGCTTCTTAATGCTAATAAGTAATGGGATCAAATGCAACCCTCAAATTTCCAGGCCTCAAGATAAAAGAAATTCTAAATATAGATGCACCACCTCAACTCTTCATCTAAAATTGCTGAATCAATTCACATGTTGTGCATTCAAAGATATTTTGTCACCCATAAATTCACATCAGGTCTGTCAGTGAGGAGTACCTGAGAAAATTAGCATCTGAAAGTAACTGTGATTTTCTTTATAATTTCACAAGACTATAAAATGAGCCAATAATGTGTAAGTAGTTTCTATTCTCATACGTTAATGCTCAACTTTATGCTTCTTCACGAAGATATAAAACACACATTAAAGCAAGAAACAAAGCACCAGTGTATATTTTCAGGAATCTGTCAGCCATTCTGCAATTTTCTATGAGCTGCTTCTTCCAGTTTGACTCCTCTGAGCCCTTTTTTGTTTTCTCTGAAGAGTCTTTTTAATGCAATTTTTTGCAAGTAGAATAAGAAAAAGCCCTTATCTTTGTAACACACCTATTTTAATCTCTTTGATGCATGGTAATCCAATATGCATGTAACCTGGGGCTGCTTTCAAAAAAGATCTGCAAATGATAAGAGCCATGTAATTCAGCATGACAGAATTTTAAAAAGGCATTTGCAAGGCCAGTTACTAGAAGAGCAGAAACTATCCTTTCATCTTGGTATTGATAGGATGGATCAAGCTGGTTAGACATAGATTGAGTAATTCTACATTAGTGGATCAACAGCTTCACAGTAGCTGCCGTTAATTTTTCATAGCCTCGTTTGTGAGTGCTTAAAAAGAAAAGCAGTAATAGCTCATGCCATAAATTCAGTGACTGTATTTCTATGCACAGGCATGCACATGTGTACATAATGTATGGCTACTAAAAATTCCCTTGGAGCAAGACACATCAAGTAGTCTGTTAATGGCAACAACAGTGTCGCTTTTATAGAAAAGTAACTATTTCAAAGGGTATCCAGGGAATTAGATGTCAACAAGAAGACCATTAAAACAGTATTGCTCCCCCCACATCACTTCGTTCTTAGTTACATGCAGACTGCTTTACCACTGTATGAATGAGTGCTTCGGTGTTAACCTAGACTCACAGAAAGAGCCAGACAGCTGCTGTTTAAGGACTTGGAGAAGTGCTGTTCTCTGGCTAAAGTGAAGAGACAGTTAAGTAAAAACTGCTGAAGGTTGAAATCTGTACAAAGAGGCAGACTGACGGGAAGTGCAGGTCTTGCTTCATTTGAGGAGAATCTCGAGGGGGTTTCAAAATCTGTAATTGATTTCTAAACAAAGTGTCATCCCAAACACACTTGGGACTGTGGTATTTGCAATAATAAAATGAGGGATGTTTCAGGATAGGATTTCTGATGAGATTGAGAAGGAATCTTTTCTGCCCTGCACTGGCAACAGCACACAACAGGGCTATTTGGTTGTTCATACCAAACATGAAGCATCAGTCACAAGTTTGAGACAAGGCAGTTGCAGTGATAAACAGAGAGGGCTGGAAGGCAATTCTGAAATTTTGCAGGAAGGGAAATTCTGAAAGAGATCATTTCAGATTATCCTGACTATGTAATTTCTTGTACAGGAATACAAGCTTACACTGCCCTCAATAGCCATAGTGGGACACTGCCTGTTCATTGCCTATAGTACTTACTTGCTTCAGTAGTATATAGCAAATAAGATCTATTATGCTGTTATGAGAATAATCAGTCTCAATGTCAGCTCCCCCTGCAGACTTCCATTTGGACACCCCAGTGTTTCTTCTCTTGACTGAGAAAGAGAGAGAATATGAAAAAATACAGCATAGCATTGACTGAACAAGTGATCTGACATCTGGAGAAACAGTAGCATCCAACCAAGTCAGAAGCAGGAGACGAACTGGATCCAAAAGAAACCGATGGGGGACTAAGTCCAAGACAGGGAGCAACTGGACTGTCAGTCATTGCAAGATGCATTCATATCTGTGCATGCTTCCAAAGCATCTTGTGGAGGCAAGGCAGGGACACTGGACAACCTAGGAAGGACAGCCAGGTGCTCCTCCAGCTTTGCACTCAGCACTTGTTTCTTACCAAGAAGACTGACTAAGAGTAGATGCCTATATCCTGACAGTCCTAATCTTCAACTGGCTTGCACTATTCAGGCAGGTTCGAACAAGAAATGTTATTTCTGAACTGTAATTCTTAAAGCTGCTATAGCTAGGGTAATGCAAGCTTTCTCTTTCTTGCTAGCACAGTAAAATAGCTCCTTATTTCACGTGAAGCAATGACTGAAATATGAACACTGACATTGTCAGCACTGACTGCCATCTGGGCATGGTGTATTTGTGGGGTAACACAACACTAATCAGAAAAGCCACCTCAGGGCTTTCTGACCTGTAAATAAGGGAGTTTTTCAGGGGTGATGAGATAAAACTACATGTTACCATAAATTCTTAAGCAAAGAAATGAGTTAAAGGAATTTGAGGAAGATGGTGTTGTTTCAAGGGCTCTGGGTGGGACCAAAGTCAAAAGAAGACAGTAGAGTTTGAGAGTAGCTGCTGCTACAGGCATTTGTCTCTAGCTGGTGCTCTTTCCTCAGGACCTTCTCTTTTCCACACTGTACAAGCATGGACACCCTCCCTTAACTGTCACCATCCCTAAGCTAAAGGATGGTCCCACCATCCTTCTGCTGGGCTAAAACAATCTTTTGCTCATCTAGTATGATCATCCTCCTTTTGATCTCCAGGTGTAAGCTACAAATGATGAGCCACTTCCCTCTCCTTTCAAAGGAGCCCACACTCACTCTTTGTGACTAGACTGAGGACTGAGAAGTAAAGGACCAAGAGCAGGACTTGCTCATCTAGGTGGCAGCATGCAATGGACCAGGCTGGGATTGCTGCTGAGGCTGGCTGAGGGAATGGCAGTGCTGGGAGAGGCTTCCCTACACACACTATTGCCCGGCATGCTTTGGCAAGGAACAGGGGTTTGGTCTGGACAAACCTACATGATGGTCATCTTGTGAGGCCTGTGCAAAGCAGGCAGCTCATCGCTCCCACAGGCTGCCAGCAAGATGCTTGCCCTGCTTATAACCTAGGCCAGCTCTGCTGCTTAGAGGCAATAACATCTCAAGGCAGCCAGACATGTTCCTGATTTTTGGCAAAAAATGACATATGCGGACAAGCTATGCATGAGTGAACTTTAGTCAAAGCAGCAACTGTTAAAGAAGTCTGACAATGTGGTGCTTTAGAGGCAAAGGCAGGCAGCTCAGTCTCCCCCTCAGCTCCCCTGTGTTGAAATCACCCAGCCCTGTGCCTTTAGTTGCTGCTCTTCTGTAAAGTGTCTATTTTCTGAGCACAAATTTGAGTGTTAGACAGTTAAAAGGGGTGAGAAAACTTGTCACAGCTGCCAAGCCAGAGGGAAGGGAAGAGCAAAGGACACATCCCAATCGTTCTTCCTTTAGGACCAAAGTGGAGGCAGAGAGAATAGTGTCTCTATCAGTTACAAGTATTTACAGTCTTGAACAGGGAATTAAATGACAAAACCGTCAAAGTACAGAAGCATCAGCAAATCCTATAGATCCCTGGACTCAAGAAAGCAGCTGGTTCAGACCTTAAACCATTTTTTGTTTTCCCCAAAGACTCTGTATTTAAAACTGCTCTGTGTCTTCATGCTTTTACTTCCAAGCCCTGATTACAGAAACTTCATTGTTGATGAAATAAGTGCCAGGAAGAACCTACCTTGAATTTCAGATTCAAGGTTAGATACTGAGAGAGAAATTTTTAGGGTGGAGGGAAGATTAAAAAAAATCCAAAACACAGCATCAGAAACAAACATCTCTTGAAAGTTTTGCCCTAATGCAAAAATTTATTGTTTCCCTCTAAAGCACAGAAATGGCTTGTAGAACAGAATCACTTTCTGAATTTTAATGATGTAACAATGATCCAAGTACTCCTAGTATTTGGCCTCAGATAACAGCAGTAGACAACATTTTGTAATAGCTGTGTCATAGTTTAACCCCAGCCAGCAACTAAGCCCCACACAGCCACTTGCTCATGCCTCTCTGGTGGGATGGAGGAGAGAATCAGAAGCATAAAGATGAGAAAACTCATGGGTTGAAATCAAGACAGTTTAATAGGTAAAGCAAAAGCCACACGCACAAGCAAAGCAAAACGAGGAATTCATTCACCATTTCCCATTGACAGGCAGGTGCTCAGCCATCTCCAGGAAAGCTGGGCTCCATCACGCAGAATGGTAACTTGAAAAGACAAACACCATCACTCCGAAAGTCCTCCCCATTCCTCCTCCTTCCCCCAGCTTTATACGCTGAGCATGACGCCGTATGGCGTGGGAAATCCCTGGGGTCAGTTGGGGTCAGCTGTCCTGGCTGTGTCCCCTCCCAGCTCCTTGTGCACCCCCAGCTCACTCGCTGGTGGGGTGGGGTGAGAGGCAGAAAAGGCCTTGACTCTGTGTAAGCACTGCTCAGCGGGAAGGAAAACATCTCTGTGTTATCAACACTGTTTTCAGCACAAATCTAAAACACAGCCCCATAGTAGCTACTATGAGGAAAATTAACTCTATTCTGGCCAAAACCAGCACAAGGTATCAAATGTTTTCTTTCCTGTGTGTTATTTAGTTTCCTAACCAGAATAAAGAAAACATGTCCAACAACTTCCTTGCACCAGAAGTAGCACTACTATTGAGAAGACATGCCTATCTTTCACCTCATAAAAAGATGAGATGTTCAAAAAGGGAGACGTTCAAAAACTTTTACCCTTATGGTAATTTATAATGTTTCAAAATAAGTGAATTTCCCATAGCAGAATGTTGAAGTTTTCATAAATAACACGCTTCTGTAAGTACTATAAGCAGAAACAAAATCAAGCTTTTTTTATTCATTTAGACATGCAAAGCAAAGGCCTAGCCATAACTATACACCTCACTCAAATGCTTAAGCACACATTTAAGTGCTTGTTTAACTGCAACCTGAAAGAGTGGCTTCAACTTCATGCTGAGAAAAATGGCTTGTTTTATTGCACTGCATATGTCTTTCTGCAAGGTTTTTCTGGGTGTTTGTACAAACTTTAAAAAAAAAAAAAAAAAAAAATCTGCCA
Source organism: Athene noctua (assembly GCF_965140245.1). NCBI lineage: Eukaryota > Metazoa > Chordata > Aves > Strigiformes > Strigidae > Athene > Athene noctua. The sequence continues at coordinate 23,119,080 of NC_134041.1, forward strand.
GCACTTGCTAGTATAAGAGAACAACACAAAAAACCCTAAACTAGCAGATGTACAGAATTTGATATTAACACAGTTTAGAGATTTATTTGGAGAGATAAGTGTGTAGCCTGATCCTGAGTGATCCTAGACGCATTCTCTAACCTGTGCAACAAACAGGAATAAGCCCTTCAGTTGTACAGCACTAGTTTCATTATTTTACTATTGTAACAAGCAGGAACATTTGTGTAAAAAGTTGCAATAAGAAAGATGGGACATAAATATTTTGGGATACCTTTAGGTTATGCCTAGTTACATAGAAAGAGGTATATATAAGTTTTTAATTAAAATAGCATTAATTACTGAAGGAATAGCTGAATTACTGAAGGAGAATGAACATGAAGTACTTGTTTTCAGATGGTTTAGCTGGGACAAATTACTCCCTAGAGACCTATATTGTAGTCACAAAATCAGAACATTACCGATGTTAACATATGACAAAGGACAGATGAAGGTCTAGTTAACATTGTAACAGCTTCTTTTCAGAACAGCACAGATTAGACATTTAGGCAAATCTCCTTGCTGATAGCCTTCATGAAGATTAAATAAAAGAGGAAGCCATTCAAAACCATCTTGTTTATATGACATTAACTCAAAGGATTTTTTAAAAATAACCCAGTGGAGTCAGGGAGAATGAGGACTTGGGTAGCATCAGTACTCCATCCTACCCATTTCTTGCCAATATACGCAGTTGTATCACTGCTGTTGATTATGGGAAGAATCTGATTTTTGTACCATTATATTATGACAATGCATACTTGACAGGAGGAAAAATTTCTACATCACCAAAACCTATGGCTTAGGACTACTGTAGCTGTATCAGTGAAGTGTTGCCATAAAATAATTAGCTTCGGTTTGTAGGGCAATGAAACTTATGTGACTGCACTGTCTGTGTCAGTGTTTTTACCTTAATAACTGAGAAACTCTGCTGTTGGATTTGGATAAAATTAAACTGATGTGGGGTAGGGGACAACAAAATTATCAGAAATAATGTAGTTCCCACGAGTTTCAGAAAAAAAAAAAAAAAGAAAAAAAAAAAGAGGTGGCTAAATAGAAAATGAAAAGTCTAATTGGTGCTCCCACAGATGGGAAGGCAGGTAGGCTCATCTCCTGTTGGCAGATACAGACTGACTAATCTACACTCTGCAAATGGCAAGCCATCGAGCACACAGAAAACTCCAGACCAGCAATGGAGAAAACAAGATTATTCACATGTTAAAGAATAAAGGACAGATATCAGTAGACAAACTGGCTTAATTACTGTGTATGAGAGAACTTGCCTTAAAACCATGCCCCTTGATTAATGGCATACTGTAGAATAAATAAGGATCCAGTTCATATACTGTGAAACACAGCAGAAAAACCCAAGGATACCCATAACTTCATATAAAATGCATCATAGACATACAGTATCTAAGCTCCTTGTCACTGTGGCAAATTCTCCATACATATAAATCTTCCAACACTACAGCTAGGGCTCATAAATGGCTTTAGGCCAAAACACCATCTCTGCTAGTCTTGCTAAAACATTGACTTGCAGTGGTTCTGAATTAGTACCCTAAATGCTAAATTTTACTTATTCCCCCCCTCATCATGTGTATCTTTTGTTCCTTTCATCTTGGCAGGTTTCTAGCCTCTCCTCCCTACCCAACAATTAGGTTCACTACCTTTCTGACACCACAGATTTTAACTTAGCCACTCTCAACCCCAGTCTAATTTCTGTATTCTTTCTGCATTAAAATCTGGCAGTTACATCCTCCTTTTGACTTGCCATTTAGTAGTGACAGTAGAAAAGCAACAAGTTTCCTGCTCTCAAATCAAGCCCAGCATGACTGAAACCAGCTAAGTCTTGCAGCTGTTCAGAAAGTCATACTCAGTTCTGAGCTGCTGCATATCAGCCACACAGAGATCTTTGGGGGCAAAGCCTGATCAAAGTAGGAGTGAATCGCAAAGCTTATCCCAAAAAAATATAGATATTTTTTTGTATAGAAAAGGTTGCGGATGCGTTCCTGTCACAACTTGCTTACTACTAACGCAAAAGTGTAAGTAGTAAAAAAAAAAAAAAAAAAAAAAGACAAACCAAAACCCCCACAAATTTCCATGAGAATTATTGTGAAGAATCAGCTCAACACATCCTGAACACATTCTCTGTGTATTGTCCTCCAAGAGTTAAAGTTTTCCAAAATAATTGCTTTTCAGTGTGCTCTATAATACTCATTTAAGATTGGATTTGTAAGGTTTTAGCTGTAAAAGTATGCTTGTAAAAAACCCGCATTATAGACAAATTATCTCAGTGCTCAAGTGACATATTTGCAAAAAATTATAGTCTCTTGTAGCTTCATGTCTGCTCTGAATATGAAATATAATGGAAAAGAACCACTATTTCAGGGAAGCCAAATATTTAGAGTTTCTTTATTTTTAAAAGAAATTTTTTGCAATAGCAACAAGAAACCAAGAAAGAAGGATCATTATTTCTTGTCCACAAAACTATATGCTGTACAGGCTTGAAGCTGAAAAAGACGCCTTAGCTCCTTTTTCCACTTTTGTGCTGTTGGTGGATACAAGAGAAAGTCCAACGCAATTTCAGATAGTTCCACTATACAGTATGTTAGCAAACGAACAGCTTCAAAAATATTGTGGCAGTCAATTTTATTTATACCTCTCCACATGTATCATAACAGAAACACCTTTACTGTTCCAAGTACACCAAGTTCCACCTGTGTTCCAAGTACATTGAAGAAAAAAAGTTGTATGTGTATTCATAGGGGTATATGATTCTATACTCTTAAACATCACTGTATTTTATGTTCAAAACTTTTGTAGAGAGGCTTATAGGTTTATCTCTGGGCTGGATTGCAATTCAAGTCTATTCCCCTTGGAAGGATTTTTTTTTTTTCTTCCTTTTATTTCCTCAGCTAAAGTATTCACAGTAGAAATGGACAGGCACATTGCAGCCATTCACGTTTGCCTGTACAATGGTTTTTACACTGTGAACACAATTGCAGTTCGAATTAGGAATTTCAAGGCATCATGTTCTCATGATGCATTCAAAGTCATATTCCCTGTACCCCTGCCTGCCCTGTGTAGTCAGAGCAATAAAACCTGTAACAATCTCAGTGAAGTGCAGATGTCATTTCTCTTTCTCCTGTGCATCAGAACAGTAAGTAACCTCATATGGTACCTAAATATCAAGGTTTTTGTAATATTATTGACTTCAAGTTTTGCAGTTTTATTTAGTTATCATGGCTCAGCTGGGATGTGCTGTTGTTGAGGTACATATAATTTGAAATGACATAAAATACAAGGCAGGGTATGTTACTATTAAGAAAATGTAGATTTTAAGCAACACAATCACTGATAACAAGTAGCTTACACAGGCACTAAATTCTATAATACATAACACCAGGCTATTTGAAGAATGACATAGCTTAACCTAAAGAGAATAAACACAATTTATAGCCTAATATTTTACATGCAAACTAGGACTGCTCTGTGAGATGTTATTTCCTAGAAAATAAAATGTTCATTCAATGTTATATACGTGCTGCTGTAAGTGTGTGCGTGCATACATAAATACACAAACATGACTGCATGTACACAGACTAATGAAGATTACATTTTGAAGTTACGTTTTGCTCTAATATAAGATTGCTATTATAGAAGCGGTGCCTAAATAAACTGACAAGAGCTTCACAGACAATAGTCACATTATTTCTTACTTTGTCCACCAAATAATGCCATGTAGCATATTAACTCTTTTGAAGAAAACTGTTCCTATCAATGAATAGTGGCATACAGTGGCAGTTTTGGGAAGGTCTTTAATAAGCACTGTCTTATGCATAAACAGCATGACATCTCCGGCTTCCAAGTATAAGATGAACCATTTTGTACTGGATCAGCTGCTGTTTTACATTACATATTAAAATATATTAGAACATAACTAAGGTAAATTTGAAAAAAAAAAAAAAGAAAAAAAGAGCAATCTAACACTTTCTATTACAAAACTTAATTGCCAGAGACAAGTGGTAAAGTATTTATACAATACAAAGAGTAAATATTAAAGACACAGAGAAAACAGCTTGAGGAATAGATTGGACAGTACTTTGTAGAGTATGCTGTCAGAAGAGGTTGAAGACAGTTTCTTTGAAGCTAATGTATTCGTTTCCCGGAGCTGGTGCAGCCTAAGGCTGGAGCATCATGTGAATGAGACATATTTCTGTATAATCCTGCTGAAGACAGATAAGTCTGCCAACTGAGACTCTGCAGGCCTGACAGCCAATGGCACCAGCTTTGTAATAGCAAAAGATTGATGCCGAAATACCAGAAATGGAACAGCGCTTCTTGACAGCAAGAAACCAACATGTTTGACAAGAAATTGGAGGCAAGATATTTTCCAGGCAAACAAGACTTCTGTTGATAGAAAGCATCAAATCTACCTCACTAGCAAAGTTCAAGATTCATTTGATTGCTGATATTCTATACTTCTTCCTTTCAGAGGTATGGTAAAAGTTAAAGGAACATGAATGACACTTCTGTAATTCCTCATGCTTCTCAACAAGGCAACATCCTCTGTCATTTCTCCCTTAACAAAAAACATTAAATACAAATTTGAATTGTGGTTGAAAACTTTAAGGTATTTTATGATATTCAGTATATTTAGAGTTCTCAGAGTTATCTTTCATATGTTGCTTTATTCACTGAGGTTGCAAACTGATTTAGAAAGCTTTTCACTATCGTATAATAATCCATTCTTTTCATCCTCATTTCCTCCAAAGCTCTGCATTAATGACTGGGTTTGACATTCTAGGCTATTTCAGCAAAAGACAAGACTCTCATCCACTTAGGATGATATTTCATCACAAAGAGAAGACCCCATGACCAGAGGGGGAAAAAAAAAAAAAAAGTACATAAGGGAAGGGGAGACAAAGGGGAGGGGGAGAGAAAGACAGTTTGGAAGAACTTTGGAGTTTAGAGAGAAGTTGCCTTAAAGGTAAATACATTTATTTGTAGATCATTGCTTGATGGGATGCAAGTCTTTTTTGTCCTGAAAACGGAGGAGAGAAAAAATGGAACAGAGTGAGACCACTTTACAGGAAGAATGGCAAGTAAAGCTAACCAAAGGTTGGTCCAACACTGAAGACAACTGCATATGTTTTCGTTTATAAAATGGATAACATGGCATAGTTATCTACAACAGCAAAATTTGATCAAGTAACCAGGAGGTCTTTCCAGTGTTATACCAATTCTTAAAAATATCAAACTGAAACAAAAATCTAATCGTTTTCAGAAATTTAAAATACCTCTGAAAAATACCAGATATCATAAATTTGAAAAAATTCACTAACCCAATAGGAATCAAAAATTAACTGAACTACACTGAAATAATGTAGAACTTGTACACCCTTCTCAGTTACTCCCATTTCAGCACACTAGACTGAGTTCTGATTTTTGAGGATCATTTCTCTTGGGTCAGAAATTAACTTGTGCTGGAATTATTAAACAATTATGCTGATATTCTTATATGCAATCTACATGGATTTATATCCAACAATCTGAATAAACAGCATCTCCTCATGATTAAGGAGTAGGCAGGAGTCTTGCTGTATGCCAACAAAATCCTAAAAAGCAGCAAAATTTTCATTTCAATGTATTTTCACTTTTTTTTAAAAAAAGAAAAAACAGCATGCAGAAGTGGACTACATTTTAAATTGTAATTATATTCCAGTATTGTTTGACAGAAAAAAAAAAAAAGTTGTTGATCCAATATGTTAAAAATCGGATGGGGGAAAGTCAGTAAAATGGAACTGTATTATTAAATACAACTGCACCAGAAATAATTTGATATTATCTTATAATTTCATAGTTTAAGATTTCATTACAGAACCACCAGAGAAATAAGCACTGAAAATTCAATTCCAAGCCAAATCTTACTGCTTGCCACTAGCACTCATGTTTGCTGGCAGTGAAAGCCAACAGAGTTGGATTTACAGAAAATACCAATTGTTCATTCTTTTAAGGGACCAAAACCAATAATGGAAATATAAAAGCAGATTTTTACCCCAGCTGTTACAAAGAAAGAGAAATCAAGAATTCATTTGCCCCAAAAACTTATGAATCAAACCACCTCAGTCACAGAAACACCTTGAAGATTGCAATGCTTAGAACAAAACCATGTCACTACTGTAACATATATCCAAGTACAATCAAATGCGACCACTGAAAGTGTGAATCTACATATCAAAAGATTTTTATTTTCTAGGGGGAGGGGTAGGCATTATATATACTAGCATTTTCTGTTCAAATGATTTCCTAGTTTTAGTGAGAGCAGGTATTTGTCCAGCACTTGAAAAACTTGCTTTCCATTATGCTTAGGCAGAAGTGAATCTGGGCTTAAATATCTAATCTGTGTGAAGAAATGTTGATTTATTTTAATTACTATTCTATAAAACTTAAATGACAACCAATTATCTGCTCAGAGAAACAGATACATTTTTACCTTCTGGACACAGGAAGATCTATTCTATATCTACATCTGTTTACAGAGATCTGTAAGAATATCACATAAAAAAAAAAAAAAATCTGTATGAAGCAAGTTTACATTGTCCTAAGTAAGTTTGACATTAAGTACACAAACTGTGACAAAGTTATTTTTGTCAGACTGTATCACCACTCTTAGAATTAACTATGATTGCTAAGGGCATTTTTATCTCAGGCTTTATCCTAGTAAAAGGCTGATGGCATTGTTAAATGCCCTCCTAAATCTTGAGCAGAGAATGCTTTAACAAGTCAGAGGAATGAATCTTGGGGAAAGAAGGAATGAAAAATACTAAAAGTTAAAATAAAGAGACAAACACTGATCTTCAGATACTATAGTGCCATACTACGTGCATACATTTTTTTTGAGTGGTGAAGAAAATGCTCAAGGATTATAAACCCCAATTAATATATAGTAAATTACATTAAGAGACTGAGAACCAGAAATCCTCCTCTTTTTTTTTAAAAAAAAAAACAACAACTTTTAAAAAAATTTTCCCTAGATATTGCTTCATCTGTTAAGTCTGCAAAAAAAATAGAGGCTTTTCTTTTTCTCTGATTATTCCAGAAAATACCAAAAGTATCTCACTGATTCCACATAGTCAATAGCCAAATTTATTATCTGATTTGTCTATTTGGTGTCTATATTTTGAATCTCAAAATACTGCTCTAAATTCCCAAACTAAACTCCTAACACATTCTATCTCAATTTTTTGTTTTCCTGGATCTGAACAAGTCATCGAAGAAAGTATGCTAAATCCACACAGACAACAGCTGAGAGTTTCTAGTCTGGAGGGATATCAGCCAGGATGTACATGAAGGAAGAAAGCCTCATTTCTAGAATCCTCAAGGATTCAAACAAGAACTGCAAGTCTCCAGAAGAGTCTACCTCTGGTGGTGGCTGTGGTATCAGTATATAAAAAAAGGAAGCTTAAATGAGGAAAGTGTTACATATATACCAAGTAAAACCAATTAAATAAGCCAGTACTTTGTTAGTAATTTTTAGAAGTTACTTTAAAGAATCAAATCTTAATGGTTGATTGTCGCATTCACAATCCCTTTGGTTTCATAAAAGCAAAACAAACAACAGATATCAGAGATTTCAGGGAAACTGCTTCTCCTTTCTCTAAACTAAATCCTAAAATATGCTGGTTTATTCTTAAATCTTGTAACTGGCACATACATTTACAAATGCACTCATTGGTCATGCACACCACACCAGATAGAGTATTTTTCATTTTACTGTTAAACTTTCCCCTTAAAGCATTTAAACACTGTCATATCCCTGGTTAGGCAAGTTTGTCAAACGTTAGCCTATCAAGATTTCTGAAAACACACCATTACTGCAATAAAATTCTGTAAGATTACCTGATGCTAAAATGTCTTTTTTTAATCCAGTTTGCAAACTCCAAAGCAAACACGTGATGAACAAGATCAGCTGTTATTACTCCATTAGCCTGTGATCTCAAATGGTTTATGGTAAGCCAAGAAATATTTTACTAACTTATTCACATTACAACAAAACCACAACCCAACCTAACCCACAAACACACAACTCCCCCAGCCCCAGGAAAAAAAACAAAAACAAAAACAAAAACAAACAAAAAAAACCCATACTTGAAGAAAATGTTTTGAGGGTAGCACAAATAAGGCATGTAAAATGAAAGGGAGGGTAAAGTCATGGTGAAAGGATGAGAGCAGGCCACAAAGCACATATTTTTTTAGGATAAAGTAGGCAAGACATGAGGATGGAAGAGGCATTAGGTTCCACATGTTTATGAATATGAGGTCCCCCAAATCAAAACACATTCACTTTGTATCACTAATTAGTTTTGAAAGAAAAAGCTTTCAAAGGGTGCAATAAATTCCAGTGCATAGACATTGGATTTTAATTAGAATTACCTTGTATAGGTCACATTTCTTTATTTAATGACTAAGTAGCTCAATTCAATATCATTGTGCTGTTTACCAAATCAAAACCACTGAAGTGTGATCATGCAAAGTTGTTTGTAATGTTACTTACTAGCAATTTTTATCTCCTGCTTCTCCCTGTAACAAATTCTTCGCTTTTAACTGGCTATGGAATATGATTAGTTATTTGAATTAGAGCTAGGGGGATTTAGGTCTCCATAGCCATTGCAGTAATCTTTACAGAGAAATGGTTTATATTTTGCTAAATAGTATTTTAGAAAAAAATTACTTAAACGACTGATCTGGTTGCCTATATTTTTAAAAGCCTTATTATGGTCAACAAGACTTTCAAATATAGCCTCTCTAATATTTCTGCTTACTGATGTCAAATAATTTGGAGAAATTTACATGGATTCTTATGAAAAATTCATAGCTGCAAACATCAGTTTCTCATCGTAAATTACAAAAACAAACAAAAATGCATATTTAAAGCTAAGTATACAAAGCAAAGTCAAGCTCATTCACATCTTCACTTGAAAAAGAAATTGGATTTATTTCATTTTTACACATACCCACATTGTTAAAATTTAGGTAGTATTCTCAGCATGCTAGAGCAGGCAGCTTTGCCTTATTAACTACTATGTTACTGCCTTCCACAGTTTGTCCCCTCTTTTTTTTTTTTTTTTAAAAAAAAAAAAAGAGAATAATGAAAAAATTAAACACTGCAATTCATAAGGAGAACACTACCAGGCTAGTAATTCACTATCTTGACCTTTTGTCAGGAATGTACTGTACCTGAGGTTTCAGGTAATTACCAAAGCTGTAGATAATAGTCCACATTAAATCCATATTGACTAGAGATATATTTGCAAAGCCAACTTTCCAATGAGTTTTCATCCACTGAATATAGCATGCGATTTCACAATATGTGTTCAAAATACAGACCATTATTGAGAACACCATATAAACAAGGAGATATATGATAAGTTGTAAATGCAGAATATGTCATAACTTCGTCGAATGAAATGCCATAAAATAAATTTCAACACAAGTGGCTAGTCTGTGTTAACAAAATTAAATAAATTTCCTAAGAATTGGTATGGATCTTGCTGATGTCCCAAATATTAGACACAGAGACAGGCCTGAAGTTGTATAATTAGGTGCATTTTACTATTTTCTGCATTTCATAAAACAGTTCTCCAACAACTTAAGGCAGGGTGTATAGAAATATAGTAGTCAAAAAATGAACTCAAATCTGGAAAGAGAAATAGACAAAGAACCCAAGGGTGTCCTTACTGCTTTTTGTACACTAGGTGAATTTTTATCCCTTTGCATATCCGTTTTAAATTGAAAAAGGAAATATTTCATATGGTCACCTGCTTTAATGTTTTCCACGAGTTCCTTCATTATGCATTTAATCTAATTGATTTAATCTAATTAATCTAATTCTTGCCTACCCTCTTCATTGTTTTTCATTTAAGGTCCTTTTCTAAAGGAAAAATACAAGAACAAAATGAACATAAAATTTTTCTTCCACAAGTGATTATACTCCCTCTGAATTTTCACAACTATTTCCTTCTACTAAGCTCTTAATTCTCTTTTCATTCTCTTCTATTCTATAAGTGTATCCTTTTATACTTTTTTGTTCTTCCTCCTCATCAGTTCCTTGAATTTTGTGTTCTTACCACCACCATTCTTATGAACCATAAGGTGCCCAAGCTTTCCATAGAAAGATTTGTGTTTGTGCCAACTGGCTGGAGGAGGATTTTGGTATCTCTCTAAAAATAAGGTTGTTATTACAACAGAGGAAGAAACAAGATTAGACTACAGAAAACTCCAAACAGCCATTTTTCAAAAGCTGCTGATTTCCCAAGCTTTTTTAAAAAAAAAAAAAAAAAGTTTCCTCCAAGAGCTACTTGCAAATTAACACCCTTTCCAAGAGAACTGCTGTTGCAAAAATATCTCCCTGAAACAGCCCTCTATGTCAGTTGTGTCTGTTCAGAATAAAAAGTTCTAGAAAGGAGAAAACAAAGCTAGACTGAAATTAATTGAAAGAAAGAAAAATTTCATAAAAAGTAGGGGTTTGCCATGAAAAAGGGGTGAGGTATTTTTGGTGTTTGTTTTTTTGTTTTGTTTCTTTAAATTATGATGCAACATCTTAACATAGAAGAATATGCAACATCCCCAGGTATGCTCTGGAGACCTAACATGTCCCTGCAGCGAAGGGCGATGCAGAGCAGAGGATCCCAGTCTGGGAGCAGGCTATCAACCCTGCAAATTTAAGATATTTTCTAGCATCTGTTTAAACTTTCTTAGGTTCCTCTGGAAAATCTGAGTCTGAATGGTAATTCCAGTCATCTAATTAAACACTCGGCTAAGAAACGTCTTATGAAAGCAAATTATTCAACTTCACAATTCAAGAACATACAAAACTTTGGTTTAGATTAGGCTGCTGGGTCCTTCAAAAATATAGGATTTAAGCCCAATGGTGCTATTAAATTTTTCTTCAGAAATATGCAATTTGTCCAAATTATCCATATCAATTTTGAGAAGAACTAATTAATGTTTTTCAGACACGTCCCTTCATCACTGTATAAATATATCATCACTCTCAAGATGAGCGGTTACATTTGTTTGGTGATTCCAATCAAATTACATGAGGAAGGTAAAATGAAAGTTTTGCCTTCATTATAGTCCATGAAGGAAAACTGTTCAGCAAAGTGTTGACAAAATAGAAAGTATCTAATAACTAAAAGAAAGAAAAATCTGGATATGAAACTCTTCCATTCTCACAAAGTTTTCTCATATCTCACCAGGATGAACTCAGAACCATTTCAAATAGAGCTGATGCATGAAAGAAGGAAAGCCCCTGAGGCACTCTCTGTGGGTACATAAGATGCAGGTTCATTTGTATCCATCAGCTATTCTGTGGAGACTGAGGATTTAGAACTCTATCCCTATCAAAACTAATATATAATTCCTGCAACAAATACTTGATTTTAGCAAATCCGCATTTCTGAGAAAGAATACTGAGAACTTTAAGAAGTTCTGCAAGAGCTTTATTAGTTCTGGTGATAGCCAAAGCTTTTTGCTTCTCAGATGTAGCTATAAGAACTTAAAAATTAGTCAGTCCCAGATCTTGAACCAAAATACAGAGAAGCAAATGGCCATACAGCACCAGATAGCTCTGTTTCAGCACTGTGTCAGAAAGGACCTAGTAGCAGATACTAAGAGAATGATTATAAGATGTAGAAGGTAATACTAGCCTAAAGTAATTTTCTGGCTTCCACCAAGTAATTTAGGCACTATCAAGTTGAAGGTTACATCTAGGGAACAGTATTAATAGCTATACATCCCATAACAATATCACTCTTTTTTTTTTGAACCCATTTATACTTTTTTGCCCTGCTGTGACACAGGATTGGATCCATCACTGAAGCACTGACCTCCACAACATCATGCCTTAGAAGATAGTTTGCCACGAACTATAGCACAGTAGAATGAATCAGCAGACCTGAATATATCAGAAAATATCCTTTGTTAGAAATAATCAGTTCTGTGAGTTCCATCAAAACACTAGAAAGAGTAAAGGTCAGTAATTCCTGTCTTCAAGAAGAAACCAATTTATTAAGTGCTAAGAAAAGTGTGATGTGAAAACACAGAAGAGGATGATCTGTACTTATGAATGTAGTTTATTGGCAGTCCTTCAGAGTTATGTTCCAGGCTTGTATCCCTAACATAACAAGAGCAATTATATGAGAACCCTCCCCTTATGTAATATTTGCATGGGGAAAAAAAAAAAAAAAATCTGAGAAAACACCACAGAAAGATATCTCTGACCTAAACAACAGTACTTTCAAGAAGTGCCAGAAATAATACTTACAGACTGATTTTCTAGAGTACCACTGCTAGGTTTAATTTCTGTGTAGCCTTCATAAGGATTAATATATTGAGAACAACTTTTCTGTTCAAAGACACAATTTATTGCCTCCGTTTTAATTTGAACCTTGACTTTTAGAATCAACCCCTACTTGCCTTGTTCCTCAGTGAACAGGGCTTTCTAGGTAACTTTAAAAGGAATCTGGAAACAAGCCTCACAGAACTAGTTGCTTTAATTCTGTGCCTATATAATTATAAGGCTATTTTAGTTACGCAGAGACTGATCCATCGTTTCTCTAAGTGGTTTGATAGAGCTGCATAGCCTATCTAGAAGGCTGTTAACTACCTGAGTCTGCATACTAGAATATGCAATATATCACTCTAAAAATATTTAACAGACCTTTGACAAGATTCTTTTAATCTTGTCAAGATAATCTCTAGTAAGTAAAACGGTAATATAGAGACAAAAAATAACCAATCTTTAATGTATCAAAATTACATGAAATAAACAAGAGGCTCAAAACTATTGACCCCATCCCTTTTTTCTAGGGTATGATTTATTCCACCTGACTGTAGTCAATGTTGGATCAATGCAGTTTTATCCCCCTGCTTACATCATCATTACAACTAATCTTTGTTTCAGTTTACATAAATGTCCTCCAAAGATCAAGGGGAAAAAAAAGTGTAATAAAAAGGAAATTGATATACTGCATCAACAGCAAAAACAGAGAATACAGGGAAAATCAATAGGTTTATAAGACAGATGGCAGAAAGGAAGGAAGAGAATAAAAATAACCATGTCATGCAAACCAGAAAGGATTTAATGATTTGTTTTGAATCAGCTAAGCCATTTACACTGCACTGACTAGAGAAAAAACTTTGTAGTATCATTTCTGATATCAGTGATGGAATTTCAATCCCTGAGCTACATCCTTACACAGAGGTAAATATGTATATATATATACCACATTACCTATATATAAGATAATGTCCTTGTGAATAAACTTCATATATACAAAGTTTAGATTGGTTCCCTCCCAATATCCAAAATGTCTGTACTAGTTACAAGTTAGCAAGTTTCTATCAGGAACATAAAGTGTACCTTTTCATAACAGGAAGGAGTCTGTCATTATGCTCTTTTTCTTTATTGGAGTCCCATTTAAAATATTTGCACAAACCTTTGATTAAAATAAAAAACTGCACTTACTGTTATCAAATGACACCAGGCTTCTCATTCTTCAACTCAAATTTGGCCACATATATTTTTCAGGGTGAGGGGATGGGGTGTAGAAGAAGGACACATCCAGTCAGAAGATATTGCACTGAATGATTAAGTAACCCGTTTCTCAGCTGAAATTCTAGGCATTGTTTTTAGTCCTATTGTTTTCCCACTAATGACTGTTAATGGTAGTTCTGGTTTATTACTATCAGCATATCTTTCCCCAAACTACTTGCAACAGTAATTAAAAGGGTTGGTATCACTGTAACTTTAGGGAACACTCAATGCCAAAGATACACCCCAGAATTTGTATTAGGATACAGTTTTTATTCCTGTATCATTAGAATTGGTATTATTTATCTATTATTTCAGGTTACATCATCCAGATTATTTGCTTCTATCCAGATAATTGGGATACTACTTTGGTGTTTTATAGTTTTAGTGATTATTTCCTATATATGTTTTGTATATGCCTCATTCTGTTATGTTTAAGTCCTCACAGGTTCTATTTATCCAATTTAAACTCTTCTAATATTTCAAGATGAAAGAAAAAGAAAAAAGGGTTAATGTTTCTCAGGTAATTGGCAGTATCTATTAAAAAAAGTGAATGGGGCTTATTGATGCATTTGACCAACTCCTCATTTTCATTTGAACTATGTGCAAGCTTTTTTTTCCCTTTTTCCTGGCATTATCATCCATTTTAAATGACTAGCACATCCAAACAGTTCTTACCAGATTCAAAATCCATTTTATTCTAGAGAAAAAATTACCATTTTTCACAAATAGGTTTACTGAAATCTCAAAAATTATTTAGGAGTTTACACTCTATACATAATCCACTGTTTCCTAACACTCTTGCTTGTGATACTTTCCAATGGCAGGGCTTTTTTTCTGTTTGTTTGGGTTTGTTTTGGTTTTGTTTGTTTGTTTTCTAAACAAATCCTAGATACTTTCACTGAAGTTACAGCTACACAGCCATGGTTTAATTCTGGCACAGCCTTCTTCAACCTTTTTAACCCCAGCAAAAACTCATGTGTAGCAAAGTAGTGCGTTTTTTCTTTTCCTAGTAGCCTAATTCTCTTATTTTTGTCTGAACTGTTACCTAGATCAGTGTTCACAGATATGAAGTATTATGGAAACAGTCAGAAATCACTGCGACATAATAAATATCTTCTTATGGAGAATACTCTTCAGAAAAAGCAATGTAATCTATTTCCAGTTATAACAAATCAAGAAAGTTGTTTGCATTGTGGTTTTGACAAGTTACCTGAAGGGCCACAATAGCCGTCCTTGTATATCTGTAAAAGCCCTATGAAATATGAACACACCAAGAGAGTGATTGCTTTGGGCTTTATTACCCACTGAAAGCCCAGGTAATGCAGCTGAATAGCTCTCAAACACCATGGTTTGTGGAACACTGCGGGGGTTTGCTGGGCACTATCTCATCATGCTGGTTTGCTTCACATCCACCTGCTAAGCAGCATTAATATACAGCCAGCTAAACCACCTCTTCTCCTGGAGAGTGTTAGTGACTGGCATTATAACAGTCTTTGATCTATAGGCAATCGCAGACCTTGAAATTGTAGTGTAGTTAGTATGCTCATCATTCAGGCTAAATAAAAGCCTGAAACAAAACAATTAAGCTTCTTCATAGAGTGAGATAAAGAAAATAATAGATGCTACCATTGAAGATATTGAGCTACATAACAATAACAGAGCAAGAACTAGCAGAGAGAAAAGCAGTAACTCCCAAGTGACTAAATTCCACATTTAGTCCACAGTGGGCATATGGGTTTCAGTTTGAACTGAAATCATCAGGAAAAATACAGGATCTCAAGAAGGAAGCTCCAAACACAGGAGAAAACGTTAAAAAGAAGCATAAACCTGAGGTGGCACTGGGATGCCTAGGAACTGCACCAAGGAAAACGTCTACCGTATCCAGTGAAGCAGGATAACTTGTATGCGTTTTATAAATAAACAAAAAAATCTGATAGTGGTTTGGGGTTTTGTTTTGTTTTGTTTTGTTTTTCCCTGGTGGAAATCACACAGAGCCATGGTTGGATATTGATTGTCTCAGGGATTCCCAAACCTGCTTTTCTCATGTACCGGCAATGGCCAGCCAGGGCTGATGCTAGGGAAAGAGATGGTGGTATATAGTACATATACTGCTGGTGGCAGCTATGGATACCAGCCCTGTGCTAGGGCTGTGTGCATACAACCCTGTGCTCATACAGATCAGGTATGCTTCTCCACCCCTCCCAGCTGTATTTTCTAAGCACACATCCTTTCACCCTCCCCAACAGCAGACCCTTACCCATCAACACCTGACTTTAACAATCACACCTTCAACCACTTTTTGCTGCATTTCCCTAGCATATGATCCATCTCCAGCTCCACACTCCTGCTCTGGAATCAGTCCTAATCCAGACATGCACTGGCTTGGCTATAAAGTAAGTACTGGCCCTTCATCTGTGCACAGGTGTTTACAAGAATAAGCAGCTAGCTCCTGACTGACTGTAGTAATCATAATGTTCAGAAACTGAAAAGTACATTCCAGCTATCCCCTACCTGCTGTCTAAAAAGGTATCATATGCTAGCAGCATGAAAGTTGCATCAAGTTTATTTCAAATTCCTTATATTTTTCAGCCAGCTGTGAATAACAAAGCATGCATACAGAATTAGTTGCACATGAATCAGTGTAAGGTTCTTTTCCTCTTCATATTCAGGCACAGTGGCACATTCAACACCACCTTTGCTTGTTTATTCTGCATTAGTCACAATCAGACAAACTGCTTAGGCTCCCCTTTAACAGGCTTCTCATACAAATCACTTCTTAAAAAAATCTTTTTCTGGCTGTGGGCTGCTCAGATGAAATTACAGCTAAGCTCCTAAATTTACTTCTGTGAATTTTGTAAAGTATTGATTTTGAAAGGAATCTTATTTAGGGATTGGAAAACCTGATGATTTTGTTGTTTAAAACCAAATCACATACTACTCAAAGATGTCCCTACTAAAGTTTTCTTGCATCTTTCTGGAATTCAGCACTTAAACAGAACCAAAGCACCTCCAGCAGGGTCTTCCACTCTGGAATTTATTGCTTATTAACTGAAAACCTGCATGTCTTTATGATCCTTAAGAACAACAGTACTTTAGCAAGTCCAGCTAAAATGAAACCATCAGGTTATTTCACTTCAGCAGAGAAACATGTCGTGCAGCAGCAAGGTCACAGCTCATGAGACCATATTGCAGAACTACAACCAGACCCATTAACAGAAGGAGCAATAGAAGGTTGTTGTAATTTACTGACTCTTATGCAAAGTTGTATTCCAAGGCGTTATTCTTAGTGGCAGAATCAGAAGACTTTCTATTACCATTACTGCAGTACTTCAAAAAAAATATTTACAAAGAAATCTACAGAGACTACTGCTGTTAGAGCCCCTGGGGTTTTTTTCTGGTCTGTTTTGTTTTGGGTTTTTTAAACCTTTAATTTTTTCCCCCCTCAGGTCTTCTACCATCCCATTAACAAGAGAATAGAGAATATTGAAAACAGAGTTCAGCTAATTCCAGTACAAAACATAAAAGGCAGACAATTAGTGAGGCAATGAGTCAATCATATTTCTCTGCAGTGAAGTACCACCTGAGAAATAAAATATTGCAGCATAAGCTGAAAGAGAAAACAAGTTGTTTAATTGCTTCTTACCTCAACTTATCACAACACTTGCTGAAAATGATTTGGATACTTATAAAAAATTAAGGAAGGATTAGAATAGGGTCCTATCTGTCACAAAATCTCTACTCATACTGGTAATAACATAGTTATTATGCCTCTTGTAACAACCTCTCTGAATGTGGCTGTGTGTCAGTGGTTCAGATAGATTTATTCTTTCCTTAATTACGTTCTTTCCTGTGAAACTGCCATTATGATAAGACTAGTGCTTTAATAAATGAACTAAGCATCTTTATCTGAACGCAGCGGTGGAATCTGAATTAACTACGCCATACTTGTATAAGTATTCACAACTAAATTCCTAATACTGTTGCACATCTGAGGGTTGGTGGAGAAATATATAAGAGCAGATATCTGCTCAGAGATCAATTTGTGTAAGGACCCATTTCTAAAGTTCCCAGAAAGCAGTCAAGCCTCAGAGAACCTGCCCAGCTAGAATGAATGTTTTTCTATAGAATACACTATTTTCCCTCTGGATTTTGATGGTACATTACAAGGAAAGAGCATTTGCCTTTTGTGTATATATTATGATTATAGTGTCATGATGTTCAAAGAACTATATATTGAAAATTT
Source organism: Athene noctua (assembly GCF_965140245.1). Taxonomy (NCBI): domain Eukaryota; kingdom Metazoa; phylum Chordata; class Aves; order Strigiformes; family Strigidae; genus Athene; species Athene noctua. The sequence goes on from NC_134041.1 coordinate 23,136,959, forward strand.
GACATCTCCCAGCTTGATGACTTCATACATACTGGTGGCAAGTTAGAAAATAGATCTTTTGGACAGCTGAAAGATTTCAAAAAGCATATTATGCCCTAACTTGAAGATACAAACCTATAAATCTGATACCCTAAACTTAGTACCATCACCTGTTGCTTTGGACTTGCATCTACTTTCTAGGGCAGTTTCATATTTGAATTTTAATTTAGTAGAAAGAAATTAAATAAAATTTTTAGAATTACAGGAACCAAAGAAATATATACCTTTTGTTCAATTAGCTACATATCTATCTGTTGACTAAATAAAAAATATAAAATAATCCTCAGATGGAAATGGCATTATTTCTTTTTTCTTACAGGACTAAGCAGAGTTATAAAAATAATTGTTTTCACATGGTTTTGCTATACTTAAATTATTTCTGCTGTATTTATATTATACATAGTACACAAAAAGTCTCTTGGGTTTAATCTAAACCTTACTGAATGTTATTAGATCATATCTATTCAATTAATGTTTTTCTCTGTACACTATACACAACATAAATTCTGTCAGCAGCAAAAGAAGTTTGTCATTCAGGTTCCATGTGCAGTACTGTCTGTGGATACCTCGTGGAATCTATAAGCCAGAAAGCATTATATTTAAACTACAAGTGCCTTGAGTTAATACGATACAAGGAGACCAACTGTTATATCTCTAGGTTTTTGCCAAGTATAGTCCAGATTTTTCTGTGGTTTTAAGCAAGTGCTTTACCCATTACTGCAAAACCTGTATCTGACCACTGTTTTGCCAAACCACCAATTCAATGAAACTTGAAACTGAGAACAAGCTTGTAATCTAACCCTCAGTTGCAAGGCTGAATTCATTCTGAAGTGCACAAATATTTGCTATAATCTACAGTGAGTGACATTAAAATGTACAATACACCAAGACTGAAAAGGACTTCTGGAAGGCAGTCACCACAAAAGGTATTATTTGATATTACTGGAGACATGTCCCATGTGATGAGACATGGATAAACTTGCATGAGTTTAAGTTTCTTTTCTACTTCATAGATCTGTAGATGTGCAATGCAGGCATGAACACAAGAGAAATGTTTCAAGATGGTGACCTCAGACATTTGTGAGAGGATTCTCTTAGAGGCTTCCAGAATCCCATCATCCCAGTCTGAACATTAATCTTTAGCCTCTAATATAGCAGTGATATTTCTGAAAAAGAAATAGCAATTTATGTTGAGAATGATATGAGCAGAGATGCTGCTAGGTTGTTATCAGTCACTACACTGAGAGCCAAAAGACAGAATCATAGTCAGAGAACAGCAAGTAAGCATGCATGTTCACGAGAAAATAGACACACCCAAGCTGAACCTGATGGGGAGGAATCAACATTTGAGAATTTCAGAAGGTTCACTTGACATTGAGGTCCGATCAAGGATCATCAGGGAATCAACACCAGCCAGAAACTACTAGAAGGAAAAATACTGTGAAAAACTAAAAAACAAGATCAGCCAGAAAGGTACAATCATGAACTGAACTGTCAACTTAATTAAAGAACAACAACTAGAATCTGGTGCACAGTCATGATTTGAGAAATAAATTCTGTTTGTTGGCACATATTACTCACAACTGTGTTATGTGTGTGAATAAAATACTGGCTACCACATGGTACCATTAGGCAGCATATCACAAAAGGGCACCAAAACAACTTGGAGAGTACTTATTTCAAAGAGGTTCTTCCCCTATAACTCCTTCTCTCTTGGTTTCTTCATGATATCAAATGCCAGATTAGATGAAGATTCCTGTATTACTGATTTTGGTGCACTGCCATGCAATTTAGACTTTAATGCACAGGGAAGTGGCTTCAAGACAAGAATGCACAAACCACCGTTTCATTAAGATCTCTGCCACCCCCTCACCTGCAGGTATTACTGTTACCTCTGTTCTGACAAAAGAAACAGAGCACACATGAAGTAAACCATAATCGGCCTTCTCTGACAGTCACCCTGTTGTTTCTTACCATAGTTGTGTGTGCAGCTGAAACTCCGCACTGAAGTAGAAAGCATGGAAAGATACCAGAAAGAGGATGACAGAGGAACTCCAGGTAGTTGTTCCAGCTAGAGGAGGACTGGTTAAACAGCATGGTCTAAAGTAACTGCATGAGATACCAAGGAAAGTAATAGTAAGCAAAATATTGCATCAGATGGAAAATTCAGGTTCAACAGTATGTCAACTAGTAGTCCCATGTTACTATGGAAATGCAGTGTGACAATTTAAATATCTGCACACCAGCTGAAATTTTAATCCTTCAGAAACAAAGCTAGTAGTAATAGTAAAAACATGCATGTTCATCACAGCTGCTGATGCTGTGCAACTTTATCTGCAGAGTACCAGTCTTGCCAGGTGTCAAAATATATATATTCAAATAATATATTCAAATTCATCAACCAACTGTAAGTCCCACTTCAATATGCAAAGCAGTTGAGGTAAAATGGAGAAAAGGGTAAGTAGTGTATGAACAACTGCATAAATCTCCAGAATTCCGAAGTGCCACTGAGCACAATACATATTTATTCTATGAAGTTATGTTGACAAAACCTTTTTTTTTTTCTTTTTTAAATATAGTGGCTTATCTCTCATTTGATCTTTTTCAAAAGAAAGCATCTTTATTCACCCATTTAATGTGTTTTACTTAACAGCTTCGTTAAAAGATCTGCAACTGTAAATATTCCCTGACACAGCTAAATGTTGGGTTTGTTAATATATCTTTAATGCTTACTCCTGTATCTCACAAAGTGCAAGAACAAAGAAAAAAAGAGGCATAGAGTGTGCCACCACCAGCGAGTGTGCTGGCACAATGTTTTTTCCCCACCCTGATTATTTTGTTTTCTCACAGAAATTTTAAAAAGCCTCCTTTCTGTGCATAATCACAACCAGCCACACTTTAGTCACATGTGTTTGCTGAAGGTGCCATAAGCTTGTTAGTGTTAATTATGCATTTTAAGTATTTTATTAAGTATTTCATGTTTCTGCTAAGTAAAAAAGAAAAAAAAAAAAAAAAGATTTCTTAATCAGACTCCTTGTTACTAACTTTTTAAGAAAAATTTTCACTTATAGCTGAGAATCATGGAACAGCAGGGGTCCTGAAGCCACGTTCTTATTTACAATTTACATTGATCAAGATGTCACCTAAGTGAGGAAGAACATTAGACTTTTTCCTAAGAAGGAAAATCCAATCCAATTCCCCATTGGATTTTATGCATTAGAGAGAAATGATGAAGGTTCCAGGTAGATATGGGGGTGTAGTGAAACAACCACCAGAAATCAACAGGAATTTCTGCAATTTTTCCATGGGGATACTGAGTGATCAATAGTTATCTATATTAATATAAAATATTAATATAAATATATAAAATATAAATAATAATATAAAATATTAATATAAAATATCTATATAAAATAATTTTCTCTAAAAATCCATTTTCATTCCCATCTCAAAGAAAGATGCCCATACTCCAGAAAGTTTAATTTTAAATGTGTTTTGATGACTCCTTTCCCCTAAAAGGGGGATCTTGTGCAAGCAGTTTAAACTGCATTAAAAAAAAAAAAAATCCGTTTGTGGTTTGCTTTGAAGTCTCTGCTTTTAAATAATGAGCCTGTTGTGCTCCAATCCACTTAGCTACAGTAAAAAGTCACTGAAATGAAAGATTCCATTTGTAACCGTACAGTTATGAGAGTCTTCCACTGTTTTAATCACTACATTTTCCTACAGTGCTTCTTGCAATTGTTGCATTGATGGTGCATGGGACAAATAAGCTGCTCTGTTCTACCCTGCTCAGCATGTGAAGCAGACAGATGGATCCATACCTTCCGCACAGATAAAACATCGTAACAGGTAGAGACAAAGAACCGATGAATGCTCTCAAGGTACCACAGGAAGCAGAACACACTTTTGGCATCTGAAAGGGTAACAGCTGCTGGTTGTGCTAGAGTCTTTGGGAACACCCTAATGTGTTGACTGAAACATTTAATTGGTTTCAGGCACATGTCACCTAACTCATGAGGCATCATCATCATCTTCAGACAGTCTTGGACACTAGATGATGGAAAACCAGGGTGAACCTGTGCTTGCCCTCTCATTATATTCCACAAATCACCGTATTTTATAATTTGTTTTAGGGACTACTTAGGCAATGCTTATATTTCTCTGTCATCTTAGATGATATAGGAAAATGTTTCCCAACTATACTCAGAATAATAAACAATAAAATTCTATAAAATCCAAATTCAAAGTTGTACAAACAGGTTATAAACCATTCTTTTTCTCTGATCTGCAAGAACTTGCTTCACTGGAAAACAAATTCTTAACGAAGTAATCTATGTGGTCTACAAGTGTGGATATATTTCTTTAAATGTAGAATTAGTGAAGAACTAATACTGAGCTTATAAAGTGAAAGATAGTAAAGATTAAATGTGCAGCAGCAGCCTCATTAAACTAAGCACACCTAAAAAATGAATGCACTGCTTCAATAAGTACAGAACTGTGCAAGACTCATTAGAGTTTCTTTTAATTTTTTCTTGGACAAAAATTAGTGTTCTGCATGGTAGGTATTTCAACTCAATCAATAATTTAATTTAAATTTTGTATACATGGACTGAACATACAAATCAGTCAGACAGCTGAAGTGCTACATTACCATTCCACCTTACAGTTTCCTCTGGTTAAGAATATATAAACCTCATCACAATTCCTTTAAACAATTGAGTCATAAGATTTGTAGCTATAGAAACCCTGACAATTTAATTTCTTCATTATTTCATGTTCTTGTCTCATTGCTTAATCATCCTGAAAAAGAATACAACATGGACCATAAATCACTCAGTTCAGTGAAATGATATACAATCTGTAGGTGTAGCTCTGGACAATGATAATATTTGACTCTGGTCAAAGTAGTGGTTTTTCACCTGAGCATGCTAGATGAATTAGAACTCAGAGCTTTTAACTGATGCTTGCAGCAAAGTAGACCTTTAGCTTTTTCTTTTAATCTATAAATCTGTGAATTTGTTTTCATGCAGTGCTATTTTTCTTCAAATGCTGCCCCCTCCCCCCGAAAGAATCTTCTGCTGTAGCGTGGGCTTTCCATGGAAACCGTCCACTGAGCAAAAATATAGTTCTGCAAATTCCACCCAGTTTACTTTTGTTTTTTCCAAATAACTTGATATGGCACTAATTAGTCCAAGAGTCAAAAAACCGATTTAATTATGAAGAAGACTAGATGTAATATCAAAGATCATTCACTGTATTTGCAACCATTTTCTTGGCAATACTTTTTGTTATATAAATTATTTTGAGTAAAACAAGAGACGAAGTAATTTGCATTTCCACAGAACACTTGAAAACCCTGAGAAGTATGAATAAAATCTAAAGTAGTAATCTGAAAAGTTAAACACCTGCAGTTTATCAGTTTTCTTTGCTATAAAGACAAAGATATAACAGATTTGCTTATTTCAAATATCAGTTTGGATGCTTATTACAGACATTTACTGTGTTTCAATTTTGCTAATTCTGATTATGCTTAAAAAATAATCTACATAAAAATGAAGTCCTTTGCTCAAGGTAGTCCTTGTCTTTCCACAGTCACTTCTGAAAATAAGCTTTAATCAGAGAAGGTCAATAACTACTGCAGAAACACTGTCCTAGTAGGGATGAGCCTTTTAGGTTTAAGCTATTTTCCACTCTCTTTCCACAGTGCCACAGCAAAGCATACATCAAGAAAAATACAACTATAGAAATTGATGTTGCAGGTTTTATACTATTAGACTGTAAATCCTGACTGGTGTCTGACCTGCTGAAAAAGAGAACTCACAGGCAAGAAATAGCTAGGAGGAGAGAAACATGTCTAGAAGAGCAGTGTCACATTAGTGGCACTTTGTAAGAGTGCCATGGAATACAGGGAAAGTGCAATCAGTTGGTACACTATGGTTTTAGGGGACTTACTTACTCTAAAGAATAAGATTTTTGGCATCTTCTTGGAGGCCATATACTTCAAAAGTCAGGACACTACTTTAACACAGCTCCGGTGTGTGATACACCACATTCGGTTTCAAGTCACTTTGCAGGAAGAACAGTAGAAATATAGATTTCTTGCTAAAATGGTTCTTAAAGGAAGCAATTCCCATGATAAGTTAAGTGCTGTCAGACTGAATGCTTAGATGCTCCTACAAAACGCTGTGCTTCCTGACTCTTCGCAAGAGCATACGGGCTGAGCTCACCCAGACAACTGGGTACTACTATGTAAACAAGTTTATGGTTGCAATGAGAAAGATACAGGCTGACAAGTCTTTGCTATTTTCAAAGTTTTTATTCTTCATTCTACTACTGGTACATGGCTAGGCAATAAGTAAGGTTCAGTGTCAAACTTCCTGTGAGCTTAATGTTGGAATCACTTGAAACAGATTAGGATCTGATTCTGAACTAGCCACTTATAACCTATCTGCAATGCAAAACCCAAGTTCAGCTGAAACTATTTAAATAGTACTTTGATTTACTTTCCCTGGTACATACCAACAAATGCTGAGATGCCATTAATACTGGCACATTTAAACATTATTCATTATGAAGTCCCATTTCCCAAACGGACAGCTCCACATTTCCTGTGGTCACCTAATTAATGGGTGTCTATTAGACCCATCTGCAAATCTTACCGGGTAATACTTCCACAAAACTAAATTGAGCTTGCCACAGCAGAAATGATGCAGTACCGCGGGGTACAATTAACTATATAGAGACATACTTTATCCTAAGCCTTAGGCACAATCAATAATGAGTTTCTTTTCTGAGATGTTATGGGGTTATAAGCACAAAATGATAGGCTTGAATTACTTAAGTTTTGATGACCTTTTTCTACTTGGATCCTAACTCTCAGCAAATACGGAGCTAGACAAAATTTTATTACACAATAAAATTCCCTACCAATTCCAAATTTAAAAAGCTTAACTGCCTAAAATATAAAGCACTATCTTGTCTGTGTAAAAATTTAATACCTACAATATTAATAACACAATATGAGGACTAACTAATATATTCTCTGCCCTTCATTTCTCTGTACACCCAGGACTATTCGATTTTTTTTGAGACACTGATTTAGGCAAAAGAAGCACATTCTGATTGGCTGATAAGGATTTGAAGCTCCAGCCCAGTTACCAGTGCAACTCTTTCAAATTCACTAAAGACAGTGAATGCTTTGTCCAACCTCACTGTGAGCAACCATGCAATGAAATCTCCACCTATTATACTTGATGATTAATTTTCATCAATTATTTTACTATTTGTTTCAGGGATTTGTTTTCACTAATCTCCCAGACAGGATTTTTCTTAGCTACTTTTCTTAAGAGCTTTATATTGAAGGAAAAATGAAAACAAAGTAACCTATTAGCATATTCTTATTCCATCGGTGTTTCTCTCAAATGCATTTAGAAGTTCCTCCTAAGACACAAAACTTGTTTCCAGGAATGGGTTTCATGCTCACCTACCTGTAGTTACTTAAGCACAGGCATGCAGTACATGCTCACTATTTAGGGTCTTACAATATTGGGTAAAGAGAAGAAAGCACATCCCCAAGCAATAGATAATCTCACTTGTTTTAGCTGATAACATGTTGGATATCAATTGCCCATAGAAACAATCTAGGCAGCTTTCAGACTAAATAAGTTTAATCATCAAAAAAAAATCAAAAGACAAGAGACTACCAAATAGACTCTAGTGTCCAGGACTCTCCCCAGCTGCACTTCCCTGCAACCCATAGAGACATTAATTACTCTCCAACCACCTCTAACTTTCCTGGAAATACGTATTCCTTGGAACACTGAGATTTTAATAGATGAGATAATCAAACTGTGCTGCTGTGCCAGCCAAACTGGTTTTTATCCTTTTAACCCTAAAGAGATCACAAGCAAATTGTTCTTATATTTATAAACAATTTTGTGGCAACCATAAAGAAATAACATTAGAATGTACAAATTATTAGCTAATACTTCAGAAGCCGAACTATTTTACTAAAAGCCTAAAGGTGATTCTCTCGCAAAACTATAGTGAGGGGAAAAAAGCCCACAGAGAAAGCTAATTTCAAATCTAATTTCAAAATTTACAATGTTCATGCCTCTTCCAAGGTTACACAGCAAGACATGTGAAATCAGAGAATACAGCCTGGAGCACAGTAAGAAAAATGATTGGTATAGGCAGCAAGTGAATAAACTATGAAACCAATTAGCAAATGTGTGTTATGATGCATTAGGATGCATGCTGTATAGGCGGGCAGGCAAAGCTGATGGTACTTAGACTCAAGCTGCTAGATGTATATATCCATACCCAACTATTAAGATGGTGTTAGCTGTGCCCTCCCGGCTGCAATGGTTTTCTACTGTTTCTAGAATAAAGGAAACATGAGTAATTGTTCCAAAGAGGGGTTAGGACCAATGCAGATTTGGAAAAAAGAGCAAGTAAATACGGTGGTAGCTGGGAGACAACTCCAAAGAGACTGAGTAACTTGATAGACAACAATATATAGAGTACTTGGGAAATCTCATTATTCATTTCTGTGAATTCCTTATCAATAGCTACAGTCCAAGGAATATTTATTATTGAAAATCCCCTGGTTCACCCCTAAATGTATAAGTGTACATGCTTACTTTTATATCCTCATTCAGGTATTAGATTAGAACAGACTAAAATGCTCCTCCGCAGTGACAAGTCACTTGAGTTTCCCAGTTTTCCTTTTAGTTTCTTACACAGTTTTGTGGGGTTGTGAGATTTTATAGGGTAAACATTTTTTTTTTTTACTGGTTATTTTAACTCTCAAAGTTTAAACTGAATGATGAATCTCATCTTCCAATTCCACCTAAATTTGGTTATCTCCCAAGAATTTCCCCAGGATGAGATGGTCCCCAAGTAACATAATACTGTTGCATCTGCTACTCCCATTTCTTTCACAGGTGTAATAATACTTCATTATGCCCTAGAAAACCTCCCTTTCCTCATGGACTCCTGAGAACACAGGCAGCTGAGCATAAAACCGAGCAGCCTAGAGGCTACTCTAATCAGAATGAGGGATCCATCTTGACCCCTGCTATCCCCAGAATTAGAGGAGCTTACTTCAGCTACCCACATATATTCAGCTCCACTATGCCACTGCTAGGACAGAAGGCTGAGGTGGTTTTATAGAGCACTTTTAGGCAGGCTCAGAACACTGTGCAGTATTTATTATCTACTGTAACACATGAACCTTACGGATTAAAGTTGATTCAGTGATGGCCATAATTCAGAATTTTCTTCCTGCTCAGTTTTGGCATTCTCCCCCCCTCCCCCCATTTACTTCATATGTGGGGTAATTTTTTATACTTTTCCCACTAACTACCACAGACACCACAAAACTAAGTTCTCAAAATGTATGATATTTTCACTACATAGCATTTCAGCTGAAGTTATAAACAGAATTATTTCACATAAATTTGAGGATGGAAGGATTCCATAGTGAAGTTACTTGATTTTATTGGTGTGCTTAGTTCATTATGCAATACTTGTCTACATATTGTCTCATTTCCATTTCAGATTTTAAATATACACCAAAATTTCAGTACTCAATCTAAAAAGAAATATAAGATGTTTCAGTTTGGTTTAATATCTTGAGCTTTTCCATTAATATTTTCTGATAACAGATTATGGGGTAAATGAAACATTCATAGTCCTACAAAGACCAAAACTATTTGAAAGAGTAGTTTATTCCCTTGGTTAATATCTACGTGGCAGATATTAACTTTACTTAGGACCTAGTCTTCAGGATTTATTCAGTAATCATAAAGGCTAGTCCACCGGTGTTAATATGGTTATACTATGTATACACAGTACTTGCAAGAAAATTGATACCATTCATTACCTACAACATTGTTTTCAAAGCTTGGCATTTTGTACAGTACAGCAAAAAACACACCAGCAGTGTGGAAGCAAGAGAGATAAATGTGTAGGGGCAAAGAAGGAAAAGATGTTTTGAAAGTAATATATAGGAGAGAGGGCCAGAACACCTGGGTTCTCTTCCCAGGATCCTTTTATCTTCTTGTGTGCCCTTGGAAAAAAGGATGTCACCTCTCTAATTGTCAGAAAGTAAAAAACAAGCCTAACTCACATTAAGTGAAAACACCTCTGAGCCTCAGTCTGAAGAAACTTGATGTGTCAGCATGGCAGCTCTATTACACTGGTCCTGGTGCAACTTAAAGCTGCTACCAAAGACCTTAGACATCCGTCCTTGCCTCCTTGTCAGGGGGACCCAACACCACTTCACAACCTCTTGCTGCAAGGCAGCTTCACTCTTTTCTGCCCCTTTGCCAGAAAGTGGGACAACAGAGACCTGGATTAGCTACAAATCAGATGCACACCAGCAAGGAAATACCTTCAGTGCCACTGTCTGCTGGGCAAGTTTACACATTTTTACACTTCGAGTGGTACAGAGGGGCTAGCACACGAGCTGCAATTATAACCTACTCCTTATATATACACTGAAGTGCTTGTTCAGTTCATGTGGTAACAGTCATGAAAAGCTAGAAAGCCTTAGGTGACCGAGCATGGTGACAAAGAAGTTTTTTTATATGGAAGATAGAATGGAACTATAACAAAAATAGTGCTTGGAAGCTTAAAGAAAATGGTCTCTGTTGCATATGACTAATGTTTGGACAGCAGAAGGTCTAAACAGTTTTTTCCTCAAGTACTTTGATATCACAGTAGTGAATTATAAACTATGTTGTGCTTATCACATCCAATAGTTATCTGATGTTTAGGCACAAGTGTTGTGCCTAAACTCTGCTTTGTAAGCTTTGCGTTTAGTGACTCATGCCTCACTGGGAAAATCAATAGATTTAAGAGTGTGCATAAATGAACAGTTAGAGACAATCAGATATTCCTTCTGCTCATGAAGGGCAGTCGGAGAGATGCCGCTTCAAGTCCAAGCTCGTTTGCCTCCAGCTGGTTTCCTGCAGGCAGAACCAGAGTACAACAGTAAGCTCAACTGAGACCTTGCTTCAAACATCATATGGTGCTGATTGAGAACAGTGAGGACCCACAGTGCAATGACTAATCCCTGTGAAAGCCTGAGCCTCGAGTGACTCATCCAGCTTTTGAAATTAAGATATTGGTATTTGTTTTTTTAAAAAAATGCTTCTGAATTTAGCTTTTTATTTAGCAAGGTCAGTCAACTTTTGCTCAGCTCAAGGAGAAGAAAAAACTTATCTTTAATTTCAATCAGACAGTTTTGGAGCATTGCAGTAGATCACATCTGTCAACATATGAAAGCTACTGTATAGGGAGAAAAATAGGGATAGACCTTTCATTGAAATACTCCATTGAACTCTATAGAAATGCATTATTCTAAGATATCTTTTGTACTAGGAGAGCTTTCTGGGGCACAGAGAGGAAATGTGCCTTCTTTTTTTAAATGCAGCAAAAAGCAAAATGCTTTCTAAAGAGAAGCAAGCGATAAATATAGATATAGATAATATTTCTAACACTTTGCTTTAACCAGGCTACTGCTTGTGAATAATCTATTTACTCATTCTTATGAAAAATCTGAAAGTAGCTCTGAAGCAATGCTTCATATATTTGAGAGATGTTACGCTTTTTGAAGAGTACAGCCACGTAGTCTGATTACTTACATAACTGTGGCTATAGATTTTCAGTCAGCTTTTTTCTTTATATGTGATGGAAATTAGCTTAACAATTTCATTAGTGCTTTTAAGTAGACAAAAGGTAGTAATAGTCTCCTAAACGATTACCAGCCAAACATTTCATTTCAGTCTGCAACATTTCCTGAGAGCTTCGCAGACATTTATAGCCAAGGTAGATGTAGTCCAAAAGCAAGCAAATATCATTTGCAGCTGCAATACCCTTCATGCTTATCTCTCAGTGTCCTAACAGGCATCTATGTTCAAATGAGTACATGAAATCAGGAATTTAACCTGAACGGTAGTGCTACTAAACTGGAATATAACTTGAGGACTTGACCTCTATCTGTATGTGATATCCATCTGTCCAACACTGAACACGTAAAGATGTGCCTCTCCATGGTCTCTGGCGGTTCCATCCACCAAGAATCACTGCACAGAAGCCTGTGATGAGCAGAAATAGCTCATTGTCAGTGTTGCCAGTTTACTCCATGTGCCACTTCCAGCATTTCATTGCCTCCAGGGGTCTCTCTCGTACCACAGTAGAGGAAATAACGTCTTGCAACCCGGGAGCAGTTGGGTGATCCTGTTGCAGTTCAAGGACATTTAGGATTTCTAATATTCCCAGCATGCTTGGGAAAAGTCTATTCTGATGAAAGAGTTCAATAAACAGTGACTTCAGAACTTGAAAACAGCACAATAATGATCTAAAAGTTTGTATGTATTAGTGTATATTAGCCAAAGACAAACGAGCTAGGGACGGAGTCAAACCACTGTTCTTTTGAGTCTCCCTCTAGTGTTCCACATTGCAGACACTGATGCAGCCTGTGAAGCAGTCCATATGATGCCTGGCTCTGAAGTGAAAAATGTCTTATGAAATGAAGCCACAGTAGTCTTTGTAATGGATAAGTCATTGGTGTTAAGCTATTATAACAGATACAATCCTTAAAGTAGGGTAATTTCAAATGAAGTTGCCATATAAAAATAGTGCTGTTCTTCAATTAACCAAACACTCTTCCAGCAAAAGAGATACAAAGAGCATCCTCCAAAATAATCGTAAAGGAGCAACAGCTGCAATTACCCTATACACATGCATTACTAAATGCAAAGGGTGAATGAAAAGAAATGTGCACTTGCAAAACAGAGCGAACACCACACTTAGGCTCATGGTAATTGTACTTTTTTTTTTGGTGTTGGGGGGTAGTAAAACAAAGGAATAACACACACATGCTAACTGGCTGAAATTATTAGTAGGTAGGATGGCGTGGTTACACTCTATAAGTGATTGCAAAATAGCTTTGAATAAGTCTTCCAGGGGAGCAATGATTTTTATACCTTAGCTTCCGCAGTGGTTGGTACGATAGCTTACCTTTTATGGCGTCGTGCCTGCTGTGGCTCAGCCTAAAACCTATTCAAGCTTATCTTTTCTCCAAGGGTGATTTTTATACCATGGCTTAGAATCTTAAATAAAATGCTTTATTCAGTTGTGACTTTGCATGCAAGTACATTTTCCATGGAAGCTCTTACATGCCACAGCTGACATTGAAACTTTTACATTTAGTCAGTGAGAAGTAAAACTTAAAATATACATTTGCATCTCATAGTGATATAACAAGGTTCTATGCTGCTTGTTGCCCAAAAGACACACTTCTGGTATATAAACAAGCTGATATTTAAAGTAACTTCCAAACAACATTACTGATAAGTTATTGAAAAACATCCTAAAATGACATTGTCCTTCATGCAGTGTCCTTTATGCAGTCCGGTAGCAAAACAACTGCCAGTTAAGCTTTTAACAACACATATGCTCAGATTGTGCTAGTTTCTGTTAGATTCGGGTATTGATGCAGCAGGTCACAATGCAATTTAGAAGCAATTAAAAGGTAATGAATGTGCTGAACTGAAACCTCTGCCTGGGAGGCTTTTTCTGTGTACAAGGAAAAGTAGATAGATTTGTGTCCTTCAGTAATTTCTGCTGGTGAAACGGCAAAGCAAAATGCTTCTGAAACGGGCCTCAGATGTCTGAAGGACAGTCTGTTTTTGCAAATGTGAACACTGCTGAAATGCTGTTATATACCAGTTTAAACTCCTACACATAAAAATCAAAGCAACTTCTTAAACTGGTAACTATCTGAGTATTCACTCTCCATAATAAGGCTTTGGGGAAAAAGAAAACTGACATGACCCTTTGGATACCACACAGTTTTCATATAATGCTGCATAGCTGTGGGATTAATATCCTATTAAACAAGGTAGAAATTATCTGTATAGTTAATGACAGGATATGCCAAACACCGATTAAAACAATTATATTCTATTAAGCCACATGTATTCAGAGTAGTTGATCCTCATTTGAAAGATTTATTTGAAATCACATTTCATGGTTCCATTTTCATTTAACATTATTTGGTCTTGTTTCTCCAAGCACTTTCTTAATGTTCCACAACGGGTCCATCAGGTGTAAAAATAGTGTAAGTTATCTTTCTACACCTTTTAGTTTAGATGTATAGTTTTCTTACATTTTTTAACCCTGGAATGAATGGATTAACTGAGGTCCTACAAAAATATTGAAAACAGCTTTCTTACCACTTATATATATATATTCATACACAAGAGTATGTACAGTTTTAGAACTACAGTGGCTGTATATATTCTTTAAATTTAAGGTATACATATACTATATATACAGAGAAACAAGTTAGAAAATAGCCATCTAGGTAATGCTGAGACAAGACTACATCTGTATCTACCAAACTATACATTTGTATGAACCCTTACTTTCACCTACCCGAGTTTCCTGCCTCTTCTCATGATGATTCTTACTTAGTAACAACTGCAGAAGCAGAAAACCCATGTTTTACAGACTATACAAGCAGCATATGCTCAATTTAGCCAGGGCCCATTTTAGCAATGTTTTGAACTATTATTTTCACAGAATCATCTAGGTTGGAAAGGACCTTGAAGATCATCTAGTCCAACCATTAACCTAGCACTGACCGTTCCCAACTACAGCATCCCTCAGTGCTAAGTTGACCCTACTCTTAAACACCTCCAGGGATGGGGACTCCACCACCTCCCTGGGCAGCCCATTCCAACACCTAACAACCCTTTCTGGAAAGAAATGCTTCCTAATATCTAGTCTAAAGCTCTTCTGCATAGAACTAATCAGAATATTCCTTGCAATATACTCTGTTTTATGATCTGTGAGTAGTTCACAAACTCAGTTGGATTTCTTGAAGCGTATTAAGTACTTGCAAAATAATTTAGCGAAACCAGTTTCACACAGTTGGAAATTAACCATATTCATTTTTCTGTTTACAAGCTGGGATGCCACAGACTGGGGCGCATGGCTCAGGCTATGGGACGATGTCAGTGGTACTGCCAGCAGTGATGGGGTCTGCCAAAAGCATACCATGCCTTTGGCCTCCACAGAGCTCTGTGGATGGAGAGGAAAGGTGATGGTACCTCTAGCATAAGCAGCTGGTACTAGGGACAAACTCTTCTAGACCAACATATTTCTACACAGAAGTATCTTTGTATATCTGTAATGACAATTCTGACCTAGTCTTTTTGTCAGAGATCAATAAACAGACAATACATACAGTCATGTTGCATGCTGAAATGCACTCTAGGCTTATGCTTAAGAAAAAAAAAAAAAAAGCTCTTATATAATCTATTTTATTTACAAATAAATTATTTTTCAAATCTTACAAGATTACAGCCTGTAAAGCTAACAATATCTTACCTTGTTGGAATAAAAATTTAAACCTGACTGCTCTTCCTTCAAAACCAGGTGCCAGATCACTAGGTCCAAAATGTCCCAATTTTTTATGATGATGCAAAGAAAAAAAGGGCTCTGTGTCCTTCATTCTGGAACATTTTCTGCAGTTTCAAAGGTCAAGAATGCACAGAGTTTCAGTTGCATGCATTCTTGCCTACTTTAAATTTTCTAAGATATAAAACATTTACATTTAATCTTCTGTTGAACACAGAATTGAACACAGTATTGACAATTCAGTGAGACACTTATAAGTGAATACCTAACAGTCCACAATAAATTGAGACTTATTATGCTAATTCTGTGTGCCCATAAAATAGTTTTATCAATAACATTAATTCAGCTATTCAGTCCTGATATTTGCTAAAGGATTCAGGTATTTTATACCACACTTATATCTGTTATAAGCCAAGAAACGTTAAGGTAACCTCATGAAAAACAGCTTGAAAAGAATTCACTAAATTTCTTCCAAGTTAAATTTTTTTTTCTGGTATTAAAGATGGCAGGATCAGACTTAAAGAAGAAGAAAAAAAAAAAGTACCAGGCTACCGTTGTACATGGCTATGGATTCTGTTTAAATTGCTATTTCTGTATTTCCAGGGCTAGGAAGAAAAAAAAAAAAAAAAAAAAAAAAAGAACCTTAAAATGCCTGGGGGTGGCTTCCCAGCTTGCATTTTGTGAGACTGTGAATTATTTCACATGACAGAGGATAACTGCACATAACCCCATTTAATGCAATATGGCCATTTTTTTAAAGCAATTTATTTCAGCTGCTCATAAAACCATGATGAAATCCTATTAAAGAAAGTATATCAGGGCTACCTGTTGTAGATAGTTTACAAACATAGGTATCCCGACTACAATAAAGGTTAGCTCTGTGACTTGGTAATACTAAACAGTCAGCACACAGCAGCCACCAATCCTCTCAGATGGAAATTTTTGTGAGAACAGTCTGTCTCAAAATAAATTGCTATTTTGACAGGATATACTGTAATGTTTACAATAGAAGAGAAAAGCAGAGAAGTCAGGAATGAAAGAAAAAGTGACAGTAATTGACTTGAGAGATGCATTTCCTGAATAAAGAGAAACCATACCTCAAACATGTAAAATACAGAAAAATACTTACAGAATCTGACCCGTGTCAGGGATCAAGCATGAACCTAGCCCTTCCAGTGCAGCACTCAAGACACAGAAATACTCTGCATTTGTCTGATACAGTTAGAAAATTCTTCTGCAAGAACTGGAAATAAGCAAAGTAATTAAGAATAGCTGAAACACCTCCAAACTCCTGCAGCAGCCACCTACAGCCCTTGGCATACAGAGGTGAAGGTAAGACTTTTAGAGTATAAACTGAAATGGCTGAAGCAGCTCAAACTGGGGTGGGGAGTTGATGCTTGAAGTCAGAAGTTGACATCATTAAGCAAGGCAACCAAACAACTGGAGTTGCTGCTGTAGTATCCATTTCTCATCTTACTAACAGAAACACAGCAGAGCACACAGGTCTTGCTAACTCTTAGCAACTGTAGTATGTATTATCACCAGGAAAGAAAAATGAGTAATACTAGGCTCTTGGAGAAAGCTGCTTTACATTTGCTGAAGCTATATAAAAAATAGGCTGAAGGGAAATAGACTTAGCATCAATTTTTAAGGCCTATATATGCCCAAGTAATTGAAAGCTTATAGGTTTAACTAGCATGCAGGACTCAAGAATTTGACAGTCAACAGCTTTTTTTTTTCCAAACCACCTTTTAATTACAGCAAAGTTTCTCTACTGACCACAGATCACAGATAACCCTTAGAAACTGACCCAAAAACTTTTTCCCCATCCCAAAGACCAGTGCAAGTTTTTACTTTTTTCACTAAATCACATAAAAATTAAGGTTCTGGCTGTTTTTTTAGCCTTTATACTCCCCACTGGGTTGAGGTGTCCCACGTCAAAACACATGAGAAATACTTGTCCTCACTACTAAAAACATTAAGCATAATTCAGGTTTGTTGTTGAGCTATGACAGAGCTGCTCCTCACAGTGGCACTGGAAGGGTCCAGTACGCTCACTATATTTTCCTACTGCATCTTTGGTTTTACCTCATCTAGAGCCCTGCTCCAAATCTTGGGTGTTTTGTTCACAAACTTTTTCTTCCCTAATGAAAGTGGAAAGTGTACTGCACTAGCATCTCTGAAAATCAACCTACTGATTTCTGCAGCTGCATACTGATGCAGAAGCACAGTTGCAAACCTCCCAGCTTGTTTGTGTTGGTCTTACTGAATTCCCTGAACTGTACTGACCAACTCCCAGCTCTGTGTCCACTGCTGCTCATCCCACCAACTAAGGGAAGGATTGTGAAAGTAAGCCTAAAGTTCCTGAGTTTGGCTCAGGATTTAGCTCAAATTTCTGTCTTGGAAAGTCTCCTATTACATTTGATAGAGAGCAATGATCCAGAAATGTCACTGAGGAAGTGTCATGAGTTTGGGGAGAAAACTTAACCACATCCAGTTCTGTCATCCTGGCATGACCCTTATTGTCAGAGCAGGCCCATTTCATATGCATTTCAATAACACATCTGTAGACTGAATCAGAATATATTCCTGAAAATGACCCTAGAGGCAACAGTAGTGATAGCAATAAAAAGATGTAGACCTTTATAAATGGAAATAACAGAAGGACTAATTAGCATAGTGATCTTGTTAACTTCAGAGAGTGCTAACCTCTTCCTTTAAGAGTGGAAGGAATAATTGCATTTTTAAAAAATCTACAGGTGCAATAAAAATAGCTCTAATTTACAAAAAAGGCAAAAAGAAGGTTCTTGAGGTTTTACACCACTCCAGTATTAAAGCTGCATAATGTGCCTCTCCTGCTGCAGATATTCAAAAGATATCTTTCTTCATGTAGGCCTCTGTGTATATTACAGGTCTGATCTAAAAGCTATAAAGTAATGAGTCTTTTCACTAGCTTCAGTAGGCTTTGGATCAGACCATATATTATCACAGCACGATGCAAACCAGAGCAGGTATTCTGGACAAAGAGTAACAAATGAGTGATTAAGCTAAGTCAAATAGCCAAAAGATAAATGCAAAATTTTACAAACAAGTATGCTATGTATTTGTGCTACGCCAATAGTTACTTTGGATGCATTTTTTCCTCATACAAAAGCACATGCATTATTTTGCAAACTTTTTAAAAGATATAGCTGACAGAAGTCCCACTGAAGAGCTAAATATAAGTAAGGGCTAAATTAAACATGGAGTTGCACTCTTTGATTCAATAAGGTACTTAAAATGCACTTACTCTAAATGCATTGACTTCATATGTTTGAAGTTAAGAGCATGCTGGATCAGCACTTGGTAATCCATTTTACTGGGACCTCCTCCCAGGAGATATCTTCTTCCTCAGACATGCCTACCCCCTCCTTGTACCTCTTCCCAAGTCCTCATTTCTTCTTCGTTCTCCACCTTTCCTGACTGTCTCCCTGTTCTCTACTTGCCAACACATGAGGTAATCTTTCTTCTACTTCTGGTTCCCCTTTCCACCACACACAGTTGTGCCCCTCTCTTGGGCCTCACCCTTCCCTGCTTCCCCTTTCTTGGGTTGACTTCAGTTCCCCTCATTCACCATGTGCCTCTCGCTACCTGGAGAGAAGTGTGCTTCAGCAGAGTTCATGAGCTCAAGATTTTGCCAGTTTCAAACTCCGTTGAGGAACATTGAACTGAATGTTGTGGACTTAGCCAATTTAGTTCAGTTCATGCAACAGATCTGAAAAGCCATAAAAATTCCAGAAAATTAAAGTAATTGGCTGAATGTAAACTGGAGTTTCCCTAAAAGGATTCTGTATTTCCACTGGACATGAAGAATGCTGAAACCACAAGCAATGGGCTTCTTCCCACAGCCTGTTCTAGCAATATCCAGGATTCAACTAAGTGGTGATGAAACAATATAAAAAACTAATGAGGCAAAAGACAACAGCATTTCTAGTATAGGTGTCTGGTCAAGAAGATCCCTGATATCAAGCTAATTTTTCTGAGAAGTCCCGATCTATTCGGAATGAAAAGGCAGGGAAAGACATCATTATAATGAAGAAAAACAGAGAAAGAGAAGGAGAAAAAGAAAGGACGACAGAGAGAAAAGAGGTGGTTAAGTATAATGGAAAATGGGAAGAAAAAGATGAGCGTTATCAAAGAGAAGAGAAAAGCTTCCACTGCTACAAGGGTAGCTAGGGGAGAAAACTAAGTAAAGAGCCATAGGGAAGACTGGATACACAGAGTATCAGTTCCCTGATTAGCATTGTAATTTTGCTGTTACTTTCTCCAACATACTCGCAGTCCCTGCTCAGCTACCAACAAACATACAATTTATTTTTAAACAATTGAAAAAGAAAAATGTCCTCTCCGTCCTTCTTCTCAATTGTAAAATTTCACTAAAATAGCTTTATCAGGAGGCGGAGGTTGCCTCTGAGTAGCTAGTGCTTTTAAAAATAACGTATCATGAGCAATGAAGGCTAGAAACAGGTGTTTGATACCACTAAAACCAAGTAAGTCTTTTCAAAATTCTAGAAGTGTCCAATATGCAAAGACACACCATGATTCATTCCGTCTGAAAACATTTTTACCTGCATATTTTAGCTATCTTTCCCTGAAAAGCTGTATTCAAATGCACAAGGCAGAACAGCTTTGCAGATATGTGAAAATCAGAGTTAAAAACTCCTTATTTATTTTTTTTTTTTTTAATAGTGGCATTTCTGTGAAAAGAAGTGTTCATGGAAGGCATGATGGTATACTTCAATAAGACATTAACTGTCATGTTTATTTGATCTGCATACTACTCCAGTAGCTTTACATATGCAGTGTTTTCCATGCATGCCAAAATTCAGAAAAGCATTTTGTTAAAGTCAGCCCTAAGGACCTACCTGATGGTAAGAATTTAAATGCTTTCTTGAACTGGGACACAATACCCTCAATATCTCATCACTGTGTACAGATCTCTTTTGATTTATTGTAACAGTATCAACAATAGCTAATCAAGAAGTTGTTCTGCACTTGAGATACCAGTCCAAAACCAGTTTGTGCTGATACTTGATCCTGCTTCCAAAATAAATCTAGACAAGTTAAACTTATTTTTCAGTCTTTTCATCTGTTTAATAAAAGGTCACCATTTCCTGCTTCAGCAGTGTACATCAAACCATACAATTCTTCAGAGGATTATTTCTAGCACATTACTTTCTAGAGCATGACTATTCTGTAATATCCCTTAACAATCAATTAAGCTTGAAACAGAGTCTGATATAGAGTTAATGGCTTCAAATCTTCCCTCAAATCCTTTGAGCGAACAAGTACCTTAAAACTGAGGACATTTGTAAAGCCATAGAAATGGTAATATTAAGATGGTTTCAAAATCTTTAGGCTAATGCTAAATTAAGCAGTACTGCTCTTCTAGCATCCTGATTTTTTGTTCATCCAATGAATTGATAAAAATCTTAGCATTCAGTATGATGGTTAGCTTCAAGCTATTATTAAAAAATGTTGCTCATATTCAAAGCTTAATAGCCAAATAATGCATCAGAACTCTGCTTTTTTTTTTTTGTCATACGATCTTAACAGGAGGTGGGGAGTAGTAGATCAGGGAAGTCCGTAACAACCTCACACCTCGATGAATAGCCACAGAATACACGATTAGCTTTTCTGCTTGTGTCCAGCTTTCTTCTCAGGGCACAAAGATTTTCACATACATAAATGTTTTCAGACATAAGCTTAAATTCTCAGTATCTTCCAAAATACCTGCGCCCAGACACCATGCAAACACAACTGGTATTCTGCACCATACTCTGCAGCTACATGCATTCCCCGTGGACTCTCTAACAAGCATACTTTGAGAGTTCAAAAGAGAGTCTGAAATGCTGCGGTTCTACACAGCAACAATTCCAAAGGTATTTCTGGGCACGGTACAAATTCAAGAGGAGATGTGTCACCTGTAGATGGCAGTATCTTACCACGTTGTCCCGATGGGAAAGTAATTCCCTAGATTTTTATTCTTGATAGCGAAGAGATTGGGAGGTGGGGGCAAAACCAGAAACCACATTTGTGACACAGGCAAGCCAAAACTCGGGATCTTTCAAAATTTCTTCACCAGTAGAAACCGCAGGGCTTGTTCCTCCTACATTTCTATGCCATTATATGCTTATTGACATTATTACTACCCCTTTTTGCAACAGGGGCACCACACCTGGACAACAGTAAGCATCACGAGCAAATCTATTTGCCAGCACTAATAACTTTATTACACACTTGGTTTTCCTTGGAAAAACACCCTGATATTTTGTGGCAATAGTTAAGCTATTTCCTAGAAGGTAGAGATTCACACTAGCACATGCTAATTGCACACAGGCTTTTCATACAGCTGGAGAGCAGTGTATTTTAATTCGGTCTCCTCTGCAAGTGGGTTGAGATTTACAGATATAAGGTTCATAGTATAGGAAATTATACCTTTTTTACTGCAGTTGCCAAGATCAGAAATCTTAGCTTTATATATGTAATTCCATTATTATTTCCATAATTAAACACATAATAAGCTTCAGTTTATCTTGAACTTTAAGCTTCAGTCCAAAACACTGAACTCTTTCAAACTCAGTCTAACACAAACTGTCAACCTCATTCATTTTGTTGTGTTCAGGTGCTCCATTTCAAAGAAAGTATGTAATTGCTTTACATAAACTGTGCACCTGCCTTTGAATTCATAATCAGTTTTTGTATAAATTGTAATAAAACATTTTTCAATATACGATATGAAAGAAACCATATAAAGCAGTTTGTAATTGCAGAATACTGCGATCAGCTGAACTGCAAGCAATACAAGAAAAGTCAATTAACTGAGCCATAATAAGAAAAGCCTGGTTCAAAAAAGTATTATCTCTTCAAGAGTGAAGCTCCTCCCTCAAGTAAGTAGAGAATGATAGTTCTCCACAAAACAGAGAAATCAAGAACTATTAGAATACATTTGTCACAGTAACAGACAGAAAACGTATGTTAGAAGTAACCTTAGTTATGCAAAATCTTCACAAACAGAAAGCCAGGCAGACAGGCTCACACAAAAGCTACGTGTCAAAACTTTACACCTCCTTCACCAGAAACACCTCCAGTTTGGCACCATTTGCACAAGGGAACATCTGAGCAATCTCTAATGAGAAAGACTTGTAGGAGAATCAGTCTTATTCTTTCTCCAAAAAATTAGAGAGTTCAGAAAACAAAATAAAGAGGTAGGGTACCTTAGTGAGCTCTCAAACTGATGATTGCATTACTCAAAATGTACTCTTTTGCAGGAGATAGAAACATGCCTGTTATCAGAGTTTGCAGTGTCTTTGTAATTTTATATCCATTATAAGAGACACACCTAGCCCCTGTTAGATCAGTAACTCACTTTCAAATCAAAGCCTTAGTCAGTTTATTCTTTTTAAAGGTAATTCAAGGTTTTTCTTTTGCCTCTTTCCACTTTTACTTTCCAAACTCCCTAATCAATATATTCAGCCAAATTACTCTCCCTTAGCAACTTCCAATGTTTTCAGGTAACATTGCTACTAAATGATGGATATGTTTGAGAAATTTCTTTTGCTCTCTCCTAATTTCTCTCTTAGGGTAGGCAGCTACTTCTTCCACTTTGCCTCCCTCTCGAGCTGCCCATATTTTCATGATAGAGAGCAACACCAGACACTATAAACTTTTTTACTTCAAACTAAGTAATAACCATTTTAGGACATATGAGGTAGTTGACAAGCAGATTGTAGCTCATTTAAATAGTGACTTATCTTCTAGGAAAAGATGACTGCTATACTGAGTTAATCAGCTTTCAACAAAATCCTCTGAAAGATAAGGTAAAATAGTTTTCACAAAACTGAGGCTGCCAAGGGCAAGGAGAAAAAGCGTCACATGATGCAAGATGCATTTCACAGAACTCCCACCTTACACAATGTAGTGTTTGAAATACTTGGTATGAAGGAGCCAGGGTATTGGAAAGATTACTTGATATTTAAGTATGTGAAAGCAGTCATAGATAAAAGTATCTCCATGGCTCTAAGAGCGTTCTTATTTGTCTGAAAAATAAAGACATATTGGGTACTGGTGTTCAGCAGATACTTCTGTTTCTCCCTTCTGGCTGTAACATGGGGATAATGCCATTCATTCATTTCCCAGAGGATGCATAAAGGCAAAAAGATTTCTGAAGCCTTTACATGACTGTTGGATAGTAGAGCTGGCTGGGGCCATACTGTGTACAGTTAGGGTGAGGTAAAATATTGAAGACTACTCACTCTTGTGAGCATTTCCCAGTAGCACACTGAATAAGGCAGAGACATCACAGATTAATGGCAACACTGAGGTTAGAGACCACACCATAGTACAACAACGAGTCTGCAACTTGTTGCTTGTTCTTAGTATGCAAGCCTTAATTCTTGTAATTCCTAACTTTTGAGAGCTTGACTTTAGTACTTTAAGTGTTCCTGTAACCATTTTGTTTACAATGTCTATAAAGTGTTATGTTACAGTAGTATGCCATACTGTTAACTGTATTGTAAATAAAGCTGACCATGTTCCCACCTATTAACACCCACGCCCAGCGTTACTGTTACTAAAAGGAAATAAGAACTTACCAAAATGACAATGGCATTAATTATCTGCCTCAGGCTTCTCATTATATTTGACTTAATAGAGTACTTATCACTATGCCAACTCCTGTACTGCACAATACAAGTATCACTAAGTTACTGAACTTTATCATTCAGTAAGAACTAACAAGTGAAGACAGGCACATAGTTTTATGGATTTTCCTCTTACTCTTTGCTGTAACCAAAAGAACATTATTTATCAGTTTTACTGGAATAATTTGGAAAAATCCAGGTACAGTCCACCTGTACAGGCCACATGTACATATCTCCAGGTAGCTGTGTGTCCCAGTTTATAACTTTGCTCCTAAAGGGCTCCATTTGAAGCAATGTAGGTGTGTACTTTGATACTGCAAGCCTCCACCATTTCATCCTTCTGAGTCACTGCTGTCCAGGGAACAGAGACAAGAGCACGGGAAATGGAGGCCCTTGGCTATAGCACTGCTTGGAGTGGTACCAGCCTCCTCCTCCAGCAGGAGCTGTCTGCAGATCCACATCCATGCTTCTCAATATCTTTCACTATTAAAGTTTCAGGTTTGCTAGAAGGTAGCTGAAAGTTGGGGAGAAGACATCAGTGGAGCCTGTACTAGCTACAGACACATTACTATGGGGTCCCACAAAAATGAATATATTGAGGCATGGAAAGGAAGTAATATGTGTGTGTTACCTGAGCAAGGTCAGTCTTGGGCAGGGGAATAGCTCTAAGGAGATTGTTGTAAATACCCTCTGGTCTGAAGCAGACACTAGCATGTACAACAATGCTTTTAAGTATGCAGTTCTCTTATTATTACATAATTTATACATATACACATATATGTTCTATATATAACTTCATACATATATATAATTTTATAAATATACTACACATTTATTATACATCTAAAAATACTTGGGATAAAAAGGATCTTCCAAGAGATAAGATAAAAAGTGTTTGAGAATAGTTTGGGGGTTTTTAAAAGTTAAACCTGAAACACTGCCTAACACTACCTTGAAGCCAAACTAATTTGAGCTTTTCCAAGCGCTTAAGCTGTCACGCTCGTAGCTCAATAAATGGAGCTGGATTAGTTCCTTCCATTAAACCTGCTTGTTCATGTGTTTTCTTATTTAGCCCATTTCTAGATCTTCCTGTAATTATGAATACACACACCATTATTATTGACCACCAAATGATGCTTCTGTCTCTCTGTCTCTAACTGCTCTCCTATCAGTTGCCAATATTCTCCTGAGAATTGCTAAATGATTGTCTCTCAGAAGAAATTCAGTACCTTTTATGGTCAACTCAAGACCTTCTATTTATTCTCTTGTTTGCTTAGAAACTGGCACACATTTCCTAATACATAGGGATGTTTTGAAAGATTTATTTATTGGTACTCTTGCAAGTTATATTACTGTCACTCCTGCTCAAATGGTAAAAGCGGTGTATCAGAATCCATAAAAATCTAATCTAATACCTCACTTGTGTGATCACAAGTCACAGATAAACATCTAAATTTAGTGTAATGGTTATCGAAAACATCACTCTACAACACTTACTGGTTAAAAATTAATCTCTACAAAGAATACTGCAGGGTCAGATTCACCATGACCACATACTGTGAATGTAGTAGTCACCAAGAAACACTAATGGCAGGAGTGTGTGTTAAACATGTCCCTCTCCTGGGCCAGTGCTAACAGCTCTGAGTGAGCTCTATCCTTGAATTTTAAGCTGCAGTTGCTGCTATTGGAAGAAAAGTGTGTGAATGGAAAAAGAGGGGTGGGAAGAGGTAGAGGTACTTCAGCTTACTATTTTCCTAGGAAGCTTGTACTAATGGAATTAAGAGCATCTTTTAAACTGAAAACAATGAAGGTGGCCTAATGACTCTGGCCTGACTCCCTTTTCATACTCTAACATGCACCCTCTGCACATCAACAGTTTTCTCCATTATGAGGGCATTCACAAAATGTGAATCATTCATGCAGAAAATACTCTTCCTCAAACATACTTTTTACAGGCTTTACTGTCAGTTTAGCACCTTAAATGGGTGTAGCATTTGGGACTACACAAGCCTTTACACAAGCACAAAGGAAATGGCTGGAAGGCAGGAGTGGGATTGCTTTTTTCAGTGACTGGTAGCTCTCGGGATGCCTCTGCCATGTCAAGAGGCCCAGCTGGAGGAAAACAAGGGTGTGTGGACAGTCAGGTCTCTTTTCCTGTGGATTTGCCACCCTTGAGCACAATAGGACTTGCCGAATACTCATTCCTGCTGAAACATCCCACGGCTCTAGTAACACTTTGTCTTCATGACCATAGCCATCTCCTCACCTTATTGCACTCACAAACTGATACAGCTCTATTTTTCCAAACCAGTTAGAGTCTGTAGACGTCGACCGCACTTACTGAAAAGCTGCTGAAGAACCCCTTAAGTTACTTCTCAGCTAAACAGCTATCCTTTACCAGAACACCCATTTATTCTGAATTTACATAGCTCTTCCCAGAAGAGCAAAACAAAAGGTGAAAGAGCACCCACTATTTACAAGTGCATCAGAGCCCAAACAGCTGCACATTTTTAGTCTCTTTTCCAGGGCAAGCTCCCCATTCACGCTACTAGACTACTCAGACATGTTCTGAAACAATTCTGGGTTAACAGAATTGCAGTAGGCTTTTCTGAGGAATGTCACTACAGTAATTTCCACAAGACCATTAATATTTCCTTTTCTCAGTTGTGAAGAAAACATCTTTTGATGCATCCTGAAGGATCACAATTCTCTCTCTTATGGCTCTGTCTCATTAGTGCCTCATAGTCGTTCCATGAAAGAGTACACAGTCGTCCCCTCCCTTAGCCACTTCCAGCCGATGAGCTTCACTTAGAGCAGAAATCTCTATTGTTACTTTCAAAATACATGAATTTGCATTTTATACAACTGAATTACAATTTTTATCCCATTATTACAGTCTTCGAGCTCTTCTAGTTCTTCCTTTATGGTATTTTCATCCACCTTTGCACTGAGACACATCCACATAAGCAATACTCATCTTCCCTACTTCTCAGGGGAAGGCCCTGAATAGCTAAATCTTTCAGTCTGCTGCTAGTCTGATAAATCTTTAATTCATTCATAAAAATGGAAGTATTGCAAAAGTAGAGGCACAATCAAAACTTTAGGACTTGAATAGCCATTTTTGTATACAAACACACACAACTCAAATAGTAAGGTCCTATAACAAGCATCATGAAGTGATCTTGAGACTCACTTTTACATTTAAGCACTCTTTATCTAGTGATTGTGGATAGAGCTTTACATTTATGCCCTTCTTACTCAGATACAATCTTGTGTTATAACAAGTACTTTAGGGCCAGATCCTTATTCATTTACACTTCTTGAGTATTACTTTATTCCAATGGTAATGGCATTATTCTAGAAAGTATATAGCTATAAAGAGTAGCTTAGTTATACTTAATCTATTCAATTAAATAGGAAATTACTGCTCTGATAGACCATGGTGATCAAGCAAAACAGGACCAAATTAGGCTTCCTATTAGAAAACGGTACAAATCAGAAAGCATCAAAGCTTGCAAATTCAGCTCTATATTAACTAAAACACTGTGTACAAGCTCCGTAATTAGCGTTTCTTTCTAGAAGAGCTGAAAACAAGGCTTCATCTGACTTTTTGTTAAAATAAAGTGGTCAGTTGGTGTGAAAGTTCACACAGATTTAGTTTTTGGACTTTAAAAACTAGCTTATGTATGAGTGTTGTGGCTTGTTTTTTTCTTAAAACAAACACCGTAAAAACTTTCTTAGCTTGAAACTACTAGTTTTGCTATAAAAAAAAAAAAAAATCTATGCCACTTTTTCATAGTTGTCTAAGGAGACAGACCTTGAAACTAAGCTGCATAACCAGAAATTTTTCTTGAAAAACAGAACTGGATATTGGAATATCTTTCACTGTTAATTTTGCCCTATCATATCTCTTTACAACTGCATATATGAAGTTAATTGTAATCAGCCTATCTCCAAGATTCAGTTTCTGAAAGTGTCAGGAGTAACAGACTTGCCTTTTCCTGCAAAAGTAGATGACTTGCTGATGGGGAAAAACTGCACCAAAGTTCCACCAGAGGGGAAACAAGATGAGTTCAGACCATGGGATCCCCACATTCTCTTGGCTACTGTTTAAATCAGACGAATTTTCATAGAAACATAGGACTGAAAGAGACCTACTGTATTACAGTCTAGTTCTTTGAAGTTGTGGATAATCCTGAAACAGATGCCTACTTTAAAGGTCTCTACAGAACATGTGGGCACATGGGACGCCTCCCTCTCTGGTAATAACACATCTCAGACACCTCCTATTGGGTGATTGCTATGGTGAGCAGCTCCCCAATGTGTTTTCCCAATTTGAAGGGCTGTTTCTTGCCCTGTGGAGCCCTCCTGTAGCAGGAAGGGCTAGGAGGGGGCCAGGTACCCTTCCCCAGGTGTTACCCAGGGGAAACAGACTCAAGGGGTGCAAGTGGACTGCACACCTAAACCACAGCAACACAGCCCTGGGAAAAGGTCCCCATATCCCCAGGCACAGCAGAGGAAGAACGGATGAAACAAATGCTCCACTAACTAATGACACTATTTTCTTATCAGAAATGCTTGATTTAATGGGGCAGAAGTGTTAGTATGATCCAATGCTAATTAAATACTACCTGCTTCAGAAATCGAATTAAAGACTTCAGGGCCAAAATATGAATGAAGCAAACGGAATGTGCCTTTATTGCTCCATTGTGGGGATAGCATATGAATTCAAGTGGAAACGTAAGTGAAAAATGTAAGAACTGTGGTGTTAGAAAAGTATGGTTGGAAAATTAGAACAAAGAATGGTTAAGATGACATTAACAGAGGTAGGCATCAATGATCTCCAAGTACAGGCCCAGTCTTTTATGTGATAGAGCAGCTAGAGGTAAGGTAGAGGACTCCCATTTATTTTATAGTTAAACTAACGTGGAATATATTCAACCAGAAAACAGGAGACTTCATTTGATCTTCTGCATTTATTAATTACTACTAATCCCAGACTAAATTTTTACCAGCTCAGAGGCTGTGCCCTGGTTCCTGTCATACTGATAGCAACCTCCTGGACACCTGTTTAAGATAGTTCTGCTAGCTGAATCAACCAATTGCAGTCTGCAACTCACTTTCTTTCAATCTGTGTATTCCTCCTTCAAGTACAGAACCAGCCTGGGTCTCTATTCAGCCATGGTGGTATAACACTGCTTGCTACTGGTTCTCAGCTGCATCTTTCCAAGGGTGACAGAAACATGTTAAAATTTGTGCTCCCTAACATGATGCCAAGTGCCACTGAGGGAAAATCAACGAGCAATGAGAATTCAAAACCACTGTGCAGTGCAGGCCCTTTTCAGGCTGCAGGTTGTCTTGTAGATGTACTGCTGGCCTATTTAAAATCTGCTTTTTAAAAAATAAACATGTGCATTATGCTGTCCTGTATTAACAGCATAACAAGTAGAAATAACATCCACTTCAGATTTAATATATTAAATAAATCCAGTTACTTCCTCTTCAGAAAGGAGAGCTTAGGCCTGTAGGTCTGTTTAACACCTGGTTAAACACTACTTAACCTCACCACACCAGCCAACTCCTTTTCATACAAGCCAAATTTTGGCTAATAATGTCCCAATTAAACAGCAGTCATTGTCATTCACTGTCATTAGACTAAATTGTTTTCCTGGGAGATGTCCCAATAAAGCAGACATCCTGGTGAAATGCTTACCAGTTAAGTAAGATAATGCAACACAGAAAAAGGTTTGTTAAGGAAGAAGAAAACAACTGTGTTTTACCTAATTCTATGTAGCAACTTTGCCAAGAATTTTAGTCATGTGCACCTCAGCACAGAAACTTTGAATACGAGTTTTCAAATATATATATCTCTGTGTGTATGGGTGTGTGCTCTACCAGGCAGTAACACCTGTGTAAATCCTGTTTCTTTCTAAAGCCAATATAATAGACAACAAAAACTTACATAATGTAGGTTCTATGACAGGAGGAAAAACAACATGCTGTAGGAAGAAAAAAACTAGAATCTGAAGTGCTCCAAGGGAGCAGGGTCAGAAGACTAGTTTAGGATGATCCGTGTTTAATATTAACAAAGAAAATGCTTTCACAAGTACCTCATGGAAACCTGAGTCTTCATTTCCAAATCTGGCATTTAAGAGAAAGTGTCTACCCAGAGCTGCAACGAGTTGGTCATCAAGGGTGAGACACAGATCATTTATCTTCAGTCAGTTAAAAGCAAGATGTCTAACCTGGCCCAGCTGAGAATTTCTCTGTTGTCAAAGGCAGGCACTTCTGGTCTCAAAATCATTATCTCCAATAGGAAGAATGAATAAATTTCTTCAGATGCTGATTTATCTCTAATCCCCATAGTATGCAACCAACCAAGATAGGCAAAGCATTTTCATTTTCTACTATTAAACACCACAGAAGCTGCCCTGAAGCTCTGGCAGAACTGACTACATTCCTTTTGGTCTGTAGTCTATTTTTAGGATAGAGAAAAAGCAAGCATCACTGAGACTGGTAAATCCAATAATTCACCTGTATTGAGCATGCAGGAAGTAAAATGGAAGAGCTAAATATGAATGTCACAATGTCTTGGATGGAAGAACAGGCTTGAAAGTAAAGCAGTTTCTACCTGATCATGTCAAACAGATACAACGTTGTAGACACACTGCCATGAAAAGGTACTAAAACTCCGCTTTAATACAAGGAAAAGGACAATTGTGTTAGAATGCTGACTTGCTCACCCCATTTCCAAGTTCACATACCCTGCTTATTGGAAGATAGAAGATAGCCTAGCAGAATATGAAACTTTGTAAGATAACAGGACAATGCTGTTGTCTATACTTTTCAAAAGGTGCAATTTTAGTCTGCACCATGTCTTGCACCTCATGTCAGAAACGAAACTGAGACAGGATTAAAGCAAAGAGAAGCAGTAAGTACATCAAATCATACCTTCCTCGCAGATAGCTCTTAGAGCAGCTGATTTAATTGGAGCAATGACTGATACACATCCAGTTTCTCACTGAAAAATTCAGCTGAGCATACAATACATCAGCTATGTCAACCAATGCCAAAGGCTGCACAGCCTGCAATCACAGGTGCACGAAGCAATTCAGAAGCCTCAGCATCTCTTTTGTGGTCATGCTGCCTTAAAAACCCAAAGAGATTTCATCACTGCATGGTTAAGTGATATTCATAAAGGTTTCATCAACAGCAAGGAATAACAAGAGGGGATTTATTTCCTTTAAAGAAAAGCTAACATTTTAAGATTTATTGTTCCTAGACCTTAGGGCCTGTACTGTCTATGCCTTGAACTACCGCCTGGACAGCTTATGTACTTGGGGTTGCAAAAGCCTGTTCTTCTAATGAATCCTCCAATCCTTTGTTGACTCTCTTCACTAAAGAAAAAAATGAGAAACACTATTTGCAAATGCTGACTGTGGGAAAATTAGGAAGCAAGCATAATGTTTTTTAAAAGTGGCATTCTGAAAGGAAGAATTAGGTGAAGTTGTGAGCTTTGTTTGAAAATTCCTGCCAAATGGGAGAAGAATTTGTAAAGACTGCTGCTGAGGTTAATGTATGGTTGGTTTTCTCTGAAGATAATGTAAGATCCATGACAGTAATACGCAGCAGGGACACAAGAAGAGCTGAAGGGGCTAAGTTTTAAAAGCCTGATGCTGTTATATAGTGCAACTCTCTCACGCTGCTGCTTTACTCTGTTTCTATTTGCTTGCAGATACCAAGACAAAAAGACAATACGCTCAAACATATAGTCTCAGCTGAACATCTCCAAATTGAACTACCAGCAGAAATTTAAATAATTAGCATCTTCTTTTGTACCAGAATGCAACCATCAACTGCAGGTATATCAAAATCATGAATCACTATCCACAGTAGCTACAGTCGTGTAATCAATTTAAAGTTCATGAAGATTCTTATTCTAAAAGATACCTTCAATTCCTATCATGTCAGCTGATAAGACTCTACTTTTTGAATGTATTCAGGTCCTGCTTCCAAGCTTTACTCTGCTGTCAGGAATCTTAGGAACTTTCTTAAAAGCAAGTGTTGTTCATGTTCTTAAGACAGCAGTTCCCTTATTCTGATGCCCCATATGGCAATGTATCTTCTGAAAGAGGTGGACTGTTTACTGATTTTCCCCTCTCCCTGCCATGCATAGGTGTGCTGGCTTAGGCCCTGCCGGGACCAGAGACCACATTGCCGTGGTCCCTCCCCCACCTTCAGCCAGTCAGGCTGGCAGTGAGGCACAAACCCCGGGTTAAAATTAGAAGAATTTTAATAGAATAGTGTGATAAACAATCTGAACAACAACAGTAGCAATGATAACAATGATAAACAGTAATAACAGGAAACAAGACAAAAGATATACAGGGAAATACCGCAGTGGACACAGCCAGCCCGCGCCTGCTTTCCCACCAACAAAGCCACAAAGGAGAAGGTTCCTGTGCTGCCGCACTGGACCTAACGTCAGCATGGTGTGAATAACCCAGCTGGAGATCCCTTCCCCCTCTCTCTCTGCTGGGGAAACTTAACCCTATCCTAGCTGAACCAGGACATAACCCACCCCTTTATTCTATACCCTCTGTGTAATGTCCAGCTACCATTTAGCAGTTAACAATAACAAAGCAACAATTAACAAAGGCACAGCATAATTCACGGCATGTTCTCACCCAGAATCAAGTCCCCCTGTGGTACTCATTGGACCTCTCCATTGTCTTGAGTCACCCACCAGGTACACCCAGGTCCTTGAGCAGAAGCAATCCCGTGGATGGGTTTGCCTTTACCTTTTCCTGGTGCAGGACTAAACCAGACCATTTTTCCCAATATATTCCTCATGCGCACCACAGGGACTTCATCCCCATCTACAGCACATGGAGGTTTTGACTGAACCGGGCCAGCTCAACTGGCAGATCCTCTTGTGTTGACTAGCCAGGTGGCCTTTGCTAGATGCATGTCCCAGTCTTTGAAGGTCCCACCTCCCAGTGCTTTCAGTGTGGTTTTTAACAGTCCATTGTAGCGCTCGATCTTCCAGAGGCTGGTGCGTGGTAGGGGAAATGGTAGACCCACTCGATGCTGTGCTCTTCTGCCCAAGCATTTATGAGGTTGTTTCGGAAGTGGGTCCCATTGTCTGACTCAATTCTCTCTGGGGTGCCGTGTCGCCACAGGACTTGGGTTTCAAGGCCCAGAAGGGTGTTCCGGGCGGTGGCGTGGGGCGCTGGGTAAGTTTCCAACCATCCAGTGGTTACTTCCACCATTGTGAGCACATGGCGCTTCCTGTGGCTGGTCTGTGGCACTGTGATGTAGTCGATCTGCCAGGCCTCTCCATATCTATATTTTAGCCATCGTTCTCCATTCCGCTGGGGCTTCACCCACTTGGCATGTTTGATTGAAGCACACGTCTCACATCCGTGGATGATCTCCGCAATGGTGTCAATGGTGAGGTCCATCCCTCGATCTCGAGCCCACCTGTATGTTGCATCTCTACCTTGGTGTCCCGAGGTCTCATGGGCCCACCGGGCTATGAACAGTTCACCTTTGCGCTGCCAGTCCAAGTCCAACTGAGCCACTCTGATCTTAGCAGTCTGCCTGCTGGTTGTGTCGATGTTCATCAGTGGCCCGACTCTTGGGTACATGGGCATCCACATGGCGCACCTTCACCACGAGGTTTTCCACATGGGCTGCAATGTCCTGCCATACTTCAGCAGCCCGGACGGTTTTACCCTTACGTTGCCAGTTGCTCTGTTTCCATTACTACAACCATTTCCACAGGGTATTCGCCACTGCCCACGAGTCGGTGTAGAGGTAGAGCTTCAGCCACTTTTCCCGCTCAGCAATATCCAAAGCAAGCTGGATAGCTTTCACCTCTGCGAAGTGGCTCGATTCACCCTGTCCCTCAGCAGCTTCAGTGACCCGTCGTGTGGGACTCCACACAGCAGCCTTCCATCGTCGATGTTTTCGTGAACAGGGCATATCGCTTCTCCTCATCCGGCAGCTCGTTATATGGCGGGGCCTCCTTAGCACGTGTCACCTCCTGTTCTGGTGACATCCTGGAATCTTTGTTCTCTGGCCAGTTCGTAATCACCTCTTGTATCCCTGGGCGGCTGGGGTTCCCTATTCGAGCCCATTGTGTTATCAGCGCAACCCATTTACTCCACGTGGCATCTGTTGCATGATGTGTGGAGGAGGCTTTTCCTTTGAACATCCACCCCAGCACCAGCAGTCGGGGCGCGAGGAGGAGCTGTGTTTCAGTGCCGACCACTTCTGAGGTAGCCCAAACTCCTTCATACGCTGCCAGTATCTCCTTCTCAGTTGGTGTGTAATTAGCTTCAGAGCCTTTGTATCCCCAGCTCCAAAAGCCTAGAGGTCAGCCTCGGGTTTCCCCAGGTGCTCTCTGCCAGAGGCTCCAGGTAGGGCCATTCTCCCCGGCTGCGATGTAGAGCATGTTCTTAACCTCCTGCCCTTCCTGGACTGGCCTGAGGGCTACTGCTTGGGCAGTCTCCCACTTAATTTGTTCAAAGGATTGTTGTTGCTCTGGGCCCCATTCAAAATCGTTCTTCTTATGGGTTACGTGGTAGAGAGGGCTCGCTATCAGGATGTAGTTCGGGATGTGCATCCTCCAGAACCCCACAGCGCCCAGGAAAGACAGTCCCCTTTTCTAGGGGTTGGTGGGGCCATGGCTGTTATCTTGTTTATCACCTCCACTGGGATGTGGCAATGCCCATCTTGCCATTTTATTCCTAGGAATTGAATTTCCCTTGCAGGCCCCTTAACTTTCTTTTGCTTAATGGCAAAGCCGGCCTTCAGGAGGATTTCAATTATCTTCTTTCCTTTTTCAAAGACCTCCTCGGCTGTGTCCCTCCATACAATGATGTCATCAATGTGCTGCAGGTGTTCTGGAGCCCCACCTTTCTCCAGAGCAGTATGGACCAGTCCATGGCAAATGGTGGAGCTGTGGTTCCACCCCTGGGGCAATTGATTCCAGGTGTACTGGATACCTCTCCAAGTGAACACAAACTGTGGCCTGCACTCTGGCTCTATCGGAATGGAGAAGAACGCGTTAGCAATGTCAATCGTGGCGTATCACTTGGCTGCCTTCGACTCCAGTTCATACTGGAGCTCGAGCATGTCCGGCACTGCAGCACTCATTGCTGGCGTAACTTCATTCAGGCCACGGTAGTCCACAGTTAGCCTCCATTCGCCATTAGGCTTTCTCACTGGCCATATAGGGCTGTTGAAGGGTGAGTGAGTTTTGCTGATCACCTTCTGGCTTTCTAGTTGACGGATCAGCTGATGGATGGGGACCAGGGAATCTCGGTTGGTGCGGTACTGCCACCAGTGCACCGTCCTGGTAGCAATCGGCACTCGCTGCTCCTCAACCTTAAGCCGCCCCGCCACTGAGGGATCCTCTGAGAGGCCGGGTAAGGTGGACAACTGTTCAACCTCCTCCAGGGCAGCTACACCAAAAGCCCCCCGGTACCCTTTTGGGTCTTTGAAGTACCCTCTCCTGAGATAGTCTATGCCCAGGATGCACATGGCATCTGGGCCAGTCACAATGGAGTGCTAATCCCAGTCCTTCCCAGTTAGGCTCACTTCAGCTTCCAATAGGGTCAGCTGCTGGGATCCCCCTGTCACTCCGGAGATGCAAATGGATTCAACCCCACTGTAGCTCGATGGCATCAGGGTGCACTGTGCACCAGTGTCCACCAAAGCCTTATATTCCTGTGGGTCTGACGTGCCAGGCCATCGGATCCACACTGTCCAGTAAATCCGATTATCCCTTTCCTCCACCTGGCTGGAGGCAGGGCCCCTCTAATCCTGCTCATCATCACTCACTTCTTGTGAGAATGATTCACTGGTCCTCTCAAGAGGGTCAGACATAACGTTGGCCATTCTATTCTGCCTGGGGGATTTCCAGCTGGACACTAGAGCTGCGCTTTTCTTGGAGGACTCCCCTTTTGTGATGGTCTTCCCTTTCAGCTGCTCTACTCGTGCAGCCAGGGCGGCAGTGGGCTGTCCATCCCACCTCCTCATGTTTTGTCCATGGTCACAGAGGAAAAACCACAGAGTCCCTCGTGGTGTGTACCTTCTGCTGCCTTCCTCTTGGGTGAGGAAACGTTTACTTCTAATGGCTGAGACATCGGCCCGTGCAGGTGGAATGTGGGACATGTCCTCTTCCATTTCTGGACCCTCTGAGAGAGTTCCTCCACAGCTGAAACCCAGGAATGTTGGGATGAAGGGAGATTTCCCTCATATTGCCGGAGCTCGCCAACCACTCCATCCACTGTTAGAGTGTGGGTGTCTGTCCACCAGGACACTTTTGCCAATTCTTTCGAGTGCGCTTCTGGTGCACTCTTCAGGAATTTTCACCACATCAAGTGTGTGCAAAGGGCCTGATCTGGGTCCATGGGTGACTGCTCATCATTCAGATCACCATAGATCATATCAAACACAGCCAGTTCCCTGAGGTTCTGGATGCCTTTCTCAATGCTGGTCCATTTGCTTAGCTGACATAGGATATCATCCTTGTAGGGGTACCTCTCCCTTACACTGAGCAGGAGTCGCCTCCAAAGGCTGAGGGTTTCAGTCTGTTTCCCTATTGCCCTGTCAATGCCAGCATCCTTGGCCAAAGATCCCAGCTGCTTGGCCTCTCTCCCCTCCATTTCAAAAGCACTGGCTCCATTGTCCCAGCATCGGAGCAGCCAGGTGCAAATCTGCTCGCCTCTCAGGCAGCCGAAATCTCTCTGCATATCTTGCAACTCAGTCAGGGATAGAGATCGGACGATCACCACTGGCCCTTCCTCCTGCTCCGGTCCTGGGCCTGGCTTATCCCCATCCCCCACTTTGCAAGCTGACTTTCTGGTATAGTTGGTTTTCTGTATCGGGGCAACTGACACCGGCACTGGCTGTGTCTCTGGTTCAGCTGCTGTGCTGGTGGAGGTGACTGAGACTGACTCTGCCTGTCCCCCCGGCCCAGCTGCTGTACCAGTAAGTTCATTCTCAGGTCCTGCAGCCCTTTCTCCCCCTTGAGGGCAGTGGGTGGTATTAAAAAGGACATGGTAGACATGGGCAAGTCCCCAACACATCACAGAGGGTTGTGTCTCCTGGGTTTTGCCTGATTGGTAACACACACTAAGCACTCCACCAGTTTATCAGGGCTCTGCATTTGTTCGGGAGTGAAATTCCAAAGCATTGGAGGCAACCACTGACCCAGGTATTTGCCCATCTTTTCCCACACCCCTTGCCACTCACTATTATCTGACCTCGGGGCAGGTTTCCGGGCACTGCTATTGTTAGAGAAGTGCCGCATGGCCCAAAACAAGATCTGGCAGACACCCGGAAAGCATTGTGCTGCAAATACACTCGCCCGAAAGCTCCAAGGATAATTGAAACTCTAAAAAACCAAGAGAATCTCTTCCCCTGGCTCACCCATAGCGGGGGTGAGACCCCTAACAGAAGCCCAGGAAGCAAACAGGTACCGGCCCGCCCGCCCGCCCCCACGCCAGTGATACAAGCACATTATAAGCGGTCAGGAGCCAGTATAACAAAACAATCCCCTTTATACATTTTCCACTGACAACAAACACCAGCACTGGGAACACACAGTGGATATAAGGAATAATCCAGCCCCACCACGCAAGCAAGTGGGCCAGCACTGCAAACAATTTTTTTATCAAACAGTACAAACAGAAAAAGTGCACCCAACAGATTGCTCTAACACACTCTGGTCAAAGTCTGTCCCTTTTTGAGCCTTATTTCAACCCTCTTGTGCCCCACGTTGGTGTGCCAAAGAAGGCTGTGCTGGCTTAGGCCCTGCCAGGACCGGAGACCACGTTGCCATTGCCCCTACCCCACCTTCAGCCAGCCAGGCTGGAAGTAAGGCACAAATCCCAGGTTAAAATTAGAAGAAATTTAATACAACAGTGTGATAAACAACAATTTGAACAGCAACAGTAGCAATGATAACAACAATAAACAGTAATAACAATGAACAAGACAAAAGATATACAGAGGAATACCGCAATGGACACAGCCAGCCCACGCCTGCTTTCCCACCACTAAAGCCACAGAGGAAAGCTTCCCACGCTGCCGCGCTGGACCTGACATCTGCATGGTGTGAATAACCCGGCTGGAGATCCCTTCCCCCTCTCTCTCTGCTGGGGAAACTTAACCCTATCCTAGCTGAACCAAGACAATAGGTAATATGAATTGAAATCATCACTTTCATTCCCACATCACCTGACCCCCAGAAGCATAGTAGTACTAACTCCCTTGCTTTGTGTATCCTCCTCTTGATTTTTTCATTTTGCTGTAGTCTTCACTGTGCATATCTCACTGCCCTCTTGGTCAATGAAACTTGTTATAGACCTTGTCTTCACTGTGCTCCACACCTGTAGATGACCTTATCTATTTATGTTGCAGTGCAAGTAACATGCCATATCCTGTCTGAGCTTTGACTCAGAATAACTAATGTGTGATAGCTACCTTGAGATAAAAAACTCCACACCTTTCCTAGCAGTGAACCAGTTGTGTAACCAAGATATTACCACCTGACAAGAGGAAAATTTGTTTTAAATGTTTTATCCAAGAATATCAAGGAAAAACTGAGTGGTAGCTCAAACACCAGCACCAAAAATTAGTTCAAGTGCCCAAATGTATACAATGAAAGGTACTAAATTCTTTTTACCACCTAACAACAGATAAAATAGAAAAGGGAAAAAACTACCTAGAATTTCCATCTTTACCTTTGTTTTGAAGGAACCTAGACCTCAGTTATTAGACATTCCTGATTGTACTGAAGTTTTGATAACAAAAACCTAACTATTCTGGAGACAACTTCATCGAAAATCTAATTTATATTTATACAAAGAAAAATGTTAATACTCCCACAATTCTTGAAGCTTAACAACTCAAGATCCCAACCAGTTTAATAATTTTCTGAATTATACCTACAAGAGAGGAAGGCATAGCTTACAGTTACCAACATGAACATTTTGAAAAATTAATACAGCCATTAACTAGAGAAACTCATCCCTCTGATGGAATTTTATTTTATACAAAACCAGTGTTCATTACTATCTATTCTTCCCCCAAAGAATACTTGGAAAAGTAAGTGATGCTACCATTGGGATTGCTACTGGTAAATAATCACTTTTAAGCATAAGTGATAGAAGCTTATTCTAGCCAAAATTTAGGAGTTTGAGCTCTGATGATGCTGCCTGTATGCATGGCAATGGATAAGCCAGGGATCTGCACCTGCAATGCACAACTTGGATGAAGCTTAGCACAAGTTGCAACATAAAACAAAGTGCAAGATCTGGCCCGTTTTTTAAAATACATTATTAAATCATGGGTTTGATTTGCTCTGTTCACCTTCCTGAAAGCTCCCGCCGCCTTTAGCCATAGATGTAGAAACATTTCATTTGTATTGCACATTTGGGGAAAGAAGGCAAGTCAAAGAAAAATGCCAGGATGTTATAGGATGCTGTTAGGTTAGATTTCTTAAGAGAAAACAGACTTCTCATGCTGCTGCAGCCTCGTAGCACCTGACAGCAACTTCTGCTTACTTGATCTATCTGTTCACAATATCTTTATTATTATTTATGCCAGTGACATTGCTTAATTACTTGTTTCACAAAGATGTCTCTACTGGACGTAAAAGTATTGATCTGTAGAGGTTTATTTCAATAGTACTATACACTAGAAGTGTAATAATGAGCGTGGCTGTCTCCCTATTTGTTACATTCTGTTGGTATCCATCTAATAATTTGTGCATCTTGAACATCGTAACACCACCAGAGGAACACTGCAAGCGGCTCATGCAAATTTATATGTGGACTTCTATCCTACATTTCATCAGCCGTAACTCCATAACAGACAAATGCCTGAATTTTTAAGATCACTGGAATATTTTTAATGTAGCAACCTTTGGTATCAATTGTAGTTCTTTCTGGTGCTTTCTTTAAAAATAACTGAAAGGATTAATTTTTATAGCTTTTATATCAAGTTGGGTATTGAATTAATCTTATTTTCATGACAATACAATTAAACCAAGTTATGGTAATACATAGAAGATAATCAAGAGTGATTTTGGTATTAATATTTCTAAATATGGATAGTGACGCGTTTTATATTGATAGTAGGGACAAGACAGAAGTTGTGGGGAAAAGAGGGAAAGTTAAGACAAACCAAATTGCAAGTACCAAAACTACTACGGACATTCAAGGCAATAGAAAGTGTCATGTATAGATGATACTCATAAGATCTATTTACTGTCTGGCTTAAGTGACTGCATGTCTCACTCTCATGTCACTGGGAATGGCTTATATCAAGACTGTCCAATGTCAACCACCCTTTTTTTTTTATTTCATTACACTTTAATTATCAAATATTGTGCTTGCACATGACATAAATGGACACTTTAAACCTGTTTGCTGCTTAACATTTACATACATTTTAGCAAAATGAGTAAGGGTCACATTCCCATTTTAGCACTGATATCTGTTTTATAATCTCATTTCACTCTTTCAGCACCTTTTCCTTTCCTCCTCCTCAGAGAACAGATTGAACACATTCTGATTCTACATTCTGTGTGAAGTTAATGTAGGCAGAATATGTGACACTTGTGACATTTTACCATCCTTTTTTCCTTAGGCAAAGTTCATCCCTGTGCAAAGGGTCAACATAAGGCTTGTTCAGCTGCTACTTATGTGAAACTTAAGTTATTCAGTCTCTGCACAAAAAGAATTTTAGCCAATGTATATATTATGTAGACCTAATTTAAATTACCCTGCCTCTGACAGGCTCAAATACACCATTACTTTACCCACAGCTTTATAGAATACAAGACATCAGCTGAGCTGGGCTACCTATTCAGGTGTACACTTTTAATCCACAGAAAGATAGGGTAATACAAAATGGTCTTAAATTCATTCACCAGAAAATAAACATTCAAGTTGCCG
This sequence comes from Athene noctua, assembly GCF_965140245.1. Lineage (NCBI taxonomy): Eukaryota > Metazoa > Chordata > Aves > Strigiformes > Strigidae > Athene > Athene noctua. Next base: position 23,178,090 of record NC_134041.1, read on the forward strand.
GTTTAAAATACAAAGTATTGTGAACTCACAGTTTCATCAGATCTCAGCACAGTCATTTACCCCAGAGTAAAATGTGGTAATGTGCTTTTAGAACACTAGCAAACCTGGTGGCTCTGTTGAATCATCTAAGCATATTTCTCATTCTGTGTGCACTTCACCAGTGACACGAGTAAACACAAGAATCTCAGAATAGCCAGACTGTGTTTGCCTTTATTCAGAACACAGAGTGAAAAATGCTAGCATAAACAGCAAAGGAGTTTGGTGGAGAAAGTGTGATTTTCCACCTTCATCATTACCTAAATAAAAATGAAAGCTATCAGGAAAGGATTCTTTAAAGGAAAAAATCTATGCAGTATAAACTTTTGCAGCTGCATCTAGAGTTTACAGTAGACATTTTAGAAACTCTGACTTTAGTCAGCAATTTACAAATCATTAGTGTTTCACCTTAACTATTGATGTGTAAAGTAGAAAAGTGCAGTAAAAATAACCTAAGCTACATTTTGCTGAACAACAATTTGAAGACCACCACCACTCCACGCCTCCTGCAGCCCCCATTAGTTTTTAGCAGCTTAGACTAACATGGAATATTTCTGAGTCCTAAACGCCTTTTGTGAATGCTAGCAACATCTTTCCACATGCTCATTAAGGTCCAAGTTCATCCCAGATAGAGCTGCAGAGTTGCACCAGAGGTGAATGTGACCCACGTCCAATCACAGGAACCCATAATGTGTGTTACACTGTGAATATCATCACTGCTCACTTGCACCAAGTGAACTTTTTACTGTAAAAAAAGCCTCTGCAAGTGGAATAGATGTTAACATAAGAAAAACACTGTCTTGTGCTCAGCAAGAGCAAAGTAGCAGTGTATGCTATTAGACCTTAATGCTACATAATGTTCAGGAATTCCAGAGGGAAACATGAGGTTTACATCAGTGCAGCAGATCCTGTTAAAGAGAAGGTTTAACCAGCTAAAAGAAAGTAACAGAAGATCACATTTCACAGTAATAGGATGTGATTTTGATTCCCCATTGAGAGGCTCTAATGCAATACTGAGCTCATATTGCGTTAAGTAACATCTTACCTTATAGCATTCATAATACAAAAATGTATTTGTTCCTCATCTCTTAGGCACATCTGAAGAGTACACTGCATTATGCTCAGAATTATATAATATGTACTGCTGGCCATATTTTTACGTACGTTTCATTTATGCTATCATTTGTCCCCTCAAAACCATATCTGTGATATTAAATATGTACCAGTTACATAGAGAATAAATAGAACAGTTTAAACCACCATGTTTTTAATTTAAAATGGTTCACATATAAAAGCATTTATTTTTCTAGTTCCAAATCAAGAGAGAAATCAGCTTTTCCAGACTGCTATCTAAAAACCTTCTAACCATGCATTACTTAATACAACATTTTAGGCAAGTAGTTAATTTATCATTATTTTAATTTTATTTCTATTGTGGCAGCAATCAAGGATCTTGATTAGGATTCTTCTTTTTGAAGAATTAACATACACATCCCTCAGACACCCCTCCAGTAGATGTGTTACAGAATACACAAATGCAATGGGAGGTGTGAAGCAACAACAGGATAGCAGATGGAGGTGTGACTGGAGCAATGAATAGCCTTGGGGCTCTTCTAACACAAATTTGATCACACATGTTACTATTAAGACCCTTCAGACTGCAGCTACTGAATAACATTGTGACTAACACCTGGAATTTCATGTATAAACACTGATAAATTATACCTATATAAATACAGGAATGCTCAATATTTTTGTAGCTTTCTCTTTAAAAGAGGAAAAATGCATTGATCTTTTCCCTTTAAAATAATGGTTTTTGTGCTGCTGAGTTCTCTGCACCACTTTTTTCTTTAGCGCATATATTAGCCGCAGAACTACCAATATATTCCAGAGTACAATATTCATGTTAAATAATGATAAATACAAGTAAAAATACCGCTGGAAGAATTCCCATTTCTGATAGGAACTTTTGTCTAAAATTTTTAAAATCAGTCCTGTATCATCTATGTAATTCAAACTTATCAAGTGCTAAGTATCAAATTCTCTGTCAGCACAAACCTGTTTAAAAGGCATCAACCGGCCTAGCTCTGGCTACTTTAACAGAAGTATCATCATGTACACATACTCACTTTGGGTTAAATAAGTTAGGTGATCCTGTGTCAACATGGAATCACACCCTATCTTTCCACTGTTCACCTTTTGAATGGCATAGAGGATTCCAACATGAGATGCAACTTGATATCAGTACGACTATTTGAAATGTTTTCCATTGAATGATTTCTTTGAAGTGTAGATTTGACTTGGTTTGTTGGAAAAATAGGCTTTTAAACTTAGTTTCTTACCATTCCTCTAGACTAAATCTGAGCAGGAAAAAATTGTCAATGAACTTATGACTCCATGACATATATCTTTCTGGATTTCTGACTTCTCAAAGTGTATCAGTTTTATGACACTACTAGTAATATCTTATACAAGTTTTTTGTGCGCTAAGGTTCTTTTTTCCCTTCCCTTTATCAATACACAGAAGAATTTACAAGCCTTTAAACCAGGAACCCAGTAACAACTTCCTTGGGCAAAAGTGGCTCAAGCTTCTAGAACAAGGAATTCTAGTCATGATCCCTCCATCAGACAACATACCTGGGGTTATTGCACTGAGTCCCAATTTTGAAAGTGATTCTGCATTTGATATCATGTTCAATACATCCTGCTCTTAGCAAAAGTGCAGAGAGAGCAGGGGATAGCAGAGAGTTGGCAAGTATAGACAGAAATCTCCGCAGATAGGCTAAAATTGCTAGCAGGCATGTTGTCTAACTGCACAGGTACTAGAGACCAAAAAAGCTAACAGAGGGATCAGTAGGAAAGGATATGGCAGAAAACATGTATGTGTCCCATAACACTTCACTGTAACTCCAGTTATCTGCAAAACTAGATAAACCTGTTGTGAAATGAATCACATAGCTTCTGAATACACAAGTGACAGAGAAACCTCTGTCTTATTCATGCCTAATTTTCTATCTTCACCCCAAAATAAAACACAACAGTGAACTTTGCAACTGCATACAATTTTATCAGAACCGATGATTTTCTTACAAGTATTTTTTACCCTTTAATAGAATAAAAAGAGTGAAAATAATTTTAAGCAAAAAAGGAACTCATTTTCTAGCTTAATGCAAGAGCTTAGGGTCTTCACCAAAGGTATGGGGGGGACAATTGAAATAGGGAGAAGAAAACATGCAAGATTGTAACATTTATATTGCAAACCTCATCATTTAAAAGCAGCAGATACCTATGTACATTAGCATGGGAGGCTTACAAAAATGGAAGCAGCATTGGAAGTAACATCTGAAGACTTACGTATCATCTAAGCAGACCATAAATACCTACTTTGTCTTTCTTACACTTTGCAACTTAAATATGCCTTTACAATGAGAACCAATGGTAACAAATAGGTACCTTGCTTCTCTAGGCAGCAAGGTTAAAGCAGCAACCTACTCTTTGTTAACCCATTTATAGTCAGTAACACTGACAATTCCCATTTCACATCTTAGCTGCCAAGAAGCTCATTCTCTAGTTTGATTTTTTCCAGAAACTGAAGCACTTGAAGAAAAAAATCAATTATACTAAATAAGAGTAAATACTACAAAAAATAGCCAGAAAGTTTTTTGTAGTCGCACATAAAAGTAAAATTAATTTAGACTTGAAGATTTTAGAGTTCTATTCTTTCTTCCTATAGCATAGTTCTTCAAAAAATGAAAGCAGTAAGAAGGTACATCTAGGCAATAATTCAATAGAAGAATAGTGTTTGTTACAGCTTCTATAAAAATCAAAGGACTTTGTTATCTCTTCAATAACATCAATAATTACACTAATGGAATAACATATTAACTGCGGAGGTTAATTAGAAGCGTGCCTTCAAATACTGTGTACACAAGTTGTGCAATTTGTTTTCCTGTTGTAGTCTGTACAGACTTTTCCAGAAATGTCTCCTTGAACAGAGAAACTTTTTCCTAATATAAAACAAAAAGGCACATTCCTTGAGCTCCACAAACCTTTTTATGTAGCCTAGTAGCCCAGTTCTTGGAGATGCTTATGGCAACCAGTTTTAGCTCTAGAATATTCAAAAAATGCTGCAAGTTTCAGAGAAGAGTCATTCTGTCCTGTTGTTGGACACACAAGCTAGTGAAAAGAAATTAAAACCAAACTACTAACCCTTTGCATCCCTTAACTTTAAGGCATCGGTACACTAATTTAAACTGCAGAATCAAGAGCAGGACAAAGTCAAGGAAGGCATTATGAAGAGAACAAAAGGCCTTCGCTTTTTTTTTCATAGTTTTGCTAACATGGTAGTGAAAATGTCTAAACGATAAAGTCTCCACAGGCATTCCTATAAAACTGGCATGCAATGTGCTTACGGCACATGTTATTAGAATACGAGACTATCCAATATACAAACACTGTATGATACTTTCTGATTTTCATTACTCCTATATCACCTGTAAGTGCACTGTTTTCAACAAAGCAAGATGACTAGTACTAGGTTTATTTTTCTGATTCAACAAGGTGAACTACCTGAAGGGCTGAGTTGTACCTGAACAGATGAATCAAGATGAATTATACACTTAACATTTTTATATGTGAAGTATTAAATTGTTAACAAATTAATTTTTGTCTAAATGGTCCTCTTTGCTGGCATATTAGTGTGCCTTACATGCACAATAAAGAAAATTATTTTAGTGGCCAGAAAAATAATTCTTGCACAGAATCTATACATGTTCACCTGCCAAACAGTAAAATAGGAGGGATAATCATTTCACATAAGAGACCATAAAACAGAAAAAGGAATTGTAAGTCCTAGTGGATGTAATTCAACGTAAGGATGATATTGCTTGTTCATGAGCCAGGTGTTACTCTCACAAGGATTTTCTTGCTGTTGATTTCTTTTACTTAATATACCTGATGTTGGAATCTAGAAAAGGCTGTTTATTAACACTACTTTGAGTTCTGAAGTGTTACTCTCAAGATAAGAGCAGTGAGTTTTCAGGCCACAGATGAGAGGTGGTCTTGTGTATGAGCATGCAGTCAGATCTCAGAAAGAGCTTCAGGCATTTTTTATTCATTGCCTGTGTTACCTGGAACAAGTAAACCCCACATCCTCCCAATGTGTGCCTCAAAAATTTTCTTCCCTTGCAGGTGTACTGGGAAGAAAGTCCTTGACAAGAAGATCAGCAGGTATCCTCAGTTGTCAGTGGACAAAGGAATGGCATCACAGAGACAATGGGGGGACAAGATGACAGTGCCATAAAACAGGCCAGGAGCAAACAGGAGGCCAGATGCCCAGGTGTGGGAGAGCTGAGCACGCACACGACCAATGTGATCAAGCAATGCCCATTTATTACAACTAAGAAAGCCCTTTTATAATGTTCTCCCACACACGTGAGTAACATGCAGTACAAGTCCTCAAGATTAGACAGTTAACTTAGCCCGCGCTTTAAACCTTCTTATGATTGGATAAAAAGTGCCACATCAGCCTTGCCAGGCTTCCTGCCTTGTGGAACTTCCTCTTCTGTCCCAACCCCTTCCGGGGGTTGTTTGTCTCGTCGTTTCTCCCCCCTCATTCAGGGTCACATCCTTATCTCATTCTTGCTCAGGCTGAGGCTCTTATCATCTTGTTCTCAAACAGGATTGCTCACATGTCCATTCTCTCGCAGAAAGGCCTCTAGAATCCCAACACCCACGAGAGTCAGTCTTGGGATGGGGAGTCTCCTAGCTGCTGTAGCTGTTGACCCACACACTCCTGGCTCATCCCCAAGGGCACTTAGTAACCCAGGTCACCAGGGCTTTCACAGAGGCAGAGAAAGCAGAGATACCCTTCTGATGGACAGCAAATTTCCAATTTAAAATACCGATCGCGTAGTTTAGATTAGAGCTTTGAGCTGACACCCTGTTAACATTCTCAGCCTGCTGTTAGTTCAAAGTGGTAATACCGCAGATCAAACTTATGTAAAACACAGTGATTAAAGTCTACAGCTTAAATCACTTAAAACAGTTTACCTATAAAAGAGATCAATACCTTCTGTAGTTTGATGTTGTTTGTCCTCACATTACTTGGGAAAAAAATAGTTTATATCTTACCAGAGCACCTTGGTGAATTTTACGACTCGTGGGGTGGTTTTTTTATAACACCTTGTATTACTATCACAGGTCAAGAGGTAAAGCGGCCTTACTGCAATCTATCTTTCAGTGAGATAAATCAGTACCTATGTTGATGTGAAAACTGGGAAACATGCTGCCAAAAGGGACTGAAGTGGCACATAGCTCTAGCTGGACACAGGAAGAAAATCTGTTAACAAATTCAGATTTCACACCAACCCATTTAAACCCACAAATTTTACATGCATGCATATAGATATATACATAAACATGACTGCAAACTTTTCCCTGGCAGATATGGAAAGATGCAACGTACAATCATGATGACACAATGGTCATCTTGAGGTTCTAACCACAAGGTTTTAATTAGATCGAAATGATACAAAGTAAGCACACATTTCTAGAGCTACCAACTTTTCCACTCTGTTCTCCCCATGCGAGTACTTGCCATGTGAGCTTGGTATGGATGCACTGATGAAGTGCTAAGGCTTGGACAACTGGCCCAAGCAAGAGTTGACCTATAGATGAATCCTGTATATTTTATAATGGATAACCATTGTGCTAACAGGTATTGTACTAAGTTATGACAACCCACTTATGCTGTTGTAAAAAGTGCTGAAGCATTGAAGTACTGAAGCCTGAACAACAACAGGCCCCAAGCCGAAGCTGCTAACTTAGTCTGTAATCATTAACAGAGTATGTAAACTCACTAGTGAAAGACGCAGCTTAGAAAAAAATATAATCAATAGTGAGGAGAGAATGTATCCAACTTCCCTTGTTTAGCCTTGTTCAAGGCTGAGAACCCATGTATTTGGCCTTGTTAGAAACTCCCTTGGTCTGCTCCCCTCAAGCCCTGGCCAGGCTTTGGGTGGAATCCAACAGGAGAATGAAACCAGAAATTTTCTGCTCAAAACAAAGGTGCCAGCTATTCTGGCCTGTCAATCTCTGGTATGTAAGGCTGGGCCCGCTCACAGTGACTTTGGCAGCCTCACCTATGGGTGGATGCACCACGCAGGATTTCCCACTTGCCGGGACAGGCTCTGCAAATCCTCACTGTAACCGGGGCTGCCCAGCATCTGCGGGTCTGGATGATGATAATATATACAAGTGGTGATGTATTTTTCTTAATCTCTATTCTCTCTCTCTCGTGTAGTAATGATTTGATGCATTATCCTGTATTCTTCTGTTTGTTGCTTTAAGTGCACTATTCTGCTTTTTCTTACTGCATGTTTTCTGTATTACACCGTTATATTACTTGGTTATCACTAGTAAAATACACCTATCCTTTTCACTCTGGTGTCCGAGTTTAATTGTTATCCTCAATCAGCAAAACAACTGATAATTTTATGATGTGTTTTGCTTCTTACACAATGAAATGTTACCAGATTCCCACATAGTAACTAAAAATAACTCTACACCACTAAGTTAAGACACTAACAGAGCTATATTACAGTATTAGATTACTATCTCAGGTGGCAAGTCAATTAATATATGGATGAGTATTTAGTGCATTTCAAGTGAAGCTTTTACTAATAATGCATTTTAATTAAAGATATGGTTTTCAAATCAACTTTAACACAAAAAACTCGAATGTGATTAGATGAGTCCTCTATGAAATAAATGTGCTCCTTCATTCCTGAGAAAACCAGATAATCCATTATAATAACAAAGACAGAAACCATGATCTTTCCTTTTGAGGAGGAAAGGGAGAGATACAAAATAAAAATATTTTCTTGTGTAAATATAAACACACACCAAGCAGGTTTTGTTCCAATACGGTATTACTTAAGGGAAGTGTCCTAGTTCAGCTAGGATAGGGTTAAGTTTCCCCAGCAGAGAGAGAGGGGGAAGGGATCTCCAGCCGGGTTATTCATACCATGCTGGCGTCAGGTCCAGGGGCAGGAACTTTTTTCCTCGGTGGCTTTTGGTGGCGGGAAGCACACAGTGGGTTTGTTCCGTAACCATTGTGGTACTTCTTTGTATTCTTTTGTCTTGCTTACTGTTATTGCTGTTTGTTGTTGTTATCGTTGCTACTGTTGTCGTTCAGATTGTTTATCACACTGCTGTATTAAATTTCTTCTTATTTTAACCCGGGGTTTGTGCCTCACTGCCAGCCTGACCAGCTGAGGGTGGGGGAGGGGCAATGGCAACGTGGTCTCCGGTCCCAGCAGGGCCTAAACCACCACAGGAAGAAAAAAAAATATGAAAACCACCTGTAATCTCATTCTTAAACTTGTTTCTATTATTAAATCAAAGAACAGAATTGCATAAACTGGGAGTATGACCCAGAAAGGCATGACATTAGTTTATCCCTATGGGAGTGCTCAAATAACCTTGTTAAGACACTTTTTTTTTTCCCCTCCTAAAACAAGCAAATTAGATATTGCAGTTTCAATAGGAGAAAGAATATGGAGCAGAGAAAGGTCCTATGTGAAGTCAGAGGGACTGTAACTTCTCTTCTGGATAAATCCTACATCCCGCTTCTTAGTAATCCCAGGTTACCTTAAATCTTGGCAGCAGCTCTAAGCTTTTTCATCCACAAATCAGAAGTCTTGCCACATGCCACTTTCCAGAACATGGCGGGAGAACTTATTATGGTTACTTAATTTTCTTAGCAGACATCTACTAACTTCACCTAGAGGCTTTCTCCTCTATCACAAAAGCGTACCTCATAGCCCCTAACCTCCTTACCAAGAAGCCAGCAACCTGCTTAGAAACCCATGTCTGAACTGAATTACAACAATTTGAGTGAAATTCTAAACTCAGTGACCTCCTAGAAAACTAAACACTGTCTCCCACCCATTCAACATCCCTGCCATCTGAGATCTCTTGAGTTCCAGTAACTCCTTCCTTTCTGCAAAACCTTCTTAGATTTTTATCTGTCTGTACCTGAGAAGATAAAATACAGCTATAATAATAGCAATTTTTTTCCTTTGCAGGCAGACTACAAATGCTAGAGTTAGTTTGCCAGATCCCTGGTGGAGAAAGATACTGCCAAAAAGAAATTTTTGGCAATATATCTGTACCTTGCTTAGAATTTTGGCTGGTCTAAAAAATTGCCTAGGTATGCAAGGAGGATTTTTTTTTTTTTTAAACCTAACTCCAAACCAAATACACTGGAAAAGCTTTGAAGTACAGATATACCTCAGTTGCAGCATCTAATTAACAACATGAAGCGTGGCACAATGATGCTGTTAATTATAAGTTATATCATCACCTGTTTCAATGCTCAAAATATTTACAAACTACAGGATGTTGCTGCCTCAGAAATTAAACCTCAAGAGAAGTATTTCAGCATCAGCCATACTCATTGCTTTAGAAAATCTGAATATCAGATATATTGAAACTGAATACCAGCAAAATTTCACCTTGAATTCCTTTTTGTCCATTCACAGGAAGATGACAGGTAAGGGCTTTGAATGAAGAGCCTGTATAGCCAGGTAACATAACTGGCATATTGCCAAGATGAAAAGCAAAAGACAAGTTCTCTATGCTGCAATATTGCTGTCATACACTCTTTGTTGCAGTGCCAGAAATGTTTTAAAGGGAGATTTGGCTTTTTGAACACCTTTAATAGGCTTCCTCAGAGTTTTAATTAGTAAGAGATCCAAGCAGTAGCTGACAGCTGGCAGAATCTCCTGTCGTGAGTTAAAGTCAACCTAATTAAGATTCTGGAAGGAAAACATATTCCTCCCAACACCCTTAATCAGTCAGGCTTGGTTGCAAATGCAATATGGAACCTTTTGCCTTGACAACAGCATAACCTTGGAAATATGGCAACAATAATAATAATGGAGTGATTTTTTCATATGGAAATTTACTAAAACTCCTGCTACATCTCTGAAATGCATTCTCCACCTTCCCCTTAATAAATGTTAATATAATTTGAGACTATTTGTCATACTTAAGATTTGGCATTTTATGACTGAGACATTTTGGGTTACTGGAGTCACAGACAGTGACATATAAGATGTCCCTAAGAGATGACTCAACCTTTTTTTCCCCGACACTTGTAAGGATATCTAGCAACTTACAGCGTGATTGAAAATACAACTAGAACATTCAGGTTGAACCAGATATGCATGGGCAAGGGAGATTTGTCTTAATCACAAGCCAAGGAGTGTCTTGTCAGCTCAGGTTCAGCTGCCAGCCTGAGCCTCCAGGTATCTGCGCTATTTGTACTCTGTCTGGAGAGAGCTGGCTCTCAGGACAAAGAAATTCTGCCATTCAAACTTTGCCCCTGAAGTAGTTCCACCATAACTAGCTCAAATTTTGGGGTTCTGCAAGCTTAATCCAAGCTTTGATGCAGCTGCCAGAAGTCTTAAGCACGCTTCAGATGCATTTTAGTTGCAACTCCTTTATGTTTACCTAAAATCATTACCACCTACAACCAGTTCCCAAACACCTGTCCCGCTCCCTGCATGGCAGACTGCAGACAGCTGAAGATGTCTGCTGAATAGAGTCTGGCAAAACAAAACAAAAAAGTAGCACAGATCACTTTCTAGAGTAAGGATTGCCTCGAGGATCAATACAACTCCCAAGCACCACAGCAGACATGAACACAGATTTGAATAGAAACCTCATTTAGAATTACAGTATAAAGTCTCTCCTGATTTTTTTTCCTTCCACTGCCTTTTTCTACCTATGCACTCACACCTCAATGATTTAATACTTGTACCAACTTTCTACTCATTCTGCACATGGTCTGGTTTTCCATTGCAATGTAAAATGTACAATTATTTACATCTCTGCAAATGTAACAAGATTGCAGCCATTCTAGTGTCATCACATTTTATAGTCCTTCTTAGACAGTTGTAAATGACTGCAGAAGGTAGAAGGCAGTCAGGAATAAGGCCTACAGTACTTAGAGTGATTACAATGAATATGACAATAATCCCTCTCTTTGTAAAACAAAATCCTAGGAAATGTGTATACACTGAGGTTAAAGCCTCTTGGAGCAGCTGCTAAAATGCTGCTTAGACTACTCAATTATACTATTTAACCAGCAGCAACTGCCCAGGTGATTTGATTTTCTGTACAGAAGCTGTGCAGTATGAAGACTAAGATGCTGATTTTAATAGCAGATCTAAGGCAGCCCAGCCAGCACAAGCTTCAACAATTCTGAAAAAAGCTTCACCAGCAAACTCTGTTCCCTCAGTCACACCTGAACAATCACAGAATCGTCTACGTTGGAGAAGACCTTGAAGATCATTCAGTCCAACCATTTACCTGACATTGACAGTTCCCAACTACACCATAACCCTCAGCACTATGTCGACCCGACTCTTAAACACCTCCAGGGATGGGGACTCCACCACCTCCCTGGGCAGCCCATTCCAACGCCTAACAACCCCTTCTGTAAAGAAATACTTCCTAATATCCAGTCTAAACCTTCCCTGGCACAACTTGAGGCGATTCCCTCTTGTACTATTGCTTATTACTTGGTTAAGGAGACTCATCCCCAGCTCTCTGCAACCTCCTTTCAGGTGGCTGTAGAGGGTGATGAGGTCTCCCCTCAGCCTCCTCTTCTCCAGACTAAACACCCCCAGTTCCCTCAGCCGCTCCTCGTACGACCTGTGCTCCAGACCCTGCACCAGCTTCGTTGCCCTTCTCTGGACACGCTCAAGTCATTCAATGTCCTTTTTGTAGTGAGGGGCCCAAAACTGAACACAGGAATCGCGGTGCAGCCTCACCAGTGCCGAGTACAGGGGTAAGATCCCTTCCCTGTCCCTGCTGGCCACGCTATTGCTGACACTAGCCAGGATGCCATTGGCCTTCTTGGCCCCCTGGGCACACTGCTGGCTCCTGTTCAGCCAGCTGTCAATCAGCACCCCCAGGTCCCTTTCTGACTGGCAGCTCTCCAGCCACTCCTCGCCAAGCCTGTAGCGCTGCTGGGGGTTATTGTGGCCCAAGGGCAGCCCCTGGCATTTGGCCTTATTGAAACTCCTCCAGTTGGCCTCAGCCCATGGCTCCAGCCTGTCCAGGTCTCTCTGCAGAGCCTCCCTACCCTCGAGCAGATCAACACTCCCACCCAACTGGGTGTCATCTGCAAACTGACTGAGGGTGCACTCGATCCCCTCGTCTAGATCATCAATAAAGATGTTAAACAGGAGTGGCCCCAAAACTGAGCCCTGTGGGACACCACTTGTGACCGGCCACCAACCAGATTTAACTCTGTTCACCACAACTCTTTGGACCTGGCCATCCAGCCAGATTTTTACCCAGCAAAGCGTGTGCTCATCCAAGCCACGAGCAGCCAATTTTGCCAGGAGAACACTGTGGGAAATGGTGCCAAAGGCCTTGCTAAAGTAAACTGCATTCATAGCCTTTCCCTCATCAAATAAGCAGGTCACCTTGTTGTAGGAGATCAGGTTTGTCAAGCAGTACCTGCCTTTCATAAACCCATGCTGACTAGGTCTGATCCACTGGTTGTCCATTATATGGCTTTTAATGGCACTCAAGATGACCTGCTCCATGACCTTCACTGGCACTAAGATCTCACTGACAGGTCTATACTTTCCTGGATTCTCCATTCTGCATCTCTTGTAGATGGGTGTCACAGTTGCCACCCTCCAGTCCAAAGGGATCTCCCCAGTTAGCCATGTTCTCAGGTAAATCATGGAAAGAGGCTTGGCAAGCACACCTGCCAACTCTTCCAGCACCCTTGGGTGTAACCCATCTCGTCCCACAGACTTGTGTGCATCCGAGTGGTGCAGCAGGTCTGTGAACACCTCCTCTTCAACTGTGCTGACCTCAGTCTGCTTCCCCTCCCCATCTCCCAGCTCCTGAGGCTGGGTGTGCAGGGAAAAGCAAGTTCCACTGCTAAACACAAAGGCAAAGTAGGTGTTGAGCACCTCAACCTTTTCCTCACCCTTAGTTACCATGTTTCTCTCTGCATCAAGTAAAGGAGGGAGATTTTCCCTAATCCTCCTTTTGCTTAAATAATTTATAGAAACGATTTTTATTATCCTTAGCAGCTGTGGCCAAGTTGAGCTCTAGCTGTGCTTTGGCTCTCCTAATGTTCTCCCTGCATAACTTCACTACATCTTTATAGTCTTCATGAGAGACCTGGCCCCTCTTCCAAAGGCAATAGATTCTCTTTTTGTTCTTGAGATCCAGCCAAAGGTCCCTGTTTAGCCAGGCCAGTCTGCTAAATCTAAACAACAAATGTAACTGTGGAAGCAGAATCCCAGACCTACCAATTGACTCATGAGACACCCAGGGAGCCCTGAGAAAAAGCACTGAGAACAAGAGTTCAGCATGCTGTCATTTTGTACTATGATAAAACCAGTAGCAAAGCTACCCTTGCAGTACACAACAGCATTATGAATATTAATACTTAAAATTGGTTCGGTCTTATTTATCTTTTGGGTAGTACTTTCATACCTGCAGGATATATCCCTCCTAGCAAAGAGCAGGGAAGACCTGAATTTTACCCATGATGTATAGCTCTTCAGATATTCAGATGGGTAGTTACAGGGCCACAGCCAGGAAAGCTGCATTTCCTTTCAGCTACTGTATTCTAGACAGGCAGTCTCCCCGTTTTTCACTTTCAGCATTACATGTCCTCCTTCTTAAGTCAGCTAATTTTACTTCTGCCTTTTTCACTTCAGCTCAATATCCAAGTTACAGTTCCAAGTCCAGCGCAGTTAACATCTTATTCTCTGTCCTTCCATCACTGTGTTTTCCTCTGTAAATCCACAGCACACAATTTATTTCCATTACCAGGACACCTTCCTTGACTTAAGCTGCTGTGGCATTCACACCGAGTATACAGTTACAACACTTCCATCCTCACCTCTGCTGGCAGCCATTAGGCAGTAATGACCATCTTGACAGCATCAACCCCTTCCCTCCTCCTTCTTCTGCCCGCAGACTGCCCCAGTTTTCTCTGAGCTCTGAATATCATCTCCCAGTCTAACCTTTCACCACCTTCCTTTTCAAGGACTTTACCTGCACCTCCACAAATGCTCTTGCTAGTACAGTGCATATTCTTATAGAATTAAGAAACCAAAGACCAAAATATAAAGAATACTTATCAAATATAATGCAAGAGTACACACATGTAAAAATGTAACAGACTTATCAGTTTCTTGATCAAAAACTATTTTTATACTAGTACTACATCACTGACTTAAGCAAGTTATCCTCAATCTAATAACATGTAAGGAAGGCCAGACATTTTAGTTCACATTTCACCTCTTCTCTAGAGCATATCACCTAAACCCCCATACTTTTATAGACAAATGAAAAAACAAACTAGGCTAGTTATTTTTAGGAAAAAGAGCAAACTATTAAGGAATCACAAAGTCCTTCAGAAAATTTCATGCTTCAGAACACCAACTTAGAACAGCAAAGACCCACAAAACCAAACTAGACAAACACAGATCACAACCTCCATCTTCCCGCAGGGAGATTATTGCTCCCTCATCACTTCAAGAGACCTCAGGTTATATTTTAATGAGGTAAAGCAAGCAGAAACGAACATTAAAACCCCAGACTTTTAAAACTGGATTAAGAAACCAGGCAGATGCCTGCTTGTACAAGGGGTCCATCCCATCATCTACGGATCACTGTGCAAGAGAGGTCTGTGAGTAGGGCTGCAGCACAAGGGAGGACAAGCAGGGACCCTGGGTGACACTGGCAAGACAGGAACCTCCCCCCCCCCATACCTGCAGAGGTTGTTGGTGGTGACAAGCTCCCTCAAGGCTCAGGGGTTATAGAGCCAGATCCCTAGAAATCCAGAGGAAAGTCCAGAAGGTCTAGAGAAACTGCCCCCAGCCCTGCTGTGAAGGAGTAGAGGCCCCTGGCCTGAGTTTAATTAGGGCCCAGGTGGGGCTGGTCAGGGTCATTAACATCTGCTGAGGCCCTCAGCACCCTCACAAAATGCACTTATTTCACCAGCCAGGGTTACATCTGTTACAAAGGAGCAAGTTGATTTCAGCAATAGCATTTCAAAGCACAAAATCTTGCATTAAATCCCCCTAGTAGTCTTAACAAAGGAGCTTGCTGTTATCTTACAACTTTATTTATGGCTAAAAGAAATGTCAGAAATTGGGTACCCCTAAACTAAACCCTCATCTTGATCAAGATGCATGCCAAATACATCAGTTATACACACTACACCTTCCAAATTGACTTTATACACCAAGAGGGATGAAACAGCCTGGCTGGGGTAAGGTAAGCAGGCTTCCTCACCACATTTACAGGAACAGGAAAATGTGGGGTGAGTAGACAGCCTGCTCAAAAATACCTGCAGAGTTTTTCTATCACACAAATCAAGAAACAAAGAAATTCGATAATTAAGACATGTTAAGCTGGTGTAAAGTGCTTTAGCTCCCTGATTTAACTGGTGTGATGAAGGGTTTGCATAAGCCAGGATTTGACCCAGGGAATACTTGTTTGATGCCAACAGCTTTACACAAACGTTTACATGCAAAAATATTAACTAGAAGACTGGAACTGCAGTATTTAGGATTGTGATGTGAGACAAATCAAAGACATAACTCTAAAGTAAAGTATTTTCTAATTTAAGGTGCTCCAGTTTAGAAAATATCTCTCTCACCCCAAATTGTCATTTTTAAAATAGTATCAAATATTTTCTCTCTTCTATAGGTTCTAGTTTGTTGAACTACTGGCCTATACAATTTGGTACCCTGCCAGAAAAATTGGACAACAACTTATGCCTTAGAGGACTTTCTGCCCTGTTACATCTGCTCTGCTTGCACGAAGCAGCATGAAAGGTGAAGATATAGAGTTAAATTTTTCATCATCCCTGAGGCAATCAGTGTATTCCTTGGAGTATGAAATTTGATTACACTTATTATCTTAGCTTGCATAGCTCTGAGTGTCCTTACTGCATATAAAATACTTCAATCCTGTTAGAGATCCTGCACAGCACTTGACTTGATAGCTTCTTCGGGCAGGGAATGCTACAGGTGGGCTGTGCCATGTGAAAGTCCACTGACCCGAATGTCAGAATATGAGATTTCATCAGTAAGAGTTTACACCACTGGCCAAGGTGGAAACACATGATAAGGGGGCAGCCTGGGGAAGCTTCAGCTGTCATTGTTAATGCAGCACCTGTTCTAGAAGTAAAATATATTTATCCTCCATCCTCAGTGGCTGTCAATGCAAGTCCTTTCAGGGACACCAGTTTTAACCGCAAAAATTGACAAATGGTTTTATACTTGGCAGGAAGAGCGAAACAGTCAATGGAACTGAACTGAATAAGAAATAACGAAATACCTGAAATGAAGAACATGTTTTTAATTGCTTACTTCTTTCCTACCCTAACGACTGTCTGTGATGGATGATGCGACAGAAGAATCTTCACTAAATTCTAAGTAAATTAGAATTAGCAGGAGTAGCACTACATTTATCTTACTCAATAATAGTTCTTTGTTTCTCTTTGGTGTCATCCTTTGGTTTTATAGTTTATGGCATTATTCAGTGTGAGGGCTGAGATAAAATGACTAGAAGATTAATAGAGTAGAAGGAAGGGGCGAAGGCCAAGTGTTCTCATGACACGCAGATTAAGTGCATTAAGGAATCACATTATGATCAAAATATGCCTTTCTCAATGACAAAATTTGCTAAATTACCCAGTACAAGAAGTGGGGCTTCTGAACATAGCATAGTTTGCTTTCATGTAACTGACAAAGGAACATGCACTAATAAGGAACACATCATTTTTTTCTTTCCACAAAGTGCCTTACCTTGTTGCTCATTAAAAAGGTGAGTGATGACAAAGTAAACCATTTAAGCTGTAGTGCAATTCAAAGTTCAGTACAAAAGGAACCATGGCTGCTCAATACCTTTGAAAAAACAAAGATAAACAAGTTATTTGCTTTTGCAAGGTGTTCCAGAAAAAACCCTTAGTCCTATGACAGTGGTTGTCCAGCAATAAATAAATGCTAGCTCTGCACCACTCTACCCTTTTCTCACCTGCAATTAATATATACCAGAATTACCTAGCTAATTCTGGTAAACACTGTCTGGGAGAAAACACAACATACCAAGGCACCGAACACCATAATTACAGGAAGGTTTCTTTGTTCACTACCCAATTAAGACACATTCACCATGTTTGAGAATACAGCAATGACTCAGATGGCATTGTAATTGTAAGCTCATTTATTCAGCAAATACATAGAGTGCTGCATCGTTCATTTGCTGTAGTAGTAGTACAAGAACGCCTCAAATATATGAGTAATTATTTCACAAAAAGCATGCTGCCAAGGTTGAGAGAAATTAATTTGAAAACAAGTGGCATATTCATGAGTATGTTTCCTTTGCTATTTTTATGCCTCCATCACAATACTAAGAAGTACTTTTGAGGAAATATTTGACTTGGTCATTCAATCTGAACATGTATTTGAAGGTTATTAAACTCAAACACATGTCCACAGAATTCATATATTGAAAGCTCAATTGAAATCCAAAATCAGTCCTCTACTCATAATACAGTTTTCCTGTCTCGTGACAGTAAAACATAACAACACTCACATCAGATTCTGACACTGAACAATTCACCTCATTCTCAAACTTTTATTTCTCTTTTCCCTAATTCCCAATGCAGTTACCCATTTTTTGTTACAATTCTGAACACCTGCTGTATTAACAACCTTAATGTAAAAACGGCAAACCTCTCTGCATGTGTATGTATATGAGCATATAAAAAATAAACATGCATGTGTTTCAAAACATGCCAGTAAAAGGAACAAAGACTAGTAGCTGTAGATAGTTTTGTTTACCTCTTTTTTCCTTTTTTTTGGATTTTGTTTTATTTATCCCAGTCTTTCCTGAAATACTTGAGAACTCTAATCAAGTTTTCTTGGAAAAATTGTACAAAGTGTTTTGGCCTAGCATTGGATCTGAAGGAAAAGTAGCTGAAGATTGAAACAATACAAAAAAGCTCTAAACATATCCATATGTGTATGTTTTAATATAAATAATAGATGTTATTCATGCTAATTTGGCAAACCACTTGAAGCCTTGATTACATTTAAATATCGGACAAGTTAGATTATAAATTGAAGTTAATTTCTACTCACATTCAGATACTGACTATTCTCTGGTAAAAGAAAAATTTAATTTAAGGTTTAATTCAATCTTAAACCTTAATTTAGCATGACATCCAGTTTAAACCTACCCCACATTAATAACAGTTGTATAGTCAAAGTATCACAGGGAAAGAGTGGTCTATAACACAAGCGACCAATGTCACAGTTAGCACTATAAAAACCCCAACAAAAATCACACTCTATTTTGTAGATGCAAGAGCCTCAACTAAATTTTTGTAAATTCATCTATCAATATAAAGGATCCACAGAAATAAAATATATTGTCATGTTGACCAAGATCCATAGCTCAAGTTTATATCCCCTGAAAGATTTATGATCTAGTTAGATAGATGAGGATTCATGGCAGTAAACTTGAGTCGTCACAGTTGAAAAAGTGATGAATTGTCAGAAATAATAGATACAGCAAAATACTTCAGGTCCTATTAATTCTCATATTTCATCTTAAGCATCAATAATTTCCACATCTAAAAGCATAAATGCAATTAATTAAATCACAATTAAAGAATGTTCTCTCTCATCACACCGGATTAGCTCACCTCAGATAGATCGTGTTCATATCCTTAATCCTAAAATGTACAGAAAAGAATGGGAACTTTAAAACTGGGTGGCTTTGGACATGCAGTGCTATTTGGAGCTGCTATCCCTTTAAATGAGTCAATAAAGAAGTGGACCTCAGAGCACAGTAAACAGGCACATTTGAGTCACTCTTTGTCAGCACTGCTGATTTGCCTAGAGGTTGCAATCACCTGTTTTTAAACCCAATCCTACAGCTACAGTTTGTTTAGACATCTAAACCAAAAATAATTTATCTGAGGATTTTTCGCCTTATATATTGAGTTCTTGTTCATTCTTTAGGGAAATTCTGTTATTATGTCCACCAACTGAAAGAATAATGTATCTGAAATATTAAACAGGGAGAAGCAATAATCCAAACCTATTAGGCTTTTCAAACAATTGCATTATTCTTCTCCAATACTTTCCCCTCTGTGTAGTCAAAATGCCATCATCATGATTCTCTATACACTCCACAATTCAGTGAAAGTTGAAACTCTTCTTTTTCTGAGAAGTGTAATTCTAAGCAGGGCAATTTTCCAAGCATTGTAAATTATACACCTATTTGTTGAAAGAAAAAATTATAGCCACATTTCTTCCTACTTGTGGCACTTCCACAGTCAAGACAAGGAAGTTTTTACCAGCTTATATAAAGTATTAGCATGTTCAATTTAGACTCTCCTAAGATTTCTTAGATATATTTCACAAAGGATGCCGTTCTGACCAAGTTCTTGAAGCTTATTATCAGAATTACCTAGCAGTGGATTACCCAGATGAAACACTTCTGAGCTAAGAGTTTTCCCCATGCTGTTGTGGGTTTAAAGAAGCATTTGCGTTCTATTTTACTGACAACATAGAAATTCTAATAACAGAATACATAAATCAAGAACAAAATGTATAATAACTAAAATGAGTTGGTTTATACTAGTTTTAGGGGTTTGCTGTGAGGTATATCAATGATATTTTCTACTAATATACATGTAGCAGTTTGCATATGAAGCACAAAATTTTCAAAAGTAGCCAAGTGTTTTGGGAACATACTTTCCCTTGCAATTCACTGGATTAGTATTCCTTAATCACTTTGTATAGTGTCATACTGATATAACTTGGCAATAGACAGTCACTTTGTTTTATATATTTGTTTATTTTCCATTCAGCTAAAGTTGAAAAGATTCATCTGAAAAGATGTTGACTGACCAAGCATCACCTGCTCAGGGATACAACTGCTTACCACTGCTTTCTACCACTGATACAGCAGAAAGAAGCAGCTCAGTTTAGGAAAACAGGGAGGTCCAGGCTGTGGTGGCAGTGACCCTGCAAAACAGGTCTTGACAAGATCTGCAGACATGTTTGGGGAAAAGCAGTTGCATTGACTGCTAGGCAAGGCAGAATTCAGGGTCTGTGGCAGGATTTTCGTGGCAATGTGAACATTCTGCAGATCCTACCACTAGGCTCACAGATGCAATCTCCCAGTATTTTCTTTTCCTAATTAGCAGATTGTGCATATTGTTTGTATATATTGTTGAGTATTCTGCTTAATTTTAAATCCTTAACTGCTGTTACAACGAACATTAAATGCCATATAATAACATTAATAAGACATGCCTTTTCCCGACTACTTTTTAAATTGTGTGCATTGAAGGAATGTCCCGTAACAATCTCTGAGGATAGCAAAACAGCTAATACAACAATTTTCCTGACTTGCTATAAGGACAATATTACAAACTGGTTCTTGTATCTGGCACCAAATTAGATTTTGTTTGAAAAATTCAAGGCAATAATATTTACATTACACACATGTGTACATTTTTCCCCCTTATTGCATCTTTGTCAGAAAGATCTCACCTATTCAGATCAAATTTCATTCCCATTTAATACAAATGCAGTGATTCAAAGTTTACACTCGAAAAGTGTGAAAAAAATAGGCACCAAAGTGGTTGTTCAGTCATGTAACTTTTAATCAGGGTATTGGTATCAGTTCAATATAGTCAAATCCAGTAAAACTGCTCTTCCCTCTATCAACTCTGATTTGGGATATTTGACTTCAAAAGGACTTTTTACAAAAGTTAAGATACCACTGTTACACGAGGCTGGAGGAACAAATCAGAAATATTACTGGAAGGAAAAAAAGGCTGAAATGGTTGAGACCTGGAGTGAATGAGATCTAGGACACATTCCTGTCTGGGACACTAAATTACTTTCAGACACTGGGAAAATCATTTAAGGTTTCATGTTTTGGTCCTCATAGATGAAAAGAAATTAATCCTTTCTTTCTACCTTTATAGATGGCTGTCCCTTAGCTCTAAGAACAGTTTCTTAGCTTACGAATTTATGTATGCATGTGTAAATACACATGTGCATATATAATACATATTTAAATGCTAATCTAGACACATACATATGTAATCTCCACTTGAAAAGCAATCTCTGGTGTGGATTCCAAGCACTAATGCTGTATAAAACAGACAATAAATAATCTCCATAGAATTTAACTATGCTAGTGCAGAAGCAAAGGAATATGGAAATAGGGAGAGCGTCTGGGAGAACATGTGTGTGAGTGTCTATTTTTGTTTGCCTACCCAGTTACCCTATGAATCATGGGGAAAAGGGAGGAAAACATAAAACCCAACAACACATGAATAGCTTAACACTTCTGACTTTGAACAAGGCAAGTGAACAAATCTCTTTCACTGCTGGTATTTCAATTCAGACATGCAACATATGAAGCGACATAGTTTACCTTGACACATCATCATAATTTGTTAAGATAAATTAATAAACAGCACCTTTGGGTGCAGCCACTCCATTCAGTTCCTGTTGCAGTTGATTAGAGCATCTGACTGAGCTGTAATAAAACAGAGTGCATTAATATAAGATATTTTCATTTGTTTACTTAATGCAGAACAATTACAGTTTATTCATTCCACCAATCACAATTTTCTCATAAACAGTGAGCATTTCTACCTCTTGCTTACACTGTTGAAATGAAAAGGGTCATTACTCACATTTTATTATTCCTCAGAGCTCTTAGTTACTGTGAAATAGAGGAGTAGTGGTGATTTAAATATGTAACATACAGTCTAACTAATCACATTTGTTCAAAAGATCTATGATTAGCAATATTAAAACAAAATCACAAAGTCTGAACATTCTATAAATTTAATCTTAGAATGTTGTACCCTTTAATGATATTCCAATAGTGTGTGTATACCATAGACAACCTCTTATCAGTTTGAATATTATAAATATGAGTAACATTTGTGAATCATCAGTATTCTACTCTGCTAGTGTTGCCTTTTGCAAAATGTGTTTAGGTCATCCTAAATTAATTTCTCACTTTTTGCATGCTGTGAAAATATACTTGTCCTGGTTTAGCCAAGATAGAGTCAAGGGGGGTTTTTTTTGTTTGTTTTTGTTTTTGTTTTTTTTCCTCCAGCAGAGAGAGAGGGGGAAGGGATCTCCAGCCGGGTTATTCATACCATGATGACGTCAGGTCCAGGGGCGGAGCCTTTTACTTTTCGCTTCTGGTTTTTGGGATTGCTTACATGCGGTGGGCTTGCTCCTTAACCATCTAGCGGTATTTCTCTGTATATCGTTTGTCTCGTTCACTGTTATTGCTGTTCATTGTTATTATCATTGCTACTGTTGTTGTTCAGATTGTTCTATCACTCTGTTGTATTAAATTTTTTGTTACTTTAGCCCGGGTCTGTGCCTAACTTCCAGCCCAACCGGCCGCGGGTGGGGGAGGGGCAACGGCAACGTGCTCTCCGATCCCGGCAGGAATTAAACCTGCACAATACTTCAAGTTATTTTTTTTTAAACTGTCTTTGATTACTATCCTCCTGTGGGATATTGCAGATTTCTTTTCCAGTTATTACTGTACATTATTATTCAGTATCCCCCGCTCTTTCATTTTACTGCTACTACATCATTGCTTCTGGTGCAGGAACACTCTCCTGTAGTAGGCTTATAACTACTGTAACCAGTACCTTTCCACAGGGAACAACACTATCTTTGCTTTACCTTATCCAAACTTCCTTACAGGAACATGGTTATCTTCTAAGGTTACGTCACATCATTCTAGTAACTTGGAAGAGGGTTTTCATACTTTGTAATCATTATTTGCTACCAAGGACATGTAAATGCTTACTGCACATGCGAATCAAGCCCAAAGGGTTAAATTAAGCCCGAACTAATTATGATCAATATAGCCACTGACTTCATTCAACCCTAAATTTAATTTTCACTCCATTATTTATGTTTAAGATCTTCACTGTATGCTGAACTTCTGCTTATATAGTCTTCACTATAATAGAGATTAAGAGTGTGAACACTATATTGACTGGCAGAAATGCCCTAGTTCTGTTATTGGCGTTGGTGTTCTCACTGTGTCTTTAGAAAAGTTAATGAAGTTTAATTTAGTAGGATCTGTGGGTGCTAAACATACTGAAAATCCAACCATTTTTGATAGGGAGCCCAATTATGGTTTAAATCACCTAATTTCAGGTAGCTAGACCCCCTGTATCATTTAGAAATTCCATGCACTAGGCTTGCAGTTGCATTATCAGGATTAACCTGTTAATACAAGACAATTTGGAAAGCATTACTAGCTTACAGAACCACTTACACATAAACCTTACCTTTGACCTTCTGTGAAACATGAAACTTCAACAAAAATTTTGTGAGTAGGCAGGCATTTACCTTCTCTGCATTTTGGAGTCTGATTACTGGTAAACCATAATAAAAATAAAAAAATATAATTTCCATTAGTATTTATTTGAAACATTTTCTATCTAAACACTTTTAGGGCTTTTATTTGCATAATAAGGATGTCTCATACTCATTAGTAGATTTTATCCGCAGATTACCTCTAGGATTTTCTATTTTTCTCTGAAGCCACAAAGCAAAGGAACTGGTTTTGGCCAAGGTCAGACAGAAACTTGGGCTGAACTGCAAACTGAAATCCTGAAATAACTTGGCTGTTGCCTCTCAACAGTCATTCTTTCACCATTCTGTCTATAAGATCGAAACTTTTTCTAGTGTTATTATTATTGCCTTGATTCCTTATGTCACAGAAGTATACAGGGCATGGGATAACTCAGCAAAACATGCAGCGCACATGGGGGAACAGCACTTTTTAGAAGCTGTAATTCAGAAGCTGTAAAACAGAGTCTGCTGCAGCTCCTCCCAGCAGAGCTCTGTGCTAACTACAGGCATTGAGGAAGGCAGCATTCATTGTCCAATCTGGGAAATGGAGCAATCTGTAGCCTGGAGACAAAATCAAGGGAATTAAGCTTTTTAAACTCTTCTTTCTTGTAGCTGTTGTCCAGACAATTTTCTTCATCTGATGAAGAGGAAGCCAGTGGCTGTCCTGTGTGTCACACACTAGACCAGCTCAATAGCCTCATGGTCACTCTCTGAGAAAGATCATTTTGATGTGTTAGTGTGGTACAAATACCACTGCCTCAGATGTAATGGATTGAACAGATGTGTTTTTTATGTATCTTTGCTAGAAAGTCAGTATTTCATGGCACTGGCACTCGGACCACTTCTTTTCCATTTAATTAAGAAATGCTGAAATGTGGGGAGTGATAGATGAAATAGATGGGCCTCGTCCCAATCCCAATGAAGTCAAGTCAATGACTCCTTCAGATAAAATGGACTTTGCATTAAGAGTTCTGTGCCACGTGGCTGTACAGACTGCTGACACAATCACTGTAATTTCAGAAAATAGCTTGTTCTTAAGAGACACCCTGAAGACTTCTTGTGTTTCAAAAAAAAACCAAAAAAACAGACATTTTGCTCCTAAGTCTGTTTAAGCTTCTTAACTGTATCAAAAGGCATGAAAAGAGTTAGGAAAATGAAGCTCAGAGGAGAAAAAAAAGCCAGTCAAAAGATTTTTGAAAGAATTAAATATTAGTAGGGGATTATATACAATAGAACCACAAGGTTTGAAGATTTACCTGTTCTTTGCCATTAGGTGCAATGATTATTTCCTGCTATCTGCCATTGGGAAGAAATGCTTTGAGGGAAGAAAAGACATTTTTGTAATCCTAACCATCACTCTTATTGTTATTATTAAACCCTTGCACAAGGGAAAATCAATAGGTTCTTTGAAAAGTAAAGACTATATTAAAGAGGGATTTTGTTTTGCAAATATACAGCCTGTAAACATGAGAGACAAAAGGTAACACAATAAAATACAAACCAACACTCAAAAAACTTTCATGCAGTTATTTTAATTTGCTCTCCTGGATTTAAATTGCAAGCAATTATTAGAGGTTTTGTACAAATGAGATGTACTCAGTGCTTGTCTGGTTCAGAAATACATGCTTAAAAGCAGCCATACAGTGATTATGCAGAGCACAGCAAAGGCTACTCTGATAAGACAGCGTTGGCTAATATGGGCACCAAATGATTGACAAAAGAGGTATGAAAGCACCTGGACAAGACCCAGAAAGTCTACTTATGCCATTTTGGATATGTTTGAACATTTCCATTGAAGTTTAAGACTAAGACATATGTATTGCTTTTTCTCTTACAGCATGCTTTAAGAAGAATAATGTAAAAGATAAACCACAGTTACATGCAGTTTGAAGGGAAATAAACAGGGTTTAGACAGGTATCTCTAGAAAAGTTTCTAACTTCACTTGGTGCTATGCATTGTACCATCTTTATATGCAATTATTAATTTCATGAATCCTTTTCCCATATAGCATTATGAGCTAGAGATTCAAGATGCATTGGGTAATACATGGCCTATAGTTTCAAAATGTATTGCATATTGGGAATATTTGCTCCCACCATTGTGCCAGTATTCACTGCCCCTTTGGATAAAATGACCTGGCTATTTGTGAGACACTGTGCCTTGCTGAAATTATATGGATTAAAAATAAAACTTCCTTCTCCCCTATTCTTTTCCTCACACTCATCTTCTATCTCTTACTTCTGACCTTCTTCCCACCCTTTAACACACTGTTGACAGTACTTAGACAGGAGATGGGCCAAGTCTGTCAGGTCTATTAACCAAACCTTCTCCTAACATTCAGGTAGTTCAATGTTACCTGTGAGAAACTATAGAAGGAATAAATGCAGAAAATATGGTTCTGTGAGAATTTAGCAGAAATAAAAGCAAAAGGAGCTGAAATTCTTCTTGATAAATAAATAAAATAAAAAGCTAGTGCCATGCTAAAGGAAGAAGAGAAGAACAAAAGCCAAACAGCTAAATCTGATACTGAAAGGTCAAGATCTGGCAGGTGTGAATGGTGTGGGGCAAATGGAGACAGATTTTTCAGGCTACCTAATCTCCTTACCAAGAGGACCTAGATATTCAATCTTTGCCTTGACAAAAACATTGAGGTTTATAAGGACAAATACAATGGAATTACAGTAAAAACTTGAATTTATTATGAAATCTTAACACTCAGCTCTCAACTATCATTAGCAGGTAAACATATAGCTTAAATATCATTGACATTTGAAATGGTTATACCAATGTTTGCATGATGAAGTACTCAAAAATAACTGTAGGCAATAGCTGTTAGTATTCAAAGGAAATCTCCACATGGTTATGGGTACTATTTTATTGGGAACAATTGGAAAGCCAGTAATTGTATATATTTTGGATCAATCACTGTTGTTTCCGGTACTGCTGAGAAATTGTCAGTTCCATTGCTGAAAATGATCCTTACAATGTAACCTCAACCAAAAGATACAATAATAACATTGATTTCAAATACAGTTGTTAGTTTTCCAATAAACTGACATAGCAGCCACTATTTTTTCCTCCATGAATCATATTTTGACCATGATCTCTTTTTGTGACTGCATTTTACAGTTTTTTTCATTTTTAAAATGAACACATCTTACATCTTCTCTTCTTCTTGATTTCATTTAGTCTAATATTTTCTAGCATTTCATTGACCTTAATAGCAGAAGTTTCCCTTTCATGTATTTAATGCTGCATTTATTTAACCTTAGCTAGAGAGGAACAAATGCTTTTACAGTCCAGACAAGAAGTCTGAATAAATTGGTATAGTGAGTGTGAAGTCTACAGGGTAATCTGTAAATGTATTTTATAATAGAAAGCATAATCTACAACTGTGAAGTACTTATATGTAAAAGCTGTACTAAATTTTAACAGTACACTGCAGTTGCAAATCTATATTTTGAAGTGCTGGGATGTTTTCTGCTACCAAATAAATTTTTATCTGTGAAATTGAAATATGGCTTTAGAAGCCTATAAATAAGGGCTTACCTTGTCTTGGAAGGTTAGGAAATTTATCTTAATATGAATTGTAGGTAACAGCAATGACATACTGTAACTTACCATGATTAGGTGAAGTTAGTAATATGCCAGCCAACTGTTTCCTTGTGTTACATGAGTCCTCTTTGTGGGAAGATAAAAAGAACAACATAATGTATAACACAAGGAAAATAACACACCACCCTATGTTTTTCCAGTACTTCAAAGTAATTGTACCCCCATTTCATATTTCAGGGTGACATATACTAATAATTTGTGGGAAGAAGTATACATAGGAAATGTTATTTAAATAAAAAAATATTTCACACAGAATTCACAGGAACTTCATTTTTTAACTTATTTAATCTTCTATCACTATTAAAAATGGTCTGTACCCTCAATAACATTTCTCATCCAGCAACCTCAATATGTATGTTGTAAAGATGAATGGATTAGGTGTTTAGAGTTAATGATCTGTATCATATTGCATCCATTTAGCTAAAGATATATAATCCCACACAGTTTGGTTTATATTGACTCTCATTCAAGAACTACATCTTTGAAAAGCCATCATGCTATTCTGACAGGTTAGAAAATGAAAATAAATAAGACAATATACTCAACTTCCTGTTTTTAAATAAAGTCTAGAGACTATTTGATAGTTTTATGTCTTAGATTTTAGAGAGATATTAGTGTTACATATCACCAAACTACAGTCACACTGCATTTTATCACCTCACCTTTATTTCTGCTCTGGAAACATTTGTAGTTCAATATAATTTTGCTAGCATAAGAATATTCTGTATCTGAGTGTACATGAGTATTTTTATTCTGAATCAAAACACCTGATTTCAGTCAGTTCTATGCATTCCTTTAAACTGTGTCCTCTAACGTCTACAGAATGAGATTCACCCCAAAGTAACAGTTACCACAATGATATGAACTAATTTTAGATAAAATAATTACAAAAAAATCTTAAACAATATCAGATGTAGCCTTTGGAACAAGAATGAGTTTGTATGTTCCCTGAGTTCAGTGCTGTCATCAGTTTCTTGATTAATGCAACCTTTTGGGACTATAGCATGACTGAAGACAACTCAGGAAAAATTAAGGGTAGTTTGAGTTCCCTACTTCTTCAGCTAGGTTGGGTCAACAGAACTTGACTAGATGTGTTACATTTAGATAGTATATTCTCATCAAATATAAAAAAATGCTGGAAAGTGGAGAGTAATTTTCATTTTCTGACTTTTGTATTTTTCGGTTTATCTTTATCATCTATAAAATAATCTCTGATCTCCAATTAACTAATCTCAATTAGATATTATAAAGGCAGGTATACTTTTCCAAAGTAACTATTGTCCGGTTTCATCTTAAATTTTATAACTGATGAACCATTCTCCACAGTGTATGGTGAAATAATTAATTTTATCACATACTAAATTCCAGGTGCTGAACATGTGAACGCCAACATACATCTAGGCAGTGTAGAACAAACTGAGGGCGGGGTCCTAAATATGCATTTATGGCTCAGCTGTGCTCTCAGTAGAATCAGTGCCATCACCCTTAGTGTAATGCCAAGCAGAAATTTTTATAATATGTTGAGTTAGAAGATACCTTGATACATATGATACAATGCAGAAGAGACAGGATATTTTTTGTACTGAAAAATTTTATCTCACAAACCACTTAGAATTTTCTTCAGGGAATCCACAAGCACATGAAGGACCAACTTGTTGATTTAGTCTACAGGAATTTTGAAAATGTAGCTTACAATTTTGACCACTAAAGAATTAAGTGCAAGTAAATTCTCCTCTGGTAAAAGGAAAAATCCCCCGAATAATATCTAACTGGTAACAAAATGTGTCTTTTCATAATGGGTGGGAGGGGGCTGGCAATGAAGATCTGCAAGTATCTGTAAGAGAACTGATGTCCCTCAACATATTTATTAATGATCCAGAAAGGGCCTAAGCAATGACAGAACAAAGTTTGCTGATGGGATAAATTATTCAAAGGCATAAAGACAATACCTGCAAAGAGCTCAAAAGAATCTTATGATACAGAGGCTGAAAGATAAAATGGCAGGTAAAATTCAGCACTGATAAATTCAAAGTAATATACATAGAGGAAAACCAATTTTAACCCCATGGATACACTGATGTCTTCTGAATTACCCAGCACTCACAAAAGAAATCTTAATGTTATTGTGGGCAGTCAGTGAAAGGGTTCGCTCAAAAAAGGGGAGATGATGATTAAGGATTGTTAAAAAAGAATTAAAGAGCTAGCCAGAAACTGATGCTAGGGCAGTGCATAATCCCTTGATTTACCTATACCTTGAATACTGCATGCATGCTTGTTCACTTCACCTCAAAAAAAGATACAGCAGAATTAAAAAAATACCATGAAGCATGATTAGAGGTAATGGATCACCTTCTGTGGAGGGAGAAATTAAACAGAACAGGATGCTTCAGTTTGGAAAAGAGATGTCCCAAGTTAAATATGATAGAAAGCTAATAAATAACTTAATAGAACAGAACAATGATATATAACTATCTTACATTATTTTTACAGCAAAATAATAGGGAGCATAAAATTATATTCAGGCAACAAACATAAATCTAATCAAAGTACTTATCACACAGAATGCATAAGTACATAAGGAAACTCATTGTTGCACAATATTCTGGAGCCACAGCATGTCTTTGTTGGTTTTAGTGGGGTTTTTTAACAGCATTATTTGAACACAAACTCACCAGGTTCTCCTAAACACCAGACTCTAGAGGTTTAGGAACTACTTTGGCCAGAGACTGATAGAAAAATGGGTCTATCAGGGCAGTTTGACTGAATGTTTGATCTGTGCTTTTAGTCTTTCCTTCAGCTTTTGTCTACTGGACCAGGTTGCACTCTGTCCTCATTCCACATGCTGGCTTTTTGACATGTTCTCAGTAAGACAAATATTTGCTTTCCAACATACGAGCATAAATTCCAATGCATTAAGAGAAACTTAATACTAAAGATTACAGCAGATTTAGAGATATTAAAAAATCTCAGCTACAGGAGCCTAAGTCTGCAAAAAACAATTGTTGTAGATATCACCATAACCAGTCAGTGCCTGACTGACACCAGCCCTAAATAAATCACTTAAATGATTTCCATTGTTGTTCTTCAATAGGCTTTATATGTTAACTCCACATGAGAACCAGCCAAGCAGACCTTGATTCACAAAACAATGAATGGCATATTTACAGATGCATCTAGTCATGAGTGGCAGGGATGCATAGAGTCATATTTTCAGGCTACTTTCTGGAACACTGATTTTGTAGAAGGACCTCTGTAAACCTTGGTCTCATCTTCCTAGATTATGGACACAGATCATGTGAGTCCCCAGTATCTGACACACAGGATCAAAAAGCAAGAGAGAAGCTGCATTTTTTCAAGCTTTGATGTATCACACTCCCTGCTACTGGAAGGTCTTGGCTCCAAGCCTTCATGCTGCTGATAAAAAACCAGATGTGCGAAAGACTAAGTCAGAAGACTTGTGTGTTTGAAAGGTATACAGGGTTTCTATATTCCACAGATAGGTGCAGTTTGCACATAGTTCTTGTTTGCAAAGATATAGAGTACAGAGGTGGAAAGTCAGGGGACAGTGTGACTCTTGGCCACGTAACATTTTGGAACACAGCTCCAGGTACAGAGTTCAGCCAGCCCAGTTTTCTGTAGTTTTGAAAAACATAGTGCCTATGGCAGAAGAAGCAGAATTTTCATATCAAACAGTAAATGTCAGCATAATCTTTCTTTACACTTCTCTATAACTCCTCACTCACTTCTAGAGAGAAAATCTCTTCAAGAAGTAATCATAAACTTTTCTTCTTTCTGCTCAGCAAAACCAAAACTCACTCAAATAACTTGAACACTGCTGGACATGATGTGACCTGTTGGATTCCTACTCATTTATATGAACTGCTAAGAAGTCCAAACAGCTTGGAAATGGAGATAAAAGGGTCACATAATATTTCCAATGTATATTTTGGTAGAAGACAAGGATATACAAATTTCTGAAACAAATTAGAGCCTGAAAGAAATATGCTCTACCAGTGATTGGGACACAATCACTACCAGTGATTGTTGACAGAGGAGATTTATGGAAGGCAGCAGATGAAAACATGCCACGTCTCCAAATAGGCAATATGCATGTAGTAAACTACATCATTTGGCAGACTGTCAGCAGTCAAGGAGCCTCACTGTGGGGCCTTGCTACCAGACTGTTAATCAAAAGAATTATGGGGCCTTGCTACCAGACTGCTTACTTTAACCCCATACATAAATGGTGGGATGGCATCATGTCTGGGGGCTGTGAGTAATGGTTTGCCTCTATTCTCTTCTACTCAAGTAAAAAATGCAAATTCTGAATTAAGAAATAAGCCTTGATAAAGTAAAATATTATGTATTCTGCTATGCAACATTCCTATCGAAGAGTCCCTCTGCTTGCTTGTTGCTGGGCGATTTATTATTTCTTTTTTCTACAACTACACATGGGTTGGGGCAATTCCAAGCACAAATACAGGCTGGGTGATGAGTGGATTGAGAGCAGCCCTGCAGAGAACAACTTGGGGGTACTAGTGGATGGAAAACTGACTATGAGTCAACAATGTGCGCTCACAGCCCAGAAATCCAACCGTGTCCTGGGCTGCATCAGGAGAGGCCAGCAGGTCGAGGAAGAGAGTTCTCCCCCTCTGCTCCACTCTCATGAGACCCCACCTGGAGTCCTGTGTCCAGCTCTGGGCCCCAAACAAAGGAGGACATGGACCTGCTCAAGCGGGTTTGGAGGAGGCCACGAAGATGATCAGGGTGCTGGAGCACCTCCCCTGTGAGGACAGGCTGCGAGAGTTGGGGTTGTTCAGCCTGGAGAAGAGAAGGCTCCGGAGAGGCCTTATAGTGGCCTTCCAGTGCTTAAAGGGGGCTACAGGAAAGGTGGGGAGGGGCTCCTTATCAGGGAATGCAGCGATAGGATGAGGGGTAACAGTTTTAAACTGAAAGAGGCTAGATTTAGGTTAGATCTAAGGAAGAAATTCTTTCCTCTGAGGGTGGTGAGACACTGGCACATGTTGCCCAGAGCAGCTGTGGCTGCCCCCTCCCTGGCAGTGTTCAAGGCCGGGTTGGACGGGGCTTTGAGCAACCTGGGCTAGTGGAAGGTGTCCCTGCCCATGGCAGGGGGTTGGAGCTAGATGATTTTTAAGGTCCCTTGCAACCCAAACCATTCTATGATCCAATGAAATGTATAAAACTCTTACTGATCTTTACCAATTTTTGCTTTCTTTCTATTTTCTCATCTTTCACTTCTTTCTTGAAGGATTGTCTCCCTTTCATCACATCAGGGACAAGAAACTGAAGCAAAATTGGTGAAGAACTTGTCTCATCAGAAATGTCATAGGGTACAGATATTATGTACAAACCAGCATTATTTACTTTTTTGAGCGTTATGAGACACACACACACACACACAGAGTGGTAAAGCTGAGCTGTGCTAGGAAAGAAGACACCTGGGCCCATAAAAGTGATGGAAAGAGGAAAAAGAGTGAAAGGAATATAAAGCAACAGTGAAAGAGTAGGTTACCAACAATACTAATCTTTTCCCTGCTAAGAGGTTCTTAACAGCAAGGCACCAGGGTCTTTATAATAAAAGTGGAAGCTTTGTAGAATTTTAACTCAAAAAAAAATAGCAAATTTCATTGTGCACAGGCTCCTCCTCATTCCTCTTCTGCATTCACATTGTAGACTTCCAGGAAGGAATTTTAAGTTTGATTTTCTGCTCATTTATGCTTCAGTCCAACAATTCATGAAAGCACAATATAGCTATATACAGTTTTAGACAGCTGGCAAGTCCCCTTTTGCATTAATGGGACTTATAGATTTACAAGTTTTACTTGTCGTCCTGAACAGCAGTGACACTCAAGTGAAGGAGAAATACCTTTGTTCCTTTGAACAGTGTTCAGAACAGAGCAGGTAAATGACATACAAACTGCCTGCATGAAACTGGAACACAAAAACCCTGTCCCTACTGGGAAAGTGAGTAGGCTTTTGTCAGTTCTTTATATCTTTTTGCCTCAATGATGTTTTGTTATTTAGATCACAAATCTTGGTGTGTTTAGTGATGGACTGCATCATGTTAGACACCATGCTCTAGGCCTTCTTTTCATAACAGTTTCACCCAAGGAACACAATCCTCCTGTAATGTGGCATCATGATGCTTCTGTTATGGCATAGTAAATTCTGTTTGGTTTTATGCTAAAAAATAATGTGTGGCATGTTCAACCATGTTTATACTATTTTTAAATGTATTTCATAAAATTTTATGATCTGATACTTTTACAGTTGAACTGGAGGCCCAATGAATATCAGCCAGTGAATACAAACAAAAGGATAAGCTTACACAGTCAGGAGCTGGGCCTTTGACTCTGTTTTGTAGTAATTAGTCCTGGAGCAGCAGTTTAATATTGGATTAGAACTTCTGTCCATTCACAGTAAAATGAATCTAGAAAACAGCTGACAAGCAGCAAAGAGAAAAAAAGGTAAAATGAGGAAAATCTACATGCCAATTTCTGAGCTTACATACATAGAGCCATTAACATTCCACAGAATGCGCAGACATTCTTAATATTGCTTACATATGTTATAGATGAAGGAGAGAAGAAAGAAATTAAATTTGACCACAGCAGAAAGATACTTTAGAAGTATAAATACATATTTTTACTTTAAAAATTGGTATAGCATGAAATGAAATATTTATGTCTATATATCTATATTACCTCTATGTTTTCTGAATAAATATGTCAAGGAACATATCAATATTGCAAGTTCTAGTCTAGACTGGTCTATCGCTAAAAGTGCTGGCTAATTTTATTGGAACGGTACTGTGTCTTCAGAGTATGGTTCAATTACAGTTATATACATAAATATAGCTGTTGCCTGGCATTTAGAATACTCTCGCCTTATGTTCACTGATTTTTTTTTTTCTGTCAAATACTACTCTATGCCCTTTCTGCTTCCCCCATGAATTATTATACTCAACATCACCACCAGTTCTTTCTGCTGCTTTTACTTCTAATTTTATCTTCAACTTTAACCTTTTGTTGCTTTTCTCTCATCTGCATAGGCTGAATAGAAGTCATGAGGCTTCTTCCTCCAAAGCCCTCTGGAATTAGCCTTTTAGCCCTCCCCAGACTATTAACTAACATGTCCACCCCTTCTCCTCTCAAACTGGAATCATTATTATCTCCTTGTCTGTGGTCATAATGTCTGAAACCTCATCCTTTAAAATCTGCTCTAGGCACTATTCTAAAGATCATCATCTTGCTTCCTTATTGGACTAAATAACACAGTTTACATCCCCCTCAATCTTAGTTTTCCACTACATGAAATAAATGTTTCTGGCCCTTGTTACAAGGCCTCTCAAAGATGATCTCCTTGCATTGTTTCTAGAGCAGCTCTCAGTGCAGTGATACTAAAGATGCATGATCCGTGATCTTTTATTTCTGTGAGAAATATCTTCAAAATTCTCTCATACCTAATAGTTTATAGCTTTACAAAAAAGGAGTCTTTGTCCACTTTATCCTCTTCCATGTCTCTCACCTCTTCTGTAATGCAAACATGAATATGATTCACCAAGGAGAGAAGCATGACTGCTGCTGCTGGATGGCCAGGAACTGAACACATCCAGTTTCCACCACTAAGCTGTCTTTCTATCCAGGCCATCATCTTCTCTTTCTCACCACCTTTTATGCCAGCTTTTAGCTTGCAAATCCATGGAGGGACAGTGATTTATAATATATTTCTACGTCTCATACCACCACATGGTATATGCCCTGACTGGCTTTCTGTTGCAGTATAATTATCTATATTATTTGCAGGAGGTTGGTTTACTTTTTTCATAGCCTAGGCAAATGAGAGCTTTGTATATGAACAAGCATTTTTTTACATTTCAGGAATACTTTTCCCTATCATTTAATCATCAATGTTTATCATAAACAATTACAGAAAACTTCAATTTTTACCATTTACTACAGTTCCCTAGATTTTATTTTCATCTAGAAAATCACAGATGACTGATCCCACTTTTAGGTGTGATGGTATAAATCTAGACTTGCTTTTTATTTTACTTTGCTACCCAGTGATGTATCAGCACTGTGAACAGTTAAGTTCCAGGGTCCATACCCACAAAATGCAGAGGACAGGGAAACTAAAAGCAGGTGGAAGAGAATGAATATATACTTAATATGGAATTAAGAGGACAGAATTACCTCTTGATTTGCCATACCGAGAAGTCCCCGATGTAGAGGGAAGGAGTTTATTTCCACAGAATCCTATGTCTACTTGCTAAATACTAAAGGCTAAGTATATATAGTTTTTTATATATATATATATATATACACACTTAATATAAGTATAAATCCAAGAGTAACTTAGATTTCCTGAAATAATCACTATGGTCACAGCAGTATTCTCTATTCTCTTTTTATATATTTGCCTAAATAGTAGTTACAATAAAGTTAGCAATAATTTAAAAACTTCACGGGGGGATTTTATGCTCAATCCTGGCACAAAATGGCACTGGAATGTCACTTGAATGCCAAAGTAAAGAGCATCCCTACAAAAAACTAAACAGATGAATTGATAAAAAAAAGCTGAATTAGGAATACTAAAATGTCTTAAAGACTGAGAGAGTGTTTTAGAGTGGAAAAAATGGAAACAATTCAAGAAGACTGAAAATTACAGAAAGGAACAGCCTGGAGGAAAACACAGCTAGGACAAAAGATTGACTAAAAGACATTAAAGAGAAAGGAAAGCAGAAGAAAAGAAAAAAAAATATAGACACAGTAAACTATTATAGCTGTCTTCTTTTATGGAAGGCTTATCTTTATTCCATATTTTGCCATCTCTCACTTTTATGGTCGATTTAGCCACTTTGAACAAAATGTGAGACTGTTTTTCTGGCCCTCGACCAGATGCAGTTGTGGCACTGGTACTTAAGCCCCTCAGAAGAGAAAGTGCTGATGTTGAGCTTTTTGAGCATGGCTCCTCTCTAAGTACCAGCATCTCTCTGCCCACAGAGGGGACAGCTGGGAGGCTTCATCATATTAACTATGAGCTCTTAGACAGAAAGTAAGTTGCAGTTGTGGAAATTGCTATGCTGTCTTTGATTTCAGTAATTTTCTTATTTATTTCTTTTACATCTTCCCCCACTTAACAGTGAGAGTGAACTGGAGTTACCTGAGCAAAATGGGAAGGTGCAAATGTACTGGCTCTTAATAATCATCATCTTTTTTATACCCTCCTAGGACACATGCCAACTCCTGCCAGCATAGTGCGAATGGAGCTTATACACATTGACATTTTCCAAGTTCTTCTGTCAGACTCACGAGGTATAAAAGGTCTTTCCCAGGAAGTAAATGGATATACTCAGGTGGCTTTTCTTCACTTTAGAAGACGACAGTAATTTCAGAAATCTCTAAAACATATCCTAATTTTTTATATTGCCACCTATGATGTTTTGGAGAACATGGCTTCTGTCAGAACCAAGAGGGTTTAAACTTTTACCTATGAACGAGTTTATACCCGACTTCAATATTTTTAAATGTATATGTCTCTAAGGTAAAAGACATAAAATCTTGAAATAATTACTAAGCCTTGTACCCAAAGGGGAAAAAATATTAGAATCAGGCTTCTGCACTGGAACTTTAACCTATCAGAATTACATCAGGCTCAGATTTTTCACACTGGCCAGGGACATGCTATAGCATGCTGAATAGGATTCTTTATCTAACAGTGACACCTGAGAGTGTTAAATTACAAAATAATTTTCAAGTCCAACTACTGGAAAAACTGACTCCACTTGGGTTAGTCACAGTTCACAAGCAGGAGCAATTTTACCATTTTAGACTTTCAGTGACATCTTCTTTTAATATTTTTTTTAAAAGAATCTGTCTCATAGAGTTTTTGTCCTATGCTGTTGCTAGATGATTTACACTTTAAATGTCAAATTCTATCAGGAATGAAAATGGTCCTGTGGGAAGGTGAATCAACTCATGTGTTAATCACTACAGAAAAGCATGATATGAAGAAAACCTTCACGTTTAGAGAAAACTATATCTAGGACTATTGATAAAATAAATGGCCAGTTCCAGTGTTTGACTTTCAGTTGTCATCAGTATAATGGGACTGATCATATAGGCAAAGATAAGAGCATGGTTTAAAGGCACCATTAAAAACAAGCTATAATATTCATAAAGCAGACTGACTTTAATTAACAATTAATTAATAAGTAATTGATAAATAATCTCACAGGCTGAGAGAGCTGGGGTTGTTCAGCCTGGAGAAGAGAAGGCTCTGGGGAGGCCTTATAGCGGCCTTCCAGTACTTAAAGGGGGCTACAGGAAAGATGGGGAGGGGCTCTTTATCAGGGGGCGTAGGGATAAGATGAGGGGCAATGGCTTTAAACTGAAAGAGAGGAGATTTAGATTAGATCTAAGGAAGAAATTCTTCACTGTGAGGGTGGTGAGACACTGGCACAGGTTGCCCAGAGCAGCTGTGGCTGCCCCCTCCCTGGCAGTGTTCAAGGCCGGGTTGGATGGGGCTTTGAGCAACCTGGGCTAGTGGAAGGTGTCCCTGCCCATGGCAGGGGGTTTGGGACTAGATGAGCTTTATGGTCCCCTCCAACCCAAACCATTCTATGATTCTGTGATTAATAGACCAACTGCGTAAGTATCCTCATATGGGGTGAAATGAGTATTTCTTTTAAATGAAGGGTACTGTTTTCATTAGTCTTATTGGGGAGGTTTAAAACAATACATTAAATGAGCTACTCAGGGTTTCTCAAGGATGGATGAACCTATGAAGAGAGACTCTTATGGGAAATTATTTGCATTAAGCAATACACTATCACTGAACTCAGTATGTTTTCTAGAACTGATGAAAATTTCTTTTCCTATCTTTTTCCAAAAATCTACTGTTCTTCAGTTCTAAACAAACTGAAGCAGAGATGTAATTCTATTCACACAATTAAGTCATTTTATAAGGGCCAGTTTCACTAAAGAATCTACAGTAAACACTGGAATATAAATTACTGTCTTCATTATGATATAATTGCATTCTAATGGTCTAGACTGGTTACAGTGTTTGTTTATAATGCTTACTCTACATTTAATAAATATTATTGCATTTAAAAGACTAGATATTTCACATATATTAATAAGTATTTATTAATGGAAAACAGTATCTCTAATATAAAATGGAGTGTCATATTTCATATAACATAAATATAGAGAAATATTTTAACTGACATTACTCATTAATGGAAGAATTGACCAAATCCTGATTATTATTAAATCCTAACTGATGCTAGTTAGCAAGATTAAACTCAATATCCAGTAGTATAATAGTATTCCATCATAACTTAGTAAATTTATGCCAGTTTAGTGTGGCTGTGCCAAGACAGTGTTAGTAACTAAGAGTCACACAAGCTGCATTTGAATTATATCTGCAAAGCATGAAACTCAGACAACCTCTTGACCTCACCCCTTGCTATCTGTCTCCCTCCCATGAGGGCTGAGAGAGGTTTTCTGTTTCTTGCCTTTGTACAGTATCAGGCTCGTACCATCTCAAGGCTTACAGACAATCAAATGAGCTATATTCTGCTGCTTAGCCTCTACAGGGTTTTATAACTGCTATTGAAAGTACTGTAAACATAACAAACGTAATAATAACCATAAATCTAAGATGCTACTTCGATCACTGAGAACTTGGACACCTAGTAAAAGTTACTTCTGTAGGTTTAGCCTTGTGTTTGAACATTTTACTGAGTGGAGATCTTTCCCCATGTCATAACCTATAAGAAAACAATTCTGCATCCAGCCAAATATGGCTTCAGACTGTTTTTCGGTTATACCTCTAAATACATATGAGATGCAAGAGAGGGGAAAGGACAGTCTGGTGAGGGCTGTAACTTCTTTTTCTGCCCCAACCAGATCTACCAGAGCTTGCTTGCTAGAGCCCCTAGGCACCTGAGTGACCTCCCCATTGTAAAAGTCATTGTATTCCAGAAATCTGGCCCTTCTGGCACATTCTTTCCATTTTGCATCCTTTGCCTGCACTTTAGACACTTTCTAATAAATGGGTGGACCAGTTGCACAATTCACCTTTTCATGGAAACAAAGTGTGACCACTTTTTTCCCTGTTATTTCAGTTTGCCCTTGGTGTTTTATTTTAAAATTGCTTTCTGGAAAGAAGAGAAGAAAAATGCTATTTGGGGACCTGGAGTATCCTGTATATCACGATGCTTAAGCGCATTACTGCAGCTTTTACAGTCAAAAACTATTGCATGTTATAATAGAAAAAATGAAGGCAAAAATCTAGCTGAATCCTCCAATGCCTAGGTAGTCCCTTCATGGAAAACTAGCCATGATACACGCTGACACACATCAGTTGGGATACATACTATATTTTGTGATTGTATGGACAACCACAAGGATTTGCAGCCTCCAGATGTGGAATGTAATA
The DNA here is from genome assembly GCF_965140245.1 of Athene noctua. Taxonomy (NCBI): domain Eukaryota; kingdom Metazoa; phylum Chordata; class Aves; order Strigiformes; family Strigidae; genus Athene; species Athene noctua. The sequence continues at coordinate 23,217,708 of NC_134041.1, forward strand.
GCAGCAGAGAAGTCATTTATGTATAAAATTTACAAGCATGCTGTAGGCCATTCATCTTCCTGCTTCCTTCTAACCATACCGAGGTTTAAAAGGCTGACACACATTTTACATCTTTTCATCATTCATGAGGTAGCAGCAGAGAAAACAGTATTCCCAGGTCTAGGACTCGTATGACATTGCAGACTGCAGCACCATTCACTGGGTTCACAACAAGTTCAAGCTTTCAACCTTTAAGAGTTTTGGTCCATCAGATTGTAGGAAGCTGGTTATTTGGCACATCTTCTCCTGAAGTAATAGAAACACACATTTAAGTGTTTGCTTTAAAACAGAGACAAAATGGAATTTTCTGGCTGAATACAAAAAGTCTAGATGTGACCGTGACCTCAAAAACCCCTCCCAAGCTGATTAAACATACATTAATTCAGTGTTTACCAAAATATTTTACTTATGGCAGGTATTGAAAGTATGTACCTGGACTATTCCCAAAGTTTATACATTACACAAGCAGCACACAATAATGACTATAAATCTCCTCTAGATGCAACAGCTAAAGATCCAACTAGCCCTCTGTTATTTTGAAGAAAGAGGAGGAAGAAAGAAAATATTAGTCAGTGAACTCAGCTGTGGCCTGACAAATTACCTCATCCATTGCCACTAACATAGGCTAACCAAGCTGAATTAATTTCTTTGCCACCATGATCTTTTTCTAGTCCAGAGATCAAGGTCATATTACATCCATAGAACATCAACCAGATGTGTATTACTCTTCCAGAGACATCCCAATTTTTATTCTTGAGGCAGTAGCCACTAGTGGCCTATTAGCAATTATATATATAAGGTCTTTCATACATTTCTGTTACTCACAGCTCCTACAAACTGCCTTTGCACAATGTAGTAATACATATGGCTTAGGAAACTGACCTCTAAAGAATATAAAATAGCTGTGTGACAGCTAAAAAGCAATTATCTCTGTGACTATTTAGATATACCTAAGTAATTTTTAGCATTTATAGTGCTGGTAATGATGCCTCTTGGTGCTTTGATATACCAAATCATGGCTAATCTATGCCCACTGCTTTCTGTTATAAATGCAAATGTGTTTGTGTTGATATAAATGCTGGACAAAATGAAATTAATGCCTTATTATTTTCAAGCTTATACACGCAAAGCTACTTGGAGCTGTCTTTTTTTTTTTTTCCTATGATCTAATTACAAAGCCTTGAAGGATATGGAGAGGGAACAAAGTATTTGAGAAAATGGGATATACATGCTCCAAGGCTAGTCACGAGTTCACTGGGCTGCAGGAGCAAAGCCTACCAAGTCTAAAACACTCAGGTTAACAGTCATCAGAAAGTGTAGAAATGTTAATAAATATGTAACTACAAATGAAAAAGGCATCTCAGGAGAGCAGTGTAACTGCCATGTAACTGAACCTGTGTAGGAAACAAAGTCATTTTATGCATTGTTAACAGAATAACCAAGTTAAATTTGTGTGCCACCACTGTGCTCCCTTCACTGCCCCCATACCCAGCAGAACCTAACTTGCTGCCACAACGACAGAAGTGCGGAAATGAGTCCTGCTTCTAAGGAATTCACCTGTCCTTAATGTTAATGTGCTATTTCTGAGATATTTTACTGGAAGTTTGTGATTCTCTAGTGATTTCTTTGAAAGGATCCCCTGGGAGACTCTCCTGAAGGGTATAGGGGCCCAGGAAGGCTGGGTGCTCTTTAAGAAGGAAGTGTTAATGGCTCAGGAGCAGGCGGTCCCCAGGTGCTCTAAGAGAAGCTGACGCCAGAGAAGACCACCCTGGCTGAACAGGGAGCTTTGTGTGCAATTCAGGGAGAAAAGGAGAGTTTACAATCTTTGGAAGAAGGGGCTAGCCACACATAGTGATTACAGAGAGTCTGTGAGGCTATGCAGGGTGGAAATCAGAAGGGCTAAAGCCCAACTGGAAATTAATTTGGCCTCTGCAATCAAGGATAACAAGAAAAGTTTCTATAAGTATGTCAGTAACAAAAGAAAGTCCAGGGAGAGTCTCCATCCCCTGCTAGATGCAGGAGGAAATTTGGTAACAAGTGATGAGAAGGCTGAGGTGCTTAGTGCCTTCTTTGCCTCAGTCTTTAATAGCAAGGTTAGTTGTATTGATGACATTCAGCCTCCACAGCCAGAAGACAGAGACGGGGAGAACGACCCCCCTGCAGTCCAGGAGACAGTCAGTGACCTGCTGCATTCACAAGTTTATGGCACTAGATGGGATACACCCGAGGGTGCTGAAGGAGCTGGCTGGGGTGCTTGCCAGACCACTTTCTATCATTTACCAGCAGTCCTGGCTGACCAGGGAGGTCCCGACTGACTGGAAATTGGCCAATGTGACGCCCATCTAAAAGAAGGGTCGGAAGGATGATCCGGGAAATTACAGGCCTGTCAGCTTGACTTCGGTGCCCAGGAAGCTGATGGAGCAGATCATCCTAAACACCATCATACAACACATATGGGACAACCAGATGCTCAGGCCCAGTCAGCATGGGTTTGTGAAAGACAGGTCCTGCCTGACAAACCTGATCTCCTTCTATGACAGGGCGACCTGCTCTTTGGATGAGGGAAAGGCTGTGAATGTAGTTTACCTTGACTTTAGCAGGACTTTGACACCATTTCCCACAGCAGTCTCCTGGCAAAAATAGCTGCTCGAGGCTTGGACAATCGCACACTTCGCTGGGTAAAAATCTGATGGCCAGGCCCCGAGAGTTGTGGTGAACAGAGTTAAATCCAGCTGGTAGCCAGTCACGAGTGGTGTCCCCCAGGGCTTGGTTTTGGGGCCACTCCTGTTTAATGTCTTTACTGATGATCTAGATGAGGGGATCGAGTGCACCCTCAGTCAGTTTGCAGATGACACCAAGTTGGGTGGGAGTGTTGATCTGCTCGAGGGTAGGGAGGCTCTGCAGAGAGACCTGGACAGGCTGGAGCCATGGGCTGAGGCCAACTGGAGGAGTTTCAATAAGGCCAAATGCCGGGGGCTGCCCTTGGGCCACAACAACCCCCAGCAGCGCTACAGGCTTGGGGAGGAGTGGCTGGAGAGCTGCCAGTCAGAAAGGGACCTGGGGGTGTTGATTGACAGCCGGCTGAACAGGAGCCAGCAGTGTGCCCAGGGGGCCAAGAAGGCCAATGGCATCCTGGCTTGTGTCAGCAATAGCATGGCCAGCAGGGACAGGGAAGGGATCTTACCCCTGTACTCGGCACTGGTGAGGCTGCACCTCGATTCCTGTGTTCAGTTTTGGGCCCCTCACTACAAAAAGGACATTGAATGACTCGAGCGTGTCCAGAGAAGGGCAACGAAGCTGGTCAAGGGTCTGGAACACATGTCCTATGAGGAGCAGCTGAGGGAACTGGGATTGTTTAGTCTGGAGAAGAGGAGGCTGAGGGGAGACCTCATCGCCCTCTACAGCTCCCTGAAAGGTACCAGAGAGCTGGGTTTGAGCCTCTTTAGCCTAGTAGAAAGTGACAGGACAAGAGATAATGGCCTCAAGTTGCACCAGGGAAAGTTCAGACTAGATATTAGGAAGCATTTCTTTCCAGAACGTGTTGTTAGGCGTTGGAATGGGCTGCCCAGGGAGGTGGTGGAGTCCCCATCCCTGGAGGTGTTCAAGAGTTGGGTCGATTTACAGCTTAAGGATATGCTGTAGGTGGGAACTGTGCTAGGAGAACGGTTGGACTAGATGATCTCCAGGGTCCTTTCCAACCTAGATGATTCTGTGATTCTCCTATTTTCTACAGATTTTGAAGCATGCCTGGAGACAAATTCCATCCAAGTAAAGACTACAATCTCAGGTGGTTTGAAGGGGGGAAAGGAATAATGACATTTTATATGATCAGCTAGAGTAGCACTTTAAAAAAGTATCATCTTGGAAAAGGATGTATTTAGCTTATAAAATTTTACCCAGGGTAAATATAATGAAATGTTGTCCATTATGCAGTAAACATGTAGTCTGATTCCACCCAGCATATTGATCAAGGCCTAAAACTTTCCTAAATTCAGATAAAAAAGGGATAAAATTGTTCAGTGTTCTACATTCTAATACACAACAACATCATTTTCACCCAATTTGCCACACAAATATTTAATATATCTCTACAGTGTACAGAGCTATGCATGATTTTAATTTCTTTCAAACTTCAGAAATTAGCATTGAAACTTTGCAGCTCCTAAGCAAGTTGCTTCTACAATAATAGAACTTTAAAACACTATGGAAGGATATGTTCGAAATTGCCTGTTCAAAGAAATTTATGATTTTATTATAGCTGCATATTGACTATTCCTACAACCACCTGAAGGCAGAACCAAACAGTTTATTTATTCAAACTGCAAATGAAATTGGGCAAGAAAAGTAATTAGCAAGCAACAAAAAATAATGGAAAAGCACCATAAAAGCTGTTGTGAATTTATGTGGGTTGTCAGATAGTTAGAAAAATAACAGTTTAAATTTTAAAAGATCAACTTTTTATATACAGCACACAGAGTACACAGATTAACCATGAAGCTGGTTTTGAAAAACCCCAGAAACCATAGGACACTCTATATGTTACCCAGCCTCTTTCCTGCTTGTGTATGGAAATATTACCTCAAGAATCAGAAGTGCTCCTACAGGCATCCATGTAGAATAGACTCAAACCACACAATTGTTATTTTTTCTGAAAGAAACTGATTTCCAGAAATACGGATTTTGCGGAGGGTCCTTCACCATAATTTTTTTTATATTAATAGGCTACATTTCTTGTCTGTGAAAATGAAGGCTACTTGGAACTACGCAGCTTTCCATGGGCTACGGCTCTGATACATTTTCCTCCCCGCTTTACACTCTTCATACCTTTACCCCTGTATTCACTAATCATTGGCTGCAACCCTGCACCTGCTTGGGCATAGTCATGTTTCATATCTAGGAAATTCCCTTTGACTTTCTTAATTTTCAGGTCCCACATTGTTTCTTAACTCCCCCACTATCCTAGGAAGGACTTCAATTTCTTGACTAGAAGACCCTCAAATTTCTAAAATGTTTATTAAATAGTCAAAAACTGTTTCTCTGGGGGAAGAAGTAAAGTAGTAAATGTTGCTTCACCTCCATTTAATACAATATCCTTCCTACTACCAGTCTTCTGAATTAGCTGCTCAATCCCTTTCATTCTAGTTTTTAAATCTGACCATTGTTTTTAATTAAGCTGGTTAGCAATCCACATGTGTTTGCAGGTCACAGGCTGTGACACACTGACCCCCTGGGTCTGCCAGTCCTTTCCCAGCTCTGACACTCACAGAGCTGAAGCTACAGCTGGGGAGGCCACTGGCATGAGGCTGCTGGACATGGGAAAACAGGCCCCACAAACTCAGGCCAACACACCCCAGACAGTTCCCAAGGCCCTGCTCTGACAGGACAAAAGAAAGCACTATCAATGGCAAAAAAAAAACGTATTTTTTGAACTGCGCAAAGACCTTCCTAAAAGACTCTCTGCTTTATTAGGACTCTAATTTTCCCCAGCCTTACAAAGTTACTCATTTTCGGTTTTACCCATGCTTCTGTCTATCCCCAAGATGCAATCCTATCTTTACAAATATTTTCCTTCTGCTTAATGTAGCTACAAATTTTGAAATGCTGAAAGTAAAAGCAGCAAGAAACAGCTGGATTATCACTTTGGCAGTTCCATATGTATGGTCACTTTGCTCTCACTATGGAGAGAGAGTAAATAATGGCTATTACTATTTTAATAAATAAGCCCCCAGTGAGCATATAATCACAATTCCAAAAATAAAAAGGTGAATTCTTATGCTTATTTTGGATATTTGTATTCCTTTTTACTGAATGCTCTCTTATATTTTACTATATTTTTTTAAGAAGCCATATAATTTGTTTCTTCTTTAAATCTGAAGCAGAATGTTCTTGCATAATGTAAAATTCAAACTACAACCCTCTCCCCCCTGATATGCATTTATAGATTGTAAAGTCAGACTTTCAATAAGTGCTAGGATTTCAGTGAAAACCATTGTGGTCTTTCTGTCTTTGATTTTTATAAACTTTAGCAATCAGATGTGAATCAATGTTCAAAGTCTTAAAAATCTGTATCCATGAGAATCTGAAACAAGAGAACTGAAAGAAAGATCAAAAAATACTTGGTTCTGATGTTTTGTATGTCATCAATAGCTACAGTTCAGTTACTAGTCATGTGTCTATAAAATCCTCTCTTCCATTTAAAAAAAAAAAAAAAAAAGTGAGGACTTCAATATTTTACATCTCAAGATATTTCCATTAAAACAATTTGAGGAACTAAATCTCCTCCCCCCCACCCCCCCAAAAAAAAAAAAAAAAAAAAAAAAAGACACTATTCCCCAAACAACAAAAGAAACACTTCATGTACAGAAAATAGCAACATTCTTCATGAAGGGAAAAATATCAGCTGCTCTTTTAATCTTTTATAGTCTCCACCCTAAGACTAATGGCAATGTCAACAAGGTGCATAATCCTTACATGGATAGACTCTACTTAATAGCAGACAAGATTATGTTAGCATTTTAGTCCAGACTTTTGGAAAGGATCACTCACTTTTCCTGACAGCATGCAGTTGCATTTACATCAGAGTGTGGTTTTAGAGGAAACAGAAAGATAGTAGATTCTCCTTCCACTTGTAGTTTAACCAGATGTGGTCCAGGGAACAATTCTCTTCAAACACTAACTGACATTCAGGTTACAGGACAGCACTAGGTGGAGTCTGAAGTAATCTCCCCTGAAACATATGTTATGGCCACTGATTTCACTGCAGAGATACTAGTTCAAATTACTTGCAGATGTAGATGAAATCAGTAATATTTTTGGGCCCAACCTGCACAAATTGGGAATTTCTTTCCTGTGCTTTATGAAATGGTTCCATGTATTTTGGACAGAATGATCAAAACTTTAATATGATATTTCTTTTCAAATATTTTTATAAAGACTTTGTCTATCTCTGACAATGGCAGAACAAAACTGGTATCCATTGGGTACCCAGGTTATTAACTTTTTTTATTTGGGTATTTAATCTAAAGTAATCTCACCTTAATCTCTTAAACTATACATTCTAAGGCAAAAAAGTAGTAAAGCAATTTGGAAACTCCCTTTTTGGATACATTAAATTTCCATTATTTAAGTTCACAAACAGATGCAAGTTAGTTGCATTTAAGTCCACAATCAAGTTCTTCACTATAGAGGAGCCTGAGAGAATTTTATCACTTGTGTGTTATCTCCTAGTTTCTTTTATGCACTGCATTTTTTCTCAATTAGCTTAAGGCTGTAACACCTCTGACAGATGACCAGTAGTACATCTATTTTACAAATATGAATCTGAAGCACAAACACCAATAGAATCGTTTCATATGGGAAACTCTGGTAATGACAAGTTTATTACACAAGAATCTAGCTTCTTCAAAACAAAACAGTGTGCAGGCTCGTGGTGGATGGTAACAGATGACTGGGCATAGCCTCTGAATGTTTGTCTCACTCCCAGCTCCTCCCAACAGGCAAAAGCCACTTGCCTATTCCTGTCCTCTGCAGGAAAAGCTCACAGGTCCTGGCCCTGGCAGTTCATCTACTGAGTGAATTCCAGTTCCTGCTGAAGTGAATGCTAAAATTCTTTAATTGACTTCAATACAGTCATGATTTCACCCAGTGACTTCACCACAATACGTCCACAAGCAAGGTTGAAAACAGACCTTATGCTGGTACTGTATCTCCATTAGTCAGATGACAGCAGTCAAAACGTTGTTGTTTGTCTCAGAAACACTCCTGAAAAAAAGGGTGAATGAAATGGTGTATATTGAGACATATCTGCTCTGGATGCACCAAATCTCAAAACACCCACAGCCCTGACACAGCCACTCTATAGAGTGTGCAGGAATGATTTCAAAATGACAGATTTTAATCAAGAATAATACCTAAGATCTGGTATGAATAGGACACAGGTACCAGGTTACCCTCTTATTTATTTAATAATTTCATGGAGTCAAATATTTATAATTAATTAATACCTTAAACCCTTTGGTTTAATCTCCAGACAGGGACTATATAAAAGAATCACTAGATACAAATTATCTTTCAAGCGAACAGCATTAGTGTATATCAGTTCATTTATTTCACAATATTACTTCTAGAAATTTATATATAGCATCGATACATATGTATTGACCCACATTATATTGATTTGTAATTATAAAATTATTATTAAGCTTACAGCATTAAACCATCAGAAACAAGGCACATTAAGGCTGGGAATGAAACCTTCATCAGCTTCCTTGCATAGACACATTACGAATTAATTCTGAGAAACATGAGCAGAGATAACCTGTCCATTATAACATCCAGTCTCAGTCTTCCTTTAACTGCTGACTCACAGTCTTCCCTTTCTTCTTGCCCTCAGCTCCCCGTTCCCAGCCCTGTTCTGTCTCTCCAACACAATAACACAATCAGCCCTCTGGCAAATGTAATCCCAGTCTCTCCCACAGCTCTCCTTCTCCCAGACATCATGCCCTCTCTCTTCAGCAAGTGTATCAATACAGTTTCTTTCTCTGCTATCTAGAAGCTGGCATCATTATCGTGTGATACTGAGGAAAATAAATCCCTGTGTTCACAGATTGGGAGCTCAGACTCCAGACAGTTCAGTCTAATAGCAAGGAAAGTCCTTCTCAGTGTTGGAACATTGCAACAATGCAAAGAATATTCGCAGTACTCAATTTTTAAATCTGATTATCCTGCCTAGTCTTGTGAGTACTCAGACATTTTTAAACATTCAAAACCTGACCAAGTTCAGGTGCTCTTTACAGAAATGGTGAAAGGCATATATCACTGGCACACAGAATGAATTTTAAGTCTCCGTAAACAAGGAATCTAGGTCCCCTCAAGGAATACATTTTCAAAATACTTTAATATGGTTAATGCAATAGATTTACCTAAGCGGTCTCCTTAGAAAAAATATATTTGTCTTACTAACAAATGTCACCACAACAATAGTTTGGGGTACTGAACTGTTACAGACAATGGCTCCAGTTTTGACAGCTTTAGAATACAGAACTACCACCCAGCCTGTAGTACACTTAGGGAAAGTTCTTCTTAAATTACATGATTTGCAATCTCTGTTTTACATTTCCTCTGAACCTCAGTGGATTATAATATGGTTTATTACCAACATACTGAATACAGAGTAACAGAAAGTTACTGACAGAAGTTAGTAACAGAAAGACTAATAGCTGCCAAAGAGACTCATGCGAACATTGAGCAGGATGCAGCAAAAGCAGCCTCTTCTGAACGAACACAAGCAAATTAACCACCTTTTCTGCTTAATTATACTTGTGTTCAATTGGGGATACATAAATGCATCAGAACAAACTAAATGAAGTTGCTACCATGGGAATTTCACTCCTAGATTTTTATTTTATAAGCAGGGAAGAAAAAAGTCAGCAGAGGAATGAGATTAATAATGCTGGGTATATCTTCTACTCAAGCACTGAACCTTAAAGGTACCTTATAGGTATTTTGATTTTTTGTTATTATTTAGCAATATTAGTATCTAATATCCACAGAAGAAATTTATTTATTTTCTAAGGTATAGAAATTTGTGTTTCATGCCTGAAAATAAACCCTACAGGCATGCACTTCCACAGCTATTCTCTGATGATATAGTTTTTTGTGGTCTCATCCAAGGACTAACCCAGAACATGAACATGTTATGACAAGCATTGCACAAACCCAGGGAAAGCAGATAGCCTCCGTCTCACATAATATAGGCGAGTGTAAAACATGCACATTATCTAAGGATAATGGATCCTAGGGAGTAGGTACCTTTGCTTTGGATTTATTTTCTCTCTCCCCTAGTGCACTCATCCCAGGTTTTGCTGCTTTTGCAGTGCTCCTCACCACTAGTTGCAATGACCAGGGGACGTGTGGCTTTTTCCCCATGCCTCCTAGTATGTAAAATGCAGGCTGAGTCTAAACAAGGCAAAAGTGGAACAAGAGAATTCCTCTGTCTTAGATTCTTCGTAATAGCAGTAGCCCCAGTGTGGGCCAGCCTGACATTCTTTCAGGTTTGTACATCTGGGTTATCTTCCCTTTCACTTCCTTCTACTGACTTCAATGTTGGGAACATACAATTAATGAATAAAGGATTCCTATAACTTTCTGCTAATGCTAACAGGATTAACACTGGGTTCACCAGGATCAACTCATGGCTTATCTCAAGTCACTCGGTAAGTTTTTTATGATTGTATTGTTCCTTTTGTTCAAAATAACTCCAGAATATTTCAAAACTTTACCTCCACCAGAGAGAAACTACACCATTGCCTTTCCTTTTCTAACAATAAGAAGCACATCTAATCTATAACTGTTTGATAAATGTAATTTTGCAGTGTTATAAAGTAGTTAGCGTTTGTCAAGAATGTCTCAAAGGGTAAATGATTATTTACTTCAAAGTTCAAAGGGTAAATGCATATTTAGTTAGTACAGATGCTCTGACTGGGAGAACAGCAAATTTATCAGGCAGTTTTTCTTAGTCTGCAGTAGTATTAAATTTCACTGTCCTTTGTATGGCCACGGGGAGGCATTTACTGCTAATTTTCTGTTACCTACTAACATTTAATTTAAAATTCTTCCAGCAAGGTTTTTTTAAAGGTCTGAAGAGTCATTAGCCAATTCCTGAAGTGGTAAATCAAGAGATAGGTGCTGTCTCAGGGTATGCATGGCAGTAAAGAAATTCATAGTCAAACCAACCTGAAATGATTTGAGAATGACAGTACTATAAATAAACTAGCTTCAGATTGGTGTATTTTAATTGTATGAACAAGCTTGTCTAGCTTTGCTGACACACAGATAACTTTAGATGGCAACAGGTTTTCAGAACAAGGTTCAAGACAGGAATTAAGTTCAGAAATGTTTAAAATAAAAAAAATATTAAACTGCAGACTGATTTAGGAACAAATTTTAACATCTGTACTCCAATTTAGCATTTTGAATCGGGATGATAACAACATTAAGAAGTCTCTAACTGGTGATAATGAATACAATCAAGACATCTCAGAGAATTATGTTTCTGAATAAATACCAATTATATGATTAGAACATCATGGTGAAGTTATTTAAAGTCAATGTCACTGCTTCATTATGAACACAACTAAGCTTGCTCTTTTTTATGTTACTGCTAGACATACTGTATATACAGTATGCCATTATCAAATTAAAAATCATGTAATTGCCTCAGGATAATATGCTTAAATTATGACACCTCATTTTGCTTCAAAACTCTCTATTTGAAGAGTATTTAAAATATATTTTAATATGCAGTCTCAGTGGAATATGATTTGCAAATCTTGCAGTGTAGGTTTTGTTAGAAGATTAGAAACCATTTTTAAATGCTTCAGTTTGTTATTAGTAAGCTTGCATAGCATTTGAAGGCAAACTAGTAACATTCTATCCAGTCAATCAATTATCCCAACACAGTGACCTAAAAGGTTTTTTTTGTTTGGCTGGCAACCAGGGCTCTCAGGTAGAGACCTCTAATATTCAAGTGCTTTTGACTACAGGGAGCTATCATTGGTGTAAGTCAGTCAATAATTCTCCTGCATATGCAGCATTCTGGAGTTGTCCTGATCAGGTTTTCTCTTACATAACCCTCAAAATGTACTGCAGAAAAGACTACTCCCCTATAAAACAAAATAGTGGGAGTTCTACTTTATTTTCTTCACATTGGTGAAAAACACTGCTTAAGAAAGCTAACAAAAATGTTTCTAAAGTCTCATTTCAATGAAGACTCATTCAAAAAGGAATTGAATGATGTATAAACCTTATAATTAAAAGCAAAGGGGAGAAAACTAACAATTTAAGTTCCTCCCAAAGAATAACAAAATTCTGTTATTAGAAAAAAAAAAAAGAGAGGCAACTCTCAAAAAGGTCTATAAATTAAATGACAGCAGCAGCCTGAAGCAGTCTAGATGGTGATGACCCATGGGTCAGCAAATGATAATTATTTTAAGCAGGGATGTTTGTTAAATTCAAAGCATTTGAATTTTACTTCACTTCCAAGTGAAATGGTAATAGAAACATATCCTTTCCTGTCACATAGGTAGTAAAGACATCTACTCATCTCATTTTTATTCAAACATAGGCTCATAGGGAATCCATAAGCTCAGGACTCAGCCATTCTCTGTTTGAAAAGGTTAGAAGCAGTAAGGCAGGATCTAGAGAGACAGATTTGAGGAAAATTTTGGATACAGGACCAAACAACATTTTCCATTATTTCATGTGTTTGACAAGCTCCTGCAGCAAAATCTACCTGTGCCAAATGGGACAAAATAATTTTGAAGTGCGGAGAGTCCTTACCTGTGGGAATCATTGCAAGAAAACACAATCTCAAATAATGTGATATTGCTCATGCAAGCTGAGAGAGACAGAAATATTAAAACTATTTATCCAAATAACATACAATGGAGACTTTGAGATTTGTAGGCTTTTTACAGAAAACTTGTATTATGATTATTACCTGATGATTATCTCATCCAAGTTGGCAGACTAACAACAAAGTGTAAAGGAACAATATCATGCCATGGGAGCAGTGTGAATGAATGACGGCATAATATAGCATTTCCCCTTTAAAATAGTTCTCTATAGCTAGTTTTCTACTGTACAGACAAAACCAGTACAAAATTAAACTAACAAGTAACTGTACCATTTGCATGACTGACAGGAGTTTGGAAGATACAGATGCTAAACCAAGCCATTACTGGATTAAAAAAAGGCTGTATTTCAAATTTCAGGTGTTGTGGAGGATGCTTAAACAAAAGTATATGCTAAATGCCTACCTATTCTTAAGCACTTACCTAAAGTGCTCCTAAGACTAAACCAACGTATGGCAAAATAAGACAAGAATATCATTAAGTATGCGTTTGTGGAAATAAATTAAGAGCAACACATTTTGCTATTGTTTCCTTAACCTCTTCAAAACACCATCTTTTTTATGCTTTATTTTTGTTGTAGCTCTTAGTGGAACAACTGATGCTTCTTAGAACACACATCTATGAAAACACTCAAGATGTCTGCCTTTTCTGAGATTTTGTCTTGACAATAACAGAAGTCCTCCATATTCCAGCAAGTATACTCAGTGGGGCAAATTTCATATTGAATCCCCATGCAATAAGAAGAAATGCGCTGAGATATACTGAGATACTCTGTTTTATATCACTGCAACAAAGAGAAATAATTGGCACAATCTTTTCTTTTGGAAGAAACAATGCTTAACTCAATTTAAATAAGCTGAAATTCAACTTTCAAGAACATGACAAAGTAGAGTGGAATATGTAAATAGGACAAGGGGAAGCCCCTACCAGTTCATTCGGCTGACCATGAGCAAGAATTTGTCCTAGGAAGCACAGAGACATAGTATACTGCATGAACCCATTGAATAATGATGAATTGAATAAGAATGAATTCTATTTGCAAGATGGCCTAAGATTTGTTAAAAAACTCTTGTCTTGTTATTTCTTTATATAATTTATTATTAGCTCTTAGTTCACATGATGTGTCAGAGAGCAGGAGACAATCAGGTAAACTAATTACTTAATTTTCAGATTCTATAGGAGACCTTCTAGCACGCATTACCAAAAATTCTATGGCACACCAGAACACTAGGGAACAGAGAGAGTCTTTTTCTTGCCTCTGGTCATTGCACCTGGTCAGGATTACCAAGTTTAATACCCTGTCACATGACAGGGCTGACATTCAGTGGTTACTCAGTCACAGTTAAAGCCCCCCTTGCTTTGCAAAAATCATGGAAATGAAATGTAAAATGCAGCTCTCACTATTTGTATTTAGACTCTTGAGAGGTCAGAAAAAACTTTTTACAAAAGAACATTCACAGATGCTAAAGTGTTTATAGAGTTAGGAGACATTTTCTCAACACAGCATACCTGTAATAAAAAGACCCAGCTGGAAGCTACAATAGTCAAGTGTAAAGGTATGAAAATAGTGACACATGAAACAGTGAGAAAGTATCCAAAGTTGAATGAATTTTCAAAGAAAAAGAAAGTCATTAAGGTAGAATTAAAATCAGTGGGAAAAGAATAGCCTGAATAAAATAGATTTAATCATAAGGTTGATTGAGATGTCCATGAAAGTTGATAATGGGTGGCAATAAGATTTATAAGTAAATTAGGTATAATAAAAAGGTGTTAATTTTTAATGAGATGAGCTCTCATTAGAAACTAAAAAGAAATCCAGACTTTTAAAGTTTTACATTTCAGTTATGAAGGTTTCAGAATATGGTCTGAGCCTCTGTCACTTTTACAAGACATTTTTTGCGACTTCAAGGAGGTCTGTTGGCTCTGTAAGTTTGTAAAATAGTCATAAAAAGTAGAGCATTCCCTACTGGTTTCTGTTAACCACTGATGGCTTAACAATTAGAAGTGTATTCCTTAAAGATCATGTAGATATTTATTTCCATATACTAGGACAGTAAATGTTTTCTTATCTGTACAGCACTGCTGTTCTATTGCTGACCCAGATGCACAAAGGTATGTCAGCACTTTTTAAAGAAAATGGAAAAGAAAAAAAAAGTGCCCTCTGCTCCATGCCTGACAGACACCTATTTCAGGAGACCATTCAGTGTTGAGAACTGCAAATCTAATGCAGGCACCTTCCTGTTGCCTAGATTCAGGCCTCTGAGTTTTTGAATGACTGGAAACTAAAGCCCAATCTTGATGGCACAGTGTCTGTAGGACAGGAGAGAGTCCTGTCCCAGACAGTGGTTTGCAAGACACTTCAAAAACACTGCATGACCTGTCACAGAGCTAGAAGTTGCCATTTCCAGAAGTATCACATACCACCACAGTTAATGCTCATACTTGCCAAAGGAGTCTGTGAATCTGTCCTGTGAAGATCACTCTACAGCAAATATGAGTACAGACACAATGAAAGGTGCTACGGCTAAAGAAGTTGACAGTGAGCTGAGCTTCAGTAATCGACACTAAGCTCTTCCTGTTCCTGGTCAGCCTCTTTTTAACTTCATCCTTCAATTCTTAATGTACACACAAACAGAAGTTACCAGTATAGATCCGTATTCACAGCAGTGCAGAACAGTTCAAAAGAGATGCCTTTGGAATCAATTTGTATTTCATTCCTCAGTTGGGACAGAAGAACCTGGAAGAACTTTCTTCCCAGATTGCTGTAGCAAAAATATTGCAAGAGGGGAAAAAAAGCAACGATCCAAACCCATTACATTAACATTACGAAGAGAAATGAAAACGGGATTTACATCGTAAGCAGTTCATATACATGGTACATCTGACATAAAAATAAGATTTACTAATGAATTTGTAGGCCTATTCCTACAGTATCTGTAGTGGGCAGTTATGGACATAGCTTTGAAGTCATAGTGTATGTAGTGAAAATATCAATAGATTTCAGCACATTGCATCATAGTATATATCCACCTTATTCTTCCACAGAGATAAAAGTTCTTGTCAAACAACAGCAATATCTAAAAAAATTTTAAAACAGTCATATTATGAAGACAGTTGATTGCTCCTGGTCAGAAACAACCTTCACTATTTAAGCTAGATTTAAAAACCATTTTTATTGACTCTTCTACCATGTTCTATCCTTATCATGTACATTAGCTATTTTCTCACGTTAACATGTGTGGTGGTTTAGGCCCTGCTGGACCCGAGACCGTTGTCCGTCCCCCACCCTCAGACCAGACGGGGCAGGGAGTGAGATATAAACCCCGGGGCTGAGATAAGGAAGAATTTAATACAACAGTATAACAAATAATAAACCAAACAACAACAACAGCAATAGCAATAAGCAGTAATAACAATGAACAGGACAAGAGATATACAAAGATACACCACAAGGATACAGCAGTCCCGTCGTGGGTACCCTCAGGGACAAAACCAATCCCAGAAACTGTTCCTGATGATGATGGGACCTGATGTCAGCATGGTATCGAATAACCTGGCTGGAGCTCCCTCCCCACTGCTGGGGAAACTTAACCTTATCCTAGCTGAACCAGGACACATGCTATGCTATTTCATTACTGATGACAGTGTCAATATCAGTGCCTGTATGCCTGAAACCTCAAAGAAAGCAATAGCTATATATTATTAATAACACATGTTAGCACAGTTGGTTTACAGGACTAGTCAGTATTAGTATCCTTAAAGGGATCTTACATCAAAGACTACTAAAACTATGTATCAGATCAAATTACAGGCAAATGTGTGTGCAGGTTTGCATGGCTGTAGATAATGTGTCTGTGTCACACATACAGGTCTCGGGTTTTCCGTAAGCATACAGACAAGCATTGGAAGCACTGGTCAAAACATAGAAATACTTGGGTATGAGTAGGTATATTTAATCTCCTCATCCTTGTAATATGCCTGTTTTACTTAAGCATAACACTAGCCCCAGATGGATCACATTAGCTAGCCTCTCCTTTGGGGAGGAACTACCAAATCGTAATTTCCAATATACAAAGTAGGATGAAAAGTTAATAGATTTGCAGTTATATTTTTTTCAGATTTATCTATGTGTTGAGTCACACATCAACACTGAACAGGAAGATTATATTCTTAGAGTAATCCAAAATAAAGTACAATAAACACATTTTTGTGATGCAAGAGTCAGGCTACTAAAGAATGCATGGAATAATTTCATTTTCTGAATACAATATATGAAGTAAATTTGTGATTTTAAAGCTAAGTCATCTGACTGTCATTTTGCATGAGGCATGGATGTGCACTAGGACTATGATAAGAACACCAAACAGCAAAGATGACCTTTATTACAGCCCTTCAAAGTTGCATCACACAAGAGGACTAGAACACAGAGCAAAATCTAAGTAATGCAAAGTATGGCGGTTCTATTTTCCCTTGTTCTTCTACAGTAAATACTACTGGCCTCTATATATTCATCTTATTGATTTTTTAATGATATGCACAGAAAAGTGATTCCCAAATGTTCACTCTGTCACTGTGACTAATCATTTTATCCCTTCCCTAGATTTTACACCTTGAGGAAACAGTTGTATCAATGATGCTTTCCATTAAAGTGTCTGGAGATGTCAAGAGGTATGCATTAATGGTCAGATAAACCTTGTAAATAGCAAGATGCTGTTTAAATACTAAATAAAACCAATAATCAGTAAAGAAGCCAGGAGTATAAATTTGCCTATTTTAAATAAATTCCTTCAGCCATATAAAATGCAATGCTGACTTATTAGTCTCATTTTCTCCTAAGTTCTTGAGTGAAAACTTGTTTATGTCTTCCTTCTTATTGCTTCCTTCTAATGGGTCAATATAATGTTCATACAAATGTAGCTGTAAAATTAAATCCACTAAGGAATGCCTCAGACTTTCACAATATGAAAAACTGTGGCTTTTTTGAATGTTAAGTACTAAAAAGTTAGCTGAAATGAAATCTAAAGTATGGTGTACATCCTTAGAAGTAAACAGTGTAGGAAGCTGTCTGAAAAGCAGCTTGTGTCCAGATTATTGGAATTTTCTCAGTTTTATTCTAGGGTACTTAAAAATTGCCCAAAGTGATTTCTGAGTTCTTTAAAGTTTATTTCTGAGGACTTGCAATGTTGCCAGAAGATGGAAAATGGAAGAACAGAGTGCCTGTGTTAAAAAAAATAGGAGGCAAGAAAGCAAAGAAGTAAATGAAAAATTATAGGCCAGATAATTAATTTCAGTTCCCCCAAATTTCTGCAATAAATTATCCACCATCTAGAAGGTGGTACAGAAAAAATGCAGACAGTATACATATGTCAATATCAAAAAAGTCAAACCAACTTCTTTTCCTTTTCCAACAGGCTAGTGGATCTTCTGTGTTTAAGAGACAGGAAATAAACCCTCTTACATCGTGATTTTAGGACAGTTTTGACAAAATCTTACCTGACATTCTCATCAGCACTTGACAAGCATACTGGCCAGGTAAACCAGAAAAAAAACCCAGGTGCAAAATCTGGATGAATAACCATAGCCCAAAACTACTTTTACATAGTTTGTTACCAAAAGCAAAGGAGGCTTACCTGGCAGAAACAAAAATTTCATTAATAATACTAATAACAGCTAAGTGTGTACGTGCCAGACCTGAGGATGGCATGAGGTTAGGAAGGACTGCAAGTATTATATATGGTAGAATTCCAACTTTGCAAACTGAAGGTTTGCATAAATTGGGGTAAAAAATTAGAATAAATATAAAATATGATATATGAGGAACATTAGCTGCACAATTAAATCACTTCATAGGAGCTCTTAAAGTGTCTGTAAGGGGAAACAATGATGGCAATGGAGAGCACTTACTTCCAAAATTCTTATTCATACTTTCAAGGCATAATACCTAACTATATGCTAAAATCTAGTAGATGGGTAGAATAGTGTATGGAAAGAAAAAAGAGAGGAAAAAGCCCTTCAATACATCTGTAAATGATAATTTGATAGCTTCTGGATTAAAATATTCACAACTCTCACAAAAAAAATTAAGACATTCTTCTGTCCATTGTCAGTCACTCACTCACTGCCAAATTCAAAGCTTGTTCATATAGAAATTACTTTGATCTACAGTGGCATCCAAAATATAATGAGGAACATTTCTCAGACTTCACAGATAAAATTACAAATATATGTAAAATACAGGAAAAAGTATCTGAACACAAAGATGCATTACTATCATTCATTGGGGCAACACATGTATATTTTCTAGCAGAATGCTGCAGCACTCAAAGAACAGTAATCATGTTTATTCCAGAAATAACCACTGAAGGTAAAAAGCAAAAGAGCAAAAAAGGCATGAAAAGAATCAGAATACTGTATTCACTGTGTAGAATTTTCACCAGCCATTTCAAGAATATTACCACTATGACCCTGCTGGGTAAGTGGCATGTTATGCTTTACATGTACCTATTAGGAGAAACAGCTTGATGAGAGATATTTAGAAACTAACTCTTTAATGCAAATGATCACAAGAAAGTAATCTACTTTATTCTCTAAGGTCTTAAATTCTTAGTTTATTTGCAGAGCTGCTCAAAGTATAGCATGTAATTGGACCGGTCCACGGTGAGTTCCCGAAAGTACTATGACTTAGATACTTATCCCACAGTAGTTATTTTTGCAACTTCCATCAACTTATCATTAGATGCAACACAGTCTACAACCAAATTTAACTCCAGGACAAGAAAGGGCTGAAATTTGGAGCCATGGTATTCTATTCATGCCAACACTGTCAATGTATTTTCTCCAATATAAAAATATACAAACAGTAAACTTGCAGCAGCACAGGACCTCCTTTCCACCATTATGTGAGCTCCTTTCCAGCCAAGTTTTTAGTTAGTGGATTTTTATTCTTAACCTGTACTTAGCAGGGTAAGTGCTCATGTTCCATGAATAAGGCAACTACAGCTGAGCTTCATTTACTTGGAAGAAGTAAATGAATTCTCCACATCCAAAACAGCCCCTGACATTAAATTCCATTTCCTTTTTACTGATTTGGAATTTTAAAATATTTTCTCCTGTAAAGACTAACTTAGAATGATTCTCTTGTCCCCCTCTCAACAGATAATTTTCCCAACTATGTCTTCAAAGACCACAGGATTTTAGGTATTTCTGAGTGTTCACCGGTGAGATCCAGAGAGCTGGTTTTCCTGATTCCTTTTCTTTAACTGCTAGACAAGGGTGCACCCTACATTGGGAATTTCATTGGTGTCAGGAGTGTATTTTTGAAGTGCATCTCTAAATTGCCTCTTTCTTTACACTGTGAAGAGGACCTTTAGATTAAACTAAAGTGATAAAAGGGCTCCAACTGCTAACTGGCATTCAGCCCACAATAACAGACTAAGCAAGTCCAAAGCAAACATCTCCAAAATGACACAGAACGGATGTCAGGTTCTCTGCCCCATCTATCAGCTCTATGGGCCAACAAAGGAGTTCACAGAGATCTCCTCTGTGAAGGTTGTTAGTCACTAATGCAGACATAGTCATACAGTCTGGGATACAAAATTCCACAGAATTCACTAATAATTTTTGATCTTTATTGTTATCCATACCAAAGTTGAGTGTGAAGAAATTTTTGTAGTTCCACTGCTACAGACCACACCAGGAGAAAAATGGTAACATTATCCATTAAACAGCAAGACTTTCAATAATTCACCTACTGTCAGTTCTGTGTTTTTCATCTGGTTCTCTAACAGGTACTTGAAACATCTTCAAACATTTAACTATGGGGAAAAAAAAAAAAAAAAAAAAAAAACCAACACCAAAAAACAACAAATGTCTTGATCAAGCAACTATTTCTTATGGAAAATTCTGAGCTGCACTGTGATGTTGTCAAGGTGATTTGGATCTTGCATATGAAATACTGTTTCAATAAGAAAGGCAGCTGCAGAAAAGTATGTGTTAAAAAAAAAGTTATCTACTATTTCTTCGTGTTATTGGAGTTGTAAAATATTTAACATTATTCACCTGATTTGGGGCATAACAGTTGATCTGCAGCCAATAGTAAAAGCAAAAGTTTTCAGCAAAAATCTGTCCTTAACTCTTCAAAACCTAATAGAGTTCACCCTTTATAAGAAATTGGTGAACACTTCATGAAGTATGAAGGGATATATGTTCTTACATACATTTCATTCCTACAATTTTTATTCTCTTATAATCAAACTAGGTGTCATACCCTACAAATGGACCTTCTATGCTTATACTGGAAGGCTAAAGAAGTAAATTCAGAGCAGCTATATCATATATGAGGAAGAAAAATGAGGGTGAAAAGACATCTGTGAGAAAAGAGAAAGAAAATACAAAATCAGTGTCCAGAGTCAATTACTGCATGTGAAAAATCAACAAACAAAACCTAGAAAAATGAAAAATGAGTCAGGCAAGGGACACACAAGATATTAAGAACAAAGAGCTAATTCTCAGCTTCAGTAAAGTAAATGAGAGTTTTGTCATACACCTCAAGGTTTCTAAGGTGAAGGTGTATTATTTGAAAGCCCAGTTAAAGACATAAACTAACTCACTCCTCTCTCAATTCAAATCCCTTTTCTGGGGAGCTAATGGTTTTTAAGAAAGACTTAGTCCCTAAACCTGTTCTCACATGGACCTGCCAGTCACTTCTTAATGTTGTTCTCATTGAATGTATTACTATGAATAATCTATCACACTTTAATGATGTATTTATGTTTGTGCTCTTGGATCTAATTGAGCTACAATAATACAAATAATAATTATTTAAATGATATTGTATGACTTCAAGGCTGCTCTAATTGTTTATCATTTAATCCAACTTTGCTGTGCACAGTCTGAAGACCAGATTGAGTGTACATATGCAAACTAATGCAGCTCTGGTTGCTTTGTAAAGACAGAAACCTAGGAGCAATTGAAATCCTTAATGAAAGGTGTTCTGGTGTTCTGGTTCAAGAGAAACAATCACACATGGAGAAAAAAAAAAACACTAAGGTTTGATGAGTATGATATAAAGGTTCTAAAACACCATTCTCGTTCTTAATCATTGGGCCTTTTAGATTATCCACAGTCCACAAATAACTAATATTTCTTCAGTTTTCCTGTGGTTATTAGCTTATGAACTACACCATACTTAAGTTCATAAATGAGAATTTTCCACCAGAAATTGAGAAGCTAAGGACAAAATGAAATCTTTTGCTAACCATATGTGAGACTGAGTGGTATAAATGACCTTTTACCTCTGCTTAAGAAAGCTTAAAGAAACAGGTTTTTTCAGATCCTATAAGATTTTTCATTTAGCTCCATGTAGATTTTCCTGGGGTTTTAATTGGTTTGTTTCTGTGTGTACACACCACTATAGTTCACTAATTAACTGGTTCACTAAGGTTAACTAAAGACCAATGTCTTTTAAAATATTGTGTCATTAACTTGTACCCACATACTGCAGCTCAATAGTAGCGGAAGGTATTTGGTTTCCTTCAGTGTCATTTAAAGACTTATAAAAACAGACATAGTTTTAACCTACATCATTATTCAATATTTTAATGTGGGCTTCCAGCCTTTTTTTTAGAAAGTACTGGTAATTAAATAAGTTAACCATGTTAAATAAAGATTATTAAAGGATCTATTTTTATCTAACAAATCTAAGCTTTTCTTGTTTTTATTTTGCAAAGTATAGCATGAAAAATTTTTAGTCTTAGTCTTTATTTTAAAAAAATAAATATCCCCAAATCCCTATTTCTAGAAAACTTTAACTCATAAGAAAAATGTCACAACTATCTTAGTCAAAGAATCACAAGGGAACAGGGTTCCATTAAACTTATTTGGATAGCTGTATTTCCAATCTGTTTCACTTTTTAATTTTACTTTTTCACTTTTTAATTTTACTATTTTTTTTTTTTTTTTGGTATTTCCATAACTTTGACTTAGAACATCCAGGCTGACATTGTGCTTGTAATCACAGAAAAAATTACAATATTTTCTGATGGTATTTTCCCCTTTAATTACCAGATAGATAATTATAATTCTAGATTTAGATCTTTTCATGTAATAATTTTTTATTCCAGTCTCAACAGAAATTAGCAAGAAAACTTTGTAAAGACTGGAATATAGAGGGTCTTATAGATCATGAATAAATTTCTAGATTACAGTTTACATTGACATAGGCAAAATCAAAGGACAGTACACACTTAAATGAAAACAAAAAAATGCTTCATCGATAGAAAACCTATTTTCTGTGTTCTAAACAATTTGTATCAGGGATAAATTACACCAAATGTTTTGGTAAGTATTCTGTTGAGGGAACTAAGAAAAAAGTTTTGGGGAGGCAGAAGACTAAATTTCATAGCTGTTTGCTTATTAGGTCTTCAGCTGAAGAGATGCTGGTGAGCTGATAAAGGTTTTGGCCTTAACTTTAACTTGTACTTGCATTCTGTTTCCAATTCTACAACAAATAAAAGGTACTGAGTAGTTTCCTGGGGCAACTGGCATCCCATCACAGCTTTCTGGCAGATTAGAGACTGCTAGACTTGCCAAAAGGTTTTTTGTCTTCCACAGGGAAAAGCCCTTCCTCTCAGGAATAACAAATGCTTCCACTTGGATTACAGGAAAAAAACAAGCCATAAATCTGCACAAAATAACCCATGGTAGATGCACACAAACAGGCCAGTTAACCATCTGAAAGCATAAGACATGAACATGCACTGAAAGGTAAGTAGATTAATGAAAATCCAGTTCATTCATATTATTTAGGAACTGCACTGTATGTACAGGGGTTTTTTAAATGCCAACAGCTAAACGTTCCACAACTCATGCATATGTTCCTGTATCAACAGCATCTGATCTTCAAGGATCGGAATGGCAACTAGTCAGGCTATGGAATGATGTTTGGAAAGCGTTCAGTACAGTTCATTAAATACCAGGTACAATCTCCCATCCCAGAAACATAATCTCAACACTGTTGCATGAATCTAAGTCCTAGCTGTAAATCATTTTGATCTCATTCACAATCACTTCTAACATGGAATAAAATAAAACAAGGCAGTTTTTGTGCCTTGGAACTAGGTCACACTGAAATACCCTGAATATCTAGGACACACTCAAGCATAAAAAAAAGCACAAGATTTTTTTCCTTAAAAATCTGGGAATTTCTTTTTCTTCCACAGTTCACACCTCCTTAGTAAATAGTTTGGAAAACTGACTAGCTGAGCATAAAGGAAAGGGGATTTCATGCATTTCTAGAACTGTAACTTAACCTAAAAAAAGCATTTTTCATAAACAAACAATGGAAGCCTTGTGAAAGTAGGGTATGACTGTTCTATGCATCAAAATGAATGATACTAATACCACTGTGCAACAGTTCTTCACTGTTTCAGATACTACAGTTTTACTTCACTGTACAGCATTCTTTTTTACCATGTTAGACAAATGTAAGAATTATTTCCCTGATGGACAATATTACACGCAGACTCCAAATAACTGCCAACGACATTTCATAACCATGGTGTGGAAAGATGTGATACTGACTGCATATGGAATGCAACTGAAAATCCTTTTCTAGTGCCCTTGGCTGAAATTCACCACAGCCCTGGAAGCATCTGACCCAAGGAAAAGTAGATGTCATGTACCAGCACATCTCAACAGTAACATTCTATGCCCAATTTTCATTTTTATAAAACAATCATATATCGTGCAGAACATCAGTTACATCAAACTTATGAAATGATCAGGCTTATAAAATCACACAAGGTTGAGAGGGTAGTTTGTCACTGGTATTGTTAACAGTACAGAAAATGTTGTCAAAGCAATGGAAGTTCAATAATTTTGGTAATTTAGTGGGTTTTTTACTTGGTTGGTTGGTTGGTTGGTCAGTCACTTGGTTGGGTTTTTTGTGTTTTGGGTTTTTTTTGTTTTTTTTTTATAATTCCCAGTGTCCTGTTAAATTTTCTGACTGTTGAATAAAAGAAAAACAAATGAAAGTATGAAAGCAGACCATGTATTTAACTTCCGCCTGCTGATTTACTAGGTTTAAAAATCACAGGAAATTGTGTTTATCTCTTACCTATGAGCTGTTATTCCTGATGTCTAAACTATTTGCTGGGAGTACAAGACTAACACGTGTATCTGTCAACAAAATAGGTCACCTCTATACTCTTCTATATATTCTTTATTTGAAATCAATAAAGAAGAAATCAGAAACATCAGACACCGGAGGGCAGGAATGATGAAGTGCTTAACATTGCTCCCTGATGTCTGTATCCCAAGACACACAGCCGGTTCACAACTATTTTATCAGTTTTCACATTTTACCTGTTTGTGCATCCTCTAGCCCTTCTAACTCTTTAGCATGCTAAGACTGTTTTGTCTTTGTCATGAGGTTATGAACAATGCTGAAACAGATTATTAATTTCATTTTTAATGTTTTGCATAACATTAATAAGCAAACAACATACCTTCAGACTACATCTCTCTCAACATATCATGCATACTCAAATCATATTGCAGAAAAAAAAAACCTGTAAAAAATTACAACCTGTAAGCAAAGCATTGTTAATACTCTTGTAACTAATGTGTATCATTTTTATTGACACATAAATGAAGGGTGGTTTATAATTACTTCATTCTGCAAATAATGATTGCAAATAATTTATATTTTTCTAATATTTTAAAAGAGACTCCTTTATGACTTAAGAGTAAAAGTCATGTGTGGTCTTCCAGCACCAGTATCATATCACATACAGGGGAGTGGAATATAAATAAATATTAATGCAAAGTTGACAAAGAAGCAGCAAAATCACAAAAACAGAAAAGGAGGCAAATTTTCCTTCTGCCTGAATGTGTCTCCTGTGTACGCTTTGACTGCAAGGTCATCAACTCCAGATATATAACCTTAAAGTATTACTCATTGACAGTGATGTCATTACAGCTGATTAACCTCGTAACTGATTAAGACACATAGTAAGACACAGAGGTAAATTTCAGATTTACTAGGTGACTAAAATAGAACATTTATGGGACCTTTTCAAAAATCCAGCAGAAAACTGCAAGCATCAAGATGTTTCATTAAAATGAGAACAATAGAAGAGAAATACAGAGAGCATTTTCTGGCTTATTATTAATTTTATCTGAGGTTTTTACCATAGGAGAAAACCCACAAGAAAGGAACAGGACAGTCCTGGCAGAGAGGCAAGTTCATATTATATCCAAATTTGGTATATTTGGATACATCACATATATATTTCAAAATATGTATTTTGGATCAATATGTATTCAGGATCAAAATCTTGGTTTCAATCAGTAATTTCAAAATTTGGACCTGGATTTCAAAGTAGTCCAAATATCAGAGGGATCTAGATCTATGAATTTTGATTTAGAGTCATCTCAATGCATGCTGAAAACACGAGGAAACAAGGCAGGATGTTTAAAGTGTGCAGCCTGAGGCACACAGAGCTGTGAGGGGCCGTGACTTGCAGTATACAGTTTACGATGTCTGGTCATATTTTGAAACGGCAGTCAGAGGGGGTAACATCCACCATCAAAGTAAAAAAATGCAATCTTGGTAATATAAACAGCTGTACTTTATTTCAAAGAGGCATAAGACGTTTACACATTTTTGACAAAGAAAAATGGGTCTGCATTCTTGCTATTATAGTGAGGTATGTTCAATGCCCTTTAGTGAATGTGGCAGCAATCATCAAACACGATTAGCATTACTAAGTACATGCATAGCAAATAAACTTCTTATAGGCACTAAACAACAACAAAAAGCTGATGTCAGCACCATTTAGGACTCAAGAACAAAAGCAGAAGGTATCACAGAACCAGTTAAGCACACAGGACTGTGGCTCTGCTACACATAACTACCTCCGCAGGTTTCGAGGCATATTTTTCCCAGTGACTGAAAGAAATACAGATTCACCACAAAATGGGAAAGTTACAATATTACATGAAAAATATCTTCTTTCTATTCTGTTTTTACCATGAAAGCAAGGTACCAGTACCATCATACTGTGAGTGATGGTCAGTGATGAACAGTTTTTCATACTCTGATCCAAGACTTTAATTGCTGTTTGAAAGGGACAGATTTTAAAATATTCCATGCAATATACATGCAGTTTAGCAAACTCCTGTGGAGAAAGTCAATCATGTCAAACTCTTCCTGAGACAAGGGGATATAATGGAGGATCTAGTAAGATGCAAATGGTTACAACCAAGTCTCAAATTTTCAGTGCAAAAACCAGAATGATGGTGACTATCAAGCCTCTGCTTCCTTTCTGATGGCCCCACATATTTTCTTGAAGAATCTGAGAAAACCAAAACCAACAATTGTTTCTGTTAATACTTTCAAACCTAACAATATAACAAACACCATATGAATAGATTATGCTGTGAACCTTCTAAAGTATACTTACTTGGCTTCATACCTAAATTCCATCCTACTTTTAGATATTTGAAAAATCTTGGCAAAAGAACATGATCATTATCTCATGGAGGTCCAGTGTTTGTTTGCATAGGAAATCTCTAAAATAGAGTGTAAGATTTATCTACTTCTCACAGATATAAAATGAAGGGTTGAGGTCCTAATTTTCTAAATGAGGTCCTAATTTCCTGTTGCTATTAATAGCTTAGCTGAAGGAGGAGGATTTAAATAGTATCAAAGGAAGCTTTTTGGCAACTACTTTAAGGAACGTCTGCTACTTGCTAACAGGCATTAAAACGATTAAATTAGTCGTGGTAAATTAGTCATTCCATGTAGTTTAAGATCAGCCTGAGATACATTTGTTTGAACTGTGAACCTATGGTTCCATATGATAGAATACTAATTATTCACAGTCTTCAGGTAGTCCTAAAAAGATGATTTTACCAATAGTAGACAGCAATTACTTCTTTCATTAGGCAGTGGTAATTTCATTTCTTATACACTTCCTGTATAAGAAATTGCCTGTTTCTATAACTTAAACAGTTCACAGGATGTTAAAAATGGTATTCTGTATGGCTTACCTTTTCGTTATCTTTGTATGGTCCTTTCTTTCTCTTAGTACCTGTCAAAGTTAGCCTACTCAGTGCAGATCAATATTGCTAGTCTCAATCAGAAAGATGCACTTAAGAGTTGTGGTAGGGTTGGGTTGGTGTTTTTCTGTTTCCCTGACAAACCAGTGCCTTAACAACACACTATACCATATTCCAGAAATCTTGATTTAATAAACTCTTTTTTGGGTAAAGACTGTCAGAACTTTCAGTTAATCATTTTGATCCAGCTACATGCACACACCTAATCTTATTCTTCAACTAATTACCATGGGGATAGCATCCAAAGCATCCATCAAACCTGCGCCACAAAAATATTACTGTAACATTTGTTCATTTAAAAGAGAAATAAAAAAGTACCGGGTAAGTTGGTTTCTTTAGCAATAGCTATGTCTACACAGTGCAATGGAGCACAGAAGAGCATTGCTGAGCTACCTTGGGACATGCTGCTCTGACTCACGCTTTGCATTACTGAAGGTACTATCCTGGGCCCTGAAGGAGTCCAGGTACACAGCCATAGCTTTGAAACAGTGCTCTTCGGCACTGATGCTCTTTTTTTGAGGTGTCTTGGGAATGTTTTTTTTGAAGGGACATTCCCAATATTTTAAATATTTGTCATTAAACTTCATTGAAAAAAACTTCTGTTAAACTTTTCATGGGTGAAGTGGCCATATTGGACAAGTGCACCAAGAAAAAATTGTCAAAAAAATCAATGGCAAAGGTAGATCTAGGTTTTGAAAGAAATCTCACCAAATTTCAGAAATCATCAACATATATTAAAAATAGAACTAAAGATAAAATTTTCCCACAGAATCAGACTGGTTGTGTCTTTTTAATTCTTGAACTTTTAATAAAATCTATGTAAACTCCGTAAAAAATTGTATTTAAATTTTCAAATCTTTGTTCTGAATGTCTCAGTATCTATCAGAAGTAAAAATAGGCACAACAAATTCTTTGAGTTTCTGAAACATTTCTCAATTTTGGTAGCAATTTTCTTATGTAGAGGCAAAAAATTCCTCTAACATATCCAAATTGGTAATACTTATCACCAGTTACCAGGGAATCAAAATAGAAACCACGGAGAGAGCCAAGGGAGAGTATTTAATAGTTTAAAAATTTGTTTAGTCTAGTGGGATTTTAAAGACTGAAGTATGTAATTCCCAGCTGCCCAGACATATTTGAAAATCCTTACAAGGTTTCAGAACTAAGTACTTTCATGACTTTAATAGTTCTCAGTGCTGGAAATGTCAGTACACTGAAAAAAATCCCCATGATTAGAAACATATTGCAGTGCACTTTTTATCTGACAACGGAACTGTTTAAAATATCTCAAAAAGATGCAGATGTCAAACATTAATCATAACCAATACACAATGCTATGGTCCAGTAACTGTTGGTACTTAATTTCAACAAAATCACAATCCTCTCTCAACCTTTTCTATGTGGCTGTGTAAACATGACAGCAGCTTTAAATCTTGTTGACAGTGACTTCCGTACCTGTCAGCAGGCAGGCAGCCGCAGTTCAAACACTGCTGCACGGAAAAGCACTTCCAAATACCCACCCTGAGCTCCAAACTCAACAATATATTTTGGGACACAGATGAATGTGAAGTCAAAAAAGTCGTTGCTTTACAAGCAATTAAACAATTAAAAAGTATGACTATGAAGCAGGGAACAAAGGTTAATTAGAGAGGAAAATCAATTGGAATTTGAAGCAGGACAGAATACTTTTTCAGCTACCTTCAGAGATAATTAAATTTATAAACCACAGATTTAAGCAAAGGATATCTTCAGCAATTATCATAACAATTAGGAATATGATAGACAGATAAGTACTTCCACGTATATTATGGATACCTGTCTACATACATAAAAGCTATTACCTGAAACCCCTGTTAGTAAGTGGAATTCAGCCATGATTTCCATTGCCATTACTAGACAGATTCATTGGAGAAGTCTGGGAAGAGTCAAAAGATTAAACATAAATGCTACATGAATTCATTAGCCGTCCTGTGAATCTCTGTTGCTTGATTATTTTCTTTAATAATATATCTGACACTGACTACAATCAGAAATTTATTGGTTTTTAGCTCATGCATTTTTTCTTCAGTAACATTCTGTTGATTCAAGCAACTCCAAATAACAACACACACAATAATGGGTTCAAATAGAATGACTATAAGGACTTCTGGATTCCAAAATACATGCAACTTTGTCTCTAGGAAGAACAAGATTATACAATATAAGATTTCAGGAGAAATGTCAGATTAAGAGAATATGACTTTTAATCTAGTCTAAACAACATGTTTAGTTTTTAAGCCTGAGTTTTGTGTATATTTTGGGGGTTGGGTTTTTAATATTTTTAATGTTTATCCATGTGAAAACATGAAGGATCAAAGTGAAGTTGTAGTAGGTCTGTTTGTCTTTTAATATTTCAGCTCTGCTGTATTTCAATATTCATCCATCCCTACAGAGCAATTTTAGCCATGAAAAACATCAGTGCCTACAGGCTTCTGTTTTAGAAAACTTCTATTGAAAAAAATTGCCATATTTCTAATTATATTCCAATCCTCTGGAGAGAATCCTTGTATTGTAACTGCACCCTGGCATTACTGTCTGCAGTTTCTTGAACTAAATAAAGAAAGCGTTAGCAATTTGATTAGTAGAACCTGATTGCTTTCCCTGAACATTACAGTATGTTAAATGAGAACCTGTATAAAACAAATAAATGAAGCAGGTGCATGTCAGATTCTGGTTTGGAAGACTGCCAACTGATCAACTCCACCAAGGTTTTATTATCTAACCAGAAACACATTTTGTTGATGCTTAGGTTTTTCCCTCAAGAATAACTTCTGCCAACACTGGAAACAGCTCAATGAACAAAATGCTGGAACCACTGAAGATTCAGGCAAATGCTCTGTAGCAAGCATTGTGCCCAACAGGCTCTTATACCTCTGTATATGCATGTGGACATACATGCAGCCTAGTTTGAAAATGTATTCCAATCTATGCCAATGAAAAAGCACAAAAATGACAGCAGGACATCAAAAAGAGAGACCATGTTTTTCCAGTCTTTGTGATAAACATTAAAACAATGATTGAACAGAAAAACTCATATTTGGTAATTTGGAGGGCACATTTTCCAACTGAATAGCTTCCTTTGGACCCGAGTAAACAGCTGTAGCGGATGCACAGAATATTTGGTAATATTGTCTACTTGGCTTTTCTTCTCCTTTCATCAAACTTTTAAATGGTTTGCAGTGGAAAAGCGTGACTGTAACATCTTGTATTTATGCCCAGTGCATATCATTTGCAAGAATGTCAGACAAAGTGACCTGCCACACACTCATTCCATGACAAGAATGTTAAGAGTTTTAATTGACATTTTAATCCTGCTTCTAGTTCTTGTAAAGTATGCATTGCAGTGTTGTCTAGGTCTATATTAGCACTGAATTTCAGCCTCTGGGAACTGTTCTTTGCCCCCCCAGCTCCTTATATAGGAAGATGTAAACCCTGCTGCTCACACAGATGCTCAAGAATTTGCTGCCTTAATAGTAGCTGTGGATTTACAGAAGCATATTTTTAAAGGATCAAAATTGCTAGTTTCAAGAGTATTTAAATCAGTTCAAATGCTAAGGTATTTCTTCCACTCTGCATTACAAATGTTTCAACCTGTTTATTGCTCCTCTTCTGAACTCCAGGACAGCACTCATAGCATGGTAGCACCTATTAGTACCTTTCCCCTTGGGTAAAGATTCTATGAATACTGATTAAACACGTTTACTTTGTGTAGTTTTTAATACATATATATCACTAAGGGGAAAATTCACAAAAGCATGTTTATAGTAGAAGCCTAAATTGTATTGTCCTTCAGCAAGGTGTACGTATTTTTGCAAACTGTACGTGAAATTTGATAGTGGAATCCATGGGGTTTTTTATCATTGCCAAAAAGTTTATAAAAAGAAAATCTATACCCTTTCAGAGAGAAAAATGCTTAGTCCTAAGTGGTTTTTTATTGTATAGGTAATACTTGCAGAAAATAATAGAAAAAATAGTTGGAAGAGACTTCAAGCAGTCTTCTACTCAGACTCCTACCACAACAAAGGATTAAAAATATCTAACCCATTTTTGGCAGATGATTGTATATCTTGTTCATAAAAGCCCTTAGTGATGGAGATTTCATTGAATTCCATAATACCTGTATGAGAGAGTGTCTCCCAATGTCCTGTGGGAAGTTTTTATTAAGGCTTTATATAAATCTCACTTTCCTTGTTGGGGAGTGGGGGGAGAAGTTTCTTGCCTTTCTCATGAGTTTTCTTTAAAGCATTTGAAGACCTGCCATATTTCAAATACTCTCTTCTCTATTCTTAACACCCACAATAACCTTCCATTTCTTTTTCAGAAGTTGTATTTTCTAGACTTTGGATCCTTCCTTCTCTGCACCACTCGATTTTCCCCAGTTAGTACATACATTTCTTGAAGTTTATGTCAAAAAGTGGCAGAAGGACTTCAACAGAGGCTTTATTAACCCTGAGTGGAGCAGAAGGATTACCTCCTATTTCTGAACACACTCTTGCTTTTACATCCCAGAACAAGGCCTACCTGTTTCCGCAATGGCAGAAGATAACCGATTCATGTTCGCTTTATGATTCGCAAATGGGGACTTATAAAGCACAAGGTTTATGATAGCAATACTGCTATCTAATGGGTCATTCTCTAACTTTATACATGAATTTTCTCCCCTAAGAGTAATACTTTGAATTCTCTTTAATCAACTATAGCTTTTTCATATCAGACCTTTTTTTCACCTTGTCAAGAATGCTTTGAATTGCAATTCTGTTCCACAAAGTGCTCGGATCCCCTCCCAGCTTGGTACTGTCTAGAAATTTAGCAAGAAATTCTCTATGCCTTCAAAGCTGTAAATAAAAACACGTAAAATATCTGTTTGATGCCAATTTTTTTTTTTTTTCTTTTCTCAAAGACAGATTATACTTGGAAGGAAAAGTTTGATCAAATTCAGTGAGGTCAAAAAAGAAGATACCACATCTTTTCAGTAAGAACACCTTACTTTCAGGGGGTAAAAAATTATAAGACAAGTTCATACTAAGCCCTAAATTTGTATAATAGTGTTTTGGTGTTTTCTTATTGGTGCAACTATTATGTGAGAAGAAATCTGATGGTATGGCAAATAACAGAGTACTGTGTTTGCAAATACCATTACATTGTGCTATGCAAGATGTAGCTCAGACTCTGTTCATCCATCCCCATGCACCATACTTCTCCCTCAAATTTTTACTATGTAAACTGCCTTAGACACATGATTAATCCCAAATCCCAACTATAACCCCAAATTATGGAATTATCCAGCAGACTAGCTCCTTTATGTACCATGAGTTGATTCCTCTTCTATGCAATTAACTAGTATTATCCATTATTAAGATACCTTAAAACTATTTGGGAATTTTTAAAAAGTCATCAATATGCTACTCTGATTAAAATTCTTAATAAATTGCTAACATTCTTGAAGACCTGGAAATGAATAAAGGACTATCTGTATATGATAATAATTCTTAAACAAGAAAATCTTCCTGTAAGTACCTCTTCAGAGATATATTCTGAAAAAGTCCACAATCTTACTGACAACATATGTGATAAAATTATATCAAGTAAGAACATAAAACCAGCTGTGCTGGGTCAGAACAAAGCTCCATATAGCCTGTATCCTTTCTCTGACAGTGGCCAAAAGTTGATATCAAAAAGGCAAGTATGTAGTGATATTTAGTCCAAATTCTCTTATCCTTCTCAGAAAATTGTGTCTTTGTGCCCCTTAGTGGATTTTTCTTCCATGAACTTGGCGAGTTACCATCTCTTTCTGTAAACCCCCGCTATAAAGCAATAAAACAAAAAGCACACACCTTTAAGTATTTATTCTGCCTTACATTCCAATTAGATCTCACATTGAACGATTTCCCACATCATTTGGAGCCAATATATTCCAGTGTCACAATAATGGAAAGATGGAAAGACAAAAAAGTAAATGAATTACACTCCCAGAAAAATCTTTTCTTCTTCATTTTTACTCCACCTCTATGTAGCAAGAAAGACAATTTTAAAAAACCTGACAATGTAAGTCCCAAAGGGTTTTGGAAAGACAAAATTCATGTGGTTTAGAGCTGGTATACTCTCAGTCCTGAGACAGTCCCTTTTATGAGTATGCATGCAGGGGCCAGCTGCACCATTTTCTCCACTGAGATCTTATTGTTTACTCTGTAAGAAAGAAATACTGTGAACTGCATTTTGATAAAACTGATATTAGCAATGTAAAATTGGGTCATCTAATGATCACCTTTCTCCATAGGACTGGTCTTTACTATACAGTGTGTCTTTCTGTCCTTTGCTACTCCAGTCATAACTAATGGGAGGACTGAAACATGTACAGTGACAGAAGAACATTTCCTACTTTAACAGAACCAAGTTTTTTCTTGTTTTGCAGAATTCCAGTTTCACATTTGTGTCCCAACTGTCCTCACTGCCCACTATGCCACAGCTCTACCAGCAGTCTGCATAAGACAAGGGCCACTGTCAGAAGTGCCAGTAACAGTGTTGTACCAAAGACAGCAGGTAGGGAGACTTGCCTATGAGCCTGTTTATATGAGGTTTACTTGGGGGTGGGTAAAGAAACCCTATTGTTTTCCCACTTTCTAAAGCACTAAACTAATAAGAAGAGAAGCTGTTGCAATGTCCTGGGGTGTCCCTCTGAAAACTGTCCTAGAAAATCAGTCCCAGCAGCCTGAACTGCTGAAACAGCAGGACACCTTGAGCAGCTGCTGTTCCTTTGTCATGTCATTAGCTGGCTGGCAGTCTTTTTTAAAAATGCAAGAAACGCTGTCAACACCCACCGCTAAAATTTTAAAGCTACTGCCTAAAATGATGCTTGCACAGGGAGACAGTGCAGTAACACCTCTACATAAAAGGTATCTGCCCTGCATCTGCTCACCCTTCTATGCACGTTGAAAGGAATCCTGCTCACCTAAACAATCTGCACTTGAGATCAAGCAAGACACTTTCATTTTAAACTGAAGCCTAATTTAAAATAGGATGGTACGAATTGCACCTTAAGCTAGAGTTGTAATGCATGGATATAGTTTTGTTTGAAAGATGCCTCAATTTCCCTTCAGAAAGAAGGGAGAGAGAGTCTCATATAACAGGTATATGTAACTCAAGGCGAACTTCACCTGGTGTACACTTCCTGGTAGAAGAAAGTGAAATATGCGCGAGCTCATAAGGAAGTTAGGACAGATCCGTAACAAAGGATAAACTCGTTGTGGGGTTCAGATTACCCTTCATATGACTTCAGGGCTGTGACTACACCTGAGATTTACACTCCTTATTTTTCTGCACTAAGCAGAGGGAAAGGAAACATAGGGAAAGAAAATCTCTACCATACTTTAAATTTATCATAAAATAACTTAAAAGCTTCACTCTAGATCAGGATAGATCATTTCTAAGGGGCTTTCTGAAACTGGACTTTTCAAACAGATTGAGAGAGAAATCCTACCACGAGCTAATTTCCTTTGGCTTAATTAATACAAGTTCATAGTTTTGGAACAAAATATTTAGGATTTTCTGACAGTCTATAACCACCATAACACAGATTACATTTCTGCAGTTTTGCTTTTGATGACATTCAGTTTTTCTAGGAGAGTCCTGAACATTAAATACTCAAAGAGTTAGAGACATACAGACTGAGAGCCCCGAGGAAAGATTCCCTACCTAATTTTGACCTGAAGACAAGGTATGTAGACTCAGCTCAGTTTGTTTAAAATAACCTTTGTGTCAAGACAAAGACTAACAAATCTCATACTTTTAAAAAGTCCTGGGGTCATAAAAAGCCCCAGACCAACTTTTTTTTTGGAAGGGGGAATGCAGCAACATTTAGGAAAAAAAAAAAAATAAAAAAATCCCCAAACATTTTTCTCATCCCAGTGCAACACACTGAATTGACTCAATGGAAACAATATAAAGAACATGAATGGCAAGTACAGCTTCCCTACTGATCCAGGACACCAGCATACCCTCCACTCAGTGGAGATTCATTATGGCAAAGGCCAGTGGACGTATTAGATATTATATGGATGTGATATTCTAACTTCCAAATATTGAAATATATTAGATAAAACAGAGTTGATGTCACAACAGTCGCACTCATTTACACAAAAGACACACTATGTCCTTTCCTGACTTTGTAAATGAGAAAACTACTTACCTGAAATAACAAACCAATCACTAGGATATCTAAATTAACATGATGTCCGTGTCACATGCAATTGTATATTATATATTCAAAGAGAACACAAAACCCCCTTCTCATCATACAATAAAGATGCTGCTACTGAGTAACATCTGCGCACTGCCAGAAATTTGACTGCTTCGAACTGCTTATGGTAATGACAGTGAACAGTAAGGGTAACTGAAAACCATGTGATGCATTTATAATAAACCAACCCATTATAATACTTATGACCATATTCTCTAGAGAGTACCATATACCACAGACATGCATCGAGCTGCAGCTGCCACACCAGATCCCACAGTGGTAGATACCAAGTGATGTGCTATTGCCATAAGAGCAGCAGGCGCTGTGAACATGAAGCATGGACTGAAACAGCAAGTCATGTGCTTCGGGTGTGACTCCTGACATGCCAGGCTGAGCAAAACCAAGTTGTAATTCATGACTTTCCCAAAATCTAGGGGATCCAGGATTCGTCTCCAACAAAAATCATTACAGTTTGGCTTAAGGGCACATAAAGTTTTGCATGCACAGAAATTAAAAGGATAATTTAAAGGGAAAAGTATCAAAAGGGTAAGATGCAAAAATGAAAAATTTAAATGAGATAATCTCTAATTACCTTGTACAAAAGTATAGCAATGAGAAAAGAGTCTTCTCAAATACATTTTCTCTCAATATTCTGGCTAACAGAGTTTCCTTAACATGACTTCAAATCAGAATGTGAATATGTTGTCTGCAACCTTTGTAATAACCTGCTGGCTGCTGTGCTAAGTCTGTATTTCAGAGGTACTTGAAGCTCATTTTTTGTAAAACTGCAACTTCCTCCAGGATAGAATCTACCAGTTGTTAGACAGTCAAAAGCAATTTACTCCCTTCTTCATCCTCTCCTTCCTCTCACAGATCACCAGAGTTTAGGACACTAACTGAGGTAAACTCTTCTTTATGGCTCTGAGGGGGAATGAAATCAAGCCAGCCATGATTCCCACAGTAAGCCGTAGAGCATAAAGAGGCTTCAGTTTTGAAAAGTTTGCCTGGTTTGAGATGCCGTACTGGAATTTTGCACTGCCTCCTTCCACCCCCACCATTCACTCCCTCTTCCCCCTCAAACCAAGAAAATATAAGCTGTGATTTGCAGTTGATCCATTTAGTCTATGCCACACTGACTGCCATTTGAAACATGTTATTGTGTTAGAGCATTGCTTCTGCACTGTCTGTGAAAGGATATGGTTGGTCAAAAATGTAGTTGTCTATATGAAAAATAGCGAAACTCACAGACATCACTGCTTCTCCTCTCTTTCCTATTTATGGCAACGAGCATAAAGACAATATCTATTCTGCATAATCAAACTCTTTATGCTTGAGTGGCCCAATTGTAACAAAAAAAGGATCTGGGCTTGTGAAGATAGTGGTTTGTTAAGTAACCTGCTTAGCTATGGCTCATTTTAAGACACATTAAGGCAACAAGAAAGGGTTGTTTTTCAAAATACAGCTTATTTCCACAGTGCATTCATAATGCATGGTTTCATTTGGGATTTTACCCTGGGAGTGAGTTAAGCCAAGAGATCTAGCAAAGGCAACCGGAAGACATGCATTTATTAGGTAGAAAAAATTGCAATGGAGGGGAAAAAATGTATCTTTATATAGATTACAAGAAAGGGAAACAGTTTATGAAGTTAAGGATGACTATTACGATGATCAAGGGAGAAAAGCTTGACAATAAACTTAACTGGCAAACAGAACAAACACACTGGTCATCTTACACAAATTCAGAAGGAAAGATGTTTCTAACCTTTATAATCAGACTGAAGTAGATGAGGAATGGGATGATATTCTAAAAAATGGGCTGCATATGGTTTCTGTTGAAAAGCATATATATTAACCCATGAATCCTCAGAGAGCAATGAAGTGTCATTCTGACTACTTTGCATTTGCAAAGATACTTTTACTGTGAATCATTTGCATATTCAAAGTGTGAGCACAGTAAATTAGCTTGGCCAACTTGCAGGACTGGTTGAACAAAGAACAGGCAAACTTTGCTCCTCCTCCTTTATTAGGACCACAAGCGAGACAGAATCCAGGTGCATGACTTACAGGAAGGAAAGGTAATAATGTACACTTTGTATTAGAGACACACACCCCTATCCTAAAAAATTAAAATTTGATGTACATTTTAACATCAAACTGAAATCTCCTGAGTCAACACAAGCCATTTAATAAGGTTCTGTAAACTTCTGTTAAAACAGCGAACTCTGCGACATCTGTTTATGCCGTCGTTGAGTTATAACTTCTAAGTTACATAACTCCTGCCATAATTATTTAATTAATTTCCTTGTGCAATCTTGGGAATGAGAGATGTTAATTGCAGTGAATAAGATGAGCAATGCAGCTATGTTAAAAGCTACTTTTCAGAGTCTGAGCTGTGCCACTGAAAATTGCTTGGTGATAAAAGAACTGGATAAATAGGTATGCAAATATATTATCCTGATTCCAACATATATTAAAAACCTTCCTTCTAAAGCTATAATGTCTTTTAACTATCAAGACTTAAACTCACCCAAACAAACCATACCCCTCCTCAAGGAACTTATAGTAATGTTAAAAATTAAGAGAAGCAAATTAGAAGCTTATGAGTAGCTACATTTGAGAATTTGCAACCTTTAGCCTTTTTAGCCAACACCGTCTTCTGGTATAGATATATAACATCTGTTTTGTAAACATAAGCTGAGTCTTTCTAAACATGAACTTGCTATAAACAACGTACCCCAAAGTATAGTTAGAATAACATACATAAGCACATTGTGTTTGCATTTTTATATAACTCCATATAGCTCTAAAAAGGAGAATAAACATCATTCTACTGTAAAGTGAACAACCGCCTTCCATCTATCCATATTGACTCTGCTTTTCTATTATGAAAACTCCACTGCATTTTATAAAGATGTGTAATACCTCTGGCGTTTGTAGCATTAGTACTAGGTTTGTTAACAGGAGCAGGATAGAGAAGTGGAAAGCAGGAGACAGGGCATAAACTCGTCAGAAGACCTGTTCCTGTATGAGACTTTCATTCTCCATCCTGTGTTTTGTCAGTATAGATAAACTAGTTTGCTGCCAAACCCCTGCACTTATTCTGAGTACCTCCTTCCACACTCTTGTTGCAATATAGTTTTGTCAACATGAAGCATGCATAAAAACAAACAAACGAAAAACGGGCTTCCTCAAACTGTAAGAATAATATAAACCAGTGACTTTTTACAAACACCACCACCTAGGTTTCTTTTTGAATCTAAGCATAAAGAGAAACATCTGAGGTTTGAGCATATAGAGAATTCTCAAGTTTTTTTCTACATAACATATTTATATTGAAATGTATTCATATAACACTAGAAACCTTATGTACTTTTACAGTTATGTTCCAGCATTCAAAATCACCTAAATTCAGCAACAGTTGTAAGAACTGGAAACTTGCAAACACCTTCTCACCTGAAAGTTTTGATTAAAACACTGTCCCTCCTGAAGGTATAGAAGGTTTAGTTGATTTAATTAGTACTTAGTTTATTCAAGGGAAAAAAAAAAAAAAAAAGAAAAAAAGGAGTGAAAGAACAAACCCTATTTTTCTCATTTCTAATAATCCAATTTAAAAAAAGAGGTTCAGAGGATGAAATCTACTAGTTCTGACTAGTTCTGGAACTCTGATCTGAGTAGCTCAGCATTTTAACTGGGCAATATAACTCCTGCATAACAAATCAGTCTTGTCATGAATTTGTTAAATTTCACTAAACTTAATACTATGAACATATCTAAACCTTTGTAACTAATAAAGCAAAGCACAAAATAATTCCATAATTCCATCTTAATTTCCATTCAACTTCCAATAAAAGGGTAATTAAAGAAGACTTCCACCAACAGCAAACAGCAGGAAATTAAAACATATATGAAGGCAAAATTGTTTAAAAACATGAAAACCAAAGTAGTGCAGTCTCTTAGGTAGCAAAAAATTCTGTTTGTTATAAATGAACCACAAACAGAAAATTTATGTATTGGAAAGTTCTAACAAATGAGAACCTAAAGTTGCTATGGGGAAATAAAAGGAAAAAGCAAGCTACAGTTAAAGAAAAAAGGTCAAATACATTATTAAGAATCAAATTCCACGTTACGCTGTAAAACACACTAGGGCTGGTGATTTAAACCAGTCCACTTTAAACAGCTTAACATATAACACTCCTTTTAATGGACAATTAGTAGACAGTCAAGCACTCAAAGGTTAATAAAAACTTCTGCATATGAGGAGAGACAAACATGTGATTGGTGTAACACAATATTTAAGTCCTAAAAGCAAGACAATGCCAGCCTGAAGATTGAATGCATAATCTTGAAAGTACTGATGCATACAAAAGATTTATAATGCTCTTGCTGTATGAGAAATTATTTCTTTGAAGAACACCACTAATGCTATGTTTTCCTTCAAGTTAAAATCCCACCTCATAAAATCAGAGTATCTTCAACTCCACAGATAGTGTATTTCAGCCCATGGAGAGACTCATAACACGTAGTAGCAGCTTGATTATACGCTTAGTATAAAGATATTTTTTAAAACTAAAATGCATGCCTTAACTTAGACTAATAAAATAAGTCAGGCACAGTAATGACTAATCCTGAGTACTCAAAAGAAGATATTAAAAGAAGATGGGCTGATCTGCACAGGTCAGACGTTGGTATATTGATATTTGCTAGAGAGCCCACTTGCCATGAGACCCATCTACATGGATACAATAGTTTGATAACGACTGAAGACTTAACAAGCATCTATCATGCCGCTCTGTTCAGTGACTCTTTTAATTCATCTCCCACTTGATCTGGCAGCTGCAGATCGAGATTGGCTCGACTATTAAAAAAACACGGAGCTCTCTCTTGTTAGTGGCTGCTTGCAGGTGCCGGCAGATGTCACCCGTGCGAAGAGGCTGCGGTGCGGGTGGGCAAGCAGGGGAAGAGCCGCTGCCTTCCTTGGCAGCCTCCCAACGAGGGAAGGATTTAGCCCTGACTCTCTTACCTTGCCACTGACTTTACACACGCTAATGACAGCAGAATCAGTAAGTGAAGAGTGTCAGATGCCCTGCCTCTATATTCCAAAGATACTTAGACTAAGTATAACTTATGGTCAGTACTTAACAGAAGAAGCATCACCAAACCTCAGTAATTATCAGAGATTTAGCTAGATATGAAAAAAAAAAAAAAAAAAAAAAGCTCCTGTGCATTTAAACAGAGCTCTGACATTACAGTAATTCAGTAATTAGGTTAGTGATTCACATCAATTTAGTCTCTTAGAAGATTCCCATAATGGCAGCAGAAGTGATTTTTTTTTTTTTTTTAATTTAAATGAACCAAAATCCTGGCATTTAAATGTGCATCAGATTGCTGCTGGATATTATCCATTTTTTATTCAAATACTGACAGATGTTTTAACACCATGTGCTTTATACTGTGCAGGACAGAACTTTGACTTTAATCAATAAAACACTAATATGTTGAAGAATTTTTTTAATACTGTGCATATTTTGAGAGTCATAACGTAACAGTACAATTGAGCAATACTCATTCTTTCCTTAAAACTCTAAGAAGAAAAAAGCACTGTATCAATTGTTTCTGATGATTTTAGCAAGCTAAAAGTGATTTAAGGCTTGGATCTTCTTTTCAAATACGTGGGTGTTCATTACTGAGCATCTTGCAAAATCATCTACTAACCATGAACACAATGTACTAGTACCCACAATTTTAAGACATGTAAAAAAGTGCATTTAAATGCCCACTAGACAAACTACATCATCTTGTCATTATTCACTGTGACGACTTAAGAAACCTTCCAACTTTGAGTGTGAAGACAACCCAAACTGAAATGTACTTACCTTTAAGTTTTAGTAAGTCATTGCCTAGGTAAGCTATTTAGCTGATACTTAGATGCTGTTCATTTCAGCATCAAGCTGTATGTGAGACTGGCTGAGAAGCCTCAGCAGGCTGCCAAACTTCGTGTGGCTGGTGAATGTTTCCACCAGAACTGAGGCCATTTTTATTAGAATTCTACAAAAAAACCCACGCACTATTAAAAGGTTGGGATCATACAAACTTTCTACAGATTTTCAGAGTATT
Organism: Athene noctua; assembly: GCF_965140245.1. Classification (NCBI taxonomy): domain Eukaryota; kingdom Metazoa; phylum Chordata; class Aves; order Strigiformes; family Strigidae; genus Athene; species Athene noctua. The sequence continues at coordinate 23,259,672 of NC_134041.1, forward strand.
CATTCAGACTTGATATGGCCAGGCCTTTGTATCCCAATGCACAAAGATGGCACAAACTCCACCAATGTGCTCCTGCTAAGTTTCTTTATGCTAAAGCTCTGTACTGCACAAACAGGCTAGAGATGGTGTAAAGGAGAAAACCAAGCAGTAGGTGCCTCCAGTGGGTCTTGGGGCTGCAAACAGCAACTGCTTCCAGACAGAGAGCAGCATATATACCAACAGGTTTTAAAGCAAATTTGCCAAGTCTTGCTTTGCAGAAGTATCAGTGGAGACAGCTTCCACTTTATTCAGACATTACTCAGCATCAAGCAGCACACTTCTGCTCTGCCCTTTCCTGTTCCAACAAAAGGTTCAGTGGAGTCTGCTCTTTGTCTCCCCTTTCTCTTTGCTTCTCTGTGGGAACCATCCCCTCTTGGGGCCCCCCATCTTCATTCTGTGCAAAAATTTCTCTTTGCGCAAAGTGCTGACTCCGACACAGATTTAACTTCTCTTTGAGGCAGTGAGCAAGCAGAAACCCATGTGTCAGATTAGTGAACTAAACAGACTCAACAAGAGGTGTGATGTGTGCCAGAAAGGATGCAGGGGAAGTGTGTGACAGGAGAGGATGTACCCTGAGGCGGCAAAACCTTGCTGGCTAAGCACGAACAAGGACTAGAGCTATTGAAAGTCCATTGAGGTTATGCATTAAACTACAAAGAAGATTTAAATCTAAATGTCATGTATACAGCAAGCGCTTTGAATCACTCATTTCAGAAATAACATCACACACTTTTGGTTTCTTTTTGCACTCATTTATGGCTTGCTTTAGGTTAGGCTGCAGATTTGCTTCTCACTTCAGACAGGTTTTCATTCCTTCTACTTAGAGTGACTCACAGCTACTTCTGAATCTGTCCCAGCAAAAAACACAGAAGACCAAGATACCCTGTGATCTTCATGGCAATAATTATGCTTCATAAATATATGGTTTATACACAATCAGTATAAAAGATGTGCAGATTCTTACTGGAGCTTTTCCTCTGCTCTTCTGAGTTTGAACTCTACAAACAGTAATTGAACCAGAAAAATTAGATAAGCTTAATATAGCCTGCTTCTCCACTGACTAACTTTGCAAAGTAATTTATGTCTGCTCCAAATGGGTTCAGAGTACTAACATCCTCATGGGGTAATGATTTATGAAATGTTAGCACACAGGTGAATATGTGTAGTGCAAGAACTTGCAGATTCAAACCTTTTGTTTCCCTTTGTTGCTATTTAATTATGAGTGAAGTGGAGGCAAAGAGTTTAAATAAACCTAGTCAAGTATACATTGCCAAAGACACACCAGGGATTTCAAGAACTTAGTATAACTTCCCTGTATTTGGTCCTTGCTACCTTTTAAATTTGAGTACAGCCCAAATCACCAAATCACACAATTTTTTTCACACTCTTTCACTGTACTCTTTATCAGATTATTTCCTATTTATTTTGCAATTCTGCGCTTTTTTTTTTTTTTTTTTTCCCCCAGGAGTGAATTGCTTGCTAACCCACTTCTGAAGCCAGGATCAGAATGTAGGGTTTTACAACTTCCCTTGATAAGTAATGTTTCCTTTCCTTGGTTTTTATCCTTGAATGGAAGCCACAGCTTAGGATAGCATTTGGTAAAAAATCAAGAAGCTAAACAGACTAAAGACAACTTTTGGTTTCTCTAGTTACTGTTGGTCTCCAAATAAATGAAACTGCTGCCTTATCCTATTGAAATAATGGGACATGCACCTCTGCTCTGCTCTGCTAATAAGCAAATCTTACAGTCATTAGGTCTTATAACTAACCAGTAATGGATATATCAAACTTTCAATAAGATTTTCATATATGTCAAAATAATCTATTGCAAAAACCCTAAAAAAAGAACAGTTTTTAAGAAAAAAAAAAAACAAACAACAAATTGAACATGACAAACAACACAGGCAGCACCATTGCAAGCTTTATTCCTGCAAGATGAAAGGTTTGCATTTTAGATGATCTGTCTTTAAAATGTTATGGTGAAAAATAAACCTAAATCACATTTTCTTTAAAAGGAATAAATTAATTGTTACCATCAGTATAAAAAATTGTATCAGTCAATCCAAATTCTCTATTCCTTGGCATTATCTAGGATATAAAGCTGTTTTCATGTTAGCCTATGATTTTATATTCCAGCAAATGCTATTTGGGAAATAAGATTGAAAGATGAAGCATGGAAGAAAATGACATTTTGTGTACCATCTAATTACCAATTATCTGCCAGTGGAACTAATCAAATTGTATAAATTTAGGCTGCCGATTCATCAACCAATTACCTTAGAGAACATGCTATGCCCCTCATCAGTGATTCAACCAACAGTCCAAGTATTAAACAACTTACTATGGATATTATAGAGATCTATTTTATTCAAGCAAACACATCCCCAAGCACCGTAATTAAAAGCTGCTGCAAGTTATAATATTGCTAAAATATCGCTATTGATGTAAATGTATTTTAAAAGTCTCTAATATTAATTTGTTACTTAAGCTACAAAAGAATGATTTACAATACTGAATTAAAGCAAATTGAAATTGATGTACTATATTCTACAAAATCATACTTTTCATAACCCATGCTTCTTACACAGTCCAATATAGTGATGAAACACAGGTAGAAACTAGCTTTTAAATAATCATTCATGCATTAATTTAGGTGCTTCATATATATTTAGAAGAAGTGATTTGGAAATAAAGCATGTTGGATCTTATCTGTGCATTTTTCTTCTTTACATATGAAAATTCTCAATTAAAGGTAATCTTATTTTCACACCCCAAAAACTTTGAGTTAACTGCAGACATTAATTTGAAAACAAATAATACGGTAGTGAATGTCTTTTAGAATATATCTCAAAAGAAGAAAAAAAAGAGTAATATGTTTTCTTTGTATTCATCAAACTAGTCACATAAAAATACACTGGTTAAAAGCACTAGAGCACCTACCTGTGATAACACAATCTGAGCTTTCTATTATTTTGCCTGACAATTCCTCTGGAATCAATTTCTAAATATGATTACAGCACTATCCCAAACTTTGCTGGGAATTACTATTTCCACATTAATGAAAATATTAATGCCATCTAGATGCTCAGACAATTGGAAATCTTGAAGAAAAAATAAGCTTTTAACTCATACAGTACATTTTTCCTCTGCACAAGCCACTAACTGAATTACATGTGGATAATTCACAAATTTCTTATTTGATGGGATATCAAGCATTGTACTAAAAAATATAAGTTGGTTCATATTCACTCTTTATTTGATTTATGTTTAAATCAGCTAGCAGTTTCTCAATTGATGCTATGCAATACTGCAGACTCTGTGTGCAGCATGGTAGGAAGGAAAGTCCCATTGGATCAGGGTGCAGCTCACAGCTTTCCCCAGGCAGGACAATCCTACCTTGCTCTTGAACTTTGTCTATGGGCCCAGGACTATTAACAGTGATGAATGAAAATTATTCAAACCTCTCTCATCATTTGGATCTATATGTAGCCCCTACAGTGTGCTATTGCCACAGGCTTTGTGACTGGCTAACAGAGGCCTCAAGAACTGCCAGACTGGCTTTGCCTGGGCTTGGCTTGCAGAGAGCTTTGTTTTCGCTTTAGCTGTAATGACAAGCTTCTAATGAGAAGGTTGCTATTGCCTAATTCATTTTAGTTTTACTTAGCTTTGTATGACTGGTTATAGTAATAGACAACACTGTTAATAATTTTGATACAGATAAGAATAATAAGTTATCCTATATACAGTGAACTATCTCAGGCACTAAAATAGAGCTGCAGCGTTAAGAAGCTCAGGCCTGTGGTGGAGGCAGAGGCCTTAGAGATGTAGCAGCCAAAGCATATTCAAAATGTGGCATACATATAACAAAACCAGGTAGATCGTGAAGCTGCAGCCCAAGGAAGAGCAAGGTATAGAGTGTTTTGAAAAACACAGAAATGACCAAACCTTTAGAGAGGAGAGTAAGCATCAGCATGATTCTCCCAGCAAAGAGGATAAGGAAGAAACACCCATCAGTAACGTCTCCTTCCCGGCAGGGCCCTTGCAGGCTGCTGACAACGTGCGGCAATCTCAAGATGGCTTCTGGACCTAGAAGAGCAGCAGCAGGTTGAACATAACACCAAAAACGTTCAATAATTCATGGGTTTTTTTTCTCTTAACTTTTAAACACAGCTAAATTATCTAATTAACATAATACTGTGCATAGTAGTATCATTGTAACTGAACTAGTAATCACTGTTTGTTGTATTTTGATCATAATCTTAATTAAACAAACAATAAATTCTTGGCTTCATATACCTTATGCGTTCCCCTTTTTCCCCAAAACAACAATTTGAGTGCAGGAATACATAGATATGGAGAGGATATTTGTCCTGTCCTGTTTGCATGCACTAAATTTCAATATGCTGCATAGAAATAACTCCATATATTTCCAGAATCAGTTTGGAAATAGCTTCTTCCTCAGAGTGCTTATTATACCCTGATAAACTTTCTTACAAGCATCCTAAACAGGCAGTGTTTATTCAGTTCCCCGACGCCTCCCAAAAAACCACTCCTATCTCCAGTAAACAAGCAAAACTATAGCAAAGCTAGGTCTAATTTTCCCAAATCTAGGGATACAACCAAGGAATTAGATTTCTAAAGTTTTGGTTTGGTTTTTATGCAAAAGCTCACTTATTTAAAGATAACTTTTGTTTTCTTCCCTTATGAAAAACATGCATTGTTTCTGGTAAGAAGCAGTTACCAGAAGCGGTGGTAGGTGTACCTGCCTGGCATGCAGTATTGCCCCCCCCATGGCCTCAGACTAAAGGTTGCAGACTCCTTTTTTCCGTAGAGCTGATTTAGAGGAGGTTTGGTGCTGCTAAGAAATCAGACCAAATTAACTCGTACTGTCATTCTCTTTACCCAAAAGAAGAATTGAGCTGTGGGCCCTGCAGTCTGAATGGGAATGGCATACACATTAGAAGTCAGCTTTGGGAATTCCTTTCTATTATTACCATGAACATAATATCTCCACATCTCTCTTCTGACAATATTGTCAGTAATAGTTTGTCTAGCTATAATTCCCCCTTTGGGAGCCAAGTACACAAAGACGACAGCTTTACAATTTAATTAAAGGCAACAATGGAGAAAATATAATAATAATGTGAGCTTAACATTTCATGAGTCAGATACAAAGGCAGAGATTGTCAAGCATTCCATCGATAAAGCACTGAAACCATTTTACATTTTACAAATTACTCCAGAATAGCAGTCCCAGAGTTTCATCCTGAAATGTTGGAGGCCCCAGCTTGTAGGGTGTCTTTACAGTTTTGCACTATGTGTATATATAGAGAGGAAAAGGAGACAAATATAATACCTTTACTTCTAAGAAGAGCATGAGATGCATCTTATTGGTAGATAAGCATCACTAATATAACAGAATCTAACTATATGAGAGAACTTTTGACATTTATCCACTGAGAATTTCTGACTTTTGGCTGCAATGCCAGCCAGAAGACAACATTTTTGTCAATGAGGAAACATGCTTGGTCTTTAATGTATATATTATTTCTATTTAATTACAGCTGAGAGTCACGAGGCTATGTGTACTGTTCCTTTAAAAATTACTCAGGAAACCATTTCTCTGAGAAAGGTACAATTTCTAAGTGGAAGGCTTGGCAACAATGCACAAAAAGAGAAAAAAGACAGGCTTAAAGGACAACAGACAATTTAGGATAGAGCATTTTAGAGGGGAAGGCAGCTTAGTCCTGAGATATAGTTATCAACAGTAAAATTATTTTAAATAAGACAAATGAGTACAGGCTAGAGGAGGAGGCTGTACCATGGGCTTTCTCATAGGTAGGCACGCAGTACATTCACTTACCATGCAGCTACCTTTCCTCGCTCCTCCTCCACACAGGTACAGAACCTTCAGACAGCTTGTTTCAATGTCTTGAGAACTCTAACTCTCACAATGAATTTATTTATCTTTAGTTAACAGATTTTCCGTCATTCCTCTTCTGTCTCCTGATCACTTCTTGCTACCTTTGGGCCAAATCTTTATATCAGTCTGTGGATCTTGGAGACAGAAACAAACCTCACAAAAAACTTCACACTTTTTCCTCTCAGAGGGAAGAGGTTTAGAGTCTCTCTCCATTCAGGATGATCTCACTAAATAGAGTTTTTTCTAGCTCTTGTCAAGGTAAGCAAGGACTCGGAGTGGGTGCCCACCACCTCTGTGACTAAGAACCAGTTCCCTGGGCTGCTGGAGGCTTGTCCCTGCTTTACAATGTTTAGCAGATGCCTTTGTGAAATGCACTAGCTGTCATTGCTGAACTGTGTGGTGCCGCAAGGTAGGCAGCCAACAGGACACCACAGTGTTCTTTGGGTGGGGAACGCAAAGATTTGCAGATGCAGGTGCATCATCACAGCGTGGCTAAACCTGACTGTGTGGACTTAGAGACACAGATGTATGCAGTTTGCACAGCCAAGATTTTGGAGATAGGAGATCTTCGAGAACTAGGATTTCAACAAGAGCGAAGTTTTACACTGTAAATAGTAAGAAGATAAACAGAGTGTCCATATTTCCTTGGTTTTTATTTCTCATTACAGGCTGCTACACCTGTGCATGACACAGTACCACATCAAAAAGCTCATCAGATGTTACCTCCATCACTACCACTAAGGCATCGATCATGGCAATAATAGGAACAGAAGAAAGCAGCTCCATGATACAAAATGTGACTTAATTTATGTTTATTTTTTTAAATCTGTGGAAAACGTCTGCCTGAGATTCCAGGAAATATGATAATTAATTAAAATTATACAAATATGTATGATTAAATTAATATTTGCCAAATCCAGTATTTTTCACACAGCTGTTCTTTCCCAGCTATGAGATGCAGCAGTTGGCAGCAAAAGCAAGTAGAGAGAGCAAAAGTCCTCCTGTGTAATAGAAATAATGTCCGTTAGCTAAATGGAAAAAAACAAATTGACAAAGGGGAAATAACAGACTAGAAAGTTCAAGAATCCAAATTAGTGTTAACAGTTCAATTTATCTTGCATAATATTACAGTAATTGGATTGTGTCTATCATACTGCTGTTGTGACACACTTGGTTTGCTCTCTTTGTTCCTGACAGCTTCCCACAGAGACCACTGTTAGACGGAGATCACTTTTTAGACTCCAGCATCTCTATTCTCCTTGCTACCACGGCTGAAATGCATGTGGCAGGCTGCACTTACAAGGCTTAGAAGTCATACATACCTGTGTGACCTGGACTGCTGCTCTTTGCTACAGCAACTTGATGTATACAAGATGAAAAATTCTCATATATTAATCCTTTAAGACTAACTTAATGTGCCTATTAAGGGTGTCAATGCATATTTCTTTTCTTGGTGGTTTAGTCATCAGCAATGAAAGGTAAAGGAGTAATTTTCATCAGCCACAGAAGACTGAATATAGGTCACAGTGAGTTCAAAGACAAATAATTTAAGAATGAGAGCCTCAGAGGTAATGCCAAGTAAATCACTATGTCAGTATGACTGATTAAATATTAGCAAAGAATGTGAATTGATCTTAAAAAACAAAAAAAAGCTTTGTATTTTATTATGCTATAAATATTTTTTCTGTCACACTAACATTACATTTTCCATTTTATTGTATTGACCTATGATAAAACTATAATGTTTGCCTCAATAAGGTTAAGCAAATTTTAATTTAAAATCCATAAAAGTGAATCTCAAGTAGAAACAATGCACAGCTAGACAAAATTGTATAACACTAATTCAAAACACTGTATTCTTTTCACATAACTGACAGAATAAATCCTGCAACTCATCCTAAATCTCAAAAATAATCACTGAATTTTATGTCATTAAAGTTCAAGCAAAATTGTCATATTTCAAGTATAACAAGGAAATCTCCAATCTCATTGTCTCAATATTACAGATCAGATGAAAAAAAAAAAAAAAAAAAAGTAAAGGAAGTGTGCTTAAAATAGCAACTAGGAAATGTTGATACAGAATTTTAAAAAATACATCCCTTAACACATAATGCATAAAAATGCAGTAGATATTTCTGTGGTTTTGTATATTTTTCAAAATTTTAAGATGTTCTTTCTAAGCATTAAAGCTCACTAAGGAATGTCTTTAAAAGTTACCAGTTTAAATTATAAACAAACTAGGTTTTATTAGAAATGTCATCTTGTGACAGTGGGAGATAAGAGAAAACAATCTAAGTTGTAACTAAAATAACAGCACTGGTCACTGCAGAAACTGGTTAAAGGGAGAAATGCAAAGACAAATATTAAAAAAATATTTCAGGATTTGCTCTATTTGCAAAGCAAGATTTTTCTAAATACTGCACGTACATATAAGAGAATGTAGAGAAGTTCCATATTTTCAGAGTTTTAAAAGTAGAGGGTTAGGGTTGGAAGCCCAGACTTGCAGTCAGTTTGGAGCCCAAATGGGCCCAAGGCTGTTCCTCTCTGAGCAATATTTGGTCTTGGGAGCAGCAGGTGCGTCTTACCTAAAGTTCAGTCTGGGGTTTGAGCTACGACAGCAAGCAAAGCCGAGGCCAGTGCTAAGGTGGGCCTCTAAAGGGTGTCCCCCAGGAGTGCTGGTCCAACACTGGAGTTGTCTGAGGAATGTTGCAGCTTTTGTGGGGCAGAAAGCCCAGCACAGTTATGTGGGGGCAGAGGAGGCCACATGATGGATCAGGGTCTGGGAAGACCATGAAAGGAGAGTTGGACATTATGGGGAAATAAGGCAGAAAGTGCCTGTGTACCTCTCCACTTCTCCATTCTAACTGAGAGCAGATGGAGAGAAGGAAAAAGGAGAGGAAAGCGAGATGGCAGTGGATGAGCTTTCTAGTGTCCATTTCTAGTGGATTAGCTAGAAATACTTTCAGACTCTCCAGGATGTCTGCTTCTTACCATATATGCACAGTAACCCACCTAGTATTGACTTGTTCGGACCAACAACTGTACGCTAGGATACAACAAATATTATTTCAAAAGCAGCAGCAGCCAAAGGAGGGCAACACAGTTGCAAAGCATCCACATCTATGAAGAATATTCCAGGAATGAAGACAATACATTTCAGATATATTAGGAAGGTCAATATTGACAATGAGAGGGCAAGAATAAGAACAAGAATGGGGAGCTCAGACAAAAAATAAACACATTTTCAAATGAAGAATGGGATGAATACATATGTCAGTACAAATAAAAGGTTATGTCTGCACCACTAGGGAGCAGAGTGGTCTGCACTGCTGTATCACATTTGAAGGAAGGGTGAGAGGACAAATAGGGAGAGTAGTAGACAAAGATAGGAGTGATATCACTAAGGTAAAGAGGAAGAACAATTACAGAGGAAATGAATGGGGAACATCCAGACAATTATTACATTGATTTAGAGTAGAATGCTTTTCCTCATCTTGCACAATTGATCATAGTAAAAATTCCTGTTTTTTTCTTTAAAGAGGCAAGTTGGCCATTTCTAAGTGCTGAACTGTCCACTGTAAACAAACAGTTTTTTCTTATTCTAGCATCTTCATTACTTAGCTAAGCAAGTAAGTCAAAGAGGATATTGCCAGAAAATATCCTTCTGTGGGTTTCTGTAGCTTAGGAAATAAGATATTTAGACAGATTATTCCTACAAAGGAGATATTTAGAGATCCAGAAATATTAACCTCATCAGTTACAGAAAGGAACCACTTTACTGTCTACGTAAAGGTGGACTTCTTTTCTTCGGCAGCACTTGAGCTGGTAAAGGCATCAAAATTCCTCTCATTCTTTGGACATCTCATGAGATTTGTCCAGCCTCAGGGCTGCAGAAACTAACTCTGTGCTTGAAGGTGGAGGTGCACATTAAAAACATGAGCTGAACAATAAGAGAACTGGAAAGCTTACCCAAGCTGCTCTTACAACTATTCTGTAGCTCCCAAGTCTCTATTACTGGTTTATTTATATGGGCTGAGCCAAATACCCTCTGGACATTCATCAACATGCCCAAACTGAACTATTAACCTGAGCTATTCGGGCAATATCTTGACAAACCAAACTTCTAAAGTCTAATTGGAAATACAATGTTATAATAATAATATATTCACAAATTTCACTAAAACTTCACTTTGTATCAATCTACATCCACAATCTGAATACTGCAGTACTAGCTTTCATATTTTCCCTTGATTATTAACATGTCATTATCTGTTAGGTAGATTTTTGTCATATTTTAAATCAAATATGAAATAAAATTTGATTTTTCATTAAAATTATGTTTATCAGCACATAGTACTTAAGGGAGGGATTCTAATTTGAACTGAAGTACTTCTAAGAAGCATTTTTCACATCTTGCTGACAGGTCACATATGAAGACTATATAGTCCTCGAAATGTTTATATTATACATAAATAATCACAGAAATATACCTTGCAATGATTTAGTATTCTAGTGTAATCTTTTTCCGCATTCAACTAAAGGATACACTTAGAATATTTGCACAGTGGTAATTTCACCTTGGATAACTACAAATTCTGAGCTCTAGATCTAATTGTAAATGTTAGTCCTCTAGATCTCATAAATGATATGCAGATATCATTTTTATAATCTAATATTTATTTTTCCCTGTGCTGTGTTTAATCTCTGCTTCATGTTTCTCTTCCAACATTCCCTTAAAACATAGCAGCACTTGACAGCTTTGTATCCTGGGAAAAAAAAAAAAAAAAAAAACCAACAACAACAACAACAAAAAAACCAGAATATTTTTATCTAACCATAAAATGATGCCAGAAATCCAACAGGGACCAAACACCATGTTGGAACAAAAATAGTCCAGAGATACCCTTTCAAAGTTGAGCACCTGCTGTAAAATAACCATCTGTGTTTAACTGTAATTTAATTATAGGTTCATTCCTTTTGTGTACACTGGAAGGATCTCATAGGTCTTCCCCAGTTGGTCTGCAATCAACTTCTGGCATTTTGCAAAAGCAACAGACACGTTCTCTTAATAACAGCTGCTAACTTGTTTCATTCCTGTTTCAGTAAAGGTCTTCTGGGATTTTACAATGGTGTTGAGAAGCAAAATAAAAATTATTATTAAATCTGAAATTAAAAATTGCATTAATTAATCAGCTGCTCTAGAAAACCAGTATTTATTTGCTATCAGATATACCATTTCCACAAAAGCAACACAAGAATCACAGAGCTAAACATTTTTTATTATTATTATTTTTGAGGGGGAAAGAAAAGCAGTATTCTCCAAAGATCTCCAAGCTACCATGGCAATCTATATTAATTGAAAACTGTACCATTCTGCAAAAGACGTCAAAGTAAAATAAAGTGCATAGACATTAATACTTGCTGAAACTAAGCCTGTCTACTAGAGCTTTATTGGAATTAGAACAGCAAAACAACACAGCAACTTCTTACGGGTAGAAGGATCCAGTCAGAGACCCCAAATTTAATTTCAGTGTGAACACTGTTTAACTGTGAGCAACTCATTAGGCCAAATTATTCAAATACAAGCTTGATTTAAGAATAAATTTATTTAAAGGCTATTTAATTGACTATTTTAAATAGTTAATTACAAGATAAAGGATTAACGTCTTACATTTTCAGTGTATCTTTGTATAGTATTTAAGATGCAAATAAATTGTTACCTACCGAACATAAATTCTATGGATGAAACAGCAGCAAGCAGTGCTGAAGCCCTGTGGGAGTCTTGTAATACAAAGTCTAATAAGACAAAGAGGTAACTTCAGGAATAAGTGGAATTGCACCTGAATTCAGCATTGGCTCATATTCAGCCTAGACCCAATCACCAAATATATATTTAAACAAGCTTCCCTGAATGTTCAACCACTAGCCGCCCCATTACCAAGCATTTACATAGATAAGAATAATCGCAAAGATACATTTTCTGTGAACAGAGGCTGACAGAAATATCACCATTAGTGTGGTACAGGAAGCTTCATAAAACACTATTAAAAGCTATTAAAAAAAACAGGTGGTTTTTTCCTCCCCCCTACTCTGCCAAAGTGAAAAAGGTATTCTATAAACTCAGGGACAATGCACAAGCAAAAGACATCAGTGAACCTGGAGCTGGGAGTGGCACTTATGTAATTTCTGTGTTTATGTATTACATTGTGTGTCACTAAATCTCCTGGTGCAAGGTGGTGAATGATTGCCTTTGCATCACTGTTTTTTTGGTGTGGGTTTTTTTCTTATAACATGTCTGCATCTTGACTCCATGAATTTTTTGCCTTTCTGATTCCTTCCCTTGTCCCGCTGCAGAGGGAGGCATAGTGGGGTAACTGAGAAACTGGGAGAGGCCTTAGCTGCTGATCATGGTCAACTCACCACACAGTTCCTGTGGTTATACCTTGCAGTTGTCCAAGTGATTGCCATCCCAGTGCAATGAAGCACTTTTCTATAATACACAACTTCTGCAATAGGAGCATTTTGAAGAGTTACCTAGAAGAGAGAACCCTCTCTTGGCAAAATACATTAACACGTTAGCCATACGGAGCAGCATCTAAGATGAGCCTAAGCCAAGTGCAGGAGGACACTGCACAAAGACAAAAGGAACAAGAGTACAATTTGCTCAAGCTCAAAAAAAATGTTACAGAGAGATAAAAATGGTGGTTCTAAAGAAGATGAAGAGCAGTTAGAGGGCCAGCAGCTTTCTCATCTCTTTTGTGAGTGTTTTTTATGCATCTTTGTCTAGACACCAAAGGAAACACTTTGAGTAACATGACTGACAACCAGACTGGGGCCTGAGTATGCGCCTTTCAAGGAATTTTCTGTGAATAAGGAAGCTCACTTACAACCACATTGCAGTACCAAAGTTTCCATCCTGTCCTGTGACTCCCTACAGATCTCCATCACAGATTAGGGCAAATTCTTACATCCAGGACATAGTTTCAAAGCAGAAAAAAAAATAAAGGTAAATAATTTAAAATGTGCAAGATGTGACCCCAACCATAGGGAGGATACGTCTAGTCTGCCCTGTGAAGAACCAAAAATTGTATTGCATTTTAGACACTCACACTCTGCAAATACTCTGAGAATGGAGGGACTTGTTAGTCAGAGAGGTGGTGAATGGCATCCAGCTTCAAGGCCTGCCCTGTCCCCTAGCCAGTTCTGCTGGTGGCTTGTAGGACTGCAAGAACCAAATAGCTGAAGTTCGAGAAACTGTTGCTGTTTGCATGGTCAGGGTCAAGAAATAAAGCAAGCTTAGGGGGTGGAAGGAGAAAGAAAACACTGAGGAGAGGCAGATGCAGGTGCAGGGTCAGTGACTGGGCTCACACGGGAGAAGTAATGTAGTAGAGAAAGGAAGGATTTGGCTCCTGAACATATGAAATGGCTAATCCTTGCACAGGCTCTAATTTAACAAGTCAGTTGGAGCCAGTCTGTTACCTTCTAAGCTGTTAGATCACTATTCAGAATATATCAAGCTGAAGCCAGAATCCCATCTACTAAGGAAAACACAGGATGCGAAGAGGATCTCCTGGATCATCAAGTCTATTCCTATGTTATCACAGGCAACTGCTTTTATCGCTCCAAAAGCTATTTCATTTTTCCTGCATGTGCTAATACCATGTACAGCAAACCTAGCAAGCAGAATTACAGGGTGGAAAAAGGCTGGACATCCAGAACTGCCAAGGGATGTGTCAGATTAGACATTTTACAGGCCAGGACATAAGTAAAGTATATCTGACAGACTTGCTGGCTGCTGATGACACTTCTGGCATTTACTACTTTCTTCAAGGCTATAAGCTCTCAGGAAACCATTAGAATAAACAGAAAATCTTAGTCTGAAAGAACCTTGAAGACACAGGAGAGGGGAGTCTGAAGTATTTTTTACATTTAACCTCACTGTTTCCCACTGCCCTTAACTGTCTGACACCATAGTTCAGGGGAGTTTATTTGTTTTCCCCTCATTTTCCTCCTAATACGTACGGGCCAAACGTGGACCACAACAAAGAGTATGAACATAACCGAATTTTCCAGCATTTACAGAAGGTTCACAGTTCCATGTTTCATTTATTTCTTCCACTATTTAGTTAACCCTACGTCTTGCGTGAAAAATATCTAGCAAGGTCTGCCTTTCACATTTGCATATTTGGCAAATAGAGTTATACTAAAAACTATTTTTAAATAAGTCTTATCTCTTGTTCTGGTAACAAAGTCTTTAGTATTAAATAAAAGCAAGGATCTGGCAAGAGAAAAATAAATTATGCCATTATTCAGAGAAGCAGTAAGCACACCACCAAAAGCCTAGAGAGTCTGAGCTCATGAAAGGTACGTTGGTACAATACACACAATCCATACGGGGCAGGCTGTCCCGATCCAATGTCGGGGGAGGTTTTGATACGATCCCAAGAGTGAGATTAAGACACAAATGAGGTCAAATGCCATATACCCAAAACTGGGTTTTATTAATAAAAAGGTGAAGAGGGGTAGCGATAGGACAGAATGGCAGGAAAAGGCAGAAATAAAGCAAGGATGAGGGATAGGGCTGCAAGAATAGTCACCACCATGGATCCAGCGGTGTCCCGTTGGTTCTCAGCCTTCAGTTCTTCGGTGGTGGGTGCACACAGATCTGGCTTCGATGGCAGATGCACACAAAGAGCAAGATTTTCTGCTGCCTTTTTAAGTTCATCATACCCTCTGATCAGCATATCTGCTTGCCTTTAGTTTTTTTTTTCCTCTGGTCCAACAGGTTTTGTTGCATCTGGCTTCAGTGCAGGAACATTTGCTTCTTGTCAGTTCATTAGCAATGCACCACACATGGGCTCTGGCCTACACAGTAGAGCCACAAATGGCTACAGGATGGGGCCGACTCAGTACAGGGCTGCCCCTTTGAGGCTTGTCTAAAGAGTCCGGACAATGCAACCGCAAAGAAGTGGGGGGTGCATCCTTCCATACACTCCCGCTTCTCTGGGCAGCATCCCCCAGACCAAAGCACAGGCCGCAGCAGCTTCTCTTGGAGGTTTGCACAGACACAAGCAAGCTTTGAGACTGTCATGTGACATTTCAGTCTCTCACAGAGGCATCTACCAAAGATTTGGAAGTTGTATTCAAGATGAAGAAAGTAATGAGAGCTGTCACTGATAAATCAAGTGAGCAAGGTTCTATTGTGGCATACCCAAATGTTACTAAAAAAACTCACCTTGGCCAGTTCTTCCTTCATAAACATATACATGCAAATGTAACAATTACAGAAAGTGAGTTAACACTACTTGAATTTGTAAGAGGGTAGCATTAACAAAAAAAACCCTCAAAACGAAGTGAAAGGGAAATTCAGATGTGGTCCAAATAAAGACCAGGGAAAACCCAAGAGAATGAGAACTCAGGACTACTTCTCTAACAAATGTTCTGCTGTATCAGCTAAAGTGTTTGTCCATGGCTTAGGAAAATTAAGTGTATTCTTATCAATACATTGCTCCTATTTTAGATCACCTTTATTCAGAAGAAAAGAAATGTCTTATTTAATGCTTGGTAAGGAAAAGTAGATGGATAGTAAGAAACTATGCACCCTAGTTCACGATTTCTAAGTGGAAATGTGGTCAAAACTGTTATCAGTTATATACCATACCGAAATTTTGTGTTACAATTAAATTCTGTTGTATGACATTCTATAAATCCCTCCAAAAAGTGAAACCAGTATGCCACATGGAGGGTTTTAATTCCAGTCTGCATAAAACAGAGTCAGTAAAAGCTATTATCCAGACTGGAGTCTGTGGGGGCAAGCACAGGATGACACATACTGCTCAAAAGTTAATACCACTCAGAAAAATCTATTTTTTTCTTATAACATTGATGCCTATGAATACTTTGGGGAATTCAGTAATTCCCCAGAAACACTGCTCGGAAATTCATTTACACTCCTTTTTGAAACATGTAGAGATGTGAAGTAGGAATGAATGTTTTAAGGAATGGATTTTTCACATATATGTGATTAATGGTGATATAGAAAGCAGAACCTTGTCAGAAAAACAAAAAGAAAATAAAGCAATGAGTTTGCAGGAATGTTAAGCTTATCAGCTAAGAAAGGTACCATAGTGTGAAGACACAATTTATGTGATAAAAATGTAAAATTACAGAATACATGGTTAAAAGTGCACATGAGTTTCTTGAGTACTCAGGAACAATAGAAAAATTATTGCATATGGATTTGGGATAACAGTGAGGTATGCATGAAGAAATAAAGATTTATGCTGCTTTGGAAGACATTAAAAAAATCCCTCAGATTAACATTTGAGTTATCTGGCCGTAGTTTACATATCTTTATTTTAAACTAAAGGAAAAACTATAACCATCAGACTTTTGATTTCTGACTGGTGTCAAGTTTGACTGTCACATTCATAAGCACCTTTAATGAAGATCTACACCTCAAATGTGGTAAAAAAGTCTTCTGATTGAAAAATAATAACAAATACACTGTTTTCTGACAAAATTAATTCCTTCTTCTCTAAAATTCAATTTTCTACATTAATCCATCCATTTAAAATTATTTATAACCATAGCCATTAGCTTTAATTTAATTCAAAACCCAATTCATGCAACCTGTGACTTTGCCACTTGCAGTGACCACCATCCCAGCTATCACTGAGATGCAGCAGAGAAGCCACAGAGAAGAAAAAAGAGTTAGAGAGTTAAATAAACAGCATGTAACTGTAGCTGATGGGCATTGAAGGGGATATGAACACAACAGTTTGCAGTACACATCTACACAGAAAAGTGATGAGGATCTTAATTCCTTCTACCTTTTTTTTAATTATTTTTTTAAAAACTGTTCATAGACAAAAGCCACAAGTACTGTGCTGTGGCACTTCTCACTCCCAGGTAAGTGCACACACAGGGAACTGGTTGGCAGCAGGAACAGCTGAAGTCATGGTTTCATCCTTCCCAGTGTATGACTCAAAACAACAGAATCCCCCATGTTCCCTGTAGGTCTAAGCTACACTTCCAGAGGCAACATAATTAGGTACTGCTTTTACTCTGGGTCTTTTCAATTGGCACATCTGAACACCAAATGTTCATTTTTTATGCTCTATTGATATTCATTATATTGATGTTCTCGCAGTGGTTTACTGCTACAGAGTTTTCCTCAGAATGTCTACTGATGGGCAGATTTTCTCATCTGCTATTACCGCTCTAGAAAAAATAGTGCTCTGAATTAAAGTTGCCTGCAGAAAAGCAATAATACTTATTATATACCTGTGGAAGTTCGAGCTTGCATGTAATCATCAGGTATTCAAATTTCACAGTAGTCTTCCCCACCGTACACAGTATTAATCCCTGGGGTTTTTGTTGGTTTATGATTTACTAGGTGTGGATTAAACTGCTTCTGAAACCTCTTTTTGTTTGTCAAAACACAGATGCATACTGCTATGTTCGAAGCAGAACACTTGCCTCCACTTTCAGTAGTTAATCATGGTCTGCTTATCCAGTGACACCCAGCAGATACTTCAAAAACATTAGCTACAGAAAGTCATTGAATCAAATCACTGAATGAAACTGCATAATTGTTAGATGCTCCGTCCTAACAATTCCTAATTTGCTTTTCAGAAGGGATAGAGAAGGGATATCTGACAATGAGGAGATATATCTAGGTTCTTCACCATCTGAAGAATGGGAGACTTTAAACAGATCACAAGTCAGCTGCTAAAGAATGAAAGAATACTCCAAACCAATAGATCTGTCCTTTGACTGTCTTCACTTCTCTATCATTTCAGTTTTAGTTATGAATCCATCATAATCTTATCTTAAGCTATTTTTTCTTCCCATTCATCATTCTACCACCTCCTGCTCCTCACTACTCATCTGTCACACAGTACTTTTGTTTTTATTGTGTTAGCTGTTGCTACTCATTTTCTTAAATATCAGTGCTCTTTCACACTTTTTCACAGTAGTGAAGTCAAGAGGAAATACTAAATAAAATCTAGTCGTTTGTAACTTAGGCAGTGAAGAACCCTTTCTTTCAACCAAGTATGCACTACCTGACAAGTGATTTTACTTTTTACTTAACACAAAAATGCAGCTCTCAGTTATGAGCAAAGGTGTTACCCATCTCTTCATAGTGTACATGGCAACCATACTTAGCTAAGCCACTGCCTGTACCCACTGAATTTCAATGAAGATGTGTACTTAGACTTAAACAAACACCCTCCCCAAGACCCTAAATCATATTTCTCTACTTCTCTAGCCTTATTTCTGGTTTTTGTAACTTTGCAAATCCCTAGTTACTTTAAGCTCAGATATTCCTTAAGCAAACACCTGTAAGGGACAAACTATACTTTTTAGATAACAACAGTATCAACTACCAGTCAAAATCAGACCCACAGACTTTTCTGACAATATTTCAATGCAATCTTCTAATGCTGGAGTGGATTTGTGGTAGTGGACAACAGAGGCCAAACCCAAATTCATATGTAAACCTAGATGTCATTGCAAAAATCCTGTACTTTGCTCCTCTGGGAGGCATATCGTTGAATACTACTCTATTCTGTGTGAAGCAAAATACATTAATCAAGTGTAATTCTCCATTTTGCTGAAATATCTTCTAGCAAAACTCTTATGGAAATAAGACTGGAATTGAAGTATTCCACAGGTGGTTTTTTGTTCATTCTTTTAGAGCTAAAATAGTACAGTACAGGACAATTTTTACTGTGCCATTAACATTTTCCTTGACTTGTTCTGAATTTCTGAAATATACAAGCTATACTAACTTCCTCAGTGTCACTTTCATGTAAATCTAGCACAAAATACCTCTGATCTCCCTCAGACTTCTCAGTTTCTACTTGTACCCCTCACAGATCCATAGTACTCTGTCAAAAATTCATTAAGAAATGCCATTCATGTGGCATATGTGCAATCCCACCTACAGGTAGAGGGGTTCCTCCTTGAATTGGTAGCAAGAAGTGTGGAACATAGCATACAAGGTAAGTGCCAAGAGGAAGCAAATGAAGGAAACAGGGATGACGTCTAAGACTCTTATGTGTCATAAAAACCCCAAGCAGATGGATAAAACCTTGCATATGGACAACCTGCTTTCTTCCTCTTTCTTTTTTTTCCTTCAGCAGCTGTGAACAAACAAGTCTAGACTTGCTTGATAGCAATTCTATACTCATAAGCAGCTGTATGTATGATAGATTTAGTCCAGCTGCTAAACCAAGTAGAAAACAGGTGTTTTCTTGTAAGTCTGACTGAATAATATAGTAAAGAAGTTTGTAAGCATAATTGAAGATTTAACATGTTTTCGCCTTAGCATTCTTCTTTGAGTAATCACCATTTGTAAAAAAAAAAGAAAAATCTTAAAAAAAAAACCCAACCTCACAAGAGTTTATGAAAGGTGGAACTGCAGTAACATCATCTGCAAACCAGGAAAGACTATGTGCAGTTCTGGTGGTTTTACTGTATTCTTAGTACTAATCTTTTTCCCCAGCCGAACAACACAACCCTGAGCTATGGATCCACAGATCTGAAACGTGCAGCTGCTCCGTGGTGGCATTGACTGGAGGAGCCATAAGCTTACAAAACTGAGCATGCACGCTTATCACAACAATGACTGCCCCCACAGCCTTCCCTTGTCTCTGACTGTACACGCTTTGCAACACACTCTCTAAATTATACAGTTCCACAGCTTATTTTCCACAGACATGGTGTGTATTCCACAGTAACTCAGGTCATATCTTACAGGAGGCTAATGTTATACAGAAGATATTACAAGCTTCTCTGTTACAGAATGTGGTAGAAGATTAGTTAAAGGTCTGCTACTACAGGTTTAAGGGAAGAAGCATAAAATCAGAGTTTAAATGACTGTAGGGAGACAATAATACGTATACAGGGATGGAAGCAATGCTACAGGAGTAAGAAATCCAGAAGACAGTAAAGGAGGAGCCAGGAGAACACCCACTGCTCCACAGAGGTGTCTAAAAATCTGTTTTCATATCTACTCATTAGGTTCCCCCCCAATAGGATTTTTTTCTCTGTAGAGGGGTAAAACCCCTGAATTGGGTAAAGATGCAGGTGAAAATGCATTCACAACCTCACAAATTACACAGTAAATGAGAAAGTGAAATTACAGTCTCAGCCTTGCAGCAGCTCAGTAGTACCCTGGAAAACATAGTTACACATTTTTACAAAGCAGAGATGATACACCATTTTTTTCCCAACTAATTACTAATTATAGTCTCCTCATTTTCTGGGTGCCCAGAAAACGCTACCTGGGCTACATGTACAATCATTCTAGATGGAGTGTTTAGCTTCATAATGTAATTTTTAATTTTTCTGTTCAGTTGAAGGGCTAGAGGTCTTTTTGGCTGTAATAAAATACTGCTTGATAATCACTTCCCCCTCCTTCCCTCTCAACTCCTGCAAAGGAAAATTTTTGTAAACCTCTTAAAAGCTCGGTTATTTGTAATTCTCTCTTTTTGCCTTTAAGAAAGAACTGTGTTTTCTTCTGTTTACACTATTCCCTTAATTTCCTTACAGCTAGGATTGATTAAACACATAATAACTAAACCTTCTCTTGAAAGGCAATTTGCAATGGCTATGCTGCCATGCATTTCGGATTATATTTTTTAAATAACTGTTTCCTCAAGGGTATTACCTAACCTCTAATACCACTAAACATTTAAAGGTTTGCATTTAAGAGTCCAATTTCATATACAAAAATAACTCTGTTTATTATAAACCCAGTCTCCACATTTCAGCTCAAACTGTTCAAACTCTGCCTCTAACATATACTCCTCACTCTCTGATTCTGAAGTTATTTTTTAGCATCAGTGTTTTTGATGAAATATCAGATTGAATAAGACCTCCCAAAGTCTTTTAAGACTTTTATTTTTAAACTATTTCAGCAGAACTTTTTCAGGCTCTTCGCTGACCACAGATGTAGTTCTCATTACTGTTAACTATTCACATTACTTCCATAGACATGATCTCTCATTTTTTGCACGTTACCCTTGCTTCCAATGACAGCCTTAGTTCCATTAGTTTTATTTACCTTTTACCTGAATGCTCAAACATGTAATTTTTTAATTGAAAAACAAATGTAAAAACCTGACAAAATAAAATATAAATAAATAAATTACTGTAACCATGTAGATGATTAAATCAATTGAAAATCTTAAAACTACATTCCTTTTATTACATGCAGTATTGCAATACATACATTACAAATGTCTTATTTAATTGTTTGGCATTTTCACAATTTTTGGTGAATTTTAATTACTAGAGCAATTAAGAACCACCTAGAAAATACTTATAATGAGCTGAAGTCATATGCTTTAGTGTCACCCTGGAGTTTTAAGGCACCTGCCATATGTTCTCTTTAATAATTGCTACTTGTGCTTTCTGAATACAGTAAGAAAATTTAACTTGTAGTAGCTTCTGAGATATATGCACTTGTGACTGGAAATGTGGAAAGAATGTCAAAATGTTATTTCAGTCTTAAGCAGTCTGAGTTAATATGAGGTTATACCTAAGGACAAGGGCTAAATTGGCACATTTCTATGAAAAAGCAGACACCAGATGAAAAATCATCCTTTTAAAAATATATATGAAAAATTAGGGAAACTCTTCTGAGTTTAGCAGTCATAGGGATTGCCAGATCAAGTCTGTCTAATTGGGTTGAATTCCACCTGTAACTCATTTCTGAGTTGTGTTTTCTTTATTACTATTTTATTTATATCAATTTTCATTATTAACACGCTGTGCATCAAGTCCCACAGTATTCACTCATTAAACAATAGAGAGTTGTTATGCTTGACATTTGCAGGTTGCAACAAGCTACATATGAATGTATGAAATTTGATGCTTCTATATGAGCAGAATTTCTATCAATTTTATACCTGATATTTAAAATATCTCAACGTCTAACAAGAAAACAGACAAATTAATATAGCTTACAAAATAGACCTTTAAAAAAAGACCCCCCACATATTATAGCCGCTAAAATGTTTCAATTAAAAAAAAAAAAAAAAAAAAAAGTCATATTGCAAATAAATGGAAATCTATCATGCTTATTAGGGAAGAAGCTGATGACTAAAAACTATCCTATACAACTCATATTCAGCACATGAAGGAAATGTATTGTTTTATATAATTAAACATGTAATTTATTGCATGTCCTGTATTCCAAAACTAAACCCTTAGAGAGATTGGTTCTAAATTAACTGCTAATATAGCAATTTCCTTTTACTTCATTTGCTACCCAATAAATGCAGTAAAGTTTTTAATTCATCAAATCTTAATATTCTGGAGTTGAAAATAGCATCAGCTATTAATTTTAAAGCCATGATAAAATATTTCAGCAAAACTACATGCATTTTCTTGTGCTAAAATCTGGGTTGTACTGAAATAAATGGAGGGTTTGCTAGTTACCTCAGTGGAGCTGGAATCTCATGCTAACATTTAAAGAAAAAAAGCCATCAGTCATAACATATTAAACAGGAGAAGTAAATTTATTGTTATTTTTCTCAGCAAAAACCTCATCCCAGAGTCCATTAAAGAAATCAGCTTTAAATGATTTTAAATCCTGCTCTTCTTCAGGAGCTTCACTGAATAAAAAACATTCAGCATATCTTAGTAATACTGGAAAAACAGCAGGTGCAGTTGCCCTCATTAAGTACAAAACAGGGGTTAACAGATCACCCATGGATCTATATATCTAATCTACATTTTTATGTACACCTATTTATCTTTGTGTCTCTCTATGCATACATATGGGAAGACAACAGAAGGAAGAGTTAGTATTTCTTTGTAGAAACTTTAAAGCTTTCATCGGTAAAAATTGCTAGAGCCCATCCCTTCTGAAAATTTATGAATTTTAAATAGGACATTTCCTTCAGCAAAGAACAAGTGTGTCTATCCCACCCAAGCTAAAACTTCACAGAAGCAACATTTCTAGAATCTTTATATTGTGATGTGTTTTAAAATATTCTTTTAGCTTGATGTTATAAGAGACCGTCTAATTCCCAAGGCTTTGACACCTGCACTCTTAGCAAACCTTTGCCCAATGTTTTTATTAACTCAATTTAATGGAACCTTTTTTATGGTGACCTTAAGAATTTAATAACTCCTCAATGCAAGGACAATACCACCTGCAGGCTCCTCTGGGATTAAACTGTGGTAGTTCAATATGTCTGCTGGAACACATAAAAGAAAATCAGGAAAAAAATTTCAGGAACTACGCAAATCAGTCAGTCATTGCTGAGGTTAGGCATTACGCCTGGCTATGATGTCTGTGCCGAGACATGTAACATAAAACTCTGGATCTGATATATGCTGCAGCCTACTTATAGCTACTTAATAGTATTAATCTAGCTTTGATCATGTCAGATATACTGGCAATTTTCAATTCCAGAATGTCTTCCTTTCTGACAGACACTCTGCATATCTTACAGATACAATCAATACATTATTAGTCAACAACCTGACAAGAGGCACATAAATTAATCCCTTTCTGTCAACCCAGCAGTTTGTACTCTAGTGAAAACTCACCCTTGCAGCATGCTTGAGATTTATCTTAATCCAATTAGGGTAAAATGAACTTTTTTTTCCTATGGCACTCTCCATCTATGTTAATTCAAACCTCTGAAGACAGCTGCTCTGAGGAAATAATTTTATGCTTGACCTTTTATGGGCAAGGTTAAAATCAGTATAGATACATATATATGCAAGGAAAGTCAATGAGATCGCTCTCTCTCACTTCCTCCTTTGATCTCCACTAGTATCTGTAAAGTAATGCTAGAGAACACTGCTGATTTCAAAGTGACAGGGATGTATTTATTTTAGTTGCATAAAGGACTCTGTCAGTTTAGCTTTACACTTAGTACAGAACGTACCTTTGTTTTGCTGAGGGGCAAATTAATATGGAGTGACAGCCCTGTCTGTAGTATTGTAGAGTTTGACAAGCAAAGGATGTTAACAGCCTACAATATGCAAAACCAATCATTTCTTCTCTTTGTGATAGTTATTAGATATAATGACAACAACCATTAAGGAAATGAGACTTGATTAGTTCTATTATCCCTCCAGCAGAAAATATAGGAGAAACAAAAAGTACTAGAGTGCATTTGAACTCTTTTTCGTGGTAACAGAGGGGCAGTTCTGTAGTGATGATGCAGTGCATGCTGAGGTGCCTTTAGTAAGGTAGCACTTACTGATTTCTTTCTCTTACTCAGTTTCTCTCACAAGAATAAGTAATATCACAAATATGGGCCATGATTACTTTTCTTTCATCTACACTTCCTCTAAATAGCTCCCCTGCTCATAACCTAACTTCCCTGGGCTATTTTACATGGCTAAACCCCACTCTATCCTGCTGACTAGGCAGTGGAAGGAGGATACCTAGAAGATGGCTGCAACTGCAGTGTTGCATTCATGCTGCTCACTCAGCTTGAGCTCTTGATTGAAGCCAGGAAGCGAAAAAGACACAGAAAAATGGCTGTTGCCAGCTGCAGTAACAGCCTTCTCCTGGGAGCACCTGGAAATACCCTACTTGTGCCCCTTTTCCTTACTGTACCATCCCACAGCCGTGTGAAATGGAGAGACTGCTTTGCACAGTTCTGGACTGCTGCAGGTTGTGGGAAAGCACTGTTTGCATATGCGTTGTGACAAGGAGCAGGTGTGTAACCACACTGTCCTGTGTTCTTTGGTCCTATCTAGATTAGGTGGAGTATTCACATAAAATGTTAGCATATGATAACATTCCCTAACAACTAAAGAAATAAGAACCAAAGCCTTTAGTTTGTGAAGCACAGTGGGCACTAGCTTCTTTTCCAATCTGGATTGTTTACATATAACAATATCCCACTGACAGACAAAAGATCTGATCTCTGAAAACTTCCTGAGAAAAAGAAGATGAAAACTGCTATTTCTATATCTAGAAAAAGAATGACTTTTAAAGTCATTTATGGGGCACCACAGTAGAGACTGTAATCATCTTAAAATTAGCCCAATGGGTTTCTGAACTGCAGCTTTTAGTTTGTGCTTAGTCATATATAATTTTAAGAATAATTTCTTAAATCTTCACTTATTTTATTTGGAGTAAGACTTTAGTCTTAAGGTTTGCTCCATTTTAAATTTTTTTTGCTACCTGAAACAAGCAGCTGTATTAAATCAGGAAATCCTTCTTTTCCAGCATAATTAAAAAGTATGAAATAATTTTCTCAAACCCTCAGAAGTAAAAATCTCAGCACTGAAAAATACTAAGCAAAGAAATCTGTAGGCCAGAAGTCTGAGTTATGGATGCCATCACAGTACCTCAGTACCCAGTTCCAAATCTTTAAGACCTTCAACATTATCATAGCATGCCTGTGCTATGTATGAAAGGATAAGAATAGGCATTCTGGGTTTGAGTAAAATGTTTCTCTACCTAATAAGTATTTACCTTTCTTCATTAAAATTATATCAACATGCATAACTATGTCAAATGCCATCTCATGGCCCCTTCTCTAAACAGAACTATGTGTCAAATTCGGCTCTCAGAAAAACCTACCTGAAAAAGACTCACATCCCTCTGGCACTAAGTATCACACCATGAAGGACAGGAAAAACACAGAGAAGAGATGAAAGGAATTCTCTTTGAAGAAACATTTCCTAAAGGTAAAATTGTATTTCTCTCTTTTTCCTGTACTTCCTAATCCCAACAAACTTCTTGGCAAGTTGCTCTGTAGATGTTCTCAGACAAGAAGCAGCAAGTTCACTGTCAAAGCATAATTCTAGCTATCTTCAGTGCCAAAAGATTTGGTCATATCCAAAAAGTATAACTTAAAGGAAGAAATTATTATTGTTTGGAAATGTTCTAGACAGCTTAAAAGGAGATAGGAGCTGCATAACCAAAAGCTTTGTGTCTAACAGAAGTACTACTGAAAGGCTGGTCTAATTAATGGTGGCAGTTAGCTATGGCTCAGTGGATTTCCAGTTCCCAACATACTTGATCACATTCATGAATATGTCCTCTTGCAACCACAGAACTACATTAGAGTTTCCAAGAGTCTGCCACTGGACAAAATGTTATCTGAATACAGATTTTCACATACAGATTGATATTTGTGGAACTAACATTTACACAGAAATGCACCTATGTAGCTAACTTATCAGGCCAACATTCCAGATAACAGAACAGCAGGGGTCAACAGCCCACAGTTCAGGAGACTGTACATCCAATTAGGAGTACTTAGACATACAAGGACATGTTACTTCATAATGCCTTTTCTTTCTAGCAGGATGTCAGTGAAATATACCATAAATGCAGTGTCAATATTTTAAGATACCACATGAATAAGCATGTTAAAATTAAGGAACAAATCAAATCCAGTAAAGCCAAATCAAACCATTACTTCTCTACCTGAATCAAATTCTGAAAGATTTGTTGCTCTGGCTCACACTGGCGTGAGCAATGCTACCAGGAAAGGCTGCCCCTCACCGCAGCAGGCACTATTCCACACACTCCACAGATTTCTGGCAAGTGGAGCTAAGCCCAACTAACAGCCAACTTTACTGGAGCCTGCAGCCAGTACTGTCTTTTAGTGTCCTCTCATTTCTTTATCTCATTCGTATACTTTTTGTCTGGACATGTGCTTGTGTATGAAGATGCACATCTTTCTATACAATTGCATATACGCAGCAGTTAATGGTGGAGAAGTATCCAAAACAACCCATTTTTTTCCTGTCACCCCAAAGGGTACCATCTCCTTCTTTACCATTGTGCAGGTAAAGTATGATTTTTCAACTTGTCTCCAAATCCATGATTCTACCAGACAAGCTTAGAGAGGGAAATGAACTGACAGTGGTGACTACACTCTAATGACAAGTTTGGAAGTGGGGACTAAATCTGCAGTTTCACAGCTTTCTCCATCTCAGATGTTATATTTTGTAATGCAATGATTACACATCAGCAACTTGAAAGTGTCCAGGTAAAACTGGAATGGGCCTGGACTGGCACTGAGCCTAAAGAATTTTGAGTATATTTGAATCTGAATCAGAACTGAACTGAAAAAATTAATCATTTGACTCCCTGTTAAAAAAGTCCAAACATTTTTCCCAAATGCTTTCCCTATAATTTAAGTAAACTACAATCCGCATAGAGATGATTTGGTTTGTACATTTCATTGTATTGCAACAGAAAGTTTAATTATACTCTTTTCTCCCCAAGACAGGCTGTACATTCAGAGTTCCGTTTTTGAACACAAAGTGTTTATGTTGTTTCATATTTATGCAAGATCACTTGAAATACCCCTACATATAACCCTTCTAAGCTCTGTAATGCTCTTTCTCATAGATGGCTGAGATTCCACTCCTTCTCAAAAAGACAATTTTCTTCCACTGTAACACTCATGTTCTATGAGTGGATGGGATATGTGAGTTGATCTGCTCAGTGATAAATTTTGGAGGAGAAAAAAAAAAAAAAAAGAATTTGTATTTCTTCATATTGCATTCATTTAGAGGAAGATACTGTTAATTCACTTAGAGGCATTTTTTTCCCTTTCTGAAAATTCTCTGAAAGTCTCTGTTACCCTTCCTTCAGTCCAAGTGCCACCTTCATTACCTAATTTCTTCAGCCCTGACACAGAGCAAAGGCAGGTGGTACTTACTGAGAATTGCATGTACAATGCAGTGTCCCCAGTGAGAGGAGAACAGGTACGTGTCTTCAGGTAACTGTGGCACCCGAGGCCCACAAACGGCTGAAATTCAGCTGGACCAATTTTAGAGGCTGGATATTAACAAGATATTAAGGATTCATATTAATCTGAACTGAACTATTTTACTCTCTAAAACACATATCAGCACTGAAGTAAAACGTTCTCCTCAAGCTGCAGTTTTTGAGGGGGGAGATCGAGTATCCTATCTTTACAGCTTTCCAGGAGGTAAGATGGTATGAATCCTGAAAGTAGCAGAAGTAGTCAATGGGTAAAATTTTGGCACAAGTTTAAATTTTTTTTATTGCAATAAAGTTTCCTGTTTATTGTTTGAAGAAAGACTTTGACCATAATTCTTTAGTATTTTCATACAACAGAGTTATTCAGGTCTCAGCACCAAAACACTGTGCTGCCTGTGTCACAGCAAGAAACTAACTGAAAAGTTTGTTCCAATATAAAATTTTTTATTTTTCTACAGATGCATTGCTACCTTAATCATTTAGTGCTCCTCTGCCTAGAATTGAGAGTGGTTTTCTAATTGGAATACAGACTCTGAGAAATACTATCCTGCACTGAACAGAACTGAGAATCTCACGTACTTGAACGTCAAGAGCAAATTTCACTAACATATAAATTAAAATACCATACAAACGAATTGTAGCAATCACAGGGAATTAAATACCTTGGTGGCAAATAGGAGTCATGAAATGAATTTCAGATACTGGTTATTTCTGAACTAATAAATGGAATGACAAGGGAGGTCTCTCAGTAATACAGCATGAAATGTATTGTAGCAAACAGTTTCATAGGTATATTTTCAAAAAGCACTACTCACAATGGTAGAATTGCTGCATTTCTTAACAGATTTCAGCAATCTTGTGTGTCTTACTAGGTACTTTTTCTGTCTTATATTTGAAAAAGTTAAGTATTACAGATCTTAGAAAAGGACAGGCCATTGTTACTCATTTACACTTGAGAACGATTAGATACATCACTTTACAGAAGAAAAAGAAGAAACGCAGAACCATGTCTAATCTCCTTGGAGATAGCCAAGGCACAATAGACCAGGTCTCAGAAAGGGCAACTAACGCATTATTGCAGGCTTCAAAACTCAACAATGGCTTTTTTTTTTTTTTGTTAATCATTTCAAACCTTGTCTTAGGTTTTTCATCAAGAATAAAAAACAATTAAACTGTAACCATCTTTTCCCTAATGGAATCCTGAACTTCTACTGGAAATTTCTGATTTTGCTCTGTGCTCGGTTAAAAAAAAAAAATACAAAGAAATGTTTAACCTTTTCTTTCACTTCAGTTCACAGCTTCTATAACAAGGTTACTGGAAGAAGAGTTCTAATATCTGAGCCTATGCCTCTGACATACAATAATGAAGGATTTTGTTTGTATGCTACCTGAATGCAAATAGCTACACAAAAGAAAGCACAGTTCGGCCATATTATATCTCTTTTCTTATTTTTAGCTTATTTAATTAAAAGCTTATGAAACTTATAACTCCTCCAATGGGGCAACATTAGGTAGATGTCAAGATTAAACAGATTTTCTGAAGATCAACATGCTAATTTTTTTAGAGAGAGAGGAAGAGAGAGAGGGGAAGGGGGAGGGAAGGGAAGGGGGGGGAAGGGGAGGGGGGGGAAGGGGAGGGGGGGGAAGGGGGGGGAAGGGGAGGGGGGGGAAGGGGAGGGGAGGGGAGGGGAGGGGAGGGGAGGGGAGGGGAGGGGAGGGGAGGGGAGGGGAGGGGAGGGGAGGGGAGGGGAGGGGAGGGGAAGGGAAGGGAAGGGGAGGGAGGGGGAGGGAGGGGGAGGGAGGGGGAGGGAGGGGGAGGGAGGGAAAGGGAGGGAGAGGGAGGGAGAGGGAGGGAAGAGGGAAGGGAGAGGGAAGGGAGAGGGAAGGGAGAGGGAGGGAAGGGAGGGAGAGGGAAGGGAGGGAGAGGGAAGAGAGGGAGAGGGAAGAGAGGGAGAGGGAAGAGAGGGAGAGGGAAAAAAGGGAGAGGAAAAAAGGGAGAGGGAAAAAAGGGAGAGAAAGAAGAGAGAGAGAAAGAAGAGAGAAAGAAGAGAGAGAGAAAGAAGAGAGAGAGAAAGAAGAGAGAGAGAAAGAAGAGAGAGAGAAAGAAGAGAGAGAGAAAGAGAGACTCAGTGGTCTCCTCTATCTGTACTGACAGCATAAGCCCAAGAAGAGCAGAAAAGAAGCAAGAACAAATATTTTTTCATTTTCCCTTCCACTCATCTCTTTCCTCTCTAGTACAGAGGTTCATACTTCATCCTCTTCTGAGGCTAACAAAATTTCAATTTCTGGGTACTTCTAATGAATTTAACATGACATCATCACACCAGAACTCCAATATTTTCTGCTGTGGTGTGCGCTTTTCCCAGGAGTGTTTCTCAAGGATAGGTCAAACCCACAAGATTTCATCAAGTTCTCTCAGCAGAAATGTCAGCATATTATTACTGACCAAGAAAATTTATAGCAAAATAAATATCTCAAGGGTAATTTCTTGTTCTATTAACCAAGAGAATATTATTTCCAGCAAGAAGGCTGATGTGACAGAATACATTTATGGAATTACAAAATGAATGATATGGAGTCTCTAGAAAGATGTTTAAACAAGTGACCCAAATATCAGAGTTCTTGACATGCCAGACAAAACTCCAGAGCTAACATCTGATATGCCGACATGTTTAAAAACCATTTTTCATATGGTTCATATTATTATCTGCAATTGAAAGCCAATTAGTATTGACTAAAATGAGGAACAAATTTCCATCTTCCTGGCAAAATTAATGGATTACTTTTCTATATTCCTTTCTAGAAAGGGTACTGCTTTTTGAATTAAAAAGGAAAAATCTACCCTCACAGTTTAAAGCATTCTGCAACAAACTGTGAACAGCAAGATGTCTCTTAGGAAGGAAAAATGAGAAATATTTTATGATAGAAACAAATAATATATAAGTTTATATTGCTTCTTTATACGTGGAAATCATGCCAATACATGTCTTGCAGAAAAACAAATGAGTATTGTTATATGTATGTTATAGGATTATCATAAAGCTTTTCCACAGTTTTTAGATCCCATTAATAGACATGAAAACAAGTGTTCCTTTGATCATATTGTCATCCGTCTGTTTAACTGAGACCTGTGTAATGACAGCTTAAAAATGACAACTCCGTTTCTTAAGACGGTTCTACAAAGACTTCAGCAAATGAGCAAGACAGAAAGGAAGTATCATTTAAAATTTTGAAACCAGATTTTGTGCTTCAAATGAGTGTGAAATTTTAAGTTGGAAGGCACATTTGAAGGCTCGCTCAAAGCAGCTTCAAAGCGTGATCAGGTTGCTCAAGGCCTTGCTCAGGCAAGTTTTTTAAATCTGCACGGATGAAGATTCCACATTCTCTCTTGGAAACCTGTTCCAGTGCATGAACCAGTTGGTGTCTTGCCTCATATTTTAAAGAGGAATTCTTATTTCTGTTATTTTCCTTCATTTATAACAATGTGTTTTACAATTTTCTAGGACTACTGAAAAAAAGAAAATTAAAGAGACACTGATAAATTAAATCATGACACCATAGGTAAGTGTGAAAAACTTAAGTATAAAATACACAATCAGAAAACCTGGGTTTATTAACTTAATTTCAACGTGCTGTTATTGCAGTGTCCTATGTCGATCTTTACCGTGCCATTTACTTGTTGCAAATGTCAGATATTACAGTGCACAGAATTCAGCTAATTTAATGGTTTAACAGACACTGGAAAGAAACACAGCAAGTGGACAGCTAGCTATTTGCAAAGATATAAACAATCTGCTACCTTTATCCGACTGAGTTTCTCTGATAGCCAAAGCTTAGCAGGATAATACAAACAATTTCTCTCATGGTGAGCTAGGAACATGTACAAGTCTACTATGAGATATTGCTCACAAGAATATGGTCAGCACGCAACTTGAGATGTTCCTTCTATAACAACGTGCCCAGTATGCCATGTCAGTCTTTACACTCTGGGTTCTCTTAGAACCTGCTTTCCCTGAGTGCATTCACCTGATCAATTCAGGAAAATCCAAGAACACTGAAGAGAGGGGACTCTGTTATATGTCCCTATAAAAGGGACAGTGCAGAAAGCAGGAACCTGACAATGATGCATATTATGTTGGGAAGCACAGCAGGTGTCTCATCTCCTGCAGAGTAAAGCAACTTCAAGAGGAAGCAGATGTACGTATATGCTAGTTGCTACAGAGAAGGGTAAGAAAATGGTCTCATCTCCTTCCCTTAAGAGATCGTGGCATAAAAAGATTAGAAGCCCTTAAAAATCAAAGGAAGGCATTTGAAGTATGGTCCTTCATATTCTGAAAGTGAGGAAAAATCTAGAATTTTTATTTATTTTGAGCTCTCCAAAACTAATCACTGCTTTCTAAATTTTCTTTAGGAGTTGCTTCATTTGCCATTGTTTTTATTTTATTTTTGAAATGGCAGGTTCTTCAGTGAACTCCAATGTGTACAACAAGGTAAAGAAATGCCAATCTCAGTCAGAATAGCAAAGCAGCTAGCCTAATAACTAGTCACAAATACTCTGAATAAGTCATAAGAAATGCTGAAAATACTCAGAGAGAGAAGATGATCCTGTATCCTGCTCCTTTTAGCAATTTTAGATGATATATATCTTTAACACCATCAAATGTTGCAAGGCACCAGCTTCCCCAGACAAGAGATATCCTCTCACTGGAGATGTTTGTACTATTAATTTCTTTTGTTTGGGTTTTTAGAGTTTTCCAGCACTAGTGATGCCTTGTCTAGTAATGCCAGCCACAGCAGCCCTGTATACACAGAACCATTATGCTGTGGTGTCAGAATGAGACAAGGTCAGTTAAAACCTGAAGGGATGCTCAGGTCATGAGTCTTCAGATGTAGCAGCATGATCAATGGTACATAGTAATGTGCCTAATTTAAACAAAACCCAAACCCAGAATAACTCTAGAAACCTGGGTTTGTATTCTTATGGCTCCTTTTGCTCTTTTTTATCTAAATTAATTTGTGATTTCGTAAATTACCTGATTTCAAAAGCCTTTGCTCTTTTCAGAGCCATCTCTAACACTTAGTCTTCTAACTCTCTTATCCTCATGTCATACCATATGCTTTTTACAAGCTCACCTTCCTTACCTTCTAACAGCTTCTGTGTTGATTTTTAATGCTAATTGACTGCCAAAACCTGCCTGAACATCCTCATTATTTTTCCCTGTCTCTTCTTTGACAGTTTAATATTATTTTTACTTTATTTTACACTGATTTGCAATCACCTTTAGTACAACCCTTTGGCAATAACTCTTTCACATTTGGCCAATGGTCAACAAACATTGACATGGAACTGCTTTCAAACCAGAAGGGGCTTACCATGCTAGAGGAATGGCTGTGTGGTTGGATTTCCTGCTTTTCTGGCCAATTTCCATGACTGGAGTATTGCAAACTGGTTGCTGCTCCTTTGGCTTGTCCTCCTCCACATCTAAGATGAAAGAAGAACTCACGTCTTCATTTTCTAGTGATTGTAGCAGAATTGTTGTTTCTCTCTGGGTTAAATACTTAAGTGCATTGGCTTTCTTTAGTCAGCAAATGAAAATTCATTCCTTTAAAGCTATTAGATACATAAGACATACCTTGATTTTTCTTACTATAAACCTGTCAGGTGCTGACTTATCCAAGAGGAGAGTGACTAAAAAGCTGTTTATTTCTTCCCTCCTCCCTACTGTATTACTTAGCACAAAAAAAAGACAAGTGACCACACTGTAGATCTGGAAACTGAAATAATGTGCTTCACTGCCTCTAGCCTCCCCAATTACTGCTGAATTTTCAGTCAAGAACCATGACTGATTTTGTAACGCAAATACCATTTTATTTTCTTTAGTTCTTATTTAACTGTGGTTATTTATTCTTTGGTACGTGAGAGCCATTTTTCAGTAAAATCAAAAGAGCAAACTGAACATATTGCAGGTAATCCAGTGCAAAAAATCACAGCATTAATTTAATGAGAACTCTGTTATTCATTTGGCAGATGAGACAGTGGAGTGGCACTGACATATGTAGAACAGAGACCAGTCTGCAATGAAAATACATTGATTCATGAGTGGCAAAGAGCAGCTTAATCTAACTTGCTGATAAAACTGTCACTGATCTTGCTCTCTGTCTGGGATTCCAAGAGAAAATGATGGGAAAGCCATTCTGTGCCATTAATGACAACTGAGTAAAATGTGCCAATGAGAGCTAATAATACACCTGCATGACACACACCATTAAGCAGCGAGTTACAACAGTCTCAAATAACACAAACAAATGAAAATGACATTTATGGTTAAACCCTTGTCTTATTAAGCTGTTAAATGCTCTTCAGAATAATTAATATGTCCTGGAACTGATCATTCAAAAATTTAAACAACTGCTCTGTCTGCTTTCTCCTAGTTAATAATTATTTAAGCCACTACTGACAAGATGTGAAACAGTAATAAGCAGAAATATGCTGAAGGAAATGCTTTCGGCCACAATTCAGAAAGGCTAGCAATCTGAAGAAATAAACAGAAAGCATTTCTACCATCATGAAAAACCACTGCCATAATATTCTCTGAGGTATGTAAATAAAAGGTTAAAAGCAAAGATGAATAGCACCTAAAAGTATAGGAATGAGAAATATATGCAGCTTTCTATTTATCCTTTCTTCTCCCACTGCACAGGAATGATGCATGAATATTTTCTGATCTACTGATAGAGATGTTTGGTTTTTTCTAAATAACAAATATGTCACAGCTGTCCCCTCTGCTCACATGGAGCTGATGCAACATCTAGCTGAAAGGATTTGGAGATACCACTCCCATTTACTGGCCATCTTTCCTATGTCTTTATCAGGAATTGCACGACATTCAGCTTCTTTCACAGAAAGGAAAAAGACAATGGGTTCTTGAACAACCCCTTAAAGGCATGTAATGCACACTTACGCAAAGCCGAACGAGAGCTGTTTGTACTGAATGTATTAGATCTTGGCATATTATGTCTTTTAAAACCTCTCAGATGGAGAGTTTTGACAGGACCACAGATGGACAGCAACCCTCTGTGAGGATAAAATCCTCCTCCATATATCTCCCAAAGGCTGCACTGCCTTCGGCCCACGCAAAGGAGGACACTGTGTCTATTCCTCTGTGAAGGAACTATCAAGATTATAATCTCCTGCTGGTCTCATTCCAGGGGTGGGAAAATCAGGTCACTTACCCTGGCTAAATTTCATAATCAAGATGCCTGGAGATCAGCATCCAAAACAATGAAGGCAGAACACAGCTGGCACCACCAAATTATGTGGATCTAAGAACTCCTGAATACCCGGGGGGGGGTGGGGGCTGAGTCACAAATGTTCCTTAAGAAATGAGACTAAAGCCAATACTGTAAAGACAAGGGCAAATCTCTAATTAAATTATATTCTCTCAAGCATCTTAAACATCACTGCAATTACATTTAATCTCACCCCATAATATATTTTGATTTCTTTTTGCATAACTCTGTTCATACTGATTAATATTCAAAATCTCCTTGCATCAAACAAGATTTATAAACTAAACATATGGGTAACTAAATGCACAATTTAAATAGTTCTAGCACTGCAGTTAGTGCTGTAGTTTTCAAACACTGTTTTAAAACCAATTTTTCTTAGAAATTTTTATTGTGAGAATAATGATAAAATGTTTTAATTAGGAAATCCTACATTTTATTTCATGCCAGATCAGTGCAGACACCATAATGTGATCTTTTCCCTTTAGGTAAAATGATAAATTTATGAGCCTTTAAAAACATATCTTACTGGCTACCTTTTCATTAGAAAAAAACAGGGTTAAAATCATAACTATAGAAATTTCTGCATTAATTTTCAAATAAGAAAAGTAGTCTTACTTTTCATTGAAGCAATTTAGGTTGGTGAGTGTCCTGACTAATTTCTATTTCAGTGGTGTAAATACCATGTAACTCCATTCACTTGAAAGACTCTGTACTGGAATCAAGCAAGCAGGGTACAAAGCTTGTGCATGTTCCTTAAAGTGAAGAGGCAAAATTCAGATCTCTTACTGTGCAGATTCCTACAGTACATAACCTACTAGCTTCTCACTGTTCCCATTTCCAAGCCTATTAAAGTAATCTGTAAGTGAGAAGTGCTTTCAATGACTCTCTTCTTATACTCTTCTTCCATTGCAACATCATCTATGTGGTGTAGTTCAAGTGCATCTTTATCATTCTACCCAAAACCAGTTGCCTTGTTTTTTCCCTTGGCTTGCTCTGTTTTTTGCTTTTGTCAGTCTGCTTGTAGATTCTCTTGGGTAAAGACCAACTGTTAATATGCACAGCATCTCCCTCTGTAATCAGTAGTTCTGAAAGGTTGTTGCTAATGTTCTCAGAGGACTACTACAAATCATGAATAAGTTGGATGCCCACACCATTTCAGGAAAGCTCTGCACCTGGATATTAGTTCATATCCTTTTATTTTCTGCTCTTTGCGCATCAGTTCATACACTAGTGACAAAATAAAACTTTGGTAATGTATACACCATTTAACCCAAAATGATTTTCAGCTGTCTTCCCATTTGATTCAAATGGGTCTTTTTTCTTAATGTTGTGCTCAACGCATTGCATTCTGTGACAAAAAGTGAAATCATCTTGCTTATCTACTTGTTCCCTTCAGGGACACATCTCATTAAAAGCCTTTCTGGTGCAGTATACTCTTTCACAATCCCTCCAAGGAGATGTAAAAATGATCTGATACTGTAGCTTTTGCATTGTCTCAAAAATCAGTACCAGGATTCTTGACATTATTTAAAACAACCTGACGTGGAAGAGAATCCCTTTATTGTGCCAAGTATTTAATGAATTATTAATTAGTCCATTACATTTTGGCCTGCAATGGGAACATAAAACAAGACAAAAGTGCTTTGAAAGATAAAACTTCAAGTGGTCCTGCCTGGCAAGTCAAAAGTTTAGAGCTGCATTTGTATTTACATTTATCTGAATCATTACATTAAAGGGTATATATAAACTGTAGATCTATGGGGGTTTGAAAGTTTATGGTACCACAGCAATGCATAGGCCAGTCAGGGGATTCAAATAGGAAGAGGAAGAAGATGATAGTCACATTTGGATGAAGCACAGCCACAATGTCTAAAAATATCTCTGCATAATGTTGTAAATGGCTTACTACATTGATCTATTCAATCTGTGTTGTCTCGTGAAATATAGCACTTATCTCAACATTTTATCTTAAGCTTGTATTGGTTAAAAGCATTTGGCTAAATGTCTAATATTGCTGATGGTATTTCAATGTCATATTTCACTTTGCAGATTTGCAAAGATAAATGTGCAGATAAATTCTAGGTATTTCAGACTTTGGAAAGCACACCTCGAGAGGCAAAAGACAGATTAGTAACAGAAAAGGCCAAAAGGGTAACTCAGTTTATAATAGAAATACTATGAGTGGCAAATAATTGTGCCATAATTAAAGAAAATAAAACATGTCATCATACTTCTAGGTGAAAAAAGCTGGAAACTAATCACATCTGGCATTAATAGTTCCAGTGCTCTTGTGCAGTATAAATCTAACAAACTAAAGGCTATACTTTTAGAAAGAAAACATTTAGGTGTTCATACTGAGACTTTGCAAGTTCTTTTTCTTGCTTCAATCTCATCAGTTTTTAAAATTTAGATAGAGCTTTAACACTCCTATAAAAAATGCATTTATAAGCAATTCAGTGTTCACAAATTACATTTGCTTATAGTAAGGTCCATGCATTATGTTTCTATAGCAGAGAAAAATCACTGTCCCTGTTCTTGGTGGCAATGCATAAAAAATACCATAAGAACAGAACGTATTTTATACAATTAATGACCTGCTGTTGTCATTGGACTGTTGACCCAATTAAAAAGATCTTTTAAAAACTGCCAGCAACAACAAACTGTTGTTTGCCCAGTTGTATTCTAGTTCCACTTGTTCTAAATGCAATTTAATTTGCAAATGCATCAGAAGGCCAAGACCAAAAATCACATTTAACTAAATCTAAACACATTGTGAAACACGTGTTCATCCTGTGGCCTAATTCTTGGCTTATCTGTTCTGTAAAAAATATGTCTTCAGACTTTTGCTCAGGTTTAATTTGGACAAAACTTTGATTAGCATTAGGGAAATAGGCACAATTAAGAAATTCAAGATTAGCCTAGTATATAGTTCCTCTCAGACTTTTTTACAACTGTTTTTGTAAAAAAAAGTAAAGAATTCAGACAAACCATTTGGGACAGTGTATATATCAATGAGAGATTAAGCTTTACAAATGGTAGTGATGACTAAATGCTACAGAAATGCACTGTTTTAATGAGTTTCCATAAAGATGTTTTTACACTTGTATACTCTATTGCCTTCTAAACATTTCTAAAAGTCTTGGAGCAGAAAAGTGATGTATTAGTATTTCTGAAATTAGTTTACTGGTTACTGACTCAGTTTACTCGAACTGACACAATTTGTTTTGAGAGCTATTAGTAGCTGCACGGCTAAAGAACACTGCCTTATGCCTTTAGACTTGTATCAGCTGTGGCATGAAAAAGCATATTAAAATGGAAGATATATATACTACATATAAATAATTCACTGTCTGCATCACATAGCTCAGTCTGTATTACATGGGTAGCCATAAGTGCATCAAAATGAGGTAAGTTACATATATTTATAAGAACTACCCATAGTATCTTACACAGTGAATCAGTTTATTTCAACTTCTCCAGCTACTTCCAGAACTGACTGAAAAAAATACCAGATGAAGAAAAAACCCCGCTCATTCATTAAATCTCTGGGGTCTCCCATTTTTAATTACCTACAGAACCAAAAGTACATTGAGAGAAATGTCCTAGGACATGTAGGTGCAGAGTTACTCTAACAAGAGTAAGCTGGCACCTTATTACCTTCAAGAACAATGCAGCACCACTGAGTCAAGTACAAAGGAAAGATGACTTCGGAATTCAAATTTGAAGACAAAAATTAAGTCAGTTAGGATTCAGTGCCGAGCTTGGCCAAAAACCTCCACTGTAATCCTTAAAAAAATTGATTAAGGTCCACATTTTGTTGCTGTCGCATTAAAATGTCACCTCACCCCTTGTGTAACTCTACTTAAGCCTTAAGTAAAAAACTTCTATAGATGAAAGTGCAGAAAAGAGTAACTTTGTCCCTAACTCAAATGGGATAGAACTATTACCTGAATACCAGACTTGTCTGTCTTGCCCATTTAGATGGGAGTAGGATAATAATCTATTACTGTATGCATGTGCAGTAGTCAATACAACAAAGTTCCAATCTCTGTTGAGAGACTGCATGTACTCCTGTAATGATATAAAGTCTTCAGGGGAAATAAAAGCTAAAGTACAGAAGATACAAGATAAAACCCTACAGCAGCAATTCCTATCCACTCTGCATAAACAAAATACTACTATTTCTCGTCAACTCTACTGCTCAGCCCAAGTACAGAATACTCAGAGCTTGCAACTAGCATATATTAATAGTTATATTGAGTAGTTTGCACATGAAAATATATTTGTTAACAAAGACAGTAATATTACTTGTAAACTGTTATGTTCAAACTAATTTTACTAAAGCCCTCATGGTTGTAACTTCCTGGAAACAGGCTCCTCTTTATATGTAGTAGGAAAAGAGAACTGAAAATCTTTGCCCTTCCAGTGCAATTTTTTGTTAAAAAAAAATTAAAAAGCCTCTTCCTAGAGAGGAAAGACATTCACTAGCAGTTACAAACATTTCTGCTTTTCTAAATAATCCCCAAATACTAAGAATCACTCTTAATTTGCAAAATTAAAAGTCAGGTACAGGGCAATATTTCCCAAGCAGATGGTACAGCACCTGGAGATTCTATTCCCACTAGATGGTAACACACACATGCAAGTCACGAGAGTCAGTAAGTCTCAACAAGTAAGGCAACAGGCTCGACTTTGTTCACAAGCAAATCACTACGAAGGACACCATTACCTGAAAATGCCCACTTGTGCTATAATTTGAAGAAATATTTCAAATCTCATCCTGACTCATAAACTCTCAACGAGTTTATCACCTGCTACCTCCATGCATTATAGCACAACCTACTCTCTCATCTTTCCTGACTTTCTCAAAGTGCCCTGAAGTTGTCCAAGAGAGTGCTCAGTTATGTGAGCTATTTTGGTTCTGTAATTCCAGTGATGCCATAGCCCTGACTACCCACAGACCTGTGCATGCTTTCCTTTTAAACCACACCTCATCTGTGGGTTTGGTCTCCAGCCCCCTAAATTTAAAGCTCTTATGTCTCAATTTATTTCTTGCTGCTGCTGAAAATTCAAAGTAGATTTTTATTCCCTGGGCATATGAAGTGTTCCCAAAGTAATAGTCCTGTCTGTACGCTGCTCCAATCTGGTGAAGCAGTGGTTGCTGTCATCCAAAGGAGAGCAGCAAAAATATGCAGCCCTGGCTCAGCATATTGGGTTTTTGTCTGCACATGCAATATGCCCAGAATTATTCTGTTTTTCTTAGTTCCATGTCAGTAGCTTTCTTTACAGAGAAAACCTGACAATTTATTGTGTCTAAGGAATTTTACTTCAGGATTTCTGCTGCATCTAGTGTCTGTATAATTCACTTACGTATAAAATCCAATATTATCATCTTCATGTTAATATTTGCTTTTGATATTGCAGCAATCAAGCATGTAACATGTAATTTGCATCTTATATGGTCAGACAGGCTGGAAAGGTTCCCCCCTCCTCCCAGGTTATCTTTCTGATGAGGAATTTTAAAAGCTGCATTCTGAAGACAATAAAGGACAATGAAAAAATATTTCCCTTGACTAAAAAAAGCATCATGCTTCAAACACTAATATCTGACATGCTTAGTTCTAATATCTGACATGCTTAGTTCTCAGGAAGACAATACTGGAGAACTGAACCATTTTCACAGAATGATACACTGTAAGAATGGCATACTTAGCCCAAGTTAAACATAGAAGTAACCCTAATTCTTTCATTAAGCACCAAACCAGGGAAAACCACAACTTAATCTCTGACATTTCCTATTTATCTTGTAAATGATGGCTCAGCAGGGAGACTTGCTACTTCTCTCCTGTAAATGTAACTTTGGAACAGAATGGGCTCAAGTTCTCTCCTCTTCTCCCTATAAAGCTGGAATAAAATAACTAGAAAAGTACCAAATTTTTATAAATTTACAAAAAATCCTGAAGGAAATTGACTAAATAAAACACAATTAAAAAAAAAAAAAAAAGAGCATCCTCTCTTTGCAGTACTTGATAAAGTTTTTTGCTTTACATTTCTCATGGAGTAGTTTTCAGAACTGAAGCAACCCTTTGTAAACTAATTCATTTGCTCTATCTCTTGTATCAAAGAAAAATTCTGTATACCTCTATCATTAGCTGAACTCTATGTAGCTATTACTTACACTTTTTGTATGCATCTGTACTCACTAGATCAACATGTATCTTAACTTAGCAATTATTGCCATTCCAAATCCATAACCGCATGCTGCTGCTAAGGGCAGCCTATGGAGTGTTTTCTCACTGAGCGGCTTTTGCACACGCTTACAGGTCTCAGGACATTAGGGACTGCTCCCACTATTGAAAAAACCACATGCAACAGTACAGGAAGACTCATGCAGGTAGCAGCACGCACCAGCAAGCACAGTTACATTCTTATATATTTTCAGATAGCTCAGATAAAATTAAGTAAATGGAGTTTAAAATATACCCAGCTGCATCGTGTAGGTGTGGCAACATTTGTTGTTTCAAAACCTGAGTTCAATCTTTCTAGCTGCTGTTTTTTTATTCAGGCACGAGATTCTAAACAGAAGTGTATATGCCAAAACATTACAGACAAAACCCCAGAAGATTTCAATTTGGAAATGCTGCCACAACACATCCACATCGTTGTCTTGACACTCATCTTCTCCTAGTGGAAGAATCTAGTACTTCTTTAAAGGACTCAGCTGAAGAGGCAACCTGACTCAGAGAGGAAGCTTTATATGGTAATCTATTTAAAATTCATCAACCAGAGCTAATTCTAGGTCTATATTGACAAAGATTTTCAGTTGTTTGCAGAGCACGTTTGCTGTTTTTCTTCAAAAAACTTTCACTAGTGGTCAAGATAAATTATGTCTTTAAAATTATTAACATCTTGAATAAAAACCTGTCTGGAAGCCGTGAACTAACTAGTTTAGCTTGCAGTCAAATGCACTTCATCTTACACTAACAAAGTTTTAGGTCAAACTGGAAAAAATCTCCTGAACTATGAACTGTCTCTCATCTATGCCATGCAGAGAGGTCTGGATTGACAATACTGGCAGATTTCAGAAAAGTGACAGCATCACTGCCACTTTAAAAGGTGCTCGAAATGCTACACTGTCTGAGCCAAAGC
The DNA here is from genome assembly GCF_965140245.1 of Athene noctua. Classification (NCBI taxonomy): domain Eukaryota; kingdom Metazoa; phylum Chordata; class Aves; order Strigiformes; family Strigidae; genus Athene; species Athene noctua. Next base: position 23,301,809 of record NC_134041.1, read on the forward strand.
CAGTGAGGAGGATCAGTCAAGGCAGACAGCAGTAACCCATCTATAAAAAGTGCTGTTGCTGGGACCAAATGATACCTAAACTGCATTGGCATGCATTTTATTTCCCAAATTTATTTCCCATGCTTTAAACTTGGTCAGTGTTAGAAATCTAAAATATGTTGTTCCAGTTCATCTTAAGACAGCCTCTTCTCTTATGCAATAACACAGAAGTCCTCTGGTATCCAAGACAGAATTCCAAAAGGTCAATACAAAGAACCTACATGTCTTTGAAGACTCTCCTCTAAAATTTAATGTGCTATAAAATTTCTTTTGAAAAAGTTTGACATTCCAGTGTAAACAATTTAGGACATTCTAGGTAAGCATTCTAGCAAGTATTGCAAAAGCTGGCTTTTACCCAAAAATAATTTTCACCTATTCTCCCTTTGGTATAATTTAAGTCATCTCTTAATTCCCTTACATGTAGAGAAAGTGTAGTTGCTAGCATGGATGAATCAGTTTTACTATCTGAAGATACAAAAACTATGTATTATTATAGCATAAATGAGTAATTCAGTTATTAAGTGGTCATACAGGAGACAATGCCCTTAACAGAATTACTTCAGTTTTACAAAACCCAGTGCAGAAAGCAGATTGCAACTTTTCTTAAACTCTACAATAAAATCATCTGAATCCAGATATAGGATCATTTTCTTCTGTATCTAGACATTAGAGGCTGTACCCATCATTTATACCTGTTATAGATGCCTGTTATTATAGCAAATGCCTTAATATTAAGAGATATAAGGGATTTATATTATTGAATTACTTTTGAAGAATTTTCAAGAAATTTCAGTAACTGCCTAAAGCAATGAATAAGGTAATTTTATTACCATCTCTAAGTTGGGTTTTTATGATATCTTTCTCTTAGTACCTAAGAATTTAAAGCAGAGCGGAGCTAGGTAGATGTACAATGATAGGTGAGATGTTGCAAGGAGATACCAAGCACTCTAACACAGACACTGACATTTAGGATGAAATACCCCTAGTGTTGTCTGCAATGTGCTCTTATTCTTAAAGTCGCTCTGATAATTAAAGACCAGTTATGTTACCAGCAGCTTTTGGTCCTGACTGAGCATAATTCAGAAGTTCCTACAAAAATCATATTGAAAATATAGGTGGTTTGGAAGAGCAGTTATCTGCAGTGACAATATATATCATCTATTGTCTGTTTATCTGAATTTCATTATACTAACCCTTTGAAAGCTCTTGTTTTGCAGTGTTAGGGGCAGGCAGAAGATAAAAAGAGTTCTGGTAAAGTCAGCAGAGGTTTGAAACCCCACTGTCTGTAATGACAGCCAGATCCTTGTGAGGTCCTAGAAGAACCACATATTAAACCATGCAGTAAAAATACAGATCTGTCTTACCTGAACATTTTAAGGAGAAAAACACAAAGACTACATGTCCCTACTCCTCATACCACACTGAACTATTACTACCAGACATGAAGAAAATGTGTCAGAACACATCAGAAAGAACATGCTAACTTACAGAAAAGAATTAAGATGCAGCAAAAATTAATTTCAGAAAAATCTGTGCCTTTCAAGAATCACATGAATTTAAGGCATTGTATAGGCAGAATTAAAAGACAGCACAAATTCCAAACATGATCCAATACATGAATTAATATGACACAAGATAAAATGTCATACTACTAAGTGATGAGAGATTAATGCTATGCAAAGACAGAAGCCATCTAATCTTTATTACGACGACAGATCTCAGCTGCAACCATAAAAATCCACTGAGATCTATAGCTCTGTTCCTGTACATACATATGGAGAGAATCAGTCTACTACAACAGAAGCTCAAGATTTCAAAATGTTCAATAACCACTCTGCTATCTGTCATCCTTTGTATGCAAAAAGTATTAAGATCAAAATAAAAATCTACCCTGTATTTCATGTACCAAGAACACTATCAACTTTAATTTGATAGTTTTGTGGATTTTTCTATGGAGTTCAATGAGAATTGCTTTAATATGATTTATTATGGCTGGAGCCTTCTATGTAATAACCCAAACAATTACTGATAAGCAATCATGAATCAGAAAAATCTGTCTTTATCTACTCTAGTGCCCCAACTTGTTAAAAAAAATTCATTTTACAGCAAGTAATCAAGAGCTGAGAGTGGGATAAGACTACTAGACCTTGAGGAGCAAGTAAGATTTTAGATTTTCCAACTCTCTATGAAGTATTTTTAAGTTTTTTTTTCAATTTTTAAATTCTAAATAGAAAAGGGATTACAAAAATAATCATGAAAATTAATTAGTTGCCTTTGAAGTTGACTTGAGAGCCTTGAAATCAGAAAGTTACATTAGTGTAATGTAATGAATGTACATGTAATTTAATGTAATTAATGTAATATAATTCAAAATGTCAGAGCTTAAGTAAATAGTGACAAATCACAAGTTTACTTATAGTACAGTAATTACTCTTATTTATAAAACAAGAAGTTTTTTATAAAACCCTCATTTGAGGGTGGTTGTAATTCTAAAGTCAAAACATAGAAAGCAGAAATTTAGCTTTGGATACTCACACATAGGTATAACACTTGAGGACTGATTTTTACTCAGCTCTCTACTGTTTTCGAGATTATCATTCAGCAAAAATGCTGAACTACTTTATGGTCACAGTTTTTACTGAGAGAAATCTCAATAAAAGAACTGTAGCTTTTATCTGGAAAGGGTAAGAACCAAGTCATGTTGATCACAGATGGTAGAAGATAAGAACTGAAAGTACTTGACTAGCAAATTCCTTTACCAATGTGCATCTTTTTAAAGTAAAAACAAATCACGATGAGCCGATATAACCTTTAAATATGAAGAACCTTCATAACTTAGATTAAAACGTCATTTCAAATTAATGGGAAAACAGTCTCTTCTCACTTATCCATCTTCTTTTACTGCAAAATTATACTCATGCACTTAAGCAAGTAACTGATTTTATACCTATGCCTGTTTTTTAACTGTGACACATGATAACAATTTTCCCACTTGGGCAAGAGCTGTTGAATTTAGGTTGTGAGACAGAGGATGAAATTCTGCTCTTTTGTTGTAGCTGTGTAACTGGATATCAGAGTTGTGACTGCATGCACACCCAGTGCACTTAATTCCCTGGATGGTCCAGAAACTCTCCAGGTAGTCATCTACACAGGTCAGAACAGACCAGATGGAGACAAGAATGAAATCCTAGCTGCCCTCAGGAAAAACGATTTGAATAACTGCTACAAGGATGTCTCCAGGAGGGACTTTTGGAAAGTACTGAGCATGCTACCCTATGCAAAAAATTCAGCAACTTAGGGGTTTCCTTAAACAAACTCTCTGCCCGTGAGTGTCTAACATGGTCCCAAAGGGTAAATTGAATTATTTTCATCTTTGTGCTTCTGCAGCAAAGCAAAAGCTAGCAAAATCTCCTCTTTGAGGTAATACTGAAATCTTTCAGAGTCCTTCAAAATATCTTCCCAAGTCTTTTAATAACATTGTTCTAAAGGAAACACAATATGTCTCTGAAGAATGGACATGAAGGGTTTGCATAGTCACAACTTTAAATTTTTCCAATTGTACCAGTTGCTAATAAAAGATATTGCATCAATCAACAATTCTTGTCATGCCTACATCCTTAGACTGACAGGATTATACCAAAGCACCTTTAAAAACTCTTTTTACAGTAGATCTAGAAAATAATTTCTGTGTTATTGAAGTCGGGATGTGAAACCATTTGCTAGATAAATGTCCTCTCAAATGAGAATGGCAATTCAACACGGTAGAACCAGCTCTTGTACTGAAAAAACTTACTTCCAAATGTGTGATTGAAAATAATGAAAAACCTAAAAAAAAAAAAAAAAAAATTAAAGGAGTTTGGGTTTTTGTTTTTTTGTTTGTTTTTGTTTTAAACACACATATGCTAAAAGCTTTACCACTTCTGTTATTATTTGGGGTCATTGAACAGCTGGAATTTTGCTTCATGAATTCTACGTTAAATATGCAGATCCCAAGCAGTCTTTTATCACATGTAACGTAAGCAATAATATTCCAAACGTATCAGACACGAAAGGAAGTTTGTGAGCCTTATTAACAATTCCTAAAAAAAAAAAGAAAAATCTGTAGCTTTTTTTGGCATTAATTTTTATATTCATGAAATTGAGAAGCTACAAGGACTGATAAAAGTGAACAATTACCTAATATCAAAATCTCCAGCTCCCACTGGAGTTCTGACTGGAAACTCAACTGTTTTTTTTCCCAAGTCAAGAATTGAGGCTAACATTTCACTATACATAAATTTTGTTATGCCAATTAGACTGCAAGATCACTAAGAATTATTATGAGAAATTACAAAAACAAGCAAGTAAAAAAAAACCCAAAACCTACTCTGGTATCTCAACATAGTCTTAATATTCCAGAAAATTGTCCATCTTATATAGATTACTGAAACAAGATTTTATAAGCACAATTAAATGAGTATATGGACACAATCTGAAGTGATAACATCAAAAAAAAAAGAATGCTTGTTCATATTTCTGCCAAATTTCCTCTTATGAATTCAAGACCCTAGCATTCTTTCATGGATCAGTTTTAGACTTCCAAAAGCTCACACATTATCCATCATGTAACTGTTTTCCAGTTAATGAAAATGTGTCAGTATATGGAATTTCAAGCATAATGTGAAGACCATATTTTACTTAAGGTATTACTGAAATGTGTAGGCAAAAATGTTGATTATTTCTTCACAATGTAACTTGGTTGTCCTGGTTTCAGCCAGTATAGAGTTAACTTTCCTTGGGCTGAGAGGGAACACCGCTAAAGGGCTGGACCGGATCGGTCACTGAAGTATTCCGTATTATGTGACATCATGCTTGGTATATAAAGGAGACACGTGCTCTCCCATTTCCATTTTCTGGTCAGTGCAGTGGGATTTTTGGTGAGGTTGGGATTGCTGCTGGGGGCAGGCTGGGTACCGGTCACCAGCTGGTGAGCGACTGGTATATTACCCATTTGGACTTACTGTTTTTACTGTTATTTTGTTACAATTGCTAAATATATTTATTACTCACAGAATTGTCTAGGTTGGAAAGGATCTTGAAGATCATCTAGTCCAGCCATTAACCTAGCACTGACAGTTCCCAGCTACACCATATCCCCTCAGTGCTATGTTGACTCTTAAACACCTCCAGGGATGGGGACTCCACCACCTCCCTGGGCAGCCCATTCCAACGCCTAACAACACGTCTGGAAAGAAATACTTCCTGAAATCTAGTCTAAACTTTCCCTGGTGGAACCTGAGGCCATTCCCTCTTGTCCTATTGCTTATTACTTGGTTAAAGAGGCTCATCCCCAGCTCTCTGCAACCTCCTTTCAGGTAGCTGTAGTGGGTGATGAGGTCTCCCCTCAGCCTCCTCTTCTCCAGACTAAACACCCCCAGTTCCCTCAGCCGCTCCTTGTACGACCTGTGCTCCAGACCCTGCACCAGCTTCGTTGCCCTTCTCTGGACACGCTCAAGTCATTCAATGTCCTTTTTGTAGTGAGGGGCCCAAAACTGAACACAGGAATCAAGGTGTGGCCTCACCAGTGCCGAGTACAGGGGTAAGATCCCTTCCCTGTCCCTGCTGGCCACGCTATTGCTGACACAAGCCAGGATGCCATTGGCCTTCTCGGCCACCTGGGCACACTGCTGGCTCCTGTTCAGCCGGCTGTCAATCAACACCCCCAGGTCCCTCTCTGACTGGCAGCTCTGCAGCCACTCCTCCCCAAGCCTGTAGCGCTGCTGGGGGTTGTTGTGGCCCAAGTGCAGCCCCCAGCATTTGGCCTTATTGAAACTCATGCAGTTCATTGAACTACAAATTTCTTTTTTTTTGTTCCTCCCCTATTTCTCTGGGAAGGGTTGGGTGGGAAGTAAAGGACTGGCTACATGGTGATTGGCTACCAGCCAAGTTCAAACCAGGACACTGGTTTAGTTGGAATCTGCTCATTTGATCCCTAGTTTGATTTTAAGAACCTAATAATACCTGAAGTTTGTGAAAAATCTACAATATATGTCTATGAAAAATGCAACTAGGTTTCTGAAGTAGAACTTTTATAATATTGTTATGACTACACTTTACATCACATAAATCCATTTCCACTGCAGCTTCCATTATTTCAGGATTACAGTCAGCATTTAGAATTTAAAAGAAAAAGAGATCTTCAAACCTACGCTTGACGTGTGGACTAAATTCAAAGGAGAATTTGAATTTCAAGTGCACCAAAGATTTTGTATTTTTTTACAACTGTTTTTTGGGGTTTTGTTTTTTTTTGTTTCGTTTGTGGTGTGGGGTTTTTTTGTTTTTTGTTTTGTTTTGTTTTTTTTTTACAATGGCTGCAAATAAATTCTGTTGAAAACAAAATATTTTCCTAAAAAACAGTGGCCAGAAATGTACTTTGGTTAATTCACCTCTTTATGAAAGGGTAGAATATGCTAAATTAACATCTATTTGAGATGACACCAAAGGATGTAATAATGAGCTACAGGAAAAAAAGTATTTCTATATCTGCTGCATTTCTCTGCAAAAAAAAAAAAAAAAACAAAACAACATTGTATTTTTTCTCCTCTTTCAGTTTACAGGTAGATGTCAAATACGGTTAACCATCGTTGATCTTCATCTACAAAAGATTGAGTTTAAATTAAGGTCAACTAAAAAATCCACAAGAGGGAACACAAACAAGAATTAACAAAGAGAAAGAGTAACGGAATAAATTGAAAAATTAGCATCTCACTATACTCTACTTGATTTCGATTCAATTTACAAATAACATAAAGGAATTTAATGTAAAACAAGAGCAAAATTATACAATTTAGGTTTCAGAGATATGTCCAGATTTTGATTTTTCCAAACCCATCTTTCCAATAAAAAGAAAAATACTCTTAATTGGCACCTTAAAAACTCTGTTTCTACAGATCTTTAATAATCCTTCATGAAACACAAATGACAGTTTTATGTAAAGGTAAAAGAGCACATTTTAAGAAATTAATTTCCAAAGTTACAATATATTATTATAAGAGTAAATTTAGTGTGCTGAATACTTGGGGAGAAAAACAATTGTTTGGTTTCAGATTGTCAGTGAACCTCTTGCTCCAGTAATTCTTATTTGCAATTCCCACATGAATCAAAACAATCATATTTCCAAAAGTCTAATTGGAACACATTTCCTGAAACTTGACTTATTGTCCTGTGCATCTTCTACTCCTTTGATAAAACGCTGGAAAGAGCGTTTACAAATTGCTAATTTCTATTTAATACCACCCTAAGAACTGTCACGCTGAATTTACATTACATTTTCTGTGCATGCTATTACAGCTGTAGCATACCAAATGCCAATACTACTAGCACTGCAAGATTAAGTTCCTTCAGGATTATTTCAGTCAGAAAATACCGTGCCTCTCTGCATCCATCACATTTGCCAGCATACGTTTCTTATCTTCCTTGGTCCTAACTGGACTTCATGCTGAACTCCAACATATGTTTCCAAAATCAATATCATTAGTTCCAACTGTGCTGTCATAAGATCAGTCTCAGACTATTATTTTAAAAAAAGAAAATCAATTTTCTTCCATAACTATTTATTTCATCAAATTATCTGAGTGTTTTACAACATCTGAGGCATATATCCTCTATAGTACAAACATATTCTTTTTTGTCCCTTGACTTTAGGATGGGATAGAGATGTTAATCACTAGATCGAATAAAAAATGCCTATAAAACAAGGGATGAAATTTAGCTATGTATCCAAAATCTAGAACCCTGAACACATGGTTCTGAGTCTTTCAGCGGAGAGCAATGTAAGGATATGGCAGAATTCACTTTTGACTGCAACACAAATGCTGAGCTTCCTAAACATTGTATTTTGTTTAATAACCAGCAAATAATGACAGAATGATGCCAAGTGTCCTACCTCTGAAGTATGAGGTAGGATCTCTCTAACTTAGATGTGCACACCTCCATTTCCTCTAAAACCAGGTGCCTATTCCCTCCTCCTCTTTAAAAAGACTGAAGGAAGAGGCATTTACCTTTTTCAGGTGGCAGTACTAAGTCTAATAATTAGAACACCTGTATAGGAAATAGGAGCACCAGAAATCATTTCCTCCTAAAAAGATGAGCAAATATTTTCCTGTTGTCTATCATCGCTTGGGTGGGGGCAATTCAGTTTGTCTGCTGAACATAAAAAGCAGATGACAAGTCAATGTAAAATTGTATTCATATACTGAAATACATTCATTCTGACATGCAAGGTTGGTTTGTTCTTGTAGTTTTGCTTGGGCAATTATAGAAAGATAGGAGAAGGACAAAATACATTTATGCCTTTTTCCACAGAGTCTCTGCCACAGCAAATGTGAAAAAATACCTATTGAATGTCTCCTGCTTTAGCCACAAAGCATATTGAATTTTCTCTGCAGCTCAGTGGTCCTAAAGGAACACATCCAAATGGAGCACGTTATCGTTAGTCCCTTAATACTGTATCAGAGGTAAGGCTGGTTGAAACCAAGCTAGTTTTTATTTCTCACTGGCACACAGGCTCTCACACTTAGGCTGCTAGACAGGACAATTTCTTGTCATTTTCAATGTGTCCTTGCTAATGCCAATGTCAATGTTTCTCTCAAATTCATCAGAATTATGACTGGTATAGCCCTGTAAATATGATTTTTTACATTGCCAGTAGAAGGCCATAGGTTTGCACCGTCCTGGAGAGCAGGGCCCCAAGAGCTGTCTGAGCTTGTGTTGGCCAGAACTGGTCAGGGTTTGTTGTCCTGTGTCCAGTGACCTTGTGGCTATGGTCTCCCTGGCTGTAGCTTCAGCTCTATTAGTGCTAGAACTCAGAAAGGACTGGCAGCTGCGTGTCAGTGGGTGACAATCCACAGCCTGGTATCAGCTGAGGCTGACACATGGGCAACTGCCAGCCTGTGGCTGAGATCCATTAGGAAGGCAAAAAATAATAAAAAAATGGATAAACACACATAGCCAAGACTCCACCCTCCCCAATGTACATTAAACATTTTTAACAGAATATGTCGCTTGGGAGATTGATACAGAGAAATGATTACTTGGTTTGAGATTTATTTACTTATTTACTTATAGAAATCTGCTTAGCAACTTATTTACTTACTTATAGCAAGTTATAGTATTTTTTTAATATTGCTAAGTATCCTGCTTGCCCAGACTGTTCTGTGGAATTTTACCAAGGACTACTGTTCATCAAAACAAAGCACTCCACTGTGAAAATCTACTAAGGATTACAAGTTCAGCAAAATATTACACTTTTGTCCTTGAGTAGCAGGTGGCTCTAACTAGTTGGAATTTTGCTAATGAGTAAAGATAGCCATATATGAATGGTAGAGGTTCTATTGGTTCTCTTAGATAAGATAGAAAGTAAACCGTCTGAAAACCACTCTTGTTATTCAAGAAATTGGCCAAGAGAATCTGCGCATGCTCCGGGGAAAAAAACAAAGTGAGAAAGACCATGAGCCTTCATTGCAAAGAACCCTGAAGACATCCACCAGGAGGCAATGCGCAGGTGGAAAGATGACATAAACTGTTGACATCAGCCTTTCAAACTAACCCAGCCTTACTCATGCATATGTATGTTTGTGTTATGTAACCCAATGAATATGGAGATCCACACTCTATACATTTTTGGTAAAATATGGATATCCACACTCTATACATTTTTGGTAAAATGTGCGGTGGGTGTGCAAGCTTTGTGGAGAGATCCCCTTGCACCCCGGCGCCAGAGTAAACATACCTGCTTTATAACTCTATTCGAGTTGTAGAGCCTTTTATTTCCGTGAATCAAGATGTAGATTCTTTTATTGGGAAACCAATGAAAGCAAGTTAGGAAATGTTTGTCTTTATTTTCCTTTATCTCCCCTATCTCTTTTTAAATGTCTGGTCTGTATTCAGACTCTATTTTCTATTCAAAGAACATGAAGTATAAGGAGAAGCAAGGGGAAGATGTACAATATGCCTTTGCACTTCAACTTTGTTTCCATTAAAAAGTTACTGGAGAGAAAAATTGAGACTCTTAAATGCCCTAAGTTACCCAGAGACGTGACTGTTGGAATGTGCCATCCTGTCCTGCCCCAATCAACTAGGGCAACTTCAAACCTCCGAACAATTTTTTTAAAAGGTTCTGTAAAGCTTCTTTCTTTTTTTAAAATCACAAGAGGATTGGTCAGAACTGGTGTCATCCTGACTTTGTAACAGAGGTTCACCTTTCAACGCAAGGCATTCCATGTGAGCCTAAAGTCTTCTCATCACTGGATCAGATGCTGACATATCTGACATAGCAATTTTTGTCTCTCTAGATTGTTATTAGCTTATGATAATAAAAGTAAGAATTATGGTATGCCTCTTATCTAATGATACTTTAAAATTACACAAATGTCTTCTTTTTTTGTAAGATGCAACAATCATATTTACCACATATTCTAAACAGAATAGCATTTGTGTCATTGTGCCATTATGATAATGAGGTGCCTTATAACCACTGAGTGTTGAAAAAGTCTGGTAACACTGGAGAAAATATTTACAGCAAGGGATTTTCATCCAAATAATAGTCTTCCTAGGCTTTTGACAGCTGTGCTGTTATGGCTCTGCAAAGACAGTTAATTGCAAGTTGCTCTTACCCATAAAATGTAGCGGTTGAATTTTACAAATGTGACATAATTGTTCTAAATTTATGCTACTTGTTTTGACACCCTAACGATTTGTCAAATTTTTATCTAGGAGCGTCAGTTACCTGTGGGGGAGGTAGGACAGAGGAGATAGGTTTCTATATTTTAATCCAGAGTGGTTTAGCTGGTAACTGCCCAGCCACCCTCCAGGCACTTCCTGAAGGAGCTGCCCTTGCAGCCAGGGGGGAGAAGGGTTGTAGCTATCACTTGATGCATGAGAACTGTTTATGTAGTTGGCAACAGTGAACTGTGCTGCTAAACCACGTATTTAAGAATAGGGAATTAAGTTGTCACTCTAATGACTTATGTTTGATGTTATCTTTAATTTAATATGTCCTAAATTCCTTGTGAACTTAAAATACAGTGAACTTCCGAATGACTCAAAAGCCCTGTTCTGTCAATTAACAGCTACAGACCAACATAATGTGTTAACATAGTGTTGGAGAATTAGCTTTACGTTATTATACGAATGGAGCTGTGTTAAATGAGCAAGAAGAGCACAGTATTTTGTGGCACATTGACACCCCAATTTATTTTCAGTGATCCTGGTATAATATTGTGTTCAATGAATTTACTGTAGATTTATGTTGCTGTTAATTAAGATCAGAATTTAGACTTTGAGATTTAATCTACCTTGTTTTGTGTGCATATCTCATTATAAATGAGCATAAACTGTTATTAAATTATTTCTATTACACAGTACCGATTAAAGTGCTTGGAGTTTAGTTACAGATTTTTACTATGTTGCATTCCTCTGAAAGTATTAAATGATGATTTTATATTTTATTCATACTCACACTTGAGAAAAACCTGTATGTCCAAAAAAAAGAGAAGGAACATTCTGAGAGGGAAAATTTCTCACCGCAATTTAACTATGGTACTTGGTTTCATTTTGCTGAGCATGATTCTATGCCTACTAACACAACCTGATCATCCTCAAAAGTAGAACGAATGAGATCTTTTCAATATTTTAAAATGTTACACAAATATTTAATCTCTTTTTTTTTTTTTGTCATGGAAAATAAAAATCAAATTATGTCGTGACTGTTAAGTGAATTGAAACTTAGATAACAAAATGAAGTTCTAGCTACCTAAGATTTGATGTTATAGAACTAATTTTGGCATGTCAGAGTTTGAACGCATGAAATACAATACCTAGTTTTTTAAATCACATTTTATTAGTGTAAAATAAACTTTCTACTATCACTAAGAAAAAGATCTTTCTGCTATAGGATAAGTTCAAATACTCTTTTCAGCCATGGACTGGGATTTTTATGGAAGTAGTTCATCTTCTGAGGAAAAAGAGACAAGGCATATTTCATTTCACAATGTTTCAAGTCTCTAGCAGGTACTCCTGACCTAAAACATGGTGGCTTAAATAAAAATAAAGATAGTATAAGCAATACTTCTATTCATTTGCAACCTTTAGGAAATGTAGTCATCATTACTTCTCAGGCAAATCTTTAATTGATTTCAATTATATCTACTAAGTATGTCTCAGAAATCAGGATCCTAGTCTTGCCCAAGGCTGGGAAGTGACAGTCTGGGAGGTTGCTTATAGGCACTGCAACTTGATTTCCCTAGCAAGATACCAGGTCCCACAGTCTCACTCTGTCTCAAAATCTGTCCACAGCATAGATCAATTTATCTTACAAAAGAGAAAAAAGAAAGGAAGGACTAATGCTTAAGTTCAAACTTCTCCATCAGTATTGACAACATATGCAAACTAGCAGATGTTGAAAAATTATGAGATCCAGCATCTTCAAGCTCTATCTTTCTTAAAGATATATTGTTACGTTCAATGGCCACTTCCTACAGCACTGCCTTAGCATAGAGCACCCTGCTCTGGGCCCAGCTCCCTCGCTGGCAGTATCCTGACACTTTTTATCTGGGGAGCTAGTGAGGGAATTGTTAGTGCCAAGGAAAGGCCACGCCTGCAGTTCTTGGTATAATTTTGGTCCCTACTCTTGGTTGGCTTTAACATCTTCTCAGACTATTCTCCATTACAAAACACTGAGCTTCTTGAAAAGTATCCGAAACAGTACATGACCATTTCTTGCAGTGCTGTATGGCTGAAGTGAGCAGAGTCCAATCTGTACATGTCATATTAGTCAAACAATATTGACGAAACTGGAAAAAAAGGATTTAATTTCTTCTCTTAGAAAAATATTTGTGGACAGCTTAGATTGTCAACACACAGTATAGATACAGACAGAAACAGCAACAACAATACATACTCAGATTTCCCTTTACACCTGAGCTTAGAAAAAAGGCCGAGACTAAACTCAGTCAGTTAAAAATGTGGAAATTCTCTATTATTTCTAAAACCTCAAACCACACAAGAGGGTGTCTTGACTTAGAATGATCCCTTTCCATGGGATGTGGCAGACAAAGGTCATGCAAGTCACACCTGCACAGGTACAGCTGTAACCAGTCATCACTCACACATCACCTTGGACATTATCTACACAGCACACAGGGTCTGAGGTTTACTCACAAGCATTTCTAGCACTATCTCTACTTGCCACATAATCCAATGCAGAATTCAGTCTTGGGTGAGCAACTCTTTCTATTAAAAGTCCTTAACACCATGAGCTGCCACGTGACCTTTAACAAACCTTACTATCCAGGGATGGATCCTTGGAACTTTTGCTTGATGTATATGCAGGAAATGTTTGCTCAAACTGGAGATACTACAGGTGCTGTAAACACATATTAATCATTCCCTAGAAATCTATGGAGATATAAATGTGAAATAACATAGCTTACTTAGATATATTATCTTTTTGGATGCAACCTCAAAGCCACAGAGCAGTAATTTTCTAAAAAAAAAAATCTACAGGAAAATATGATTTAACAGAAACCAGAGCTCAGTTGCCACAAGTAATCATGACTATCCTAAGTGAGCAATATTAACCACTGAATCAGGTTAACCTGAAAAGCTGAATGCATGAAATATTGCTTCTAAAAAAAATTACATCTAACTTTTGGAAACAGATGAGAAAACAAAACCAAAATCCAAATAAAACTTTTTTTAACAAGACCAATCAGAAAGACCAATCTGATGCTTTAATTTTTATGTAGTTGTTATATTCATAAAGAATATATCAGGTCATTTTTCCTTAGTCAAGGGAAAACTCAAAACAGGAGGATTTTTTCTTAATACTGTACCTCTTACAGTCATCAATGAGCCCCAAAACAGCCACCTTGTTGTCCATCTTGTTTTGAAACTTGTCACTGATGCTGTTAATTCCCCATTACTCTATCTGCCTTTCAGAACTTCCTATTGTTTTTCCTCATAAACACATTCATTTTTAATCAGCACCTAAATCACATGTTTATTTTATCTGTCTCCAGATCATGCAGCTCAGCCTCAGTACAACCATGACACTTTCTATTCTGTATAAAATTCATGACAGTTTTCATCTGTCTTTTACAGAAGTGGATGCATATCCTTGTACACCTATAACAAATTAAAAGGACATGTCTGTCTCTACTCCTGACAAAACACTGGTCATGAGGTTTCAGAAACATGTAGCAATACAAGCAGTTCAAGGAGTCAATTTTTCTGTTTGCCATCCCTGCCACGCCATACAATTTCTTCATTCATGCCTGGTGCTCAGTATGGGTCCACAACAGATGGGGTATCACAAAGACACAAGCAAGTAGACAGACACCAGGGAAGGGACAGAAAGGAAAAACAACAATGAGAGATCCTCAGTTCAACATTGCTGCCAAAGGTTTTCAGCTACAGCCTGGAGCATGAGCAGCATGCCGCATACCTCAACTACAGGAGCAAACATACTTCCCACCACAAAGATTTAAAAAGCCAACTTGATATTGGCTCATAAAGTTTAGTGTAATTTTGGTGTTTTAAACTATAACAGGTAGTAAAAGGCCTACTAAGGTCAAGCCCATAGAACAGCAGTTTCCCACCCTACGTCCCTGATGCTCAGTTATAGTCACTCCTCACCAGCTGAGGACACCTCCACACTAGAAAACTCTTAGAGCAATGAACCGGCTTCTCACTCCTAGTCATGCATTAATAGACAAGGCTATGTAGCAGAATATGAACCTGTAACTCCATCCACACATCTAGATCAAAACCAAGCAGATGTTTATGTCACAAGTAATTATTTAAATGCCTTAACTCTAACAACAGGTGAAGCACTATCAAGGCAGTTTCAGCCAGACTCAACAATGCCTCTCTTTTAAAATCAGGATTGTTTTCTATATTAACTGAAGCTACAAAAAGCATACAGAAAAACAAACTCCGTAACAAATTAGTAATGGACTCAAGCTTACAAGTATTCTAAAATAACTAGGGGTTGGGGTTTTTTTACCCCCTCCATAGAATTCACCAGGTGAAAAGGAAAATTAAATCTATGCAAACGTGTCCAGCTTTCAAAACAACAACAAAAATATATTGTTCCCTCTTCTGTTTGTGTGTATTAAGGATATGTACTGACTTTATGGAATTACTCCAGCAAGCTGTGAATGATGATGCATGAAATGAAAAAATCTCAGCCCAGTGCACAGGAAGAATACAGAGAACAGTAGGCTGTCAACAATCACTTAGAGGAGAATGGATATATATATACCACATCTTCTTTGGATGCAACTGTGATGAATTCAGTAACAAGATCTCATGGTATCATATGTGTAAATAGGGGGCACTTCCAGATACCCAGACAAAGATTCCAATTCTGCAAGACAGCAATGAAAAATTAATTAAAAATTAATTTTTTATCTGAGCAATATTTTCTGCCTGAATTGCAGGCAGTTGTAAATAAAGTCAGCTGGAGGCTTATCAGAATGATGCATGACAGTCTTCCATTAGATTACTGGTCAGAACAAAATAGCTATTCATCCTCTATATTCCACACAACTCTATTTTACTTATCTGTTTGATTGCAAGAACCGGCAAATTCCAGATAACAGAGACAAATAAATAAACTCTCTTTGCAAACCTCCAGCCACTGACTACAGTTTCAGTCATAATGCAAAGCCCCATAGTGTCTAAAAAAAAAGTTCATCAAGAAGATTAAACTTTTCACCAGTCAGGCATCACAGAATACATGTCACAGAAAACAAACAAAAAAAAAGCTTTGGATGAATGCCAAAGCAGTAGCTTCTAATTCCAAGAAATTACAACACATTCACTCATGCAAGTCAACTTTTCAAGAAGCAAGATTACATATTATTAAACACTTGCAAAACCAAAAATATGTTGCTTTAAATGCATTAATTAAAAAAAAAAAAAAAAAAAAGGCAGCAAAGGAGAAATCCACCCATGACAAATTCCAAAGCAAGGACACTGAAAGAGGCAAACCAGCACTTTCATTCAAAAAGGGAAGATTTGTCTTCCCTTTGCCATTTTTGGAGTGTAATATATTCTAGAGATATAGTTGATTCTATGATACCATAGGCCTTAGCACAGCTGATCTTTATGCAGGCTGCCTACAGGGTTAATATGAAGGTTCCCTGTATGACCATGTTATAGGTAGAATGGAGAGTGCTGGAGCTTGAAACTCCATGTGATTAGGTGCAGGTTTAGAGCAGCTGGCAGAAGAGGTACATTTCCCCTTTAGTTTGGAAGGCAATACACAGGAAAGCTCACTGACTAAACATAAACATCTACTTTAGGAGGAAAATTATCTTTCCTCTCTTACTACTTGAACATTCAGAAATAAGAGTCTTCCAGAAAAGTTTCAACAATATATGGTATGTACAATCACAGACATCATGAGGGTACAGTGCACACACATGTAACTACAGATCCAACTATCTTGTGTAAAGCAGCATAAAGCTAATCAGCATCTCAGTGTGCAAATCTCTGCAGGTGACATGTAGTAAGACACAGATAAATAGCACTGCTTGAAAAGACAGGCAGATGATTTCCACTACAACAAATGTTTCCTATTATTTCCAAGCAGTGCTCAAAAAAACCTAATTTGATTTTTTTAAAAAATTATTCTTAGCCTACATAAGAACACAGACAACAGCAATGAAAAAGGGCTCTAACTTCTAAAATTGTTTGTTTATTTATTCTGTGTAATAAACACTTTTGGAAATTGCCACACCATTTTTGCCACGTTTGCAGATTAGATAATGTATCACCTCTAGGGAAATTTGCCAGCAAAGTTCAAATACACAAGACTGTTTCTACAGAATTAGTCCAGTCTGAACTTTGTGTGAGAACAAAACTGGTTATCAGTTGGTCTTGTTTAAGACAAAACTTGAAGGATGAACAAGCTCAAAGTAACTGAAAAGATAGCAAGCAAGTTCTAGACTGGAACCTTTAAGAATATTTTAAAGCAAATTGTTTCCATAATATGTATCATTATATTACTGGTAAATAAAACTGATGTATAAAATCCCATCCCATTAAAAATGTTTCTATAGCATTAAAATAACAGCCCCTTCTCTCTTGGCTGAGTCTGATGACAAAGTATTCTGTCTCATGGTCATTGAAGATGAAACCTATCTGCTGCATTTTTTTTCCTTCAAAGTACCTGCCAGAAGGCAGTTTGCTAAAAATCTTATCAAATGAGATGAGTACTGCCTATGAGTTTCAGATTTCAACTAAATATCATATTACTAAGCATGTACAAGATAAGCGTTGGAGGCAATAACATGGTTTTCTTCATTTACACTCACGTTACTGGGATTTAAGGGATAAATTTAGGGACAAGGGGACAAGACTTGTAATATGGGCTTAATTTTTTTGTATACTTTATAGAATAATCTTTTATAAAAATATAGAAACACAAGCATCAAATAGAGAGGCAGTATTCTACTCTCAAATTCTTCCATCAACTCCTCACAGTCCTTGAGAGGGGAATACAATCAGTTTCTGCTTAGCACTGAGAAAGTGAGAGGAAAAATCCTGGATCCTTGTTTAGCACATAATCAGCATTAGAAAAAAAAATGTAATTGAAGCAGGGTAACTGAAGCATTAAAAACCTGCTAGCAAAGACTTGGTATTACTTCATCAAGTGTAACTATAATCCACAGTTTAGGCTTTAGCTAATACCTATTTCTGCATAAGGATCCAAATGTATTCTCTGAAAACACACTGTCTCTGAAAAAATTCTTGCTTGCTGACCAAGAGATAGTACTTCCTAATTTCACTAACACCTTAGTAAAGGCATTTGGACACACTTCAGTCATGTCTCAATGTAGATATGTTTATTTAGTGTTACTAAAACATTGAAAATAGCACGTAACAGCTAATCTTACATTACAAAAAAAAAAAAAAAAAAAAATTCTACTGTGGTTTTTCATTTGGGGTTGGTTTGTGGCTTGGTGGCTTTTTGGGGTAGGTTTCTTTTTTTATTGGCAGAAATTAGGGCACAAATCTGTGAAGACCTGGGAAACCCACTGATTTCCTGTAGGGATGTGATCTCCAAACACTTTCTGAAACAAAAGCAAATGTAGCACTCTAACAATGTGAGCGTAGGGCCCTCCTCTTGGCCAAAGACTGTTCTAGTACTTCACTCAGAGCAGACAGTCTTCTGACAAGAGTCAGAGCGCTTTTCTAGCTATGTCACCATAGCCTATCTAGAGAGAAGCTTTCTCATCTCTACCAGTGCATCTAGACAGGGTCCCAGTGCAATTCCCACTGCTCAGCCTGTCAAGGAGGATTTAGGTCTTGGCCAAAGGCAAAAATCTAGTTTTCTGGAATTTTCTTGGCACAAACTTGGGAACCTGGAAAGGTTGGCACAGATATTTTTTTTTTTTTTTGGCAGGGATCTGAGCTGCTTGAATATTGCACTTCTCACATCGCTTTTGTCCAAGTGGTTTTAGAGGAATATTTTGTGTAAGGATTAACCAAAAGGTCTAGAAGGAGTTTAATGTTGTTGAAACTGCTGGAATTATTTTTTTCACTAGTGAGCTTTAAGAGGATTTCAGTGTTAGTACCTTTAATTGTAATTTGTGAAATTACAATGATCTAATGTCAGGGAAGGTTTCAATATGATCCCAAGAGTGAGATTAAGATATAAACGAGGTCATATACTGTACACCCAAAACAGTTTTTACTATTAAAAGTGAAGAGGGGTAGCAATAGGACAGAATGGAAGGAAAAGACAGAAATCAAGCAAGCATATGGAATAGAGTAGCAAGAATAGTCACCACCATGGATCCAGCAGTGTCCCGTTTGCTCCTCCGTCCAGTTCTTCGGTGGCGGGTGCACACGGAGCAGCAAAGTTCTCTGTTGCCTTTTAAACTCGTTTTATCAGCTGATTAGCATATCTGCCCACCTTCAGTTTTTTTCCTCCATTCCCACGGGTTTTTGCTGACTTCATGCTTCTTGAGCGATCATAGGGCTTCTGGGGCAGAAACATCACCTCTTATCAGTTCAGTGGCGAAGGCGCAAAGTCATTAGCAATACAACAGAGCCACAAAGTATCGGGTTTACACAATGCCGGCCCTTGTGCTTGATGAGAAACACCTGGTTTCACTCAGTCCACCTCTCTGAGGCTTATCTAAAGAGTCTGACAACGCAACTGCAAGGGAGTAGGGGGGTGCATCCTTCCATACGCTCCTGCTTCCTTGGGTACTATTCCTTAGATTAATTATAAAGGCCACGGCTGGTCCTTGATGAATGGTCGAGGCGTTACTGACACCACCCAGTGACTCAAAGCACACGCACAAGCAAACTTTGAAACAATCATTTGACATTTCAGTCTCTCACAGAAATGCCATCATGAGAGTTACTGACTGAAATATTTTTTTCTCCCCTCTAACTGTATTCTTGGGATTTTGATTAATCTGTTATCGATCTATTTAGGTTTTTAGTAGTTCCTATTCAACATCTGAAATGGATTAAAAACCACAGTTTCAACTATCTTGCAAGAGAAAAGTAATTTGAAACACCTAAGAATTAAACAGAAAACAGCAAAATTTTAATATCTCAGATAATTTTCATAGTTAGTTATTTCTGGAGCAATAAAGGAAAAGATAATGAATTGAAAGTTTAGAAATACCAGATATGTTAAATTTTGAATGTTTTTAAACTAATGTGGCATTAACACTGCGATACAAATGTGCCACCAAACAATTACTTTAGTAAACAAATACACGCAAAATGTACATATTACTCCAAAAATGAGAAATAAGAAAGTCTACTCATGCTTAAAATAAAAAAAAATCTCCCAGATCAAGATGTCACACAAATACCAAACTGAAGTGTACTACCTTTCATAACACTTCTCCTGTCAAAGCCTGGCATGTATAACAATTGTTCCTAAAAACTTCTTGCAATCTTAAAAGATGTACAACTAGCTGGAATTTCAGACATTCATCATTGTTAATACATAGGTAAACACTATGATAAAATCCTAATGACATCAAAGAATTTAGAGCAGAATAGCTTGAAGCTAACAGAATTACACTTCCAAAGAGAAATCCTATGCCTGGTCAGCACCAACTACAATAAACATCAAGATTATCTGATTTTCATCTTCACTGTTTGGGACCTCTGCAATACAGATTGAGTACCCCAAAGCATGGTGGGTTTTTTTTTTTTTGTATTTTCAAAATTAAAATCAGTCACATATATTTGACAAAAAGGTTTTTTTCTTTTTTGGTTTAAAGTTTTTTTTCCTGAACATTGAGTTCTAGGACCTTTTTCCAGATCACTACAGAGCCAAGTCTTTCCATTAACTTCTTTCAGCTTTAGATGAAGTATTTAATGACCTACATCTCATTCTACTGCAACTAAAACACATGACTTGTGACTACTATTACATGATCAAAATACATAGGGACTGTTTAGAATAACTCCACACACTGAGATGTCTGCAACAGTTAGCAACAGTGGTGTAAAACCAATGATACTAATCAAATTTTAACATAAAAGAGAGTTCAGAACACAACTGCAGCCCTCAGGAGTGAAGATGTAAAACAGGAGTGGAGAAGCAAATACTTCTCGATATCTGCAAGGTAAAGTGCATAGTGAAATTAAGTGACAGGAACAAGTCATAGACAACAGATGGAGAGAAGAATTCTACGCAAGAGGGTCAGATGGACAGATTAATGAAAAGTGACCTATACTGAATCTAAAATTTCACTAGTTTCAGTGTTTGAATTGCATCCCCACCCTGCAATATGATGTCCTCAAAAAATCTAAATAAATCAGAAATGTGAACTAATAAAGTCTTCTACAGTATACTGATATATTAATTTATTTTTACATCTACTGAAAATCATGAACCATGTACTATAGATAAACAATGATTTTTAATATCCCAAGATGATTATCCATGTTCCTAAGGGATGCTTTTTTGACTTGTAGATTCTGTATAGCTTTCTTACATTGTAGACAGGTTAAAAAAGGTACCAACTGGGCGTATTCCTAAAACACTACAAATTTCACGTTAAACTTTGCTTGCCTGTTTGAACTATATGTAACTAGCATTGATACAAAGGCTTATTTTTATTATTGTCATTTAGAGTGTATAAAAATAGAGAAAACAGAGTTTAACACCATTTTATTTTCAGATATTTATTCTTTCAGGTCTCAGCAAGCTGTACATCCACTACTGACTCTGTTAGCAGCAGTCAGTGGATTATATACTGCAGTTTAACCATACCCATCTACCATTTGTCCTCGTAGGAAACAAAACACTCTATTGCCATTCCAATACAAGAAAGGATCGCACACATCTGTGTCATCTTACAACTCCTCTTTCAAAGCTCCACCAGACTAACAAGTCAACTACACTCAGCACGTGTACAGCTGTAAATAATAAAACTATTAGACAACAACCTTTTTAAGACTGAAAGGTTTCTTTCAGCTTTAACGTTCCACTCACTGAAGATAATCAGATTGAAAACCCTCCACTAAAAATATCTACAAAAACAGTTCCCGACCATTTTCAGAAGTCATTTTGGTATCAAAGGAGAGAAATTATTGGAAAGAAGACCATAGTCTGCCGCATTCTAAATCAACATGTGAGAAATATCAAGTTGTAATTATAGCTGCATACAGATGGTAACTAGCATAAAATTTCTTTACAAGTTCCACTTTTCCCAATTTAATCTCTCATACATTAAAAAAAACCCTCTGAAAAGACTGACAAAAATATGGATGAGTTGCTTATTTTGGAAATAAAGTTTGAAAGAAAAGAAAACCTTGCACCAAATCTCAGTAGATGTTGAGAAGACTATCTTTTCTTACTATGTCACCAAAATCCGGGATAAAAATAACTTATCGACACCAATTTGATGCAGATAAGCAGACACTTCTTTACTGACAGCCGGACGTGTAGGGGAGTGCTCTCACCAACAACACGTGCCAGGCACCAGAATCATACACCTTATATAGAACTTACTCATACATATTCATTAAGTCTTCATACATAAGCATATAACTTCCAAGAATCATAAACATATTCTCCTCCTATTTCCGATTCTGCGTGGTAGAGGTTAGAAATGGGTCTGGGGTGTAATGTGAGTAGGTGGTCCATGAGTCGGTGGTCGCGAAACCCCCCTGCCAGAATTACCTTTTGCTTAAGGACACAGTTTCCTTGGCAGGTACCTGCAAGCTGTTACGGTTACTTCCCTCAGTTCCCATTAATCCTGGATCTTGATAAATACTCACATCCTTCTAGTCCTATACATGTATTATAAATCAGTTTAGAAATCACCTCATGTTTTGTTACCTAGGTTCTAACCGTTCCTACTAAACAATTATGACCAATCCCTTCAGCCTTGGTACAGGGCTGTACAGGGGATTTTAGAGTAGCAGTCGTTTGCTAGATTCAAAATACAATAAATATAAAATAAATTATTTTTACTAAAATATTCCTTAATTCCATACTTACATTAAAATCAAACACAATTTAATTTCAATTAATAATAAAATCAGTAACAACTAGTTAATCCTATCCAATGGTAAATGCTCACTGCATGCTATAACAATAAGGTACACAACTCAATGATTAAACCTCATGCACATCCCTATACTTTTCAACCTTAGACACACATTTCAGTAGATACACATGACAGTGAGTATGATCTTTCAAAAGCCTTAGAAAAACAAAGGCAAAAGATTGTCCAGATACAAATATTATCACCAAATTTTTGGCCCCAGGGCTGCATAAGTTTACAGACCTCACTGAGGAGCTGTTCAGCCACACAATCCAACATGGTGCACAGGAGAGTGCAATGCAGCACAGACTTTACCTTGTACTCATCCAGACTAGAAATGTTTAATAAAATAATATAAGTCACCAACAATGGCTTGGTAGTTTTACAGTCCGAAGTCCAGGTTTGTGCTGTGTTCATCAGAGACCTGGCATGTCCTGGCTCAGGCTCAAACTCAGGTTATATAATTCTTGCAGACTGATATGTAGAGGTTCTGTGCAAGTTTCATTGCAAGTCATGGTTGTGCAGTTGCAGTCTCTGCTCATTGAGCTCTGATTTCTGCTTGTTGGGAGTTAGGTGAATGGTTCATAGACAGGAAATTCTTCATATTTATGGTTACTTAATTCCCTTAATTCACCACATGTAAAGTACACATGCATACATGTGTATTCATACCAGAGGTGTGCACGTGTATATACCACATGTATGCACAGAAAGGCAAAACTGTGAGTATCTGACATAGTCGACATTTATAAAAACTCTGGCAATGCACAGGAAAATATAATGTTGTTAATACTGATGATAAGTCACATGCCAAAATTTGTGTTCCCAGCACCACAATTCTGAATTACTGCCATAAACACTTGCATACAAAATTTTAAAACACTAGTAGCCTCTCAACCACGTGACTGAAAAGCAGATTCCCATCAACAGCTGAGTTCAATTTTTATAGTGGTTTCAACCAATATTGTCATGATGTAATTTCCACGCTGCTTTAGCCAGCGCATCTATTCATACATGTGGTCAATCTAACAAGACTGTCAATTCATAATAAGAGCTGTGATTGAGTTGTACCTACCCCCAAAACCCTCCCAACCCACTGGTCACCGGATAACTTGTAAATGCCTTTGCATCAGGTGGCATCATTCATTCTCTTGATATTCTGATGTGCTAATTCTGATTTCAAACAGGCCTGGGGAGAAAAATCATTGTGTAGCATTCTTGCTAAAAGTGTTGCCTCCAGCAGTAAGTTTGCATACCTTTATCAGTGATGAAAATGCACTGGAATGAACAACACTGAGAACAGAGAGGAGACAAGAAAACAGCTTTTTCTTGCTATTTTTGCTTTCTGTGTTTAAGCAGCTGGTTTTGACTAGGATAGAGTTAGTTTTCTTCACAGTAGCTACTATGGGGCTGTGTTTTGGACTGGTGCTGAAAATGGTGTTAATAACAGAGGGAGGTTTTTTGTTATTGCTGCACAGTGCTTACACAGAGTCAAGGCCTTCTCACTCCACCCCACCAGTGAGTGAGCTGGGGGTGCACAAGAAGTTGGGAGGGGACACAGCTGGGACAGCTGACCCCAGGGATATCCCACTCCATATGACATCATGCTCAGTGTATAAAGCTGGGGGAAGAAGAAGGAAGCAGGGGACAGGACACCTTCGGTGTGATGGCGTTTGTCTTCCCAAGTCACCATTACCTGTGATGGAACCCGGCTTTCCTGGAGATGGCTGAACACATGCCTGCCACTGAGAAGGGGTGAAAGAATTCCTCATTTTATTTTGCTTGTGTACATGTGTTTGGCTTTACCTATTAAACTGTCTTGATCTCAACCCACAAGTTTTCTCACTTTTGCCCTTCCATCTCTCCCCCATCCCACCAGGAGGGAGTGAGTGGGTGGCTGTGTGGGGCTTAGTTGCCAGCTGGGGTTAAACCACAACAGTCCTTTTTGGCACCCAGCGTGGGTCTTGAAGGGTTTGAGATAACTACAGATTTGATGGGAATATGTTAGGTCGAATTTATAGTTGTTATTGCTGTTTAGCTATTAATTGGCAGGCGTTTATGCTTGCCATAGGGCTTTCTTGCCTCACTGTATATTAGAATCTAGTGCTTGTCATTGGGGCTTTTTGCTTTTGCTGCTTGCTGTATTGCTTATTGTCTTACTCTGCTGTGCCTGGAAACATTCTGACAACAGCAATGGCGATGTGCCTGGCCTGGCAGATGGCCAGGGCACCACTGCTGTACTGGACAAACTGGAACTCCAGTGTGAACTCGAGTCAAAGGGACTGTGACCTGTGGATGAGTCTATGTGGGAGCAGGACACCACAAAGCATCTGTGGCAGTGGTTAAGTCCATGCCAGAGCAGGTATATCTCAAAGCATCTGTGCCCATGTTTATGTCTTCTGTAGCAGGCATACACCTGAAGGGACTGTGGCCCAGGGATAAGTCAATACTAGACAAATTACACCTCAAAGCATCTGTGGCTGAGAATAAATCCATAATGCAGTAGGTACACCTTGAAGCATCAGTGGTTGTGCATGAGGTCATGCTGGAGCATCTCAAAGTGTGTGGCCATGGATAAGCCCACGACAGAGCATGTAGACTCCTGGAGGGACTGCAGCCATGTGCAAGGCCATGTTGGAGCATGTTCACTCCTGGAGGGACTGTGGCTGTGGGTGAGGCCAGGCTGGAGCAGGTATATCTCAGAAGGCATTGTGACCCAGGGATAAGGCCACACTGGAACAGGTGCACCTCAGAGCAACCATGGCTGTGGGTAAATCGCAGCAGGTACACCATTGGAGAGACTGTGGCTCATAGATAAGGCTCCACTCATAGCAGGTTCAACCCTAAAACCCTAAAGGACTGCAGTTTGTGAATGAGTCCAAGCCAGAGCAGGGGTAAGAGGAGGAGTTCACTGTAATGTTAAACCCAGTCCAGTCCAAAGGGACTGGGGGTGGACATTGTAATGGAAATGCCATTAAATTGTAACCCAGGATTTGAGTTGCATGTTATGGGAATTACTATAGCAGGAATGCCTTGCTGCTAGCCAGGCTAGGAGCAAAGGGAGGAGTTCATTGCAATATTAAACCCTACAAACTGCTCCAAAGGGTCCAGGGGTGAAGACTGTAATGGAAATACAACTTAAATCATGTCTTACAACGATTTAAAGGTATTTTACTACTAACTCTGGTATGTCTGATGCTTGGATCTTCCCTTTCCTCTTCCCCAAAATCAAACAACAAAAATATACTTCCTTAGAAAAAGTGTGTTCTCACAGAAGCTAGATCTTATTTTGTTCCTCTTGGTCCTCACTCGGGGAGCTGAAGTTTGTAGCTGACATTGTTTTAACACTGTGACTCCACACTAAATAAACTATTTGTCAGAAGAATGTTGAAAATTAATGCAGCAGGCAACCAAGAAACTTGGGAAATGATGGATAACTGTACCAGTTGCAACTCCCTGGGAGCCACTGGCACAGTGTTTGAGACCTGCTGACTTCTGAAGTCAGCAGGAAACAGGAACACATCTAGCACATATGCAACATATAACCCTGACTATTAGCACAACAGTAGGGAGAAGAGGACAGCAAGCCGTTCAAAATCTGCCTCTGCGTCCCTCTGACAAATTGGTTACTCTATTAGGTTATTACACTGCTTTGAGAAGCACTTCTCTGGATACACTTGCTCTATAGTTGCCTGGGCTTCAGAAATGAATGAGTCCATTTTGGAAACAGTGGCTGAAAACATAGAGATCCTCAGAATATTATTTTCCTAATTCAAGTGTTTGTTTTTTTTCCAGGCCCTTTCAGATTAGCTGTGATCCTGCAAAATTTTTGTACCTCAAAGAGTGTCAGAAAAAAGCAATGTTCAACATACATACATTTCTAGTTCCATAACAATAGCCATATTTGAGCATTGCTACTTAAAGTAATTAAGAAACTAATATTGCTTCAGTCATTCAGATATGAACTAAAATTGGAAGGTCAAGTCATCTAAATTTGGGAAGGGATAGCTGAAAGAAGTGTAGGGCAAAAAGAGGAAGTTTTTGTTCTGAAATTCCTAAACAAAAATCCCAGGTACAAGCTGCTTCCTTGAAGTCAGAGACCAGTCCTTAACTTCATGCAAGTCTAGATAGCACTTTTTACTCACCACTACATACCTCCGAGTCATATATTTATATATATAAGTCTATGTCAGAAAATGAGATATTTTACATATAAAAGGCATATCAAGAAGCAGCGGCATTTCTCTGTGGAAGACTGACTTTGCAATTTCATCTAGAGTGGTCCCTCGAACTCAAGTCCAGAGCATGCCTGTAGTATAAGATTTTCTACTTAATATCTTTTCTTTTTCTCCTTAATTCTTCTGTAGGTATAGCACCCACTGACTTTTAGCTAGAACCTGAATGCCCCAAGGGAGAGAATTTTTTCACTTATGCAACTCTTAATTTCTGCCACATTTTTAGCATTTCTGTAAAGACTATATATCTGCAAATATCATGTCCTTTCTAGTGCATACTGAACTTCTGAAGGGAAAACTGTCAGAAAGAAACAGAGCTTCACCCAGATCCAGATTTAACAAGGAATTTTAGGGAAAAAGGTGTCATGGGATTTCTTTGTAGGAATATTTGACAGTTTTTCTTCGGGAAGACAAAAAGGAAAACCAGCAAAGGGATATCCTGGCAAACATTTCAAAGTATCATAAAGTTAGGGCAAGAATAGTTCTTCAAGAATGCAGGCAGCTTCCCTAGCCTTTGATTATGCATCCACAGCAGGAGAAGAATGAATTCATATTAATGAAAAACCTCATGAAGGTCAACAAGGCCAAGTGCAAGGTTCTGCACATGGGTCAAGTCAATCCCAAGCACAAATACAGGCTGAGCAATGAGTGTGTTGAGAACAGTCCTGCAGAGAAGGACTTGGGGGTAGTAGTGGATGGAAAATTGACTGTGAGTCAGCAACTTGAGCTTGCAGCCCAGAAAACCAACCATGTCCTGGGCTGCATCAAGAGAAGTGTGGCCAGAAGGTTGAGGGAGGGGATTCTCCCCCTCTACTCTGCTCTCATGAGACCCTACCTGGAGTCCTGTGTCCACCTCTGGGGCTCACAAAATAAGGAGGACATGGACCTGCTCGAGCCAGTCCAGAGGAGGCCACAAAGATGAACAGGGGACTTGGAGCACTTCCCTTGAGAAGACAGGCTGAGGGAATTGGGGTTGTTCAGCCTGGAGAAGGCTCCAGGCAGACCATATAGCAGCCTTCCAGTGCTTAAAGGGGGCTACAGGAAAGATGGGGAGGGGCTCCTTATCAGGAAGTGGAGGCATAGGATGATGGGTAATGGTTTTAAACTGAAAGAGGGGAGATTTAAATTAGATCTAAGGAAGAAATTCTTCCCTGTGAGGGTGGTGAGACACTGGCACAGGTTGCCCAGAGCAGCTGTGGCTGCCCCCTCCCTGGCAGTGTTCAAGGCCGGGTTGGACGGGGCTTTGAGCAACCTGGGCTAGTGGAAGGTGTCCCTGCCCAGGGCAGGGGGTTGGAACTAGATGATCTTTAAGATCCCTTCCAACCCAAACCATTCTGTGGTTCTATGATATCAAGGAGCCATAAAAGTCTGAAAGGCACAGAATTTAATTCAGTTTACAGTGACTTTTATGAGGAGAGAAAACTGAGTTCCACTAAATAAAGAAATTGGAATTGCAATCCAAGCTGAAAAATATGATCTTACATAAGATTGGCATCTAAATCCCCTTTGTATATTTTGTTTTCCAAATTTTTGCATGAGCACTGCGATTTTTAACAAATTATTTACTAAGTCAAGGTAGCCAGCAGTTTTCATTTATAGACATTTTAAGTTATTAATTTTGCTCAGTTGTCTTTGTTTGGAAAGAAATGCTACCTCAAACTGATTTTAACAATGTTTTTCATTTAAATTTATTAAAAAAATAAGTACAGAAAAATAGGGTATTGCCTTTATAAAAGTTAATTACATTTTATTGTGTTTCTGAATCAACATGAATGAAGGCAAGGTAGAGAAATCTGACTTTACCATAAAATCTTCTCCAAGTTTGTAACAACTCTGTAGAACTTGGCAGCTGTATGCATTCTGTATTTTGTTTTCAGTGAACTGGTATATGGGTTTTAATGACATAGCTTGAAAGGTCATTCCTTTTTGTCGGTTCGAACTGTCAAAGTGGTCCATGCACATGATCTGAGAAAAATTCCTACATTATCCTGACCAAAATGCTGTTGGACCAGAACACATAGAGAGGGAGGCAAGAGGTTTTGAAAGGTTTTCCTTTAGTCCAATATCAAATTTATACATAAATGACATTTCACCAAGAGACATTAAAACCTGATGTTTTCCACTAGTACCAGTTTGTTTAACCACATCACCAGAATTCAAGTTCAAAGTTATGCTTATAGTCTACAAAAGCTCATGAGAAAACATTTTCAATTCCCGGTATTCTGGCTAAGTTAGATGTCACAGCCATTACAAAATGTAAGTCCTCCATCTTGTCACACAAAGCAGGACAGAATGACCTTTTAAAATCAGCTTTCCTAAACCAAAAAGAACACAGCAATGACCTTGCATTATTTAACCTTCATTGCCATTCACTGGATAACAATTAGTACTCCAGGATATCAGTCTTGAAATTCTACAGTGTTAATGCTCACCATTGCCAATCTAGACAAACTCACTCCTTATAGCTTGGATTCATTAGGAAATTCTACCACACCTCATGCTTTTACAATAGGCATCTTAATTCCTGCAGAGGTACACACACTATATTTCAGAAAATAGCCTCACAAAGATGCATAGTACACAATGCAAAGTAGATCCACTTTCAATAAAATTAATTGTCAATTTTTGGTGTGCATGATCAATACATAGTACACAGCTTTTTCTTTTATCACAGAAAAGAATATGAAGGAACTTTGACCTACTGATATTCGAGACACTCCCCATTTCTTAAAGCATCCAGATACCATAGCAAATAACAGCAAAGAAAACTCATAGTATCAAAAGATGAAGCATGAGAGCAATTTTCAGAATCAAAGCTTTCTACTGCATGTTCAGTTATCCAGTTTCACAACTATGAGCCTGTGAAGCTGAAAAGAGCAAAACTGACACATTAAATCATGAAAAAGGTATGATTTCAGACAGGTGCACTCCAACAGCCACTGAAACCCCAGCAACTCTAAATGTTATAGGCTCCATAAATGAGACTACCTGCTAGATGTGGGAGAGGGGGGAAAAAAACAAACCACAACAAACCACGCCTTTTTTTTTTTTTTTTTTTTTTTTCAATATGTAACAATTTCATGTCTCTAAGGTTTCAGTTCTTCCTTCCAAATTGAATGGACGTGTTGAACAGGTTCAGAGAGTACTAAAGAGTATTAACAGATACACAGAGAAAATGACTGTAAACCCCTTCTTCAGAAACAAAGTTGTAACCACACATGCCAAGCTTATCCTACTCAGAGCCTTCTGTACAAAATGAAGTGCAACAAATAAGTCATAGGGTTCAGTACAGGCCTGCAGCCACTCTCATTCATGCATGTGGCTCAGAAGCAACACTTACCATAATCCTAAAATAGTCTCATTGCAGACATACATTTAATGACTCCTACTAACACAGTATACAACAGCATTACCTTTTTATGGACTTTTTATTTCAAACATAACAAAATGACTTAACTCTTTCTCATGAGACACTATCAAATAATACACTCCTAGTGAAATGGCACATTTCAATATATCGATGACTTAATGGCTAACTGAAGTAAAATCCAGATCATATGTATCAGAAAATGATATATGAGAATAGTAAATAGTGTCAGACAAAAAACAATGAATTAGATATTAATTACTTTCAGCTGAAAATAGACTCAATTTTTCTCTAAAGAATGCTAGGAGGTGTTTTTCTAGTTAATAAGGCATACATTAACTGAACTATACTAGTAGCTAAATTACTCATATGGCCAACATAATGTCATCACTTAAAAATTGATATCTAAACCACCTTTAACCACAGAAGTACTCATCAACTCTAGTAACAACAGCTATTCTTATAACCACAGTCTTTGTATCACTAAGGAATGTTATCACCTTTTCATGTCATTCTTGGGAACAGAAGCTACTAGAACCAAAATCTGAGACAGATTAATGTGCAGAGATATTAATCAACAGGAGTAAGACTGTAAATCATGCTAACTGTCCATTTATTGTAAAACCTAACATATATCTCTGAATAGTGAAAGGAAGAAATGTAGAAGCTCAAAGAAAGATGCAGAATAAAGTAATTAAATACAAAAGAAAAGCAGTTATCATGCTTCTTTTTAAAAGTCCTTGTTTTTAACTTATACTTTGGAAAACTATTTTAAAATGTCTGAACTAAGTTTTAGGAAAACCAACCCAAAACCTTCCATTTCAACAAGTTTGAGGACTGGGGATTTAAAATTCACTTATATCAACAGTGAACTGGAAACTTACTTTTTTTCAATAATTTACTTATAAATATTGTCTCTATTATTCACTAGATAAACACTGACGTCCATTCTTATCGTGCCAGAAATGCATGTCTTTGGATAAGAACAGGCCTATGTTTAGAACATCATATTGCATTGTTGGTTTGTTTGAGTTTTTTATTTTTGTCTGAATAGTGCCTGTTTCTATTCCAGAAAGTCTATTAAACTTTGGTTTTGTTCAAGATAATAAGGAAAACCAGCAGATGCCATTATTTTAATCAAACCTTAAGATGTGGATTTAGGTCAGGAAATAAGTGTTTCAGTTAATAGAATCTTAGAGTGATACCAGTTAATTTTGCACGTATCCCACCTTTTCAATGGGATCAATTCACAGTATATCAGGTGGCAGAGCAAGTTGCAGCAAAAACAATGACAGAATAAGAAGTACAAATTGAAATGCTCTTTGCTAATCTGTCTACTAGAATACCAAATCAAAATCAGCTATATGTAAGTTGTAAAAATGCTTATACAACAGTAACTACAACTCCAGTTTTAATTATGTCCTTTCTTCTAACTCTGGAAAAAAAGGCGAAATTAATTAATTTAGGTTCAAACCTCTCTAAATGAATTAAAAACCTCAGAGAAGTCAAAAGTCTGTAAATTTGTTCAAAAGTCTACGAAAGGGGTGTAAATAGAATACTAAGTAAAGTGGGTTGTAAGGAAGCCTGTTGATTTTTAGACCTAAAGCAGATTGTGTTGTTGTTTCATTGGATATATACATTCCCTATGGAAGTGAGTGTCTGGTCAACGAGAATTATTTGATCAACTACTGTAGGAGACCCAAAAGATGTACTCACAGTTGTTTCCCTTCTCAAATTCTGACTCAGAATATATAGTTTATAGTGTAATGGAGTATTCTGTGCAAATCATTCCAGAGTATCTGATGATGATGGGATTGACATTGGTTCATTGCATGAGATGAAGTATTTTTCTAGGAGGTTAAAGAATATTATTAAAATACACTTTCCATCAATTATTTCTACTCAGCAAATTACTTAATATCATTCACAGCTGCCTTGCATTACTAAATTAATGTTTACATAGAATCAAAATGTTTTGTGATTAAATATGTTTGGCATTGTGTGCTCTAATTTAAGCTAGAAATATTTCCATTAAGTATCAAATACAATGGTGAAATGTATAAAGAAAACTGAAATGGGGTGGGGGGATTTTGAAAAAGCAAAGCAAATTTTCAGTAATAATTTCAACTTTATATTTCAGCTGCATGGATTTTAAAACAAAGTGTGATTTTCAGGCTTTCTTAATGTTACTATGACAACTTTCACACCATCAAGTGGAAGGGTTCTAGGGATGCAAAAAAGCTCACTGACCTTTGGCATAATTTTATGTTCTCCAGAAGTGCTCTCCCTATAGCATCCTATGGCTCAGATGAAATTTAAGTGGATAAAATTCTGCCTAAAAAGTTATATCTGTTGAATTTCATTTGAGTGACTAGTACTACACACAGGAAAAGAATCCTAGTCCAGTATTATTTAATATGTGTAAATCTTGGGTTTATTTAGATATACTTAAGAGGCTTAGCATTGTTACTCGTAGTCTAAAAACTAATTTCCAGCACCAATTAACTTTAACACTCAGGAGTCTTGAAGTCTGCGATGCATTTATTCCTGGAGCTCACTCTCATTAATGCTACTGCCCCTTTGAAAATATACACTCAGAGAGATAAAAACCCCACACATACACACACACAAAAGTGATCCACTTGGCAAAAGTCTGTCTTCAAGAGCATGTAAAAGTCTGGAACAAATTTTGCAAGAATAAAATATAATTAAAAACCTAGCTGAACCTGGAAAACTAGATCTAACACAATGCGATTTTGCCAGCTATGGATCACACTAGGCTAACGTGACAGCTGTTCTTCAATAGATTTTCAATACAACATAAGTGAGGTACAAAGAAAATCCTATCTAACAGGAGTTCAGGAAAGCATTACAGATGGTGTCACATTAGAGCTAGTAGTAAAGTCAGAAAGTGAGGATTAGCAGTAGAACTTAAAACATGCAAGGAATTAAGGAGTTGAAGGGAGAAGGAAAATGACAGCAGTGAAAGGGAATGCACCTGGTAAGAAACAGGTTCTTTTGAAATCCTCAAGGATTATTCTCATGAAGTATTTTATTTAGTACTCATCAATGCTGTGGACACAAAGAGGAGTGAGTGAGTGACCCTATCTTTAATAGAGAGGAGGATAAAGTTATCAGAGATATGGAAATCTTGAGGACTACAGTAGGAGAAACAGTTAAATTCAATAGCATAAATAGAAAGTAATTTATTTGGCTAACTTGGAATTCATGCATGGAAAGCATCTGAAGAAAGGATCTGGACGAGAGGCAAGTTGATCATAAAATTCTACCACCTACCAATGGGATACAGCTGCAAGACAATCTAATATGACCTTAGGACACACCAAACAAGAAAAATAATATAATCGTACAAGATGTTCTCTGGATCAATGCATATCACACTCATCAACTGTCTTCAGGAAAGATTATTTAATCTAGAATTGGTACAGAAAAGGACCCCTAGACTGAACAGGAAAAACAAAAAGCTGACAATAAGGGGGTTTTGTTGTGGGTTCCTTGGGTTTTTTTTGGGGGTGGGGTGTGTGTATGTGGATGTTAAATATAAACAAAATAACTATTACAAGTAGGGCCAAGGCATACACAGCTCTGAAGAACTACTGTGATGCTAAAGGACAATGCTGACAAAAGAAAAAAACAACCCCAAACAGGTATTGGCTGCCTGTGAGTAAATTTAGGCTAGAAATGAGAAAATCCTAACCATTAGACCAATTATGTCTTTCACGTTTTTCCTCACTGCTTTAAACATAAAACTCACCAAATTAATGAAAAAAACTACACAGCCTGGAATTTGCAGTATTACGGGACAAAACATGATAACATTAAAAGTTCCATCCAGTTTGGTTTATCCATCACCTTACATCATGTTAGGAAAAACTAGTAGCCTCTTGCTACACCTAGAAACCATAAAGCAGCATATGCAGCTGATTTACATTTAAAACCTGTCTTCTGCAGTAGAGGTCAATCATTCTGTCCAACACAGTGACCTCAGGGGAAAAACTTGCCATGACACATACAGAAAACACACTGTTCAGACACAAACCTTTTGAATTCTCTGCATATTCTCAGCATTATATCAGTTCCTCATTATTTTGAGACTATTTGTAGACATCTTTTATCATCTATCTATGCCAAGAAATAGTCATAGCAAATGTAAAATAAAACTTTTCCTGATATGTATGACCTAAAACTTCATAGTCTTTAACAGACTGAGCACTTCTTGTTCACAACTCATTATCTACAATATATTCCAAAATGTCAAATAAATACAGTAAAAACAATGAATTACAGTTCTTGCTCTACAAAAAGGAAAACATTGGAGATAGATTAGCAACATCCTGTGTAAATATTATCACTTACCTGGAGTAATCCCTGGAGTATCAATTAATGTGCTTTTAGTGGATACATCACCTGTTTATTTCTGGGAAAAATAGATACCAAGAGGAAATTTCCTATTCTCCCATCCCTGCTTCCTACCACTATTTATTTAACTCTTAGCCTCCTCTTCTACTATTTACACATTCTCTGTTTTCAGTGCTCATAGCTCTTTCTTCTAGACCATTCCACTCTGCTTTTATGCATGTAATATTAGATGACATTTTAAACACCCTGCCTCCTCCCTATCCCCTGAAAGCTCAACCCTCTCAACAGGTATTTATCTAGACCCAGTGCAGTGTTACTTCCACTGCTATCACATATATGCATGCATATATATATATATATATATACATACATATACATATATCACTTCAGTCACTATTAAGTTTCCCTTTCTTGATTCTGTGATGAATGCAGACCTTGCAGATCTCCAAACTGTAACAGTTTCCATCAGAATTTTTAAAAGCATTATGGGAAGGCCCACCTTCTCTCACCATCATGAAGCTCTAAGTCACAGTGCAATAAGGGGACGATGAAGATTTCTAGGCCAACAGAAACCTTTCCCAGGAAGCCCCAAACAGCTGGGAATAGCACTGCATGTGAATTTGTCACCTACATCACAATGTGCACTTTCATGGAGGGCTCTCTCAAGAAAACATGCCATATGTTACACCAGACCCCAAACCCAGAGCTCAGTTTGTCTCTCTGTGCAATTATTTCCCTCACTCGTGGTTCCCTTACTAAGGCTCAGGCTTTCACTGCAAACACCTTTGTAAAATCTGCATATTTTCCATAGCATAAAACCAGGGATCAATTAATTGGTGTTCTGTAACATGAAAACAGTCCATCTCTGTGCTTCTCTTCCAGCCTGTGCAAGCAAACCTCATGAACAGTGTGGTTATTAATTTAAAATATATTGCCTCATTTGCACTTTAGCTTTTATCTGGAAGAAAAATTATAGACCTCAGAAACAATTTATTAAGTGTACACATTGCTCAGAAATAAGGAAATCTTTCTAAGCCTATTAGGTTTATCTGAAACAGAATACATTTTATTCATATTTAGTGAGCAGTGAGAAAAGTCTCTCATGTTTGTAAAATCAACAGTAATTTGACCCTCTGCGTCTCTCCAATTTGTGTTACTGCTGATGCAAAGGTTCTCTCTTAGCAGGCATTTGGCCTTTCAGCTGACCAACACACATTAGGAACACACAAATGTTGTGACGCTTATACCTATGACAATTTTTCTTTACAAACAGAGAGGTGGAGACAGTCACCCTAACGATCAGCACAGCCATTCATCCTGTGTACTGAATGAGACAAGATGAGAAGAGAGACATAATTTGAGAAAGTCCACTCAT
Source organism: Athene noctua (assembly GCF_965140245.1). NCBI lineage: Eukaryota > Metazoa > Chordata > Aves > Strigiformes > Strigidae > Athene > Athene noctua. The sequence goes on from NC_134041.1 coordinate 23,337,782, forward strand.
TATTTCCATGGCCTCATTCTTTGAATCATCGCTAGGAAGGAAAAGACTGAAAAAAGGCAAGGGGTTTTGCCTCTCCCACTCTGTTCTGGATCAAATCACAAAGCCTCTTCATTTACCCAGGTCATCTATTCTGAAGTGTTACCACAGATCTTTACCTGCCAACTCCTCTGAGGTACTTTGAAGAATCACCCTCTACAGTAAATACATCTAAAGTATGTGTGGCTGGTAAGGCCTGCTTTATATAGGAGGAAAAATGAATTAAAATTCTGAAGACTGCTCTGCCACTTGTATTTGTTTCAGTCTGTGCTCATACTATGCTCCAAAGAAACTGATAAAAGCAAAAGAGCAGGTACATTCTGTACTGTTATTCTGTCAAAATGCATTAGAGATGAGAAATAAATCTCAAGGTGCATTACTTTGTTAAGGATGAAAAGAAAATCATCTTTCTGAAGTCCAGTTACACTCTCATTTCTAAAGCAGCTTCATATTGTAGAATTGCCCTATTTTTGAGTCACCGGTTGTAGAAACTTTAGTTTTGTGCTGGAGTTTGGGTGTTTTCCTCTGTGATGGTCATTACATGCAGCTTAGAATCATGTGACTCACCAGGAATTAGGATTTTAGGAGTTCATAAAATCTGAGTAACATCCTGTTAAAACATATAAAAAAACCAACAAAAAGCCCCCAACAAAAACAAAAACCCAACCCCAGCCCCCTGCCCCAACGGACCGTCAGGAAAAATAACAGCCAGCAACATTCATACTTGATACAAGAACCAGCCTACTACAGGAAGGCTCATTTGGAAATGTGCCAGGGAATCCTGGCACTTCTGTCCTTCAGAACAAAACAGTTCGAAAGTGGCAAGAAGATGACAGAGAAATAGATGATAGATAAAAGATGTGGCCAACCAAGGGTCTGGCATTTTTCAGAAGCATTAAAATTTATCTATTATTCATATCTTCTGATTCATTTCTGTCAGTTACATTATCAAGACACTGCTAGCGCGCAATACATCAATTTAACAAGGAAAAACAGGTATCTAGAGATCAAGAATGCAGTTCTTTAACACAGAGCTGTACACTGTGTTCACCAGATGAAAACAATGGACCTTGTAGAGGGCAAAGAACCACCATCACCTTTGTTTCTTTGTAAATAGCTTACAAACACAACACACACTTCCCCCATACTAAGTATGCATTTTAGAGGAGTGAATATGAAGCAGCAAAATGTTTTCACGTCCTTTTTTTTATAGTACCCAGTTCTCACTCAGACTTCCAGGCTTTCTAACATCTCTTGCACACTACAAAGTTCATCCACTCATCTTTTCCCCTAGTAGAATAAGCCAGATTTTATGTCCCTGAAATCAAAGTGTTGCTGCCTCCTTTTATGAGGAGAGTGACTCTGATTCCTAAAAAGAACTTAAACAATCTAACCAGAAGTTGTTCTATAGATGGCCATGGCCTCCCTGATCTCAGCCATGGATTACCAACAACTCCTAGGATTGTGAAACTACACAGGGAGCTGGACCATCTGAGATACTCAAGGGAACCTACCCCATCAAAAAGTAAATATAACAAACTTCAGTCTGACTGATCCAGCTCCACACACAGTCACCTTGACATTTGATCAAACGCAAGGGAAATGGTTGCAAGAGCAGGATGAGCCTTCTGGAGTCAGGTGTGTGTGGATTACATACATCATGAAATCACAGTCTAAGGAAACTAATTTTAATGCATGTGAAGGACTAGCAAAACTGTATACATTAAAGCAACCTGCTTTTTAATAGAGAGAGCAAGAACATTAAATACCTGCTCACATACAGATTTTGATTTATCTCAATTGCTGAGACTACATGCTGGAGAGTTGTAAAGAAGTCAGAAAAATAGCATTGAGGGGGGAGGGGATGGGGGACAGACATGATTCATGGAAACAGACTCTACAACTCAGAGTTATAAAGCAGGTATGCTTACTCCAGCGCCGGGGTGCAAGGGGATTTCTCCACAAAGCTTGCACACCAACAGCACATTTTACCAGAAATTTATAGAGTGTGGATATACATATTCATTGGATTACATAACACAAACATACATATGCATAAGTAAGGCTTGGGTTAGTTCAAAAGGCCGGTGTCAGCAGTTTGTGTTCTCTGTGCCTGGCCTCCTGGTGGCCGTCTTCGGGGTCTTTTGGAGGAAGGCCCACAGTCTTTCTCACCTCGTACTTTTCCTTGGAGCATGCGCAGATGCTCTTAGCCAATTTCTTGAACAAGAGTGGTTTCAGCTGGTTTACCCATTCTATCTTATCTAAAAGCACCAGTATATTAGTTTCTACCTCCCATATATGGCTATCTATTCACTACAAAGACTAAACTCGTTAGAACACATCTGCTTTCCAAGGACGTCTCTTATTTTTGCTGAACATAATAGTTCTTGGTAAGTTTCCACAGAACAGTCAGGGCAAGCAGGATTATAATGCAATCATTATAAATTGCTTTAAGTTGCTAAAAGTAAATAAGTTGCAAAGCAGGTGATCATTTCCTTGTCTCGGACACCAAACCCAAATCAGTCTACACTGAATTTGGAAGTAAAAATAAACTGTCTGATCTCTTCTCAGCCACAGGAAGAGGGGCAGATTTTGAGGAGGGAGCATCAGAATGTTTTTTTCTCAGCATTTCTTGAAGAGCTGACTAGAATGGACCAGTGAGCATGAAATACGGTGGTGCAGCAAACAGGAGTTACTGGTGGTAAGCAGTGCAACCTCTAGAAAACAGTGCTAAAGCTTCCCCGAATAAAGCATCTGCTCTAAGGAGGAAAAGGGATACAGGCCTTAGAATATGAACAATGAGACCCCCTCTAAAAATGAAAAACAAACCACAAAACGGTACAACTGGAGGAGTAAGAAGGTGTCTGGCTACCTCAGCAGCTGCTCAACTAGGCCTATAGGCAGTGTATTCTTCAGAGACAGTAGTTGTCCTGACTACGTATTGTTCAGTTTTAAGCATTTGAACCATTTGTTATACTCAAAATCTTGTAACGGGCAAAACTGAAACATACCTTATATGTAAATTCTAATTTTTTTGTTAGGACAATTGAAATCTTAACAGTCTAATCAAAGAATTATTATTAGTCCAACTTTATTACAGAAAAAGAAAAAAAAATTTACTCCACAGAAAAAAAAGAAGTCTTAAAACTTTCACATGAAAATTGTTATGCACAGAGTTGCTAGTACCTACCCCTCTGTCCACTGTCATGCTTACCTTTGCTCTGTTCCTCTGGGTCCTAATGTCAATAGCTTCAGTGTGGCCATGGGAGATGTACAGTGAGTCATATGCATGCTGGGTCTTTCACTGGGAGAAATATGATGATGATGGTTTCTTCTTCATCAATCTAGGATCTGAAAGGGGTAATTTCTGTATATTTTCTAACACGCTTCACATGTTGCTTTTTCCTCATTGGTCTGCAAGTTCATGTTTCATATAAATTTACTATATATGGTGTGCTTTACATATATTGGATACTATTTCTTTATTGTCCCTAGAGCCTATGTCGTCCAGTTGCCATAACTGAGGTGCGGAAACAAACTCTACAACTCAGAAAGAGTTATAAAGCGGGCATGTTTATTCCGGCCGGGGTGCAAAGGGATTTCTTCACAAAGCTTGAACGCCATCTCTGGCAAGTAGCCAGATATTTATTACAACAAAACATACATATTCATTTGGAAGGGCTGGGTTATTACAATTAGTTCGGGGAATAGTTGTGATTCTTAGAATTATTCAAGGAGAGAAGTATGTGGTCCTCTTGCAGTGTCCCGCTGTTAAGCAAAGTCCAGATGTCTCCTTCCTCTTCATGAATTTTTCAACTTGGCTTCCTGTGCATGCTCTCTGGCCCTTTGGTTCCTCTCCAGGTTGTAGAGTCGGCCTTGTACCTATTTGTTTTGTTAATTGGAACTTTTGTGTCTGTTAAGATGTCCCAGAAAGTAAGTCCTTTAGCTGGTATGTCTCCCTCTTTATCTCAAAAACAGGGATTAGTTTACTATCTATCCTGTTTTCTTTAAGAATGTTATCTACTTAACACTGCCTGAGGGCTAGCACTCCTTTGGGGTTTTTTTTGCTTTCCTCAGATCATACCTGCTTTTCTTTTACTGAACACTGGAGGTTTCTTTACAATCCCGAGGGTCTCCAGTGCTAGCTTGTGTCCGGTCTCCTATCACCCCTTACTTGTACTCCACTATACTGCATTCCATGTTCTCACTTTCAAGGCCTCTGCTGTCATACCAGCCCTGCATTTCTGTATTACTTTAGAGTCATAAATATCTCATTCCACACAGAATAACTACTTGTTACTATTATCTATATGAAAACTAATTTTGTACGATGTAAATATATGCATAGGTAAAACAAATTAGGCACAGCCACCTGGTCAGAAGAAAAATTGGTGTCGTAGCAAGTCCAAGTTAAAGCAAAGCTCCAGGGAAGTCAATATGAGTTCAGACAAGGTCACAGAAGTCTCAGTTCAAGGGCCTTGCAAACAGTCCAACACTTGGGGCCTGTAGCTAGAAATGGCAACACACTGTAACTGTGCTACAGGACTACACATTCCAGTTTCAGCCAACCACAACAGTATAACATCAGTTTCACGCTAAGACTAAGCTTCATTACTTGAGCAGTCGCTGGCAGGAATTTCTTCCTAGCCTCAGCTAGTACACAAGCACAGGGACAACTTCTTTCAGAAAGAAGCAGTGGACAGGAATACCAGTGACACGGTAGGGTAGCGCAAAGAGAAAATCCACCTAGGCAGCTTTACACAGGATATTCTCTCATTCATGCTCCTGTTCCAGGCACACACAAAAATCCTAACTGATTTTAAGCAGTATTTTACTACTAAACTTGATTTAGTAAACAAATAACTTAAAATCATTTACCAAGATCTAAATTGCTAAAGTGCCTTTTATTGGCTTTCTGAGAGCATTTGATGTAAAGTCTCCTGAAGAAATGAAAAGTGCTGAGCCTCTGATTTGGAATTTTTTTTTTCTCTTGGGCTGCCAGGCACTACCCTTAATTTCAACTCTTGGCAGTAAACAACTTCAATGTGAGGGCTATTAAGAAACAATCATTCTGAGGAAGCCTCATGGGTGACAGAGACTCTGTTGCAGGATTCAGTTTAAAACTGAGCAGACATAATACAGAGAAAATGTAGCTCAGCTGCATGAATTAGTAAAACAAAAATAAAAATCTGGATAACAAATCTTAATATTCTGATTTATGTGTGTGTGAGTTTGTTAAGTATGTGTCATTAAACGTGTGAGTAAACTATTAGAGACTCTTTACTATGACGTGGGTATGCTACTGAATTTAAAAATCATTCCTGAACAGTTTTAAGTCCTACTCTTAGAATGCTTTAGTATGAAAGTGGAAAGGCTCTTTCCATCCACCATCCCAGCCTCGATCTTTTCATTCTTTTTATAAAAATCCGAAGAGATTTTGTAACACAAAAATGAAACTGGTTTAGATATGGTAATAATCTAATGCTTTTTATCCTATATGTATGCAGAAATACTAGAAGTCAAACACTTCTAAGCCTTCTCCCCTACTTCCCTGAATACTCCCACAACGATTCTTTAAAACTGTGCCGTGGATTTTGAGGCAGAGTAATGCTGTGGCTCTTTCATGGCATAGCCTGAGGCAGCAAATGCTCTCAGTCCTCAAACATTATCCTTCAAAGTTTTTAGAAGTTTCTTTGTTTAGCCATCACATGGAGTCTCACACAAAAGTTTCATGCAACCCAGCATAATAATTAAATAAAGAAAATAATTTAAAATCCATCTGCCTTTATAAATAATTCATTACAGAAAATGCATGTATCATGCTGACTGTATTTCATTGTTAAACTAGAGGTGTTCATTTTGCTAGTGGGCAGCGAAGGCCAATTTCTCAATGAGTGTATAAACATCACTTGACTGACTTCAAAAAAGACATTTAACACTGAATTATCCCATTTCAGTTTATAATTTTGGGCAAACCATTTAAAAAGCATTTAGTAGGGTTCTACCTGAGTAAGTTTCTGCATTTTCCCCTAAATCACTAGAGATGAATAAGAAAAATAACACAGGTTTCAAGAAAGTCAGGAAACAGATACTTTTGAACATGAAAATTATTGGATATTAAAGGTAAGTCAGATGTCACCTGTATTTCAGCAACAATTATCTGCTTGTACATGCACAATTTTATTTGGCTAGACCAGTTCTTATTTCTCTAAATTCACAGCAAAAACATGTGAGAGTTGCAGAAGGAATAAATTATAAGACAAACCAACTGCTGATGAGAACAACACTTTTCAAATAAATATTGGATTTTCAGCATTTTCATGCTCTGAAAGCATAATTAGTTAACAGGCATTAAATACTTAGATTTAGAAACATGCTTAGAAAGCAAACTTGATTTGTAGCTGGACAAAAAAAAAAAAAACAAACAACCAAAAACCTTACATGCAAAATTAACCAAGGAAACAAAAGCTGCAGTTTTTCTTTCTGCTACAGATTCTGTTTGTGAGTTACAGGTCGTCATGCCACTGGGGTGGACTCATTCTGGTGACCTGCACCACTTGAAAATACTCCAACATTCATGAATTTAAAACCAGAATAGTATTCATGATGCAGGTTAGAAGAAGGATCTGTAATACTGAAGATTAATAATAACATTTCTCTATAATAGCAGAATGAACTAGTAAGATAGATTCATTTTACTACTGTCAGAACTCTGGCAGCAGTAAAACCCTTAAGAGTTACATCAAAGAATCATTCAGGTTGGAAAAGACCCTTGGGATCATCTAGTCCAACCATCAGCCGGACTCTACAAAGTTCTCCCCTACCCCAAATCCCCCCACATCTCATCTAAATAACCCTTAAACACATCCAGGGATGGTGACTCCACCACCTCCCTGGGCAGCTTATTCCACTGTCTGACCACTCTTTCTGTAAAAAATTTTTTCCTAATGTCCAGTCTGAACCTCCCCTGTTGCAGTTTAAAGCCATTCCCTCTTGGTCTTTCACTAATTACCTGTGAGAAGAGACCAACACCAACCTCTCTGCATGTCCTCTCACGTAGCTGTAGAGAGTGATGAGGTCTCCCCTCAGCCTTCTCTTCCTCAAACTAAACAGTCCCAGCTCCTTCAATCGCTCCTCATAGGATTTATTCTCCAGGCCCTTCACCAGCTTCGTTGCCCTCCTCTGCACTCGCTCCAGCACCTCGATACCTCTCTCGTACTGAGGTGCCCAAAACTGGACACAATACTCCAGGTGTGGCCTCACCAGTGCAGATACAGGGGGACTATCACCTCCCTATTTCTGCTGGTCACACTATTTCTAATACAAGCCAGGATGCCGTTGGCTTTCTTGGCCACCTGGGCACACTGCTGGCTCATGTTCAGCTGCTTGTCAGTTAGAACCCCCAGATCCTTCTCTTCCAGACAGCTCTCCAGCCACACCTCCCCCAGCCTGTAGCGATGCATGGGGTTGTTGTGTCCCAAGTGCAGGACCTGGCACTTGGCCTTGTTGAAGCTCATCCCGTTAACGTTGGCCACCGATCCAACCTATCCAAGTCTCTCTGTAGAGCCTCCCTATCCTCATGCAGATCGACACTCCCGCTGAACTTGGTGTCATCTGTGAACTTACTGATGATACACTCTATGTCCTTATCAAGATCATCAATAAAGATATTGAAGAGAAATGGTCCCAACGCCGAGCCCTGAGGAACACCACTTGTGACCGGCCGCCAGCTGGATTTAGCTCCATTGACCACCACTCTCTGGGACCATCCATCCAGACAGTGCTTGATCGGGCAGACTGTTTGCTCATCCAGGCCATGGGCAGCCAGTTTTTCTGAGAATTCTGTGAGGAACCGTGTCAAATGCTTTTTGAAAATCCAGATAGGCAATAACCACAGCTTTTCCCTCATCCAACAGTTGGGTCATCTTGTCATAGGAGGAGATCAGGTTTGTCAGGCAGGACCTACCTTTCATAAACCCATGCTGACTAGACGTGATCCCCTGGTCGTCCAATATATGACTTTTAATGGCACTCAAGATGACCTGCTCCATGACCCTCCCTGGCACTGAGGTCAGACTGACAGGTCTATAGTTTCCTGGATCCTCCTTTCTGCATCTCTTGTAGATGGGTGTCACAGTTGCCACCCTCCAGTCCAAAGGGATCTCCCCAGTTAGCCATGTTCTCAGGTAAATCATGGAAAGAGGCTTGGCGAGCACATCTGCCAACTCTTCCAGCACCCTTGGGTGTAACCCATCTGGTCCCACAGACTTGTGTGCATCCGAGTGGTGCAGCAGGTCTGTGAGCACCTCCTCTTCAACTGTGCTGACCTCAGTCTGCTTCCCCTGCTCATCTCCCAGCTCATGAGGCTGGGTGTGCAGGGAAAAACAAGTTCCACTGCTAAACACTGAGGCAAAGTAGGCACTAAGCACCTTAGCCTTTTCCTCATCCTTTGTTATTAGGTTTCCCTCTGTATCCAGTAAAGGAGAGGGATTTTCCCTAATCCTCCTTTTGTTGTTAATGAATTTATAGAAACGTTTTTTATTACCTTTAACAGCTGTAGCCAGGTGGAGCTCTAGCTGTGCTTTGGCTCTCCTAATGTTCTTCCGGCAGAGCTTCACTAAATCTTTATAGTCTTCATGAGAGATCTGGCCCCTCTTCCAAAAGTCATGGATTCTCCTTTTGTTCCAGAGATCCAGCCAAAGGTCCCTGTTTAGCCAGGCCAGTCTCCTTCCCCGCCTGCTTGTTTTTTGGCACACGGGAACAGCACGCTCCTGCCTTTAAGACCTCTCTCTTGAAGTATGTCCAGCCTTCCTGGACTCCCATATCCTTCAAGGCAGCCTCCCAAGGGATTTTGTTAATCAGTCTTTTGAACAGGTCAAAGTTAGCCCTATGGAAGTCCAAGGTGGCAGTTTTACTAACCCCTCTCTTTTTTTCTCCAAGGATCGAAAACTCAATCATCTCATGATCACTGCACCCTAGACAGCCTCTAATCTTTACTTCCCCCACAAGCTCTTCCCCGTTCACAAGAAGCAGGCCCAGGAGGGCACCTTCCCTGGTCAGCTCACTCACCAGCTGTGTGAGGCAGTTATCCTCCACACATTTCAGAAACCTCCTGGATTATTCCCTCTCTGCTGTGTTGTGATCCCAGCAGATACCCGGAAGGTTAAAGTCCCCCACAAGAACAACATCAAGTGACCATAAGATTTCTCCCAACTGTTGATAGAAAGCTTCATCCACCTCACTGCTTTGGTTTGGAGGTCTATAGCAGACTCCCACAGCAAGATCTACTTTATTGACCTTTAACCTAAACCAAATACTCTCAACCCCGTTACCACTATACTTGATTTCTGAGCTCTCATAGCATTCTCTAACATACAGGGCCACTCCACTGCCTCTCCTTCCCTGTATATCCCTCCTGAAGAGTTTGTAGCCATCAGTTGCAGCACTCCAGTCATGTGAAGCGTCCCACCATGTTTCTGTTATAGCTACTATGTCATAGTTCTCGTGTTGCATCATGGCTGCAAGGTCCCCCTGTTTGTTGCTCATACTGTGTGCACTGGTATAGATGCACTTGAGATGAGCTAATGAATCCAACACCTTTTTGTGAGTGTGGGCCCCATTTCCTACCAGACCCTTCTCAGGTGCTTCCATGATTTCTAAACATCTATCCCTTCTCTCAAATGAAGTGGCAGAGGGAGAGCCCTCACCAGTCCACCATTCTTCAAGCTTTGGTATGCTTCCCTTGAGCTTATTCCTAACAGGCCCAGTTATCTCCCTGTCCACCCTCATATCTAGTTTAAAGCCCTGTCAATAAGCCCTGCTAACTCCTGCCCAAGATTCCTTTTCCCCCTCTGGGACAGCTGCATCCCACCTGTCTCATTTGTCACCAGCAGACCAGGTGCCTTATAAACTTTGCCATGATCAAAGAACCCAAAATTCCAACAGTGGCACCAGTCTCCGAGACACATATTAATCAGATGTGTTTTCCACCCTCTTTCAGTGTTTTTACCTTCCACTTGACGGATTGATGAAAACAACACCAGAGCTCCCAAGCCTTCAACTAGCCACCCAAGCGCCTTGAAGTCCTTTCTGAATGACTTTAAACTTCTCTCTACCACCTCTTCATTACCTGCCTGGATAACCAACAAAGGATAGTAATCAGAGGGCTGCACCAGAGCAGTGACCTTCCTTTTAATATCTCTAACATGAGGCCCAGAGAGGCAGCAGACTTCCCTATGGTATCAGTTCCAGAATGCTGCTGTGAAAAACTACCAAGAACAAAGGAGAACTGAGATATAGATATAAATATCATGGGTTTTTCCCCCTTCAAGGCAATGAGGATAAAATATTTTAAATAGGGTGCATCCCCTTCTCACAATAATGAGGAGAAACAAACAAAAGGAAGAAAACAGCCAAATTATTGCCTTTATGTTTTGAATGCAGTCAAGCATGTAAGTAGCCAGAGACATCAGTTAAATGACAGGCTTGTGCAGAACTGCCTGACATCAACCAGACCTTGCCAAGAAGTCCAATTCTGGCCCTGAAGGAGAGCCATTGCATGTCCATAGCTCTTGCTGCCTAAGAGGATGCTCTGAGTCAGCTGATAAGCAGTAACGAGCTGCCTCTAGTCCTATATATTCTGGCTGTGAATTTGGCTGTGGAATGAGTGTTTGCAGTTTCCTCTGTATGCTAAAAACATCGCCTTCTTGTGAAAATTAACTTTGCATTATCAAAGTCCTACCAAAAAAAGACAGGAAAAATGTGGCTCATTATGGGCATATTGTGTCAAGTGAAACAATAAATAGGACAGATTTTTATCTCAGTTATTCTGGAATAATTCAGCTATAATTTCTCTGACTTCCATAGTATTAGTATCATTCATTAGTTTCATGGGGATGTGCTCCAGCAGAAACAAGGTTAGAATCAGGGTCAACCCAAGCAGATTTTAATATATCTTATACAGGGAATGAAGGAGCAACCATGCTTATTCACTCTCAGTTTCTTGAAACTCAAAATTTTGACTTGGATATATATACCCAGTACAGACTGCTTGTATTTGTAGGACTGGGAAATTAGTATCTTTTTCAAAGATGTCTCTTTTGAGCAGAAGTAATGTTTTAGCTTTCACTAATCTTAAGTTTTCAGTTGTGATTAAGGAGATCAGCAACAAAAACAAATGAAAAATTGAGCAATTTTACTTACTTGTGTTTAATAATTTCTCAACTTAAAATAGGATATTTATTTTCACATAAAGTATTGGAAATCTTTTGGATTAGAATACCTTCCCTTTTAAAAATGAAGGAAAAACTACTCCACTTGTCATTACTTTCACATTGTATTACCCCACTGTATAGAATATTTTGAGCTCTCCAGACCAAAGCTGACATTCACAAAGCAAAATGATCAAGCCATGTCAATAATTTAGCTCACTTTCTCAATATTCAGGCACTCTGCATTCTTCTGTGCTTATAGTTGAACATAAAGTCTGTGACACCTGCCCTCATTCTATTTTGAAGAGAACTTTTTTATACTGTGATGGTTTTGGACATTCACTATGACTGACCAAAAAGTTAGATGATGGAATTATGCATTAATTATAATGTTGATTCACGAAAAACTAGCAATGAAAGAAAACATTTCTAGTGATACGGAATGAAAGAAAAAATTGAAAATATGATCCTAAAGGATATTTTTTAACCAGTCTCCCTGGCCCATCAAGTTAAAGTTCACAGTTTCTGATCTCTTGAACATTTCTGCTTGTCTACATCTGGAAACTATTCCTTGATCTTTTTAACTGACCAATATCAAAGCTGTGGCTTAATTTGTTGTTACAGATGCTTTTTAAAAGAAATTTTTCATATTCTTATTACTGTGGCTAAAAAAAAAAAGGGAAACAGTCCTTCTGAGAGCCTTTGTCAGGCTTCATGCTCATCACAAGCCAGCTGGTGCTTAAAATTAATTACAAATGGTTACCTAGGTAACACTAAAGCATGCTTGAAAGTTTCAATATTGTTTATCCTTATAAGTTTACACAGTAATTTCAGTTGCAAGGGTAAAATCAGCACCCCTTTCTCTCTCCACCTTTCATAAGACCATTTATAGCTTGTTGCATCATGTTTTAAAAACATTTGAACTTTGGGTATCTACCCTTAAAAGGCTATTCATCAAATGCCTACTGTTCACATCAGACACCTACTGCTCAAGTCATAGATTTTTAGATCTCTGCTAAATTGATATTGATTTCATATGTTCAATTAAAAGCATACAATAACTGGGTTGAAAGCAGAGACTGAGGAGCTTGTTATGTTGTTTTCAAGTAGGGTAAAGAAGAACAAAGCTACTTTCAAACCCATCAGTCTATTCCCAGCAGTCTAAATTCCCTCTATGATTTAGGATAAAGAAGCATCAGAAGAACATTGTCTTACTCAGTTTCTTAGATTTGGAAGTGAAATTTCATTTTACTAGTAAAATGGTCTTTTCAGTATGTAGATTTTCCTGCAGGGTGAGGAGTGGAGGGTTATAAACTCTGTACCTAAGTGCTTGGGTATATTCTTATAACCCTCCCTTTTCTACCTTAGATTTACAAGGCTTTAAAGGTAAAGATCTTATTTAGTCTACAATTGACAAATTTGTAGCTTAATTTTCTACTTGCTACAGAATGTTTGAGACTCTCCTCTTTTAAATTCTGTATAGTATGAAACACCTAGTAGCTAACAGTTGTGAACAAAGCTTCTTTATATTAATGTAAACTGATATCTAATTTTAATGGGTTTTTTAATTTTTTAAAACATGAGCTGATACAGTCATCCCACTTATATAAATTATATGATCTCTCCACCATGAAATTTGTCCACTCCTCTGAAATGCAAGGAAAAAGTAGCCTTTCTGAATACAAAACTTTTTTTTCCTCCTACAACCAAGAGTCTCTTAATATCCCCACACTCCAAATGTTTTTCCACAGCTGCTTCTTGCTCTACACCTTCTGCCACAAGAGCTCAAGGATGAAGAGTTACATTAGATTAACATACCTCTCTCCTTACAGGTCTACAGGACAAAACTGGGAAACAAAGCTCAGGGTCTGAGCAAGTCATGAGTCTTGAGAGCTCAGATGTGTGGCAGGAGAACATGTAGCTAAGGCTCAAAGTTAGAAGAGTTATCAATAATAGACCTTTAAAGTCTCACTCACTTGTCAACACCTCCTCCACAGTGTCACCTGCTAAAGCATTCATAGCGAAATACCTACTGTCTTCTCTTCCTGGTCCATGTGCCAGTCACCCATGCAGGACAATTGGAGAGGGAACCATCATATTTATGTGCTGTAGAGAAAGCACCTAGCAAGCCCTCACACTCTCTGAAAAGATGCAGAGTCTGTCTTCCAAATCCATTGTATGGCCCAACTTGGATGTGTACATGCACCTCATGAACCACAAAGCAAACATCCAACTCGGACATTACCCTGATAATGAGACCAAATAAAGGCGGATGCATGCATTGCCACTCCAGAAGACTGAGAGAATTTCACTAAGTTCCATAGCCCTTTTAGAACCTGGAGTGAGGATAGAAAAAATAAATTGACAACTGCTAAGCTGAAGAATACAATGACCTCCATCAGTAAAAATACCACTATAAATCGATGTAAAATAATGTCTATTCAGAAGGTGAAGGATGAGATGCAATTAACCTTACTTTGCAATCGAGGCATGTGTACAGGCAGAGTTCTGGCACCCATCATGAAAGCAAGTAAAAGGCATTTCTTGAAAAGTGCTATTTAAAATGTCCCCTCTTTCTTAGTAAGAACTGAAAAATGTGCTTTTCACACTTTTCCAGTTGCAGAGAATTGGCACCACAGAGACAAGGGGCTTTGTAGTAGCCCAGAACAGCAGATGGAGCACATTAGCATTCCTCTTCTTTTCACCTATTATATAGAAGTTTTCAGGTATTTGTTTTGCAGCTAATATGACATGTGAAACCAAAATCCTTGACTATAACAAACCATGCCTTGAAATGTAAATGCAGAATAGCTGAGTGCTGACCTTTCCCTGCTCTTAGTGCTGCTCTCACTAGCACAAACCATTTTGTAAGAAGTAGGGCGATGAGTAGAGTTGTAAGAACAATCCTGAGACATACAGGGATAGAAAGTTCCCCTGTTGTACATAAGGATGAGAGAGAGGTGGGACAGAAAATCATGTAATTAAAACACTCACTACATTCCTCCTGACAAGAGACAAAAAAACGGGAGTACCCAGAGGGTGAATTAGATGCATCTTTTCTTGAAGTGATTAATTCCTACAACAGCCTGTTACTACCTCATTAACTCCACAGATTTGGAGTGGAGATGTGCAGCACTGCATTGCCCTTTGGATGCTACTTCATTCCAATTCAGTCTTTCTTTACAATTAATATTAGTTAAGGACTAATCAACAAGAATAAAGATTGAAGATCGAAGTCATTGGAATTCATGTGTTATGATACTGCAAGTTTCAAAGGTTGACACTGTCAGAGCCCGTGGACCTCTTCAGTTAAGTTCAAATCCAAGCCTTTACCTAAAACTTATCTAAAGCCTACATTTCCTTCTCTCCTATTGTGCTCACACATCCTTCTTTGGTTAAATACAGCTGTCTAGAGACATACAGAATTTTATCCCTACAGTACCTGTGCCACTGCATTGATCGTAAATAAAAGGACATAAATAGTGTTTAAAACCTGATCAATTTTCCATACAGCTTACGTGTCATAGAATCCACCAGTTACACTGTTATTTCAGCCACAGACTTCTTTATAGGAGAAACCACAAAGCAAGTTGAAATGTCTGCAAAGGTAGACTTAAAAAACTGCAGCTTGGGCTCAGATCTTCTTTATGTCAGGCTAATATGGTACCTGACTGGTCTACCTGGCCCTCTGTGGGGTTTTTTGTTCTTAATCTTATGCTGCATGTATGGGTAACTGCCCTCTGTGTGCACTGCTCACCAAATAACATTAGGTTGCTATAGTGATTGCTTAAAAAAGTGAAAGCTGAATTGTGGAGAACCCTGAGGCTAAAAGATGAATAAATGACCAATCCTAAAAATGAAGCTTAAGTACCATTTTTCCTGAATTCTGCTGGAACTGTTTGTAAGGAAGTATGTTCTCCTTTATGAAAAAAAGACAGCTCATTTCTTCTATTAAATCTTTCTGATTCGTACCTATGTTGGAGGTGATCATAAAAAAGGGACAAGGTGAAACAGTGAAAAAAATTTCTGTAATATTTATTTTGTACTTGCCCAAGAAGGCTTTTTGTTCCAGGATCAAACTGGGACAAAATTACCTACCTCCAACACAAAATTATATAAATCACAAGGAAGTTAAATAAGATGCCTAAGGCCAAAAAGGTCATTGCTTCCTGAAACCTGAACTCAATCACTCTACATTACTGTTTCAGGTGAAGATGTATATATTACAGTCCTTTACTTAACAAAAAAGTGGATGTACACAGACACATGTACTTCAGTTAATGAATATTTATACACTCATAAAATTTACAGAGGAAACACAAAATTAGAACCAAATATCTAAATGAAGAATTTAAATCCTTCTAATCCTTTAGTTTAAAGCTTAAATTGTCACACAGA
Organism: Athene noctua; assembly: GCF_965140245.1. Lineage (NCBI taxonomy): Eukaryota > Metazoa > Chordata > Aves > Strigiformes > Strigidae > Athene > Athene noctua. The sequence continues at coordinate 23,353,426 of NC_134041.1, forward strand.
TGTTTGCCTTGGTGAACCTAAAAAACCCAGCCTGCACTGGAGTATGGGTATATGCATTACCTAGATAGTGCTTCATCAACAGCCATGCCCCTCTGTAACTCCATTTGCCCTATAGCCCAGAAGACCGATGACTGCAATCTTCTGACAGGCTCTTAGGAAAAATTGAGAGTCCTACACCAATTAAAATAAATTAGTGAAACCTCAGAACAATAAGCCTCTACTCAACAAAAGAGGAAAAAGAAACAGAAATTAGGACCCAGAATCACTGACATAAAAGACAGCATCAACATTCCCTCAGGGAACCCTGTGGCTTTAAAGAATTTCCAACAGTTCAAACAATCACTTGAAAGCTATGACTCATGCTAGCTGGCTTGAAGCAAGTGGAATAATTAATATGATACAAAAAAATCAGCCATAGAGATAGGTATCAGGAGCAGCACCTACTTATTCTATTGTTTTAGCCAAACATTCACTACTGCTACAAGAACATTCAGAAGCACAAATATCTCTAGATTTGTATGCCATCAGTTTAGTGATTTTTTTCAGGAATACTGGCATATTTGAAGAGAGTTTCATGGACAAATATGGCAAACCAATGCCTAACTAAACCTTCATTGTTGATGTCATTTCTGTCTAGTTCTGTATATCAGAGGATTTAGCTGCCTATCACCAGCACCTCTTCATAGCTCTAATTTTAGTGGATTTAATGATAGCACTAATATTCTTTTTGCTTTAGAGGTTCATACACTGCAATATGTCAATGCTGGCAACAGGTGATACTCCAATGTCTGAAATTTGTATAGAAATATCAAAACAGTTAACTTAGATGCTTGGAAACTGTTGTGGTTTTTTAGTGTAATATTATTTCTTATTCATAGAAAGTTTAGGGAACAGTACCTGCTTTTTGGCAGATGGGGAATTTGCAATAGCTTTCACTTCACCATTCTGTTTGTTTAATTAATGGTGGGTACTCGGTGTCTCAAGATACATAGCCTTTGTTCTGATCCCTGATTGAAAGAACAGGTTGTAAGATATATAATGCATAAATTACCTCATAAACAGCCATTATCATCCTGTCTCTGTAAGGATAGCCCAGCACTGATTTAACCTGGGCATTCATACAAAATTATGTTCTTCATAAAAATATTCAAACACAAGAACATTCTGAGATACTGAGAAATGCCACTGAAATACCTCCTTCAGATAATCAAGGAAACTAGCTAAAAAAAGGGAAATCTAAAATGTAGTGAAATGAAGGAATCTAATCTGAAAAATATTTAGACAAAGTTTCTGGTAAATGGTACAACTTATTGTCGTTCTCCCGATTATCTAATTTCAAAGCTTAACAAAAAAGTTATGATTTAAGTTTAGTACTTTATCTGAGTGGAAAAAAATAAGTCTCCGCTTTTCCTTTTCTGGTTTTAAAAGGCAGAAATAGGGCAGGTGGGCAGACTGGAGGAGGAAAAGAAACTACTTGGCAACAAGCAGGAGATTGTAAAGCCCATTACAATTCTGAGAACAAAAACTGCTTCAGCTACATTTTAAGTAGATGCCTTCAGGTACCTTGTGTAATTTATGGACAGCTGCAAGTCTAGAAGCATCTATGACAACTACAGAATTCCATTTCTCTGATGAAGTTAACTAAGGGTGCTTAAAATGTCATTTCTTAATCTAAAACTGAATAAAAGCCATAATTTCTCTTATGGGTATTTACACATTTGAGATTAAGTGACTACACAATAGGAATTCTAAAAGTAATTACCTTCCCATACATTTATATTCCAGCCCAGAGAGCTAGTACCTGTTGGTTGCCTTTCCTATAGAGAATTACTTGAAAGTTTTTGCATTCCCTCCTAGGGGTGAAATACAATAGGAATCTACAGAGAACATCAATTTTCTTTGCTTTTCTAATGTTTACAACTTCCCTGTAGTATTTATCAAGAAATATACAACTCCCCATAGTTAGAGCTGTGCAGGCTAACAGTAGGAATTCTTGGTGTTGATAGAGCTATTGATCATACAAACACTAAAATTATGTCTCCTGTAGTAAACGCCAATAAAACAGAGGTACATTAATCAGGAAATCAATATGCTTGTCAATAGAAAGGCTAACTTTGACAATGTAATGCAGCAGGCAGACCTATTGGATGGTGGACCAAAACACAAGTAACCCAGGTAGTGACCTTTTTGTTTGACTTCTGGCTGTGCCGAAATACTGTATGAATAACTGGAATGTACAGAACAAAAGGAGAGAGGCAAGGAGTTAGCTGTTTAAATTTTTCTGTAGGAACAAACTTTAATTTATCGCTACAGTGACCTTTAGTTGTTCACTTAAAAAGAAAAAAAAAAAAAAAAGGGAAAAAAAACCACAACACCAAAGACTGAAGAAAAAACACACACCCCCAGAAAAAACTCCAAACTTTCTGACTCATGTTTTTTAGTAGCTCTGTGTTAAGGGACAGCATTAGTAGCATACAGTTTGAAAATTATTTGATGCTTGAAGAAAAAAAGGCTAAATTGCCATCTTTATAATTTTCTCTTTAAAACATTAATTTCTCTTTTATGTAACAGGTTCCTTATTCATTCTTTCAAAGCATTAAATAAGTAGAAATTATACTTCAGGTGTGGTCTGTCCATTAGATTGGAAACAAAGCAGCATATATTCTCCTGGACAAAACCAGCATCTGTTTTAAAACCTTTCATATACAGGTTGACTAAAATTATGTATTTGAATCCCTGAGAACAAATCCTAGACCTTAGGAGGTAGTACGGCTTAACTGAACCCTGCACTCTGAATGAGTATTTCTAATGTTCACAGACAGCACAAGGGCTGCAAGATGCTTTGGGACAATTTAGATGTTTTTTCCATTTGTTGAAGAGCATAAAGGTACTGAACAAACATTTGAAAATTCATATATGAAAAGCAGAATTCTATATGAGTTAATTGGGAAAGTTATTCTTCTGAGTTACACTTAAATATTTTAACAAGAATTTGATTAAAAAACATTTATTAAACAATAACAGAGCAGGTAGTAAACAGCAGTTTATTATAGGAAATTTTATAATTAAAATAATTATTGCAAAAAGTTTTGCTATTTGAGCTGACTGACAACATAACTTTGTAAAAAAACGTTAGTGTTTCACAAAGGAAGCAGTCATAGAAGATTCTGACATTCTGTAACTCTCTTTTTACTTTTATGGTTGGACTAATATATTATAAAGAAATACAGTTTTCAAATAGGCATTACTATTCCTGATTCCAAAAATTAAAAATCACTGTTGGGGTCAGGCAGGATATTTTTAGTTATATGAAATTTACTCCAAAAACAAAGACATTAAAAATACCTCTCTCCATCACCACCCTGAGCATTCCCTAAAGTAAAAGCTGTCCTTGTTCTGTTTAACTTTCCTATTATAATATGGGAAGTAAAACCAACCTGGTCTGAATCTGGATAATAGTATCTAAATCAGAGTTTTCCACAGTTCAGATCAAACTTTTAATTCATTTATTTTAAACATTCTACATTGGGACAAAGTCAATTCTCAATTTTACAATTTCCATATACAGAACTGTAGACTGGGTAGTGCAGTCCCGACTACTTCATCCCGTATTACCGCTAAAAATATCGGTTAAACGAAGACCATAAGCTGACAGGAACTAAAGAGCTAGTGGCTGGGTACGGATGATTCTGTCCATCCAATTTCAAATCAATTACTAAGCCTCTGTCAGTGGATTTTTTGTTTTAAGGAGGAATGAAGAAAAAAGAGATATGGTCACTGACTAGCTAAACAGTACTGAATATATAAAACAGGCATATTTATCAAAGAGCAAACGAGCTAAATGTGCTACCTAGTATATTAGGTGTACCTGAAAACAAGGGGAAAATATAAAAAAGGTTTTGGTTTATCTAAGACAGAAGCAAAATCTGCTAGAAAAGTAACCCATATTTATACATATACATATGTAAGGGATAGGCCACTGAGGTGGTACCCAATACACATGTGGCAGCATTAATAATAATAGTAATATCATATGAGTCAACCATAAACAAAACCTATCCCTTCAAGGAAAAAAGAGGAAAGAAAAAAACCAGTGAAACGGAAAAAAACAAAACCTTATGAAGAAGCATGTCTCACCTGAACCTGTGATTTACTACTTATTACACTGAAAAAGTAACTAAAAAATAATTCCTTCTGCACACATGTTGAAATAAAAACTTCTCTGATACAATCCAAAGTACATAGGAATAGTACAACATAATGTTAATCCTGTATGTTGTCAATAAATGATATATGGTGGCAAAATTTACATTGTTAAAATGACAGTGCCACACATCTCTAAATTTTATTCTCCAAAACTAAGCTCTGAAATAATTTTCTCTTTTTCTCAATTAAAAAAATCATCATTTTGTCTCTCAAAGCTCTCATTTTCTCTTTTTTCCTATCTGTGTTCCTTTTCTCTATTACTGCTTTGGTGCTAAACATTAACAAAGCCCTAACTGGTACAAGCCTAGGCAGCTATTTTTAGGGCAATTTTGTTTGACTGTTTATGAGCTTATAAAAACATCCTCAAGTATCAGAAATCCATTGTTTGTATCTTATGATGTTCCACATAAAGGAGAGTATTCAGACAATCCCACTCAACTAATAACTCCAATGTCAAATGCTTCATTCAGCAATAAAGTATGACTTTGTAAAAGAAATGTTTGAAACATTTGCTCCTTTAGGTGCAAATAGACTTAATCGCAAAGGAGACTGACCTTGTAGCCTGATCTGATTTATCAGTAATGCTGGTGATTGTCCCAGTGCTACTGGAATACAAAACCATTCCACGGCACTAAAAATGGGTCTTTTAATAAAGATTAATGTTGACCACTGTGATAACTCCTCTCTAGTATTATTTACTTTTCTAACTGTGCTGGGACATGGGATTGTGAAGCCATGCAGTTTCTATTCTCTCCAGTATTTTCTTATTAGCCAGGCTTCTCTACTTTTATTTTTGGTCACTTCCCTTAATTTTCAGATATATTTCCAGTTATACCTGAAATATGTTCATTTTTGTTGAAGATATTTATAGAGCAGCAGTCATCATGCAATCTCGGTGCTATAAATTTATTTTTATACTTACCATATTATTTCTCTCTCGCACACATATATGACCCACTTATAGTGCAGAATTAATATGTACTTCATAACTGAAAATAATCCTGGTTTTGGAAACCAAGTTAGGTAGGTTTATGTTGAGAAGTTCATAAACATTTTTCTCATAGCAGGTAATTATAGGCACATTTATCACTCACCTCTCACCATGGAAACATTACAACACAAACTACTTCAACAGGTCAACACAAACATAACAACACAATCTACTTCAGCTGGTCAACAATGAGAATATAGTCAGCTACTATATATATATAATATTTATAATACATATAGGTATATAGAGAATATACCCAGAATATTGTCAGGCTGCACCTGGAGTACTGTGTCCAGTTCTGGTCCCCACAATTCAAAAAGACTGGTCAAAAGGAGGACCACAAATAGTACCGAAGGGATGGAGAACCTGCCCTTTCAGGAAACTGAGAAGTTATGTCTTTTCACCCTTGAGAAGAAAAGGCATAGTGGGGAATACATAACAGTTTTTTAGTACTTAAAGGGCAGCTACAACACAGAGGACCCACATGGGGAGAACAAGGGACAACATGTATAGGTTGCACCAGGATAGATTTCATTTTGATATAACTAAGAAATTTTTTTACAGTGAGAACAGTCAGTCACTGGAACAACCTCCCCAGGGACAGTAGAATCCCCATCATTGGAGGTTTTCAAGATGCAACTGAACAAGGTGTTAGATAATCTCACCTAGGCTCCCTTTTCTGAAAAGGTTGGACTGGTTATCTTTCAGGGTCCCGTCCAACCTGGGTTGTTCTATGACTCTGTGATCAGAGATTCAGCATGTATAAGAGTTCAGTAGACTCTAAAACCTGTTGGCACAAAAGCAAAGCTTAGAAGAAACTTGCCATTCTATCATGTCTGTCCTAGTGACTCTACAAATTCCTACTGGCATTTTCAAGTTGTGTTCACTGCTAGTCACAGAAGATCCCATACAGCATCCATCAAGCCATAATGATCATAAGCCTCAGTCACATGAGCTTAACTAAAACTCACTTCTTCATATTGGCTATCCAAAATCACATGCATCTTTCTTCACAGGAGCAGTACAGAGCAAAATAAAGAAATTCAAGTTGAACACATAATTAGAATGTTTAACTCCTGAAACAATCACTTATCTGGAGAGTTACTATGGTTATTGCTTATTAAAAGCTATATATAAAACTGTGAGGTATGTCTTGGTAAATAAAAAAAGTGTATAATGATATATCAAAACAAAACCAGACCATTCAGAATGACATTCCAATAAATTTGAGGTTAAAGATAAAAGAGCCAAAAAAGACAATAATGACATCCTCCCAGTGTAATTGTAATTAAGGAAGTTTGTCAAGAATACTAATCAAATACCATGGAACTGTTCGCATCAGATAGTAGAAAAATAATCTAAGTAAGAGAAAATAGGTAAGGAGTTGAATTTTGTAAGCCTAATAGGGAAAGTACTTATGGAAGTAAGGGAAGGAGACAACTACCTTACATGAAGGTGTGAGGATGGCATTTATGAGGAACTGAGGAAGTGCTTTAGATGACAAGTTCTGGAAAGGAAATCTAGCCAAGAAAGGAAGCAAGGTAAGTAAATAATTTGAAGACCAATTTCAGTTTGCATTCTGTGCTACTCAAACAAGCTCACAAAAATTAAGAGCAGAAACCAAATTTAATCCCAGGAAAATATTAATTTACTTGTCGTCCCAATTATTATATTTCCTTCTTTCATTTCATAGTTTTACCTAAACATAAAAAAACTGGGAAATTAATGATCATGTATATGAAAATATATATTAGTGAAATTGGATTGTGATATATCAATAAAAATGTTATTTAATATATACAAAATTTACCCAATATTTTATTCTTTGAGTATTTTCTCAGAATAGGAGCTATGCTTTCTTTAAAGGAGTACCACACATGTATTTGCTCAAAAACCAGAAGTCTTTGAAAATCAAAACTGTAACTAGGATTTTTCCACATTCAGATTTTAAGGTATCTATAAAGCTTCTTATTCAGACTTTTTTTTTTTTTTTTCATCAACACACTCCTGTGTGACTAGAAACCCTGTAAAATTGAACACTAACTTCCAGATGTTTTTGACCTCTCACTCAAGAAAGTACTTCACAGTCATACCAGCTGCAAATCAGCAGTGATTTCTAGTAACTGTCCTATAACCTATTCAAAGAGAAACAGAAAAGAAGGGTCAAAGTACATTTATGCACAAAGAGCTTTTTCTTCCTGCATCTTCATTCTTGAAAGCTTCTGGAGAAGCTCACAAGGTCCGTTCTATAAATTAGGCTTGCCATCACATTGCACCATCACTGACAGGCAGATGTAGTAATTACCGGTAGAACATCTAAAGCCTTTAGAATGAAATCTTGACTGTTAAAAATATTATTTTTATTTACTTCATCAAATAACTATAAATCTGTTAGTGAACACCACAAAAACATTCAAACTACTTTAATAACTGAGTATTTGTCAACTGTAGTCGCTGTTCCTGTCCTGCTGTTTATCATGGAAAGATTTAGGGCACTAGGTTGTGATTCATACTTTTTTTCTTGTGGTGACAGCTTGAATTCTCGCATGAAAGAGAGTCCGCTTGTTTTTTTATTTGAATGTAACTGAGGATTTAGGCTGAAATTTGCAAGTTTATACATTTTCACAGTGCTTACATAAAAACATGCATCCTGAAGAAGAAAAATATTATGCGAATGTATCAAAATATTATCCCTATTTTTAGCTGCACTAGAAGACAGAAAGGGTTTTCTAGGAATTGAGTCATTTAGAGGCTGATTTTAAACTTGCAGATGACAGCAACACACAAAGACCTTAACTGAAACAGTTCTGCTGTGCTTGGCACTGTAGAAATGCACAAAAAAGACCAGCTAGATAAACGGGATATTACCTTCAATCTTCATTTTGTAAGTATTAAAAAAATACAGGAAACATTAGGGGACAGAAGAGACCTCTAGGCAGATAGAGAACAAGACTAAGCAGGGTATTTTTCCTACATTAAAACAAGATGCAGAGGGTCTGAGAAATGAAATAAAAACAACTGTTGGTTTTGGTTCCTTCTAACTCCCCCTTGATTCCTTAAGCTGCTTACTAGACCCCTGCTTGGTAGATAGCAGTTATAAGCCTGAAAAGAGAAGTGAACTATTTGGCCCAGCCTTAATGTATTTTCACAGCCTAAAGGATTTAACTCTCAGATTACCGCAGCTGAGTTCCTAACAAGTTACCTCACTCACTATGAAATCAGTTTTAGGTCAATATTAAGCCAGGCTGTGTTTTCAACTGTTAGGACCCTGTAATCCAAAAGGAAAATAATTATTAGCGGGGAAATGAATGGTACTGATGTGCACATTGTGCTGGGTTTGCATGTGTGGCAGGGATTTTTTCTAGCAGGGGAGGGGACTACAGCCGTGGCCCCCTTTGAGAAGCTTCTTGAAATTTCCCCCAGCTCCAAGTCAGACCTGTCTCTGCACCAAGGCCAGGCCAATTAGCAATGGTGGCGGTGCTTCTGTGATAACATATTTAAGAAGGGGAACCTGGGAGAAGGAGTTAGAACTGTGAGGAGGAGCTCCGAGGAGGACACCTATGAGAACCCCGAGGTCAGCAGAAGAAAAGATGGGGGTAGGGGGCTGCTGGTGCAGAGACTGTCTGCAGCCCGTGGTGAGATGGCAGCTCTGCTCCCCTGCCACCCATGGAGGTCCACGGTGGATCAGAGACCCCCTGCAGCCTGTGAGGACCCCACGATGGAGCAGGTCGAGACTGTGGTAAGAAGCCCCTGCCGTTGTGGTTCAGCGCTGGAAGGACTGCAACATGTGGGGGTGACCTACACCAGAGAAGCTCAGGAAAGGCTGCAGCCTGTGGGAAGGACTCCTGTCAGAGAAAGTTCATGGAGGAGTGTCTCCCATGAGAAGGACACCATGCTGGAGCCGAGGAAGAATGTGAGTATTTCCCCCCACCCTGAGAAGGAACAAGTGGCAGGACTGACCACACCCTCCTATTCTCTGCTCCCCTGGTACCAATCCTGCACTGTCTGCAGCTAGAGAAATTCTTGATAACTATGACAAAGCTCATCTTTCCAGTTACAATGTCCCCAGTGGGTTATGTTCCCCTTTAGTAGAAGTTATATTTCAGAAGTTTTGTTTTTGTTTGTTTTTTTTGTTTTTTTTTTTATCTGGTTTGGGTTCTTATACCCAAGGAATTCATTGTACTTAAGAAAAGTAAACCTGTCCATACTGGCAAGTCTGATGATAAATCCAGATTCCTCATCAGACCTGCTATCTGCAACAAATCCAACACATCACAAAGCATGCAACTCGTGCATTTGCACCGCAAAACCAACATAACCTGGCCCAGTCAAACTGACTACACATGAGCGTTTATACTGGTAGAAACGCATCATGACACATACCAACCATGAAATTCTTCAGGATGGATTGACAAAACTTGCTGAATAGGTTTCCTTACTTATTTCAGCATACATGGATACTAATAGGGTTTTAATGTACTACTTTTTGAATCCTGTTAAGATTTATTCCAGAAAACTAGGTAAAGAGAAAAAAAAAAAGTTTGGTAACTCCTGCTATGCGCCATGATAAGATCATCAAAACCCAGTATTTTGCAAAGAAAAATTGATTCAAAGGTGAGGTGAAGTGATCGATCCACTGCCATACAGCATTGGAAGCTCTGCAGCATATAAGTAATGTCTATTTTAGAAAATAATTGTCATTCATAACATATCATAGGATATTATTTAAACAAAGAATCTCATCACCATAAAGAATGGTTTCTGGAGTTATCCTGACTCAAGCAGTTTGGCGCTAAAACCAAACTTTATAAACTGGCTTGTATTCCATAACAGATAAAAGCAGAGCTCCACAAGTCATAGATCTTTATAATCTGATCAATTTTATATTTGCAGACTATGGATTGAAGGCAAATGCAAGGTTTATGCGTGATCTTTGCAGTTTTAGTAGCTTCTGTGAATCCTTAAATTTCCACTAAATATCTTTAACAGAAAAGAGGAGCTGTACTCTCTTCTCTCTCTCATGGAAGAGATGTAACACCAAGATGTGGTTTGGGGTTTTTTTGGGTTTTGGTTGGTTGGTTTTGTTTGTTTTTTTTTTTTTTTTTCTGAAAAAGAGAACAGATATTGGTTCATATGGAATCTACAGAGAATGGAATAGAATCAATTTCATCTACTGAAAATAAACACTCTTCAGCTGATTAGATACCTAAGCAGTTATCTGCAAATGACTGCTTTAATTTATGCTGAATTTTGCCTCATCACTATTCTGCACTGTATCTGTAGCCTGAGAGGAAAAGAAAACAAAAGTGGGGGAACAGAAGATAAAAAGAGATCAGAAAGAAGAAAACCAGCATCACTTCTTTTCAATAGAGATGCATTTCCCCAGCCTTTTCTTCAAAACCATAGAGTTTATTTTGCAGGAGAATTAGCTGAAATAAAGCTGTTGAAATATAACAGTCCAAAGAAGGTTTATTTAGTTATAAACTTGAAAATCCTCTATGATAATCAACAGATTTTATGCCTCGTATACATTTTCATTCAGGCAGTAAGCAAAAAACAAATTCCTGTTCAAATTACATTCCCTCAGAACCCAGAAACAAGTCCTACTCTGTACACAACTACCATGGCACCATCAACACTGGTAATGTTTTACTGTTAATAATAGTAATGTCTTTACATTTTGGATCTGTGTTCTTGTAAGATCAGCTTCAAAGTAATATTCAGATTAGAAGTTTGTATTTCATTCTTTCTGTCCCTTTTCTTCATTTATATTTACCCAAATACTACCTGACCTTTTTTCTCCTACAGCTGCGTTCACCTGATGATCAAATGGAGGGAGTAACTGGGAGAAACTGTGAACATATCTACAAAGTCTAAGTTCATGGATGCTTGCTTTGGTATCACAGAATCTATTGATACATTTTACCAAAAATTAAAAACTGGAACTAATGCACAATGGCATTTTATTTTAAATGTTCAAAATGTTATTATGTAACACCCTGTGATTCCTGGAGTCAGATTAATATCTTAAACTAAATAGGATTATGCTAGCAAAAGGTCTCTTTAAAAAAGAAAAAAAAAATAAAGAAATCAATATGTGCCATTAAACTACTATGTGTCTTTTAAAACATGTAAAAAATGATAGGCTAAGAAAGACAAACTAATGAGACAATGGTGATTTGTTCCTGTAGCAGTTCTGGTAAACCTCACAGCCAAGACACATGAAGCTGCTTACACAACTTCAGGACAAATAGGTGTTTAGGCCAGGCACTGTACTCTTAGTGAGAAACAAATGAAGGTTACAGAAGAGACCATCTAAATGGCTTTCTCAACATTTCTTATTTCTGCGGTGATAATATGGCAGTTTCTCAGTTCTTCCAGAAGAACAGCAGTCAGAACAACACAGAACAATCACAGGAAACCTGCTGGTTTGAAATCTTACTCTCTGTTCTAGAGAGGTTATTTTTGAAATTAAATGAAACACAATCTCAGCACTAAGCTTTCTTCTTGATGGCAAGGACAGTGCAAGACCTAGCAGCTTTGAACATAAAATGAAGCATTATTTCCTGTAATCAAGTCTTTTCTACTTCATACTAGTTTACAAACTTATGCAGATAGTTTCAAGTTGGAAATGAAACAATACTTTCCAGCCCATGATACTGCAGAATACCTAACATTTGCATTGTTCTATGCTTGCTAAACAGTAAATCAACCTATGTAGTATCAAAGATAACTCCACCTTTGATAAAGATTTGCACAGCTTAGATTCAACAGCTCGAGTCTCTGGGTTTCTCAGAAAACTAATTTACGTTTCTTCCACTCACCTTTTTACCATACTTAACTCTATGACATACTAACAAATCAGTGATAAAACTATGGATTTCAAATTAACCACTGTTCTCCTCTTCCATTTTAGTGGCAGACAAGCAAATGAAAGCATGTTTCATTTTGTACTAAGAGAACAAGGGCTAGTTGATTACAACGCATCTTTTCTGTAAAAAGGCCACTACCACCCCTTTTTCCCCCACTAAGCTTCTGTGTTTGGTTTCTAGTGATCACACTGCTGAAAAACATGTGAGGTCTTCACAATGTACTCTTCTCCCAACACCCTGCAGAATTCCTCCAGGAGCCTTTTTAACTACATAGTTTAAAATAATTGACACACTAAAGCTTATAGTTTCCTTCCAGACTTTTCAATAAACAGCTCAATAAACTTGCATTTCTCTTTTCATTCACACATGGAGATGACTGATGTTGTCCAGCTTTATATTCTATTTTCTGGCAGTACACTGCATGACAGCATTAACAAAAATTTTGCATCTGCTACCTCAGTGCCTCTTAAGAATCATATAAGCATCATATAAGCTATTCTATATAGTAAGTCTCATATGAATCAGAATCCTTTTATAGTGCCTTCATTTAGCTCTGCAATGTTTAAATGCAGATATTTTCTTCTAAAAACAAATGACTCAAGCACAAGGTTTCCTTTCACATCATATTACTCTGACAGTTTGGTACATTAAAAACATAAGCTTTTATCTAAATTTAGCAGACTAAATCAAGACATTTTATTAGCCGATTATTTCTACAATAACATTTGCAAAAAAGCTACCCACAAATCCAGTTACCAATGGAAAATCCACTTTTCTGAGCATCTGTTGGTGATCTAAGTATCAAATTAGCAAAATTGTCATAGATTTGGCTTACTGTTATTGTTGCCAACAATTTTATAAGTACATTTTAAAAGAGAAATTACTTCACAGCTGTTGATTGATACTAAACTAACATCATCTTTGTGCAGTTTAAATACTTCAACTGTTGCACCTGTTTCCAATTGAATTATTAATGAGAATTGTCTATTACAACTATCTTTTCATTTGCTTCACTACAATTTAAGTAGTCAACTGCATTCAGTGCCTGGCTCTTTTTAACTTTTATGATTCATCTTTTAAATTGCATTCTTCTAAACGTGTTTTATTTCAGATACAGAGGATTCAGAGACTTAAAGAAAAGACGTTCTTCCTGTGTCTACTACTTGCCTTCCTTCTCCAACACGCATTTTCTCTGTACCTGACAGTTCCCCTGCATTCAGAAACAGGTTATTAGTAGGAGACGCCTCAACAGATAACAGATCCTGTAAAAATCCAGCATAGTTGTCTTCCAACACATACCTCTGGGCTACCCACTAGGACAGCCTGGACAGAACATAGCTGCCTTTAATTAAACTACCAACACGGAATTTCATGCTAGGGAATTAGTTCAGATTAGAACAGACTCAGAGAATAACATGGGAGCACCCAAATGCTCCCTTATCTACCACTTTTGGTATAACTGTCCAGTAAATGGTATTTTGTATTTTCCTTCCAGGTGTGTATTTCCCATTGTCAGAAAGGATATAGGACTAGGCAGGCGGTAGTCCAAACCGATAAAACTACTATAGCGGATTGGCATAGCCATGATTTACCAACTTCTCTGTTCATTTTCAGATTCCAATAATCATTATCTTACAGATACAAAAAGAATTACATAAACGGTGACATTTTCATGAAGTTATAATAAAAAATACCATATCAATCCCCAGCAATATATAAAAAAACTTTTTTAAAAAGTTTGAATGGATTGGGAAGTTGCTGGTACAGAAAATGGGAGTGCTTTAAGTAACAGCATCCACTGGAATAGAAACCCTTCAACAGTTCCTTTTAGTTTAGAGTTTACAGAAATATATAAATTAGATATGACATTTGAAATGCATTTCATTGAGATTACTACTTTGGTGCCAAATGATTTTACTTGTATTTTATAGTCTTAAAAATTACAAATGTTTCAACATTATCAAAGTAGTAATTGCTACGCTTCTTATTAACTTAATGAATTTAATGAAATTAAGGTGCTCTGTAACTTTGATTAAATAATGGCGGCACAACTAATTAAATATATTTTGATCCATTAACAAGTAACGCAAATCATTACTTAAGTTTTTGGTAATGTTCCAACATGTTACCTAATCAAGCCTGTAGGTACTACTAATTTGTTCAAACAAATAGCATTGTACATTCCCTCATTTAACTAAATACATTAATTAAGTTGTTCTTGTTATCTTAATCTTCAACAATTAAAATGGACATGTCAATCTCTCTGTTAGTTGAGTAAAATCCCTATAATCTTGTGACTTTGCCTCTTAATGGCTAGGTATATTTAAAACCTCCAGAGTAGCCAAGTTAATTCCACTGTATAATAGTCACTGTTGTAAAATTTTACTTTTACTGCATTCCAGTTCTCAGAACCAATTAGCACACTTTATGACTCCATTTGGAACCACTCCAAGTTTACAACCATATCGCTATACTTCATTATTACTTTATTTAAACAGTCTGACTTAGACCCTTGCTACTGTAAGGTGGTCTGCTATCAACTTCTGGAACTATTGCATATATTAAACAGATGTCAGCACTACAGATTTTTAATTAGCTCCTCTTATTTTGTAACATTTACTCAAGCTCCTGAGTAGTGGAACCAGTTTGGTGAAACATCTGTTTGGTGCCAGACAGATATGATGTCCTTCAAAGTGGACAAGAGGGACAAAGAAGTCATGGGAATAAAAATAATAAAAGGTCACAGTCAAGTTTAAAAGTGGAATAGCTACAAGACACTTCAGGGAATAGCTTGACAGTGTAAACATGGCACACAATAAAGAGGTTTATAGTCCATGGAAATCCTGTAGGTTTGTCCCTGGCTTTCAAGCACACAGAAGCACAGATTTTGGTAAGTATCTTGATCTTGTAACTTGAAATCTTCCACTATGGCAAAAATAAATAAATAAATAAATACAATCCTTTTATCAAGGTCCAAGGAAGTAGTCAGAAGAGCAGACAAAACATGCAGTGGAAGAGTTCTGCATTTCACCTATCATTTTCCTCAAACCAGCAGTGTTTTCTGTATTGTTTCCTCATATGAAGGCTAAAGAGTTGAGAAATGTAGGTCATTCAGATGCTCAGAGTTGTTGCCATTTATTTAGAGGATAGCTTACCATAAATCTATTGGCAGCTCTGGTTTAGCTAAGAGCCAGAAGCCCAGTGGGATGGATATCCACCTCTGATTAAGTCCCTGAACTCACAGAAAGTTTTCCCCAACCATGTCATAAATCTCTCCCTGTATTAAGCCTTCTGAAAAGGTGCAGCTCCATGACACTGAAAAAACAACCTGGAGACTGAGCAAGACATTTCTGATAAACAGCTAACTTGCTATTGTTCTATGTTTTGGCTTTGTCAGTACAAAAAGAGCTCTCCACTATAACTTTTGTTGCAACATTTCAGACCAGTTTATGATAATTTCTAGAAAATTAAGTCTTAAGTTTGCCCTTTGGAAAACAACTCCAATAAACAATTTTGTTGAGCTATGTCAACATGAAAGATATGGAATATTGCATCAAGAAGTTGAAAAGAAACATTTTTACTTTCCCAATTTTTTTTTCTTCAAATTGTACTTCTCAGTTTGCATTTTGAAGAGAAAATATACTGTCATCTGCAAAGAATCTGAAGATACAGCAATTGCACTTCTCTAACAGCAAAAGTTATAGGTGCCTAAGGGAAATTAAGCTAGATATTATTGTGTGCAAGATAAAAGTCTGAATAATGAACAAGAAATGTACTAGAAGCCTGATTCTTCACTCATTGCTAAAGCAGCCAAAATGAAAATGTTTTTAAACTGGGGATTATATTGTCAGAATTATATATTTTATTTATAAACAAATTCATGGGGTACTATTTTCTGCTGTCTGTCAGAAATAGCTGTAAGATAGGGTTTGCGTTTTTTGCTTTCACACTGAAGGAGTCTACTTCCAGACACTATTAGAATCTGGAAAATACTAAACTTATCTACCAACACCACAGGGTGTCTACTTCCAAAAAATCACTACTTCATTTTCATGATTCCTTCTTTTTTAGAAATTCATAAGTAACAATAAAAAGCTTTACTTAACCTCTATCACCGTAAGTTTCATCTTAGCTAGGGAGGAGCCAGTTCTGACTTTACTGATGCAGCATCCTGAGAGACAGTAAAAAGCAATGGCCGTCAAGGCCAGGCCATCCCACATACATTAAGATCCTCATTCTTCCTGCAGTCTCATACTGTGAAGCAGCCAAATTGGGAAGGACCTTACTATATAGTGTCTTTCGTCTTCTAAAGAGAGAAAGTGCTATGAGCAGTATGCAAGCTTAATGAAATTCTTTAAGGCACCATTCAGTCCCAGAGTTAGAAGGATCTAGCACAAGAGCACCTGAATGTAAATCCATGTACTCTGATCACTGAACAAGAGCTGGAAGAAAGGTTGGCACTGAGGAGAGGACAGGCAATTGCATCTCTGAAAAGAGGCTCTGTCCTTGTGGCCTCTTAAAGGCAAGTGCCAGGATGAAAAAACAGGCCTCTTCTAAGGTGATAAAGTAGTTGTTTCCCTGCGGAGGAAGCATATTGTAACTGATGAGATATATGAACTCAAAATAGGCAAAATTCACCAGCATAAAGGTCTGTGAAGTTCATAACTCCCATGTGGATTTTCAAACTATCTTTGCAGGTTTTTATTTTCATACTAAAATTCAAAACCATGTAAATTTTGCTTCAAGTTACATTTGGAAAGTCCTGCACAGTCTTACTGAATATGTTTCAAAGAACTAGCACAACACAGCTAAACTTTTAAACACATCATGATCCACAAAAGCTAAAACTTTTATTTTTAATGTTTTATAAAGTCAGTAAGTCTCATATGAATGCACTAGGTTTTTGCATGCTTCCTTCTCTGCCTCTCACTTCCTCCTAAAATAATAATTTTCTAACTTAGCAATACCTTGTTATCAAATCTGAATATGACTAAGGTTTTCAAGAGAATCTAATAACTACTGCTGTTGTGAAAAACAGGTAGCCTGAAAGACTAGTGACAAGACTTAAGCACCCTGCTGGAGGAAAAAACCTTTTGTGTAAGTTCCCATCCCATCAGACCAGATAACCCTCATGGAAGAAATCTAATAAAATCACAAGCTGGAGGAAAAATTGAAAACTGAGACCAATTTATTATGAGACACAGATACACTGGAATGTGTTTAAGTTCTAATACTGGTAGAACATTTTTTTTCCAATTCAAACTACTTTTTTTATACTGAAGATCTGATATTGACCATTCCCCTACAGATATACCATTCAAGTTTTCTTCCTATTTATGTTGTTTTACTTTACTAGATGATATAATTATTTTAAAAAATCTGAAAGTTGGAGTGGTGCAGTAAAATTTCAAAGGCATTAAAAATCCAGGAGATATGCATTTTTCAGAACGGTAACCATTAACATCTATGAAATAGACTTTTTTATTTCCTCAGTTATTTTGAATATTTTGTCACTTTCTTAAGGAAATTGAAGTATATCACAAAAATTTCAATTGCCTACAAATAGCTGCAAAGATTTCAAAAAGCACACTAAGGCAGACTAATAGCTTGATTGCTAGCTTTGTGGAATATGAAGAAAATATAAATAAAACTGCCATTTTAAACCAAGCAGCCCTAAAGAAATTGATGCTTGTAACCTGGTGACAAAACAAAATTTTCAATGAATGTAGGGGATGCCTTGACAGGCAAGTATTTCTGACGATTCTGGTCATCTGTTTTGCTTGGAGATATGATTTAGCAATAAAATTTTATAAATAAATAAAATTAGCAATAAAATCTGAGCTAACTTGATTTAGTTTTGAGGTCTTGCCTGCGCCCTTAGATCTATTGTTTAAAGAGACATGAAAATTATTGTTATGCAACAAAGCTATTCAAATTTAACACCTCAGGAGTCCAATTTTATAATTCTAGACTTTAGAATATTAAAGGTTTGTTTGTGTTTTTTTGTTTGTTTGTTTGTTTGTTTGTTTGTTTGTTTTTTAATATATCATGTGTCCATCCTATCTATCTATTTCAGTTCCTAGAACTACAATGATAGCACACTGCATCTTTTCTGCCAGGAAAACTGGAAAACGTAAAAAAGAAAAAATGAGATGAACTGCAATTTTTTTGTTGAAAAATATGTAATGTAAATTTGGCAAGGCAGCAGTGGGGAAAGCTATAGGGAGATTCAGGAAGTAGGCCAGCAAAGAGAAGTATGTGTACCTCCTATAGATGGTAAAAGGGTCAGGTAGCATATAAAGTGGGTATAAAAAGATCAAACGGTAAAAAGCAATTAACCCCTTGGCACTGGGAATTGGGATTTCCTGACACCAACTGCTAATGCTGGCCTTAAGGGGTTGTAGGATCAAATAATAATAAGCCCAGTCCTGAAAAAAACCTATCATTTTAGGCAGTGAGGGAAGGCATTTCAAGTACATTCTGGGCTGCCAGACTAGTATGGTACAAGGGGAAGGGCACAGAGGAGAAACTCTGAAGATAAATGGCAAAAATAGTTTTCCAGATTTGGACTCAAACAGATTTCTTTCGAGCAATCTTTTTTCTTTTTTTTTTTTCTGAATTAAACACACTGTTTTGCCCTGTATATCTCTGATCTGTGACCTTATCCAGCTCTTCTCTGATACACAGGGAGATTTAGCCTCCATTTTCTGAGCAAGTTCCCTCTCATTTTGTGATTAACTTCTGAACATTGTCTATATTAGCTGTAGGTGGTTTACTTAATTGCCTTAAACAGTACGGTTCTTTTACTTTCCTTCCACAAAGAAGGGGAAAAAAAAAGCAAGTGACAACAGAGAAATTCCTTAACAATAACACCAACATTTGATAATCAACCTGAGAAATTACATGATTTTAACAGCCATAAGCCTACATCTATGGCAGAGATCCTGTTTCTTCACTGATTTCCACTAGTTGAAAATCCAGTGCAGTTGCATTCAAAAATTTGAAATATTTTTCAGTATAACTTAATCTCTTACCACATGAAAAAAATTATAAGGAAAATAACCTTTCACATAAACTTCAATATTTTGTTTGAAATTTTGTTTATACGTACAGGATTCTTCTCTGTAGGCTACTTATCTTCATACAGGTGTAATAGACATTAAGAAAAGAAATCAAGGACCATGAGTCTGAGAGCATTTAAAAGGTGCACATAATCTGTCTGCTATTCAGTTTTCTCTCCCTCATATAGTTGCTCATGCTTGGATATACCAGCTGACCTGACAGTTGTGACACTATTTATAACTGCCTACAAAATAGTATCTTGAGAGATTGAAATTTCATGAACTAGGTATTGGTAAGACCCAAAAGTATTGTCCCTTTGTACTGTCATGGCTTGAATTTTGAACTGTGCTAACTAAATTAAATGAAAAAATCTCCATCATCTTCAGTGGTACTGGACCAAGCTCTGATAGAACACTTCTCTGCATATTGTCAACAGAGGAAACAAAGACTAATGAATTCTGTAAGGATTACTCGAGTGTGTCCAGAGAAGGGCAAGGAAGCTGGTGAAGGCTCTGGAGAACGTGTCTTACGAGGAGTGGCTGAGGGAACTGGGATTGTTTAGTCTGAAGAAGAGGAAGCTGAGGGGAGACCTCATCGCCCTCTACAGCCACCTGAAAGGAGGTTGCAGAGAGCTGGGGATGAGCATCTTTAACCAAGTAACAAGCGATAGGACAAGATGTAATGGCCACAAGTTGTGCCAGGGAAGGTTTAGACTGGATATTAGGAAGCAATTCTTTACAGAACATGCTGTTAGGCGTCGGAATGGGCTGCCCAGGGAGGTGGTGGAGTCCCCATCCCTGGAGGGGTTTAAGAGTTGGGTCGACTTAGTGCTGAGGGATGTGGTATAGTTGGGAACTGTTAATGTTGGGTTGATGGTTGGACTGGATCATCTTCAAGGTATTTTCCAAACTAGACGATTCTGTGATTCTGTGATTAAGAGCAGTGAAAAGAAGAAAAGAAAGGAAGAAAAGATACAGAAAGACATAATACAAAAGTACGAGAGAAATGAAGAAGGAAAAAGACAAGTGATAAAGAATCCCACTGTGATATAGTACCATACAAAAGACAGTGAAAAGGTAGCTGTTACATACTAACATGAAACTTCTGCTCTCCAAAAAAAAAAATAAAATGCTGCCAGCTGGAAATAAAAGATTGCTTACTCTAAGCAGGTAAGTTCAACACCTCATGCAGTTTCAAAACAGAAAGCAACACCTGACATGCCTCCTTACTAGGTGGCCTGAAAATACACAGAGACTGGTACTTCATGCAAAGTTATTAAGTACTTCTCTAGAACACTGACCCCAGGATGGATCCCCGAGGAGCACTACTTGTCACCGGCTTCCTCTCCTAAAGACAGTACTCAGCCAGCATTTTACATTCCTTTTAAGTGCTCTGTGAAAACATTCACTCAATGATACATCATATCCAAATCTTTACTGTATTCCAGGAAGACAAGATCTCTTTTTTTTCCCCAAACTTCTACAATGAACTCTAAAATAAATTGTTTCCTGCTAGGTCAGAAACTGAGATGACAAAATGTGTTTCATAAAATATTGAAGAGCATTAGGATTATTATCAGGATTTTACCACTCTCCACAGTATTTGTTCTCCAAATCATATTTGAGAAGTTATGAGTTAGGAAATCCTGACCTCCTATGGCCTGAGAATATAGTGTGATTGCTTTCAAGATCAACTGAAGTTATGCCATTAGAATATAAGCTCCACCTTTGGGTTGCCTCCAGTTAACACTTGTGTTCTGAACTCAACAGCTTCCTAGGAAGTAGGAGAAAACGACAAATGGAGAAGAGTATGCGTTAAAGGATCAAATAAAGCTTAAAATATATAAAGACATATATTTTACAAATATGTAAAGCTCATTTCAAGCTCCTCCAAATAACTCAGAGCCTGCATCAAACTAAGACTAATTTCTTTGAAATTTATGTTTTTCATTTGTGTTATGTAAGCATACTGATATTCCTACATAATGCAAACCAGCTTTTCAGTGAATATTTTAGTCTCAGACTACACTGTTGTAGTAAGTTGCATCAACACAACCCTGATACTATTAACTAATAAAAGCAGCTATCTGTTCTCTTAGGGGCAGACAGTAGCCAGCATGATACTGATTTTAAATTCTATAGACCAAATGAATGTATGTGCAAACTGACCATAAAGCTATATCTTGATGAGAGGCATTTCATATGCAAGTCTGGAAACTTACAGGCAGAAAACTCATTTTTGCTCTGTTTTCTGTTGTTTCATGAGCCAATGGATTTGCTTGTGAAAATTGTAGCTTTGCTGATGACCGTACCCACTAGTCTGAATAAAAAGACAAACTGGGATGAACTGTTTTCTCCAAGTATTGTTCTCTGTATGCATCTTCTCTTTTATCTGATGATCCTAAGGACATCAGTGATTATAACAGCATTGTAGTCACATTTCAACTGCCATTCCCTTCTCTTCGCTCAAAGACATTTCAACAGCTAGTGGACCATTCATGTCATACCAAGCAAACAAGCTTGCATTGCTTCTCTTTAGAAGCTACTACTATGAAGACAAGCTGCCCTGCATTTGCAACAGACTAAGACCATATATAAAACTCATCGTGTCTCAGCTAAGGAACAAAAATTTCCTCTTGTGTGGTGGTGATTGCTTAAAGGGCTCGCTCAACCAAATTCCCAGGATAGCATGAAAATGTGCTTGCAGAAAACAGTTAAAAAATGAAAAGGGAAAGAGACATGATTGTCTTTCCGTACTTAGTCTTACACTGACTTTTTCTTTTTTTTTTTTTTTTTTTTTTTTTAATTCTTATGGAAGTATAAAATGGTCCTGCTGAATTTCTCATTCTTGTAACTACTATATCCATGCTGTTCAGCTTCACTCCCCACAGCACCTCAAATCACACCTAATCATTCTGTTTTCTAGGATGTTTCATATATACAATATATCCTGAAGATTAGTAAAGTGTTGCCCATTGTGTATAATAAAGCATATATATCCCTAGTGACATGCAAATTAATTGAGGAAACCCCAAATTCAGTCATAGTTTTGGCACAAAGACTGAGGTGTTCCTGTCACTTAAGCTGCAAGCCTAATTTCTGCCTGATAAATTACTTTTCTCCCCTTGAATTTTCTGGTTTTTAAATTATTTCTGCAAGGTATCAGAAGGTATTGATGCTACTAGATTCAGAGATTAGTAACCCTATTTAAATCCACCA
Organism: Athene noctua; assembly: GCF_965140245.1. Classification (NCBI taxonomy): domain Eukaryota; kingdom Metazoa; phylum Chordata; class Aves; order Strigiformes; family Strigidae; genus Athene; species Athene noctua. The sequence goes on from NC_134041.1 coordinate 23,375,775, forward strand.
TAATGCGAGACAATGCCTTCTCCAAAGAACATTTCAAACATAAATCTAAGTGCTCTGAACCATCCTTCAGAGGACGTCCCTCTTCCTTCCCCATTGACTATGACCATAGATATTATGACAGGTACTCAAAACAGAAGATTTAAACACCATTCGCTGATACTGTTGAAAAACTTTTCCTCCATGATTTTCTTAGAGCTACAAGTAAGTGGAGTAAGACCTTATGCAGTCCACAAATGGGTAAGAAATCTTAGCTGATCAGAAAAAAACACCCTTTGGACTGATGATCATAGAAAAGTAACAGAAGCTTTCTTTCTGTTATCCTGGGGGGCAGAAAAAAAATAAATTCTTTCTGATATCATTATTGCTAGTTAACAAGCAAGGTGGTCTAAGACAGAGAGAAAGCTCCCAGCTTTAGAACTAGGTCCATTCCTGAACTGGTAAAACTATTTACTGCTCTAAATCACTCTCAACTTTTAGATATAGTGCATACAATCTTTTAATCAGCGGTAAATTGTATGTTCTGAAAAATTTCTTTCCCTGCCAAAAGCTCTTCATTCCATGGCTTTTAACAGTCTACACCTCCTTCACCTGTTCAGTGTTGTGGATAATTGGAAGTCATGCTGTCCTTGCAAAATATTTGTCATGTGTAATCTGGAATATGTAATCATAAAACAAAGAGAATATATTACCAGTTTCTAACGCGAGACTGGTGGATTAGCAATTCTTACGTTTTATTGTTGAATGAATAAACCTGTAATTGCACAGTATAATTTGTCAGGGATCAATTAGAAAACACTATATGAATACACATGACATCATTCTAATTTAATGTAATATTTTCCAAATTATGTTGGCATTTCTACAGAGAATTCAGAAAAAAAAAAAAAAAAAAAAAGCACCTACACGTATCTGTTGCAAAATATATTTTGCTTTTGTATATATTCTGTAGAAACGATTTCCCCGCCCTCCCCCCCCCCCCCCCCCCCCCCGGTTATCTTTGTATTGCTGCAAAATGACAGTCACAATTATACAGGAGAAACTTCCCCTGCTTCCCAAAGGACAGAAATTACAGCAGGATACAGTCTGAAAACCAGCCAAATGCTTGTTTAAAACCGTTTGAATGTTTTGCAAGAGAGGTGTTTTTCAGTTGGGGCTCTTCTTTCAACCACACAGAACAATGGCTCATATAAATGCAAAACAGGTATGAGAAACAGGCAGCGTGGTTTCCCCCATCTAACACTATTAACCATCTGACCCAGTGTTGGCAGGATGCATCTCAAGAACATCACCACTCCTTCTGACAGAGCCCAAGGACCAGGGAATGTATTGTGAAAGATAAAGGAGCAAAACAAAAAGTATATAATAAAGTCCTCCATGCTTCTAGACAAAGAAATATATTGCAGTAAAACTTTTAAAGCATTTTTTCCTGTTTTACACAGCCTGCTTTTTACATAAAGGAAGCAGGAGGACAAAGTCTTCACACACACACACACACAAAACCTTTAAAAAGCTTTTTCAAAAGCTTTACAATTTCTACAAAGAGGCTTCCTGCAGCCCTTTGAGAAGGCAAACAGTGCTTTTAAGTGCTATATTTTTATTCTTTTCAACTTGTAGATAAAATCCAGGTCTGATGGAGAACATCCCCCACATGTACTAGTTTTGCAAGGGAAGTTAAGATAAATTTATCTCACTGATAGAGTCATAAGCATGCAGAGGACAGGAAAACATATGTCACAATCTCACCACAGTAAAATGAACGCAGTAAACCAAACACCATCAAGTCTGCAGATGTGAGGACAGCATCAGACAAATACACTTTAGGCAAGATTATTAACACAAACTAGTTCAACAGCACAGCAATCATGTAAGCTCCTTATATATGAAAAAGATTTATGTAGATGCTTATAAAGGTGGGATTAAAGACTTTATTAACATCTCCAGTAAGGATATTTTCTTCAGTTAGCTTCTAAGGTAAGAGAATTTAATCTCTGATCTCAACAAAATCAAGGAGTTTACTTGCAAGGACACTACTTTTCACCTTAGTGACCTAATTTCTCTGAATAATTCCATTCATGTCAGTGGGAACTTCTCCTTGGATGTGAAGATATAGTAACAGACATCTCACATCTAAACACATGCAAGCATTTCAACAGTTACTTGCAGCAAAGCATGCTGAACACTAGTCCACGTGCCAGATTGCACTTACAAAATCCTGAATCTGGTTTTTGACAGTACAGCATTATGAGAGGTACTGAAAATATTTACTCATTTTTCTTCCTTCTGGCCAGGCAGTATGGGTCATACAGGCTAAATTCAAGTGAACACCTAACCATTAAGGAAAGTATGAGGGCTATCACATCCTGTAACCAATAATCACACAGAACTCCCTTCTGTAGTCTACTACAGATCTGAACTGGAACTAAGGCAAGGGTTCAACAAAATATTTCAAATCTATGAGCCTTATGTTGTTATAAGTTTAAATCCCAAATTTTTACTGCTTTTACTAGCTCTTTGTTTCAGCTGGAAGCTAGGCTGCGCTTTCTGGTTCTTAACCCTTGCTCTTCATTACAGCACGCAACTCACCAACACCTATATCCTCTGTGCAATTCATACTGTGTATTTCGTATGAGCATGCACCTTCAAGCCTGTTGATTTTGCTGAAATAACATACATTTGATGTTTAAAATTTTAACTTGTATGTAGTTCCATGGAGCTTTGATCCATGTCTCCACTCTTCAGGGTGTTTTTCACTGCAAAAATATCAGTCTTTTCCTTTACTGTTCTCTGTAAGAACTGCGATATAGACTGAGAACGTATCATTTGGTTATATACCCATATTTGTAACTGGAGAAAGTAAAACAAGCCAGTGAAAAATTATTACATAAAGTATTTGGGGAAAAACAATCGCCTGATCTCTGCCATTGGCATGCATGTTAACCTTAACACAATTTTAAGGCAGAGCAGGAAATCATAGAAGGTGACAGAATAAGAGTTTTTAAATTGGGTTTAAATACAATATTTTCTAAAGAAACCAAAAACAGATTTCATGTGGTAGCCCTAGTGGCAATTATCCAAGTTTAAAATCAAAGATTATTAACATATGAAAATACATCATATCAGGGAATAACTATGCCATTTTAAACATGATTATTTCTAGCCTGTATTTCTACCTTATGTAATGCAAGCTACTCACTAACTGATTAATCTTTAAGACCCAATTCCAGTTTTAGCTCTAAGGGAGATATTTCTGAAGACATTTTCTTAACTTATTAAGGTAAATATGATGTATGGCATTAATCTAACAAGACACAGAATTATTTTAGGCATGCAGGAAATGAAAGTCAATTTTCAAATGCATCAAAAATGCATGCAGTTAAAAGTTACACAAAACTCACCTTGGAGAAGGCTGAAAATCAGTTACTCAGCTGATCTGGGAATATGAAATGAGACTTTGGTCAATTATTAGAATCCTTTCCTGAAAAATCTACAGATCTAAGCAAAGTATACCATTCTAAACATTCTTAAAGCACAGGTATCATTCTTACAGAAACATTTAGTTGTGTGACACCTTTATATTCACATTGTTATTTTGAGTCATCTGGAATTAATCCTGCACATTAAAGTGGAAAGTATCTGTAAGGAATTTTGGTATATACCACATAGTTTTGGGATGGTGATGGGAATTATTCTTTACACAGTACTTCACTTTTTTTTTTTTAACTTTAAAATTCTCTCTGTAAGCCTGGACCTGTTTTGGAAATTCTAAAATCCTGAACATCGCAATTTTATTTAATTTACCCATGTAGTCCTACTTTCTACAGATTCATAATAGTTATCAGATAAAGATAATATTTGAGTTTACTAGAAAATGCAACAAAGTTGTAATTAAACATCTTTTAATATTATGTGTCCATTTTCTCATAATAGGTAAGTGAAAGAATTGCTTTTATGCCTATTTTCAGCCCAAGGACTGCAAAACTTCCTTGCACCCATAAATGTAATAAAAATCTGACAAAAATGAGATAAAATCATGAAAAATAAATCAGTGCATTGAGTCAAATGGAGCAAAAGAACGATATAGACTTTTGACATGAGATGGATATTAGACTATATTTTATTTATTACACACATTTGCATTGTGCATAATTTTTTCATGTTTACCAATCCACTGTTTGCATACTGACTGGTTCTTACACTCTCACATTCCACAGCACCAGGAGAACAAGTACTTGCACACTTACCCTTTGAAACAGTATTCACATTTATAGAGAACCTAAAAATAGACGCCTTGACTGAAACTACAACATATATTACAAAATGGGGCAGTATGCCACTGCCTATTTCACTGGGCGCAGTGGTTTCCTCCACAGGAAATTCATTATCCTCTAGTCTGCTAGGCAAGAAAGGGTCATGACTTTTGCCATAAATTTGTGCCCTCATTGAATTCCTACTCTCATTTCTGTATTGTGCCTGAATTACCTTTATATACAGGCATATGTCAGGTAGTTGTGAAGCTCCATAATTTTTTTTTTTCCTCAATGAAAATTCTGTCAATTTTGGCTATTTTCCACATAAATATCTATATACATTTTAGGAGCCCATGAAATCATTAAAGATACACTTATGAATCTGGGCATCTCCTTTCTTTTCTCTCATTCTACAACAGTCATCTTTGGGCTACCAGAACCAACTCTTTATGTTTCCTCATCAATATGTGTCTTTTTGCAGAGAAGAGTCAGCAAACTATTCTGACATAAGAAACTCGAGCAGTGAAGTGGCCATAGGACCATTCATATTCTTGATGACTTGCAATTAAAAATTTGCTAAACCATTCCTAGTGCCACTTTCTATGCTCTTCTGCTTGCCCCATTTGCCAGTTTTGCTTGTGGTCTTCAGTGGAATGAGGGGAAATTTGCAATATATCAGATTAGTACAACCCTGCACCTGTATTTCATCAGGACAAGTCACATCCCCACCTTGGAGCTCAATGGGTCATTTTTTATTTACAAGTTAGTGAAGCTACTCATTATTTTAGCATTAAAAAAAGACATCCAATTTTTGATATAACTAGTTACAGATTAAATGAACAAATACAGAAACATGGTGGTAGATTTCTATTAAATCCAAAGAGAACTTCAAAGCAAAAGCAAATAAAATGCCTGCACCGATACTTTAATTCAAAAAACGATCTTATGTACATACTTGCTTACATATATGCTGTTACAAATTATTCACATGTGAAACTACACCCATTCCAGAAAAGAGTGCCTTTTTGCTGATTAATATAAGGAACTTTCAAAGTAGTTTAAATTTAACACAGTATGGTGACATGAATATTGATAAAGAACTAGTACACCTTATATGTGCATCCTACCAAAGTTCATACTAATTCATATGTTTAAACAAGCTCCTATACAGTTGCAACTTAATTAATCTCCAAGGAGAAGGGAGTAACAGTAACTAAAGGATGAATCCACATCAGGCATTAGCGCTCTGGAATGAGACCACAGTTGGATGCCCCTGTCTCCATGCACTGTGTACCTATGTGCTTGTAGAAATGCAATATCTAAATCTTGTGCATCTACTGAAATGCAGTTTTTCTCAGTACAGCTAACCCAGAAGGCTCTGATGAAAATTCATACAATCTCTCAGTAAGACCTTCCCTATTTACCCCTTTTTAAAGTGGCTGTGCTGCTGGTTGTTTCTAAATCAATCTAGGGATTGAACTAGATTTTAGTTCGGTTTAGAAATCAAGTCAGATTTTATTACGTGCATTTTATCGAACTGACACACATGGATACACTCATCACACATGTAGTAGTAAGTTTATGCTGCTTGCAGAGGATCACACAAAAGCAGTTACTACTGCATGAAAATTGTCCTATTATTTGGCAAACCATCCTATTAAGAGCCCAGTAGCTACCATTACTAAATTACATCACTCAGCCATTAGTATGAAGATGAGTGGTCTGTCTTGTTTGGAAACTTGCAGGAATGGACGTAAAACCTTGCTGAATGATGATTCGTTCAAAGATTTATGAAAACCAAGAAAAACAACAAAATCCCTCACTTTTTAATCTCATCTTTCTGAAGTGTTCTCAGCTATATGATCCCACAAGAGAACAAAGGGATTTACAATCTCAGAAAAAAAAAAAAGAAATATGATCAGTACCAGTATACGTGTAATGATATTCATTAACATACAAGGCTTTCTACCTATAATATACAATATATTTAATAGTATATTGGAAGGAAACAATGTCATCATGCATACTTTGTTTCACCTCTATTTATTATAAGGGTTATTCAGCACATCACTGGATGATAAAACATCCAGAAAAGATGTGACATTCCCACTGGTTTCTCTAGGATATTATGAAGGTACGTGTCCACAAACAGAGAATTCAATGTAACATACCTGAGATCACCGTTTTAAGTAGCAATTTAAGAGCCGTAAATTCCCAGTTCCCCATCTTGCACTTAAATATACTGCTTTATTTAACGGGAAACCACTTTCCAAATTTAATATAGAATCTCTGAAGAGTGCTTGTTTTTGTGCAGCTTTTCAAACCTTCTATGTCAATGGCAAGTGAATCACTCAAAGAATTTTCAGTGAGTGGTATCAAGTGGGCCCAAAATACCCATTGACCCTGAAAGCAAGAAAATGGAAACAATCACTTCAAACAACGTAATTTGTATTCTCCAATAGTGTTAGAGTGAATAGCATCCAGCTAATCTGTAAAACTCTCAATCCATTATAATTCACCCTATGAAACAGCTTCATCGTCAGATGGAGAATTTGTGATACTGGAGGAGCACTGTATACTCAACTTTTTAGTACAACAGTCAAGAGGTTTCTGAAATGCTCTCAGGAATGTAATCTCTATGAAAATTCTCAAGGTAAAGACATAGCTGATACTGTCTGCACAGATCACAACAATACAAAAACACTTCCAGAAAGTAAATGACAGCAATTTAAGAACAATGGGGTGGTTTGGGTTTTTTTAAAATAAAATCTTTAGAATTCCTTAATATGAGATTAATCAAAAGATTTAGGTAGCACAGACTATCAAGGGCTGGTCAATAATTTACATTTTAGATTACCAAGATGCAATAAAAAAATTTAATGGGTCAAAACAAGCAAACTAAAACTCACTTTCCCCTAGTACTGATCAGCAGCACTGGAAACCCATTATACATAAGTGGCAGGAGCAATCTTATTTTTTGCGGACAACAGTGGTATCAAAAATATTAAGTACCCAACCCCTCCAGTTCATATGTCATAAATCTGTGTTAGAGGCCATGAGCACCTACTACCACCAACAGTCTTGTAACATAATCCTTCCTTTACCTCTCAGAGGAGTATTGAGCATATCACTATGTTAGCAGATATATACTTATAATTTCCAACTTAGGTATGAATGTTTGAAAGTACTTCACCCTTATAGGGCAAACTAGACTTTTGCCTAAACATGCACACACACAAAAACCCTCTCCTCCTTCCTGCCTCTTAATACCAATCTATTTATAGAATGCAATCATATTAGCATGCAAACACTTCTCTCAGCCTAAATAATCCAAGACTTTCTTTACTCATAGAATCAATTCTCCCTTTCCTTGAAAGCACTTGTAGCTCAACCCTCTCCTTCACACACACAGTTATTCCAACTGGAATGAGTCTTCCTGTATGCAGATAATCAGACTGTACACAGTATCTCAGAAAAGGTCTCACAGTCCTTGCACAATGAAATAAATACTTCTCCCACTTTACAGTAAATGCCTCACATGATAAAAATGTGCTCTTTTTTTTGCCGAGTCATCAACCACAACCATACTTCCCCAGTGGATGTGGTCTTACAGTACTACTGTGGCATGGAAGGCAACACAGTCAGGGAATACACAGGCTATGTTTCACAGCTGGATATCTGTATGGAATCAAAAGTGTATCATTAATATTGCCAATTGCAAGCTATAAGTGAAAAGCATAATAGCGATAAGAACTAACTCCAGCATCTATCTACAAATGTGGCTGAAACCAGCAACATCTAGAAGTTACCTAGTCTGTGGGAACCATTCAAAATATTTTAAGATAAAGTCCTAAACTTCTTCAACAAAAACATCTTATCTGATCTCAGGTCAAATTCTTCAGGCTTAAAATTATGACCACAAATATCTCTTTACTTAAAAGAAAGCATACAACTTCCTACTAAAACAGTATACTGTAATGTCAAAAATTATATCCAAACTAATGACAGGCCAGGGATTCCACTCCATCCATCATTCCAGTTGGTTACCTTATGAAATTTTCTAAACCATGCAACTGAGGATGCTCCAAAAAAAGTCACTTTGCTAAGGAATGAAAATACTATCACACTTTTGAAAACCATTTGCAAACAAGCTGGCCTGGTAATAATCTATGTGACACGCATCAACTTTGGTTGAAAGAAACTTAACTGTTGGTATTACACAGAATTTATACTCTTGGTGATGGGGAAAAGAAATCACTCTTGTCGGTAGAAGAAATCACAGTGTACAAGAAGTTCTACTGAAATATATTGAAAATATTTCTACTTTAATTAATTTTGGCCTACATACTAGTTAGTTTTGTTTTCATACTGTCCATTTTGTTATTTCTAATTCTATTGTGTTAGAGTTGTATAGTTTGTAGAATTCTTTTCTCTTTAGACAGAGCAAAGGCTATACTACTGTAGATTCTGGGTTATAGGATGAGTGATACAAAGAATATTTGATCTGGGAGCATATAAGGGAAGAAGGTGATTCTTAAATGGTAACACAGGTAATAAGAAATGCTGAGACAGAAGCAAGGGTTTGAATTCTTCACACTAGTAAGCAATACAAACTGCGAAGTAAGTAGACAGTATCTGGTCAAGCCACAGAGGGGTATACTGGGTCATAAAGTTCAGACTGTTCCCATCAGGCAGACATATACATTTCATAAAATTTCAAAATCCATTTCAATTCTGGTGGCTCCTTAGTGAATAGAGGGAGTGCATAAATTTAGTGACATAGATTAAATTGTTAAACTACTCTAGTTCTATGTATATATTTTAAATATTCCTTTTCATAGTTGTGCACTCCTAGAACACAGTGCTACTCACAGATATCCTACATTTTTTTATGAAGCACTTTATTTATGCCATCGCTTCTCTTGTTTTTTCCACTGTAGAGCTGGCCAGTACATCAGAGCAATCATTTCTCATATGTGAATGAGAATCTCCGTTCTACTCATGTAGTATTTCACCTTGCTAAATATATCCCAGGTAATAAAGGTGCCTTTTATTCAGATATCAATGTGATATAAGTTGCAAATGTGCCTCAACTATACATTAATATGCCTTGAATACATATAATAAATGTTTAAAGTAAGCACAAGTGGAGAGAAAATACAAAATATAATATGAAGTGCACGCTTGCACTTTGAGTTTGAGACAGAGGTATTGTGAGTGTCAGTAAAGAATGCCAGTAAAGCTTTCATATATTTAGGTTATGTTACCTCAGTCTTACTACACCTGTAAAATGGAGTAACAACAAAGGATAGCAAACCTTTATTTGTGCAAAACCACAGGATGCAGCTTTCCAGCCTGCATTCTCCCAGTATTTAAAAGCACTCTTGTTTTATCTTGGTAATGCTTCAGAAAAAAAGAAGGGAATTGATTGTCAAATTCTCCACAAATAAGGAAGTTAACCTTGAAGCCAACTCTTAATAATACTTTAATAGTAAACCAGTGATATTTCACACACTATATTCTGATAGTAAAGCACTGAGGATATACAGAAGACAATTTACCTTATTGTAGGATATTTCTTATGACATAAACACCTTAGATGTCAGACCATTTCTATTCCATGCTTCTACAACAGTTAGAAAAAGATGCTCATTTATGTGTTCTGTATGTGGATATTTCCAATGTTTTGAATATGTTATTGGTTTTTGAAGCCAGGAGAGAAATTCAAACTCCCTGAATCAATTTCAGTTTGAGAATTCTAAATAATCTTCATTTAGCAGAAGTTAATGAAGAAATTACAGTTCATTATGTCATATAGATAAATATTATTCTATAACATTACCATTAAATGCTTACATTGTTTGCTTTAGATGCCAAAACATTATCCACTGCAATATCCAATTCAAACTCAAATGTAAAAAGTGGCAGCCTCTAAAAAAAAAAGCAAAGGTTAAAATCATATTTCCTACAGGAAAATAACTGAAAATGTTGAATTCCTGCAGAAGTTTCAATTTTTCAGCAAATTTATTTTCCAATGGAAAAACTATTGCACAACTTTGAAAGATTTTCTCTAACATGGATCATGGTATGTATCCATACTGAAGAGCTTTGTAACAGATATCAAAAGTAATCTTTGTTTCCAGTTTGAGACAACTAGATTACAATGAATTTAAAACCCATGATTTGGAAGATCTTGTTCACCAGAATCTAAAACTACTAGAAAGCATTTATTCTTATTCAGTAATAAATGAAAAGAAAATATTAAGCAATGCATTTCGGGAATGTGATGTAGATAAAACTAAACATATCAGAGAGAGAGATAATTTAGAGAATAAAACTTGCACATCATTATCTTCTGGTCAAATGTACCTCCTTCAAAACTTGAAAACATACTTTTTCATGCATTGTTTCACTGTATGTAACATAAATTACATTACCTCACTGTGGAAATGATGTATAAACAAAATTATTGTAATAGTGTCTGCTTTTAGTTTTGAGAGAGAAACTGTAAGATATTCATGAGGTTTTGATCAAGACATTATTACACTGGAGGATATGACATACAATAGATTTTAGGGAATTTTATGTCCACTGTGGTTTGTCCTTGGCAAAGTAGCAAGACTCTTCTTTAAAAAAAAAAAATTAAAATTACTCTTTCTTCCTATCAAAGGACTAAGAAGTTTCTTCTGCAGTGTCCAAAGAAACTCTGCTCAGCAGGTCAAAAATAATAAAAAGGCCTGCATGAATAAGTAGGAATTCCAAGGTAAAATCTTTGTCACTGTAAGTTTTCAGTTCAACTTTTTAAACTTCAGTAAGACTTTTATGACATCTATATCTTACAGTTCTGTTTTCAGTGAGGTCATATCTTTTCTTGGACTTCAGAATTTAAACAAGCACAGCAGTAGTCCCATCAAGGGTAATAGGAGGACATGCAAGTCTACAGCTGGGACCTAGGAGACTGTCACTGTACCCCACTACCAGACTTGGAAGCTGCAATACAAGACTTTTGGTGTCTCATGTTATGGAGATACCACTGGCATGGATCTTCGGTAATGTATTGATGAAAGTCAACACTAATTGACAGATCTGCATTTGCATACAAATGCCACACTGAGCACAAATGAAAGCTGAGTCTGTGCCCTTGTATACAGATTGACAACATGATTCAGATTTCTCTTTGAAAGCAGACTTCTACTTTGAAAGTAGAGGGACACTGGAAAAATACTATCCTAGCCCATTCTTATCCCATCTGATGTTTTTGCACCATGTTTTAAAGTTCCCAGGAGAGAAAGAAATTAAAAGGATATGTTTTTTAATCTATGCCAAAAAGACATCTCCTTTCTCCAGAAGAGAGATCTGCTTCTCCGCTTCTGAAAATCTATTTCATTTCCCTCCCAAGATTGTCTTCAGCATCCCACTGAAAGAGGACAAACCCACCCTCTTAATTTAACTGCTTTTATATTTCTTTTCCTTATAAGGTATTTTGTTTTTAAATATCAAGTTAATGAACTTGTGACTAAGCCTTATAATCTCTTTTTGTTTCATTAATGTAAAGAACACCCTTAAGTCAGTTATGTTTCAGTTTCCTGTTTTCTTTACTAGATACCTGCCCCTTTGAACATGCCAGAGCAATTTTTGCTTTTAGAAAAAAAATTATTTTTCTTCTTTCTTCCAGAATTGCTGACATCACTTACAATAAGTAATGCTATTATTAATACCTGGAGAGGTAGCAAAGTTTTGTATATGAATTATATTGACTAAAGACACAGGCTACATAGACTTATTGCTAATGGAAAGTCAGTCTTAAGCAGTCATCCTGTATTCCATCTTCCTCCCTTGTATAGATATTATTTGAAAAATATTGTTAGCCTTATTTCTGAGTAATATGCACCCTGTTTTCTTCTGTTAAACATCTTCATGGAATTTATTCACAAAAATGCTCTTTTCCTCAGAATGAGTGAAGTGTTTTTTATTTTTAATAGATTAAATTATTGAAACAAAATAATGTGAATCAAAGCAAATAAAGTAATACATTTTAATGCCTGTATACAGGTTAATCTACATGTTTAATGCAACATATTTGGAAAAATGTTCATATTATTTAGGATCTGTACGTAGGGGCCCAGAAAATCTTTAGTCAATCTGCCAAGTCTTTCACAGCCAACACCTGTTCAGAGAGACTTCTGAATCCATATTTGGGTCCAGGTTTGGCTTTTGTATTATTTATAATTTAGATTGATATTTGGCTGTGGGGAAAATACAAACACTTTACAGTTTTTCATAAGTGAAGTGCTATTGACCATTATTTAGCCCAGAGCACATGGCTTCAGGATTTTTCTTTGCATATATTATCTGCAAAGCACAACAATTTAATGACTGTTCATTAAAAATTACTTGGGTTTGCCACCTCTTCATATTTTGCTCACATCCTTTTCTTCTTTGACTAAAGGAGATTTATAGAAGAGCATAAAAGGATGGGCTTGATTTTAAAGAAGAAATATGTCATTGCTGTGGAAAACATGCTGGGAACAATATTTAGTTTCTGTTTCTTCACTTGTTTAGGTTAAATCTAGTGCATTTTTAGGAGAAGACTTTGAAAACAGAATTATCTGAGTACATTTCTTTACATCTCCAACACTTTCTGTAGAACTTGTGTCACATCAGAGGTGTGCCTCCATGGACATAATTCATCAAATAGATTTTAAAATCCAATCAAATGAAACTAAGCAGTCTTGCTCCTTAGGGACATATGGTAGTAAGTGAAATACTTAACAATGAAAGAAAGCAATAATAGCAGTCACAGGACTACCTTAGTCTTACACACATATGTATATAACATACAGAAAATTCCTTGTGCAGTATGAATAGTAAATTACATTCTCAATAGATTCGTTAAACTGACTGATAATACCATGTAACCAGAAAGGCTGTCATTTCAGAAATGACAAAAAAAATAAAGCAGCTTTTAGATGGGAAGGAAATGTGGTTTTAAATACATATTTCAGCCTTCAAAATGTACTTGTGTTATTGTGATGTAGGAAAAAATGTTAAGTCTGTATAATGGAAAAAGTAGATGGGGTAACAAACTGTAAAAATACTGTCTTAAAAATACTATTCTTTGTTCTTTTCCATGGGTTACCTCACTGAGATCAATGACAGTGCTTCAGGAAGGCCTAAACTGTTTACAGGGGATGAAAATTTCAGCAGTTTGATGTACATAACAGCAGGAAACAGCACCTGCAACCATTTAGTGGGAATATATTATCTACAAAAGTGTGGTTTTAATATACAGTAATGGATTAGCGTCAGTATCTCATAGCATAGTGTAAATAAAAATGCTAATGCCAGAATGAATGCTGTTTCTGAAATTGCTGACATTTGGAAAACGACTATTTGACACTTGAACCCCTGGGTTAGTTTTACAATGTATATGAGATGCCCAGAGCTAAACTGTATTTGCTGTCATGTAACCAAGATTAAAACAAATTCTGCAGAAATTATATTTGAATTAAAACTCAAAATATTCTTCTGCTGCAGAATCCAAGTGGCTCACATGTAAATTACCTGCTTTAAAACAAAATCAAGTATTAACTATCTGCAATTTGCAAGGAAGGATGTTATGACCAGACATTAGGTATATTTTGCAGAAGTAGACCCTTGACCTTTGGGCTCTTCTGTCACTTACCAGATGGGTTGGGATCTAACATTGATAGCAATGGAACTGGGCCAATAAGGAATAAAAAACTGTAGTGATTACAGCAAGATATATGTATGATTGACCCATACTAGCAGAAAGCACTCATAACTAACAGAATAACCATCTTCAGCATCCAGCTGGAGCACAAGTAGGCATATTTAAGTGTTTTTTCAGTGGTTTCTCTTTTAATCCCTTTTCTCTAAAGGCTACACAAGACAATCACGTGGTTGAAATTAAATGACTATTTTAATTATAATTGTTTTACTGATACAGATATAGTCTCTCACTTGGCTGATTCTTTAGAATTTTTCATTCATTATTTTATTACTATTGGTCCCTTAAGATTGTCATATTGAATTTTCCTTCTCTCTGAAGTAATGAATAATGTAATTAAATCTTGGGTAAAGGTAGTTCACAGCCAAATGGTGCTCATTTCTTCCAAGCATCTGGTTGCCAATTCAACTTTTAGTTTGCTGGCTTTGATAATTCTTTGACCCTGATCAAAGAACTTTTTAATAGAGCTCTTAGTGGCTATTTGCATGAGAAATTAAGAAATGGAGAACAAAACTGCAGAAAGAGCCAATCAGGCACTAAAATTCTGATGGCTTTTACCACATCTTACCCTCCTCTCCTTCAGAATAATCACAAGGATACAGGAGTGAAAACAGGTGGAGTTAACTAAAAAAGTCTGTTCATTGCCCCAAAGGGACTACAAATTACTGTAACATTAGATCCTGTCCTACTTAATCCCATGGAATTTAGTGGTAGTTTCAAGTAAAGCAGAAGTCGGCCCTACCTGGCATATATATTCACAAAGTTAGAATGTGAATACCTAAATTTAGTGACAGCTAGTTATGCAGATGCTGAGGAACAATTACCACGAGAGCTGAACTTTTGTCATGCTGTGATTGTAACTCTTTCAGGTGCCGTGCCATCTAATTCACATTACATCTTGTACAAAAACACATCTGGAGAATAGCAGAAGGAACTAGAAGGAACACAGATTGCCCCATAACACAGGGGATGCAAGAAGAGGTGTGGTAAGAGCTGCAGTGGGGAAAGAATTGATCTCCAGTCAACCTCAGAGATAGAGAAATAGGCCTGTGAGAGCTCTCTTGGAGGGTATCAAGGAGAACCACTGTCTTAAACAGAACCTGTGTCTAAAGGAGTCTGAGATGAATGAAGATTTCAGTAAGGTCAGTGCTTTGGGGGTGAGGGACAAAATCTAAAATGTCCTTTCATAGTGAGGATTAAATTAAAATGAAACAAGAAAATGATGCAGAAATATGGACGTCAGGCTCACTGTTGACATTTGAGTCAATGTCCCAAGCCAAAACATGTAAGAGTCAGCATTATTGTGCATTTCTGACTTTATAACTGAATTTATAAGATATAGATATCAGCTTCTTGAATTACAGAGACTGAAAAAATGCATCAAAATTAGCAAAAATCTTAATCTTTTTATTGATGAACACCTCAGAAATTAATGTCTGTCTTAACAGCAAATTTTCAAATAGCATGCAGTAAATAAACTCAGATATACATATTGATCAATAAGATGTAAGTTAATCAGTGTTATTTTAAAAGTGAGCAACCCTTTGGACTAATTAAAATAGCCATCCTAATGAAAAAAAAAAAAAATAGTATAAGATCACAGCCTGACAGGTAAGGTTTTTGACTCTCCATAATTGAAAGCATTTCTGAAAAGCTTAAATAAATATTTTTTAGGACTACATAGTACAGCTGATTTCATTTTGGGCCCGTGGCAGAAATTAGACCTATGATTTTGTGACTCAAGACTGTATTCCAGTTAAGGTGCAGAAGTTGTGGTTTCCAGCCTTGGAGGAGTTACAGCACTGTCAATGGGACACTCGCCACAAGCCCACAACTACCTGATAGGATTAGCTAAATAGCAAATCATGCTGTGTGCCTCTGGCATCTGGCACTGTCTTACAATGGCACCATACCAACACTTTATTACATTTCTTTACAGGCACAGAAAACTGTGGTCTGTGTATACATTATACTCTTTCAATATTCCTACTTACTCTGTCCACTTACAAGCATGTTTATCCTTCTAATAACTTCAGTATTTTGGTAAGGACTCGACAGTCATTAAATAGTAAAGACAGTAGCAAACTAGAAGTATTGCTTTATTGATATAGAAACAGCCTACATTATTTGAAAAAAAACCCAGATAATTAAAGTAATATAAAAAAGAGTCTATAGCATCTGATGGCTTCTAGCAGCTTTTGGCACAAATCAGAACCAACTACTGACAATGAAACACCTGAAAACCTTTTGAAGAGAGAGAGATAAGATAAAAATAGCACTATGTAAGACCTTGTTCAGCATTCACAACTAATGCATGGATTATTTCATTCCCCATTTTACCTATTAGTTTTCTTGAAATTATAAATTTAAATTCTCTTTTGTCTACCATGTCTGATCATTTCAGATAAAAGATACCAAGTCACAATAAAGTAAATATTACCCTTACATTCTTAATATATATCCACTTTCATACAACCAGATCAACACACCTTGGATTGCTCAAATTTATCTGATTTTAGTCGCTGACTAGATACATCATCAACTTCTAGGACATATGTCAAATGGAAATAATCTTTTGAACTCCCAAGAAAAAAATTAGTCCACTATAACAGGACACAATTTTCAACCTGGAGACCTCTCCTTTTTCCAAACTCCACAAGGTACAAAAGGAATTATCACCATAGTTTTGCATCAGTGCAGTTACAACTTTAGGTTGAACGGCCTACTGAGAAATGAGAACAAGAAAATGAAGCTTAGACCCCTTTATTTAATCCATAATTTTCCTTCTGAAAACCTTCCTCAACAACAGCTTTCTTTTCTTGATAAGACTAAGACTGTCTTATATATCATGTATGGATTTCTGTACCACAGGATAAAGCAGAACTTCCTTTCATAGTAAGGATTAAATTAAAATAGAACATGAAAACAATGCAGAATTATGGATGTCAGGCTCACTGTTGACATTTGAGTCAATGTCCCAAGCCAAAACAGCTAGCCTTACCCCAATTTACAGTGATAAAGACTTTATGTATCACACACATGTATTGCAATGACCTGAAGCAGTTATGTTTTCAAAGAACATTAAGAAAAATATGATACCTCCTGGTGCAACTATTGCCTCTATTTTATTAAGACTAATGAGAACAAATTCTACCCAATCCTAGACCAAGGGGAAAATTCAGTTAGCTTGACAACTGAATGACAATGATATAATTACCAAACCATACAGCTTCCAAAAGTTCACAATCCCTTTCATGCAATAAATAAAGGAAATTATTTTTAGTTCAGTGCACAAGATGGTCTCAAATAGCATTGTAAGAAAGTGACCTTATAAAACAAATAATTAATATAAAAATGACCCGAAGAAAAAAAATTCTCAGTATATCTCAGCATTGTTTCTAGCTTTCTTGTAATGGTTGATAACCATCTATCCTTTTAGTTCTGTGTTTTTACTCTAGTAATCAGGGGCAGGAGGGAAACAAAGCACTTTTACATTCTTTTCTAATACATATGGTATGAAATGCTCAGGAGTGCAGAGACTGAGGTCCTAATTGGGTTTTTCTAACATTCTTACACACTGTCTCTCACAAGACTAAACTTGAGATGACAGATAGTGGTTTCTCTACCTCACTGATAATTAGATTCCACTTATCTATTCAGGGCCTGAAAATACTTCTTTGTCACACCCCCTTAATATTTTTGAACAATTAATATTTTTGAATTATTGCAAATAGCAATGCAAAGGCAAAAGTATGCGCAAGATTTGACTAATTAACAGAAAGAGTGGTCAGACAGTGGAATAGGCTGCCCAGGAAGGTGGTGGAGTCACCATCCCTGGATGTGTTTAAGGGTTGTTTAGATGAGATGTTGGGGGATATGGTGTAGTGGAGAACTTGGTAGAGTAGGGCTGATGGTTGGACTCGATGTTCCCAAGGGTCTTTTCCAACTGGAACGATTCTGTGATTCTGTAATTCAAAATCAAAATAGCAATAAAATGGTAGTTTGGAAATAACTCCATCTGAAATTACAGCAGCTTTCTAGCCCTAGACAAAGTCCTTTGTAGATCAATTTTACCCAAAACAAATATGCCCCATGTTCCCTGACTATTTGGGGAATATTTCCTAGGAGGTTTCAAAAGCAGGAGATTCTCCATATTTTTTCAAGTTTCAAAGATCAACTTTTTTTCCCTAATTACACAGTATTCTGTTATGCTCCCTTCCTGCTTTCACCAAGAACATAAAATAACACATAGCTTGGGGAATTGGATGTATCCATTAGACAGGTAATTAGACCAAAAAGGATAGAGTATAAAAAACTGAATGTGCAGTTAATTGAAGTCACTGGGGTTTTGGTGCTAGGACAGAAGAACTGCTGGCAGAAAATCATGCTGAGTAGAGCCAAGTCTAAAGGCATTTAAGGCAGCGATTGTACCCACAGAAATTTCTCCTGAACCAGGAAAATGCTAGATTAACTAATTCTATGGGAAATAACACAACCCTTTCCATCCAGCGGAAAAAACAGACAAGGAAGATCTGAAGTAAAATGATTATTCTCAGTCCCAGTTACTAACGGATTTTGTACCTCAAGACTGCCTGACCAACATGCGTTATACTTTTTTGTTCTAGATTGTTATGATGAAGAATGGCAGAGTTTCTCTCCCTCAAGATCCATACAGATGAAAAAGTGGCAGAATTAAATTTTATTTCCTATCTTTCTTTTTTTTTTTTTGATTTATTACTTATAAACAAGATGGATTCCAAATTTCATACAGGATTTTTTAGTTTTTTGAATAGGAGATTAAGATTTTTTTAAAATGAAAACATGTTTCTGAATATGTATTTAATTATATCCATCCACTGAGAAATGGTACATTCAAGAAAATGAAGAACAGTTTATAAATTTTCAAGTATAGGAGAAATACAGAAAACAAGAGAAAATACATAATTTTTCAAACTGGAATTTGGCTAGTACACTCAGCCCTGATCCTTCTCAAAAGCATACACCTGGTGGGAAGAGGAGGGCATACTACATTACAAGTGGTCAATTTCACTTGGCAATTCACATAACTCTAAAGTAAACCATATGCCTTTTAAAATTGGTGCTCCAGGCATCTATAATTTTTGACTTAAATGTGCAAAAACATATCTTCCATGAGAGAACTAGTAGCTGGATTTGGAAACTTGCATATATAGGTATGTATGTAAAATTTTTGTTTGGGAAATAGTAGGGAAATTACACTGAGGAGTTTGATTTATATTTCCATTTGCTGACAGCCTTTGCAGGATGATACCATGCCTTATTCTATGAGCTCCATTCTCATTATAATATCACACTTGGGAGTTGAATGTTTTAATCATTAGAGAGGATGTAGCAATTCAAGTGGTCATAATGAGATTAATAAAGCAAGAAGGTCCTTCAGATAGAACCTTATGTCACGTTAGGCCTTATTAGAAGAAGAAAGTATCTTGCTGCTGTACAGCATATTCTGAAGGGATTGTCAATAACTGTCACATGGTTGTTCATTAATTGTGATTCACTGCTTTAAGAAATTCATTTTTCATCTAGGAAACCAGAACCCTGGAACTGATTTCATTTAGGATGCTGCAAATTCATACCACCCTAAAGCAAATTTCAGGATGCCAGAAGTTTCAGGAAGGCTCCTCTAATTAAGGTGTTCAGTACTTGGGGATAACGAAGTTGGCCACTCCTGACCTAATGGTATAACATGTTTTGCTGATCTGCAAACAGATAATATATTCCTCAACTGATACCAGTTCCTGAAGCTATAAAATCAGCTTTCTCCTCCACTGGGAAGAACGCTATCCTCACATTAATTAATCCCTCTAAAAGACACTCCCTACATGCCAGGGCCTCAGTTAGCATATTTGTCATACAATCACAAGCCCATGAGTGAAAATATTTTCAAATTTCACTAGATTTATAGCTAGCTGGTAATACATTTGTTTGACTTTAACATAGATGCTAATATTTAAATGGCAACTGAGTGAATCTCTTCACAAACTAAACCCTCTCCTACACCACATCTTCTGATTAAATACATGATAATATTTAACAATTTACCTCAGTGCTTAGAGCAGCAGGCGGTGCAGTGTGTCAGGGCCACAAATGCCCACGCTCCCAGGGCCCTGCGACAGCTGCCAGCTCCCTCAGGGGTGGGGAGGGCAGGCCCAGAGATGGTGGCCAGCTCCAGCCACCATCCCAGGTCACAAGGCAGCAGTGAGAGGGAGGTCTGAAGCCAAGCTGGGAAGTCACTCTGTGAGCCAGGGTTCACCTGCGGTGTGATGACTGCTGGGCAGGTCCATGAAGACAAAGTCAAGCTGGGAAGCCATCCCAGGGTGGGGTCCAGACCCTGGTGCTGGAGGCCGAGAGCTCAGCTAATGGGCTCTGGGCAGGCAGGGGCTGGATGCCCCAGGTGAGGCTCCTCAGGGCCATTAAGGATTATTATTAAGTGCCCTTAGAACCCTGACACATTCCTCCTAACAACCCATTCTCTTTCATTTTGCAAAAAATAAGGAGGAGAGGTGAGAACTGGAAGAAAACTCTTACATAACAATGCAATTTATGAGGGGAGACAGAAAGGTAATCTCAGTTTCATCTCCTTGTTCCAGCTATGCGTTATAGTGGAGCAGAGCACGTGCAGAACAGCTGTCAGCCAGTCACAGACAAAAGGAAAGGACATGCCTGACTGTAGCATGATGGATCGAGATTTCTCGTAAAAGAAATATATATCCACATACTAATGGATGTCTCTGAATCACAGCAGTGCAAAGAAAGGTGGCATCCTTCATTTTCTTGCAGATCTGACCTATCAGTGAGGAAGCCTTCCAAAAATTCAAGTCTCACCTTAAAAACAGAAATTAAGCATGAAGATATTAAAAATTATTCCCTCCTTCTTTCAGCATTAGACACCATGCAAAGTTATTAAGTATACCTATTTGAGAAAGACTCTAAACACATGCTTAAATATTATCCTGAAATTTCACTTGAGACTTCTGACATATTTGAACACAAATCCACCTAATAAAACAGAAGTTATCAGACATGAGCGTCCTAATAACATAGACTCAAACATTTCAATGCCTTCTTCAAACAGTAAATCAATTCTTGCACTGACCTTGTGAATTATTTTGTTTTCCTTTATTCTGAATTTTGATGCTAGAACAAAAGTAGATGTTTCCACTGTCAGCTGTCAAAATCATCCTTTAAATGGTTGAAATGTAGCAGTAGTAGACAAGATATTTGTACTAAGGAATGCATGTTCAAGTAAGAGACAAACTGCTATCTAAGGAAGAACACCAAGCGATAAACCTGGCCATTTCTTACCAAGATAAATTTTCATCAGTTAGAAACTAGAGAGAAGCATCTGTCCACAGCAGCACAGAATGGCAATTAAGAATATAATATGTACCTTGCATGCCATTAAAGCCTGGGGCACTTCTGTTGAGAGCATTCTGTAAGCCATAAGAACCCCTATGTGCATATTTAACTCATCAGGGAATTGTATATCGAAGAAGTTATTTAAAGTTAATCCCCCATAAACCAGAATGGCACAAAATTCAATTCGAAGAGTTAGTGAGTTTTCAATTGTCATGGTTTAAGCACAGCCAGCAACTAAGCCCCACACAACTGCTCGCTCACTCCCCCCCACCCCTAGTGGGATGGGTGAGAGAATAAAAAGAGTAAAAGTGAAAAAACTTGTGGGTTGAGATCAAAACAGTTTAATAGGTAAAGAAAAAGTTACACACAAGAAAACCAAAGCAAGGAATTAATTCACAACTATACAGTCTTGGGGAGGAGTGGCTGGAGAGCTGCCAGTCAGAGAAGGACCTGGGGTGTTGATTGACAGCTGCCTGAACAGGAGCCAGCAGTGTGCCCAGGTGGCCGAGAAGGCCAATGGCATCCTGGCTTGTGTTATCCTGTGTTCAGTTTTGGGCCCCTCACTAAAAAAAGGACATTGAATGACTCGAGCGTGTCCAGAGAAGGGCAAAGAAGCTGGTGCAGGGCCTGGAGCACAGGTCGTACGAGGAGCGGCTGAGGGAACTGGGGGTGTTTAGTCTGGAGAAGAGGAGGCTGAGGGGAGACCTCATCGCCCTCTACAGCTACCTGAAAGGAGGTTGCAGAGAGCTGGGGATGAGCCTCTTTAACCTAGAAGTAAGCAACAGGACAAGAGATAATGGCCTCATGTTGTGCCAGGGAAAGTTTAGACTAGATGTCAGGAAGCATTTCTTTACAGAACGTGTTGTTAGGCTTTGGAATGGGCTGCCCAGGGAGGTGGTGGAGTCCTCATCCCTGGAGGTGTTTAAGAGTCGGGTCGACTTGGCGTTAAGGACATGGTGTAGTTGGGAACTGTCACTGCTAGGTTAGTAGTTAGACTAGATGATCTTCAAGGTCCTTTCCAACCTTGCTGATTCTGTGATTCTGTGACTTCCCATTGGCAGGCAGATGCTCCTGGAAAGCCAGGCTCCATCACACATAATGGTTACTTGGGAAGACAAATAACATCACTCCAAAAGTTCCCTCCTTCCTTCTTCTTTCCCCAACTTTATATGTGGATCATGATGTCATATGGTGTGGGATATCCCTGGGGTCAGCTGTCCTGGTGTGTCCCCTCCCAAATCTTTGTTCACCCCCAGCCCATGTGGGGTGAGAAGCAGAAAAGGCCTCGATTCTGTGCAAGCACTGCTCAGCAGTAAGGAAAACATCCTTGTATTATCAACACTGTTTGCAGAATCAATCTAAAACGCAGCCCCATACTAGCTACTATGAAGAACATTAACTCTAACCCAGCCAAAAGCAGCACATCAGTGTATACAGAAGATAAAGGATTACTTTGGCTACAATCTGTCATCCTAACAGAACTTTTCCCCTTCCTAACATCCAAGGTAGTATTTTTAACTTGCCAGTCTATGCTGCAAGTATTTCCTATCAGTTTAAGGCAATAGTTAGAGAAAGAAAAAAAAAAAGTAATTTCATCAAGGCATGTCTACAATACCACAAGATTACAACCAGAGCTTTTGATGAGCTATCTAAACCACACTTAATCAGGCTTCTTCAAATTCTGCTAGAAGGATAACACAGAGCACCATACAGACTAACCACCCCAGTGTTCAACCAGGTGAGTCCCCAGTACGCTGAGGTCTTTGCCAGGATGAATATGATGTTTAAAGGATGGGGGAAGGGCAGGGAAGGAGGGGGGGTCTCTCCTGGGAAGGGACCTGAGCAGTTAAGTCTTGGTTATGCTTAGGTTAGTTTTTACACATTCTTACCAGTTTCTGCTTCCTTCCCACTAGATGCCAAGCAAGTGCCCATGTGGCTTTCCCAGCCTTAGCTGACACCAGGCTGTGGGTTGTCACCCACTGACCCCCTGAGATGTGATGCACCAACTCTCCGGGGCTGCCAGCCATTTCCCAGATCTGCCAGTCGCAAAGCTGAAGCTACAGCCAGGGAGATCACAGGCACATGGCTGCTGGACATGGGTAAACAAGTCCCAACCAGTTCTGGAAAACAAACTCACAGAGCTCTTGGTGCTCTGCTCTGCCAGGACTATGGCCTTCTAC
Organism: Athene noctua; assembly: GCF_965140245.1. Lineage (NCBI taxonomy): Eukaryota > Metazoa > Chordata > Aves > Strigiformes > Strigidae > Athene > Athene noctua. The sequence continues at coordinate 23,399,351 of NC_134041.1, forward strand.
TGGCAACAGCAAAAATACTGAGCTTCTAACCTAGTGTTGACTCATGACAACCTGTATAAGTCTGAGTGAGGCTCATGTTTCCTTATCACTGTGCATGACTATTAATTCACTAGGTAAGTGATTGGTTTTTAAAACCAATGCAATTTTCATAATTAGGAAGAACACTACGATAGAACTTGGAACCACAGGTTGTAAAGTTAAGGTCAAAATTCCTGCAGTTGTTGCAAACTGCAGTGTTACTTTTAAGGGTGCAGTATAATTAAAGTCAAATCTTTTAACAGAAGCACCTATTATGAGGCAGGTAATAACAAGGCAGTTTATAACAATTTCTAAGCACTGAGTAAATATACAAACATAATTAGTTTCCACATATATAATTATAGGTTGATTAGAAAACATAAATTCATTAATCATATTTGGCCAAATTTTGATCTAAAAAATTGCCTGAAGTTTGAAAACAAATACCTTCACATATCTCATGCACACATTAAGCTGTGTTTGCTGTCAGCTTCTCTAAAGACAGCTTCATTTGTCAGGTAGCTCATTCTTACAGATACATATATCAGAAACACACTTTTGAAAATTACCAAATCAGAGCCTTTGTAATAAAAAGAACTGTTTCTATCTAATTCAAAAGTGATTAAATACCATATGCATATGTATTATTTTGATATTTCCATAACAGCGAATTTCTACATCATTTCACAGAATCACAGAATCGTCTAGGTTGGAGAAGACCTTGAAGATCATCCAGTCCAACCATTTACCTAACACTGACAGTTCCCAACTACACCATGTCCTTAACGCCAAGTCGACTCGACTCTTAAACACCTCCAGGAATGGGGACTCCACCACCTCCCTGGGCAGCCCATTCCAAAGCCTAACAACACGTTCTGTAAAGAAATGCTTCCTGACATCTAGTCTAAACTTTCCCTGGCACAACATGAGGCCATTATCTCTTGTCCTGTTGCTTATTTCTAGGTTAAAGAGGCTCAAACCCAGCTCTCTGCAACCTCCTTTCAGGTAGCTGTAGAGGGCGATGAGGTCTCCCCTCAGCCTCCTCTTCTCCAGACTAAACACCCCCAGTTCCCTCAGCCGCTCCTCGTACGACCTGTGCTCCAGACCCTTGACCAGCTTCGTTGCCCTTCTCTGGACACGCTCGAGTCATTCAATGTCCTTTTTGTAGTGAGGGGCCCAAAACTGAACACAGGAATCGCGGTGCGGCCTCACCAGTGCCGAGTACAGGGGTAAGATCCCTTCCCTGTCCCTGCTGGCCATGCTATTGCTGACACGAGCCAGGATGCCATTGGCCTTCTCGGCCCCCTGGGCACACTGCTGGCTCCTGTTCAGCCGGCTGTCAATCAACACCCCCAGGTCCCTCTCTGACTGGCAGCTCTCCAGCCACTCCTCCCCAAGCCTGTAGCGCTGCTGGGGGTTGTTGTGGCCCAAGGGCAGCCCCCGGCATTTGGCCTTATTGAAACTCCTCCAGTTGGCCTCAGCCCATGGCTCCAGCCTGTCCAGGTCTCTCTGCAGAGCCTCCCTACCCTCGAGCAGATCAACACTCCCACCCAACTTGCTGTCATCTGTAAATTTACTGAGGGTGCACTCAATTCCCTCGTCTAGAGCATCAATAAAGATGTTAAACAGGAGTGGCCCCAAAACCCACCTCTGGGGTTAAACCACTTGTGACTGGCTACCAACTGGATTTAACTCCATTCACCCCAACTCTTTGGGCCTGGCCATCCAGCCACATTTGTTAATCACTGTATGTTTTAAAATATCCCCAGGACAGCACAAAGTGAAGTCTTGGTGCTACAGAGCTACACTTTCTAGTACAATTTCCTTTGTTTAAAAACCAAAACACTTGCAAACAGTAAACTTTTTTTTAAAAATACTTGATCAATTCAACTTTTCTTCTTACAGCTCTGAAAATACTGTCTTATAAACACAATAAATTTCATCCATATATAGATACTATATTAGATGTTACAAAAATAGGCGTTCTTTATTGGTAATCTACTAATTCTGATCATTATTAGTAGTAGGAGGAACATCTATCCTCACCCAAGTGAAGAATGTTGCTGTTGTTTAGATATAGACACACCTGAAACTTGATTTCTTTTTCCTTATTACCTAATTTCCTATCCCTATTTTAATCTGATTTTAATTTCAGCCATGACAATTGACCTGGAAGAACGCTTACAGGTTTATTTTTTCAAATATGCATATTAGCTAATAAAACAAAATGAAAACCAGCTAACACAACATTAAGCAATATATAATTCCAGCCAAATGGTTGGAATGGAGTACTTGCTCTTCTAAGATATCAATGGAGGAGAAAAATAGTTAAGACTTAATCAACCCTACCTTAGTTATCTGACATAAAGCATCTCCCATCATAAGATTTTCTGATGATATTAAGGCTATTTAGTATGTTTGTTTCTGAAATGCCTATTACAAAGTGCATTCTTGTTACTTAATAAAGTTTGCTCAATATTCTTAAAAACTGTTAATCGGTCTTTTATTCTTTTTTGTAAACCTTTGGTTCCATCTCTCTTTTATAACAAAGTTCATTTTAACATTGATAGTAGTTATGATACTTGTACATAGATTTCACCACTCCTTTTCCTTCCTTCTCATTTACACTTCAAAGAAACCCTTTTTAACACATTAATTAAAAACTTATTATAGGGTTAACTTCTGACTTTTGGTGTTAACTCCATCCCAGTCCAGTTAGAACTACTTACATTCTGAGAGCAGTACACATTGCTCTATTTAAAAATGTGCTTTTTTCCCCCTTCTCCTTTTTGATATCCCTTTTTACCTTCTGCTCATCTCTCAGAATGATCCCTACTTATTGTATCTATGCTGCCAGTTCTACCAGCAATTGGTATCACTGCTCAGTCTATTTTAGTTTAACCAAGCAGTTAATGTCAGTATTTCTCACATCCTGTGCGTTCAGATGATGCAGCGGGACATTGCACATTGGCAGTCACAGCTCTCAGCACCTTTGGCTGCACATTTCACCATCTTTCCCCTTCTTTCATTGCTCCACCTTTTATTTTTACAGTAGCAATGAGCATTAAAGGTTTTGCTTTAAAAATAGCCAACGTTTCATTAACAGGATCGCAAGGTCTTATAATTTTTTACTCTTCTGAAAAGAGGTTGTCATTTAGGTCAAAGCATCCACTGTGAGGCTCATCCCCTTGATAAGAGACTGCTTTAGAAACGGCCATTGTCACACCTTGCTTTGTTCCTGGTGCTCCTTTAAATCCTTCAACTTCAGCCTTACAGACTCAATTGTTGGATCTTCCTCTTTCAAGCTATTTCCTGCGTTCTCATTACTTTACATAAAAACCTCCCTAGAATTAAAAAAAAAACAACAAAAAAACAAAAAAAACCCAACCCAAACACAACAACAAAAAAACTCCACCAAAAAACAGTAGTCAGAGAAGAGAGTTTTCCCAGTGGCTTCCACAAATTCAGTAAGAAAGGTCAATCCAGTGCAGGTTTTCTCTCCTTGGCAGTGCAGTATGGGATTTTAAACCGTCAAAAGCCTTCTTAGCCTCTGTAAATTTAAACTGGCAAGAAGTTAGAGGGGACAGGCATAACAGAGTGACAACATTCAGATAATGCAATGACAGGCACCAATAGAAGTTTCTGAATGGTAGAAAGTGCTGCATGAAAGGGAGACTCAATTGGAAAAGAACTTTTTCCAGGATTCAGAAAAGATTAGTGATAGAGAGAAATCTCACACTGCATCATTGCAGCCAATATGGATGTCCCAGATTATCCACAAATTGTGTAAACCAGGACAAGGACATCTAAAAGAAGTTGGAGGGTGGGGGACAGCAAGAAACCACATATTAACTTCTACAAATGTCTCCTGATTCTTTGAAGGGGCTTTTCTGTAAGCAAAACTAGAAAGGGACTAAAAGTAACACAAAACTTGTGTGCTGTACAGTGCAGTTACCTAATATACACAGAATCAAAGAATGATTGTATCTGTTTAATTCAGCTATATTTTAGACATTCTATTCTGTTTTCTCCTGCCACATCTTGCCAGCCCCACTCTCTTGAAAGATTTTTCTGAAAAATAGAATCCTCTGACAGTAATGTATGTAAAAATAAAGATCATGACCCATGGTGGTCTGGCTAAGATTACAGAATTCCTTTTCTATCCTTTACTTCATGATCCTACTTAATCCACTAAAATAAAATTTTAAAAAGCTTGATAGACTTAGCTACTTGTATATGTGAGTCTTGCAAAATTAGCAAAATATCAAATTATCCGTGATATTATTAAGCAAAAGAACAGCTGAAAAGCAGAAAAAAACTTTGAAAGATTGACATTAAATATAATTTTGTAAGTACTTTAATTTTACTAGTCTACTAAGCCTTTTGGTTTGCAAAACTACAGTTTAAAAAAATCTCACAAATTTTTCTTATCTTATTTCTTGGGATGAAATAACTACAATATTTTGAGAAGTCTGCATCCACTTTTGAATATGGAAAAGATCCATTATAGATAAAATATGTTGAACAAAGACATCTCGGGCAAGACCCTCTTCATTTTTTTTTAACCAAAAAAAGAGAATTAGTAAGGAAAAACTGCTACTAGCATACACAGCTATTGCTTCCCTGCCATAATGTGAATACATTTAGGTTTTATTAGCAAGGGTAAACGAGTATAATTTGACACTTATACTTCTTTGTCTTCAATAATATTAACAGCAACAAAACTTAAAAAGGCTTTAAAAAATGCTAAATTTGGAGTTTGAGCACACTAGGAAAACTGAACAAACATTTTAATTTAACTTATTCCATTTTACCAACAGAGTTTAATGGCTCTAATAATATTGCCAGTAATGCACATGCTTATAATAACCAGAACTTTATCTTCTGCTTAATCATTAGTATATGAATATTAACATTACAAAATACTAAATTTAAGTATTTCTAAGTACAGCTTTATTTATTTATCTAACCTAAATTGCACTCAAACCCATGCAAAAGTCATCCTGAGATAGTACTATATCACAAACATCATTACAGTACTAAAAAACAGTTCTGTCAAATTTAACACAGTGCTGAAGAATGGTGGGAGAGAAAAACCCCAAACCACACAAATTTCACTTATCTGTATACTATCACCAGACTTCACAGGTACCTCTGAATCCTGCTATCCAAGGGGCATACTAGCTTGTCTGTATGTATTATCTGTCTTTAACAGGTGATTGACTGGCTATCTGGATTTTGAACTATTTTCAGTCCTGAACTTCCCCGTTGACAATACATAATAACCAGAAGTCAACAATTTTCCCTGAACAACTTTCAGGATAGTGGGGTTTTCTTCCTCAAATTCAAAACCTACTGAACTAGTCTTCTCCATTATAGTCATTCAAGTGAGTCAGATTCTCAGCAGATGTTAAAAAGGTGCAGAACTACTGAAGACAAGACTCAGAAAGCAAGTCTCTGAATTAATTAAATGTAAATTTCTGGACCAGCACAGCCAATACAGAGTTCATGTTTCAGAGTCTAGGTTGTTCTGGATACGTGTGTTACTCTATAATTCAAAGTCATTGAGCTGAGTCCAAATTATTACATAACGAACTATGACCAAAACCCTCACTCTAATGACTGTCTACATCACATGACAAAGACAAGCAAAGGATTAATTAAGCTGCTGCCAGCCACAAGCCAACCCACCTACGTCAACGTGCCAGACTGCCCACTCTAACACAGCTACACTCTTTCTGTCTCTGCGTATGACATCTATGCTGTGCCATGTATTGACCAGCGTTTGCTTGGTATTCCAGAGCTTGCTTGGCATTTTGTATCCCATTTCACAACCAGAGCAAAAGTTTGGTGCTTGCTGGTAGCAGTTATGACACATAACAATAGTCAGAGAGCACTTTTTGTATTTTAATTTATGGAATGGAGGCAATTACTAGTTTCCAGGCATTGCTGCAAACTGGCATTGATTTGGAATTGCAACCTATTTTGTTAACCCCTCATTAAATATCAGCCAAGTAACTCTGGTTCTGAGAAAACGCTTGAGCCAGAATACTGTGCTATATAAAGACAGACACTTGATTCTCCTTTTTCTCTCTTAATATTTCTTCTCTTTTCCAGAATTCATCTGTCAAAAAATTACAATAAATTTCTTCAATGATTTTTACTTCCCACAGTCAGTTCTGACATTTTTGCTAAGCAACACCATACTTTAATGCATAATTTTCACTAGAACATCATTCACATAAGTGTAACAAAAAGAGATTGTTTTTAGAATCATTTTCCCCTGAATCATATGCCATAATCAGGGAAAGGGAAAAAAAAAATAGGACGTAAGAAAGAAAGTTTCTTTTTTATATCTATACAAAAATCACATCTTTCTCCTGAGACTTCCTAGTATTAATTTGAATAAATAATAAAGAATTTTTAGCAGTATGGGTTTCATAGTTGGACTTTGAAATTCTATAGAAAATTACAATTGTCTGCCTAATTTTTTTTAATTATTTTAGGCCTAGTGATTGTGTACCTATTCAATCTGAATTAGTTGACCTAGATGTAGTCCAATGAACCAGTGAATCCAGTGGGGGCTGGATTCTACTCAGTTACTTCAGTTATAACTAATTTTCAGCTGAGTTATATCTGGATGGGATTTTATTTCAATAAAAGGTCAGCTTCCGGACTTCAACAGATGAAGGGCCATTTGGGAAGTAAGAAGTTGTCAAAAGCTTCTTTAAATTAGAAGCTTCAATAGAAAGTGGCATGGAACTCTGGATTTGTTTCAGAGAGAAGTGATTAAATGTTTGTGTTCATAGAAATTACAATGAATATGCACAATGCAGAAGCCATCTGCTAGAAGACTCTTATAAAAGATTAAACACTAAGTATACTGGAAAAATCCTATGGGAATATCTTGCACAATTGGAAGCCAGCATTCTAGTGCAGACATCAGCATGCAGAATGAAAAAAGCACAGCACAAACTCTTTAATCATAAATCCAGTGAGTTTTCAAAAATAATCCTGTATATTGTCAATTTATATTGGTCTGTTTTGTAGAAAAAACAGCCTAGGAAGCCAAGAAACAGCGAAGCCTTTTACTTATCAGAAGCATTGATGGGTTTCTTTTGTAATCACAGAGGAATCCTAAAGAATAAGCCCAAAGTTCAGCTTGATAATTATCTAGGATTCCTCTTTATCAGGGTCTGTGAATCTGTCCCATTTCATTGGTCAAACTAACTTCCAGGACCATCACTCTTTAAATAGTATTTTTAGTAGATCTTTATTCTAATAAACCTATACTCCAATTATTTCATTGGGACTGGAAAAATCTGAAATGTGTGTAAAATAAATAATTAGGAAGAATCCAACACACTTGGAAAGTGATAAAGTAAACAATATTTGCAAGGAAATGTTTTATAATTATTGCTTTACAAAGTGAAATATTTGTTCTACATTTACAAGAATGCTCAGACTTCAGAAAACACAAGCACTTTTTTACAAACTAGACAGTTTAGAGTAACCCTCTATCCATTACACACAAAATTAATGTTATGAAACTTTCTATGCAATATGGTTTCTACTCCAGATGGCTACCATCTAATAACTATCTATTTGCATTAATTTGCTGAATTATACTTCTTACTGACACATACTTCCTGCAAGACAGGAGATCATCTTGTTTTGTCAAAAGTGTCCATAAATCATGAAATTCTGCTTTCTAAGTTTTGCATGCTGTGGGCTAGTTAAATAATGCTGTTTCCTTTTTTTATTTCAGAAGAACAGCACCAGCTTAGAAATACAGTGACATTAGATTACACTCTTCAGTTTTCCAAAACCCTTCTTCAAAAGCTTTGTGAACTATAGAATACAATAATTTCACCTGACAAATACAGCTTTTAAACTATGTATGACATTAAAGAGCTTTTCAAAACACTGGCCAAAGACTACATCAATCTGTGAAACTGGAAGCAGACCAAGCATGTTGTTTAACTTGCATTCTGGCCAGGCTATCAGGTCAAGTTTCCTCTTGTTAAGAAGTGTTATAGGATGCTCTAATAAGCAAGTGGGTTAAGAAATCTGACCTCTTTAATTTCCAAGGCTTTACCTACTCTGTAGTTGTGGTTCAAACATGAGAGGTAATTTTAACAAAACCAGAACAAAACCAACCACAAGAAGAAAAAAAACACACACACACAAAAACCCGCCAAACCAAACCAAACAACCAATATACACCACCAGACTGAATGGCTTTAAGACCTTCAGCACGCACCAAGACAAAACCCTGGATAGGTAGTCACAGGTTCAGGCCTAGCTTGTCAAGGATATGTTGTTTTAGCACCTATGTCACCTTCCTTTGCCATCTGTACAAAAGCTTCACACAGATGGCAAAGTAGACATTTCCCAATAAAGCCTACATGTCCCTAACACTAGAAAAAATGAGAGCATGAACATCAGATGTTGGATCACCATACCATATGTAACTTTTAAACTTTTGTTTGGCCTTTTTACCCAGGAAAACACCTCAGAATTTCCACCCATTTTTTCCTCTGAAAGATTACACAGAATCAGTGAGTCTCAAAGTACTAGATATCCAACGTAACGGGGCTAGACATTTCTACTCATGTTTGAAAAATGTTAAGGTTCCCAAGACTGTTGTTTGCTCTAATTTCCAATAGGAATTTATGCCCCATAAAATCCAACCCTTATTAGAAAACTTTCCTAGGGTCACCCCTTTGCCAATGAAGCTATTTAGCATCTGTTGCTGCAGAACCTACCAGCTAATCTATAGTGCCATTCATTGCATCACAGCACTTCTCCTCTAGAAAGACACCTGAGTCACACGGCAATACACACAGAAACACACACCTAAAAATAACCTTTGCTTGGGAATCCTTCTGTCCTCAGGCCTCACCACTTTCCAATTATCCTTCTAATCCTCTGTTATTTTGCTACTGCTCCTTGAGACACTTCCAAAAAAAAAGGATTTTGCTCAGAAGAGCCATAAGAAAAAAACCTCTTTTCATAAGAGCATAATACTTATTTAGTAGTACTACAGGATTTGCACCTATACTCTGTTTCAGTCATTCAAGCATTTTGATTCCAAAAAAATTATCTAAATTTGTTCTTGACTGTATTAGAAACACAAAACAAGCAGAAAATCACAGAAAACAAGAGCCAAACATAATGAACCCTGAAGAAAAAATATCAACCATATGAGAGCTTTGCAGTTTGGCATGACAGGTGAGTATTTCTTTTCTTCAAAGACTCCAGTAAATCAGAACAATGGTGCTGATGGCATGGTATAATTGTCTCTGATATGCTACAGGGAGTGTTATTTATGGTTGTTTATAAAATATGCTGTCAGAATGGCAGGCTGCCTAGGACCTTAGCATTATTTATAGATTCTTCTGTCTTCATATGCCCTTTTGTGCACCAAATTAAAAAAAACCCAACATTTCAACTCTATGCTCTTGAAACAAGAGCACATCTTTCAGAAAATAAGATTTGTTATATTACACATCTGTTATTCTTAAGTTATTCGGTGAATACCTATTATGAAAAATATTTGCAGCTTCAGCACAGTATTTACCACGTTCTCTCTCAGCAAAAGCCCAAATTCTGTACTGACTGATGACACATGTAATTCTCCTTATGCCATTAGCATAATATTTGATGTAAGTCAAAAATCTAGACTTTTGTTTGGGGGTTTCACTGGTGCCTAGGGAAATGTATCAGCCTTTCCCACACAATTTTAAAAATATGGTTTTAAATACCCAATACCTGTAAGACACCTTTGAAAACATAAAATGTTTTAAGGTACAATTTTTTTAAGTATAGCAAATACCTACTTTGCCCATTATGCCTTTTCAGAAAATAAACACCAAACATTTATAGACTTTCAAAAGGCAAATTTTAGAACTTATTTTCTCACTTCCTTTCAAAAAAGCTTTAAGCAAGTAGAGTTTTCATGTTCCTAAAACACCAACCACACATTAGTTTCTTCAGTTAAGTCATGCTCTTTAGTCATTTAGCAACAGAACATGGCTCACAGAAGAGATGCAAGATAGGTGGAGCTGTTTGAAGCGTCAGAACAGTCATTCAGACAAGGTAGATCTGCAATCAACAGTGTAGATTTCTTTGAATGACCCCAAAAGAACTGCAGTAATACCAGCCACCTGAAGCAAATCGAAGTGATAAAGTAAGCAGGCTGATTTATTTGTACGTTTTTTAATATATTTTGGTGCTTTGCAGATACCAGATCTTGTCTAATAAGGTGCAATTTGCCAATGGGAAGATACAATAAATGAGTGAGGAAAATAGTTTATTGTGATGCAAACAAATATTACAGAGAGGTCTAAATTGTTATACTTTTTGTCACCAATTATTTAAAGATGATAATTAAATATAAAACTAGAAAACTTATGACAATAAAACATTTTTCTTTTTTATCAGATAAGTAGTTATTCTTAAAAAGAGTACAAGTCACATTCACATTTAGTTCTCAGGTTCCTAAAAATACACACATTTAATAAGCACGTTTTTCATCCAAAAGCATCTGTCCTCATCTTAAAAAATGAAACTAAATGACATGTAAGACAGGTTCAAATTTGTTTTCAAGCTTCTTGCTAAATCACAAATGGAATGAGGATAAATGAATTAGGAATCCAGTAATGATTCTACTGTGCCAGATCCCAGCAGCTGTTATGAACCCTTACTGAAGTACACATTTTTACATAAGACTGTTACTTGCAGCAATCTTTTCATAATTTTCAGACAGCCTGAGCCATGGGAATAGTTCTAAAAGTCCAAAACAATTCAAGCCTCCTCTTTTATTTGCAGCATTGGAGGAAAGAGTTCAGAGGTAAGATGCTTAATTTTCTTATGCCATTCAATCAAGCTGGAGACATGTATAATTTCCTTTAGTCCTCCTATACATATTCCCTGTATCTTAATGTTAACTGAACTGCTTTAATACATTGTCCTGCCAAAATTAATTAATAGCATCTGACAGATGACAGATTACCTTTACTCATCTCTACATGGTTTTATACAAACATGGAAGGCTGAAACACAAGGGAGGTTGGAATGTATGATTCCATTCATTAAAAAAAAAGATTTGTTTTAGTTCTAAAACTTGTCATGGAAAAGAAAACTGAGATGTTTGTTTTTCTAAAATTAAAATGATCAACATGATTTCCTTAAAAAACATCCAAAGGATTTCAATATGAACTAAAAAAAACCCCAAACAAACAAACAAAAAACAAACAATGTTCCAATGTTTTAATGTCAGTCTTTAGTTGCAGTTTGAGATTTCTCAGCTTCATTAGAAAAGTGAGTTACATATCCACAATATGATCTTATTAAACACTTCTGGCCTTTTGCAGTTCACTAAAAGTATTTACCAAAATATAATGAACTGCTTGCCGAGTTCTTGCATTTGATTTTAATTGTACTATTTCTGGCCCTGTTTTCAAAATACTACATGAGGAATACTGATATGCTTTAGCTGACTCCTACCACAAACTTAACTGGTCCCAGAAATCTCAAGAAAGTTGAGCTAACAAGACAGATGACTAAACAGGGAGCAGACAAATATCTACTTTCCAGATAAAGCCTTGATCTCTTTAGGTTTATTTGTTTATGTTGTAAAGAATTAAGCAGTCTCTGGCTGTTGGACAGACATCCAAAGCACAGGTTTTGTTACAGAAAATAACACCTGCAACTTCAATGAGTAAATCCAATTTATAGTTGAAATTGAAAAGAACTCATCTCCTGAAGTTCCATCCTGTTGCTATAGAAGTTGCAGATATTTCGAGCAGACTAGTCTCTGCAAAACAAGACATTTCCTCATTATGGGACTATACCAATTAATTCCCAGAAAAAGGGAATCTAGATTAAACAAGCTGTCAACTATATGAAATTGCTTAAGTTCTTACAGAGTACAACACAGCTATGGCATACATTATTAAAACAATCTCTGTGTCACAGTCAGTAACATTTATCCCAGGCTTTTTGCCATTGGTACTGACAGATGTTATACTACTTGCATGATTTCTTGCTGGTCACAGACACTGTGGGGGATGATACTCCAAACCTTAACCACTAAACAATGCTACTTGGAAAAGGCAAACCCATGGGTTGTAACACTCAGTAGTTCACTACTGTTCCTAAGAACAGTAAGCAATTATCAACTCTACTAACCCATCATATCTCCATAAGACCATCCACTTTTATGGCCTACTGGGAGAAACAGACATTTAAAATTATTGAGTTGTATCAAAACACTCAAAACCCATTTAAAACACATCACTTAAACTCAAGCTACAGAAATCACATGCTGACACCAGCAGTCATCCAACAATTCTGGTCCAGAGTGTGCCTGTCTACACAAGAAATGCCTAAATTTGGACAATTTCTTGGTCAAGCGGTCATTAGGATATGGAACAATCCTTAGAGGCCTTGCATTCATCCAGGCATATGCTGGAGTACCAAGCTCTTACAGTTTCCAGTTCTCAAAAAGGTAGCAAACATTTCTGAATTCTTTCTGTAAATGTGGATTACACATAGAGAAATTACACGTACTTTAATCCTGCCATTTGTTTGCCAAAGGGGCATACTGTTTTAAAAGGTACATACCAGTTTTGAAAGAATATACAGAACTTTGAATGATGATGCTCTCACTTCAGGATCTCATGTTCTTAACAGACTCTTCTCTCATTGTATCAACTAGGTATCATTCAGAATCCAGAGGTGAAAAATGGCCTCGATCCCTTAAAAGAAACTTAAAATAAGGTCTGCTAAAATGTTATCTTGCACAGTGTTCTTTGCAAAATGCTTTTCTGAACAGAACTTCAACAGAAAAAACAAAACACATTCCAACTTAAAAATTAGAGACTTTTATGGAGAAAAAGGTGAAGAAATGGCAGAATACAAACAGAAGTAAAAATACAGTTTCCCATTCACATAAAAGATACTATGATCTTGAATTTAGGAGAATAAAAATTCCACAAGGGGAGCAAAAGAAGAGGGATTTGAAAATTATTTGCCTTTGGAATGGCAAAATCAAATTCTTCATTTCAGAAATCAAATTCATTAAACCAGTAGGAAGTAGAATAGAATAGGATTCAAAGGAGAAGTTGCACAACATCTCTCATTCATCTTCACAGTGATTAGTGAAGAGGCTAGAGCTAACTGCAGCAGTTTTAGCTGGGCCCATGAGGAAAGCAGAGACACACATAATGGTAGAAAAGAAACAACCAACCAATTAACATTTTCCTGTGCAGTCTGTGATGCAGTCAAGAACGTGCAATACACTGTGATCAATCTGAACAGTAAGAAATTGCATAGCCTCAGCCAGGAAACGAGAGACATTTTTATGAAAAAACAATCAAGTAATTCCAGCTCATTGACTAAGATCCAGAAATTGTCCAGAATCTTGCCCAACCTTCCCCTCCCTTATCCACTGATTGTACATCATCTAGTAATCATGTGTTTTATGCTGCTGGCTTGCTTTCAATGCAAGGACAGATGCCATGAGCTTCCTATTAGCACGATACAGACGGTAGCAGCACTTGTAAATCAACATGATGGATTACTCCAGGAAAAGAGCAGATTCTGATTGCAGCATTAGACAACACAGAAAGAGGAAGACTCTCCTATGTTTATGGCAGCATAATTTTAATTCCTTCTTTGATTTTAATTCTTCATTTGAAAAAGAAGTGTGCATAAGTATTATATATTTGGGAAACATATTAATGAATCAGATAATTTTTGCTAGTATCTTGCACAGTTATTTCACATGCTGTTCTCTACCTAGAGCAGGTTACTGCCTTTGTACTTACCTGTAAAAGAGTTAGTTTATGTTAGTTTTATCCACATGTAGTGAAATATGCCAGTTTATTTAATACTATACAAGATTAACATTAAAGTGTAAAATGATCACTTTATGGGGGAAAAATAAAGTAATTATACATACGTGGTTAAAGTAGAGTTTACAAACATCATTTTAAACCAGACAACATTATAGCATCCTTTAGAATGGAAAATCTTATTTCACAACTATGGTTTAATCAGCCTTGCCTTTCACAGACACAAGGTCATGCAGTAAACATAAAATGTTTTTGTTGTGTTTTTCTTAAGAGCAAGGAAACCTCGAGAAAAATTTTTGCAGCATTTTAGCAAATACCACTGTAAAATGCATTACATTCAGAAAGTTGTATCTTATTTTTCTATTTCTTTCTAACCCTCCTAAAGGTTAGTATTTGAAATCAAAATTGATATTTACTGAAGCATCCTCCAACTTTCTCTTGACAGATATTCCACTCCCTTAAAAAAAAAAAAAAAAAAAAAAAAGGGTGATGGTTCTGGTGATTCAATCTAATACAGAGAGTAAATATGTAAAGCATAGCAAGGAAGGTAAAAATAGAATTATCTGAAAGTTGGTGGTAAAGCTGATTGTGACTTTCTTGTTCTCTCACACAAAGCATATGAACAGTGTCTTCAGACTGAAGTAAATATCAGGTTAATACAGAGTATGGCAAATATTACTTGATTAACTAATACAATACACTATATTTTCACTAGATCTGCAGAATAGCTTAACAGCTGATAACAAAAGGTAAAAGACTCCCAACAGTCAGAGGATTTTGGATGAGCTTCTTAAATGAAGAAGCCAGCCAAAGGAAGACAGACCAGAGTTCCCTCTGTTATACAAATACACTTAGATGAACCAGCACAAGAGAGAATGGTAAGCCAGAGGAAAGATGTTCATCATCTACTTTTTTTATCCTAGAAATTTTGTCATCTGATTCATGCCTATTTTAGACAATTCAGTCAGTGAAGAGAGGTAAAAGGATGACAGCAAGAACATAAGGGCTATATGGGCTGTAAACAGCCCTGTCTTTGCCAAAAGGAAGACTCTGGCACAGGTCTTTATTGTCTCTTCTGATAATAGCAGAACTGTGCAAAAGCTGTTTTCACAACAATTGTTCGTTCTTTCTTCGCAATGCTTGCAGAGCACCTTTGTTTCTCATTCTGCCTCTTTTGAGACTAGACATCAAAAAGCTAAGACATACTAATGTATACTCTGAAATCAATAGTTATACCAATGCAACACAAGAATAGGATAATATAACACAGATAAGAAGTGCCACTAGCACTAGTCCTACTTATAAGGGCAAAAAATACAGCACTTGAGCTTAAAATATATATATAAATTAAATTTGATCAGAATATTTATGAGATACACAACAAACAAAAGTCCTTTCATTCACAGTAAAAGGACCATACAAGTGTTAAATTAACTGTAAAATAATAATCTAGTTGTTCCTTCAATACTGTGCTAATATCATGGTATTCCATGAGGTGGAAAACAATAAGAAATCACACACAATTATACACTATGTTCAACCCCCACAATGTTATAGAGGAATCAAACTGCACAGAGGAAGCCCAAACTTCCTAATGCATATATCCTGTATTGCTCTTGCCTCTTTCTTTACTTTATAAAGAAAGGATACAGACTGAACAGAAAGGTGCCGATGCCAATCTGTACTGTACATTCCTACTTAGGCACAAAGAGCCTACTGAGTCGCAAAACAGACTCCTCTGTTTCTTCTGAAGAAGTGTTATATTGTACTAAAATACTGACCTATTTTGTGATTAATGCTCTTGCTTTAGTAGAAAACAGGGATCCCATCACTCTATCTTTAAATGTTTTTATATTGATATTACGAGCACTGCAGATTTCTGTAAAATCAAAACAAAATAAAGCATCATTTGCATCAGAGCCATTTATATATAGATGGACCCTCACACTGAACGTGGCATAATCTACTTCTAAACTATCCAAACTGACTGACCAAATCATAAGCGAACCCCTTGATGAAGTGCAGCACTGTGAGGAATCCATCCTGCACACTTCCTTCACTTCAGAAATGTGTTCCACAAATGCCAGCTTAAAGGCCCTTTTGGAGTAGTTTCAACAACTGACTCCAGTACATAAGCCTGGAAAGTGAGCCAAGGTGCTTGATTTTCTGCATCTATTTTGTCCATTTTTTCACTGCCTCATGCCTACCACCATATTTACACATAAAGAAAGTGCATGAACAGCATATTACTGAACCAGGAGAATTACATGCAGCCCTAAACGTGCTCAATCAGAAGCACCATTACAAAGTGCCACATCATGGTGGTTCAAGTGCCACCACATAGCGGGTCTGCCTATCAACTAGGCAACAAAGAAAAACATAAATGGGAACCCCATGTGGCTCAGAATAATATCCCTGGCAGTTACCAACAACAAGAGGCCTAATTCCAGCAAGTGGGTTTTGTTTGGTTGGTTGACCGGTTGGGATTTTTTTTCATCTATTAAAGACTTGCTTATCCACAGATTTCAAAGGATGTAAAGGAAAACTTTTTCTCCTTTAAAGAGCATGAAATTTCCTGCTAAACTAAGAGCAGTTATGGAAAATACATATTACTGAAAGTAGCCGATACTTTTCATCATGAAACCACATTAGAGTAAACCATGCCATCAAAAAGGAATACTTGAGCTTTCAGCATCATGCATTACAAGCACTTCTAGGTGACAGGAGTGCTGTTTTCAGTTTAAGTATGGTCTGGGTTCTTTTTCCATTCAAAAGCAGCATTTCCTTAATACTAAACAATTAAAAATAATAGCTACTTATGAGTCATTCTAATTTATGTCTTGTATCAATTATATGTACCCCTCTAATTGGAAAAGTCAGCTGTGACATATCTTAATAGCAGAAGCTGTAGCGTCCTCTAGTTTGTAGATATTTTCTTCAATTTACTGAATGTTAGTAACATTAATATACTATAATTGCCTCTCTCCTTGAGTGGAGTGTTTATAAAATGGTTTTGTAAATACAATCTTTGAAACACAAACGTTCAGACTGATTTTTAAATTTTGCAAAGTTTCTAAAAATTTATAGTTTCAGAAACATCACCATGAATTCTGCAAATCTGACTCAACACTCTAACATTTTAGTATTATGTCAGCTCACTGATCCCCAAGACACTTTGACCAAAACGTAATTATGCTAACAAAGTGCTGAAGATCAAAGTGCCACATACTGCTGTAAATTTTCTTCAGGTTTCTGGCATATAAATACATAAGGATTTTATCAAGGGCAGAGGACATGCAAGTTATATACCCAGTTAAAATTTTTATTGTGGAAAGCAAGACCTTTTTAACATAGGACAGGTTTTACCACTTCTATTGACATATTCTTGTAAGTGCCCACCTAAAAAATTAGCTTACAGCACAAATAAAGGTTTGGTTGATTCTCATTAATGATTCCCAAGTGAAAAATTTCACAAGAAGAAATCCACCCTCCTAGAAGACTCCAAATGTTATATGGCAAATTATAACAGTCTAACTGCAACTACTGGTTTGAAAAAAAAAAAACAAAACAAAAAAACCCCAAAAAACCCAAACCCCAAAACAAACAACTTACCTATGTACTAGCAGAAAAGTTTCCTCCATTAACAAATTTAGGAGGTTTAATGTTGCACAAGACACTTTTTAAATTGTCTTGGAGGTGAGTTTCAGACCGTTCCTATCCTTACAGACAGTGAGGACAGATGGTTTAAATTTGCATCATTTCATTTAGTTATTGAAAAAAATGCAAATTTATTCAAAGAATCCAGATTTGTGTCTTCCTTTTCCTGCAAAATATAAGCAAGGGGGATAGAAATGTGCTTGATAAATAATTTGAGTGAGATTTAATTGCAGACTAGAATATTTCAGTAAGTAAACAGCTTTGTGAATTCCTAAAGGATCAGTGTGTCATCTTACTTTTCACAGGCCTCAGATAAACATCAAAAGGAAATCTGTCTCAGGAGATATGGCCACACTTGGGGGTGGGGAAACATCAGCACATTTATAGAAAGGTTCCAGAAATTTCCTTAATCTTCAGAAAGACCAAGAGTACTGCTAACAAACTTCAGAATAAGCTCAAGATTCATCCACATCCACATGAGAGCGAGCTCCCACCACATTGAACCTGATCCAGCTAGATCTGTGGTAATACCCATGGAAACATAGATTTGTATCATTTTTGAAAGAACACATGTTATTATGAGGGCAGTGTGCTTGATTACACACGCCACTGCACAGATGGGTCTTCCTTATTATCTCAGCACAGCTTCATTGGATGCTCCTTGCTCCACACTGCCATGGCATGTCTGGAGAAAGTGAGGATACCACCACCACCAGTCACCCGTTCTGCTTGAGCAACAGACAGCTTCAACAAACTAGAACCCAGAAACAAAAAGAACAATGCTACGCAGCATTTTCTATCAAAAGGAGCGCAGCATGGCAGAATTAGGCCTCACACCTCTCCTCCAGATGCCTAGCCATTCTTCAAGCTACGGAAAGGTACAGACAGAAGTTGAGTGTACTTTATTAACTGAATACCGGATCGACATTACTGTATTTTGTCAATCTTTTCAAGAATTTTATTAGTAGAATATTATTTACAATTTATTTCAAAATAGGACTATAAGCAGGACCATGGTCCTCTATCATGGTTTTTTGCACAGTTTAGGTCCCAGCATGCCCAGCTTTTAAACTAGAGCACCTTCTGGAAAACAATTAATCCAATTCTAAAATCACCAGTGATGGAAAAAAGCAGATCAATGCCTAGTAGTTTCTGTGATGGCTAATTATTCTTTCTGTGGAAAATTCCAGTTAAAAGTAAAACAAAAAAAAAAGCTGTGTGTAATACTAAATCCCAAGTACTGCATATTTTTTGAAGGTGTTTTCTCTGGAAATGCTTACATACTGGTCAAGTTGATCCTTAACACTCTTTCTGCTGACAGTCAGTATGGAATACCTTTTATCTTTCACCATGAAGTATTTTCCAAAACTGTCACAGCTTTATGAACCTGTCTCAATTTACTGGCGTCTTTTTTGAGCTGATGACTCCAAAACTGAACACACTGTTCTACTTTGATTATAAAAGTGACAAATGCAGTGAAAATAACATCTCTAATTTAGATTTTCTGTTTCAACACCTAAAAATATCTTATCCTTTGGCTGTAACATCAACCTAGCAGTATACATTCAAGTGACTATGGATCAGCACCGGTATAATTTCACAATCATTATTCATCATTCCCCCACATAGCTCTGCTACTGCCCTTTCACTTTTAATCATTTTATGTTTTCTTCCTGGTCACTAAGAAAAGAGTTCCAAATAATAGTCTGAAAAAGCTATTACTGCCCCAAATATTGCTAAAACTACTAACTTACTTATGAATTCACTTTATTCAAGGTCTGCAACATGACTTACTATCCTTCCATTTTCTCAAACAAAACCTTAAACAAGTGCTCACAGGAATCTATCGCATAAAACACCATTGTCTGTATCAGCCAATCAAAATCACATTAGAAATGTGAACTAAATGTGAACTAAGTCAACTTGGCAAGTTTCGTCTTCCATCAAGCCTTTTCTGGAGTCATTAATTATACTTCTCACTTTGAGTTCTTGATTATTCAAGCCTTTTCTCAATCACTCCATTATTTTTTCATGGACTGAGGAAGGATGAAAACTCTGAAACTGAGTCATAACAGTTGGAAAAGTGTTAATTTTCTTTTGATTTCTTGAAATAAAAGGTTTTCATTTTTCTAAAAAAGAACTGACAAAATGCCAAATTTTAAAACCTTAAGGACATCTTTAGAAAGACAGCCTTGAAAATTATGTGGGTTTATGAATGGTTTTCCATATTCTATAACATTTAGATTCACTGAGTTATTTGCCATACAATGTTTTAATATATCCTTTTCTTAATGTATTTATATTCCATGTATTGTTAACATCAATCACAGGTGTGATACAGATGTTTAATTTAGTTCATCCTCATCTGAGTTTTGGTAATTGCACACATTTATTCCATTTCAATATAACAGAACAGGTTAGTTTCACTATTTCAAGTACATTAATTCAATTCAATATTATTATTGGACTATACCCATCTAACCAAAACCTTCTAGCCTTAAATAAATTTTTTACGTTCCTTTCTTTCCCACCATCTGTCTTTCTGCAATTCTTATTTCTTACTTGGTATTTTCTCTATTTCTGGACTTCTTTGGTTAAACCCAGTTTTCTAACATTATAAAGGTGCATCTAACTTCTCCCTAAAATAGAGGTGTTTGTTTTCAAAAGTAAAAGAGGGTCTTCTGTACCAAGTGTGGCATTAGGCTTTTTGATATAATTCACTAAATACTTTACAAACCTCTCAGTTTTTATTCTATTACATTTATTTTGTCTTTTAATTTATTTGATCAAATTTCTTTAGTGAGCAGAATCCTGTCAAATGCTTTGCACCAAGCTGGGACTGAGTCTTCATTTTCAATCTGGATGAGGTCTGAATTAACATTTTTTGATTAGTAATATTCAGCATGTAATTGAGACAGGAATTGTGTTCTAGGATACTCAAGACATTCTGAAGTTATTTTCACATTAGTTGAATGTAGGTTCTAGCATGAAAACTTTATGTAAAAATTTCCATGATCTTCACAGTGAAGAATATTTTTTTTCTTACTACGTATAAATAAGCCTTTACAGAACTGTCATTCTGTTCTTGGGACTGATCATTATAAAGCAGACACCCACTGTTACCATTTTGCGCTTCAGTTCTTGCAAGATTTATCCATTGTCACTGGAAGTTTCCCAAGCTATTGGTAATTCAGACAGCTAAAACTGTATTTGTCATAAAGAATCATTCTCCTCCCCTTCTGCCACTTAAGTCTTCCACAATATGTTAAATATCAAATCACGTGAGTCGTGCCACTGGGCTTCAGTGTTGCCATAGTGGTATTATATTTGTTAGTTTTCCTCCTCGGTTGCTGAGCAACTTTTATAATATCATCTAAATAGAGTCTCCAGGATAATGTCGTAATAGCTTTACATTAGCATGAAAACATGTTTGTTTAATTCACATTTTAACTTTATGGCCCTCACCCTCACTCTATTCTTGTTTAAAAGAAGAAAGATGTCAGAACCATTCCTTCCAATATCTTTCTATTTTGCTAAAAGTATGCAGCACTCCCACTGAGATTGAATTTACATCCCTTGTCCTTCTGCCCCTAAAAAGAATTTCCCAGACCACTGATAAAGTCTCCTCTTCTGAACAGATGATTAGGCTGCAGAGGAGCTAAACTATATTTGACATAATTTTTCCCTTAAGAAGCTTTCCTTTTATGCAGCTGAATGTATCTTTACTCTTGAGAATAATTTCTTTGTTAGACCTTTATGCATATCTGTTTAAAGATTTGATCCCATCTTAGATTATATTTTTCCTTGAATATTTTTGCATATTGTATTTTAGGACCTTCTTGTATCAATGAGAATACTTTTTTGCACAGAATTTCATTAGATGTTAAAAAAAAGAAAAAATTCAGAGCATTTTCCCTTGATGCATCTGCAGTTTCCAACTTACATCTTGAAGCTATTCCTCTCCAAATATCTTCCAGGTGTCTCTTGCTGTACATGTTAGTAACATATAAATATGAAAAAAATCAAATCACTATTGATTTACAACACAGATAATTAGGAATGAATGTGTAGTAAACCTTTCTAATAGAATTCTGTCAATCATTTCCAAGCACTACTTTCTCATTACGTGTTTGCTGAAACAATATGATGGAATTCTACTGGTGACATTTGAGTGATAGTGACTTTGATTTCCAAGGAAACGTTTCAGGTTCATTTCATTACCTTGGAAAAGTAAAAGCAAATTTGCCTTATGAAAAGCAATTACTTCTTAGCTGACCAGTGCACAATAGCAATATAAAAAAAGATTTCTCATTCCACTATTCAAATCCTAAACTAGCAAACTAGTGTTTGATTTCGCTTTAAACCAATTTTACCTTGTTTGAATTGCAAAACCATTTAATCTTCATAAAGTAGGTTATTATAATGGAGATCATATTTTATTGGTATAGTACACCAACCTGGGACAAACAGGTTTTTTTTGTGGTTGGGTTTTTTTGTTTGATTGGGGTTTTTTGTTTGGTTGGGGTTTTTTTTTGGTTGGGGTTTTTGGGTTTGTTTTGTTTGTTTGTTTTTAATCTGAGGAATGAATGCTTAAAATTGGAAGAACACCCACACCCTTTAGTTATGCAAAATTTTGAAACTTTTTACAAATACCTACAATAAAAAGTATTCAAACTATAATAAACACATATATTCATGCTGCATGCATCATACAGCCAACAACATTTTGCATGCTGTATAAAATGAAAGATCTTTGTCAGTTAACTGTTCTCTTTTCACAACTGTAAGAAGATCCACAATAAATAGGAGTTGAATACTTCACTTAAGTGGTTTCTACAATGAGTTGTACAAATTCTTTTGTTCCCAGGCTTGAGAGCCACAATTCACAACTACTTATATGGCAATGAAGGTATAAGATTTAAAGCAGATTCGACTTAAAGAACTGTAACTACAACCATTTCAGATAAATGTAGTATCAAAAACTCCCTTATCTTCCATGTTTAAGCACAAATGGAGAATACTGTGTTTTCTGTTACTTATTAGTCATGTCTACCAATTTAATTACAGAATTTCCTTGGAGTTGTCAACATGAGCATCATCACAGTATTCCACAGCAACTTCTATTTTGAAGTCACTTTGGGAAATAAATAGATGAATACTGAATTATTAGCATCAGCAACAGGTGTATCATTCAGCAAGTCTAAGCAATTAATTAGAAATAATGGAAATAAAATCACAAGAAGATGCCATATTTTCTGGTCATATTTTTAAAAGTGACCAGAATAAAATCCCTACTTATCTCTGTAATAGAGCATGTACAGATGTATAAATTATATGTAAGCAGCACAATTCCAGAGCTTTTTAAGGCCCTCCAGTCAAAATAGTCTAAAATCAAAATGCATAAATTGAAAACAAAATGAAAAGCAGCAACCATGAAATCAATGGTAATACAGACTAGAAATCCAAGAAAAACCTTTAGAAAAGGAGTAACATGAAGTATCTTGAGCTTAAAGCAGAGCAGTTACGCTCTGCATCTGACTCTAATATGTAGACTGATATGTGTTAGCAACTGGGAGAATCTTTACAAAGATTTTAAAAGGTAGTTCCAACATAATTTCTACCATTAAACTGTAATGTAGAATATCCAGCTTTGACTTTTGAAAGAAAGAGGCATTTAACATAAGCAGGCACTTCATTGTTAAAGACTGTACAATGTTGGAGATTAACACATAATTATTGCACTTGTGGAAAAGGTTAAAAAGAGACTAAGTTTAAGTGCAAAGAATGAAAATATTTCACAGTCCCCTGAACTGAATAAAGCCTCTGTTTCCTGCATACCTTCTGCACATGATGCATACAGAGAGGCCACATTAGGGTTGAGTTTATGATCTGATGACAGATATGGTTAAGTGTTATCTTGAACTTTAAATGAAGCAATTAATCTTTGTTACTAGGCTGGAGTAATTTCCTGGCACACTGCAACCTTCCTATTAAGAAAAATTGGGATTATCCTGTTACTTCCCACATAACTCAATCTTCTCCCTTGCATGCACATGCAAACTTAAAACATTCTGGGGCCAATAGACTTGCTTAATTCAGAGGGTAAAGAACTAGATCTTTTTCTCAGTAGATGGCAAATAACAAAATGCAGATTTTCCTGTTTATTCCTCAAAAGACTCAAGTTCAATTTTTCTTTTTTGGCAACTCTAACGAAAAAATATATCTTTGAATAAAGTACTACTACAAAAAATTGAGACGTGACAGCACCAGCTCCCTTAAATTATAACTTCTAATTATTTTTAGACAAGATTTTTCTCTAGATAAGAGAAATAATGTAATTTTTGTTATATAGAAATAATAAAGATTTTTACTAACAAGCACAAATCCTTCATGCAATTGCAATTGCTATCCTTTATAATTGAGTACTTCAAGGTAATATAGCAAGAATGATCAAGTTTATCTGAATTTGTCTGGATCTCGTGTCACAGACACATGGTAGTATACAAGGCAAGAGTGTCTTTTCTGTTTTCACACAGGTTGCAGTTACACTCTGAGCACAGCATACAAACAGAGCCCAAATCTGCAACTGAGAAGAAGGGATGAGAGCATAATTTATAGCTTCTGCTTCAAGCAACAGAGCCGAGCTGTCTTACTCATCTGGACAAGCCCATTTGTTCCTCCCATGATGTATGCTTCTCAGATCCTTTAGGTCAGTCCGTGTCCTGTGAGCAGCTTCCTATGCTCTGCCTCTCACCTGAGAGTCTGATCTGAGACCACTAAAGAGTGACTGACAGGGAGAGCAAGAGTTTGAAAAGGACTAGGAAAACCCTCAAGAATGTGTGAGCTCAGGAAAAGACAAATGTTTTTGTCTTCTACTCTGACACTAAAATTGATTTTTCCCAAAACTCATTCCAAAACCAGAAATATTTCTTTTTTCTATAGAAATAAAACATGAATTTATATTTTATATATAGCCTAGTAAATATAACCAAGTAAAAATAAAAATTAACCAAGTAAATATATGGTGCTGTTCTTGCTAGCAACAGGTTTTGCATTAAGCTAACAATGCAAGATTCAGGAATCATTAGACTTTTCTGGGGCTGCTTGGAGCTTTGCTTTAGCTTCTTTAGCTGCAACAGCACTGTCTAAAGACCAAATGAATATTACCTTATTTGTTTTAGATGTTCTTTGCTTTGCACAACTGTATAGTGTACCATCTATTGTTATATATATATTTTAACTAATAGATAATAGCAAGCATTTTCTCTGTGCAGGATGAATGATCTATATGATCTCACAATAAAAATCCAGGAGAACAGGCATGGGATGAGAAGTGAGGTCTTGAAAGCACAGGCATAGGATAATATGGGATTTCTCATGGCTACAAACAACATATCAGTGGTCAGCTTCTGGCCAACAAAGAATGAAGTCTTAGGTAAAACCAATTCTGGCTAAAACAAAGAATCCAACACATGCAAAATATATCACTTCTCATAAACTCAGATATAATAAGGAACTGCAGACCAATGGAGAAAAAGCAAGCAAATAGACCATGCCGGTGATCATAGGACACTAACTTCAATTGTATCTAAGATGGAAGAGGAAGAAATCAATGTTGTGTCCTTCCTGCAAAAGACTTGGGAAGCTTAAAAATCATTATAACCCATAGACAGAAAATTACCACAGAAAATTACTTTTAATTGACAAAAGATAGATACATTCTAAAACCTAAACTTAGCTGAAAGAGAAAACTGGAATTTTAGATCATCAGAAAGTGAAAGGAGAAAACATAACTCACCAATGTTTTGTAAAGAAAGACTTTTGAACATGTCAGCTAATAAACTGGCAGTGCATAATCCAGAATTTGAAGCAAAATCATCATCAATTTAGTACCATGTAAAGAAAGATTAAAAATCTTTCCATGTAAACCAGCATTATATTACAAGTCAACAAATTAGTTTCTTTCCTACAGAGATGCAGACAATCCCTTCACTGAATGACAGGTATTACAAAGCCAAGCAGAGATGAAGTAACACTGTCCTTGAATCAAGATAAATGTCAAATGAAATTGTACATCATCTTCATGAAGAGAAAAAACAAATTATGAACCTCAGATATAAATATTAAACAAGGGGAACCAGATATTTCTAACAGAGTGCTGTGTGTAAATCATTGTATAACACAAAATTAGTCCTGTGAGATTCAAAATTATTAAAACCACTCCTCAGCTTGAAAAATATATCAAAAAAATAGTGAACATAGCAGGCTGGTTATACAAAAAGTGAGGAAGCTACTTCAATTAAAAAAGCAATTTCATTACTTTAATGAAGGATAAATCTCCCCAATAAAAAATATAATCTTTTTTTCACCATTTTTTCCTGTTCAGTAGCATTCCTGTTAGATGTCCCTGCATTTCCCAGATTTTCCTGTGAGAAATTTGACCATATTTCATAATAATGTTTTGATTTTGTAATCCCCTCTTCTTAAGCAGAATGTCAAACTTTTACTAGAACACAAATAGAAGACATAATTTTATTGTCTATATCAAAAGGTATTTTAATTTGTGTTACATAGCAGCTTCCTTCCATTACTTCCAACGAACAATAGAAAATAATTTAAACCAGGCTATCAAAAATCTCCTTATATACTGTTGGTTTATCAGTGCTATGCCTAAGAACAATTTTTTTCATAAATTAGTTTTTCATAATGTCATCATTGTTTTGATTCAAAGTGCTTAATAATTTGACAGGAAAAAAAATACAACAACAAAATACACGCCCCAAAGATGGAATAGGAAAATAATATAAATGACACTCAAAGTAAGACTTTATTGTAATGGAACAGAAACAGTGAATTCAGTGATAAGAGGAACACTTCCTCCATACAGTAGTAAGTTTTAGAAGCTAAAATCAACTACAGAGATTTGCATCAAAGAATCTTAATGATATTAATAGATTTTTTGTCAATAAAATAGTCCTAAGAGCAATTCCTCTTTATCAAATATATGTGATTTTCAGCTACGTAAATCATGACACTTTCAGCAGCATAAACGCTATAATAATGTTAGTTGTCAAAAGATATGCTATCAGTTAAAAGAAATCAATCACCTAACAAAATTTAAACCCAAAGATGCCAGTGATGACAAATCCTCTGATGTGTTACCAAAAGCACACCTCTAACACTGCAGCTGAAACTCTTACCACCAAGGGATCAGTAAGACTACACACATTTACTGCCTCCTCATGTTCCTTTTTCCTCCTATAATTTCAGCCCGGATTAGAAAACATTTTCTTAAATCTGAAAAAAAAAAAAATTCCACCATTTTTAAACATACACTACATCAAAGTGGTTACAGAGATTCCAGGAATCTCAGCATAGTAATGTAGCCACACAATTAAATCAGTACCACAAGAGATGTAATAACGTGCTGCAGCTTGAGCAGAATCAGATGGATGCTCATTAAAATCTAGAGTTGAAAGTTCAAAGGGAGAACTTGGAGAAGTCAAGCTGTCCTCAGGTCTGAAACACTTTTTGATGAGACATAGAGGTGATCAAGTCAAATTCAATCAAAAGAAAAAATGAATAATCAAATTAAAAAGGGAAGAGGGAAAAAAAAATCACCAAATCACAAAGGTAAAGATTAAGGTAAAGCATGCCATAAAGAATCTTTTTTTTTAAAAAAAAAAAATAAAAAAATTTAGTGCTTCTAAAAAGGAGCAGAAACCAAACCCTTTTGTTCCCAGAACAAGCTCAGTACAATCAGCACTAGAAAGCACAAACTCCTGTCACTGACCAGCCATGCAGCTAAACCCAAACCTGGCAGGAGCAACAAACCTGGCAGGGGCAACCTTCCCACAGGGATAAAAGACAAAATCATTTTCTGTGTTCATCCTCAACTTGTTCTCTCTAGTGAAACAGCTAGTAGTGGTTGGTATGACCTAGTTTATAGATACCCATACTGCAGAAGAAAACAGCCAGCAGTTGATTTACACAACAGATTCAATAATCATCAAACCACTTTACAGTCAAAGGCTGCTGGTTTTTCTATATTACCAAACATTGAGAGAACTGTGGATCCAGCCAGTATGCAAAATCTACTAAATCTTACACACACATGCATTTTCTGATGAGTTATGTGCTGCTTGCCCATTTCAGTCTAGTTGTGGCCAGATATTTTAAAAAATCCAGGTAATCACATCCTTTAATGGCACAAAGGTACCCTCTCTTCTCTGCAATGTGGAATTATCTACGTATAAAGTAAACACACTCTGAAGTGAGTTTGCCACAGAGCAGAGACCTCAGTTTTCCCAGTGCTCCTGAAACCACAGACTTGCACAGTAGCTTTTGCATGAGTTGGCCCAGACACCACCACTGTTCTCTGCTTGGTGATTCCGGAGAGATCTCACAGAGTCTTGCACGCATTCACACGTACCTGGAGACTGCTTCAGAAAGTCAGCCTTTTGGCCATAATCACCTTCCTTTACTACAGGACAAAAATAAACAAAATACTATGTCAAAACCTGTGGCAGCAAGACTCAGAAATATGTTTTCATTGTTATCTGATAAAAAACCCTGCAGGATCAACCAGACCCAACTTATTTGGTTTCACAATGCCAGCAAAATAATGCAACTCACTCCTATGCATCTCACTCTCCCTCTCAGTGTGTTAACTGCTACTTGTGCCAAGTATTACATTGGAGCACCTGCTGTCAATGAAATAGTCTTCCCTGGCAATCATTTGGCAGCGCTGTGCTGTTTCAAATGGTCATCATCTCCAGTGACCTACTGTGAAAATGAAATGCATTTTCTCCTGCTTCTTGGTTGTTCATACAGAATCTCAATGAAATTTGAAAATAATTTATCCATGCTTCAAATGCCATGAATCCATTTGTTCCCAAGCAGGCATTAGAAGCACTGACAGAAACAGAATCCCAGCAACTATCAGTCAGACAGAATATCCCTGACAGGGGTTTGTTAGGGGTCATATTGCAGCTTACAGAGCCATGAGAGCTGTTAGGACTCTACCACATTCCCATTGATGGAAACAAGGTTTAAAAATTTACCAGGTAACACATGGCTCTCCAACCTTCCAGTATAAACATTTCATTCATAGTTTGCAGCTCTTAAAGTTTTTAAAAGAGATCTTACAGAAGCTGTAATCAAACTGGCACTTGCCAGAAAAACCTAAGCATATCTAAGTGTTATACAAACGTACAGAGCCGAGCTTCAATGTCAGAGAACAGTGCTAACCTTTTACATAAGCTCCTTAATATTTTACAACAAGAGCATGATTACTAAACTATGGTAGATTACTGAGTTACTGATAAATATCACAGATTTATAAATTGACTTACTTAACCGGACCAGATTATTAAAAACTTTCTGTAATCTATTCTTCATTGATATCCTATGGAACAGATAATTTAAAGTAAAAAGGGACAAACAGGATTTCTTATTATTCTTACCTCAATTTTGATTTAAAATTGTTTAAAACAAAATCCACCTTCTGCAACCAAATATTCCTCCCTGTTTCCTGCATTTATTTATTAACACTTAAAATAAATAGTGCTTTAAAAATGCAAGATTTTTACTCCACAAATAGTTGGTTCCAAATACAGAGATTTATATATATAAATATCTGGAAAGAGTAAAGCAGAAGAAAGCCTTTCATATTCTAAAAAAAGGTTGTGACATCTCTTTTTTTCTCCTTTTTACAAAGGAAACACTAAGGGACCCTTGCATGAATTCACAATATTCATGGTATTTGTACAAATACGCATGGTGAATTAGAACATCCTTAAATCCATTTACTATTTGTTTTCTTTATATAGCATACAGATAATTAGCTTGGTTTCTGTTAGACATCCATGTTCATTTAAGCTTTTTGTATCTCACACTGTGTAACTAACTTGTGCACATTTATCTACCCCTGCATTCAGTACTCAAATGTCCCTCTACAGCCTGCTTGAAAGTTCTAGGTACAGCTCTTGACAGCAGTACACCACTGAAGAAGGGAAAAACCCAAGGCATGAGCCATGTAATGGCTTCTCATGTAATAAACCCCAAAGAGATCCAGATGTCCAAAGACTCCTTACTGCAGATTCCAGTGTAAAAATCTGACTTCTCTTGCCATGCTGAAATATTTGTATTTTTTCACAGCAGCCCAGTCCAAGGTGTGATGGACTGCCTTTAGTGGAGTTTTATAGGGGTGGAGAGAAGGGACAAGTCAAATACTGGACAACTTGTATACAGGTTTAATTTCCATTATTTCCCTTTTTGTTGGTTAATGAAAAGCAAATATGCACCACCATAAACTATAAGAGATCTGGAAGACATATCACGGGCTTAAGCTTACAAAGTGAACAAAATATTTTTCAGGCACTTGAAAAGAAACTGATGATAAGGAACACTACAGAGGAGGAGCTCATTAAAGTCAAGCTGGTTCAAGGTAGCTAGAGTGTCAGTGAAAGAAATACCTCTAAAAATTATTTGCTGCATATACCAGCTATGCTCAGGCATAATTAACTCTGATTATCCTCTGCTGAGAAAACATGTGTGAAACTTTAGGCTGTAGAGCTCTTCCAAACAGTTGAGATGAGCAATTCAGACTGTCAGCAGTGGTATGATTCATGTTACAACATTTACAAACACATAAATTGAATTTATTTTAATAATTTTTAGAGGCAGGCTGAAATAAACAAAGATAGACAAAATAGGTTTTTTCCACTCTTTCAGTTCTTAATGATGGCTGGAAAATCCACATGCATATTACTAAAATTGGATGGTTTTTTGCCTGATGCTGACAGTGCTACCAAGCTTTTCTTACTCCTGATAGGTCCCGAGCTCAGAGCATATATGGCTGACAACACTGCAATATAAGGCACAGTCAGACTTCTTTCTACAACTTGGTCTGAGCTATCAGAGTGGTTACCATCATATCCCCTGAGACACAGTAACTATTCACAAGAGGAAGAAGTTCTTATTTCTAACCATCACCAAAGGTATTTTAAACAACCCTATTTTCGTTTTTGGTCTGACATGGACTAGGAGCATTGCCGTGGTCTAATGAAGGATTACCGGTTTTCAGCTGAAGGGAAAACTGAACAGCAATAACTCAGATAACTTTCTACTCAATTGCAAAAGTAGATTTGACAGTACTTGCTCTGCAATCATTGATTCATATATTAGGTTTTCCCTAGGACTCCACCTTATTTAGTAAATAAGATGCATGATGCTCACTTAGTGAACAGAAAAGTATTATATTTTATTCTATCTCCATTATTCAATGCAATGCCGCAGATCTTTAACGTCACTACAAAAACCTGCTTTGAATACCTTATTATTTATTTCTTCATAAGTTTTTTTTCTGTGATGCTTTCTCCTGTATCATTTGAATGACTAACAGCCACCAATCAATTTACCATCAGGATGTTAAGTAATATTCCCTTATCTCTGGAAGAGAACTGAGGCACAGAGAGTATGTCTACTCTGTTATTACACAGTGACAGCAACATTGCATAAAGGCATCCACAGAATTTAAACAAACCAGTAGCAGATTGTCTATGATGTGTGAATTCACTTTGGACTATTTATACTACTGCCCAAAGCTAGCTATGCACAACATTTTAGTTGTCCTTATAATTCATTGTCCCTGCAAATGTAAAGGGCTTATATTAATTTGAGTAGTCTGCTTTAGAGTAGTTACTTTTTTCTGTTCTATGGCACTTTGATGCAACCGATACCACATAACTCAGTATATGAAAATTCTGCAAAATGGTCCTCTGGATTCAATAAGTTTAATGTCCTACACTTCTCTTGAAGAAACCCCGAGAGAAGGGGCATAAAAAACAGGTTACTGAGAGATAACCATGAACTAATAGTAAGTCATTTAATTCACAGCAACGTGGTTATCTAATTATATGAATTACGTTAAGCAGATCTCTATTACTAGGTTAAATTATTCATGTGTCTTCATATCACAGAGCAGAGGTTTTTCAAGGTGACCTTTAACTGTAGTGGCTTGCCTTTTCACTATATACATTCTGCAACAGATAAAGATAACATCCTACATTCACCATCCTCCATCAACATAAAGCACTAATATCCTCATCATATACCCTCATGATGAGTAAAGCATCATACATTTGGGGGTTAGGAAATTATGTGGTCTTCTAAGTAAAAGACTGTACCGTATTATCAATGCACAAATAAAGGATTTGCCAAACTCTTCATATTAATTTGACTGAGGTGTTGATCAGTATACACATGGGGACTATTTGGGTATACACACACACATGCAACTTAATGTGATAAAGGCAACCCAGCCACAACTACTTACTTTAAGAACTCTTTCCAAAGGAAACAATCACCAACCTCCTACTAGAATTCTTACAAATCATAACTTCTTTGTATATGGTTTAACATCTGTGTAAGGTATATATTAGCTACTTGAAAGTTGTTAGCAATGTGAAACACACTGTTGAAATAATGCATGGCAGAGCACGGAAGGGGTAAAAGAAGTGCTACTTCAATTTCTGTTACAAAATTCTGTTACAAATTTATTTACACAACTCAGTAGCTCCTGAATATCTTTCAGTATGCGTTGCATTCAGTGTAACAATAATACACACTGAGAGGATCCATATGAAACAATGTCCCAGGCAAGCTCTGACAGAAAGATGTTCTTTAAAATTATATAATACAGTTATATTACAATTTAAAAAACATATATTTTTCCTCTAATAGTTTTTCATCTATGAACTAAGTCCTGAATATGAAAAATATATATTCAGGTCCCTCAAGTTGATAAGGGAACATTTCCTATATTGTGATAAAAGGAAGGTGATGAGTCACTGTTTCAGCCTCTGTAAGTACTCTTTAAAATTGGTTATATTGATACAATGAAAACAAATTTTTTCATCTGTATTTCCTTGTATTGAATAAGAACACACATTTGGTATATATTTGGGATGCATAACTGCATTTATTAGAGTATCATATTTTATTATGTACTTGATTTGTAAAAGTCTCAAAGTTATGGAAAATGCTCTGATGTATTCTTCTGTTTTGAAAAGATGCAGATTACATATATATGCAGACTACTGCTACAGTTGAATTTCTTTTACTAATGACAATGCAGTGATAAAGGTCAAATTATCTTCCTTTCTTGTATGCTTTGTTATTTCTAAAATCATTTTTATCCCAGGGTTTTCTGAGTAATGGTTTAAAAAGACTCTTTAAATATTAAACATACCAAAATATTGATGGATTAAATGAGACCTAGTTTCATAATCATAATGCACAATGTTTAGTGCACAAATGCTTTCTTTGAGTGTGCTTAGTACCGGCTTTCAAGGGGATGCCTTGCATTTTAAAATAGACTCAGTTTCATTATCGTAGATGTTTTCTCCTTTTGAAAACATTTAGTCATTCAGATATATTTTTTTTAATTTCCTGGATACTAAACCCCTGGTGGGATAATCTCATACCAATCCATATGTGGAAGGCAGTTTTGCAGATCAGCAAATCCTACCATTATTTGATTTGATCTAAGAACAGCTTAATTGAAACAACACAAAGTCATTAAGAATGGTTCTTATGCACATCATAGTTAATGTAAATGACAGTTTAAAATAGTAAAATTTTTTTATGACCAATAGATGACCCATTCTCATATTAAGTAAATCCAGGATTTTCTTACATATACAGTACATTGTGGTTGGTCACAGATAAGGGTTAGTTTTGTACCAAAGGAAGTTAACTGTTTATAACAACTATGCTGCAGGAGTGTAACACACATATCTAGAAAATTTAAAAATGCTGTTAAAAAACAGGCACATGCCATAATCCAGGTAAAATATCTGAGGCAATGAAAACTCCCCTCGGAGATATTATGTTGAAGTGGGTTTTCATCTCAAAATACACACCCAAAAATATTATTCTGGATTATAAAAATAAAAATAATGAAATTGTAGTGACTCATTTAAGAAAAAAACCCTGTAAAAACATGAAGCTTTTATTGCCTTTGCAATTAAAGCAATTCTTTATCATTTAGCTAACAGGCTACTGAAATATATTCAAACCCACAAAGAAGACTGTCTAATTCAGAGGTCTACTTGTCTTGTACAAATATCTAACTGAAGCTATTGTACTTCATGTTTTGCTGCTTCTGAACAAACTGTGGGTGAAAAAGACATTTCCTACCTACACAAAAGAACAGATTTAAGTACTAGGCTTTAGGCAGTCAAAGCTCCAAAATTCCCATTATGGACTAGAGGCTATTTTCCTGTGGAAAGCACATTTTTTGAGGTAGAGGGGAAAAACCCCATGAAGACTTCCTAATGAGCTTTTTCTTAAATCCTTCAAGGTAGAAGAAATTGCACACCATTTCAATTTATTTCAAAAAGAAGAGAAAACCTGTACTAGTAAAGCAGGGGAACTCTACATCCTGAAAAATCTTCCAATCAAAAGATCTGGTCAGCTGTTCACTCTTCTACTGAAACATAACAAATCACTCACAAAAAAGTAACAATATCTTTGAGATTCACTCATTACTTTTAAACTGCTTTGTTGATACTTTCTGAAAACACTCCTAATCTCATACAACCAAGTTTTTCTTCAGGAATGTCTACAGAAGAATTTCAGAGTTAGTTCTGTTTACAAATACTCATGACCAAAAATACTTGCATAGCCTATAGCATTTATATATTCAAGAAGTAGAAGGAACAGGATCCCACAGCATATCTAAGCAACTAAACCTAACTAACAGGATATGGACAACAACGATGAATTATTCCCGAATAGCTTGGAATAAAATTCTAGAGTTAATATTTCATACCACTGAACTGACACGTTCAACTTGCAAAGCAAATAAAACCAAGGGCTAAAATAATCAACTTTATTTTCTGCAAATTATATTCTTAGTCCAGGTGTTTTTCTTATATCTGCAAATACCATGGTAAAACAGGTGTTTTGCAAGTTAGAGGAATTGTTTGCTGCTCCCGAGTAGTGAGGTTTTGTTCTTCAGACAACACTAAGTCTTTCTAATATGCCACAAATTAGTATGTTCTATGCATAGAAATGATGAATCCACCCTTCATGTTTCTACTGGCTGATTTTCTACACAATAGGTAGCACCAGTGCTTACCATCATCTCTCTGTCAATGTCTCCTTAACTATTAAAATCAGTTTGCTATTTCAGTTTATTCACTGATCTCCTGGATCAAACCACATTCTTGATGTTAATCAACAGAATTTGTGCTCAAATTCCAACACAAATTATGGGTACATATTGTATATGTTTCAAACATATTGTATATATTTCAAATTAGTGAAGTAAAATTATTTTGATTACCTGATCTTATCTATAAATTTTTCATCTGCTATATCATACATACTGAGTATTGGTAGTTCTCCATTAAATTTTCCCTACCTTTGGATGCTTCCACTATATTGAAAGAAACACACAGCCAAGATGGATCTACCGACATCTGACTGACACATCTGATC
Organism: Athene noctua; assembly: GCF_965140245.1. Classification (NCBI taxonomy): domain Eukaryota; kingdom Metazoa; phylum Chordata; class Aves; order Strigiformes; family Strigidae; genus Athene; species Athene noctua. Next base: position 23,434,396 of record NC_134041.1, read on the forward strand.
ACTCACCAGCTGAAGCGATTGTACATATTCTATAGAAACAGTATTTGGCACCATATCTGCCAGGCTATCTCACATGGAGTATGACTCATGATGAAGACCACATCTTGCGCACTAACTATACGCAAGCTTAAGAATGCTTCAGAAAAGTAAACACTATTTTGGACTGGTTTTTTTTTCTTTTATTTGCTCCCCAATTATTACTGTTGCCTTTCCATCTCTGGAAAGCCATGTTACAAATTATCAGTTGATTATTGCTCAGATCAAAACACACTGAAGAGTGACCAAATTAATTGACTCCCAGGCCTACTTTTCAGTGACCACATAAGATCTTTTGAGGAAAATAACTGGGGTATAAGTATGAATAATACCATAAATTTCTGAGCTACTCACTGACAGGTGGCAGTAACACTTTGTTGGTTTTAACTTTACAGTGAGAATTTCAAACGTCAGTTGGACTTTAAATTCCATGAAAGTAGGAAAGAACAAGATGAAATATTTCAATATAATTTTCTTAGTATTTTTAATCTACTTTTCTAAGTTTATCCTAATAAAACACCACCCTCTGAAAAGCTGATTTGTGTAGATTTTCCAATTCATACACTCAGAATGGGTTAATGTTTCAAATCACAAAGTATGAGAAGTTATAAGAAAATAAATTCCTAAAAAAATCAGAACTGGGCTCCTAACTAAAGCGCAGATAATTGCAAGTTGCTTTGGCAAGACCCATTAGTGTAACTGAAAACAAAATAGTGCTAAATTGGAATGGTTCAGAATTAGTTCTTTCATACTCTACATTGCTTCTTTGAAGCAATACATTTGTTTATACCTCAACTTTGTTATTTACTCTAAAGTCTATTAAAAATCAGAGCTAAATAATAAAGAAATAACTGAGGATACCATCTTGTCAATAGTACATTGCTCACACCATAGGAAGAATTCTTTATTCTATTTATGAACCATGACACTCAAAGCAACTGGATTTTAATTTTATTACCTAGATGAACAACAAAACTAGTTTCTGATTAGTATGTACATTGAGTCATGAAAATACAGTGGTTTTACAATTTTATATATTCTTTAATCGAAATCATAACCCACTGCTGTTTGTGACATCGCAGCTGGTTACTGTGAGCATGCTGACATGTGTCAAATAGAGGATTATTATTCCAGGTGAGGAAAAAAATACAGGAATAGATAAGATGTAATAAGGGGTAAAGATACTGCTATTTGTGAAAAAGCTGCAGGAAAAACAAATGAGAAGAAAACAGGCTGCTGGTGATACATACAGACAGAATTGTTTAATCAGACTTTTCTACAAGGTTCATTCAAACAAGAGTCTATCTGTGTTATTTTAAAACACTCGGAGTTTAGAGTCAGTGACAAAGGGTCAAAGCATTCACTATCAGGAAAAAGCTCTTATCTTTCAGTTCATTCTGCAGTGTTTCAAAATTTCACAAGATATCACTTTTCAAGTTTAAAGGCAAATTAATTAGATTTTAGGCCATGTTTAACATTGAGAACAAAATGTAACCATACCCATAATTCAGATTAAATTAGGATTTCTGCAAGAGATACACCTCAATATATTTCATGTTAAATTATCCATTTATTTTTCTATCTATATTCACCAGTTCATATAACTAAGTATATGTAATCATAAAGAAAATTTTAAAGGGACTAATTTTTATCTTGTTCTATTACAGTCAATTTTCAGAAAACCTGAACAAAACTTCTCCTACTCTTTGAGTAGAACAGAGGTACAGATCACCTTCATTAACTCAAGAAACTTCTCTTACTCTTTGGGTAGAACAGAGGTATAGATCACCTACACTAACTCATGACTATGTCGTCCAATCTGATGATCCACCAATATTGTGAGGTTGTAAAGGCAGTATTTTAAATTCACTGTCACTTCTGAGCAGATGATTATCACACAGAAGAACCTGAACTTCCCCAAGGGCAATGCACAGATCATAAAATAAGGCAACTGCATCCATATAATTTAACATTTTCCCTAGGGACACAGAGTGATTGATCGATTGATTAATTGTAGTTATTAAACCAGAATATCCACCGTCTGCCTTGTCACATCTCATTTACAATCTGGTTGTTGTCATGGGCAAAGTCATTTCATATAAATCTTCATTTGAGATGCATATTTTTGTTGCAGATGTGAGGATAAATGACAAAAGATAAAGCACAGCAAGAGAATCCTAAGCTAAACAAATGGAAGGGATTTTAGATGTCATCAGCTATGTTCATAGTATCAGTCACAAATTACAAGTATAATCATTGCTGTTGAAATCAGTGGCAGCAGAGTTAAATCACCATTTTCTGAGAATGTGATAACACAAAGATCAGACTCTACTTCTTCAGGTTTTGGATGGCAACGTATTGCAGGTATGTCCTACATCCTCACTAAAAACATCTTACCTCCCTATCAACATGACCAGCAGAGGTTTTAATGCCTTTCTTCGCATTACTTGTTGTTCTTAGGCTGAAAAGATCAATACCAAAAACTATATTGAGGAGAAGCTGCAGAACAAACTCGCCTCTGCTGTTATTTCACTTCCCCTGTTCTCATTTTCCCAATTTCTTCTTTCTCCTTAGTTTCTAACATCTATCACAATTCCCTGTGTCATGTCCCACTCTTCATACAAACCCTTATTTAAAGGTCTCCTCCACAAAGCCCAGAAACAGAAATCCTTTTCAGCAAACAGCATCCATAAACAATTATTAGAGTGAATTACTCAGAGGTCTATGGTTGGTTTTTTTGTTGTAATTGTGTGCTTTTCTGTTCACACATGAACTTAGTACTCAAAGTCATTTTTTGTTGGATAAAAACAATAAGATATATTTGCCTGATTTTTAAAGATTATTCAAGGTGTGATTGCCTTTGATGCTGAACACTTAGGAAATTCAGAAAAAGATGAGCCTCAAACACACTTTAGACTAAAAATTTTCTATTACTGTCGTATCACCTTTACATCAAGCTCTGTTTAACCTAGCCTTCTTATAAAAATACAATGTCCAAAGTGACCTGAATCTATGCCCTGTTTGTGATCAACATTAAGCTCTCACTTGTGAGATTTCATGAGGATGACTTCTTTATTCCACACCTATATTTTCCTTTGGAATTCTGCCAAAAAATTCCAATGCCCTGTCCACATTTTTTAGCTATCTTAACATATAAAAATAAAAAAAATAATTTAGCTTACCCTAAATCCATAAGCTGACAGAGTCTTCCACAAATATGAGAGGCTAGAGGTCCTTTTTAGCATCTATCCATTAAAAACACTCTTTTCGCACCATTAAGTGTGTAAGAGTCCACATGCGAATAACTATCAGCAGTCTAGAAGTCCCAATTGCTAGCCATTAGTGATGTGCATATCACAAGAAAAGTGAAATTATTTGAAAGACTAGTAAGTATTAAATACACTCCAGATATTTTAACACTAATCAAAGCACACATGACTAAACCTAAAATCCAAATTCATCATTACTTCATGTCATGGGTAAACCCCACCATAACCGAGTTCCCATTCATCCAGTTATTTTAATCGCTCAAGATCAACATCACCACCAAAACTAAAAGGCACTTAAAGGATGCTAGTAGGTTCACTAAAGGGGAAAGGAGTTCTACCATCAAAGACTCTGCACAGAAGATATATTAGCCACCTGCCATACATTCAAGGATGAAGCTGTAGCATTTGTTCCTTGGCTGACTATAAAAGAAAACAGTATCACACCAGAAAAATTTCTCACAGGACCAGGTCCTAAACTATTTAAGTCTTAAAGAAACAAACAAACAAACTCGCCTACTTTCTGAGAGTTCTTAGGTAGACACAGACCACTACTGAAGCAAACAGAATATTAGCATTACATTCTCCCAGCATCATCATCTACTTAATAAACAAACTGACGGTTTCCTTTTCTATCTGATGACAAGAATTAGTCCCACACAGGCCACATTACAATGTTCTTATCATATGGTGATAAAAACAAATCACCGCATACAACTAAAACCACAGGTACCCAGACTGTATCATGTTTCAACAGAATGGAATCAGCCTACCACAGCTTCACCAGCAGAATGAGCAGAGAAGGAAATGAGCTGTTTCCATGTTTCATTTACTTATTTTAGGACATACAGATTCATATCTGTCACAGATTTGGTATTAATTACTCAACATTATCAATGATCTATAAGGCATAAAAGGTTCCCTATGATTTGTCTCCTCTGAAGGAATTTTAGCTGGAAGGGAACAAAAAATAGGAGTGGAGTTACAGATGGGGAACTGTATCTTTCAGTCATTGGTCCAAGATAATTTGGAGTCAATTGTCTTTTGTTACATTGAGGCTCTGGACAGGATTCAGATCCTGAGCAAAGCATGCCTATCCAGCATCCTGCCTCTTACTGATTGCTGGAAAAGGGTGCAGTAGTAGAAATAAAATGACCTAATAAAATCCTGAACGGAGTAAGGGAGAAGTTAAATCTTTAGTAGAACTGAAAAAAATGTGGAAATTAAGACAGTGGCTCTGGAATATTTAAACACTTTTCAGCCCTAATACACAGATAAGATATCAGTGAAATAAGCTAGAACTTAGTCACAAGTAATGATAGAAATCTGAAATACACTACACTTCCTGTAAAAATTAAATTAATAAAAGCATTTTTTTTGTTTCCCCCATTCAACTATTGATGCAAAGCCAAAAGAATCAAAAGATTTATATGTCCATTACAAAGCTGAAGAGATTCTTAACTCAATATTGATAGGGTCCATAACTCATTACTGGTTAGACTAATATCTTAGCAATTGTCACAGGAAGAACTTAGTCCAAAGGTAGAGCTGAGCAGTCAAGCTCAAACCTGGGTTGCAGCCTCAGCCAGTACTTTTTTTGTGTGTGTCCAAGATGCAGTGAAGCATCCCTGCACACTGGCATACTGTGGAAGCAGCACTCATTCAGGGCATCCTCTGGGATCCTGAATGTACTTCAAGGTCACACTGTGTCAGAGCTCTGAAGGAATTCCTAGAAGAGTGATCCATGAATACAAAGGGGCACCTAACCAAACTGTCCACCTGTAAATGCTTCACACCAGCCTGGTCAAAACATGATCCTGAGATACACACATCGGTGGTGGCAGATCTCAAGCTCAGTAAAAAATTCTTGATGAGAGTAACAGTGTAACCTTCTGAGCATCAGCCACTGTTAACTGGTAAAATTGACGAGTTGCTTTTACTTTGATTTTTTTGCCATATCAAATACCTTCTCAAATTACTTTCGAGGATGACTTTTCCACATAATTCTGGACAAGTATACCAATGGTCCTCCAGGAGTATGCATAGGAAATTAAACGCTCCATTTGATTTTTGTACAGAAATCTAACACGCACTCAGATGCCTCTAAAACTGCCTTTGGGCCAGCACAGGTCCACATAGTGTGAAACAATCACACTTGCCTGACACAAGCTAACAATTATCTAAGAAAAATCATGTATAATGGGAAGAAAAATGTTATTCCTACTTGGAGCATCAGCACAGTTTATGCTCCTCAGTGACTTGCCTCTGAAACATCATCTTTTGCTGTCAGATATTCAGAATACAACACCATTGCCTTGTAATAACTGAAGGCTATACTGTTTGCTACAATACTTTCATTCAAACTAAATGAATTTGAATTTGATTTCAAAGTTTATAATCTAATATTTTCCTTCTGGAAAGACTTCCCGTTGTTTTCTGGTTTTGTGTCTCCTGTCCATAGTTTGAAATAAGTTTTCTTTGGCATCTTAGGTCTGTAGATAGACAATGCTATAGGTGAAAGAGTTGCAGTAATTATATGTTTGGGTCGTGAAGGTTTCTACTGCAGGGGGAAAGCACAGTTATAACACATGGGATGAAATGTAGGTGTGACTTCTTGTATTTTTTGTGAAGATGGATCGTGATCAGGTGATCCCCATTCTATTAATTCTTTGTTATAATTTTAATGGTTGCAACTAAAAAAAAAAATCACATTTGTAAAATCTTAACTCATTAAAAATGAAATGAGCATTGTTGCAGGTACTACTCACATGGACTGGTACGAATGCCTGGAGAATAGAGGTATTTGGCCGGGTTAGCAGAGAACAATGAAAGTAAATCACATTCCCACACCTGTCTCTAAGCCTCCCTCTCTTCTCACCTTCTCACTACTGTTTGTTAAAGGTAACAACAATGGTAAATAACTTTCCATAACAGTCTTCCCTGTTTGCCTCAACTGGAGAAAATGTGTTGAATCTTAGAAGACAAACTCAACAGATATCACCGACTCACAAGTTTTTTCAGAGGTTAGTGGAGGAGAGGGAAAGACACCTAGAAAATGCTGTAGGTGTCAATATGGTCCGATCTGGTGATGTATAGCTACAGAAAGTGCTAGATGCCCTCATCAGAATAGTTCTGTTAAGGAGCATATATTAAAAAAAAGAGCTTCAGATCTCTTCCTCAGTGTTTGGAAAAGCAGATTTCCTATATTACCATTTATATAAATGCATCAGACATGCTGATAACAAATGCATTGTGTGCATTTCAAATAAATGGCACAGCTAGACCATAAATAGTTAGACAATATGTCCATTTTAGGAAGTGCTTGGTAAAGTACTGCTTTCTTATAGTACTTGATTTTTTATAGACAGTCTCCCTGGTTTCGAAAATATTAATAAATGCCACAATTGTTATTAAAATGGAACAATACTTTCTTTCTAAAGCTGTCTTTGTCAACACTAGTGGTTTTTAAGATTATAACAAATCTCTTTCATCATTGAGGTATATGCCTTTCAAATTACATATGCTAGCATTTCCCCTATTAAAATAAATATTTAGGAGTATTTTTGTTTGTGAGGGTGCCTGAAAATAACCTAATTTTTTTGTTTTTGGAGGAATGAGATGCTTTTTGTTAACTGTTCATGAGAGAGCAGCAATTACTACCTATAGGGCTTTTGGTTCTCACTAACCCAAAATATCTGTCTTCTGATGCAGCACAGATAAACTACTGCTGGGAGTCTATTTAAGTCTGATTTAAAAAAGGAACTGGAAAAGGGAAAAACTGGGAAACCACGGCAGATTGCACTTTTATGGTACTTATAAGATGATCTTATCCTCACTGCAATATAGCCATTATATGGATTATGCTTGAAGTGGGGCAGCAAAGTCTTTCAGAACTGTATTATCTAAAGTACCATAAAGCATTTTTCTCCTTTCACAATGGATAAAAACTGTTGAAATTATTTTTTCTCTACACATACACCTAGATAATGTGTTATTTATCTGCATTTACTTAATATTCCAGGGAGATAGCTACTGCAGTTTATTATATGATGACGTTTTAATCTACATGTAATATTTTAATAAACCTATGGTCTTAAACAGATCTGTGGGACAGACATATCAACATTTAATCACACACTAACGCAACAAATCTTTCTGTTTTAGCATACACAGAGAAAAATAGGGGCTAAGATGCAAGAAAGTGTATGTTATGAATTGACAGGATCACTAAAATACAAAGCTGAGCTACAATACACACCTTCCAATTGCATTGGATATAGAAAAAGACTTAATAAAAGATAAGCATGGAAATAAATGAAACAAATTCTTCTAAATAACATATGACTAGCACCTTAACACTGCATTGATTTTTTCATGTGTTTATATTTTTTTAAACTATATTTTAATAACGGCTAAGAATATGGATATTTCTAGCACTTGAACTAAATTAACTTTTTATGGCTATATATTAAAAATGTGAGACCAAATGTAAACCCCTTACATATTACAGCACTCAGTGAACAATTAGGTTCATAGGATTGCCTACTACTCCTGGACATTTTATGTTCTATAATAATGAGACAAGAATGAGGTCGAGACATAGGAATAAGTAATAGATATTCACAGCAACTCAACCAAGTCTCCATAACCATAAGAAAGCCATTTCAGCATACAGGTTCTAAGCATACCTTTTTGTATTCCAGCTTTTACATGCCTTAACTCCTCTGAAAACGCTTCACACATAAAAGTACTTGTAAGTCTCAGATGAAGAGAGGGAGAGATGAACAATTAAGTAAAACTGTTCAGCATGTGGAGTTCATTTTGGGTCAGTAAAATTCTGGCTTTTTCTTGAATTGACCTCTACAGTTTTCTGCTGGGTTTACTAGAGCCATACAACTCATCCATGATCATGTTTTAGAGAAAGGGAAACAATGAGCACTAGAACTGGATTTCTGCATGAGGGGAGAAGTGCTGACTGAAGCATAGCCAGAAAGAGATTTCCATCTATAAAAAGTACTTTATGCCTTCCTACTAAAAATACACTTTAAAAAATAACTTAATATGAGATTATGATGTAACTTATTTGTCATGATTAAAAAAACCCAAAACAAAACAAAAGGAGCTATAAACAGAAGTCATCCACTTCAGGAGTTGATGTTTGGTTTTCTGGAATGCTCACTTGAACGCATGCTTAAGTTGACATACGTTAAGCATCACTATCCGATGGCCTGTGAGTCACGATGTACAGTATGACAGGACAGCATATGAGTAGATATGTGAAATAAACCCAGAAAACAACAAAACCCCTCCACACACACCCCAATATTACAATAACATGCCAGTAAACAGCCTGAACAGAAAGGCTAAAACTAGAATGGACTGAGAAACTAGTACTTTTTCATACCACGTTAACCTGCTCAACTGTCTCTGTTATACTGCTTCTATGAATAAATAAAATACTTCCAGTACAGCCTAATTGACACATTGCAGGAATACTGAAATATTTGTAAATAATTGCTGAAACAGAAACTTGATGGTATAGGGAAGAAGCAAGGAGATAATAATTAAAATTGATTCAGTTAGAGGGACTCAGGCAGAGGCGATCAAGCAGTTAGATGATGTTTTATTCACTTTCTATTTCACACAGTAACACTTTCAACTGCTTAACAAGGCATTCTCTCACTCTAGTAGTTTGGTTATATTGTTTATTCTCTTGCTGGTTGACAAAGAAAACATTCACCACTTCAGCCTGTTTCAGGACAATTCAATTCCTGAAAACCAGAAGCAAGACTAGAATGGGGAGCTTTACTAGACATACAGTAAGTGTTGACTTTACTGACGGCTGATACCAGTAAGACTTCAGGAGTTGGAGGATACCAACCTGCCTTAAAACTCCTGGTCTCGCATGGAGACATACTAAAGCAAATTAATCAAAAGAAGCCCTCACATGATCTGTGATGCTTTCCCTGCTGACAGACTGGCCAGTATTTTATTTCAAAACAGGGAAAACTGTATTCAGCGCTAACCCTTCTGTAAAACAGAGTAGTATGGAGAGGCTGCAAAAGAGTCAGGGGAATCTGTTCTTCTCCATTCGTATTCTAAACTAAGTTTTGTAGCCTAAGAATAAACGAAGGAAAAAGGACAATAACCTGCCAGATAAATTTACTGCTTATTAGCTGGAGTTTTTACAGACTCTTATGCTTTATTCCCTAAAGAATACAGGCTCACATACACAACCCAAAATATCTGCAGTTTTGGCCTCACAAAAGATGGAGAAGTCAGCTAATCATATCCAGAAAGAACAAATACCCTTGCTATATAGTGCTACACTGAAAAAGAACAGAATACCATAAAAATAAATACTGTGGCTACTAACTGTTAAGTGTCATTTCTCATCATTAAATCGAAACCCAGTTTGTCACAAGGGCCCATGCCAAGCACAAAACACCCCTAACAGCACAGCAAACAGGGCTGCCTGCAGTCAGCCTGAGAAACCTGGCAAAAGGGAAAGGCTGAAATTATGTGGGTCCTCAGCCACACTTCACTGATGGCTGAGGAGAGGCTTCATTTGCAGTATGCTGTCTGAAGTTCCTCCCTGAAAGCAGACTCTCTCCAAAACTTACACTTTCCTTTAAAAAAAAAAAACAAAAAAACAAAAAAACACAAAAAACAGAGCCTGATGAGAAGAGGGTCTGTTGAGCACACTTCTGGTCAATATCTCTATTGTTAAAATGATCATTCAGATAAGTGTAGAAAATTAAAATGTAAATGAAAATTTAAATGTAAAATTTCTTTCTCTGCTGAAGGATTTACTACTGCATTTCTTAACAGGAAAAGAAAAACATGGTTACCCAGCGATGGGCTATCACTGGTTGGAGAAAATTGTACTGCAGTCATCCCACTGCGCAACAGAGAAATTCAGAACATATGGATTGGTGAATGGAAAGTGATCAGGGTGTGTGCATGTGTGAACATCTCAGCCTCTACTATATTTTTCATAAAGCAACCACTGGGATAGTGCCCCAGCTGTTGCTCTTCAGATGAAGGCAAGAGGGACAACCCCTGTGCTTTGGGACTCTCACTCCTGGCAGTCCCTCCTGACGTGGTAGGTAGGGCTTAACAGGATCTTCAACCTTTTCTTCAAAATCTAGTTGGAAGGAGCAGGTTTTGTAAATAAAAAAACAGTTTTCACTTAAGTAATATCAAGAAGTCAGTGGGGTGTTAGGGATTGCAGAGGCTACATACAAAGTAGGTTTCTCTCTTCGCTTATAACATTTCACAGTTAAATTTAATTTCCTGATTAATTACAATATAGTTGAAGGGAATGAACAACAAAGAAATCCTGTCACAAGCTCATTTTTAGATAACCATGTTACTTGACTCTAGCAACTCAACTCTGATTTTTTTCAGTCTGTATTGTACATGGCAAACATGAACAACCAAAAGTCAAAATAGCCAGGTCCTCTCATACCGTTTTTCCACAGATACTGAAAAGTCTTTCACATAATTTTGAGCAATATGGAGATAATCTGGTAATGCTTGAGCAATAATGCACTGTATTTATAGGCAGATCTTAAACAATGAGATCCCAGAGATACTGTTATTATCCTTACTTTCCAATAACGTAGTTCCATTATTCATCTACTGTGAGTTGATCATTTTCATTAATTCATTTACATCTAAATCTAAATCTTTTCTAGTTAAAGCTTTCATATCACTTTTGTACGGTTCTAATATTTCCTAGCACAAAAAAAACGAAAACAAATTTGCCTAGTGTTTTGAATTACGAAAGCAATATATTCAGTCTCCAAATTTCAATTGATAATAAACTGAGATAGGCATTTTGAAAATCTCTTCTTCAAGGATTTGCACATTTAAAACCACTTCACAGTCAAATCTAATGGCTTCTGTTTGCCAGCAATAGTAGTGACACAATTTCATGCTGTATTAGATGCTGTCTTTGCAAGTGTTTGTAGGTTATTCCTTGTACTATCACTGTTAGCCTTTGATAGGGCCTTCTCCAAGAGAGAAAGGTATTTTGTAAAAGAACAAGCTTTAGAAAACTCTTTTCTCTTAGGATATTATTAATAGCAGGAATAATTAATAAATAGATATTGTTTTATACATCACAGGTGCTCTAGGAACAAAATTAAAGATAAGTAATCATGATGACCGAAGACGGCATCAGTGAGCAGAGATGTCGGAGGAGGAACCAGAGCGGAATGAGAAGAACTAGTCAGAACTTTGGAATATAATGGCCTTTTGAAATTGATGATGAATTGGTATTGTATTGCATGTTATGAAGAATCATATCAATATAAGACGCTTTTTGTCAGCTGTTGCCACTCACTGAGGTGAAGACCCAACTCTGAGTTGTTAATAAAGCAAGTCTAGAGATACCCACAGTCTGGTGAAATCCTTTAACATATTTGGTAACTCCAGCATAACCATGTTAAGGGAATTACACAACATAGTTAATTCTGTTTTGTAAACAAGGGGAAACCAGCATAATCAAGAATAAGATACTTCTTTAATAACAGATTTCTAAGTATTTAGCTGCTTATTCACATATTTCACAGTACATACCTTACATAAACAAGCACATAAAGTCAAATAATGAGCTCACAGGACATTGAAGATCTGAGCTGCAGAGTATTAAAAAAAGAGTAAGCACTGGCCTTTGTTCTGCCGTGTTTTCATCAAGAGGAGAAAAGTATCAATTTCCCAGCATTCACTGGAAGATCAAACCCCTCCATATGCTAACCTGTTCCACGAGAGAGCTGCATTTGACTGCCTAAAGAGTTCCAGGCTGCCTCTGCTACCCTGACTTGTCTTTTCCTGAGTCCTGAATTCTTACAGTAAATTAACAAGAAAAAGCCTTTAAAATCTGATGCCTCAGCCCTGCATCCAATAACAAAAGCACTTTCAAAACCCTGAGATTTAAAAGGAGGCATCACCATTCCCTATAGCTATCCCAAATAAAACCTGTTAACGCTAAACTCATACCTCTGCCCAGAAATATTTGTTACAGCACTAAGGGTGCTGTGACAGAAGTGACTGACATTTCCATTACAATGTATTTTTGCTAAGCTACATGACAGCAAAGTCACTGCTTAGAACATAAACCCAAAAGCTGGGAGAACTCAACAAACAAGTCAGGTGCATTGTCACAAGTCAGGCAACAAGAAAGGGCAAAACCTGGGCTTGCAAGGAAACAAGACAAGGAGGGCAGGGAAAGGAGCTCACCCCTCTGAATTCCTGGCTCACTCATCTTCCAGCTCTTGTTTGTGAAAACAGCCCCTCAGAATCGGGAGAAAGGGAAAACTGCAGATAGCATCTTTGAAAGCTAGGCTCTTTCCAGCAAGACTCAGGCAAGAGTGTAGAAATCTGAACTGAACAGGTGAACGCTGCTGGGTTGTGACACATAGATGCAACCAAACATCGACAGATATGACGTTAGAACTTTTCCGAAAATTCCAATACATGTAGTTGTTTTCATCAAATTTACCTTGCAGGTACCGCATCTTAAATATTGTGGTACTAACAATCTGAGAGTGAAAATGATTACCAGCCCACTGAAACAAACTTCATTGATTTTTCCCTGTCTAAACAAAGTGCAATGCAAAAAAGCCAATCAAACAACCAACCATAACTGTGAAAACAAAATTGGATTTTTAAAACACTGTCATTTTTATTAATCTGAGGTGATATTACTTAGATGATTACCCTTTCATTTACAATAAATGTGTTTTTTCAAGTTAACATTCACTATTTAACTGAACAAAGAGTTATTTAAAAAAAAAAAAAATCTGCTGTATTTCAGACAAAAGCTATTTTTTACCATGAAGTCATAAAACCCTGAGAAACGAGTTTACAATGGGAGCACTGACATCGCCAACTGCAGCAGCACCAGCTAAGTCAAATGTAATAGGGAAAAAATTTCAAAGATAAGAATCAAAGTGTTTTATCAAGGTTGTTCATCCTATTACAATCTCCACTTCTACAAACCTTTTAATGTAGAAAGTCACCTGCTGGACAGAAAGCTGTTGGTATGAATCTGTATATAAAAGCATTTTTCAGTTACAGTCTGTGCCTGAAATGCCAATAGGATTTCTTCTGTGGAATATCTTTTTAATGAATTTTGGCTTAAATGATGGTTCTAAAGTAGGTTGAGATTGTTAATTTTTTTTTCTTTTTTTTTTTTTTAACATACAAAATTGTACTCAAGTGTAATAATAAAAGTCATATTCTGTTCTCAAAAATACATTCAAAGTAAAACCACTGAAATGTCATATGGGTTTTACCATGGGTTTACACTGATGAGGCTCAAATCAGAATCTAAGTCCTGAGTCCTTGAGTGATGCTGTTGACTTGACCTTGGAAATACTAAGAATAAGCTAAATACAGCCAAGAGTACTTATATCTGAGCAGAAACACTTTTTCAAACATGCAAACACTTTCAAGAAGAAAGGGGGAAAATATTTTCTAATGCACTGCCAAACTGACAAAATAATTTTGAGAATTCAAAATTATCTGATTAAGAATGTAACTATTTTCTCCCTCCAATTCCTTTTGAGTTTGCTGATATGTAGCATACTCTCAGAAGAGTTAGTAGTGTCAGCAAGATCCCATTGAATTTGTTTTCATAAAGACACAGACATATTAATTAAAAAAACAGATGAAAATACTGCAGGTTTCATTCCACTGAGTTGCAGAACAGCTACTGAAATATTTCTTAAAATGACTGCACACTTCTTTGTAAAATAGAAGCAAAGTATTCCAGCAGATACTATTAACAAATACCACATAAATAACATCATCTGTTTATGTATTTGGCTAGACTCACTTATTTCTCAGAGTAAGACAATGGTATCTGGAGAAATACAAGTATACAAGAAAATTATCTCTTCACACAGTTGTCCTGACTGATGCTTTGTGAGATTTGATTAGCCATTTCTTCTGTCACAATGAGACAAATTTTCCAAATACATTAGCTGTAAGATTTAAGAAATAGCTGAGACTGAAAACGCTCAAGGAAGAGCAAAATACATTTGAAAAGAAATAACTGGACTTTCTAGACATTGCTAGGTACCCACAAAACGAAACTGATGCGCCAAACGTTTGTGCTTAATACAAATCCTTTAAGTTAAATCTATACAGGAGTGAAGACTTCATAAAGCTTTTCTAGCAAAATATGAAACATTTTACTCAAGTTCTTCACCCTTATGATTTGGTTATGAAAATGGGGGTACTTTTACCCAGATAGATCAATGGGTTATAAATTCAGAAGCCTCTAAAAGCACTGTTTCTTCATTAATGTCAACACACCTAAGTCTGAGCCAATGTGAACATGCTGCAAGGGACTTTAAAAGTGAAAGAATTTTTGTCTGTATGAGGAGACAATTTTTAGGCAACAGTATTAATCTCAAACTCCTGGATACTAAGCTGAGCATCTTTCTATTAAACCAATTACTAAAAAGTACATTTTCAGTATTCTATGCAAGGGAATAGTTTTATCAACATTTTTTCATTTTCCAATGGGGAAAATTAAAATTATATATAAATTTCAAGCAGAATTATGCCAGCTTGAAATATTGCAGCTGCAATATTGCAAAATGCTCTTTTTGAGTCAATGCAACATTTTCTTTAAACTATCAATAAAGCTAGAGTGTTCGACAGACGCTGTCCGAAATATGCATCACCAGCTTGTTCTTGCTCTCAGTTGACATTCATTGGCACTTATATCATTTGTATGATGCCAAAGAGTGCTGTGACTTGTGAGAGGCCAGTGCATACTTCCCAGATATTTAAGGGTTCTTTTCATGATCTGGTTCTCATGGTTGCTTTTTAATCTGTTTAAAGCTTTGAGCACAGAGCAACGAGGAGTCCTGTAGGACTTGGAAAGAAGCATGTCTGGATGTTATCACATCAAGTGGCAGGTGACTGTCAGAAATTCCAGGATGTGAGTATACAGTTATAGGCATAGTGTTCAAACCATTGCAAAACCAACTCAAAGGCCAAATTTTCCAAAACTCTACCTCTGCATACCACAATCTATTTTAAAAACACCTCATTCTCCAGAGAACTTGTATTCCTGGCCCAGTGTTCTCTGAAGCTGTCCCTGACATGGAATATTCTATGTAACATCTGATCCCTTCCAAGGACACAGTAATACAGAATGAAGAAGGCTTTAATTAAGATTTCCCCTTAGCAATGAACTATCCAGAGAGCCGCTGCATAGTTCTTTGCTTTCCAGGATTTTTGCTATGAAGAGGACGTCACCCATGTCAAAGGCTGAAGTAGAGAGTCTTTAGGGAATGTACTTCTGCAATATGTTTCTTCCTCATTCTGTAGCAAAAAAACTTTGTAGAATTTGCTGACAATACTTTTTCTCACATGGGCTATTTTAAAATTCCAGGAAATTTATTTTTTTCTCCTTCTGTTTTTGTTACCTTACTTCTCTCTGAGCACATTTTCCTCTATTCCCTAGGACTCTTTTTGATAAGGAAAGGAATTCTGTAAACTGAGAGACCTAACATACATCCACATATCATTTACCATAAAGCAACAGAATATTATTATGGATCACAAAAGCAAAGAAAAAAAATAAAAACCTTAAAATAATGAATTGGTCCTGAAATTGATAAGCAAATAGAGTGAAACAGGCTACATGCCACCCCAAAAATCACTAGCAGCATGCACATTGCAAAATCATTTAAATTCTTCTTCACAGGAAAGAAAAAACCATGGGTGCATGTAAGGGGTTAAATTTCAGTTCCTGATCAAGGACTGATTTGCAACTCGGTAACAAAATGCTGCAAGGGGTACAAGACCTCAAACAGGAAAAGAGAAGTTCCATGTTATTCTTTCTTCGGTTTTAATTTCCATTCACATAAAATTGCTAGCCCAAAGCTCAAGATGACAGCTGATGTGATTATTTTATCAGAAGCAAATTTTCTGAACAAATGCAATTGCAACAACACAGCAACAAAGCTCAGTCCCTAAATTTGCACCTGCACTTTTATCCTTATGATCACCCGTGACTGCCAAAAATACTGACAGTGTGCAGCAAAGCTCATATGCATGAACATACTGAAAAAGCACATGGACCATCAATGAGTTCTTTTCAAGCACAACACATTTTAGCATGGATGTCTTGCGGGTGCACTTCACAGGATCAAAGTGTAAACATATGCAAGCATTTAATAGCACACTTCATAGAGAAACTGTTTATAATGACAAAATTAATCCTGTTCACAAATGTCTGAAGATTACAAGAACAGCCATATTTTCCTTGAACAGAGATCCACAGTTGGGAAATACTGTAAGAAACTAGGAAGCGACAGAATGGCATGTCCTTTCAGCAGGATATTATATCTGAAGGCACAAACAGGATTATATCTGAAGATTGCACTTTCTTTAAAATCCACAAAATTAGGCCTATTCGTTACAGCACAAAGTAATTGTCTCCCATTTGAGTCTATCCACGTTTCAGATCTCCATCACACCCTCTGACAGGGAATCCCACAATTTAATTATTAATTTACAAACCAAATATTTCCTTTTGTTGGTTTTAAAACTGCTGCATGGTCATATTATTCAGTACATGTTGATCCTTACATTTTAAGAACTAATAAAAAATGAAATGCTACCTTTCCTACACCATTTGTCATTTATTAGACCTTCACCGCAACTCTAGTCCTGCCTTTTCCAAGAAGGTATACAGCCAATTAATTGGTCCTCAACAAGAAACACTTTCATGCCTTTATTGTACTCGTTCTTTGTAGGTCTTCTACTTCCTTTGGGGGCTTTTAACAGCCTTCTCTGTAATACTCATGATAACAATGCAACCTCGTTTTAAAAAGAATTGTACTATTTTTTTTCTTTTTCTTATTTTTTCCTGGATGTTTTGTAAAACTGTATTTTCCTCTTTAACTACCATTGAAGCGACAGTTTTACTGAACTAATTACAGTAATGCCAAAATCTCTCTCCTGAATAGTAACTACTAAGTCAGAAAGCATATTTAAATACATGCATTCTTTTGCATTTATAAAAATTGAATTTAATCTGTCATTCAGCTTCTTTACAATTTACCTCTTTAGAATTAGCTTTACTTATGAGTATTCAAAAAAATTTAATCTATCAGCGGCTTGAATCTCATAACTAATCCCCCCTTTCCAAGTTTATTTACGAACATGCTAAAAAGAACTGATATCACAGCAGCTAGACTGAAAAATCTTCCCTTCAAAATTCAGGTTCCCAAATGTCAGTGACACTCTTACAGTCCAGGTACAAAGCTTGATTTGGGGTGTTCCGACTTGGATTGCAAATCTTTTAATTTACACAATTTTATTCCACATGGGATTGTAAATGTTTGAGCTAGTAAAACATGGGACATGTTTTCAGAACAACTCACTGAGCAGAACCAATTTTAATTTGGACTGTTTATGATATATTATTTGTGTGAATTCTCACATGAATCTTGGCAAATTTGAACTTTGGGTTATTACTAATTTTGTTTGTTTTATGGATGAAAAATAATTATTTACTGACGAAATGAATGCAGAAGTGGACTAGTTTCCTAGAAAATGTCATATAATGTAATGAGAGCAACCACAAACAGTGACGCTACAGCTGAAATGACAAACTCTAAATATCTTAAGAAAACACTGATCAGACATCATAGACTCTCAGTCCTTATGTTTGCAAAAGGAGTGAAAATGTTTTAAAGTTAACCATCAAACACATAAAGATTCTTCAAATAAAAGGTTACGGGTTGTTGAAAATATTATTTATGTCCATAATTAATCAGGCCAACTTCAACCATGACTCAGTTATGTGACTGCTTTAATGGCATGTATAAACCACTCAGTGGCAGGGAATTTCTTCAAATACAGAACAATATCTATTATACTAGTTTTAGAAAGAGAAATGAAAGAAAGATGTGGGAAAGAAGAGAGCTGCTGTTCCAGAAATAGTTTTCAAAGTTAAATCCTTCTGGTCAGTCTCTGTGCACTGTAACAGACTATAATAACAGGCAATCACCTCACAAAGATTAAACTTGACATTATATGTTCCTTTTCAGAAACAACTGGGGATAATCATATCCTGCTCCCAAAAATATGAAACTTGCTGATGATGCAGGTAACAATCAGAAGTGGCTGTTTCTAAGCCTGTGCCCACTAGGAATCCTATCTTGACAGCACGTCCTACCCAGAATAAATGTACTTTACCGTTAATATTAATTAATTATCATCTTATACTTCTTATTATATTGTCTCTGCAGTAGTTATGTGGGCTTGCTTAATGCCCTAATTTTTCCTCGCTCACAGCCATTTAAAATAAGCTTTTTGAAACTTGTGAGCTTGCTGAGCTGAATTCTTTTTCTTTTTAATGTGTGTGCTCACCTGGCATTTCTATCCAAGCTCCTACAGCTCTGCTTAAGAGTTAAAAACAGTAATAAAATTGAAATATGTTAATATAAAAATGAAGAATGGGATTTGTCTTACCATATTAAGAAGATTAAGCAATGGCTAGATAGTCCTGGACCATCCAGGGTTTAACTTCTACTTGTCAAAGCTGCTTCCTCATCTCTATAAAGACACTAGATTATAGCCCTTTTCCAAGGTCAGGCTACTCTGTCTCTGCAAGTAAAAAACATGAAAGAGATTTATTAGGCAGCAATATACATCTATGCATTTTATCTTTCGGCAGCCTAAACACCTAGGAGATGCTTGAAGCAGAGTTTAAGAAGAATTCAAATGAATTATAAATGATGATAAAGTCTAACTTGATTCAAAACTGATGGGGTTGCATCATTTAACATTGTCAGTAAAGTTGAGTGCCATTTTTTAAACGGTACATTTTTTTGTTTGAATATGTGTCATACACCATCTATTAGCAAGATATCAGTATACATCAGACTAGCTTTCACCTGGAAGATCATCATAGGCATATTTTATATTGCAATGAGGTTTTAAAATTGTAATCAGTTTACAAGAAGTAGTTGAATTGTGAACAACAATTCTCATGACCCACACAAATGCAGACATACTGTCAGTATGTCTGTATATATGTGTATATATATATGCATATATATGTGCCTCTTCCTACATTGTCTCTACATAGATGATATTGAACAAGAAAATAAAAGTAAAAGTAAGGAATCTTCTTTCAGACACTCCTTCACAAGCAGGTAATGGATTGACAGCTATATAAAGAACATTCAAATAGATAACCAATTATATCAATAGTATATAGCCCTGTTAGAGAAAGCACTGGCCACATACTGAACCAGGGAGATTCCCAGGCATAGATTGCTTTAGAATACATCTACAGAAATTAACAACAACAACCACCAACATTTCTAATATTGTTATTCACTCTATTTCTCCTATGGTAACCTGAAGGCAAGGTCAATAGTATGATGTCCACACTGCTTTGTGTCACACATCACTTTTCATATGACTGGAGCATTAAGTAAAACTTTCTGCTTGCAAACAGAAACTGCATCTTAAATGTTAATATTGATCAATCCATTCTCATCCATTTATTAAGTGAGAACAAATCGTTTAAAGCAGAGAATCTAAACAACTTTGCAGATAAAGGATACAGCCAGAAAAATCTGTTCCTCAATCTTTGAGGTCTTTTTTGTTACAAAAATAAAATATTCAAAGTTCTAAGGCAAATTTTGTAGGCACACTTCCCACAGTGAAGAACTTCAGTTCCTCTTGGTGTCTGTTTTCTTCTTTCCTTTCAAGCACTCAAAGCTAGATTTGGAAAAAAAGGGGGAAAAGCACCAAGCCCACTCAGCAGATGACATAAAAAATGTCCCCATGAATTAAAAAATCAAACATGTAAGATTGTTTTGAGATTAACCCTGGCAGCCTGTGTTTATTATGAAAGTGTCACACTTACACAATCAAGAGTTAAACTGTATTTTAACACAAACACAGCATTCTAAGAATCAACCTAGACAGCAGATTCTGATACCAAAAGTTGCGTTCTCCCTCTTTATTTGCCCCTGCTCAGCTCTGATGGGCATCAGCACTCCTCCAGGCCTGTGTTTGCAGGTCTCTGCATCCTAGCACTGCAGAAGCAGGTTGTAATCATTCTTCATTCCTGCCTAACACTCCAAGTGCAAGTTTACAACTCCAAGAGTCCCTAGACCCTATTTTTTCCAGACCTTAGTTTATTTATAGCATATATTCCTCCAGAGGTTCTCATAAAAATCTACTAAGGAATTTTCTGCAATAAAACCAATAAAGCAAAAAATTTACAATTTTCTCTAATCCTCAATCCTGAAAACTCTTTCCTAGTTGTATTTGAAAAGCTAACCTTAATGAGTTATTAGGGCATGTAAGCATGTAAGCAAAAGTATAATATTTACAGATCAAGGAATTCAAGAATTCAGGATCTGTACAGATATGTTTCTGGAAATACTGATGTAGCTAGAGCAAAAACTCTACTTGTACATTAAGTTTGGTCCTAATAGAAGTGGACCTATTCAGATAGTCTGCAGAAAATAGGAAGAAGCTTGGGAAGATAAGATTTCTCTGATGAACGTCACAATACAATTGGAGGATAAAGTTTAAAGTGCTTTCCATCTATTTGTTATTTCTTTCTCCTTTTGTGTTGGGATGCAGTTTTGCCTGTCATCCTTTTCTTGAGATCTGTGTTCGCCTCAGATCTGAATATCTCTATAATATGTCATTTTGGATCATACACTTATCCATAAAGATCCTTAGAATCAAATTCCCACAAAAAATGTCATCCAAACCCTTGTGTATTGTTTAGGTTGACATAGGTTATTTAAATGGTAATAGCTGCAAATGCTCACATACGGTATTTCTCATGAATATGTTATCACTCCCTTTCTCTGAAACCATCACTATTGGTTATCTCAAGCTGAAGGTTAAAGAAGAATTCTAAAAATCTTTAAATTGGATTAACCAATATGATGGTTTTATAGACTTCAACATACCTGCAAAACAGGACTTGAAATCTCTAAATGAAGTCAAGTGCACACTTTTTTCTATTTAGGGATCTTAAATGCTATTAGTTTGAACTTCAGGTTTAGTGGTGCAAAAATTAATAAAGTATTGATTAACCTGAAAAAACAAGGAAAAATTATGGCTTCAGCTAGACCTGAAAAAGAATATTTTTGAAGTTAATTGTATCTACAAACCCAACCTAAAACATTTTATACAATCTAGCTCTTAACACCAGTTTTTTGAAGAAAACAATAACACTAAGAATAGGCAAAACTGAAAGCTCTTAACTTTTCCTGTTTATATTGGATAAAACAATCTCATTTTTAAAAATATAAATGTAATTGCAAACATCTCTAGTCCATTCATATATGCACTAAAAAAAAAAAAAAGGGGGGGGGGTGAGAGGAAAGCTATGCAGTAAATCTTTCATTGAATTCCTCTCATGTTTATGTCTCAATTGAATGAGAACACCTCTAAAGCCAGTAGAATCATTGATAGATTATGACCCACCACACTGGAAAATTGATTTACCCGCAGTGACTGAGAGAAAAATCTTCATCTATTGAAGAACTGCTACTGCAGCAGTTATGTATTTTAGTAATTCCAACCCATGCAGGCTGAAAGGCCAGCTGTATTTAGTTTCCATAATTCATATAACTAGAATGTATTTTTATAGGCCCCACATGCACAGACTTAGTAAGAGACACGTACATAAACAGAAGTCTAAGGAACATAGAATCAAAAACCAAAGAGATTACTGAAAGCAGTCAGCCAGGGGCCTTACTTGAATTCTTGAATACCATCAGCCCGTGGTTGTGCAAACACTGTATTTGCCGGTGCAGAGTGCTTATCTCCTCCTCCACATAGCTTTCGTAGTATGTAGCTTGCGTAGCATCAAACTTTTTCCTGGTCTGTGGTCATCGCCTAGTTCTGCCTGACAATAGTTTACCAGTTGATGTTGGTTCAGCTGGCACACTTTATGACAGATTTTGTGACAAAATAGATTGTGAGTTTTAATTTAAGCACCATTGTGTATGTAGCACCTGAAACCACCTCATTTATAAACACTTTTTGTACTTGCTGTAATCTGTGTCATATAGAAACAACTCCTCCACTAAAGAAAAGCAAAAAACTCTTTTGAATAGGTTGGCCAATATAGATCAAAAATCACATCAGCTTTTACAGATTTTCTGTGAAGTCCTCCTGGGGAAACCAGCATAACTACTGATTCACAGAATTATCCTAATTTGTATTTCTATCAGTTGAGAGGCTGATCACATCTGCTCACGTTTTATTTCATGGTCAAATATAATTAAGTAGTTTATAACCATTATGGCAATCAATATTTCTATTATATAGATACTTTATATAAAATATACATTCCCCAGTATCATAGACATTCAACACCATTTGTGTTCTTATGTCATCAAGAGTGACAGATTTTTTTGAAACGAATATATGATGAACTAAGATTCGGCATTTCTAATAGACTGAAGTACACAACTAAATATTACAAGAAAGTGTCAAAACTAAAGTTGTGGTTTTACTTGTGCTGACGTATGTGTATCAGCTAGTATGTGTACTAGCTGATACACATACACACGGAAATACCTCCTTCTTCCTCTTTATCCTTCCCCACAAGAACAGCAGTAATTCCAAAATCCTCTGCAAATGATGGTGGAGACTCCTATAACCCCAAAATTTTTTGTGTTCTTTCCAAGTAATCAGTCTGATTCCAGTCCCTCAGACGTAGCACGCACTGTTCGCAAAACTTTCTTTCTGCTGGTACCTGCGTACACAGCAAGGAAACAATCTCCTTTTACTCATAGGCTCTGATGACAAATATGAAAACATTGTAACTGCAAAATGTCTTCTTTTTTTTTTTTTTTTTTTTTTTTTCAGTTCCCCACTAATCAAATGCCACATCACAGAAGATCTGCTTTACATGTAGACTTGTACTATTCAATCAGCCTCCCGACCACATAGCATAACACTGATGTGGTTAACTAAAATTCCCAAGCTGCAAGAGCAGTGCTTTACATCTTAAAATTTGACAAATAGCACACAGGATCTTAATGTGTTTCTTATAGAATATAAAGAAAATGCATTCAGAGTTAGTTGAAACGTTTAACAAGACATATGAGATCAAAACAGATTTTGCTGCTATGCTGCAAAATGAAAATACACAGGTATTTTTCTTTGACTGTACGCCTCTTTCACCACAGGGTGTAACTTTAATCTCCCATGAAATGTTTTAACTTTAGCTGTCCCCTTAGGTTTTTTCTGACAATCATTTCCCTAAACTTCCTCCACATTTCTTGTTCACCAGGTATTGTGCATGAAACAAAGCTTTTATTTTTCCTTGTGTTTCCTCTTTAGTTATGTGATAATCACCTTTCTTGCTGGTCAGTTTTCTGAAGCCTTCTATCCAAGCTCTGTTCACTGCATGCCTCATCACTAATTATGACCTGTCAAAACTGTGGCGTTTTGTTTTTTTTTCCAAACTTATTTTTATTTTGGCATTTGACAAAGCTAAGGATCTCTGACAAAGTACTACAGGCCACATACCTGACATACTGCTATTCTGCTCCAGCACTTTCCAGTTGAACCATAACAGAATAAAGCCTGTGTCAGTCATTTAGAGTAATTCAGTTTTCTCTCTCTTAATGGACTTAATCTGCTATCTGTGCTGTGAATCCTGGACGGACAATACCATTTAACTCCTTACCAGTTGCCTGCTGGTGCAGAATAACATTCTGCACACCATGCACCCTCAGGAAATATGACATTAGAAATGTATTATTTTTGTGCAAAAATGTAATTGTTAAGATGCCACCACTTGGGCTGTGGAACCATCCTAGCTGTCTTGAGCTTGTCAGCTTGTTACAATACTCTGAGACTTATGACCAGCAAGTAAGTCATCAGCACACAGTGTTAATGATAGGTTGGTATTTGGATCTTCTTTACCCACAAATCACAAATGGCATAGAATACACAAATTTCAAAATCACAACATTAGATTAAAATGCCTAGTAGAATGCATACTTGTTTGTGGAGAAACTTAATAGTGTATTGGAGAAAGATTATTTAACTTCTTGAGTTTGCATCACAGAGCACTGCAGTCAGTGTTGGTGTAGCAAACACGAGAGCGCTCTTCCCAGCACTGTCATCCAAATACTGGAAGGAAAAAAATCCCATGAAAAACATAGGAACACCATTCAAAGTTTTAAGTGAAGGCCTAGATATATGCAGTAAAATATTTGCATTGACAAAAATTGTCATCAGGTGGCCTTATGTTTAAAAAGATAAATTGCACATTAACACATGCATTTTTTTGCAGTTCCATATGTGTCAATATTTCTGATCTCATTCATGCCATAGTAGAATATATAAGTGTAACATAATAAGCTTTGAAACTGGTGACTTAAAATTCCAAATTCGTTTTACACTTTTGAGCCAAACAACTTGGGAATAAGAGTGTGCTTGCTGGGTGAATTTTCATAACTTCTTCCAATTTCAATACAATTGTATTACAATTACCGTATTTGCAAAACAAAGAACACAAACCAGAAAAGCATAAAAAGAAATGGATGATGACATTTGCATTTGCACAGTACATTCAATGTAAGTTGGATTTTTTTGTACTCGGCATCACAAATGTGTTTTGAAACCTCAACGCAGTAAGCATTATGCGTTCATCTGAGGAGTTTCATTTGCATTTAATTTGCCTTCAATGGCTAAATAGGATATTAATTTTGGAGGCTTATAATAATTTCTTATGAAATAACACTATGATCTAGACATGAGAAATCTCCATATTTGTACAACATTTTTCACTCAACACTATCCTGGTTTTATTATATGTTTGAAAGTGGAAATTCTTAGCACAACGTAACTTTAAAAAAAAAATGCTCTATTGTTCTGAATTTCCTTTTAAACTGTTTTTAATGTAGAAGATAATAATAATTTTTCATTAGCAGAGATTAATACATTTTACTAATATTGCATGCCAGATTTTCTTTTGTGCTGGGTGTCTTCAAAGTTCTCCAGCTGTCTAAGGCTCATTAAGTGCAGAGAAAGCTTCATCTGAAGATTAGTGATTAGAAGCATAACTCTAAGAAACCTTGATACCCTATAATAGCCTTCACTATGGTGCAGATATCATGTCCTGAAGGGAAGAAACTTCTTTCACTCATCGTATACCACCACTGATCTGATCACTGACTCAGCAAAGTGTCCTTAACTGGAGGTCTTGACCATTTTAACAGCCAAGAAAGATATAACAAAGGATGATAACAGAAGAAATAAATTTTACTAGACTTGAAGTAAAATGGAAGAGAAATAGATATACAGAAATGTAAGATTATTCCAAGATTTAATGCAGCTATAAAGCTTATTGTGAGAAAAGACTAAGACCTTATTCCTCTACAGAGGAAAATTCTGCTCAAACTCGAGTTCTCTATGAACAGCCCATCATCTCTGGCCAAAACCTCAGGATTAAAGATTACAGACACAATGGGGCAGACCCTCAAAGCAACCACAATGACCAAAGAGATGCTAATTTTCATCACTATACTTGATTTTTTTTAATTTGTTTTTAACGGTACAAGACAGGAAATAGGACCAACAGGGAGAAACTTAGGTTAGATGAAACATATTTTTATTTCAGCCAAGCTGAAAAGCTTTAAATTGTCCAGATATCATGGAGGTAAATAATAGGAAAATAAAACATGTTCTTAGCTACATTAGATTTAGAAGAACTAGAGGGAAATGAAAGCTAAATGGGTTGCAGAGGCAGAATGAGAGAAAATGAGGAAGAGACACAACACAGTGTAGCATGTCAGGAATTTACAGTCAAGCAGAGAAGGATATGGTCAAAATGGCAGTAGAAGCAAAATTACCCTAAGAGTCAGAGAATAAAGTAAGATCAGAAGTATGGTTGAAAAGATTCTTGCTTATGTCTCACAAGTGGTGTGTGTCCGTCCCCCCCCCAAGGGGAGGAGAAATCCTCAAATTCAAATCCTGCTGAGTCTCTTACTCCAAACATGGTCATTGCAGTACATAAATAATACATAAATAAAACAGATCTTCCATCTACTTTAAATGGGGGTCAAGAATCTCTATTTCTGTAAGTCCTTTGAAGACCTATATTAAAGCACATATTTAATGGACTACATGGGATGCAATTCTCTTAGAGACTGTATTGGGAGGTCCACCTACATATATCATAATGAATTAATTAAGGACTTTCTTTAGGGAGACTGAAGGATTTAATTACATATGTTAAAACTGTAAGTGTTCCTGAAGAATCAATTTTGTGGATGCTCTGTCATCACGCCAACTGCAGCAGTGCTAGTTCCTAATGACAGAAAAAGAAACAGAGACGGTATTCATGCTGGTTACTTTTTAAAGTATTGGCCAATGGAAGCCATGTTCAGTTAAGTGATTTGTGGTCTCACAAATTTCAACAATTAAGAGAGAAAAATTAGTTCATGACATTTAGGCTTCAAAGGAGGTTGGCTAACAGCTGGGTGAATTGAATGATTATTTCATTCATAAAAGTTCAGAAAATGCTCAAACATAGTAGACACTACTTTTGAGAGCAAATTCATCAACATGGGTGATCTGGCTAAGGATTCATTAAAAGGAAATTTTAAATTGCTGGCCATCTGTTAGCAATGAGTAAAGAATCTACACAGAAGCAACTTCTGATGGGTCTACGATGCAATTTATAACATTACCGTATCATTTGACTTAAATCTCTTTACGCAACAAGCATTGATTCCAACCACGTTTATTCCTTTTTTTTTTTTTTTTTTTTTTTTTAAACGAGAGAACTAATTACTTCTTAAATACCACTTGAAGGATGTGGGAAGGAAATCTAACGTAATTTTAAGCAGCTGCCTTTAAGAGTGGGAATGATTGCATTCATACAGTTGTTTTGATCCTACACCTGACTTCAGTGACGTCCCTTTGTAAGTTCAGAGAGCCACCCACGCTGCCATACGCCCATTCAGTTGTAAAACTGCTGGCTTATGTAATTTCCTAATTCAAGGACTAAGAATGTTGGCAGGTTTTATTCCTTAATGAGTTTTTCTTTCCTGATTATAATGTGATTCCTATGAAAAATAAAATTTTATATTATCAAAATATACAAAAAATAAATGGAAAATTGAAACCACCTGTTCTAGGAGCTTCATTTCTTCTTTTCAATAAGTTTTTGGACATTATTTCCTCACCATGAAAATGGTGCAGGGCAGTAATTTATGAAAATGTTACAAAATAGTTTTTTCCTGTTCTTTGATATGGGAGAATTGATCACTGCAGTGGATTTGCATGAAAAACAGTGGGAATGTTCAGAGGTTACACAAAATTTTGCAGTAATTGTTCTTGCAGATAATAGCAGAGCCACTCTCTTCCATTCAGTTCCACACAGCCCTTAATATTTGCAACACACAAACTTTTGGTGCTGTTACTTCTTGAGCTATACTCCACTCCACAAGACAATAACCTTTGCTGACTGTGCTCTACAAAATATGTAGCATCTTCACAGCTGCGCAGAATAACACACAAAACCAACACGTATTCTGAAAATCCACCTGCATTTCTGTCTTTGTATTCAGTACTCCAAAAAATAATTGTCCATTTTTAACATTATAGTAAGGTGGGCTTAAACAAGGCTGCTTTAAAATCCAAAGCCAGGTCCTAACCATGGTAGATCATTCAGTCATCACTTTTTCTAACTGTAGCCTTGCACACATGACTGATTACAAAAAGTCCATGCAGTTGCTCGCTCACTAAAGAGACAACTGCTCCACAATCAAATTTCCAGGTACTTATATTGCTCAGGTGGCAGCTGCGCAAACTCATCCCTAGCCATCCACCCAGCCTCCCACCCATCCAGCGGGTGAATTTGTCATCCCAATGGTGGACTATGCCAATGAACTATGTACAGTCTTGAACTGACTGGGATGCATAACCTGTGCGCTTGTAATCAGGTCTTGTAATTAACTTGACTCTTGGAAGATGAGCACAAAATAAAGAGTTACGGTGTATGAAGTTATCACTACTGCAACTGCAGCAGGAGCATTTACCAAACACAGGCTTCTGGAGAAGAGCTGCAAGTGAAACTAAAATGCCTGACTCAGCCTGAGGCTTCTGAGTAAGTCAAATGTGTGCACCCCAATTAGGAAGGAGCCCTTACGGCATCTCTCCACACAGGGATTTCACTCTGCTTTCCAAGACAAACAATGCCTGATAAATCTCATTAGCAATATCATATAACCCTTAGAGTAGATGATAAACACAGATATTCTGATTGGTAGAATTTATTTTCTACATTAGAAAGGGTCATTACTGAGGTAGTGATATCTTTGTTCAGAAGAAGCAATCTTAACAATGTATTTGACCCACATAACAACAATAACCGAGACAGTGCATACAATATGAGAATTCACATTAACATTTTAGCTTTCTTTCATTAAACATTATTTAAATAAAATACTTATGAACAATTAATAGACTCAAATAAATGGAATAATCATACCATAAAAAAGCAAGTATTATTGATCACTGATCAAAGCTGGTTACTAAGAATGGCTACTTTTTCTAAAGCATTATTTGCACACTCACAGTTTACAGTAAATTTTTAACCCCTGTATTATATTTGTAGAGAAGGATATGCAAGAATAAATGCTGACAAGAATGACCATGAGATTACTAAGTTGAATGTGTTAGGGCCATTGATTCATAAACTCATAACTGCCATCCCATCTGCTAGCTCTGTGTTGGGTTTTTGTTTGCTTGTTTGTTTGTTTTAATGTGAAAATTTCCAGTGACGTATCCCTTAAGCTAGGAAGACTTTCTTAAACTAGATTAACACACAATTTAACTTTCATAACTTCATTCATCACGTTATTATATCAATCTTGCATCAATGTTGCTCCACAGAACCGAGCAGCACTACACGTATGCAAATGAAACAGAATCATGGAGTTACCACAGATCACAAGAATGGGGAGAAAAGTACCAGAAGCCTAGTAGATCTGATCAGGTGAGTTATATTGTTACAAAAATATGAAGACTAGAATGAAGATTCAGCTTCTAGGAATATTTGAAAAAGCAAAGAGGGTGATAATAAAGTGTATCTTGGAAAACTACTCAATTGTGAATTAAGTATCACTTCTAATCATTATTTTGTGTTCTGATGATCATCTTAGGCTGATAGAAATGTTCTTGTCTTCTGTTGCCCC
This sequence comes from Athene noctua, assembly GCF_965140245.1. Lineage (NCBI taxonomy): Eukaryota > Metazoa > Chordata > Aves > Strigiformes > Strigidae > Athene > Athene noctua. The sequence continues at coordinate 23,463,944 of NC_134041.1, forward strand.
AAGACCCGTTCTCACCATGTGACTTATTTTTCCCATTACTTTACATAATGAAACAAGTTTCAACACATATTTAAGATATCAATAATTGTCTTCTGCGACTTTTTTTTCTGATCATATTTTAACACAAGATCTCTCTTTTCTACTGTATGTATCAGGTTATTCCAGTAAAATCTAGTATGTTTACTCTTTTCTGCTGACTGTTATACATTTTCCTTTAACAAAAATTATCCTGGCACATTCTGTAAGATCTGAGGCATGACTACATTTGTGCTCTAAAGAAATCAAGTAGGCAATGCGTATCATTGAACTTGTGCATTGCTTGAAGACTCCAATCAGCCCCAGAAGTGCTATTTTATCATTATGGCTACTTTGCCAAATACATCAGGATATTTGAGCACTTGTTATAGTGTACAGCACCTTCATTTATTGCCTGAATAGACAGCATTTTCCTATCCAGTATGTTCTGGAAACAGACACAAATCTATTTTTTCTCTCTGAGTGAAAACTACATTTTAGAAACTCTCCTATTGCTGCTTCACACTTGAAATTTGTTTCCAATAATAGTACAGCTCAGCTTTTTGAAAAATAAATTAGCCCCTACAGATGTTGATATTAAAAATTACTCAAGATAGTAAGTCAGATGTTCAAGATTAAACATATTTGTAGTAGTAAATTACATTAATTGATCTATATACCAAGGTGGTCAGATTTCCTTTAGTCTAGAGTCTAATAGACAGCACCAACAGCATCACTATCCTGAAAAACAGGCCTCTAATTTACTTATGATAAATACAAGATTTCACTATCAAAACTGCAACTTAGACTGAATAGGAAAAAGATGCACCAGAGTTAATATCTTGGGCCTCTTCAGTTAGTACTTACAAAGCTAGGTTATGTTCTCCACTGAGGAGTTGCCCTAATTTACAGAGAACTGCAGCAAGCACTGGTGCAAGTTGTAAAATCTTGCTATAGACTGGATGAGCTTATACAGCCTGTGATTTCCCCTGCTGCAAATAATACCACCCAAGTCACAGCCTACAGCAGCTTTGCCTTGATGCCATATGAGTTGCACTGGTACAGTCGCTCTTCTTGGCTGCCCACAGACAGCCGGAATCCCAAACCAACTGGATTCCAACTCTTTGTGTCATGATAAACACAATAAAAATCCCAGGCAACATCTTTTCTTCAAAAATGTTTAAAGAGATTTTTAAATCTTTAGACACAAAATGAAGGTGAACTTTCCATTACACTAAACTTTTGCTAGAATATGGCCATTTTTTTTGGTGCAAGATAGGGAGTAACTTTTGAAAAACCTGTCTCTGCTGGCAGGTGGGAATAAAGTCAAGTAGGAAGACATAACTTCTGGAAAAAAAGGAATTTAGAAGCTTCCTATCTTTTTCACTGAAAAAGACATCAATACCCATTACCATCTGGTGTGGCAGAAATTTGTATTTCTTCAAACTGTAATGACTGTGTTGTAATCATGTGAAGTAAATAATTTTGAAACCTGAGTGGTGTAAGGCCACTCTGATAGGGAACATTTAATGGCTTTTATAGATAAAGCAACTGTTGCCTTTATATAACAACTGATACAGTCACAATAAATTTAATAACTACAAAAGGTTTCCAAATAAGATCAAGGGTTAGTGAGCAGGACATTTACATCAATTAAAAATAAACATATTCATGGATACATCTATAAATGTTATTTAAGTACAAACTACATAAATACTACAGCTGTGTAGCACTGAGAACTGTCTTTTTTATATATATATATATATGAAAAAAAAAAGTGTAGAAGGTAGGAAAGGGTAAAATTAACTGATACTGCTAATCTGTATTTTGCACATTTGTTTAGTTTGACACAAATGACAGGAGAAAATTTGAGGTAGGAGGTTTAACACCAGATTTTTCCTTCCTTGACACTAAGGACAAAGAGATGCAAACAGAAGAAAAAGAGTAGGTTTTAATTACTGAAAAGATTCTGGAAAAGGGATGGAATTGTTCATGTCTTATTCCTGTGGTTCCCAGCTTCTGCCAGGTAAGAGAAAACGCAGCACGGAAACTGCAGGTTCTTGGAAGGAAGTTACCACTCTTCACCAGAACTCATCTTGAATCAGAAGAAATTACTTTCACAAGTATTAAGTCTGCAGGAACTACAAATACATGGGAGGAATGATATTTGACATACCTTCTAAAACAGATTTAAATAAAGATTTATCTGGCATATTTTCAACTGCTGTAAGAGGATTCAGCTACTACTTATGGTCTTATATGATAGCTGTAAACCATTTGGGGAAAATAGAAAATTTGACTGCATGTCTGGAAAAGCAAAAGTATAAATCTGCTATAACATCCCTCAGAGGAAAAGTTGTCTCAGGTCTGAAGTACTTCCCATGAGCCAACCCTCAAAATTTCCCCTTAAAGAATAACAATACTTTATATAACTGTACAAAATACAATCATATATAGTTACATACAGAAAGAGGAATATAGGTAAGAGTTTCCCATGAACACTGGGATATTCAAATCCTTTAGAATTATATCCTACTTTAAAATGTAAATCAGATCTAAATAATCTTATCTAAGTTTTGCGATAAACCTTTGGGAGGATCTATCACATCACATTCTGCTTCTGAAAAATTTTGCAGCCATGTATTTAGACAATCTTTACTTTTATCATCCAAAACACACAGCTGCAATATTGATGGAACACGACAGTTAAATCAGTCCATGTAGTGGTTGGGTTGGGATAGCAGTTTCGAATATGTAAGTCAAATATTGATACAAATTGGTTTTCCAAGATTATCTTTTGGGAGGCAGCAGATGTATAATGCTCCTGAAAATGAAATGGACTATGACAGGTATGCTAAATTCTGCTTAGATAGGCCTCAGTGGGAACTGGCCCTCCTTCATAATTTAAATTACTGCTCTGTCACATTTTAATGCAAGAAACAGTGTGTCGCTCATAGGATTTTCCCATTTTTTAACTGTAGACCACAAGTAGGTTTTAGTCTTTTGTTTTTATGATTAACAGATTAATATTAAGATTTCCCATATTTTAAGGAAAGAAAAAAGAAATTAAACAGTAAAAAAAAAATGCAGAAGAAAGTATACATATATTTTGGCTTTAAAAAAAGGAAAAAACATATTTCATCCATCTTGTATATTTTAGCAGAGCATAACATAGCTAAGAATGAAGCCCGCATTACACAGTTTAGAGTGCATCACCTTACACATTTTGCACTTTATGCACATTTAACTTTAACGTGGTTTTTTGGGAATGTGTTCTTTAGTCTTATTAGTGACTCTTTTAGTGGTAAATACTATCATGCTATTTTAGGCTAAACTACACTAATTTTCTATGGACTAGTCCTAATGCTTTCTGGACTGTCTCCTAGATCTAACCAGAGCAACACCTTTCTCATTTAGAATCACAGGGTTGTCTACAGCTATTTTCTTGTGTATGCACAATGGATTATTAAACCAAGAAGAGATTAGTGGTTGTCTCACATATGTCTTTTTTTTTATTAAATGTCCTTCAAGTCATGTAGATTTTTGGATATTACAGCAATGTTTTATCTGAGAATTCTGGGTCTTTTTTAGGGACACTAAATTACCAAGAATTTTTTTTTATTTTTGATTAGCATTAAAAAAGAAATTTAGGGGTTTTTTTCTCTGACATTTGTAACTAATACCTAATGGCAGTGAGACATCTCTCTCCAATGGTGCAAGAAGCCTCTAATACCCAAATAATTTTTAGGAGATGATAATAGTAGAGTTGATAAGATTAACTGCAATACTTAAGTGGCCATTTATGAGCTCTAAATTAATGAGTTTTGAACAGGTAAAAATGTATAATCACTCTAGTAATTTATAATAGCTGCTGCAGTTATTAGCTGAATCATGCCACTTTTTAGCTTTGTCATGCTAAACTATTTTTTTTAGGATCACCCAAGATGTTCCTCTAGTGCAAACTTTTGTCTCCCTATTTAATTTTTTTACCTACTCTACCCCAATAACTGCAAATGCCACTAAGAATACATTGCATTTTTACTCTGACATAAAACACCACACAGATCTTTACGATAGAAAATGAAGGACAGTTTGTACAACAGTTTGTACAACTGAAGGAATCAGGGTAGCCAGACCTGAAATTATCTTACTAACTTCATAAAATAAAATAACAAGGTCATTAACTTCTATTCCTGTGAAAATTGTGGTCACCAGTGGGCCATCTTTTCATCGTTGTGTCCAAATAGATAATCTCTGGTCAAATTAAGAGTTTTAAGGAGTACAGCAATGATGTTTCTTTAAGTTTGGAAAGACATCTCATCTGTTATCAAAATGGCTCATCTCAGTACTGAACTAATTATTTTGCAAGTACATAAACCACTGCAAAATAGATATTTAGATTTTTATAAAATTTTATTTCAACTATCTTTATCCCTTCCTGTAACTCTGAATTTCTCTGAATATTTTTTTCAGAGAAATATAAAGATGTAGATATGCACCATAATGGTTAAGCCATTGCAGTTTTGTCACAAGCAAAATTTTCCCTTCTGGTTCAAGTCTGAACATTTCAGAGGCTCTGAACATGATGTGATCAGCCAAGTGAGAAAGGGACATCTTAAGGGCATACAAAATTGACAGCTGCTTAGACACAATTAAGTGCCTATAGCTTTTGGATGAATGGTCAGTCCAACCACTGTAAAATTTCCTAGATCCAATTCACAGCCATTAATAAAATATTATGAACATTGCTTGGTGCAGCCTATTAAATTTAACATAGCAGTTGCTTTGGATATTTACAGTGTATTATGCGAGATATTGTCCCAAATTCAAGCATTCACCCAGATTCAAACCTTAGTGGATTGTGTGACATGCTAAACCTTTAGCAGCTAATGATAACAGACTTAAAAAAAGATATCTTTATATAAAGACCAAAATACTTTTTCACCTGTTTAAAGACAAAAACTCTAGAAATGTATGACCTAGATTTTATAGCAACAGGTCATTTTTGAATCTTCAGTATCTGGGTGCTTGATTCCAGGTAGCCTGATCTTCAGGCACTACGTTACGTTTATCTATTTGCAACACAAACTCCTTTACAATGTAGAAATTCAGGATCCCAGAGTGAATATATGCAATTCCACTAAACCTTTTTTCTAAAATGCTGGTGGTGAACCCTAGTTTCTTTCATTCAATCAGAAATACAAATGGAGAAAAGCAAATGGGAAGAGTGGATGTGGAAATCAAACCTAGTAAGAGATGTGATTATTTTCTTTTACTGCCAACGATTTGCAGTCACCTAACACAAAATGAAAACAAAACCATTAGGTTTCTAAGACTTGCCACAATATTTTGATCAGCCGACTCCACAAATATTAAAAAATAAAAATGCCATCACTTCCAACAGACAGAAATAGCTTGTCTTGTTCCTGATTGTAGTTATTGGGGCGGCTGATCCAATTCTGACATCAGTTTTACAAGTGATCTTCTGCTTAGGGTTTGCCAGCAAAAATAATTTGAACATAAAATCTAAGGCTGGTTGCCCAGCCAATATACTATTTCCCACCCCTACTATATATAAACTGCACTTTAAATTTCATTTTTAACAATGATCACTTAATTAAATAACATGCAGGTGTTTTAAGTTCTCCTGCTTTTCTTGAATTTGATGAAAAGGTGTAACAGTTGACAAGCAACTGAACTTAAAAGCGAACATATCTTTGATGTCAAGTGTGTCTAAAGGATTCTCAAGTAAGAGTAATATGAAAATGGGCTCACCACCACTCAATGTATTCCCAACAGCCACCTGCTGGTCTAAGTGCCTCTGTACCATTATAAAAATCTGTCAAGCATTCAAACCCAATTACACACAGGATGTCAAATGCTGTCATGCCAGCTGTCCTTTTGGTCCATGGCAGCTCTCACTGCCCATTTCCAGTTAAAAAACACTGAGCTACGCTGCTGTTTTTCTCAGCTGTGATTCACTGCAATATGCTAATCTGATTTCTATGTACCTTAATACCTTCATATAAGGAAATGAATATTTATACATAACAATAGTATTCTAGAAATTTGCATAATTACAAGTATAATGAAAAATAAAAGCTATTTCAGGACATATAAACACCAAGGTACAATTTTAAGGGGAAATCATTAAGTACTTAAGTAGTTCATGTGTGTTGCCTTTTTCTATGGTTGTACGTGACATTAAAACAGGAAGCATTTTCAAATAATTCTCGTGTTCTCTCTTCTGCACAGCACATGGACTTTCATGCATTCATTTACAATGACATGCAGTAGGAATGCATGGTACAATTATTTAAAGATGTGAATCCAAAAAGAATGTCTCCACTTGGCTACCCAGGCAGCCTTCCCAACCTTATGTTGAGTCACATACTACTCCCAGTGCTAAAAGCTGTTTCAATATCCAGAAATTTAGAGGAACAAGATGCTCAGCTAGATACTGATAACTGTATTTAATGAATAATTTGAATAACATTGCACTAAATTACTAAGCCTTATCTTCCTACTTTGTGATAGCTAATTTTCATTTTTTTATTATTATTGTTGAGGTAATATTTTCCCTTTTCCATATGAATTTTGGCATTACCTTTACTGGAGGAAGATCTATTTGTGTCACATTGATCGAAGTCTTTCTGAGAAGTAAGCTCTTGTTTAGGTAAAGCTTTTAAATATTTTGCCAAATTCATTGAAACCAAAAGTGTAATGGAAACATTTTGTTTTCCTACAGTGTTTTTTAGTAGAGAAGTTTTAGAAATCTTTTGAAACTTTTGAAGAGAAAAATCATGGCTTCTGAATTGAAAGCATCTGTTCTAACACAATTCTATTGCAAGAAAATATTTGAAATGCTTTATTTTCAGTCCAGTGTGAAAAAAAAAAAAAAAAAATCAAATCAAAGCTGTTGTGTGGAAGAACTGACATACCCCAAAAAGCTGAAAGGAGTTTGCTGATAGTGTCAGGAACACTTTTCAATAAAATCTCCAGAGGAATTAAACACGAGTTATTTGTCAAAAGCGTTTGTATAAACACTTACTGTCCAACTCTGCCTTCACTGGAGACAACAGCAAAATACCCCTTTAGAAAACATGGTGTTAAGGGAGTGAACAGCAAAGCACATCTATTACAAAGGTACATCTAGTGATAACTGTATTCTTCTAGTATTTATCAAGTTCACACTTGCTTTACAAAAACCTCTATAAAATAACTCTTAAAATATTTTAGAAGACCCCAGTCTTCCCACATAGCTGCTTTTACTGTTCCTGCTAAAGTTCGGTCTCTTGCCAGAAGCCGTATGTAGCTGTGAAATAGAGGTTAAGTCAGATAGCACAGTGAAAAAAGTGTTGTAATTTTACAAGAGTGTGGCTCCACGTGTGCTAATGAACAGTATGATGACATTCTGTCTTGATACACACACATTATTACAGCTAAGGAAAGCTATAAATATATTTTATTCTCGTATCGAAACAGAAAGAGTGTTAACTGATTTTTTTTTTTATCATTATTTGTCTGCACACAGAATAATTCTGTCTTGCTGAATACACATAGCTCCCAGTAACACTGAAAGATGCAGGCAAAAGATTAGTGTTTTTTCACATGTATCCATTTTAAATAAATGCTAAAACTTAATGTCAATAATTAAATAAGGTTGAAAGTATGCTCTCTAGAACAGTATAATCAATGTTATGCAATATTAATACTTGCAATATCAAGCGGAAAAGGAAAATAAATTCCCGATTTATCTTTACATTTAATTACTTGCTACAGCTTTATCAAAACTGTTTTAATCCTCCACAAGCTGACTATAAAGGCGACCCTTCTTATAAAGCCCTCTGAAATCTTATCTATTTAGCAAGTAACAACTTTACCTGTCTTCATTAGGCCTTTGAGCATGATCCCTCTAAAGCAAAGACGGTTTTTCTAAATGGAATCCAAGACTTTGTGCTTCACTCTTCACTCAAGTTCTTAGCTGCTAAAAACAAGGAAGTGTTCATTAAATGTACTACTACTATTAATAAAAGCTTAAGAGTGATAACAACAGCAGATGAGTCATAAATATATTTTAACAAATGAAAGTGTAATTTACTTTCTATCCAAAACATTTGGACACTGCTGTAATAAATCAATTGTCTCCAAAATGAACATATTTCATCGTTTCCAAGGTTACAGAAGTCTGCAGTCCTGAATAGGTTTTGTGTTAATTTTAAAATACTGAAAATTTTGCACTAGTGATTCACAACAACGCTACTAATATGATGATAGCCTACTGCATAGACCCATCCATGCAGTTGTCCTGGTTCAGCTAGGATAGGGTTAAGCTTCCCAACAGAGAGAGAGGGGGAAGGAATCTCCAGCTGGGTTATTCATACCATGCTGGCGTCAGGTCCAGGGGCGGAACCTTTTTCACCTTGCTTTTTGGCGGGCAGGGTGGCAGGAATCCTTTGTCTGTAAACCAGCTACCGGTATTTCTCTGTATATCGTTTGTCTTGTTCACTGTTATTGCTGTTCATTGTTATTATCATTGCTACTGTTGTTGTTCAGATTGTTCTGTCACTCTGTTGTATTAAACTCCTTGTTACTCTAGCCCGGGTCTGTGCCTAACTTCCAGCCCGACCGGCCGCGGGTGGGGGAGGGGCAACGGCAACGTGCTCTCAGATCCCGGCAGGAATTAAACCTGCACATTAAAAATTGGCGCCCAACGTGGGGCAGACCCTGACCAGAGTGTGATAGAGCAATCTGTTGGGTGTAATCTTTCTGTTTGTAATCGTGTTTATTTGATAAGAAAATGTTTGCAATGCTGGCCCATTTGCTTGCGTGGTGGGGCTGGATTAATCCTTATATCCAGTGTATAATCCCAGTGGTGGCGTTTGTTATCAGTGGAAGATGTGCAAAGGGTCTTATGTTGTTATACTGGCTATTGAATGCTTATAATGCCTTTGTATCGCTGTGCGGGGGGGCGGGCTGGTACCTGTTTGCCGTTTGGGCTTTTGTTAGGGGTACCACCCCCGTTGTGGGTGAGCCAGGGGAAGAGATCCTCTTGGTTTTGGGGAGTTTAAATTATCCTTGGAGCCTGCAGGCCACTGTGATTGCTGCACTATGCCTTCTGAATGCCTGCCTGATTTCAGTTTTGGCCATGCGGCACTTCTCTAACAATAGCAGTGCCCAGAAACCTGCCCCGAGGTCAGATAATAGTGAGTGGCAAGGGGTGTGGGAAAAGACGGGCAAAGGCCTGAGTCAGTGGGCACCCCCAATGCTTTGGAATTTCACTCCTGAGCAAATGCAGAGCCCCGAGAAGCTGATGGAGTGCTTAGAAAGTGTGTGTTACCAAACTGGCAAAACCCAGGAGACACAAATCGCTGCAATGTGTTGGGGACTTGCCCATTCATACCGTGTCCTCTTTAATACCACCCGCTGCCCTCAAAGGGAAGAAAAGGCCACACAAACAATATCTGAACCGGGGGCACAGGCAGAGTCAGTCTCAGTTGCCTCCACCAGCACAGCGATTGAGCCAGAGAGCCAGGCAGTGCCAGTGTCAGTCGCCCCAATACAGAAAACAAAATATACCAGAAAGTCTGTTCGCAGAGTGAGGGATGAGGATGAGCCAGGCCCAACAGGGGAACAGGAGGAAGGACCAGAGGTGACTGTCCGATCTCTCTCCCCGACTGAGCTGCGAGATATGCGGAGAGATTTCGGCCGCCTGGGAGTCGAGCGGATTTGCACCTGGCTGCTCCGATGTTGGGACAATGGAGCCAGTGCTTTTGAGATGGAGGGGAGAGAGGCCAAGCAGCTGGGATCTTTGGCCAAGGATGCTGGCATTGACAGGGAAATAGGGAAACAGACTCAAACCCTCAGCCTTTGGAAGCGACTCCTGTTCAGTGTAAGGGAGAGGCACCCCTACAAGGATATCTTATGTCAGCTAAGCAAATGGACCAGCATTGAGAAAGGCATCCAGAACCTCAGGGAACTGGCTGTGTTTGAGATGATCTATGGTGATCTGAATAATGAGCAGTCACCCACGGACCCAGATCAGGCCCCTTGCACACACCTGATGTGGCGAAAGTTCCTGAAGAGTGCACCAGAAGCGCACTCGAAAGCATTGGCAATAGTGTCCTGGTGGACAGACACCCACACTCTAACAGTGGACAGAGTGGTTGGCAAGCTCCGGCGATATGAGGGAAATCTCCCTTCATCTCAGCATTCCTGGGTCTCAGCTGTGGAGGAACTGTCTCAGAGGCTCCAGAAAGTGGAAGAGGACATGTCCTACATTCCACCTACACGGGCTGATGTCTCAGCCTTTAGAAGTAAACGTTTCCCCACCCAAGAGAAAGGCAGCAGAAGGTACACACCACGAGGAACCCTGTGGTTTTTCCTCCGTGACCATGAAGAAAACATGAGGAGGTGGGGTGGACAGCCCACTGCCGCCCTGGCTGCACGAGTAGAGCAGCTGAAAGGGAAGACCATCACAAAAGGGGAGTCCTCCAAGAGAAGCGCAGCTCCAGTGTACAGTCAGAAATCCCCCAGGCAGAATAGAATGGTGAACGTTATGTCTGACCCTCTTGAGGGGACCAGTAAATCATTCTTGCAAGAAGTGAGTGATGATGAGCAGGATTAGAGGGGCCCTGCCTCCAGCCAGGTGGAGGAAAGGGATAATCGGATTTACTGGACAGTGTGGATCCGATGGCCTGGCACGTCAGACCCACAAGAGTATAAGGCTTTGGTGGACACTGGTGCTCAGTGCACCCTGATGCCATCGAGCTACAGTGGGGTTGAATCCATTTGCATCTCCGGAGTGACAGGGGGATCCCAGCAGCTGACCCTACTGGAAGCTGAAGTGAGCCTAACTGGGAAGGACTGGCATAAGCACTCCATTGTGACTGGCCCAGATGCCCCGTGCATCCTGGGCATAGACTATCTCAGGAGAGGGTACTTCAGAGACCCAAAAGGGTACCGGTGGGCTTTTGGTGTAGCTGCCCTGGAGGAGGTTGAACAGTTGTCCACCTTACCCGGCCTCTCAGAGGATCCCTCAGTGGCAGGGCGGCTTAAGGTTGAGGAGCAGCGAGTGCTGATTGCTACCAGGACGGTACACCGGCGGCAGTACCACACCAACCGAGATTCCCTGGTCCCCATCCATCAGCTGATCCGTCAACTAGAAAGCCAGAAGGTGATCAGCAAAACTCACTCACCCTTCAACAGCCCTATATGGCCAGTGAGAAAGCCTAAGGGCAAATGGAGGCTAACTGTAGACTACCGTTACCTGAATGAAGTCACGCCAGCAATGAGTGCTGCAGTGCCGGACATGCTCGAGCTCCAGTATGAACTGGAGTCGAAGCAGCCAAGTGGTACGCCACGACTGACATTGCTAACGCGTTCTTCTCCATTCCGATGCGTACCACAGGGGAACTTGATTCTGGGTGAGAAAATGCCGTAAAATATGCTGTGCCTTTGTAAATAATTACTTTGCTCTTGTTAACTGCTAAATGGCAACTGGACATGACGCAGATGGTATAGAATAAAGGGGTGGATTATGTCCTGGTTCAGCTAGGATAGGGTTAAGCTTCCCAACAGAGAGAGAGGTGGAAGGGATCTCCAGCCAGGTTATTCATACCATGCTGGCATCAGGTCCAGGGGCGGAACCTTTTCACCTTGCTTTTTGGCGGGCTCGGTGGCGGGAATCCTTTGTCCGTAAACCAGCTAGCGGTATTTCTCTGTATATCTTTTGTCTTGTTCACTGTTATTGCTGTTTATTGTTATTATCATTGCTACTGTTGTTGTTCAGATTGTTCTATCACTCTGTTGCATTAAATTCCTTGTTACTCTAGCCCGGGTCTGTGCCTAACTTCCAGCCCGACCGGCCGTGGGTGGGGGAGGGGCAACGGCAACGTGCTCTTCGATCCCGGCAGGAGTTAAACCTGCACAGCAGTATATATTGAATAATTTGTAAAAGACAAAGAAGGGTGAAGTAGTCTTGTTGGCCATCATCCTCAGAATTCTGGCCTGAATAAATTACTGGGTGCAATTGTTCATGTGACCATTGCTTAAAAACTTGACACTAGAAAGCTGTGATATTAATCTATGTGAAAAGAGGATTATTTTCATAGCTTTGTAAAGTTTCTTCATGCTTGGAAGCCACTCCCTATTATGACCATCTGAAGAGTGCACTATAGGAGCAATAACAGGAAAAAAAAAGAGAATGTTTACTTAAAGAAGATGTCCCTTCAGTGACCCCACCACAAAATTTAGAAAATGTCACCATCTATCAGAATCACAATCACAACATAAACCAGTGTCTCTGAAAAAGGTCAGAGACCTTTTTGACCTATATGTGTGCATAGAAGCCCTTGAATAAGGGGACATTGTTTTCATGTTCCATTTAAAGAGGGAGGGAACTTAGTTAAGTAACAGCATCACAGACTTCATAGCTACAGATATTTGAAAACTTTCTACTGTTTTTGAAGGATAAAATTTGAAAGGCCAGAACCTGAGCTTGTATAAAGTCAGCATTTTCCCATATATTTCAAAGAATTATGCCTACTTATGCTGCTTAAATGTTAGATTCCTCTCTTTACAGACATCTTAGCAGTTGACACCCATTTTTATCACACTGCTGTACTAAAGACACACTAGAACATGTATCTAGAGCAAAAAGTAGTAACAATTTTCAGTTTATGTTGAAAAGTCAGTGCTTCTGGTGCAGATGACATAATGAATGGGTATAGGTCTAGTCAATAAATAACAGTCAGTGCTGGGAATAACCTAATTTATAGTAATGTTGTTACACTACCAATCAGTGCAGCTCGTAGAATTATAATAGGGGAAAATCTGCTTAGCAAAGCCACACTGGGGTATATCACTTTCCTACTAAAGAATAATCTGAAACTTTTCAGACATTATATACCTGGTTCTCCAACACAGACCCCAGGTGATGTAGCCATAGAATGAGTATGTAGTACAAGCATTGAAAGCTGCTTTGTAACAATGTGTTCCTGCTCTCTCTTTTTTAGGGTATAAACCACAGACACATCTCCCAGAAGCTCTGCGAAGTTGATGGGGCACTGTAGCAAACAAAAGCAAAGGTTTTGACGACTATGTATAGTCCCTTTCAGACTTCCTGTTCCCTTTTTGATGCATGTCCTAATCTATTTTCTCTCTGAAGCTGTAAATATTTGAAAGTAAAAACTAGATAGTGTGTTGGATCACTCGTACCTTGTGCCCACTCTCATCTGCTACCAACTCTGGTGTCTGACCAAGGTAATAAATCGTTCTCCATATAAAAGCTGTGTACCCTCTGTCTAATGAAAACGTTATCTTCTGCCATGTGCTCAGACACATACCCTTAAAAAATATTCTTTACCTATCTTATCACAGTAGCTACTCTTCTTTAAAAATAAAGGAATTTGAAGCAAGGTTTAAGAGCAGCTTAATTTAAGAAGACTGAAGTTTAGTCAGATGGCAAGGAAGAGGTATGAGCCAAAGATCATCTACAAGAAGCTGAAAATTTCTTTTTCACAGGAAACATAACTTTGTAAGAAAGCTTGAGCTCTGAGGACCCAGAATTTGTGGTATACTACCATATAAAGATGCACAATCCTTTGCTGGGCGGAAGGCAAAGTTCATTGTAAAACATATCAATAAGCCTATAGTGAAAAGATAAAACCAGGACTTGGTATTTGCCCTAAACTCACAACAGTGCAACGACTCACTCAGTGCATTCTGCTTATGGAGGATAAACACCAAGTTTTGTAAAGCAAGTATCTCATGCGGAAACTTCTTAAAATAATCCTGCACTGAACACACCTGATCCTTTGAACCCAGCTGTGGAATGAGTTTTAGAACAGTGAAATACTACATCAGTGACAGCTAAGTATAGCAGTCAGGAAATCGATGTAGCAAGATGTTCTTCTCTTCCTACCCTATAGTATTTTGTGAAGAGAGATCCACCCCTACACACCCATGTCAACACATACCTGAAAGTTTAGATGTAGTAGTTCATTCACCTCCTGCATTGTACTGTGCAGTGCCTGAGTCCAACCCATGGGCTAGAAACCCTGTGTGGGATTGTGAGGCTGTCATGGTACAAATGCAATCAAAAAAGGTCCAGTTCCTCGCCCTTGAAAACAAATTATCTCATATACTTAATGCTCTACACTAAAAACATGCAATAATTGTTGAGAAAAAAATCATGAGATTGCTTTCATGATGAAGATGGTAACAATGAGTTTTTGATGGTGAATAATTTCTTTGATAGTTAACATGAAAAACAGTTAACTGAGTTAGACCTAAACATCTGATTAAAGGAAAAAAAAAAAAAAAAAAGAATAAATCTATAGTCCTCTTATAATTCATTGCACCTTTTCACCTAGCTTTCAAGTCTCTGTCAAGTCTACACCATTTTTATCACTGGTTGCCAGTGATCTCAAACACAAACCAGCATAAAAGACAATTTAGATCCGATTAGAAGACTAAAGTGAAAATGATCAAAACACCAAGTAACTACAACTACAATGGCTGCAACCACAAAAACAGAGGCTTCGCTTCACATTGCCTTTTTTTTAATAGACTTCATCAGCACATCTGAATGAGTGAGCTAACTCTACTTTCACCGAATAAACAAAGATATTATGACAGCAAATAAATGCAGTTGAGGAAGACCAACCACACAGTGAGGGGATTCTTCATTTAGTTGACCCGTAAATGACACTGCTCAGCCCAATGTTACAGAATATTTTTAAGACTTAGGAGTAGACCATAATTCCTCATTTTGCTTACGAAAACAGAGTCTCACAAACTAGTTCTATTTGGTGGCATTTCATATTAGAATGCTCTGAAACCAATGATTTCTTCTGGTCCGAATGAACCAGACTTGAATTTACATCAACTCCCATTGGAGAATTAGTACACCGATAGATTTGGTGGCATGGTCAAATGAGGTCTAATTGCCATATGATCTACTTACAATAAATATTATTCTTCCTTATGTCCTTTCCAGCTAGTCATAAGGATGTGCAGAGACTACATTGTGAGTTTGATTCACAAGAGGGATAAGGGGAGAGACTCACTGTTGGACATGCTGAGAGAAGCACATAAATAATGGTGGTACAGGTAGGTAAGAGACGTTTTATGTCCTTTTTTGTGCTGTTAGGCAGAGAAGTTGCAGCTACTTGATAACCTGGTTGTGCATTTGAATGAGTGATGTGAGAAAGCCATTTACTTTGGAACTGAGAGGAAAGTCACAAAGGCGTGTCAGATAAATTACAACTTGGCTGCCATTGCTGAGGCACAGACTGATGCTAGAAACATGCAGGACACCTTATGCACAAAACTCCATTACAACATTACAAAAATGCTGACAGCCATGTGAAAATACAACCGACACGGGTGAGCTGTTCTGTTTTCCTAACACTCATTATAAGAAGGTGGTAATATTTGGTTGAACGCCTTTTCAGATTGGATTGGAAAGCACCTAGAGTGGCTTGTGACATGGAGCAGCAGAGGGGAGGTGTGGCCCCAGGCCCTGGAGGTTTGGGAAACACATTCCCACATGTACTGGCAGTGGTAGTCAGATGTGAAGCGCTAGCCCTCTGAAAGAACATGCAGGACAGACTGATGGACCTGCTAGCTCAGCAGCTCTTTCTGCTGCAATAAAGTGCACTAACTAGGACAACACTAAGCTTTCTCTGATAAAGAGGATATATATTGTACAGTAGGTATAGAACTGGTTGTGTCTGTGTCTTACACAGCACAACCTGAATGAGGCATCCTTCACTGAGCACTGGCTACGCATGAAAGAGCATAGGGAAGCAACTATAAGTATTTATTCACTTATTAATTATTTAACACAGTTGTGTTGTGCTGATCAATTGCACTTCAACTTTTTGTATCCTCCTTTCACATCATGACTGAGCCAACACATTAAAGGGTGCTTCCAGGAGGAAGTAAATAATTTGTTCCCTATGCCCTTGGGGAAAAGGTCAAAATTAGACCGCAGCAAGACATTTAACAGACAGATTATGATTATAATTTTGTGGGACATTTGAGATCACCAGCAGCCAGTGATAAAAATGGTGTAACGGTATGGACAATTAACCAGCACTACACACCAGGCTGAAGAAAAGGGAGGTGGAATCTCCATCATTTTGACTTGTTCCTAAAAACATACAAGCAGTCATAAAAACAAAGACACAGATTTGAGGTTTATCCAGCCCAACGTCACAGAGCTAAAAAAATCTCATATATAAAGAGAAAAATGCATAAGACATGTTACAAAGTAGTATATATTGAAATGCATAAAATGGCCTATTACCAGATCTAAGCTTGTTGAATAAATCACAGAAAAATACATTTTCAGTTTTCCTCTTCAGTGATATTCCATCTACTGTGGAATAATATCCAGCTATCTGTAGCCAGATAATTTTACCATTGCAAATGGTCTTTATTTTTGACCTACACATCACTGGGTACTAAACTAAAAAGATTTTAAATTTAGCTTTTAGGCAATTGCAACATTTACAAGTTTGGCTTTTCTAAAGAATTTCCTTAATGCTATAAAAAAATAAACTAAATGTTCATAGCCTCATAGATTGTACCTGTATTCTCCAAAATCGTTACTCTGTAGATTCCATAACACTTAATATATTAAAGGGCTATGAGTCAGACATCAATTGAAATGCATGTTTTAAAAAGATACGGGCTGCAAGTTATTAAGCCAGAAAACCTCTAGACCACTAATCCCTATTACTATCTGTATTTACAGACTTGTAAGAGAATGGTGACTGATCCTTTTCTTTTGAGACCATTTGCCAGTTCTGTCATTATTCAGTGCAGTGTAATATTATTCTCCAGGTAATTCAGCTTTGTTGCTTAGCAGCAGGTTATGCTTGTGTACCTGACAGTCTTTGGCTAATTTAGATATAAGTAAAAATTAAAAAAAAAACCAAACAAACAAAACAAAAGAACAAACACAGAACCCAAACAACCCTTTCCCCCCAAAAAAACCACAACCAACCAAACCCACCACTAAGAAAATACTACTATCATTATCACTGGATACTGAAACAAGACTGGAAAAAGAAGAGAGGAATACTTTACGAGCTCTGATTTGTACTGAAGAAAATAATCTGACATTACTAAATTTTCAAAAATTCACATTTTACACAAAATTTCCTTTAGCAACACATTGGTTCTCACAGAGGAAGAAAAAAGTGGTGGTATTTAGGCATTCGGTGGGAGTGAGATATAAGGCAAAGTTAAAAGAGTCAACCTGTACTTTTTTTTAATCATCATCATCATCTATGGATAACAGAGTTCACACCCCGCTGCAGAATATTCCACTAGACTTGAGATAGAAGCAGAAAGTACAAAATTCAGATCTTCAATTACATATGTAGGTTTAGTGTTACAAGCAACAGACTGGCTGTGCTGTCAAGTTTTGCTCACCTAATTTAGCCCAGACTTTTCAATGAGACCTTGGACTGATTTATTTATCTCCAAGAAATACAGTACTTAACAACTCATTATCCCCACCTTTTGTCTACATGATAGTCACTTCTGCAGAGACTTTAGGAAAAAGTTGTTCAGTAGGAGCCACAGCAGCACCCTTAGTGATACTGTGACAAAGATGGTATCATAAATCTCACATACTGATGTAAAGTCTTAGATTTAGGCTTCTCTTTAGATAAGATGTAGTAAACCAGTTATATATTGGGGGAATAGTAGCATGAAAGGGAGATTACTGAAACATGATGACCTGCTATCAAAATTTTATCTGAAATTCACAAAGGGGCCATACAAAAAATTGTCAAGAATTACAGAAAATTAAAGAGTTAGATACAAAGCCAAACAAGCTTTATTTAGCTCTTGGTGTATGTAAAATGTTAGAAACCTTTTCCCTTGAAACACTGACGAATTATTTTTTAATGGGTGGTCCAGTATTTTACCTCCTGCTGTTTAAGAGCCTGTTATGAAGGCTCTCAATAAACAAACAACCACTAAAAATTAAAAATTTATTATCAACACAATTAACTAGCCTTCCCCAAATTACAAGTTCGAACGTCTGCGAGAGGAGAACAGGACAACTTCCTAGGGTTTAACGACAACCCAAAACACAGAACAAAGCGCCACTTTCTGGGGTTTAATGGCAACCCAAAATGTTCTATCACTCACCTATCAAGTGAGGGCTCTCAAGCTCAAGGACCTTCTCAGAGCAGTGTCCCAACCCAAGTCACCTCAAGGAGTTTCCTTGGGTGGTGTCCTGACCCAAGGGGAGAGTCCTTGACCACAGCATGCTGCTCCAGGGGACAAGCTCAAAATGGCTCCCTCAGGGGACTCTATTTACACCCACGCTAAATCTGATCTGTGGTCAAATGCGGTTCCTATTGGCAAAGGCCTAAACTACCGTGAAGCCCCGAGAACAAAAGCAATCAGTAGCTGCTGCACTTCAGCAGGCAAGAAGCCTTATTTTCATTGGGTGGGTGCACCTGCCAGAGCCTTGCTATGCACCCCGGTGCATTTTAAGAGACAAACACATGGGTGAGCACAAGAAGTGGTAATAGAGGTGATAAAAGAGAAAGTGTCCAAGAAAACTAACAGGAATACCACAGTTCCTTTCTGAAGTTTAATCGCATCGGGCGTTTCAGGTTTCTCAATGCTACTGAATGCAGAAAAAATGAGAAGGGTCACCACCGAAACTACAACACAGTAACTTCCTGAGAGCAGCAGGAACACTGCCCAAAGATTCCTTACCACAAATCAGAGACAATCATCTACCAGCTTTCTCCTTTGATCTGAAAAAATGTGATAAAAGGTCACATCATTAGCATCTCAATCTGTTTTAGTGTTTTGGGGACACCTGAGCATACAGAAATAAACACACTGGCTGTGTAAACATACTTCTATGAATGGCAAAAGCATGAGGACAGAATCTGTATGATAAAAACATTAGGTAATTTGGCCACGTACTTTAAATTAGAAGAAGAAAATGATTGAGCTGTCTTCAGTAGTCACACAAATCCATAACCAGGCCTGATCCTTGAGATGAAATAGCTACTACTTAAATTTAATAGATTAAGGGGGTGGGGGGTGCCATGCATTTTAATTAGTTGATTACAGTCAAATTTACAGATTGCAACCAAAACTATTTCAGCATGTTGGAAACTAAATAAATAAATACCAGATTTGATATGGCGTTAATGTTTTTACAGTCAAAGTAGAAAAACCTTAGGAAGAAAGACTAGAACATAAAAAATTAAAGGAACTATCCCAAAACCACAATAGACAGTACTTATGGAAGCATCTGTTGAAATCTTCTCTTGATCTTGACCATCATATATAAAAATATTAGAAATTAATGTTTCTTTTTATTTGGAGAGGCTATCAAAGGACTGAGATAGCATCAACAGTGTATTCAAAGGGTATTCCTAATAGAGAAATATTTGGAAAGCATAGTGCTGTAGGACTTTCAAAACTAAAACTGGTTTTAATATTGGAGGAAAAGGTAGACAAGATATTTACAACATGAATCAAAGCCATCTCTATTTATAGACCTTATTCTTAAGTTATTTATTATTGTTTTGTTATTTTTTAAAGTAAAAAATAATACACATTTTCAGATAAGCTGGTATCAGTAAATAATACAAGATGAACCTACAAAAACTTCACCCACTTCAGATTCTCATGCTGCCTAATTTTTAGAGTAAAATATTTCTCAGTTAAAGAAACTAGCTCTCTTGCTGTATGCATAGGATAAAACTGATTCTGAAATGGCAAGGTAAGGGTCATTCTTTCCTCATCTTTAAATATTGTACAAAATCCTGGTTTTCACTATTGAAGCTATTTTCTGCCATGACCACTGACTGAATGCATAGTGCCAAAAGCAGATAGCAAAGAATACACATTATCCACTCTAGTTCTAAATGTACTCTCCTTAAGTATCTAGTGAATAGTACAGTATTTGAAAATCTTTTCTAGACACAATGTAGGTATTCCTCGCCACAAAACTAGACAAATAAAAGAAGCTTACAGTGAGTGTAGGTAAAGCCTATTGACTTTTTTAAATAGAAAAATTCACTGAAGTTTGGATTGCTTAACACAGTTTAATAATATGGAGCACAAGCAGAAGAAAAATACATTGAAACAGGAGAAAATAAACACAAAACTCCCCCCCAAGCAGCCCAGTCCCATACCTAGGTCTAGTTAAATTGAATATCAGATTCTGAGGTCAGCTCTTGAAGCTGTAGAAACAAAACAGCAGGTAACGGAATGGAAAATAGCATTTATTTTCAGGGAATGCAAAGATCAGACTGATTAATGAGCTAAACTCAAATTTATATGCATGACATAGCTAAGACTGGTGTTTTCATGTTTGACAGAAGAAATTATTTCACATGCTTTTGTTTTGCCAACAGTACATAAAAAGTAGTCCAAGAAGCAGATAGGACACTTATTTTACCTTTTGGAAGAGATGATTATATTTTTTTTCTGACCAAAAGAAATAAAACCAAACAATTTTCTAACCAAGAGTCTTCCACTGAGTTCTTTGCTTGTGAAAATAACCACCAGCAATGGACAGCTGAATGAATCTGAAAAGACTTTTTTCTAATTTGGAGGGAAATAACTGACAAAACATGTATTTGGCATTCTTTCTTTACAGCAGACAGCCAATCTGTGTCCATTTTTCAAAATGTCTTTATTTCTGTCATAGCTATAGGTTCAGCTACACAGTAAGTACTCTCCAATTTGATGACAGAATTGAGGGTAATTTTTTAGAGCGGGATTCTTGAAAATTTGACATTTTTTGCTAAAAGAAATATGTTATTGAATAATGGAATTTAGATAGTGAGGGGGGCTTTACTGTGCGGAGCATAAGAGGGACGGCAGATAAAGTTGTGATGGCTGTGATGAGAAACGGTATGCCACTATAGAATCACTCCCTCAACAATTAAGCTCTATTTCTGCTGGTGGTTTTTTCAGACTGCCATGGCACTGTAAAATTTCTTTGCAGTCCTAAAGGAGAGTAACAGTTGTCTTTCAGATTTTTACAAGCTCCTTTCATTCATGAAAATGGTGTAAAAAAAACATCTGAAAGGTGCTTGTTTTAATATTCAAGAAACTATCAACTTTACTGTTCCTTGGTGGAGCAGAAATCAAAATCAAAGCCAGCTTTTAGTCCTACACCTGCATCAGGTGTCTGCCCTGACATAGTGCAAAGTGCATCTCAGAGGGAGACCCAAATGAGCACTAGATTTCTCCTTTTCCACAGAAAGGAAAGGAGAGAGCTGCACTGACCAGGATGACCAGTAGACCGTGGTATGACACGCTGAATACCTATGGGTCTGCCTCTTATGTCTTGCTATCAGCCATGCTTTCAAGCCGCATGGAAAACAGCTTTTTTTCATGCACATGAAAGCCAGAAAGTTCAAATTACAAAACTCTGAATTTATCATATTCTTTTTCCTAGGTTAACCACATCCATATGAAGAGCTTTAGTATTCTCATAGTGAAATTAGCCAGTTAATTGATAGCAAATCAATCACATTTTCAGCATCTCAGAACAAAGCTGCTTGCCACACACTTGCTTCTTAGTAATACAAGGATATTTTATAGGAAGAATAGCTGCATTACTTTCAGTAAAGAGACAAGTGAAGAAAAGAAGCTTAGTGTACCAACAGATAAAATACACTTCACTTTTCTCTTGTAAATCAGAACCTCTGGGTTTGTATAGTGCAAATTAATGAAAAGGAATAAACAGACCTCTATAAACCAAGCTTTCAGATTAAAGGATTTGTCACTGAATATTCTATAAAAATAAAACTGTATAAAGCCTTTCACATTATGAAGAAAACACCTGAGTCTGAGGCAACAGAAAGAAAAATATTTCACCTATTAAAAGTTCTGGAATTAATCTGTGTGATGTAGCTGGCATATTTTCATTTTTTGTCTAAAAGAGGATATGGTTACAATACATTTGTTTGTTCTGTCAATAACAGATCAAAAGCAGACACAAAACAAGGCAGGACTCTTTCATTTCACTGTTTATCACTTCATAAGTGTTTATTCATGACTCCTTGAAAACTGCTGAAGGCCTAAAACATGCCCAGCTTAGCCTGAAATAGACAGGTTGTTTCAAATATGCTCAAGCAGTTTTTGTAAACGATAAAACCACTTGGGCCTGTATCTTCAAAGGTGTTTAGGCTGATATCGAGATCATTGGAAAGTATGCCCTTTTGAGGAGACAAGTTTTGATTTGTAAAAATAATTGGAATACAAACGGGAGTTTGACAGGGTTATGTTCCAGAAATAGTTAATTGTAGCTGCAATTTATATGCCAATAAAAGGGTCAATTTTCACTTTGCTATATGAGAAAACATTTTAAAAATGAACTTATACAATTAATGGAGCATGAATTTTATATATTTTTTCACTTTTTAGCTGGGAGGCCATGAAGAAACATACAGGATACTCTTTGGTGTACTTAAGGCAAAGTTAGGTTCAAGATATGAACATACTACTTAGAGAGGTAGATAAGCTCTGTAGACTTGTTTCTAGAAACCTGACTTAGGATCCTGATGTTTCATTATGGGCAAAAGTACATAAGTCCATGTCTTTCTGTTGCTATTTGGCAGGGCCAACAGAGTCAGATGAACAATGGATGTAGGAATTCCACACCTAACAAGAGAGCTAAAAATACAATAGCACAAAGGTTAGTGAAATAGCAGACTGAAATTAAATTTACTTAAAAGAAATCATCATACAAGATGTGGAAAACAGTATGATGTCATGACTAAAGCCTAGATCATCATCTTAAGATCATGCGGGGAACACTGTTTTCTAATGTTTGACACTTACTAAAAGGAGAAAACCTGAATTCTTCTAAAACTACCTCCCTGACATCAAGAAAGAGCTCTCTTTCCTGAAAGTCACAGAAGGGCTGCATTATAGAAGCTCCTTTAGAAGTGCTTAAGATAATATCTAGTGTTATCTTATAAAGCTATTGATCTGAGCCCCATATTTTCAAAGGTTGCTAGTCAACCTCAGCAAATAAAGAAATGAGGTAAATACATACTTTTTGAAAGTACAGTGCAATCACCAATTTAATAGTATGAGTCAGATTAGATGACCTGGAACAGCACACAATTGTTTTCTTAATTTTCCATCTATTTTACCAATTTTGCAACATATAAAGGAAACCGTCTCAATTGGATTAGCCAACAGAATCTGTTTCTTCTCAACTCTCATCATTGTCTTCATATCCAAACAGATTTTTTACCTGCTTCTGCTTTATCCTTAATTTGTATTCCCTTCACGTATGGCTTCCAACAACTGTGACAAGCAAATCATTTAAAAAAAAAAAAAAAAAAATAAATCATTAACTACAGAAATATGAAGTTTAATTATTTCTAAAAACACCTTTCATCTGGGCAGCCCTTGTCAACAAAAAAGGCCCCTGGCTAGCAGCAGGACTCCAAAACTTAGCGTTTTACTATCCAGACAACATTAAGCTATTATAGGTGCCACCCAGGAATAGAAGGAAAAATAACTTATTTTATCTGACACTGATGGATTGAAATTAAAATATAAATGAATTAGGCACATTATAGATAATTGTTTTCATAGCGGCAGTTACTAGATGTCAGGATTTCAGTGTAAATCTCACACTGAATATGATTTTATGATTTCCCTTGACAGATTGTCCTCTCCAATAAGAAGGTACACCAGAGAGAGAAAAGAATGAGCCTGCACTAATTCTGACAACATACTTTAACGAGAAATTAATCTCTTCTTCAGTCTAAATTTAAATAATCATTTAGGTCTCAAATCAGTAACAATGTTTGGCTTCATACTAGAATAGCCCACATAATGCCACAGAGGCCTTCAGCAGCCCAGCATGACCATCTGCAACGTAGGAGCCTGAACATACTTTTTCTTTAAATCAAATTGTACACTTTGGTGCTAGCTACCTAGGCCCTATAATTATCCAGAAGTGCAAATGGTAGCTTATAAAAACAAAACAAAACCAAAAAGCAGACACAAAAAAACCCCAACCAACCTAGCAAAATGTGTATGGGAGGTGAGGGGAGAGTTATATAATTGCTCTATAGGGAAGTAGTCTTTGTACCAAGTAGATTGCTGCCCCAAGAAAGCACCTAGCACAGAGAGGATGAATGTCCAACTCTGGTGTCCTCAGACTTCTTGGTCCCTTCCCACCACTCTCTGTAGGGGCACCCATCTGGGCACAGCCAACGCCCAGGAGTCCCTGCTAACCCTGCGTGGCTGCATCCCTCGCCCAGCAAAGGCAGGAAAACAAGCTCAAATTCTCTAGAAGGCTGCAGGAGACAGGGGTACCTACAGTATAGCTTGGACAATGCCTGGGACTTGGACCTGAGGTAAAAAGGGTGGGTTTGGAGTGGGGGACCTAGGTGAGGTTGCTCAGGGTAATTTAGGTCCATAGAGGCCTCCTGTGCACTTTGGGCCACTATATTCAACCGCTCTTGTGGCACAGGCAACAACATGCCGGGTCAGGCCCAGGCACCTCTCTGCTGAGATGACAACATGGTAGGAATCCATACTGGCCTGTGCTAAAGGATGGAAGGGTTCATCATCAGATAACAGAGGCTTCTTCAGACTGCAGACACTGTAAAAAAAAAAAGTGTGAAACAACCATGCAATTATCACACAGTACTACATTTAAGTGCATGAATATTTCCTATCTGGATTCCTTCATGACTAAAAGCATACCGCACAAAGGCTATCCAACCTGGTCTCACCATGTCCCATCCTCAACTGGACTAAAAGTCTCCTATGGGCAGCAGCTTGGTCCCATAAAGTGCTTACTGTGGTTTTCACATGAATAATTTTGATACTTAATGGAACATTTGTTCGTCTGAATTCAAAACAACATTAAGAAATAATGACTGAATAGAAGGAAAATCTGAAACAATTTGATATTGTCTTTGGTAAGAAGTCAAATAATGCTTATAAATGGCACTTCATTAAGACACTGGAACTTTCTACTGCCTATCAGCAACTCATCTAAGTAAAATTCCTAATATCCAAGTAGTTTTTCATTAAAAATAACAGTAAAAAAGTAGTCATTGATAACAACTTTCATGAAGCTGATCTTATAACACCAGCAGAAAGGAATCCTTCCCTCAGTTCATCTTAATGTGATAGTAACTACAATGCTTCATTACGATGAACAATTCTAAGAAAAAAAAGCATATTGACAAAAAAAAAACAACAGCAGTCTTTAAATTTAAATTGCTGAGTTATGATTAGCTGGGTTCTTTTTTAAATACAGCTAAACGTTTTCAGAGGAACCTATATAGGAAACAGCAAACTCCAGCATCTCACATCAGACTTAAAAAACTAAGCAAATTAGAGATGAGACATCACAAGATACACTTTTACCAAGTTAGGAACACAGTTTTGTTCTAATCTACATCATTCAAGATTAATAGCTTTCAAAGACCAACAATGGAATGTCCCTAATAAGCAAACAACAATAAGTACAGCCAGATAAACATCATAAAAACCAAATAACATTACTAAATTTTAGTGAGGTTTTAAAAAATAATTTATCAAAAAATGAAAAACAAATAATAATTGCTGCTCAAAAGTGAGAAAATGTGTACAATCCTCATGAACACCACTGCATGGGCTCCATTCACTTGTTTCATTTTTGCATCACATTGATTGCCTAAAGTGTCACCGTACCAGGAGATTGTTTTCCTCTTAATCATCACCCAGCTAAATCTTCATCATATCCACTTCTGCTTGCAGATGTATCTCCCTATTAATGGCTAGATTTGGAGCAAGAATCACAGAATCAGCTTGTGCAGGTCAAGCACAGAGTGACTGCTGTTGCTGTGTTGCAAATAGTTATTTGTAGCAACAGCAGTATTGTTCAAGTATTATCCCTGCAATATCCTTAAAAGTGAACATAATAGGCAGTGAATGAATTTAAAATAGAAACAGTTAGAAATTCAGTTTACAAATAAATTTTTATCTAATCTTTCATTTATTTTTAATTGTGACCCTTTTTCCCACTGAAAAAATACCAGTAATAGTAGCACACACAATTTTAATACATCCTTTCCACCGCCCCACAGAATTTATTAAAAGTAGACAGGTTAAAATATTCTTACATAACATTTATTTGCAAAATATTCACAGAACTTTTACGCCTTTTTCTCAAATGTTCTTGTTAACAAAACCATATTTTTTAAATACGTCTCAACTGTAATGGAAAGGGCTTGTAAACATAAATAAGCACATGATGAGCAGTCACAAAAATAGCCACATTTTCACCTAATTTCAGATGCCTGAAATTTCATGTCATATCATCAAAAGATATCACATATCAAAGAGTCCACCTTTAACAGCAATAATACATTACATATGCAGCTGTAATGTTGAAGGCGCTTCAACTCCATCTGAATTTTTCTATTAATTTTCTATTATTTTTCTTTTAATGAATTTCAACTGCTATTTTTAGCTTTGTATCTCTATGGAAATTTCAAAATACCTACAAGTTTAAAAACAGAGCAGGAATGCTCCTTATTAGAGGAACCCTTTGCAGGTAGCTTTTGTGATGATTCTGTTCATCTAAAGAAAGTTAGCACAGGTAGTCTGATATTCTTGTAAACATATAAGAACACTCATTCAACTTTATACATAAACTAAATCACCACTGATGGTCTTTTATGTGAAAAATTCAAAAATTCAAACATACTTTACTTTTGCACTAAGAAGATAGAAGATTTTTTTAATTCGTGTCCTTTTCAAGACACACAATTAAATATACCATAAACAGTATGCTGTCACTCCAAACTTTAAAGTCTAGACCACTCTGCTATTTCTACTTATGCTTCTATGAACAGAACACAGAAGAAATTCCCAGAAAATCCTCTGGCAGCCCCACATCCTTCAGCATTCTGCTGTTACTGTTAGAAGAGGGTGGCTCTTTTCTTGTGAAATCAATGGTCAATGTGTCCTTCAAGACTGTTTTTAAATTATTATGCTTTAAAATATATATTTGGGTGTTGCTCTAAAACACACCATCGTTCAACGGATAGAGAATTGCTGCTATTTCAAAGAGAGCTGTGACTGACGGAATTAGGCCTGCAGATGTCAATGAAAACAAACAGGAAAATAAAGACAGTTAATAATAAACCCTTTTAAGCACTGTTAGAAGTCTCAGTTCAGTACTTAAAAGAGTAAATCTAAAATGTGGCTGTGCACTATGGTATCTGCAGTACTAACAAATTCCAAAAAGTAAACCTCAGCCAGAATACTTCATCCATATCATGCATATATATATACATACACATGCATTGTTTATACACCCCACATCAACTAACCCTATTCCAGTTTCCTACAAAAAGCAATCACTTGTGCTAAAACTATGAAAGAACTATTGAGAGTGATGTCCAACAAGAAATGCATACTTATGCAGGGCTTTATCCATGGAACACCACCTCTATCAAATAACCAGGAGAAACAAGCATTTAGCTTGCAAACTTCTCCTAACACAGACCATCTCTTCATTAAATGACTAATTCACAGCTGTTCAAATGGGACCATTGACTTTCTTATGGCCTTGAAGTTATGTTATTTTTTTGAAAATGAAGCCTGTACTTACTATTTTCCTGTGGTACTCCACTCCTATTTTGAAAGGAGCTCATGGCTAAAGAACTCAACTACAAGCCAGCACTTTTCATCAGTTTCTACTGAAACAAAATCTCCTGGAAACAATACAGGAAATTTTCCTCTAGAAGCAATTACATGACTATCCAGAGAACTACCCTGAAAGAAAATTACAGAGAAAATGTAACAGGAAATAAGTAATATAAATATATAAAAGGAGATGGCACGAAGACAGACTCTCAGAGCTCAAACATTTAATTGGATTATATGGTGGTCACAGTAAAAAGCAGAACTCCCTTAAAGTGGTATTTTTGCTGTAATGCACTTAAAGGCACGGGAAAACGCCTTTCTTTTGGTACACCCAAAAGTAGTTAGCAGTTTCACACAAAGTGATTTCAATGATGATTTTTATAAATATTTATCACAATCCATTCTCTCATCACACTAACGGTATAAATGCCTTCAGGTGGTTCTGTAGACACAGTGTGTAGGACATGACACCAGAGAACAGCAGCAGCTTTTACCCTAAGAGTTGTGCTCATTTCTGGAGACAAGAATGACATTTTGGAATATTGTATTTCTTAAGCAAATATTTTTAACCACTGCGTAATATATTTCTTGCTAATAACTCTCTCTTTATCAATCTCAGACTAGAATCAAATCAAAACGTGCTTCGCAATAGATCTTTCTTTGCAAATTAAGATAATTTATGTATTGAGTATTTAATCAGGAAAAATATAAAATACAGTTTTTCTTCTTCTCCACCCCCCACCTCCAGCTAAGTTAAAAAATGTCCAAAACCACTGGAATCAGACACTGTTTATTTCTGGTTAGCTATGGTAACCAGTCAAGTATGAGATTTAGAAAGAAGGGCATAGAAAACCAAACATCTTTACGTTCAGGGGAAAACAAAGAGTTTGCAAATTCAAAATATTTTTTTCTTGGAGAGGAAAAAGGAATTTTGACAATGAAGCAAGTTAAATAGCATTCCAGGAAAAAACAACAACAACAACACCACCACAAACAAACAAACAAAAAACAAAAAAACCCCACACAAACAAACAACACAAAAAACAAAACCAAAAACCAAAGAACACCACAACAAAAAAAAAAATACCATGGTGATTCTATAAACATATAAAGATTTTGTGTGTTTACTTCTGGACCCCACATTTCTCTTTGAAAGTGTACCCCAGTGAGTCACTATAGCTGAAAGGCAGCAGTAACCACTGCAAAGTTTTATGTGCCTATTTATTCTGCTGTTCTATAAAAATACCCATTAGTTACCAGTATTTCCCATTTCACATGGTGTGTAATTTCCATTAATGAGATGGAAGAAACTGCTAATGAAGTCACATAGCTACATGTAGAATGCTTCATATGATGCATATTAATATCCTCGTAGGCGATTTCCAAAGAGAAGATACTTAGCATAAATTAAAACATGAGGGTCTGTCATGGCAACAGTTAGGACTTCCATTTCCCCAAGAAGCCCTTTATTTCATAGATAACTTCACTGATGTTATAGCAGAATTGACTTTTAGTCTATCTCAAATTGCAGTCGACAGGAGTTAGGTAAAAAAAAAAAAAAAAAAAAAAAGAAAGAACTTCACAGAGCAGTCATGTCTGCATTGACAAGCAGGGCTGTGCCATACAGTGCTGTGCAACAGGAGCAGATCTGTAGATTGAAATTATTGCTGCCAAGTAAGCATGTCCACACCTTACACATCTCAGACTAGTGCTAATCTGCTGCTGCCAACGAACAGCCACTAGTGGCACATCCCTGCAGTGACCTTCTGGGTTAGTATCATTAGGAAGAAATCTCTTTCAGAAGGCTCCAGGGCTGCACTGCAACGTGAACTAAATTAAGGGAGTGGGCAATAGTCAAGAAATTCACTGCAGAAGCGCAGTACTGGTGTGAGCTGAAATGCTTACACAGATGCACCCAGAAAAGACAACCCCCAATCGCAAAATTATCTGATCACTCCTGATCCTTACAAAGCTAATCCATAAGATTTTCTACAGTCTGAGCCATTTCAGGCATTGCCTACAAGAAAGCATAAGGAGCATGTCCCACTAGGGCAAGTAAATAGAGGCCGAGAAAAGTACTTGTTCTACTTTTACTGTTGACTATTACTGCAGTCACTTTCTACAAGCTGATTATATCTGCAAGTTGTAGCTGCTGATTCACTGTTATGTAATTAAAGATATTTTGTTAATGAGGAAAGGAGAATTATTGCTCATTACAATAATTTCTCTTGACAGTACTTAGAAAGATTTTAGTTTCATCACAGGTTTTATCACTTTTAAAGATAATTCAGGAAAAAAATCCACAATGTATTTATAACTAAGCCTGTGCTAAATACTGACCACTGGCAATCAAACAGAGCAACTCATTTAATAATCATCACTAATAATGAGAAAGAGCCTAAGTGCTAAGCTGATAGTAAGAACAAGGGGGCAAAAAATGATCACTGAAGATCACTTATACAGTCAACCATAGTACTTCAAATGCTCCAAGAGGAGTATTATAAAGCCAATAACATTCAGAATCAAGCTTTAGCCATCAAACTCCTAGATCTGTTCAGTGCTGGTTATGAACATGGGGATTTCACCTACAACAGAAACATTTCCTGAACTTCAAAGTATTAATTGGATGACACAGGTGAAGGATGACATGAATATGGAAGTAAGGCTCAATGACAGACCACCACACATTCACAGGTACAAATCTTCAGGCATTCCTGGGTATGGCGCATGGGTTCAGGGGCACTATATCATGCCCCTTTTTGAAGGGGATTACCAAAGTCTCTTGCTCAATTTTGCTATTGCACAAACTTGGAGTAGGCCTGTGTTTATAGACCAACCCACCCTTCTATCCAGGTCTACCGCTCTGTCTCCCAGCATTTAGAAGTGCAAAATTAGCCTTTGAACATAGTGAGAAGTCTTGCAGTCTACAAGTATTATTTAATTTTTCTCCTCCTCAGTGGCTGTAAAACTATGCAGGACCTGACATCGATGTGTCAATCCATTTCACCCTGTGAAATCAGTCCTAAAAATAGTAAGAGTCACAATGATTCAAGAGGGAATAGTCCAGGGCAACTTCTACCACGTTTTTTCCCAAACCTAAATAAACTACCTATCTGAAAATCATTCACCTGCTAGCATTCATACTCCATCAAAAGTTGATGTTGAAGCCCTACAGAAATGACAGAGATGGATAACTGCACCACAGTCTCACTCCAAATGGATTTCCCTATCTCTCTGGCTTTGCTGAGACACATGTACAACTGAGAAGCATGTATGGATAATATTTTTAAATACAGAGAAGACTCTCAGATATTATTTCTAGAATCTGTTATAAATTGAAGACAGTTTCAGGATTGTAGGCATCTTAAGAGCTGTTCCAAGTGCTTTAAAAGTGTTCTGTTACACCTGATAGACAGAGACAGCAAAATAAAAATTAACCTTGAAAGAACACATATGCTTTATTACAAAATGTTATGCACATGTGCAGACATTACTAAAGTTGCAGCTTGAAAAGAAGGCCAAAAAAATCCTGCATGTCTAGATGACATCTAAATGTCTAGATTTAGCTTGATAAGGAAATGTGAATTCTTGGTTTAAGTCTCATAGGACACTCAAACTTTATTCTAATTGGCTTAAGTTAAGGTTATATAAATAAATATTTGCCCACAGGGTACAAGTCTTTACAATAGTAAGAGAAAACATCTGGAATTTTTATGGCATTTTAAATACACATTTACTTAATACTTTACTTGTTTAAGAGTTGACTCTCAGCCCTTTTGAAGTTCAAGTCATATTTCCACTTGACTTTTATGGAAACTGACCCAGCAGCACTTCAAATATCAAAGAAAAAAACTCAAAACTGAGGTACAAACATGAATAAGACCAAAATCAGATTTGTAAAGTTAATGAAGCAGTAACTGAATTTTTCTTGCACTCAAAAAAGGACTGTATTGCAACATCTCAGGTAGAATGAAGGATCTCTTCTGCTTAATATATTACAGAAATCAGACATTTAGGAGAGAGTTCAGTAAAATGTATTAATTTGTTTAGAGTTCATGCTACAGATTTTCAGTTAGTGCTTAATATTTAAAGGAGCCATTCTGTCTCCTTTGAGGGAAGAGAAGTAACTGTTTAAGTAGAAATGCAAATAACAAAACACCATAATCAATTGAATACATTTTGTGTTTTAAAAAACTGAATACCAAAATCTTTATCCTCAATTTCATGAAAGAGAACTTCATGAGCTTGCATACATAATTAAATTCCAGAACTATGCATATATATTTATTTTTATAATATGCTAGAATGCTAATTTGTATATTATAACTCCTGCAATTTCTATTATATCACCCTTTTCTTTTAAAAGGTGTTCCACAAATTTACCTCACTTTGCACTAAAGGTGTTTGAGGAGGCAATTTTCCCTCTAGAGAAAGAAAACCAAGTGAAATATCTCTGCCTCTGATACATACTGCTCTTGAAAACTTTAATCCTCAAAAATTCCTACAAATGTGGGTGTGAATCCTTTTAACACAGAAGTAGGTTCAGTGTAACAGTATATGTTAGGAAGATGTCACTGCCTTCTCAATTATGTAGCCTCATGATGAAACATTCATTTTGCTGAACCCCAAGAGCAATATTCCCCATTTAGTTAATTTTTCTCTCTGGAATCACTTAGTTTTATTTTCTGAATCTTTGGTTTATGTCCTGTTGTGTATATCAGCATTTAAATTTGAAAAGAAGAAATCTATCTCTGTTTTTCAGGCAATCCACCCACACTACAAGAAAAGCTTTGTGTTTTTTTCATGTTCTCCTTTTCCTTTGGGTTTGTCTTTTCTTGCTCTTCAAAATTTACCAATTTAAAATTTTTAAGAGTCAAACTAGTATTAAAATCAAAGTAAAAATTTACAAGTTAAATAAATATTATGAGGCCACTTTGAAAATTATGATGTAAAAGAAAAAGGTTCTTTTTCAGGAAAAAATATTAATAGATTTGTCAGTAAATATATATATATATATATATATATATATATCTTGGTTTTTAACATACCTTACAGGAGAGCACAGCCAGCCATACTAGATCAGATGATAATGGCAATTATCATAATGGCAAACAGAAAGTGCTTGAGGAAAAGCAGAACAACAGGACAAGTCTACTGTGATGCTTCTCCAGAACTCTATCTGATCCTCATCTGCAGCGGCATCTTTTAAAAGGAGGTGTAATTATTTGTTTACTTCAAAAAATTCAGATAACTCTTACAAGTATTTAAATGATCACTGGTATGTTCAAAAATGTAATGTTACCTCTTTACAAATTCTTCCAGTCAGTTTATCAGAAATAGTAAGGGTCAATTGCTGCCCTCCATTTTTCCTAACTCAGTAGAAGAAAAACAGTGATTATATCAGTAAGTCACAGGGATGAACAATGTTTATCCCAGCCAGATCTGCAGCACTGAGACCATACAACTGCATCCTGGAGTTGGATCCACTGAACTGGCTTATCATGCCCAATTCACACAAACTATTTTTTCTTTTAGCTTAAGGGAAAAAAAAATCCCTTAGCATTTTAGCTGTTAGCTGTTCTCCACTTTAACAAAGTCAGATGGCAGCACTGGTGCAGCCCCACTCAAGTACTGTGTGCAGTTTTGTGTGCCTCAGCATAAGGACATCAAACTATTAGCGTATGTCCAGAGGAGGGTGACCAAGATGGTGAAGGGCAAGGCATAGGAAGAGTGGCTGAGCTCA
The DNA here is from genome assembly GCF_965140245.1 of Athene noctua. NCBI lineage: Eukaryota > Metazoa > Chordata > Aves > Strigiformes > Strigidae > Athene > Athene noctua. Next base: position 23,497,386 of record NC_134041.1, read on the forward strand.
CTTGGATTGTTCAGCCTGGAAAAGAGAAGGCTTAGGGGTGCCCTTATGGCAGTCTACACCTTCCTCAAGGAGGGCAGCAGAGGGGGAGGTGCTGATCTCTGGTGACCAGCAATACGACACAAAGAAATGGAATGAAGCTGCATCAGGGGAATTTCAAATTGGACATTAGGAAAAGGTTTTTCACCAAGAGGGTGGTTGGCCAGTGGAACAGGCTCCCCAGGGAAGTGGTCACAGCACCAAGCCTGTCAAGAGTTCACGGAGTGTCTGGGATAAGTGTCTCTTAGTCATATGGCTTAGTTTTAGGTTGTCCTGCAAGGAGCAGGATGATCCTTATGGGTCCCTTCCAACTTGAGATATTCTATCATTCTATACTCTTCATAGCTTTTTGCAGTTCATCAGTTAGCGTGCTCTGAACCAAGCTTTGAATAGTGGTGAAAGCTTTGAAAATTGAATAGTTCCTGAACCATCAGATTGCATGGTAAGACATGCAATACACACTCTGAAAGTGCTTTTTTTGGGGATTTCTGGTTTCACTTTCTGTGTTTTGGGGGTTTGTTTCTTTGTTAACTAGTCTTACTTGCAACATTTCTCAAATTCTAAACTGCTGAAACTTTACATCTTTATAAGGAATTTCACAAAGAACATGCTTCCACAGTTCAAGAATTTTGGAAACTAACTGTAATCTTCAACACATAAATCTTGAATTTTCCAATATTCTTCTTCAAGGAAGTGAAGAGAACAAAAATACTTAAGCATTTAGGACAAGGAGATGTAGGCACCTAACCAGCACTGTACTGAACTTCTTAAATCCTATCATGCACACTTCCGCATTTTTATTTCTACCCTTCTCCCTCAACATTAAAAATAAAACCTTAATCATCTATGACAGTTTTACAGTGATTGTTAACTCCAATACTTGTATTCTTTAATACCCTATCAGCTTTGTTAAGTCACTTTTTAGCTATTAAGAGATGAAATACCACCTGTTAAAATAAAACCACCAAAACAGATAAGCAAATTAAGAACCACCCTGATACTGCAATAATCCATGTGGAAGCTGATTTATCAGACATTTCCTCTGCTATCTGATGTGCAGCCTGCACATACATTCAGCTACTTAAGAAAAAGAGTTCAGAAGAACTCCTTCTGGAGCAGCACGGACTTCTGCAAGACAGTTTCTCAGACTACTTTGCACAGCTCTGCAACCTGAACTACAGACACAGAGCTTTGAGCTGGTTTATTCAGCTGATAATTGATCAAAGGATATAATACTATAAAATAAATTAATCACTGGCTAGATAATTTTACACAAGTACCTCTACAAGGCAATCACCAAAGGGGCAATAAAGACACACACAGGAAGCATCCAAGTAACAAAACTTGCCATACAAAGGACAAGATAAGCATGATGGTCTGCAAACAGACAGCATATCCACCTGAACACAATGATTAACAGAAGGAAAGAAAACAGGATATGTAGTATCTAGACAGAGAAGATGAGACTCCCATCCTCTTTTGGAGTGGGACAACAGCATAAACCCAGTAGATATTAGCATAGAATCCAAGAAGAAAGAAAACAAGATCACTTCAGTACCACCTTCTTTCAAACAGTTCTCAAGTCTATCATCTTAACCTCAGCACCTATGAGCCACCAAAGACCATAAGGCATCAGCACTAACTATAGAGGAGCTTTCTTTAGTTAGCTCTATTGTACAGTATACTCACAGCTAACTTCAAATATAATTGTTAAAACAGTTTTGTGTACATTGTGATGATGATTAACATGAAGAATTGACTACTAGCAAGATGTGTTCCTAATGAATAAATTTAAAGCTGGCCCAATTCGTTAATCTTCTGAACATTCCCATCACAACAATCTCTAGTTACGTGATGCTAATGTATGTATGTATTGTGTGTATATTTCAATATACACAAATATCTATCTATGTTATCCCATATATTCAGTTGCATAGCAGATTCTCAAAATCCTGAACAAATGGATATGCTGCTTAATCATGAAAAGACCAGGAAGAAGAAACATGTCTCACAGCAGAAAGGTCAGCAGTATTTGGGAACTTGATTAAAAAAACCACTTAACTGTGTTAAATGCATCTGTTTCCAGGTACGGACTTTGCTGGATTCCCTCTCTCTTCACTGCAACACTCTTGATCTGTAGATGGTCCTCTGATTACTGTCTTCAACTCACCATCTTAATGAGCCTCAGCTGGAGAATGCTCTCTCATCCTTCTCCCAAGAGTGGAAAGGTGTAGTGCAACCAGCTCTCAAACTAGTGGTAACAGGAAACTCTACTATACACAATAAAAGCATATCATTTACATAGGCATTCACAATATATGATCATTGTAGGTCTTGAACAATAGTTTCAGTGAAGCTCACAAGACCAGAGCTACAGGCAAAAGTGTGGCAAATTTTCCCTTATTCTCTGAGCTATTTCATAATTTAATATTTAAATTTTAAGAACATCCCAGAGTAATTAATTACTATTGGAGAGATAATTTGCATGCATCATCATATTTACACATAAACACCCCCTAATTTGCTAAAAGAAGTCTTATACAGTGCATTTTGCAACATTACAGGCACTAGAATTAATTAGATCTTGTTTAAAATCCTCAGAGTCTTTTCCTTCACACCTTTTTGAAAAAAAAGTTATGCTGTTTTTTGTTTTGTCTTCCACTGGGATGAGGAAAATGGTTCAGCGTTTTACAATCATTTTGTAGAGTATAAACTAGCAATAGGTGTCAAATGATGATCTGAATATTTATGATGTGATGTACAGAGAGCCATTTAGAACATTTACATTGCAAATATTTGAAAATAGAAGTCAAAATAGAAATGATGTTATCTAATTAATAGGTCTTACAATTAATTCAAACTTTGTTTAGCAGTCGGGGAGTCCTCTTTCAAGGTACCTCGATCAGATTAATTGGATTCTGAAGAACATGACAGAAACCCCTTGGTAAAACCAATGTTTGAAAGTTTAAAAGTTGAGACATTCTTATAGGGCTGGTCAGAAAAGTGGCCACTAAAGTATACTCTGCAGAGATCACACAATTGTTCAGGTTGGAAAAGACCCTTGGGATCATCTAGTCCAACCATCAGCCGGACTCTACAAAGTTCTCCCCTACCCCATATCCCCCCACATCTCATCTAAACAACCCTTAAACACTTCCAGGGATGGTGACTCCACCACCTCCCTGGGCAGCTTATTCCACCGTCTGACCACTCTTTCTGTGAAAATTTTTTTCCTAATGTTCAGTCTGAACCTCCCCTGTTGCAGTTTAAAGCCATTCCCTCTTGTTCTATCACTAATTACCTGTGAGAAGAGACCAACACCAACCTCTCTACAATGTCCTTTCAGGTAGCTGTAGAGAGTGATGAGGTCTCCCCTCAGCCTTCTCTTCCTCAAACTAAACAGTCCCAGCTCCTTCAATCGCTCCTCATAGGATTTATTCTCCAGGCCCTTCACCAGCTTCGTTGCCCTCCTCTGCACTCGCTCCAGCACCTCGATACCTCTCTCGTACTGAGGTGCCCAAAACTGGACACAATACTCCAGGTGTGGCCTCACCAGTGCAGATACAGGGGGACTATCACCTCCCTACTTCTGCTGGTCATACTATTTCTGACACAAGCCAGGATGCCGTTGGCTTTCTTGGCCACCTGGGCACACTGCCGGCTCATGTTCAGCGGCTTGTCAGTTAGAACCCCCAGATCCTTCTCTTCCAGACAGCTCTCCAGCCACTCCTCCCCCAGCCTGTAGCGATGCATGGGGTGGTTGTGTCCCAAGTGCAGGACCTGGCACTTGGCCTTGTTGAAGCTCATCCCGTTAACGTTGGCCAACGATCCAACCTATCCAAGTCTCTCTGTAGAGCCTCCCTATCCTCGTGCAGATCGACACTCCCGCTGAACTTGGTGTCATCTGTGAACTTACTGATGATACACTCTATGTCCTTATCAAGATCATCAATAAAGATATTGAAGAGAAATTGTCCCAACACCGAGCCCTGAGGAACACCACTTGTGACCGGCCGCCAGCTGGATTTAGCTCCATTGACCACCACTCTCTGGGACCGTCCATCCAGACAGTGCTTGATCGGGCAGACTGTTTGCTCATCCAGGCCATGGGCAGCCAGTTTTTCTATGAGAATTCTATGGGGAACTGTGTCAAATGTTTTTCAAAAATCCAGATAGAAAATATCCACAGTTTTTCCCTTGTCCAATAGTCAAGATGAAGCATTTCAAAACATTCTGCCTAAATAAAGCTCTTGTTCTGCTTAATAGTATAAGTACGTTTAACATATAAGTTTGTTTAATAATATTACAACTATTTGGTGGTTTTGGCATGTGTTTCAAGACAAATGTTAAAAGCACCACCAAATATACCAGACCAGTACTACTGCAGCTTAATATTTCTGTATGCAAAGCTGAAATTAACTGAGAAGTTGTGACAATTCTAACTCTTTCTTGTAAAACCATTGCAAATTTTTAACATAAATGCCTTTAGAGTTATTGAAATGATGGTTTAAATTAGCTCTGTTTGTGCTGGAGAAATCACAACAGTTTTCAACTATTGAAAGGAAGCCATGATTACGTCCCAGAACAGCTGAGTTATACAGGCTACAATTTCTGTTTACCATACCTATTGCAGTCAGAAGCTCTATTCAGGCAAAGAGGACTTTTTCCATGTGCTTTAGGGTTAAGGAAAACAAAACTCTCCAGATCTTACAAGGAACCACACAAATAAACAAGAGGAAGAGCCAAATCTGTAAGATCTTGAGGATCTTCCTCAAGGTGCACCTCATGCTTCCTTAGATACTTTGTTTCTTGTCTTTGGCTTTCGCTCACAATCCCACTGCCTAATTCATTGCTTGCTGTTGACATTGGTAAGCAAGGTTGTGGGTGACCTTGACACATGTGGCTCTGTGGCAGATGGCACAGGTGAGCACACTCCCTTGCCAATCATTACGTCACCATCATATAGCGCTGATGATCACAGAACTCACAGAAGGTAGGAAATGGGGAACCTGAGAAGCCCTTTCTGTGCCATTATACGTTGAGGAAGAAACCACATCCCTGATAGTTGCTTTTTTCTTTGTTACCACACCTTCATTTGAAAATTTCCAGTAATTAAAACTACAAGTCCCTCCTCACTAACATAGAAGGAAAAGAAAGACTGAAATGTTGCAGCTCTTCTGTGGCAGGCGCATGGTGCCTTGTATAATGAACATTGAGGTAAAACATGGGTTTTTTAGTCTCTAAGAAAAAAAAAAAAACAAAACCCAACAACAAATAAAACCACACACCCCCAAACAACCCAAAAAACAACTGTAAACTGTACTTCCTTCTCTCCTCTCAGCCGCCATTCTGTTTTCATTTAAGTGTATTGTGCTTTCAAAGCTACTATCAGTAGCCTGGGCTCTCTTTCCCTGCACTTTCAAGCTTTGCCTGAAAAACTGGATATTGGTCCACTTATCTTTGAACATAGAACAGAGGATGCCAAGTTACTAAGACACCTTTGAAAAATTTACTCTTGCCACATTTTCTGTAAACTTCCTACCATTATACATTATTTACCTTTATCTGCAAGAATCAAGGCTCCCTCCCGGCTCCCACTTTCTATCCAGAGCTGCACTCAGCACAAAATTTATGGATTTTCCTCTCATTTTCACTTTGATTCTTCTTTATAGAAATAATTGATAACAATTTACAGGGGAAATTAAATTGCAGGAACTGAAAACTGAGTGTGGAAACCTGAAAAGTGTAAGACTCCAAACCTTTTTCCTTTTTTTCTTTTTGAAAAAAAAAAACCAAAACCAAACAACTTTTCTTTCCCCTCATGACATAGTATCATGGAAAAGACATAAAATAAATAGTAAGGAATTTACCAAGACTTAAATAGGCTTCCTAAAACCATCTCAAGTTAATACAATTTTTAAAAAAAATCACAGGCATATATTTATAAACACTTTATATCACTCCAATATTCTATTTTCCTTTCATAGTGTTAGTCACAGCTAAATAGTGCATTACATAATTACATGGTTTGGGCAAAAATGAATTTGACATAATCACCAGTGCATATATTAACATTCTAATTTTACAGTTTTGTTTAGGGTATATACAGTATTACAGTTATAAATTAATTATGCAATGGTTCATCCTTTGTGTGTTAACTACCTTCACAAGTAATCAGCCAAGGAAACAGAAAAAACATGCAAAAAATTAATTTCACGCACTATTCTTTGATCTCTTTAATATGTTGCACATTCATTAACTCTTGATTATATTTTCATGATTATATTCTGTGTGTAACTAAAAACAAATCCAGCTTCCTTTAGGCAAACATTTGCAATCTAAGAAAGTCAATGTCTATAAACATAATCGATTTTATGCATGAAATTCTAACACACACCCTCCCCTAAAAAAGAAAAAATCTACAATCTAAATCCCCTAAAGTAACAAAAATTTCGGCCTGTTTCATTGTAAACTGTTATTCCATTTTAATGGAGAACAGAAAATAATTGAGTGCTTCCACCAGATAGCACAATGGCTGAAAGCTCTTCTCATACCTTGGGCAGATTGGACCAGCTTCTTCAAAGAAAGTAGTACTGGGTGAAGTTGCCCCTGTATCTCTATGAAACTGCTCAATTTAGATTTGTGTAGATTTTTATTATTATTTTAGAAAATGTAAGCATTTTCCAGATATAAAGCAATGCGTGAGGGTTTTTTCTATTAGTTTTTTATTTTGGAGATGTTTGCTTCAACAATAATTCATCTGCATGTTGGTTTTGCAACTGAAATAAGTACTCCTTTATATTAGAATTCTCAAGATAACAGGAGAAACAGCATATCATAATATTGTCATAAGTATATATGCAAATTCAATTAAGAATATTCTTAAGGGATATCTGAAAATATCTCACGTGAGGACAGAAACTGTCAAATTATTCAAGACTACATTAAGCATCTGGAGTTCTACAAAAAATATTTTCCATGGTTAAGATTTTAACTACTTACATTTCTTCAGCTTCTTTGTAACCACTTGCTAATTTCCTTGCAAGTGTTGTATGTTTTTCACACGTCTTCACTCATACAGTGTTTTGGGAGATATTTGCAAAATTTCAGGGCTTTCAGATGAAAAAATTATATGAACAACATATTAAACAACAGATTTTGCAGACACAAAGTTTAGCTATTAGAGAAGTTTCTTCTTACATACATATTTATTTTCAATAGTTGTGCTCAATGAGAATAACTGCTTTGAGAAGATTAATTTATTAAAACGAACAGTGGACCTTGCAAGAATTTACCCCCTTTAAAGCAAAAAAACCCCTAGGAAACAACCACACACACAAAAAACTCCCCACCCACCCAGAACTTTTAAACAACTGAATGTCCCAACCATCCAAACTACCATACACACTTGCGTAAACTTTACTCTACTTGAGCAAACGCACTAAAACCAGAGGTATCTTGTGGCATTTTTTTGCACAGAGGATGAAGGTAGAAGAGGGAATCAGCATCTTTAAGGAGTAACCTATTAAGGAGATAAGGGTTTGTCACAAATAGTTTTTTCATATGGCTGTTACTGTTAGAAACAAATTCGAGGTCAGTGTTTTCATGCAACAAGTTAATGTTCAACAAACAAAGGACCAAAGGAAAGTCTGTGATTCTTGTATGCCTTGTACTGCCAGAGTCAAAAACTGAACTTTGTGGCATCTGGACTGTGATCTTGCAGAGATTTTCGCATTCACATTACACATAACTGTACTGCAGCCACCTTCCAGAAGGAAGATAGAAAACAGCACACCTGCTAACATGCTGCTAACAGGTCTAGCCTGTAGTGTGACTAATAGGACTGACAGTAAAATCCTAATTTACTTAATAACTTGAATGAACATTCCACTAATGTATTCTGTCAAAACTATATTTCATATATGATTGACAATTATTAGCCATTATCTACCCCAAGAATTATTTTAGATAAATATAAGGATTCTGAAGTTAATTGGACAAAATGTAGATCCTGTAATCCATACTATTCACCTCATTAGCGTTAATCCTTTCCCCAATCCTCTGATTTAATTGCAAATGTTTGGTTCAGTAAAGCTAATATCCTTTTTGTCATTGTTGTTCAGTTAAAATCAACACAACTCTGTGAAAGATATAGATTACCAATAAAGGTTTATCCTTTTATAATTACTTTAAAGCTCATAGCAGGCAAACAAAAGTCATTATTATGCAGGCTAAACAAAGTGACAAAGGATTTTCTGATGCTGAATATTCAACAAATCAATGCAGGTAAATTGTCTTCATAAACACACTACAAGAGTTTATAATTTTAAGGCATTTTGGAGCAGCATTTAGAAGTTTCCACTGTTCAGAATATTGCTCAAGTGCAAATGTGAACAGCTTTGAAAATCTTACAGCTAAATATATTTTTCCAACTTTTTCAAAACCCACAGTTCTCAAAGAAACGAAGTCAAAATTAAAATTTTAATTTCTGAACCTGTGACATCTTTTGAATTTCTATTTATGATCTTAATAAACCTTGTAATGGTTTTACAGATAAAGTATTTAATACTTCACTTCTTAATCTGATTTGTGATACTCTGAACATGTAAAATCACAGAATTAACTCAACTGGTCACCTAATCCATTACAAAAGCTGTTCCCATTAGATGAACTCTACTGGGAATAAGAGATTGCTCTAGTAGTAAAATTAATCACCCGCAGATAATTTTCTTGAAAGTGTTATAGCTCTAACCACATATTCTATTAAGTCCTGAAACAAATACAAAGCAAAAAATATTATATATTATTATATTTATATTCTGTTTATTTATTATATGGTCCCATGTACTGCCAGCATGAAATGAAAGGTACATTAATACATGGGAGATAATGAAATGGAAAACCACTGCTCAAGGATGTTTACAATGAAAAGCAAATAATATTATGGATACCAATTTTCTCTTAGGCTACTGATATTTTCCTGACGGTAGCTATTTCTGTGACAAAGATTATTTATTTTTTTTTTTTAAGAGTTTCCTGGGAATACTATGGATTGAATATTGCACAAAACCCTCAGAACCTTATTTTGAAAATCTGAAGATACTATTGTACTCTCAGAAAGTAGCACAACTTGCACTGAGGTCAGAACATACTTCTTGGCCAAGAAGCTGCTTGTTTTCCAAATTCTATCAAGGAAATAGCAACAAGGTAGCAACAATACTTAAAACTAGGTATTAATCTTAGTGATATGATTTGTTAATCTCATTTTATATGATACTGTAAAGTGCACAAAGTGTGCTTGGCTCAGTAAGACATGCTGGAAAATACTGTTATACCAATTCATTTAGCCTATCCTCAAAATTCCACACAGGCAGAAAACTTAATTTTCAGGATCATATGCTACCTCAGTTCTCTGTTTACTCTTCTCAAGATAAATACCAGCATAGCTGAAGATGTGAGAATTTACTCTCATACCTCATGTTATAAAAACCCATGCTACTACGGGAGGGGGAGAGAGAAATGAAATCAAAAGTGTTCTGTGAAACAAAAATCAGAGGAGCCATTGCTAAAAAATATACCACTGTTATCTGAAATATATGGTCAAAGAGCATTGCAGAAAAACCAAAAACTGGACATACTACTCTATTCAGATATGAAGTAAATATCTGAAAAGAGACACAGCTTGGATTGCACTTTAATAAACTGCTGGTGGTATAGTATTTCTTGGTCCATTCGAGGCCATTTACATTGCTTCCCACAGGTGATGCGACTTGAGCAGACAGAAGACCAGGAAAACTGAAATCATATAGCATTTTGCCTGTAGGAAGTTAAAGATACGTTAGACCTGTGTTGGTATTTGAACTCCAGAAGCAAACCTCAAGTGCGAAGTGATGGTTTTAGAGTGATTACTCTGAGCATGTACTATCCTAAAGGTTTTATTCAGACATGACTCCTACACTAACTCCAAAGGACATGTTTACCAAGTGAGGACACAGGTTCTGATTCTACTCAGTCGAGGAACTTCACATGTATGAGCAATGTAATGAATGCGAAGAGACTGTTCACACACAGACAGTGGCTCAGGCACTCTGTGACATTACAACAGTTGCTCACAATCATGAAAGCCACCACAGAAAGTATTTTGAGGCTTTATGAGATAAAGTTTTGTTTTGCCAGCTTAGTAAATGTCACATCAAGCACAGATTTTGCTGTAGAGAGCTAAACAAAGGAACTAACAAAATACAGCCAGCATACTTGGGCTGACACTGCAGTTCCAGAGGAGCTACAGAAGGCACTAGTAAAATGAAATATGCAGCTGAGTCATTATTTTCATCTGTATATCAATAAAGACAATCCTCTTGCAACTTATAGTGAGACAAGTATGTTCTGAAGCATCTGAGTTCCAGATCTAATGTAAAATCTAGGTATTTTTCTTTGATTTATTGAAATGCATTTGCTCATATTCAGTTGAATATTCTTGATAAATAAAGGGGTTTCTACTTAATCACTGTTGAAACATAATTGAACTTAGCAGAGCACATTCACAGCACAGAAAAGTTAAGCAACATTCAACTAGATAAAAGTTAAGCAACGTTTCCACTAGATACATGAAAAAAATATCTTGAGAGTTAACAGCAAACAAACTTCAATGTTACTATCAGAATGGTACTTTGATAATGTATGTATATTGGAAATTATGCAGTCTTATGAGAACAGCTATTCCATTTTGAAAATCATTAATGCTTAAATCACCCCAGCTTAAACGTTATCCAGAAAGCTATGCCCTGAATGTTCTTGCTGAACAAAAGGGACAGAGGGCTAAACTATACTAAACTATACACAAAATCTCTTCTGTCTTAGCCACACACAAAAGACTGCCCCAAACTACTTCTGCATCTACTGTAACAGTTTCTACTGATTCAAGTACTCTGTGTACAGCTCGACCTATTTCACAGCAGGAACTGCCTAGCACCAGATTCTCCACCCACAATATTAATCAACACATTGAAACATAAGCATTGGTCTAGACACTGCAGAAGCTGCCTGTGGGAATCTTCAGGACAGTCCAAAAGTCCCACCTGGAGACTGCTTGCAACAATTAGTCAAATACCTAGTTGTGAGGATGGCTGGGCTGGGTCACTCACCTTGTCTCAGGTCAGTCCATTACCTCCTTCTGTGCACAGCTGGGGGGGTTCCTGCACTGCCCAGGGAGTTAATGACACTGGGTATGCACACAGCCACAATCCTGACCACCAGCTACATCACAATTATAAGACCAGTTTGAGTTTCATACTTCTTAAATTCTATAGCTCTTCGCATATGTCATCGTCTGCTCCTCTATATAAAAATTTTTTTCAGCTCATCAGAAAATTTCTCACCTGCAGTCTTCAGAGTTGCACAATGCAGAAAAGCTCTCTTTGCACGCTGCCTTGTGATACGACGCCAACTGCTTGCCAAGGAGGCCTTTCTACAAAAGCCCCAGTGACATGAATTGTCTCCCAAAAGGGTTTTTGGTGGCTTTTTTGTTTTGTTTTTTAGCAGTATTTGTTAAATGCAGGAACAGCCTTATTTCAGAGTTCTGGTAACAGATGCAGAGGGAAATTCTTTTGACAAAACATGGCAACCATGTCTCAAAGACACTTAAGTGAATGTGGTGTGACAGATAGTATATGACACTAACCACACAATCTCAAGGACACCCTCTCTATATATTCTTTTAAAATGTTACTTATCCCCCATATCCTTGAGACACCATAGCGTTTCTCACCCATAAATTTGGACTGTACAGAGATTGTGTGTTCACTGGAGAAAGTCTACAGTTTAGATTGGTCACATTGGCTGTGCTTCTTTTAAGAAGACTTTTCATTATGTTTTAAGTGACAGATGATAGCAAAGATCTTATTAATTAAAATAAGAAATAGCTTTCTGTGTATGTTACCATATCTAATCATGGCTGATAAAACTCACATCTTGATTTTCCATCAGTTTGATTGAGAATACAACAGAAATTATGAGGTACTGAGCTTTTAGGCACCACACTGACTCTCCTACTTAATAAGTCTCAAGGGATTTAGTGCACTCCAGCAAAGGTCAAACTGGCTTGCACTGTGTGGAAGTACAATGAAATCCACTCTTCAGGTCATATAATAAGATCTTTCATAAATATTTTTCCTGAGCCGATCAGAAAAATTTTTTTTTTTTTTCCACATAAGGAATCTAACAGAAAAATCTCCCTTTTAAATACTTTGACTGAAAATAAACCCTACTGGGAAAGACAAAAATATTTTGTTTAAAAAAAAAAAAACAAAACCACAAAAACCAACATTTCAGAGCAATTATTTCATTCTTTGAATGAAATCTGCATGTTAATGCATTTAGCATTTGACTACAGTGTATCACACAACACCCTCCACTTTTAAATCCAACATGTATTTTGTGTGCTACGTGCTGTTCTCTGCACTCAAAGAAACAACCAGACAGCCCTGATGACAACTGGCATTGCAGACATCACTGGCTCAGAGGAAGCTGTCTGATAACCTGAACAACTGAATTACAATATTTCTTATTCCCCTTTAAAGATGACCTAGTCAGCTGGAAATAAATTCTCAACGAGCAGTGTTCAAGTAGAACAGGTTGGACTTTTCCGGTCACTGATCATAATAAAAAGGATACCAGTCACACAACCACCTTGCATGTATCTTCCAACACTTAACAAAACACACTGGATACAACTCTGCTCCACATGATCAGCGGTATGCAATTTCAGTGTGCTGGAGCTAACATTTCATTCACATGATAGATCCGTGCCCAGCCACTCCTTGGGGCAGTTACACAGTCTTCTGAAAAATTCCGGCAGCCTATGACTTGTGCTCCAGGCTAAGTTGTAGGTGAATCTCAAACACTAGATTGCACTGATGGGACACTGAACACACAGCAGTACATCGAAAAATCCTCCAATACATGATGAAATTTGTTATTTTTTAGATAGTTCTTCCCCAGTTTGTTGTTCTTTAGATGTGTTGTTCATTTGACACTGAACCACCTGCTTCTCAAGGGTGTCATAGTTGCTTCTTGTTACTTTGCAAGTTGAACCTGACATTTTGTTTTGCCTTACATCTCAATTTCATTGTCACTCAGACCTTTAGAAATGGTTAATATAATACTGTAAAATATTCTCAGAGTGATATTTAAATACTATGTGCTTCATCCAGATCACTCTCATAGCTCCCTTGAAACTCCTTGTCAATATGGATTAACTGTCATATTTTGTTTCCTATTAATCAGCTCCTATTTTTCAATATCATTCTGTAATATAACATTGTTGGTTCTGCCTTACTATAACAGGATTTAATTTTTAAAAGTGTCTTAAAAAAAAAATCAGTCTGCCTTCATTCTGCACTTCTTTCTTTTATTAATGCAGAATTGATGTTGCAGTGTCTATAGAATTTATACACAACTATTTCAGTTCGGTTTTCTTGTTTGTCAGTTACTTAAGGTCAAACAAAGGGTTTACTGAAGATGTTCCGTATTAACAAAATTAACAGAATCAGAGCAAATAATATAAGAAACAAGGAAAATCAATACATTATCTTGAAGTTACAAATCAAGTTTCTACATGTGATTTGCTTGAAAGCTGTAGACGTTTCAATTACAAAGGGTAACAGAAAAAAGTTTCAGTAGTCAAAGCTCATGTGTCTTAATGTAGCACATTAGCCAGTGTTTTCATTTTGCTTTATTGTAAACAACAACACAACTACAAAACACTTTTAGGTAGAAAACTTGTAAATTTCTAATAAGTAATAGAGGAACTTGTTGCTATCAGTGGTAAATCTAATGCTTTTAAGTTGGTGGGGATCTCAACACCTTATTGAGCTTATCCATTATCAATAGTATTGATACTACTAGATTTAGTTGTGCAGGAAAACAAAAATTTCCCATTAACTTGCAAGAGATTTTGTAACTTCCTGCTACAGGTCTCATTTCATGCTATGTCTGAATTGCCAAATGCTCATCTCCACAACCTTCACATTAAGCAGCAAAATAGCTGCCAAAGGCTCCTGCTCATGTAAATAAAAGCGTAAGAACTGTAACAATTTTTCTCACTATAAAAAAACGGGGCAGGGAGTGAAGCACACAGTTACACAATCAATCGTTACAGCTCATCTCAGGAATAAAATCACAACACTAAATATTTCTTACATGCTGTCTTTTGCATTCTGCCTGGACTGCTGTATGGTCATTCCCTGCAAGCTCAGGGACATCCATAAAAATCGCTATGGAGGTCTACTGTGCAGATAAATTATATTTCTTGTTCCAGTACATTTCACTGCTGGGCTTGGTGCTAGCACATGCATCATCCATGCTTAGCCCAAGATGAAAATTACACTCTGGATTTTACAAGGGATTATAAAGCACTGGAGGAGATAGACATCACTGTCCCCAAGTTAAGAGCCACCCCTGGAAGACATCAAAGGGAAAGAAAAAAAATAAATAATCAGAAGCACATTCATAAGCATAGATTATCACATACAAGTTGTTTATCTGCAGGTAACAATCTGCAACAAACATTTAGGAATACACTGATTATTAGTATTACAATTATTTGCACAGAAGGTCTTTTAAAAAGTCAGGACTGAAGGATAGAACAGGAGTATCATCAGTATGAAACTTTGGAAATTGTAGACATGAATAGTAACAGAGCTGTTTGTTTCCCTCTTTAACCTTGTTTAGAACTTATTTCTATCAGTTTTCATGGTGAATATAACACTGAATGTAAAATCACCTTTCCTGATAAATATTTATTACATTTAATATGTTTAAGAAAAGTTAGAACAATGGTATCTACAGTTCATACTCAGGCCGACCCTTAAAAAGTCCTACATTGTGCATCAGTGCTCACTCCCACATTTCCTCCAAAAATTAACCTGAGCAAAAAGAAAAAAAAATAAACAAATGTATTTTGTAAACTATCTTAGTGGGTGTTTTGTTGCCGCACACTATAAAGATTATGTACTCTCATTACTTTCATCTCAATGACAGTATATTATGCTCAGAAATACAGTACTACGGCATTAGCACAGTAAGGCGTTGCAGAGCAGTTGGAAAAACCTCTACACAAAACAGAAAATGTGATTTGGCCTTTTTTTTTTTTCCTAGAAAGATATGACCACAATATAGGCTTCCAGACTGCTTTAAATACTTGTCAGACAAGTCAGAGACTTTCTTTCCTAAAAGGAAGTTGAATACTTGAGTTAATTTGCTAATACGATGGATATAATGCACAGAACCCCAAATCTTATTTATTCACTCCCCAAATTTATATGCAATTTTTAAATCAAAATAGACACTTTAAACATCATAAAATGGAAGAGAGAAGAAAAAAACCTGTGCACCTGTCATTTACTGTTCACACTGAAGCCTGCAAAATTGTTTCCTTAGGATTCAAATTCTTACGGCAAATAACTGTACTGTCATTTCTAGTACCATAGTACATAATACTGAATACATTGCAAAGCAGACAGTACTTGATCATATACTCAAGCAAAAACACCTTACATGAAAAGAAAACACAAGAAGGCACTGATTTCTCAAGCCACCAGCATTTTTCAGTAGTGCTCCTACTGTGTACAATTTTTACCTTCTCAGAAACACGGTATAAACGAAAGGATTTTTCTCACACATTTTGCTTGTGCTTTGGCATCCCAAATCTAAAGAAATTTTAAACATGCTGTTGAAGGCTTTTCATGAGAAGAATACGTCTGATAAGATACCTGGCAGTACTTTATGTTCACTGCTACTAAAAAGGAGATGTCTGACATGTTGAATATGGAAGACCAAAAAAAAGGCAGCTGGGAAAGCAGCAGTTTTACAGGGCTATAGAGTGCTTCCTCTAATATGTTATTAGATATTTTAATCTATGCAAATGTGCTTTTAAATACCTTCTTTAGCATTTATAGACCAGATTAAGAGCTATACACAAGTATGTCCAACTGGTTCAGCCACTTGCACCTCTTTTTCATTTGGAACAGATAATCTGTGGAAGATGATTTCTAGATTTTAAATCATGCAAGATTCAGCCAATGTCACCTGGATCAGGAACAAAAGGACAGACAGGCTACCAAGAAACAAGTCTCAAGCTGGTTTAAGCTACAACAGCTTTGGGGAGGGGTGGAAGGACATCAGGATTTTGGTACTTGAGCCAACAAGGTCTCTTGATAATTCAAGGGATTTTTTAGACTCTCCTAGGTAAACAGATTTTTTTAATCAAGCACAGGATATGCTTTATCTCTAGGTAGATATAATACAGTTATAACTGAAAATTTTAGCTAGCTATTCCATTTGGTCATTTTAACCTTTCCTCTTTATCAGACTCAATGCCAAAAGTATATCATTACTTGCTAAATGAGCTTGTGAAATACAGATACACACTATCAGATTAAAAAAAAAAATCCCAAAACATAAATAATCCTAATACAAAACATTTAGAGCCAGATTGCCGATACTCATCTTAATTCACATGTACTCTCTTTATCTGTACTGTTTGACACAGTTTAACCAGTCTACAGAATTCCATTCTAATATTATGTCAGCACTTCTCAATTACTAAGTGGCCACTAATGTGAGCGTTGACTGAAACACATTCAGACTGAAAGCTTATAAAAACAGTGGCAGAGTAACAGTTCAGATGACTGTTCCACAGAGCAACACAGAACAATCTGCATGGCTGACCCAAAGCAGCTGCTTTGAGAATGACATAAAATTTCTTCTTTATTGGATGAATTCTTGGCCTATACAATATGAAGTCTACAGCATAGACTGGCTATCTAACTGTTGCTGAAACAATGCCGAAACACATTTATTACCATGGACAACACTAGGACACCCAGCCTGAACAGTTAACCATCTTAAGTCTGAGAATCCAAGCAATATATTTAGGATGGCTGCAACGTACAAAAAATGTTCAGCATTTGTGGACATCTTTCTTGATCTTATCATAAGAACTTTGGGTATTTAGTATTCACTTCAGATTCATGGCCTCCAGAAGCATGCAATTACAAGAGGTATCTTCCCTTAGATGAAATAAGCTTTAAAATATGATCCAGTTTTCATAGAGACTTTGAAACCAGAAGACAAAGGAAACTGAAAAACAAACTCTCCAAACTGGCAGTATTAGCAGCATTCATGTGTGCCAGTTTGCACAGGCACTAATAGGGGGGGCTGGGAGAAGATTTCCGTTTTAGTTAGCACCCGTCTTGATAGCTGTCCATTTGTGAAACTGTGATTTATTTTCAATTATTTCAGTGAACAAGTTTTCATAAAGTGTGTTGATCCTTTAGGATATTTAATTAATAATAAGAAAAGTTACAAGCAATCAAATAGATAAATACATTTCTTCAACAATTTATCACTTGGATTAATGCTCACCTTCTCTGAAATATTTGCACGACTCTAGAGGCTTCATCTTTTACTCAAAACCTGCACCAAGATGCACCTTTTCTGAAATCTGATATTTTAACTTCAGCTTCAAATATTTCATCTTTCCCAGAATAAATTCACAAAGAGAGCAAAACAGTGAAGAAATCAGCAGTGGAACTGCTGGGAACGCTGCAACTGAAACACTCCAATTCTCAAATTGATTTGTAAACAACCGTAACACCAAACAGATATTAATTTATTGGTGCATTGTAAACTTCTGACTAATTTATCAGCCCAAGCACTGTGCTGTGCAGAAAGCACTTGGAACAAAAGAGTCAGAGAGAGGTCACTGCCCGAGCTGAAGCTCATGCCACTGCACAGTCAGAGGCTCAGTACAACCAGCAGCTCTAACCAACATCCATCAGACACTCTGAAAAGCATTCCCCAGGTCTGTCTTGCCCAGCCAAATGTGACAAAAAACAGGCATTAATACAGATTTGAAAAGCTTTATAAGCAATCTATTAGTTCAACTAATTCATAATATTTGATTAGATTGTAAATTGCTTTCTGCTGCATCTGCAGACTTGAATCATCACCATTAACTGTTTTCAGGCAGAAGCAAATCCACTCATTCAATTCTGTGTTGGCACCTTTGTTGGGAGCACTTACAAGCACATAAGTACTTTTTGTCAGTTTTGCAGGCGTGGTACTGCTTTAATTCTTTCAGTTTCTGAAAATTATGGTCAAAATATGTCCCTTAGGTACAAGAGATATTTTGCCATTTCAAACCAGATACGAGGGGAGGAGGGCATTGTGATACAGTGCAGAAGAGAGGAAATGGAGACGTCAGTAATCATGTTCTCCCCAGTGCTCTCTCCATCCAGTTGCATTGCTCAAACAGCAGCATCTTGGCAGTACAGGCCAACCAGACTCCTTGCAGCACCCCATCTGAGAGCCTGCAAGGCTTCAGTATAATTTGTTCAGAGTCCTTCAGCTACCAGAATTTGAGTAAACCTTGCAACACAGCCACTGCGATTGGTAGAAGAGTCCACCGTGCTTCTCAGGTTCGCATGCATTCTGCAGTAAGCAGCGAGATCCATGTCCCCTCACTCTCAGACTGGCACACCAAGGTTGGATCTTGTTCTCTTGATTAATATTTCAATTAAGCCACAAAATTCTTAATATGATACTATTAATATATATGCAACAGTCAATTGTCTCAAAAATATTAAATCTATACAGGCATGGGGAAAAAGACAACAGAAATCAGACGGGTTGCTAAAGGAATTTTCCTGAGCTAGAGATGTCAAGACCATCTGCTTCACTTTAACTTAGGCTCTCCTTTGTGCTACACTATTGCAATCAAATTACTTGCTAGATTCTCTTTTCCACAAATCTATCGTAAAGGATACATCTTTGTGATTAGAAAAGCTGCAAACCTAGCATTCTCTTAACCCAGCGAGTCTGTTTCTCAGGACAAATACAAGTGCCCATTTCCCAGCTTCGGGAAAAACTTGCTTCTCTCTTTTGATGAAAAAGGTATTTTCCATGACCCTCAGAGGTTGCATGGCTAAAGGAAACTATTTTTGCTCAATCAAGTAGCACAGCAGGTTCCCACTGTGGAAAAAAGAAAACTAGGGAAGTTCAAATGGCATTTACAGCTGCCCTGAGCAGGCACATAGAGGAGATCTGTAGGAACCTCCATGCTGGCTTTATAACTTACCTCCTCAGAGGTGAAGGGCAAAAGCCAGAAAGGAGGCTGTGTCAGGGTGCCATGCAGAGCATCCTCACCACAGTCCCAGCCTAATGGCATCAGTTCAAATATTTAAGCACAGAAATGTAGAAAGACTAATACAATTTTTCAGCTGATTAATATGATCATGGTTTCTCAAATTCACATCCATGATGTCTTAGAAGTATAGAATATACTTACTTTTTTTTTTTTTTTTTCCTAGCCTGTAGTATTGCTTTATATTCACCTCATTAAGATACAAAGAACACATTATCATTTAGGAACCAAGAGGAAACACCTTTGTCACTCCCAAATCTGTTTCTTTTTTAAAAATCCATAACACTGATGTAGAAAGTTATTCATATTTGTAAACATAATCAAGTTAGTTTTCTTTTTAGAATAGTAGTGTATCTTGACTAGCCTGTAAGATGACAAAAAAAAGAAATGCATACATTTTTTGACCTGGGGCTTAATTTTATATATTTAAGCACAATTTGCTGGCTTACAACACTAGTTGGGCTAGAGCAAATATTGCATTTTAAAACTTTATAGAAGTAATTTATAGTGTAGGGCAGGCACAGACTTGATCTCCTGGCAGCAAAATTTTATGTTTCCATTTCAGCAATACTGCCTAACACAATAATATCGGGCCAGCAAATCTTAAATATAAGTTAAGCTAACATGATCCATTGCCTTATAAAGCAAGAGTACCCTGTGGAGTCATGCTGAATATGCCAAGTGATTTTTCAAAATTTAATCATCCTAAATGTCAGATAAAGGTGCTTTTGCTGTCATTCTTTAAAACCAGGAAAAAAATCTGAGCGTGCCTTCAAGTTATACAGAAAACCGTTCAAAAATAGCTATGTTAAAATATCAATCTGCTGTTTGCTAAATGTAAGGAATGAAATATTGAAGTGTTTTATTGCAAAATAAAGAACTGCATATTTTTTCCAATAAAGATCACCAGTTTTCATATCAATATAGATATTGTTTCCTTCCAAGATCAATTTATCTTTTGATGTTGCCTCTACAGTAGATGTTGTACAATGACAGCAATGACATTCTGATAAAAAATTTTAGTATGCTTCAAATCAAACTTTTTTTGACTTCAACCATTGAGTTGATCAAATAAGCAAGTGGGAATGTTTCATAAGCATGCTCTTTACCAACCCCGCTCATGAAATAGGACTGATATGAAGACTGTTCATTAGAAGGTTGCACAAGGATGTATGATATCAAAGGATCAAGCTCCATGTAGCTGAGTAGAAAGTAGGAATGGAATTATACTGATTAATTTGAATATTCGTAAAATACATCATAACAGATATTTAAAATGCCTTCCCTAAAGGCCAACTAATTTTAAGGGTGGGTGTGTCCAGTGTAGGGATGCGTTTCTCAATTATTTTTTGCAGTTTCACCTTTAGAAAGGCTAGATATCATTATACTAAATTAAGTGAAATAATTAACTAGCATATCATAACCACTGACACTAGAACATCTCAGAAAGAGAAAGGAATGTTATGGCTAGGTAAATTATTATGTTAACAAGTTGTTTAGACTGTGAAGAATAGGCACAGTCTATGAACTGTGGATGGTGACTACAGATTTCAGTCCACCCATTCTCTTTTCTTTTTATACTGTTATCATATATAAAATAATTGTCGACATTTATGGTTTGTACACTACCACATGGATAAAACCTTTCTTTAAAATGTCGTATGTCCTGCAACACATAAGATTTAATTTTAGAAGGATGTCAGGCTTACAATAAACATAGACCTATGATCTTTAAAAATCTGTACCTTACCTGGTAATTTACACCTTCAACTGAAATGCTCATAATGAGATATGGTCAGTACTCCTATAAATAAGGCTGTGATGGAAAACCACAGCAGACATCAAGGTTGCTGTATCCTGTTTAGCACATGCTACCTTGCAATCAGGAGTAGTGGAATGTTAAAAAAAAATGAAAAAAAAATCCCCACAAGATAGATGCCTATGCTTGCTGGAAATAGATGTCCTATCTTCATTTTGTTTACCAGTTAAAAAATTAAACAGATAATTTTTTTTTGTCCATTTGCCAATTTTGTCTTAATTTTGTTCAGGATCTTTGTAATCCACTGATATCAAATAAAGATACCATACTGCCAGGACCACTGTGATGGAGAGCATTTCCTCACCGGTCATTACAATACACTTTTCTTCCTCACACAAATGGTTTTCTGGGTGTGTGATGCAGCCATGCTTTCTACAAATAAGGCTTATCATTTTATCACTGGTTATTGAATTTTTTAAAAATACATTTTATTCTTTGCTCCAAGTAACATAAATGATGCTTATGACAAGGCCTAAAGAAGGGTTAAAAACACGTGAAGATTAACATCTCTTGTCAATGAAATTCAGCCACAAGACAAGAGCCTTCCAGTGAGCAACTAATGAAACCATTGCCATTATTCATCATCTCTATATTCTACAACTCAGAGAAAGACATAAAAGACAGCTCTAGAAACTTGGTGTTATAAACTCTAGACAATCTTTTACTCATCTTTAAGGAAGAGAGACTCAAAGCTGTCAAATGAACAGCAGCAGAAGTAGCCATTTAATCATATTTACTATTTCCGTAACTTCAGCTAAGTAGCACATGATGCCTTTGAAGCATTATACTACTGCAGAATGCTTCAATATTACTTCAATAACTCTAGGCAACGGATCACAGAAACAGCATAGCCTAGCATTAAAAGCTGAAGAGATGTACAGTTTCCACTCTATATATTTTAGATACTTTGTCTATTTAATCAAACTAATAATGTGGTGTCTATAAAATCATAGAATGGTTTTGGCTGGAAGGGAGCTTAAAATTCACTATAGTTCCAGCCCCCCCTGCCATGAGCAGGGACATCTTCTACTAGACCGGGCTGCTCACAGCCCTGTCTAATTTGGCCTTGAACACTCCCAGGGAGGGGGCAGCCACAGCTTCTTTAGGCAACTTGTTCCAGTGTTAACTACATCACACAGCTTGGTGTTGCCAGTGAGCTTGCTGAGGGTGCACTCAGTCCCGCTGTCCATGTTGTGAACAAAGATGTTAAACATCACTGGTCCCAATGAGGGACCAACGTCTGAGGAACACCACTCATCACTGCTCTCCACTGGGACATTGAACCATTGACCGCAACTCTCTGAGTGTGACCATCCAGCCAATTCTTTATCCAATGAGTGGTCCATCCATCAAATCCATGTCTCTCCAATTTAGAGACAAAGATGTCAGGCAGGACAGTGTCAAATGCTTTGCACAAATCCAGGTAGATGATGTCAGTTGCTCTTCCTTTATCCACTAATGCTGTAACTCCCTTGTAGAAGGCCACCAAATTAGTCAGGCATGATTTGCCCTTAGTGAAGTCATGCTGTTGTCACCAATCACCTCCTTATTTTCCATGTGCCCTACCATAGTTTCCAGAAGGATCCTCTCCATGACTACCAGGCACAGAGGTGAGACTCACTGGCCTGTAGTTCCCTGGATCTTCTTTATTTCCCTTTTTTTAAAATGGGGGTTATGTTTCCCCTTTCCCAGTTGCGGGAACTTCATCAGAGTGACACTTCTCAAATATGATGGATAGTGCTTTAGCCACTTCATCCACCAGTTCCCTCAGGACCTGCAGATGCACCTTATCAGGTCCCACAGACTTGTGCACCTTCAAGTTCCTTAGATGGTCTTGACCTCATCTCCTACAGTGGATGATTCTTCCTTCTTCCAGTCCCTTCCTTCTGTGTCTTGGACAGTGTGGCTGGAGCCCTTGCTGATGAAGACTGAGGCAAAAAAGAGAGTACCTCACACCTCTCCATATCCCAAGTGACCAAGTCTCCCTTTTCCTTCCAGAGAGGGGCCACATTTTCCCTAGTCTTCCTTCTATCACCAACGTACCTGTAAAAGTTTTTTTGTTGCCCTTCACATCCCTGGACAGATTTAATTCTGTCCATGCTTTGACCTTCCTAATCTGATCCCTGGCTACTCAAACAGTTTCTCTGTAATCATCGCAGGCTTCCTGTCCTTGCTTTCACCTTCTGTAGGATTCCTTTTTGTGTCTGAGCTTTCCAGAAGCTCCTTGTTCATCCATGCAGGCCTTCTGGTGGTCTTACCCGATTTCCTCTTTGTTGGGATGCATCACTCCTGAGATTGAAGGAGATGATCCTTGAATATCAACCAGCTTTCTTGGGCCCTTCTTCCCTCCAGGGATTTATCCCATGATACTCTGCCAAGCAGATCCCTGAAGAGGCCAAAGTCTGCTCTCCTGAAGTCCATGGTAAGGAGCTTGCTGTGTACTCTCCTTGCTGCCCTAAGAATCATGAACTCCACCATTTCATGGTTACTGCAGCCAAGGCTGCCCTTGAGCTGCACACGCCCTGTCAGCCCCTCCTTCTTGCTGATAAGAAGGTCCAGCATAGCACCTCTCCTCGTTGGCTCCTCTATCACTTGCAGAAGGAAGTTATCATCAACACGTTCCAGGAACCTCATGGATTGCTTTCGCCCTGCTGTGTTGTTGCTCCAACAAATATCAGGGTGGTCTCAGTCCCCCATGAGGACCAGGGCTTGTGAACGTAAGGCTGCTCCCATCTGTCTATAAAAGGCCTCATCTGGTTGGTCTTCCTGGTCAGGTGGCCTGTAGCAGACCCTCACTATAACATCACCTGTCTCTGCCTTCCCTTTCATCCTGACCCATAAGCTCTTGGTCAGCTCCTCATCCATCTCCAGGCAGAGCTCCACGCATGCCAGCTGGTCACTGACAGAGTGTGACCCTCCTCAAGTCTCCCTCCTGTCCTTCCTAAAGAGCTAGTATCCTTCCATTTCAACACTCCAGTCACAGGAGTTGTCTCACCATGTCTCTGTGATGCTAATAAGATCACAGTGCTGCAGGCATGCACATGTCTCTAGCTCCTCTTCTTTATTGCCCATGCTACATGTGTTTGCATAAAGCCACTTAATTTGGGTCCCTGCTGAAGCTGACTTACTGGCTGGAATCCCTTTGTGCTGTTCTTCAGGTGCTCTCCTGCTGACCTGTGACTCCTCTCCAGGCTCTGGGCATCTACTGCTGGCACTGGCATCAAGCTGGTAGGAGTGGGATGGATTGAGGTTCCCCTCCCCTGGCAACTTCAGTTTAAAGTCCTCTTTATCAGCTTGGCAAGACAGTGACTGAAGATGCTCTTCCCCTTCTCTGACAGATGGACCCCATCAGCCCCCAGTAGACCAGGTTTCTCAGTGTGAGTCCCATGGTCTAAGTAGCCAAACCCCTAGCTGTGGCACCGATCCTGTAACTAATTGTAGATTTGCCAGATTTGACTGCTCTTTTCAGATCCCTTCCCTTTGGCCAGTAGGAGTGATGAAAAAACTATCTATGCTCCTGAGTCCCTTACTTTCGCTCCCAGGGCTCTGTAATCCTTGATACTCCTCAGACTGCTCCTGGCTGTATTATTGGTGCCCACATGAAACAGCAGCAGCGGAAAATAGCCAGTGGACTGTACAAGGCTCTTTCTTAAGTGTTATGCTGCATGTATGCTTTAACATGTTAATTCAAACTTTGACTGCTACATTGTACATACTAATTTGTAAGGTGAAATATTCATAACCAGAAATCCCGGAGCCTGGGCAGGACACAGCTGCAGTGCTTGGGCAGTGCTGGTTGCTGGAAGAGCAGCCTAGGGACTGTCAGCACTCAGCACAATTTTGAGTAGCCATACTCCAATCTCCTGCAGAAAGGCTAACAATCCATGAAAGAATGAAATACTATACCAACCTGAATACAGTTCATGCTTGTATTTTATACATTTTTCTTATTTTTCTTTTTCATGTTTTTCAGTAGTACTAGAATATTCCCCAACATGCCTAAAAGCCTTTCCCTTTGGTCAATACCCTGTCTTAAACACATATGCTCTACATTAAGATGCAGAAATAATTTTCTTAATATTATTGGAGTGCTCTCGATGAAAGATAGAATGGTTACTTCTGTATTTTCTTTTGCAAAAATATAGAAAAGTATATAATTGTCATGTTTTAAAAGTCACAGCCTTTTTCATGAATCACTGAGGGAATATAAAAGTCCAGAGGATGAAAAAAATCAAGCAATAGACACAGGCTGTTAATTGTCAGAATAAGCATTTTACTCTGCATGGGAGAGAGAAGAGTTTATGCTTGACTGCACTTTCTACTAAGCCTACAAATTACTTGTCAGTTTATCTTTTCTTAAATTACATTCTTAATTTACTTTATTGCAGTTACACCAGTTCTAATATGGATTTACTTGTCCTAATCACTTGTGTCCATATAGCTTATCATCTCTATCAATTATATTTTTGTTCTGTTTAAATTCCTCTCACATTTTCTTGTTTAAGACAAGAGAAATCAGAAATATAAAACTGATTAAATACATGTGTATTATGCAACCACATCTCAGTCATTTTGACTTCAGATTTCCAATTCACAATTCTAATATTTTGTGTTTCATTCACATTTGGTCAGTTAGTCCATGCTACTCATTCGGGTTTTGTGATCACCAGACTGATCCACAAGTTTTGCATTCTTGGTTATTGTAAGGTAATGCATGTGCTCATAAGGTACCAAGCCTATACTATCACTATTTGTAAGGAAAACACTCCTACCAGCCACAAACAAAAGTGGCTCTCAGCTGACTGGCAAAAGGGTTAAAAGCATTAAAAACATAAGAACAGTCTCACTTTAGATACAAATCATGGCAGGAGTGAGTAAGATCAAACAATTCTACACTGAAATAAATTTTTACCAATATATACTGGATATATAAAGAATAGGAAATACTTCTGAAAAAGTATTTATATTATTAACTTGCCCTGCCAGGTATTAACTGAGTTTTAGCTGGCTTTCACCTTAAGTTTTGCAATAGAAGTCTCTGATCTAAGCAACAGGACACTGAATAAATAATACCAAACAAGACTACAAATGACTGTCAGTCATTTAGACCCAACCAAGTAAAAGGAAAGGTGAGAATATCTAAAGATGGACCACAAAGAATAGGAGAAAAACACTCTAGGAATGCAAGAAATAGAAAACAACTATTAAAAACACTGAAACAATCACATACATTTGTTCTACTTTGAGGGCAGAAAGGCTATAACATATAATTACATTTCAGATTTGTTAAGAAGCACAGCATAAATTAATAGTGATGCTGGAGCCCAATTTTTCCAGAAACTCAAAGCAAGGAAAAAAGTTAATGAAGGACTGGCAAGAACTTGCCCCACATACATGAAAGACAACATATATGTTAAGTACATCCTCTACCTTAAAACATGAAACAAACATGTTTTCAAAAGGCTAGTGAGAGGGTCTTATAAAAAAATACAAAAAATATAAAAATAAGTAAATAAATGGGAGCGACATATAGCAGAAAGAATAAGTCATGACCAATATTTTGATCATCTCTAATGTAAGAAAGATCTAGAACTAAGAAATAGAAAACCTCTAAGGGTTTACAAAAGCAACAAAGATTTGAGATATTGATTATATTAAGAATACAAAGGTTTCCTTAAAGCATGGAATAAAACTTAATTGCTAGAAGTTTCATTTTAGCAAAAAGGACTTATTCATATGACAAGTCAACCACCTTCCTTGACTGATGTAATCCACAGCTCAAAGTGAGGCAGAATCATTACCTCTGGTCATGGTGATTCTCAACTACTTCATCAAGAAACCTCAGATACCCCAGGGCTTTCCCATTTATAAACCATTCAGAATTCTCAGCCAGGTAACCTTCTGGGATTTCTTACTTATAGCTTAATTAGTGGAATGAAGTTTGTGATGCCAGGATGTAGCTTCTTCTGGGACAAATTCCTATAACACTGCAAAAAGTGCTTGAGACAACCAAGTAATGCACTTTGGGGGGGGGGGGGGGGGAATCAATCTTTTTTTAGGTACATATTACTGTTATGGCTGCAAAGGAATAACAGTAATTAAGAGTGGGGTTTTTTCCTTAAAGCCAGATAACAAGTCAAGTCAAACAAACTGCAAGTAATAGAAAATAGAGAGGTTGCAGAGTCTCTCTCCTTGCAGATATTCAAAAACTGTTCTCTCGGTGGTCCTGCTTGAGAAGGAGGGTTGAATAAGATAATCTCCAGAGACCCCTTTCTAGCCTCAACCAACCTGTGATTCTGTGAAAATGTATTATGGAGGACTTTAGATATTATTGCGTATAGTTTTTCAGTTCTTAGTTTTATCAGACGCCGCTTCACTGACACAACATATAACACGAGTAAAATATTTTTTCTTTTTCTTTCATCATGGAATCCTCACACCTCTTTGTGACTAAATTCCTAACTGGTGAATTCAAAAGAAGATAATCTAAGAATTTAGAGCTGCTGAGATTTTATTCCTTCATTTCTTTCTGATTTGAGTTTTGAGTAAATGTAATATAATAGAATCACATTGTTGGTTTGTCTCTACAGTATTGCACTCATCTGCATGGCCCTTTTATCACTGATGCTGCATCATGAATTGCCCCATGAACTTTCCTGAATTTTCTCTATACTCCCCCAAGACAGTTTTCCTCAGTCATTGGACTACAGAGATTTCCAGACCAAGGAGTCTGAACAGCAGGTTCTGAACAGCTATACTCAGCCTACAATCCCTCCACCTAGTACTGGCTCCACAGAAAAAAAAAAAAAAAAAAAAAAAGAAGAGTTCAGGCCTGTATAAATACCTTTGTGTTAATATCTCTTTCAGTGTTGGGTTTTGTTATGTTTTTTTTCCTTATGTTTGTACCATTATGCTTACTGGAACCAAGAGACAGCCTTCCCATTAAAAAGTAACCTTTTCCCAAATATTGAAGTATTTCACCACCATCGTTTTTTAAAAAACGTTTTCATAAAGATTCATGTATTTAATCTAAAAAGAAATAGTTTTTTTCAGTAAGCAATTACTGTAAAAGATACATCATAACATTTTTTGGTTGAAATCAATAAATAAACATTTTTAGTTTTGATTAAGACAGTCTTTTTCCACATCTTTGGCAAATACAACAGGTAACATTCGGCACATTTTGAAGAGCAGCTCAGAAGTCAATAGTCAGAGTCAAGAAAAGACACAAAATTGAAAGTCTTTATATATTAGGCAATCTGTGTGGTTGAAACTCATCTTTTCTGACAGCTTAATGCAAGCATCTCAACCTCCTGTGTTTAAATAATTTTCTGAACAGATTTAACTTGATCTTCCCCCTGCTAACCCCAAAAGTTCTTTTGAAAGTTTTCAGGGGTGGTAAGTAATGGCCTAAAACCATATAAAGAATTTCAAGTTGTTAGAAGCAACTCAAAACTCAAATGAGAACTCCAAGCTAAACATGGCACCTCAGAATAGAATTGTCAGTGAAAAAAATGGTAACAGGGTCCATAATGGTCAAGAAATTAGGTGTAAGCAAGGGTCTGGATAGAGTTTAAATGTTCTCCTTTAGGTATTTTGTATTGAATGTGAGGGACATGTCAGAAAGA
Source organism: Athene noctua (assembly GCF_965140245.1). Lineage (NCBI taxonomy): Eukaryota > Metazoa > Chordata > Aves > Strigiformes > Strigidae > Athene > Athene noctua. Next base: position 23,526,073 of record NC_134041.1, read on the forward strand.
CAGGTTCTCCAAAGTTAATGTAATATTAAGGAATTGCAATGGAGATTTACATTCAGTTTTGCTCTACTAAAGATATGTTTCACTCGCAGAACTGCTGAAATAATGCTTTTGTTTTCATTATTTCAGAAAGATATCTATTTTAGAAAAATTGTAAAAGCATATTCACACTGGATGTTAGTCTAGGATAGACCAAAAATCTATCTTCCCCAAAGACATAATTTTGTCATAATAAAGAACTATTTAGGTATTTCATATGGAATGTCCCATACTTACATGTGTGTTCATAAAATGGAAGATAAGGGATTTTATATTCTATGGATGGAAAGTACTGCAATATTCCTTTTTGGTAATACATTTATTTTCACAGCAACTTGCTCCATAGTTCAGAAAATAATCTGGGTACAGTTTGCAGTATTATCATCTGGCTTGTTAAACAGATGTAATATTAAGCACTGCAGGAGGCTGCCAAATTGGCATTCATTATGAGTAAAACCCATAATGGAAATTAATTCTCTGGAAGTCTATTAATTTGTATTAAATGCTACTGTGTATATATTGCATTATACTATAAAAATGTATGTAACACAGAAGGAGCATATATAACCCCTTCTTCCCTCTCAAATCATCCCTGAGTTGGTAAAAAAAAAAAAAAAAGAGGAAAAAAAGAAAAGAAAGCTGGAGTAGGTGCTGAAGGTGACACACTTTTTGTATCAGCTTTGTGTCCTTCTCTCTAGTTTTGCCATAGCAACTAAGCTAAATCTTCCTCACTTGGCATCATTAGCTTGATGATTTGGCTGTAGAGAAAAGAAATTGTGATTTGAGAGTGTTTTGAAAGCATGTGATTCACCTTCAAATTGAAATTTGTAGTGAGATTCTTAGCTTGGGGTCAGTATAATGATCTCTGGCATGCAGTGGGCATACTCCTTTCAAGCACGAACTACAGGCTGGCCTACCTCCAAACTAGATTTCAGTGCTCTCCTAGGCTCTCTGCACTTTTACAATCAGCAGACTACCTATACAAGAAATAAAGGATTAAGGTTGTCATTCCACCCAGGCTAGCATGCCTGCCGCACATAGAAACAAGCTCCCATACCTGGCTGGGATGATGGTGCTGGAAGCACTGTGGTCCCAGCACAGAAGCAGAGGCCGGATCTTAGGGCTCAGACACTCGTCATGGGGCAGAGAGCAAAGCAAATCTAGAAAGACCTATAACGTGAGCTGTCACAAGCCCACGTTATGCTCTTGCTAGGATCCTTTTTCCCCCTCCAGCAGAGGGTATATTCTGTCAGTGCAGCTGTACGAGCTAGACAAGGTTTTCTCAAGGCAGAGCAACACAAAGCATAAGACTTGGACCACTGAGTACCACTCTGAATTTAGCCTCGGTGGTTAAACTAAATAAAGGCTACTATCTAATTTTACTCATTTTCAGCCCTAGATTGTAACTGAATGCCAGATCAGCTTTGTCTTCACATCTAGTTAAATACCAATACTTTCAATAAATTCTGTCCACAAACAAATATTTAAGCATAATATTCAAACATCTTATACAGATCAAAACAATTTCCCCTGAGAATAGCTGTTCTTTATTCACCCAGAAAAAAATAGCAAGGTTATATTAAAGGCTGATTAAAAATGAACATTATATTAACTGAAATAAACAGAAACCTCATATTTAACTCAAAATAGTTATGATTTCTGAAAACACCAATAACACTAATTGCAGCTTTCAACTATTCAATAAAAGTTATGCTGGTTTTAGAGAGCAGCATCTGAGAGTGGAAAGCTACATACTAAACAATAAGATTATTCCATTTACACAAATAACTTCTGTATCATAGAAATAATGTCATACATCAGTGTGTATAAGCCATAAAAGCAGGATGATGAAGCTGTCCTAATAACAGAAGACAACCTTGTTAGCCACTTACTGTCAATTTTATCTCAAATAGCCCATGTCACATTCTGACTTCTGTCTCTATTTCCATTAATGAATATCACATTCAATACAAGATGGAGCTGCAACTTCTTGCAATGGCAAGAATTGTCTATAAAAATGTCACTTGTTTATATGAAGCATATCATCCATTTTCAAAAGAAAAATTGTGGCAATGTCCGCAATACTTCTTCCAAGATAAAACTTCACTTTTCATTTTCAAATAGAATTTTAATGTCAAATTTAACTTTATAAAAATTAAATGGTTAAAAAGAATTTTCAGTCAAGTATTTCTATTTTTTTTTTTCCCCAAGCAGTTTCACTCAAAGTACCTCTAAAAAAAACTGTTTCCATTGTTACATTTTTCTTAATTTCTTCTTACTTTCCTTTTGTTTCAGCAGTCAAGCAAAAAATCCATTATTTGCCCAGTTCTGCTCTGCTATACTTAATGTTTATATGGTGCTCTCAGAAACTGAATACAGGACAGCATACCAATCACTATTTGCAACACACTGAATAGTTCGCATATTTAAGTCAGTGGGACCTCAGATTGTTCCCTTGGTTCCCCGACCCACAGTTAAGACTGTGCTGTATGGTCAGCATTCCTAGTAGCAATCCTTCTCAAAGGTATAAACTATGTGAGTTAGGATTTTCAATGAAAGTTGTTTGTGTTACTCTCGATATTCAGCCTTTTGGGCAAGTTTTGCCTTATTCTTTGTCCATGAATGTTGAGGTTCTGCAGATAGTGACGAGCACTTATGCCCTATGTTCAAAATAATTTGACTTGTTATTTGATCCACCTGTTATGCCCAGATGTTACTTCTGATGGGCTCATGTTAAATGATTCCAGTAACACTGCTAAGCATTTTTTCCCCCATCTCTATACTTGACTGACTTTTTAGCTTATATATTGCACTAGATTCCTTGGTTTTGCTGGGACCTAGCTTAAACTAAAGACCTATTACTTTATCTTGCATGTTTTCAGAAGACTGCCTCACTACTCCAAGGTTGGACAACGAATCTTCATGTTGTAATCTACTGTCATCAGTTTGTAAACTAGCACTTACCCCATATTTTATAGCAATATAAATAAATATTTTGTTAATTAAATGTCTACAAAGAAAAACATCATTTATATTTGACCATTATTATTCAGAAAAGAGTAACGTAGCAAGATATAATTTAAATCAACAGTATTCCATAACAAGATATTTAATTTTTAAAAAGTCTCCATCATGGTGATAGCAAATGCAGCACCATGAATCCCATGAAAACCTTGGAAAGATTTACTCACATGAATCACGGTTTCACCTTTTTCTGCCTTTTCTTTGTTGTCCTTATTTTCTCTCTGACTTCATCTAATTCCTTAATCTCAGTCTTGAAAATTTTACTTATATAATACAATGATTATTCTTTCTTTTTAGATCTTACTTCAACTCTTCCTCAGCTCAACTTATTTGTTACAGTTCAGATTCAAATATGCATCAAAAAGTTTTAAGTAGGAAACCCATAACTTTCTCAGACCTGAATCCTAGCATCTAATTCAGCCTTTTCTCACAAATATAGTAGCCATTAATCATCACACAAAGCACGTTTTTGCTCTTTATAGGCAAAATGATTCTGTAGCACCATCTAGTGAGATGACACCAACTATCTGTGATTTTCAGTTCCCAATCAATATTAATTCATAACTTCCAGTTTTGGAGAAAGTAACAGGTTTCAAGGTTGTCACTAATTCAAACACCCAGTTTATGATGTGCAGTGATGCAAGGTGTAATGGGAGCCTGTTTTTGCAAGGCCTGTTTTCTGTGCTCAGAATGGAACAGGTTCATTGCCCACTGTGGAGATGGAAGAGTGTCTTGACCATCTCCTTCCCTTCCCCTTGAGGTGTGTGTTTGGAAGATGAAATAGTATCCACTAGTTCTTCAGTAATCCACTGAAGCAGCGGTGCCGTCATCTCACTGGATGCAGCGATGACTGGTGTTGCAGAGGAAGCAGAGGAGAAGCCTCTCAAACGTCTGCACGAAAAGCGGTCACAGTCTTGCCTGGCATGGCCAGTCCAAAAAAGTATGCTCACAAAAGCATTTGGAAGGCTGGTATTGCTTCCTATGTCGCAACACAATCAGAGCTAACTCCGACTAAATTCAATAAAAATTCAGTTTAAGGTTGTTTACTGTTGATTTTACATAAGCAACTTTGTGTAGGTTTGCAATAAAATTTAAAAAAAACAACTACAGGAGTCTTATATTTACATATAGAATGAGTACATAGAGTATTCAATTTCTACCTCCTTGCTGCAGGTTCCTGGCATTATTCATTAAAAGCCACAGATACATTCTGAACTTTCTTCACTACCAAAGAATGTAAAAGTAAATTGAACAAAGGCCTGAAAATTCCATCCTATTAATCTGAACAAGCAAAGGACATGAGAAAAGGGATTTGGTTAATGAGACCCTTCAATTCCAGCAGCTTTCACCTATTAGCAACCTAACATATGAGGTCTATAAGGAAACTGAAAAACAGCAAGTTCTTTAGTGCTTAAGTCTGAAGAAAACTTTCTCCTGAACTCCTGTGGTGATAAGCTTATTACACGAAGGATGAAGTTTGATTATCCTTTTCTTAGCTTGCATAACTACAAAGTTTCATCGGTAGTCTACAAATCCTATTTTAATGGAAGTTTGTTTATTCCAATCACCCTCCAACGAAGCCAGTGAAAAAAGACTTTGGCATGAGCTGATTTTTAATTGCTTACAACAGACACAATAGGGATACACCTGTTTAGAGAAGACATTTAGCAGAAACGGTAAACAACATAAACCACTCCAAACATTTAAACAATTCTAATTACCCAGGAGTGAGTTCCGTGAGAGATCCAGGAAATGAAAACTACTGGAACACACCAGAAGAACCCATAGCACTGTGTCTTTCTCAGGCTGCTTACCAACTAAGAGACACATATCTGTGATGAACAGTGAAACATGTGTCAAGAGAGGTGGGGGAATAGCCATCCTTGGAGACATTCATAACTCAGCTGTCCCTGAGCAACCTGACCTAGCTTCAAACTTGGCCATACCTCAAAGGTGGGGCCTGGGACCTGATGAACTCCAGCCTAACAAAAATGAGTACATACTGGTATTCAGTTTTCTTCTCTTTACCCATCCCAAAACATCAAAGCAGCAATCCAGAGAGATAGAGTAAGAGAAACAAGAAGAGATTATTATGAATGTAGGAATCAAAATATTATCAGAATCTATATTCATCTATTAACTTTTGAAAGCCACATATGACCAGACCAAAGCAGCATCATGCTTAAACAAAATGCTAATGGTGGCCGAAAGCAGGCTGCATACTTTGTACAAGTCAGTAGCTCTCAGAGGAGTGAATTATCCAGTATACAGCTTCAAAGAATCCAGCCCACACATCACCTTTGTATACAGTAATCCTTTCTTTCATCAAAAACTTTCCCTGCTACTGTATTTTCTACAACTTATCACATATGCACCTTTAAATTAGTTAATTTTGTTTAGAAGCTGAGCATGCACATGCACACCAGTCATCAAAAGCACAACGCGATCAATTCATGCTTATATTCATGTCGTGTTTGGATATTTTCTGCGCTGCTTCTCATTTGAGACCACACATGCCTAGTGTTAACCTTTACTTTTTTTTGGATGGGTTTCTGATGTTCTGCTCATTAGTCTATTATCTGGCTGCTTATCAGTCACATTTTCAAGCTCCCTGTACTCCCAATGCCCAGCTACAAACCCCACCAATTTTCAGGCCTTCAGGTACAGAAACAATACAGCCTGCACAGCCCTCTCACCCTATCAGCACTGTATTGATTCATTACTGTTAAGAAAACCCAGTCACTAAAAGGCTTCACAGCATGGTACTTCCTAACTGTATATCAAAGCCTAGACATTACATATCAGTAGGAATATTTTCTAGGAAAACTAATAAAATATTTCTTATTCAAGAAGGAAAGGAGGAGGTGAGTTGATATTTTGGAAGCAGCTGTCTTTCTATAAATTTTCTTCCAGCTGCTTAAGAACAAGCAGCTCCTAGAAGATTTACCCGATATTTAATACTCCTCTTTTCATTTTTAGTATTATATGCTATCCTTCCCATTTCTATGTCACTGTATACCATCATCCTCTGTTACAGCTGTATGTGTACTATCCAAATGTATTAAATGTTTCCAGCACAAAGGATTTGGCTACACTACAGTTCAATAACAGTCTAACATTTTCATGTCTTTGAAATGCTGGTCCATCCATTTACTGGACATATTTGAAAAGAATGAGATAACAGTTGCATTTTTTTGTTCTTTTTATTATAGAGTTTTTAAGTAAATGTAATGTCTAACTACTTTATTAGTGAAGCTAGTCTCTACTAGCACTGTGATGTTGAAAGTGGTCTAGAGAAACATACAAAATTGTAGTTAACTTGACATTAGATAAGTCTTAACCAGTGTAAATAGCCTCAGTGCTATTGTCTCCACCCTCCCTGAAAACAGGGAGCATATATACATGACAGTGAAGGACCATGAAATGTCAGAAACATTGCCAGAGAGAGGGACTCGAAAGTATATGGGAGGTGATTTTTAGTCTTGGGAAACTGAAAAAGTTATTCAGTTTTCAATCTTTGGATGCTGGGAGAGTATGAAGAAAATGGTAGGCAGAAAGCGTCCAGGGTAAAACACTAGATGACATTTCCTGATGCCACTCCTGGAGACAGCACACTGGGGCACAGGCATTTACTGTTCTGACTCAGGAACAAAATTCCTATGTTCTTAAAAATTTATGATTGTATCATGGTAATTATTTCCTGCAAAACAGATAGATGAACCAAATGACTTGTGGAGTGGCATCCATCTTCTTAACTTTTCATTAAATACATGGAAACTATTCAGTTAAAGTTCCAGCCCTTATCGAAGCAAAGCACATCTGTTAGTTCATGTATACAGACTGCAGTTAAATTAACATAGGATTTTATTGAAATTGTGTGGGCACAGTAAATAAAAAATCATAAACTATGTTCCTATGTTTAATGATCTAAAAGTTATTCCAGTGAGGAAAGCAGAAATATAATCTATCGGTCCACTCTAAATAGTGAGATGGTCACATTTTTGTGTAAATTCCTGAAAATAATAGCTGGAAGACTATAAAATGAAATCAGATATGCACTAAAAGTTGGCATTATGTACGGCATAAAAATCTGATGTGAAACTACTGCATTATTTCCTTTGGGAAAATCCCCAAGCTCTCTATGTAAACTCATTTTAGACAGAAGTATGTACATCTTGCTTCATTTTCTAAAAGAAACCCGAATTCTTTCAAAAATTGCATTTTAACAAATCACGCAGTAAGTTGTTTGGAAGTGACCCTGGGTTGCAAGTCATTTATTATGAACTCTGATTTATATTAACTACTAAAGTGAAATTTATGTTTTCCTAGATGGCTCACAATTTTTTAAATGGAAAGAGATGAAGCTTTGAAAGCAAGAAGCTGATAGCTGCTGATAATCTAATCATGTCAAACTTTCCCTATCTATCCCATGCTTTTATTTTAGATGGCTGTTTGCTCTCTATTTTCCTTTTTCTTTCATGAAAAGTAAGAAAAGACTAAGATATCTATTGAAAATTCAATACTTATTTTCAGATTTTAGCTAAGGCTGGAATGAGTAAGCACAGAAGATAAATGTTTTGCCAAGCTCTGTCCTTACTTTCAGATAGCCTAAGTTTTACTAGACTCCACTTCAGGTTATTCATTGTTTCAGAAATATTGTTGAATTGTTAAGTGCTGATATATAAAGGATGAAAACAAAATCTTAAATCAAATTTAGTATGTCCATCAGCACATAAACCTTCTGGCCGAAGTTTTCATAATTACAATTTACAAGCATTTGATTAGGTTTATAAAGCATTCTAAAAGAAAATAAACATTCCTCAACAACACAGTAAGCATTGAGTAGACAAAGAATCAGGTGAGGGCATATCAGAGTTATATATACACTCACTCAGAGACAAGTACAGGTCATCCAATTCATGGTTCTTCATATATATTCATTACTACATGGTTGCTGAAACACTGCTGTGAAGATAAGTCAGCAAGCATCATGTACCTTTGTTAGATTAATTAAAAAATGTTTTATTTACAAGACAACAACAAAAAAAATTCTTTTAAGCTTTGACAGTTGTGCCTTGACCATCCAAAGCAAATGACTCTGCAGCACAGTGGAGAAGGAAGAAGGCTAGTCAGACATGCTTACAGCACATAGTCCTATCACTGCCAGATAAGCACCACCTTGTGTCATTTTTAAGATGCTGGATTCTGTCATTCTGAGCATGCTAAGCAGTTCCTTCCACTAAACCAACGACACAACCAGCACAACACCAAATCATCAATTTAAGTAACAATGCAAAATCTAGATCTTTCTAAAAGACGGGCATTATTTTCGTCATTGTCTTCCAGTATCTCTGGTCACCCTATCAGACACTAACTCAAATTATTTTGTGCTGGGTGAACAGGTTGGCCTTTTAAGCAACTTTTATACTTAATTCTATTAAAAACTAGTGTCTTAAGCTTCCTAAGTGGCTTTAAAAAATTCACATGTACTTTCAACACGTTAATTTTTTGTTATTGCTCTTTGAGTCACCACAAAGAGTATTTGTCTGGATGAGAATACACATATTGTTATCCTACTACATGAGGTATACACTCTGTAAGTTTACAAGAGACTTTCTTATTTGTATAAACATAGAAACAGATAGCAGATTAATTCCTGGAAGTTTTCCAGATGAATACATGCATGATTTTGGGGTCAAAGGATGGAAGGCTTTGCTTTCGTTAGCATACTTGCTGCTGTAACAAACAAGTGCTGACTTGAGACAAATATTTTGGCACCCCTCAGAAGCCCAAACATCAGGTAGTGAGAACCCTTTAGGAAAGTGTCCCTGCCCATTGCCCCTGCTGGAGCAATTTAGGAGCTAAAGTAGTAGTATCAAGATTTTACCTTAGGAAAAGAAGAACTGCTTGGTTCTGTCAAGTGCACAAATCTGCAACAGGAGCAGAAAAGTGCAAGAAACAGCAGTGTATCATCAGCTACTTGATAGCCTTCTCATTCCCTTCTCGGAGGACAGCTGTGTGAAACAACCCCCAGAGCTGGCTGCAAAGCCAGGTGTGGACTGTGGGGCAGTCATCCTCCTTCCCAGCAATCATCCTGCATATCTGCCCAAAACACGGCCTGGCTCACACTGGGAGCTGAACTTAAAGCCCAGCCAGTTCTGAGCAGAGGAAGTTATTCAGTATTACACATCTATTACTAATAACTCACTAAGTGCCAAAATCAAACACAAACAATAACCAAATCTGCGAGAGTGTGATCAGATAACTAGCTTTGAAGTTATTTGAAATGCAACCGACTGTGTCTCGTATTGATAAAACAATTATCACTTTCTTCCAGTAATAACTCATGAGAAAAATCGATCGTTTCAGAAAGTTCAGCATATTTTGCTCAAGAAAGTCCAAAAATAAAAACATGGGTTGACAGAAAAAGGCAGGCTGGTCAGATACCTCACCAGCTGCCAGAGGGAAAATTAACTTCAGGTATGATGCACAAAAAGTGCATGTGTCAAAATCTAAAAATAAGGTGTCATTTCAGCACCATCCCCTTTGAGAGAGTTCTGATGATTATGTCACTAGTGCAGGGCCTAGAGAGAGTTGCTGTGCCCAAGGATAACCCACATGCAACTGTACAATTATCCAAGCCTGCACACGCAAACGACTTGCATGTGACAAGTTCAAGGAGACAGAATGATGTTTACTTGCTGCCCACCTCACCTGCACAGGTAAAGGCTGCTCTACAGGGCCTACACAGTTTGAACCAATCCCAGCAATTCCAGGACACTCCACTCCTATTATATTTTTGTTTATTTACTAACCAAATGCCATGACAACAAAATCTGGTACCTCCTCCTGTTGCTCCGGAGCAACATGATGATTCCATCACTCACAGAATCATCTAGATTGGAAAAGACCTTGAAGATCATTAGTCCAACCATTAACCTAACACTGACTGTTCTCAACTACAGCATCCCTCAGCGCTATGTCAACCCGACTCTTAAACACCTCCAAGGATGGGGACTCCACCACCTCTCTAGGCAGCCCATTCCAACACCTAACAACCCCTTCTGGAAAGAAATACTTCCTAATATCTAGTCTAAATTTTTCCTGGTGCAACTTGAGACCATTATCTCTTGCCCTGTTGCTTTTTATTTGGTTAAAGAGACTCATCCCCATCCCTCTGCATCCTCCTTTCAGGTAGCTGTAGAGGGCGATGAGGTCTCCCCTCAGCCTCCTCTTCTCCAGGCTAAACCCCCCCAGTTGCCTCAGCTGCTCCTCATTCCATCCTATAAAGAAACAGAAGAGAAGCAACTATTTATTCACATTTCCTCAGATATTCTAACATCACTGCTGCTCTTCCCATTAATTATGTCACTGTCAAAATGTTTTAAGCATCCTTACAATGAGGTTTGAACATTACAACCAGGTTCTCCATTAACTATATTATCTTCCTCTTACCCAGTGGAAAAGTGTGAAAATCTGTCCACAAAGAAAACAGCAAAGCATAACTAGTAATAGTGAGACTTCCAATTCCTGATCACTATCTACAGAGTAATTTTGCTTTACATATCAAACTATACTTTTAAAAAAAAAAAATTCAACTATGTAATGATATCTGTGGAACTTATCATCAGGTTCAAGGCAGTGCCTAGCAACAAAATACTCAAGAGTACCATAATCATTACTAGTATTTTGTAGTAATTTCAGAACAGCAAGAATCAAATGGACTTGATGCTTCAAGTGTAGTGTCAAAACACTTCGGCACAGCAGTCAGGGACTTGGTTATATTTAAGTCCCATGCTATACCTTTATTTACATGAAAAGTCTCTATTGCAGATTATCCTATCTTAACTATTTTAATAACATTACACTGACTTCACATGATCAGAAACACCCAAACTACCTCACCATCTATTCAGTATCTGTGCTCTACCAAATTATTCTGCAAACATTTTTTCCCTGATCAGCATCATCTTCCTTTAAAGGAACTCATTGTTAAGACATTAAGTCAGTGAATGTATCCTTGAGTAAGGTTACTGTTCAACACAGTTTCCCAGAGCATTTCACACCCGTCTTTTCTACTCAGAGAAGTTACACCCATAAGTCTGAAGATTTTCGATTCACATCTGGGACTTTCAAGCATGACAGCACTAGAATCTACTGCAGGCTTTCTCTAAATAAGCTTCTGCACATCTGAAAGTGCTGAACATGGTCAGAAAGCAGATAAACCATGCAACAAAGGCACTACAGCATACGATATATCTCAAAAATGTCAGGTTTTGGCTTTTGTTTTTAAAGTAGTAACACTTTATCTTTCTGTTGTGGTTTGAACTCAGCCAGCAGCAAATTGCCACATAGCCAGTTGTTTATTACACACACACATACCCAACTCCAGTGAAATAGGGGAGGGACAAAAGAAGAAAACTGTAGGTTGAATAAAAAAAATTTAGTAATACTAACAAAAACAACAGCAACAATAGTAAGATCAAAAATGGGTAAAATGCAGCAGTGGCTCACCGAGCAGTGACCGGTATGGAGCCTGTCCCCAGCAATGATCTGACTGCACCAGAAAAATCCTGCCATGCCAACCTGGAAACCAAAACCAAAGAATGTGTGTGTGAACACACATCCGCCTATATGCTGAGTGTGACGTCACATGACATGGAATGCTCCAGTGTTCGATCAGGACGTGGCCCTTCCGTTATGCTCACTCTCAGCCCAAGGAAAGTTATCTATCCTGTCCAAAACCAGGACTTTTTATTTCTATTCAGCTAATCTGTAAGAAAATTGTAGTTAGTAACACTACAACTACACTGATTAAATTGATTTCTAAGTTAGGAATGCTAGTTTACAATTTTAATAATAAAGAGATGCTACTCTATGCAAAACAGAAGAGCAAAAATCCTTTAGTAGCACAATTCAATATTTTTACTGAAATATGTAGACTCTGCTGCTGCAATCTAGCGTTACTGCCTGAAGCCCTTCCACCTACATATTTTTCCACATGTGCTTACCATTTCCTCCCTGAGGTAAACCAGCATTAAAAGGTGTAGTACACTGCCTTTCCTAGTGTGAGGCAGGAAGATGCCAAATGGAGAGCTGATAATTTTTTCTTGCTCTACCATGTAACTCTTAGCTGGAGCACAGGCCAGACTTCCAGATTTTTCACAGGCAATGCTTGGTAAAGCTCTGACAGGGCAGGCTCCACTGTCTCCAGTGAAAGAGCTGCCCAGCCCACCTACCCTCTGCCCTCCTTTTCAAAGCAACTTCATTCTGATGCTTTGCTTTCCTTAGTGAAGCTTGAGTCTAAATTCAAAGTTCTGATCAGGACCCCATTCAGCTGAGTTCTTCAGTTTCATTCCAGGATCATTTGACAATGCAGCCCAGTGCCTTGCCAAAAGAAAGCAGGTATAAATTTGAATGAATTGTGTGCTCCATAGTGACCACTAGTGACAAGGAGAAAGCAAAGCGAAATAAACCAAAGACCAACTTTTCCACATTGCTGAAGCAGTGGAATTTTACAAAACAGACAAGTTACATGGACAGAAGCTGTTGTTTACAGATTGCTTTACAAATTCCATATGGCAATGGGTAAATGAGCTATCAGCTCCTGTGACACTGCTGAAGTCAAACCAAATGCCAATCCATAGAACACTGTAGACAGTGTCTCTTATGTTTTGCTCTTGCTCTTTAACTTAATGTTTCTGTCCTAGAGAAAAATTGTTGACCATCAGTAAAATAAAAGGGGGGGAATGCAGTAAATTGTCAAATTAACTAAAAGCAATGTTCTCATGATCAGATATACAATACACTGTTCAGAAATCAGTTTTTGTTATTGTCTAACTTAAGTAACAGATATTACGTTAGAGCTAGGTAAGGTTTTTTTGTGTTAATTGGAAACAAATATCCAGTGTGAAATGTCATTACTCACTTTTTATGCTCAGTTTGCTTACAATTTGGTAAAAGTCTAATTTTTTCCTATTATAAACTTATATACTCTTTAAATCATTTCCCTGCAGAGTCTTGAAACTGAGATACTAATGGATTTGCATTGAATACCTCCTCAAGCCTCCCAAGCCTGTGTTTTTGCAGATTGAGTTCTTCTAAACTTAACTGCTTAATGATTTTAGAATATGTATAAAAAGCTTCACAATAACAACTTCTCCACATAAATATTTTGAATGCTATTTGAAAGAGGGAGGGGTTTGCTTTTCTGTGTTCATAATTACTGCACCACTTGACTTATTTTTCAAGCACCTACTTAACAAGGCCAAATTTAATTGAATTGCTCATTAGAAGACAGCTGAACTGCAAAATACAAGCATTTTTATTATTTCATATCATACTGTTCATTTTCAGATTTCACATCTTGTGAACCATACCTGGTTTTACAAGGTTTTATGCTACAACTGCATGAACACTACAAATTGCTTGTTAGTCTAAATAAAGATTAAGATTTTTCAAGACTGCCTCATGGCAATGCATGGGACTCAGACTTTTGTCAAAGGAAGACCATCAGTCCTCTGAAAAATCAGACAGCTTCAAGGTTTATACTATTACTAAAGGTGAGGTGAAAGGAGAAAATTCTTTGTAAGTACTTCTGTGAATATCTTGTATTTTTAAAACAGATAACTAGCTCAAATTAACTGTTCAGAGTTTGGTCTTTTATATCAACTGCTATACTTCCGTAAGTGTAAATAAGATTAGAACAATAATACCAGTGATAGTCTACCCAAACCTAAGCTCAGAGTGTTCATACCAGCATCTTTCACAGTATTATGTAGTCTTACACATCGTACTGGTAATATAGAGATTACATGTTTTTAAAAATAACTATAGAAGTAAAGGGATCCAAGCAATTTCTTCCCATGTACCATTTGAGGTTATCAGGTATGATGTCATTGGTTTTGTATGAAGCATTCTTCAAACTAATCTTTCTGTCCAGCACCTATTAACTAGCTAATATAGACTTTCCCTCTGGTGCCCCCGCTCTATCAATTTAGTAATTCACACAGATGAAGAAGTATTTAATTGTCCTCCCAGCAGAATGAAGTCTTTTGTTCAACTACTACAGGTAGGAAAATCTGAAGTTTGACCAACCAGGTCCATCAACGTTTAGAGATTCTTTTCCGTTCTGTAGTCTCCAATTAGCTTAAAAAATGACACAACAGTTCACCATGTTATTTATGAACGGGCAATTCTAACATAGCTAGAAGGAGAACGAAAAGAATTTGAGTTTAAGAAGTAACAGTTGGGAGTGGAAGACTACATATGCATATGTACGTATTTATGTGTACACACACTCAAAGATACTACTATAAATCTCTTGGGTAAGGAAATATAAACAGCCCTACAAATTCTAGATTTACATGTGCAACTGCTTCCTAATTATGTGTCTCTCACCTAGAATAGTTGAGGGAGGCAGCTGGAAACCACTGCAATAAACAGGCCTGGAAAGAGCTAAGATCCCATTCAGAAAACTACCGCATTCTACATCTTGCGATTAAGATGCTCTGAGCTTTGAGTCTTTGTTTTCCTTCTCTAAAAAATAAAGAGAACTTTATGAAAGACATTGCTATAGACACTTCTTAAGGAAAAAAAAAATATTTGTTTTTTAATTTTCCCCATTTATTTAAGGGAAATGAAGTGTACTACTTTTCAATGTGGGTTTGGACAGACAACCTTACTGGAAATAAAAAACAACACAGAGTATGTGAGTAACAGAGTCAGTCTCTGACTTCTATCTAAAATATCATATTAATAAGATTATTGCTGTAATCATCTCTATGAAGGTCAGTCTGGAAACCTGCAGAACCCAAACCTCTCCTAGTGGTAGGCAGTTGGCATTATTACTTGACTGTAGACCCTGTGGTGGGTTGACCTTGGCTGGATGCCAGGTGCCCACCAAAGCTGCTCTCACTACCCCTCTTCAGCTGGACAGGACAGAGAGAATATTAAGAATGACTCATGGGTCGAGATAATGACAGTTTAATAAAGCAAAAGCAAAGGTCACGCACAAAAGCAAAGGAAAACAGATTTTATTCTCTACTTCCCATCAGCAGGTGATGTCCAGCTACTTCCCAGAAAGCAGGGCCTCAGTATATGTAGCGGATGCTCCAGAAGGCAAACATAAATAACAAATGCCCCCCTTCCTCCTCCTTTCTCTCAGCTCTTATTGCCAAGCAGATGTCATATGGTATGGAATATCCCTTCGGTCAGTTTGGGTCAGCTGGCTGTGTCCCCTCCCAAGACCTTGCCCACCCCCAGCCTACTGGTGTGTGTCAGGGAGAATGTTGGAGAGACAGCCTTGGTGTTATGTGAGCACTGCTCAACCAGAGCCAAAACACTGTTGTGTTATCAACACCTTTCTAGATACCAATACAAAGCACAGCACTATGAGGACTGCTATGGGGAAGAACTAACTCCATCTCAGCCAGATCCAGTACAGACCAAATTTCAAATCTCAGCAACACACTATTAAGGCAGAAGAGATTGATTGTTGCCTGATACAAGAGTAAAAACCTTGTTAGAAAGTAATATCATTAAGCTAATATTAAATAAGTCCAAAAAAAACCCCCAAAACATCCTTTTGTGACTAAATGATGGAGGATAAATTTTTCTGTGACAGGATCTTTAAAAATAAAAGCAGATTTAAAGAAATCAGATTAACACAACTGCAACACTAACGCATTGCGCTAAAAGTACTGTGGTTTAAAAGGAATGCACACACACACATTGTTGGGTTTTAGCACTTACCGATTAAAAAAACCCCTGAACTGTACTTCATAGCCAACAGCCTGAATTGAAGACCTATCAGTCAAGCTGTGTACTGCAGAATGATGATCAGTAAATTCCTAGACAATGACCTTTCAGAGAGCATGGCACCTCTTATGTAAAAGGAGGGAAACAATTAGGTGGAGAGGGAAAGAAAAAAAAAAAAGGAGGTAGAAAGGAATTAGAATGATCTCTAATCACTCATTATCCAGACCAACTGCTTCTGAAATGAAAACTAATATTTGAGACCCTACTGTTGAGATCTGAAGCACCTATATGGCAGCAAAAGCAAACAAAACACTAAAAGAGAATG
Source organism: Athene noctua (assembly GCF_965140245.1). Classification (NCBI taxonomy): domain Eukaryota; kingdom Metazoa; phylum Chordata; class Aves; order Strigiformes; family Strigidae; genus Athene; species Athene noctua. Next base: position 23,542,217 of record NC_134041.1, read on the forward strand.
AAACCTCAGAGGATACAAGAACTTGCCATTAAGGTTTGTTCTTACTTTCTCAAAAAAGTCAACACCTTAAATAACACAACTCCCCACCATTATCTAAGAAAACTGTCTTAATCACTTTTTCAGTCTTCATATATACTGTTATTAGACTAACTATATTTTCAGTATAGATAAATTTTAAATTTACATTAAATTCTCAGTTACCTCCAATTAAAACATCTAATATTTCTAACAAACTATTCATATATCCTCTTTGCATACATACTTCAGCTATATCAATAACAGAAATTAGACATGCACAGGATTCCCCATTTTCAGTATTAGACTACAAGAACAAGTCTCTTGCACTGGAGCACCATACATACGAGTGTATCACAGCTTTCATGTTTTAATGAAACATCAAGACAGTGTTTTCAACCAGTGAAGCTACTCTAATTTACATAGCTGAGAATATAATCACGTTTCTAGCCCTGTTTCTCACACATTCTATAAAAGGAAAACAAAGAGGTATGCGAAGAGAAACAAAAGTAGACTCCACTTCAAGAAGAAAATAAAAAAACCTAAAAATAGTATGTTTGCAAGAGCCCCTTACAAATACTTATCCAGCTCAGTGCTAGCAGCACACTTCGGAGAGAAATCATTTTTCAGGGCCACTCACAAGGCCAGCTCAGCTATAATGAATTTCAGAACTAAAACTCATTAACGCAGCAGAGATCACAGTCTCTTCTATGAAGATTCTTACAGATCTTGGTCCTGCAATCATTAATCAGGAACAATTCCCTTAAAGGTTTTCTTGAGTAACGATTTAGAGATAATGACTAATTATAGTCCTCTTTAATGTGGATGACAAAAACACATTACTTGGTTGTGATAATGCATGATTTTAGGGTAAGAAACATCTCAGATTATTTTTTAACATTGAAACATGAGTGTCTACTCTAGGTTTATTACCTATGTATCTCCATAGTTAAAGATAAGTGCCTCCAGAGAGAAACTCACTCCATCCTAAAATAGGTCTTTTGTATGGGACGAACTGCCCTGTGGAGCTGCTTGCCCTCTCTACTGACTAGAAAAATAGCCTAGAGTAGTGGCTCAATTTTTCAGTGAGTGAGATGATTCAGATGAAAGTCCCATGTACCAGACTGTTTAGTTTCTTAAAAAACTGACTTTGCAGTTGGCTCTAACAATGGTGACTACTTCCTCCAAACATATTATGAAAGACAGCAAGAACAATTTCTATGTATAGATCATTTTGAGAAAGTTAATTTCAAATATTCAAACATGGCTACTTCTTGTGAAAAGCTCAAAAAAAATCTCAACAAACTCCAATTATGGCAAGGCTGAAAACTACTATGAGGATAATTATTCATGTAGACTTTGTGCTTTAGGAGAAGGAAAAGTGAACAAAATAGGCATGTAATCTTTGTAAAAATTATTCCTTCTGGTTTTAAATCTTAAATATAAACATTTACCTATCACAGTCTCAGAAGAAAGTTGGGGCAATAATTGTTGACAGAGATAAATAAGTAGGAGATAAAAAAATGTGGGATGATAGAAATACTAAACCTTCGCATTTCTGGTGACAGAAAACCATTTCTCTAAATTTTTGAAGAATAAATGAAATGCAGAAATAGATGCTACTGGTACAATGCCTGAATAGTAATAATTGTACCTGGCACTTCCATAGGCTATAGTAACTTTCATCAGAGAACTGCAAAACACTTTGAGTGCATTTCTCTTTCTAGAATGGTAGGATCTTGCAAGGTATTGAGTGCTTCAAGCAACAGAAATTGAGGGTGTATAGCAGAACACAAGAGGTACTTAGCATCTTGGAGAATCAAGTCCTTTAGCCTTATTACAACCTTATAAACAAAACAACATAGTGAAGTAAACACTTTCAAAAGCAAGAACACAGTATAAATGCAGAAACAGACACCTAGCAAGACATTTAAGGGGATGTTTTGAAATGATACAGATCTGACACCGGCTGATATGAGCTTATTTTTCTTGTATCACTACTGTTATCATAACTAAACAAACTGCCTCATCCTGAACTTCTCATTGCAAGAACTCCAGAAATTGGCTATTTGGAACTCTCTGGTGAAGCTCATCTGGTCTAATACAAAGAAATGTCTAAAGCCATTTCAAACATTGCCTTTGAAAAAACCTGATAACTTTGAGACTGGTAGGGCTGTAAACAAGAATGTTTTGTCAATGTGAAACAGCATCTCCATGGTCAGATTCTGCTGCTTATGTAACTGGAGAAGTCAATGTCTAGTTATTTTTATTTATTTATCTTGAAGCGCTGAACCATTAGTTCATGTGACCTAATGATATCTATTTAACTGTATATTTAGAGAATTAACAAGAATCAAAATAATTTTGTCTGTAATTATCTAATACCCCTAGTCTCATACCAATATCACTGCCATAAACAGGTCATGTAACAGTTTATGACTTGTGAGAAATGCAGCCATATCAGGCTATTTTACATCAATGCCTAGAATCCATTAAACCTAAACCAAAAATGAAAGGTATGTGGTAGTAACAGAAAGCCAATCCCCAGGGGAAAGAAATCACAACAGTCCTGGAGCCAAACAAGAAAATTAATTCAAAACAACACAGAAAGAGAGAAACAGAGCAAGGGAAAGAAGTTATCACATGGTATGAACCTTGTATCTGCTCTTAACAATCTTGTATTTGGGTCAGCCCAGTACACCTCCATTAATGTTATGACATCTGTGGCTGTATTCCTTCCCTCCTATTCGTTCCCACTGCCTAGGGACCACATGGTCTTGTCTCTGGTTGCTGGTGTCCTCTTCTGCTCTTTAACTGCCACCTGTCTCTCTCTTCTGTATTTAAAGCATTACATAATAAAACCATATGATGAAGAGGAGTTAAATGCCTGGCTTGGCTCACCTTCACAAAAGCTATTTCTGTTATGGGGCTTTCTCCCTTCCTTCCCAGATCCTGGCAAATTCAAAATGACTTGACATTTTCCATTGTGATTCTGCATAAGCAAATGGTAGTTTCACAACAGGCAACCAGAAAGGAGTGAAATAGTTTTTTAGATAAAGGCATTAGTTATGATGTAGCACCTGTGAAAAACAGAGGCAAATGAGCTGCAGCCGGCAGTGCTACACCACTGGCTAGCACAGCAAGCGCAGGCTAGCACAGGCTTTGAGCCAGGCTGCAGGCCACTGCTCAAAGCCAACCGCTGCTGATGTCCGAGGATGGGGAAACCAAGCAGAATCGGGAACAGATAATGCCACAGTGAGCTGGGCACGGCTCACAGCTTCTCTAAGCCCGGGGAACCCATGGAGCTCCACATTTAGCTTCACAGTTCTAGGGACCCCCAGAGTAGCACAAATACATGTTGAGCACAGAGTACAACTTAGCTCTTTTTCTATTCATTATTTACTCCTTATTTCATCATCTTTGTCACTATTTTTCCTTCTGTTAAATTTAAATAAAAGAGGCATTCTTGTCTCAATAGTGTGGCAGCACTGGCATCCCATTGCATTTTTATAGGGATCAGATGGCAGCAGCGCAAGTGTCCCTACTCTTCCTTGTCTATGTCCTTCCCACACAGAAGGCAGGCATCTGCCTTCTTTCACAGTCAGACCTTAACATCTCTGTTGGAAGAGCCGTCAACAGCTTTTTCCACTTGCAACATGGAGAATTCTCCTCCGTGAAGCAAACTGAAGCCATTAACTCATTTCACACAGGCCAGTGAAACTATCACATACAAATTACTTTTGATCTATGGTAAATCGGGCAGCATTCACTCAAATGACCTAAAGGTTAAAGTTTCTGTATGCTATTATCTCTCCTGAAGTCAAAGCATCCCACCTGTTAGGAGCTAACTCAGTTGTACATAGACCTGAAATACTGAATTGTCAATTCAATACAAACAGTTCAACACTACTTAAGTGTAATTTGCAAATACTTTGTTTGCTAGTCTATCTGTTTCTGAAAACAGAACATTTATATACATGGGGGAAAAAAAAAAAAAATCAGGATACTCTAGCCAAGATTCAAAAACTTTACCCTTTAGCTGGTAAATAAATAAATTAGATTTATTCTGGAAAAAAAAAAAAAAAAAAAAAAAAAAGAGGGTGTCCTTGATATGACCAAAGTGCTACGTATCTGTAGTTGCCTCTTACCTTACAGGAAGCTCGGTACATAGCACACCATGGAGCATCCCTTTAGAAGTTATTCAGCTCCTGAGTTAGAAAAGAGTAGTTTTACTTCAACACTCATACAAACATCAAAGGAAACTCAGTTGAATTAAGTACAGCTCTACCAGGATAAAATTATTATGCAAAACATACAGACTGAATCAACCAGGTATGTCTATGCATAATTTGACTTATAATTCTCAAATATTAAAAGACATTGCTAAAGAAGCTACCCTAACAAAGCTTTTTAAAACCAAGAATGGGTTTTAAAAAGTATCTGGGCAGTGAACTTTTCAAACACGCCAGAAATACTTCACAGCTAGAACTCTGAGAAACATTCATACGGAAACTTGAAGCAAAAGCAAATTTTTTATCCTGTTCAGAGCCTTAAAACATGCTTATCAGTGGAGAATCTGCAAAAAATAAATTTCCTGACTTTTCATTTCACTACAAACTTGAAACTCTTGAACCTTAGTAGGTTGACTAGTTTACAAGACTTTTTTCTGAAAATTCACCTAATGACTATACTTGTATGGATAAATTGAAATTTTAGGATGCTCAGTGCAACATGTGCTTGATTGCACAGACTCTTGAAATGTTACCTCCTCTTGATTTCACACTTCTAGTTAAAATCTTGAAAACATTATCTGATTATCTTTTATTCCAATATCATAATTCAAACGTGAAATTCAGTCAAATAACCCTAACCAAAACACTTTAGTCAGTTTTTCCTAGTTCTTAGCTACAATCTATAGATATCACTCCCAGTAAGTGGTACCTGTAACCTGACTACAATAAAAATCAGTATCTGGGTCTATCAAAGATGAAATGCTTTGTGCAAGTACAGGAGGCCACCCACAGGAGGACATCAGCCTGGTTTCCTCACAGTTTTCAAAAAAGAGTAGGGAAAAATTCATGGCATTTTGTCAAGCACTTGCATTTCTATATAGGTCTGAGAAAATAAATACATTATAAACAGAGTTATGTCCTATCTCCCTGAGGAACGAAGTAATAAATAAAATTGGAAAATAAAACTGGAAAGGCCTCTTACTATCTAGCTTTTTAAAGAATATTAGTGTTATCATCCAGGACTTCCCAGTCATGTGATACTATGAAATGGCGCACAAACTTCCAAGACTAGAGAGAAGCCGAGTAGCCAAAGATACCTTGCTCTGTTATTTTCTTTAATGAATAACAGTATCAAAGCCAGAAAAATATGACAGCAGCTGACAGTGTGGGTGGTGATAGAAAAATACGAAGAAAAGTATTCTTTTTTTCCCCCCTCTGCTAATGTCCCATAAAACACATCCATATACTGCATTTATTTAAAGGCTGGTGATCAAAATTAGTCAACATGGTAGCTCCCTACAACCTAACCAGGATATTTATAGAGAGTGGTTCCCTGAAGAGACCAAAACCCTGTCCTTGTGCCTTTGCTTTATTGTTAGGCTGAAAGAGTTCTGAGAAGTGTTTAATCAAAAACAGTTAGGATAATACAGCTTCTGCCCAGTGCCTCAGTGGATGCATTGCCAACACATAGTGGAAGATGAACGAAGAGATAAGGAAATACAGCAGTGAAACAAGGTAAGCCCTGTGATTCTGTCGCGGACGTCTCCTGACCTCCAGTGGCACAGTGGTACACAGTGTGAATTTACTGCCTGACACTGTGTAAAAGTGTAACAACAGTGACAAAGCACTGTCTAATGCAACAACCATGCAGGTGCTCAGGCTCCCGTCCCCACCCGAACACCTACCCCATAACACTACCCACTGACCCCAGAGCATTCCTGCCTATTTCTCCATGTGTCCTTCTTTACCTTGTGGATTTGGTGCAGGGAAAAGGAGGAGAAATGGGCTTAAGTCTTCAACATTGTCACTGATCTTGTCCACAGTGAAAGCCCACTTCCAATTTCTCTTCTGCACAGATTTCAGCTCTTTACCAGTCTCTAGAATCTCTGTGCCTCCACCTACTGTAGCTACTTCAGTAACCCAGGAGTTAGCAACTGGTGGTGCAATGCACAAAAGTAAGATTTCTAATCTTGCCAGTAACACATGGGGAGGTGGTGTTGCTCATAACCAATACGTTATTTTTTTTCTCTAAAAGACATACAAGAGAACTAGGAAATGCCTGTGCAACCTCAGTTTTGCCTTCTCATGAATATGTATTGTGACATATAGTTAAAATTTACTCATGAGATAATCACATTCTGCTGTGCCCTGCAAGTCCCCTGCCTCCTTCCTTGAGACACCTGTACCAAGGTATAAGGAAGAATAAATGTTACATTGACAAATGCAGGTATTCCCAAAACTGTTCATGTGCGTGCATGTAAATGCATAAACATACACACATGCGCACACAACAGTGCTTCTGAACCACAGCCAGAGATGTTGAGCCTTAGCAAGAATTATTCCATCCTTAAAGTCCTGGATTCATTATTTTTAGTATCACTGACTTCTCAACAATTCACGAAATGCTTATCAAAATTTGATATGCACTTCATGAATCTCTCAATTTAATACTTCTTTTTTATAACGGTGGGCAATAAATACTGACTCCTTTAGAAGAATCTGACACTGTGTACACTGAATACAAGGATATTACAGCTGTTTCAAGATTAAGGTCTACAAGTGGTAAGAACTAACATGCAGGCAGAGCAGGCATTCAAAATGGGCAAAACTTTGTCCTAAGGCATTTTGCTAAGTGCAAGCAACAACCAGGTTCAGTGATTATCATCAGTGTTTACAGCTTCCCATAGTTAAGGAAAGAGTCATCACTTGCTAACAGAAACATGAAATGGCAACAAATGGTTGCCAGCAAGGCTCTCACCTACCAGCTACCACATGTGAGCAACTTCCACTTCTCAACAGGAAAATCCAATTTGCTCTGTCCTATCTAATCATATGTTCTACAACAAAGGCAGCCTATATCTAGATTATTTGTACTTCTAGGAATCTCTTTCAAACTGTACCATACATGTTGCAACTTGACCTACGTGAAAACAATCGCTAAAATATTTTCTGATCACTTTTGCTTAAGTTTGATTCTTAGAACTTTTGCACAGTATAAAATGTATCTCAAAATGAAAGATTGCATTTTCAATCTTATTTTTGACAACATGAAACATTTCAATTGCATTCACACACACAAAAAAATATCTGCTATAACTATAGCAATTCCCTACTTGGAAAAGTAATATTAGAAAAAAAAAACATTGAGAACACTTATCCTTCAGTTCAACTTAGCAGCTACATTTTCACCATGTAATCTACCCACATAATATGCATCACCATCAAATGGACAGCCGGTGGCCCACAAAACTATAAATAAGAATAACTCTTTCATAACGCTTATTTAGAAACTATGAAATAACATGATTATATGCAACATCGTATTTCTCATGCTAAAGACTTCTTTCTGAAAGTTGCACCATCTTAAATACTCAAGGACAAAGCAAGAATCTCATAGAACTCTACAGCTGGATCTAATTTCTTAAACACTCCATTCTAGTTTGAACTTTGCTTTTCTTCTTCAAATTAAGACCTCTGTTTATAAACAAAATCTAAATCCCTCCTGGCGTTAATCAAATAAGTACAAAATACAAACCCAAAAAAAGAAAAAGCACCTTCAAAGCTGATATTTGCTCAAAACCTGTAGCAGTTGCCATGGAAATCATATTCTTTTGATCCATAAATATCATCAAAATAGCATGAGTATTTGAACCAGGTCCAGCTAGTCTGAAATCAGAAAATAAGAGGGAAATGAAAATGACAGAAAGAAAAAAGTGATAAAAATCTCCCAAAAAGTTACTTTAACCTCCTCTCTTCAAACTTTCTTCCTCAGTCTGTGTTTTACTAAAAACTTCATTTTAATCATTGTTTAAAGAAAATTTACAGTGATGAAGAGGCAGAAGATTTAAACTAAGAGACTAAATTAAGGGCAAGATTGTTAAATATTGCATAACAACTATACTAGCAGTGTGAACACTCTGTAGTTATTAGTTGTACATAGTCAAGAAAATATTATTGTAATGAACACATCTGCATTTAAACTTGTGAACAGATAATTTAATTCAAAAGGATTACTCTACCATCTAAGTACTAAAGAATCTTTGCCATGAAGTGCAGGTTACATCAAAATGCACTCTTACAGATCTAGGCATCATGAAGAAGACTTCACCACACAACTGTATCTACTATACTTAACACCAGTAAGATTTTCCTACATGCTTAGATTCTACCTGCAGTCTTGAAGCACTTCCCCCTCCACCACATTTTGCACTTTCACTGCCTTAATTATGACAATGATCTAGTTTAATAATTGGCGCTTTTTTTTTTTAATATGAGTAAGATCACAACTGAGGAAAGGCAGTTTATCAATGCTACATGTGTTATTGTTCTACACTTCCCATGAGTAGCTGTAGAACATTCCTTTGTAGCCTCAGGGCATAGCAATGTCTGTGTTCACGTCTTGGGGTAGTGGTGGGAAGCACTGTAGCAGCCCCCATGCCTTCATCTGTGCTTTGTCTCATCCTTACCAAGAGGCAGGAACCACTACACTTGCAAATCGAGAGGACTGATTGTAAGTTTAGCTCTGTTCTAGATTCAATTCTCCAGAGCTTTCCCAGATAAAGTCCAGGAGACCTAGACTTTCCTTCATAACTCTCATTACTTATTGTTTTCTTTCAAGAACAGAAACAGCTGAGCTTAGAATTCCTATCTCTGAATAGTATTCTATGACAGACCTGGCTCAAAAGAGGAGAATTTATATTGTGTAGGTTTATTTGGAAACGTTTATCTCATCCTCCTTGCTCACCTCCCTGCACCACAGCTTCCTGCACAGGAAGAGCTTGAGGACATCTTCAGAGTTTCCTGGATGCATTCCTGGAGATCACACTGCAGAACAGCTACAGGAGCTTCTCCTCCAAGCAAAGTCTGGGGGCAGGAGAATTCTCTAGTTTAAAATAATGCTTAGAAAAAATTCTGTTCTGTGAGCTGCTTCATCCTGCAATCTCCCAAGTTTGTTCAGACAGCTCTTGCAAAACAACTTCGGGAATGAAAGAGTGATCCTTCATTCATTGAACCAGCAATAGCATCAGAGAGGATGATCCTTTTCTGAGGAAAACTGCTGCTTGCGAGTCCTTATTTTATCTTGCAAAATGGTGCTTCATTGGGGTGAAATAAGAACAGTAATTGCTGCCTTACAGCACAACCTACCAGAGAAGGAAGGGGGTTGTGAAAAGCAAATACTTCTCTCTGTACTGTATTGGAAGAGATCTCTAAAAAGCCTTTACCTACAGTTTTATCATTTCTTCCCTTAAAGATACTCTTTTCAGTGTATGGTGATCAACACAGGTACTGCTTTCAAGCTATGGCGAACACACTCAAAACAAACCAGTAAAGGAAAAAACTTATGTTGACATGTAAGCTCAAACTGCTAAACTGACCAGTCAGAAGAATAAAAGTAACAGAAAACCCACACAATTTACATACAGAATGATCACACCAAAAATATGATAAAATGGGATTTTATAAATATCAATGTGAAATACAATGGGGAAAAAACTCAAAAAACCCTGAGAATTCAACTAAAATGTAATGTAACTATTGTATTGATGTTGTAATACAACAGTCAGGTTGATTAAAAACTCCTGGCCTTTGTGAAATATTTTAAATAGTGTTTTGCAATAAAAGAAAGGGGGGGAGGGGGGCAGCCTTCCAAGATAGATTTATCAGACAATGTAAACTGGTTCTATTACAATTATTTTACAGTATCATTTACTGTTTCTCTCATACCTGAGATCAGTACAACTAAAAAACTTCCTTACTCTTACCCCTAAAAAAATGACATACATAGAATTAAAGACAACATCATACTTATGTTACTGCACAACACCTCCATTACAAAGCAGTGCAGATGTTCCAGTGGAGGACCAAGTATGTTAGACACTATGAAATATTTATGAAGATACATTCCTTTGTTCTAAGGAAATCCTGGGCAAGACCTGATGAAGGAAAGAAAAATGCAGTCATCTATACACCTTGCTTTCCTTTTTGTATATGTTTGAAAACTTCCTTTCAGGCAACCACAAAGATTCAATTGTACTTTCTACTTCTTAAGACGTCAACAGCTACCCAACAGCTTTTTGAGGCAGTACAGACAAGGTAAGTCTGGACAGGTTTGACGACAATGATACGTACTGGGTTTACAGCTCAGGTAGGAGAGCCCCACATACAGATTGGCTCGAGGGCTCCTTGTAAGCAGATGACAACCACCCATCACTGCCCATAGAACAAAGGGAAAGCAGGCAGCCACAGTCTAAAAGGAACTATGGGAGTGCCACAAACTGAAGAGTTAACCAATAGCAAAGAACAATACCAGTGATTAATGACTACAGCATTATATATGGACTTCCTATTTTACAAGGCAGCTATATATGTGATACATTTAAGTGATTTGTAGTCACTGCTTTGGAGCAAATATCTTCTAGACCATTTCTTAGGAAACATGTTTAGATTTCTGCTTATGCTAAAATTATATTGGAGATCATGGAGGCAAAGAAGGGGGAAAAAAAAGAGACAGGGTTCATATAAAATATTATTTCAGGATTACTCAAAGAAACATCTGAGCATACATTAGGTGTGATCAAGGACAGGACTTATTGCCTATATCCATCAGAGGATGCGATGCAACAACACCAAAACAGCCAGTGACTTAAGATATAGTATATTTAAAAAAAGCAGATATTTTTTCCATTAGTTAAAGGTGACAGAACTTTTATAAAATCCTGAAACCATTTGTCCCTAGGTCAATAAAGACACACGTGCTTGGATCACAATCCTGCAATTCAATATATGTAAGAGCATACATACAAGAACACATTTTGTGTAAAAGTGTTTCAACATCAGGATCTTTATTTTCCATTTTTATGCCTATCCTGTGTTATTTTCACCTTCAAACCCACTAAAACTTATGTACTAATATTCCAGGGCATTAATTAAGTCTTTTTTAACTAGAAGGCACTATGTGCAAATATGTTGTAAATAAAATCTGTTTGGTGCATTAGTGACAGTTCCCTGTTGGCTTTTTCATATTTTGACACTTCTTTTCAAAAAGAAATACAAAAATACAGTATTTTCAAAGGTATGCACCTCACAGAGTTCCTTGAGGCATGTGTTATCTTACTGCTACATATTCCTTGGCATATGCGGGTTTTTTAATAAAAAGTTCCTGAACAAACACAGTATCTTTTGTTCAACAGAGGAAAAACAAATTATTCCCATTCCATTTATGCTGTGTGACTATTATGTAGAAAATCAGACTACAGCTTGCTTTCTAAAGAGAGGGAGGCCCAAAAGCAGATCTTTAAGCAAGCTGATTTGTTGTGCCAAGGAACATTATAGGTGGGTGTAAATTAGTCAGAAAATGGTTGCAGATGGTAAGGAAGTGCAGCTTATAAGAACTCATACACTATAACCAAAAATGATGCATAAGAGTATACATGAAAAATAACTAGAGAAAAGAAAGTATAAATTAAAGGCAGTCTCAATCTTTGTTTGCAGCTTTCTCAAATATAACTACAGCTTTCCCAGCACCCATCATCATAATACACAGCTGGAGGAGGCTTGAAGCAGGGCACTTAAGAGACACCATTCAGCTGTCCTCCACAAACTCTCCCTCCAATATCTGACAGTCCTGGTACATTTCTACCCTTTGAGCCCTGACCACTTCTCTTTTCCTTTAATGGTCACTCTGAAGACAGGAGGAAGAGTTCTCACTGTGCCGGATAAGAACTGCCATGTCAGAAAGGTTTGGTCCATAAGAAATACTCACATGAGTAAATCAGCCTTTTTTTCATTTTTGGAGGAACTGAGAACTCCATTCCCTCTAACAACCTACAACCTACTGCAACTTCCTCAAGCTAACAGGGAGTTCCCTGAGTCTCTTTCTGAATGTAGTTCACCACCCTTTCCTCTCCACACCTTTCAGGCATGGGCCACCACTACATCGTTCCTCCTATCTGCTTTACATAAAATACTGAAGCTATTTTTTTCTAGTAACTATGAAATTCACCCTTCCCTTTCTACTTGTACATCAAATCCCTGATTCAATGATAATGACATAATTAATTACCTCATCCATCCAGTTTCTTTGGAATTAGCTGTCATGCCATGCTAGTCCAGAATGTCCTCACAAGAAGCACCTTTTTAGCAGCTAGATTTGAGCTATTGTCTTTGTTCTCTTTCCTTCCAAAACTATGCTAAGATTTTGCTCTTAGCATTCCCCATACAACAGACCCCAAACATCATTGCTTGCAGAATGTGTACGGAAGCATAATTTTTAAAAGGCCTTTTGAGAAAGGTACATACCTAATCTAATTTTTTCCTGGGATTTTATCTGTAGTCCTGCATTATTCTCACTTCACTTTGTTCTTGCCCACTCAGTATTGTATTTCCGATCCCAGATGATAAACTCTCCAAGGAAAGCTGCTGCTTCCCTCTGCTTTACAAAGTGTCAAGCATCCCTTTATACGATACACAGGTAATAATATGCAAACAGCATATACTCTGAAAGTACAGAGGAAAACGTGTGTGACAGTCCACCTTCATAGTTCACCATCTAAAGTCTGGGGAACAGTTTGTTGCCATCAAGGTAAACAGGAACAGAAGTGCACCCCCAAGGACCAGCACCAGGGGTGACAAGTACAGCAGATTCCCAGGCTCATTCCACAGGATTACAGCAGAATAACCAAAGCTGGCAGGAACCTCAGCCCAGCTTCCTGTTCAAAGCATGACGTAGTTCATATGGGCTTCCCAATGACTGAGACCTACATCTTGATAACAGAAAAACCCCAACCATACTGTGTCAAGCAGTAGCAAACATATACAAACTGCTACACAGTTTTGAGGTATTCTTTTATTCATTAATTTATTTGTGAAGATGGGAAGCATTTGAAACTATTCCAGGCCAAATTCTTCTTTAATTTCTATTCCCTGAAAGCCTAATGATTTCAGTGTTTAATTTCCTATAACTGTAATACTGATAATGAAATTACAGTCTTTTCCCTTTGAAAAAAATCTGACACTTCAACTAGGATTATGAAAAGAATTTAAACCATTAAAAAAATTTCAGCGTAAACCCAACATACCAAAGCAATGAATGTACGCACCCTGTGAACTAGCATTCCCTTCTCCTCCAAAGCTGTATTTAGATGGTGGCCCTAGAAAAATAAGGATTAATAGTATTTGTCCTTAAAAAAAGATTTAAGATACATGCCTTTTAATCATATGAAAGGGGGCATTGTCCTGTTTTCATATTAAGTCCATGATCTTCTAAAATTATTTTTGAAAACTTGATACAAGATTTTCAGAATTTCAAACTTCGTTCTGTCAGAAGTTACTTAACTGAACAGTATCAGCTTGAAACAGATCTTTCAGTATATTGTTCAGTTCTTCAGAGTACTGCTTAGCAATATGTAAGAGAGAAAAATTTTATGTAGAAAACATGAATTTAAAATCCATATCCTCTCTGATATACTGAATGAATCCTATAATCAATGTTTGTTGGAAGGCACCCCAAAAGGTCATCTAGTCCAACCTCCCACTTTAAACTAGCGTACAGCTACCACTAAACCAGATCAGTCACAGGTTTACATAGCAAAATCATTAAAACCTCTAGGTACACAGACTCCAGAATGTCTGGGCATCCTCTTCAGTGCTGCATTCCTATCCTAGCAGTTTTTTACCCCATTCCCCTAAATTTCTGCCAGAACCTCTCAAACCAGAGTTTATGATCATCACTCGACCCTGGTGAGATTGCATCTAGAGTGTAGTGCCTAGTTATGAGTGGCCTAGTTCAAAAAGAATGCCCAGAAGCTTGCAAAGGTACACCTACGTTAGGGCCCATTGTAGAGGCCTATAGCACATGATCTAGAAGGAAAGGCTGAGGGACCAGAGCGTGTTTAGCCTGGTTGAGAAGAGGCTAAGGGGCAATTCAAAAGTGCCTCAAAACTTTGATAGCATCAAAGATGGAGCTCACACTCTTCCAGACAATATAAGCAAGGTCCAGAAGTCTCTTGCAACCAATTTTTCTATGATGCTACAATTCTAAGAAAAAAATCTGGCCTCTATATTAACTCCTGGGGCACTTTGCTCATTACTGTCCACCAACCCTTTGAGCCTGGCAGTACAATCAATTTTCAGCCCACCATTTATCCAGCCCATACTTCTTAAGTCTCTACATGAGAACAGCACATGAGATGTCAATGTCGTACCAAGGTCAAACCATATTACACCTTTGCTGATCTCCCCTCCACCACATTGCCAGGCACTTTGAAACAGAAAACGGTTAAGGTTGGCAAAACACAGCTTTCCTTTCGTAAATCAATGTTGACTACTTCTGAGTGCATACTTTTTTTGGAGTATCCCTTGATTGTTATTTGTTATTTTGGAGTGTCCCTTGAAGGAACATAAAAGTTTACCATGACCTTTCCTGGGACTGAAGTAAAGCTGACCAAGCTAAAGATCCCCAGGTCCTCCTTTTAATGTTTATTTATTTACTAAAATGGGTATGATGTTAGCTTTTCTCCAGTTGTCAGGGGCCTCCCTTAATAACTGATCTTTCAGCCTTGCAATCAATCACATGGGCAATCTCTTTCACCACCCTTGTGTGAATCCCATCTGGTCCACTGATTTGTACACAAAAGAGTAGAGAGGCACATTACCTTCAAAAGTGAACTTACCTTACTATACCCTGCCTTGCAGCAGACTTAGAAAAAGATTCTACTCTCATCAAATAATCATGGATGTGAAACTGATTTGTTAACCTGCATATTAGTAGCTTATTCCTCCAATGCTTAAATACACAGGAGAGTCTTATTGTTTTATTCCAAAGTCAGAAATTTCTTGATTACTTACAAATCCCAAGAGATGAATTAGTACAATACCTCTTCCATCACAAATGTGCTAATGTAATCACAAGAAACAAATAATGTAAAGAGGCACGATTTAAAAGTAGTGAGCCTCTGCAGACCACATTAAAAAAAAAAATTCTTGTGCTTGATCAACCTTGCTTTATTATGCCTTGTTACAGAATAGTTACAACACCACTTAGCATTATGCAAATCCTAGAAAAACCCTAGAAAATCTTAAATAGGTCACTTGCATAATTTCCAAGTTGCATCATAGGGAAAATATCAGTCACACCAACTGCTGCCTTTTTTTTTTTTTTTTTAAAATTTGCATGGAATGGTTTGAAGGTTTGTTTACTTCTTCTGAGGGTTCTTGGAAGGCTTTTGTTAAAATAAGAGATTTAAACTTGTTTAGTAAATCTGTTTTGATTGTCTGAGCATTGTTAAATGATTTATCATATTGGCAATAAACATTTGCAGCACACACTATAATGGTTCCATGGGACTTTATAGTGGGATATGCTGAGAATACATATGAGGAATATCACCAAAACAACAAAAAAAATTCCATTAGCTTAACAAATTGCTAAACTAACTAGAAGTAATTTTTTCTATGTTGACATGATTAATTTAAATTAAAAAAAAAAAAACACCACAACTAAGCAACTGCATCACAAACATTTTCTTTAAACAAACAAAAATATCTAACAGCAAGCAAATTCAGGTATTTGGATGCAGGTCTCTGAACATCACATCTGTTACTCCCCAGTATGGATGCAGGCTTCAAATTTAGGATGATATTTCATGCTGTACATGATGGAAAACAGTGAGTCACAGATGGAGCTTCCCTGCCTGAACTCTCTATTCCCCTTTGATTTCTGGTCAGCATTTTCAGCATAAAGGGAAATAGATGAACTTTGTGGGCTCTGAAGTTCTGCAGACTGTGCACCTTTATGTGTGAGCAAGGGAGGCAGAAGGGAATATGCAAGGAACTACAACAGTCCACAAAAGTAACTTCATCATATGAATTATTTTTATTTGGCACTATATACTTCATCTTTCACCTGAGCATTCCAAGGGCAACATGAAAGTGCTAGTCGTATATTCTATGAATCTTTCTTACCTAAACTTCTTTTTACCTATGTTTGCGTGAATGGGGGCGGTTTTTGTTGTTGTTTATTGGCTGGGGGTGGGTGGGGTGTGTTTGGTTTTTTATTTTACACAGACGAAAACAGTACACTGCTGTTCTCACTTCTTTTCCCCCTCATCCCACAGTGATTTTCCTGAGTGTAACGGGTACTTGATAATATTAGAACTGAATAGACTTTTGAATCCATAAACAGCTTTAAAACAAAGTATAAGATATTGTTCCCTTATAGCAAAATGTGTAGAGTGCTACCAAAAGCAAACCAAAATTCTCAAAAGTCCCTTGATAAAATTTTCTTAACAGTAGATTTCTTGTTCTGCTTATTTTGCATCTCTTGGGTACAGGGTTAATTCCTGGAACAAGTGATGGTTTTTTTTCCAGAGAAAATCCCCAACAATAGAAAGCAACCCAAAAAGGTAGAACAATCTTTTGCTCCAGTGACCCTAAACATTTATTTTAAGGAAAGGATTAAAAACAATTGACAACAAGTAGGTGAATCAGAAGGCTGTTGTGTATTTATTGTTCATGTCATTCATAACACTGGTTCCAAATGTTTCATGCATATTTCTGCTTTTCCCACATCAAAAAGATAAAACACACACTAAAACTGATCTTATAGATTGCAGGGTCACACTGAAAACTAATTTCACCTCCACCTGGACATCAAAAAAAATTATCCTCCCATATAACAAAGTCAGTCAAGATTCATCAATGCATTTATGCATTTTAAACACTAGTAATCTGCAAGCAATTCATGGATCGAAAGCAACAAGCAGAATGAATGCAAATGATCAATTAAAACAGTAAGTACATCTGAGAAGATATATTATGCTTTCATAGAAGATATTTTAATAGGAAAAGAGGAGAAATTCATCATACAGATTATCCAGTATAAATTACTTGCTTAACCGTTTAAACTTCTCAGAAGCATGACAGCTTGGATTCAAACTTCAGCCAGTAATAATTTATTAATACATATGGACACACATTCATCTATCTTGAATGTATCATCTTCTATTTCTTTCCTTAAGATACATGAATTCTGATCTTTCACATGTAATACTCTTGAATAGCCAAAATGTATAAAAGAGCTGCCATACACAGCCCATGAAATCCACACCATCTACATGAAGGGGAGTGGGGAGAAATGAGACCTAAATCCTTTGAACAACAGTTCACAAACAGATACGATCCTACAGAAACAGAAAGTAGAAACCAAAAATTTTCTATTCTAGGGCCTATGAGCTTAAAAAAGACCAGGTGAAAAGATTCAATGTCCTGTAAAACAAAGCTTCATGGAGAGAAGTCCAGTGACATGTTTTAAGAAACCAAACTATTATTTCAATAAGAACTGTAAAAGCAGCCCTTGAACTAATAGAACTTGTTTTAATTCTTATTTTCCGCATTGGCAAGCATTAAAACCAGCATGCAAGTAGCTAAGAGTCCAGCAGTGAGAACATGCTCAGAGCCAAATTCCATCTCTTCTGATCAAAAAGATGTACCAGTAAGTTTAAGAGAAGTTGGATAAAGTATACTTTCATTAGTATGGGGATACCAGCAGTTGGTCAGTCAAGTCTTTAGAAAGGAGCATTTGTCATAGAACCACATTTTGCGCATTGCACCTAGTGAAGGCTCTTTTGCTCAGTTTTGGGCTATTTGCCTGTCACATATGGAGGTGGTATACCATAGGTATACAGGAAGAAATAAGACCCAATAGGAAGAAACGACTGCTTTTTGCTGTCTTTACAACTGAACTCTTACTCCCCAATAGTTGTATTTTGAAGCACAGATGTCTAAAGTACCATTGCTTTCTAGTCTCATTCAAACACAGTCTATGACACAACTGACAAAAATACTAATAACTGACATAAATTAAATTAACTATCTGTAAATTCACTTAAGTATAATCTAACTTAGAATGTCTGGACATCACTTTGGTGTGATGCTTCCAGTTGAAAAATTTTGCCTGTCCTAAGGTAAACTAAAGATCAAATATTCATTCCAAGCTGAACAATCTTCTAGTTAGCATATTTGCATTTCTTATAAATAAAGTATGAATTGTTCTTCAACTGACAGAGAACTTAATCTCTCAGTTTTGCTTGAAACCACATGTTTCAGCATCTAAAATAAAAAGCTCTTTCAAGCCTTAATTTAGTATAAAAAGCTATTATTTTTTTCTTTCTTCAATATATCTAATTTGTAGAAGATAAACTCCTGAACACAGTATAATTTTTTCACAAAATGAGTACAAAATTGACATAAGTTTTGTTTAAGCATTCTAAAAACACAACTGAGAATAAAGAGGAGAGGGCCCTATAATTAATCCTAGCTGGGTTAAAGACAGAATTGCGTAGGTACATACTTTAGTTTAGATTTATAACTTTAGTGCTCAAACTTCTTATGTTTTAAGAACCAAAGCCTAGTCTTCTAGCTTTATACACAGAGTGGCAGCTGTGTGAGTCATTTTGTGTCCCTGCATATCTGTGTGCCAGAAAGTACATTGAAATTGGTCCTTTAACAATACAGCCATTGGGTTTTCAGACTCAAGCCCAAAACTTTTGTGATAGTGTGGCATTAAAAAATAAATTAGAAGAAACATACACAGAAGCACAGGCTACTTTCAGAAGTGTCAGCTTTGAGGTCAACAGCAATAAAGTCCACAATTCAGAAGCGGAGAAAATGCAGTGCCCTTGAGCATTTGTCCTCATTTTTAAACACTTCGCACATTTCGTTTAACATTTTGAACAAATAGTTTGCATTTCTGACTCTCTCCCACAAATCTTACAACTGATTTACATGAAAAGTCATGGCTTTGCAGCTGTATGTGTTCTTTAAAATGTTTCAAGGGCACTAAGAGATCTTATAGAAATCCAGAACAATTAAAAGAAAACCAATTTGGGTGATCATGTTTTTCTTAGAGGATGATGAATCTTCTACTGCTCCTGAACTGTTGCATTCCAGCAGAGGAGTCAATGTGGGGTTTTATGCTTATTTTTTTCCTAGCAGTTTTTGAATGCTGGAAAACCTTAAATAGACTACTTCGATGCTTCTAAAGGCTTTCAAATGACCTTACTTTTGGAAGTGTAAATGGATCGTCTGAAAATTGAGAGTGATAAGCCATTTGAATTTTGACACAATCACATACTGCTTTTGAAACTACTACAGCTTTCTGCAAAGTACTCAAATACATTCTGATGTTTGGCCTGAAAAAATATTATTTCGAATTTCCCTATCAGTAAATTACAGGATGAAGCAGCAATCAAGTAATATCACAAAAATTAAAAATTCATAAGGCAGTTAACATTCAGAGAGAATCCAATGTAGTGATCTTTAGTTATCCTAGTTATAAATGTAATTGGCTGAATCAAAACAAAATAATCATGGCCATTCACAAAACATAGATAGATATTTTAAGGCAATTTTGTTTCAAATTTCCCAAATTGTTTCACTTCCTACACACACACACACACTTCTCTCTTTACAGCTAGGAGTGCAAACCCAGATACTTCAGACTTGGTACAAGAAAATTACTTCAGCCTAAAACACATAACAACAAGTTTGTTGTCTAAGGTGTCTTAAGTATGAAGTTACCCTAGGCTTGATACACAGCAGATGGAGAAAGACAAGCAACCCCCAGAGGAAGTCACAGCACAGGCTGAATGAACTGCTTCCTGCAGCACCTGCTGCTGCTGCTTCATTTACCATTGCCACCTCAAGATAACTTTAAGTTAAGATGCAGCTCAAAAAAACCCGTGCCCTAGATCATCACCCCAAATTAAGAGTGTATAGCTAGTTTTTTGCATGTAAGCATCTGTGCATTGACACAGAATATACAGTAATTTGACTTTATTCTAAAATCACTTCTAAAAGTTAGCTACTGTTCACTCTATCTAGTCCATTGTAAGCCCTCATCAGCATTCAACATATAAACCAAGCCAGTACACAGCTTCTAGCTGCAGCTTCCACAATGAATAACAAGCTTATCACATTTGTCTCCTCAAAAATGGAAGAACTGAAAACTGAATTAGAACAGAAGGCAAAAGGAAAAGCAGAAAAATTCCTTAATGTTAGCAGATATAAGAGCAATATGCTCCAAAATATACAATTTTCCAGAAAGTTTTCTCAAAGCCAAACAGAAAACTGCAGGGCCCACAGTGCTGCCATCAGTGAGCACCTTCAAGAGTAAAAATTTAGACACATATATCAAGCACGCTTTTGGTTGCAGAAAACCGGCCTGATGAGTCACACACCATTACCTCACTAGGTCCCATAAAATTAAAACCAAAACTAGGTACAAACCAGGAAGTTCAGCCTTTATCAATACTGTTTCTGTGCATCAGTGAAACTAGTAGAATATGAAGCGTGTTCAATTGCTATCTGGTAGTCTCTGTATCTTCTGTTGCTGTACCTGAATATTCAATAGCAGCCATCCTTTCCCAGGCATACAGCTGCAGTCCTGCCTGTAATTATCCATGACATGGATCAATCTGGATCCATATCTGGACATTTTTTTCCACTGGGAGTGGTGCTCTTCTGGACACCATTTGGTTGAGCTATGGAACAGCTATGCTGCTCTCAAAGGGGCACGGTCAACTGCAGCTTAGTCGCAAGCAGCTTTGTTAGCCAAGGACAGTGCTCCCAGAGAGAACTGTGGACTGTCTTGCAACAAAGGATTCAAAGACAACAAAACCAGAGGCTCAGCAGTTGCAGCACATAAAACCTTGAATGCCAGGTAGGATATGTCTGAAAACTCACTAATGGTAGCTTGTTTAATTTACCTTATTCTGTATGTACCTCCAATGCTGTATATAGTTTAAACAGACAGTACTGAATATGCTACTACACCCGATTCATCAGGTAGGCAATTTTTTCCTGTCTGCATGCCCTAACAGGCAAGAAGGAAATGAAATGTCAAAAAAACATATATGCTGCCATGTATTTCTAACATCACTCCCCCATCACTCAGTATGAGTCCTGCAACACTGATGTGCTTTTATTAAGTTCTGTCTCAAAAGAATTGATTTTTAAAAATAAATTCTGGCCTTTAAGATTTCACGAACCAATTCCTTTTGAAAATTTGGATGCTTTTTAATGACAACATAAACCTGGCTTTTGGTATTATAACTTCAGAATTTTATTTTGAAAATAATGCCCTTTACAAAATAGATCAAAGTGAAGAAGGTTAAGTTTTCCCTGTTCTCTTGGAAAGCATTTTAGAGGCTGGTCCTGCAAGAGCTTCTGCCCTTACCCACAGAGATGAAATAAAGTTTTGCAAACTAAATGGGATTCTTCTCCTTTGTTGAAAGTGGGCTGCACGGCACTTTACAGTATTACTGAAGAGTATTTGCCCCCTCAAAACTGAGGTTAGAGATAAAATTTTAACTTGTGCAGACTTTTTTTCTAGTACCTCTACATATAGGTATTGTTGAACTGATTTAAACAAAAAGTTTTAACTGAACAAAGTGCAGTGTTAGGTTTTGGTAGTACACAAAACATTGATCAGTCTTTGGATAATGAACAAAATCCTACCATATATATATATTTATTTAATTGAGTGAGTAGTCTTTTCTGAAATTAAAATTCTGCAGATCTTACTGGAGAACTTGCCTAAAGCAGAGGTCTGAATAATAAGTGCTTCAGAGTAAGTTTGTGTTCATTTTTGTTAATTTTGAGATTTTTCCCAATGGTGAACTGAAGGAAAAAAGCTTGATGTACACAGATCATTGTAATATTGTTTTAATTAGACTTTCTGCATAGTCTGCCTGCATATGCATTTTTTTCATTTTCAATATTGGTATCCTGTTCTTCCCCAAAACTTAAATACAGTCTAAAAAGCATAAGCAACTACTTAAATCTTTCATTTAGCTCATTCATAATGAAAAATATTGCTCCATTCTGTGCAATTAAATTAGGATTAGTAACCTCCTGGGATTATAATTTGGAAAGGGCAGAAAAAAAAATAGCTTCTGGTTAAAATAAATGTTTGTAATTGTTTCTGCTTCCAATCATGATCTGGATACTCACATATAGTATACTGGTTGTGGATAATTTTGCATCCAAATATTTTTAATCATCTGAAGGCCAAATCTTTACCAACTGCTGATTCCAATAAGATAAAAATAGTATTTGAGTTAAGAAAAAGAGGACATTTTGAACAGATAAGTATGGCTCCAGAAGACACTGAAAGAGAGTTAGGAAAAAAGTCTTTTAAAAAGGTCTTTAAAAGGAGGAATAAAAACAATCTTAGAGAGGTCTTCCACACTGTCATAGTCTAAGCAGGTAACCTGTAGCTATGTGGCAGACTCTTGCAGGGCAAAGCAAAAGCCCTATCCTGGGGATTTACTGTTTCTCGGAACCCTAGGAAGGCTAGAAAGATGCAGAAGATCCCCAACAGCCACAGCCCTGCTTCTCAACAGGAGAAGATTAATGGTGTATATGAAGAATGAAGACGCTGCACTACCTCACAACAGGGAAAAGAGTACTCACAAGTGACAGAACAGTAATTCATTGTCAACAGGCAAGATATTACTCTGAGCCTAGGAAGCAAGTTTTTTCTGCTCCTGAAGCAGCAGTCACAGCTACAGTTAGGAAAATGGGGAATGTTAACAGGGTAAAAAAAAAGCAAGCATAGCTAACAGCAGTTGAAAGAAATATTACAAAGTTGCATACAAGCAATATTTTTTCTTCAAAGGGCCAAATCCTTCTAGCTTCTCTCAATCCAATGGAAGTTGCCTAACGCAACTATTATATATTTAACTACTATATATTTAAAACTTCAAATTGTTTTCAGTAATTATGCAATAACAGCAACTAAAGCCAATATAATTGCAAATACGTTTACCAAATCCAAGTTGTACAGTTGCATTTAATATGTATCTACCAAAATTAAATAAATTAGTAGCAGTCCTGTATAACATCAAAAGTTGCCATCACTAAAGATGGGAGTCTAACAGTGTTGTGTTATGAGAATACGAATACAGACCTTCAAACATACATCTGTCAAGAGCTACCATTTTATAATTATTTTATTGCAGTCAAGCATCTCAAGCTCCCACTGAATAAAAAAGGACACTTAAGCGCTTACTAGGTTGAGGAACATGACATTCCAAAGTAGCATCTTTTGGGTTTGTGTTCCTTAAATATTCTATAAATAGTAAGAAAAAACACTTAAGACACAGGCCGACAATGTTCAGAAGGGCTAAATATTATGACCCCTCCTCAGCTATTACAGTCATTATTAATAGAAGTTTTCAATCAACTTCTTTATTCTTATTTTGTGAAAAAATGCAGTAGTTTTTTGAATTTTAAAACTAGTAAAAGAGTCTATCCAGAAATCACAACATATAATAAATAACATTTAATCAGTTTTTACATTTTTAATTTAAATTAATGCTTACGCTTTTTACCCAGGCATTCCTGCTGAATTTCACCAGCTATTTACAAGCTCAGAGATGAGCATGCAACAACTGAGGCTGAGCATAGAAAAGGGCAGGTAGGAAGAAGTTAAAAATTCTTTTACATGGTAATGTTGATTTTTACTTTTTCAATGCATTACAACTAAACATGTTCATCTTGATAACATTATCTTAAAAACAACCCCTATTTGGTTTTGTCTTCGTGATACTGTTCTCTTAAATGTCCTTCATGTTACGCTTATACATACAAGACATGCACACACCTACAGCAAAGCTCAAATCCTTATCACCCAAAAAAAGCATGCCACTGCCATCTGGCAGCTAGATGTCTGAGCATGCTCCCGAATGTGCCACCCAGTGTCAAGCCCCAAAACAAGGGTTAAGAAGCCACCTGCAGCAGAGCTACTTAGAAAAGCAGCTCTCTAGCCCAAAGACCACATCAGCATAGACTCAAGTTCACCAACTCAAATGGCTGGCATAAGCTACGAGCTAGCTGTCTGTAAAATATACTTAATAGATAAGTCTGGTATGGATGCTCCAAGCCCGAGTTACAGCCAAGTTAGGGCCAGTAATGTAGATGAGAAGATCATTAGTCATTCTGATTAGCACTCTTAGATGGGTCCTATGCAAGAAGCTTCAAAGAAAAGTGAGCTACAGGTGAGAGACGCTTTTTAAAGACTTGTATTTTAAGATTATGTTACTCTTTCTTGCCCAAACTAAAAGCTACTTAGTACATTTTCAGATTTATTACCAGGTAGCCTGCAGTAGGTGGTACATAACTGAGCGTGCTATTGATAACTCTGGTTAGGGTGGCAACTTCACAATCAGATTTGCCTGTCAGCCTTACTGCAAGTCATATGGTTTGGGAAATTACACAAAACCTCTGATGCAATGCTTTGTTTAGTCTGACTGCACAGGAACATAACAATCAATTATTAGAAAGTTATGTACTCTGGATGAATAGTATATTGGAGAACACAGTCAAGCAGTTACAGAAAACTGGAGAAGCAATAGATTTGCTTAAGTTATTAAATTGGCAAGAGAATGTTTATGTATTTAATTAGCATTTGACATACGTGCTTATGCAAGGAAGGTACATCTTTTCAAAATATCAAATAGTATTTTAGTAATAAATTGCTATCTTATTATCTTGAATAGTTTTGTTAAATGCCGTTTAAGACAATGCCATCTTTATAACCAGGATACAGTGGCAATTCATTTGGAGAAAGAGCAGCCTACTTCTACATTCACATTTAAAGAACCAGTTATTTGTTTAATTGTAGTACACCTGCTGCTGCAACTGCAATCGCAATTTACTTTTTTCACACTGAATTCTTTAATTCCTGAACCTTTCCTCTTCACACAAACTGAGGCAGAAGATACTACTGAGATGAAACCACATTATCACATTTCAGGAACTTGGATAGTACTTGCTGCTTCTTTGATTACTAATGTTCCTTGATTTCTCAGGATGGAAAAATGACAGGGCAAGGTGTGTCTGAGAGGTTGGATTATGCCCTCTGCCTATAATTTCTCAAGAGTCTTTTAACAGAGTCCTCAGTTAACTGAAGGTTGTTAAACTGACTGGCCTAAATTTGAATACCTTATCATCATTCTATTAAATATGCTTACAGCCTGATCTCTCTTATCAGACTAGCATGTACAAGATACAAAGATTTAAAGGTGAGGTAAAAGCTCAAAAGGAAAACTCTGAGAACTTGAGCCTAAATTCTAATTTCCTTCACAGGAATTTTATTTCTAGAGCTTCCAGCATCCACTTTTTCCTTTGTGAATTTCACAGTACTCCTCAATGTCTCCTGGTTTATCAGTGAATCCAGTGGTTCACGTTCAGTAACTTAAACTCCTACACAATTTGCACACATAGTAAGTACAGTTGAATCTTCAGCTACATTTTTCAGGACATAAACCTGGAGGAAATATAAGAAATACACACCTCTGGACATGAATGGGTAAAACCATCCTCAGTGAACATCAGTGTCAATTTGGTGATCGCACAATTCCTTTGTTCCTTTAAAATGTAGCAAAAATATAATTATGGGGATGAAAATAGACAGTTTCAAACACATTTGAGGTCACTTCCACAGACGGCTGCAGATATGACTATTACCTTCCCACACCACTGAAAAATAAATATTCATGGCACTAGTACAATAAGTAGATCTTCTGAAGAGATTTCTTAGCTACATCACTGATTCCAGCACAAGAGGGAAGTAGACCTTAAATATTAAGAGCAGTCTCAAATAACTTAGCAGTTCCTAAACTGTGTGTGTTTTTCCTGTTATCAGCGCTGTGTCTTTCTGCTGTATCTCCTTTTAACGTGATTGTGGAGGAGGAGGTTAGTTTTGCCTGAGGTGAGGGGTGATAAGGACTGAAAGAAGTATCAAGAACATCATTTCCTCGCTAACAAAGTCACAAGTTCGATCCTCTCTTCACTGCAGTTAGATGTATAGTCTTGCACAATGTGAGCGAGGAGGTGGTGTCATTTACACATTTGCAGAATGTTTCTTTGGAAATGGAAAAAAGCTGGCAATTCTTTAATTGGAAAATAGACCCAGACATGAGCACTAAATACAGAATAACATCACTACATTGTCTCATTTACTTCCAACTGAGCAGTTTAGTTTAGACTGCAGAAATGGTTAGCAGGCACACTAATTATAAAGAGATGGAACACAACAACCCTACCTCACTGAAAATCCTGAACTAAGAAATAAGTGCCTTAAGGACAACAGTGCAGTGGATTTCTTGCAATCAAACAGCAATAAACAAAACTAATAGCTTGATGAAAAAAAATAAAAACAGATAAAAGAAACATAGAGAGTGATTAAGATCCACCTGCTAATCACAGTGCTGTATTTATTTATCTGCCTTAAGTAGGTTGCCTTTTAATTTTGTGTCATGGTTTAACCCCAGCCAGCAAATAAGCACCAGCTGCTCACTCCTTCCCCGTCTCAGTGGGATGGGGAGGTGAATTGAAAAAAGTAAAACTTGTGGGTTGAGATAAGAACAGTTTAATAACTAAAATAATGACAATAATTACAAAATATAATCATAATTATAATGAAAAGGAATATAACAGAGAGAGAAATAAAACCCAAGAAAAGACAAGCGATGCACACTGCAGTTGCTCACCACCTGCTGACTGATGCCCAAGCAGCCATCCACCCCCTTCCAGCCAGATCTCCCCAGTTTATATACTGAGCATGGCATCATACGGTCTGGAATACCCCTTTGGCTGGTTTGGGTCAGGTGTCCTGGTCATGCTCCCTCCCAGCTTTTTGTGCACCTGCTCGCTGGCAGAGCATGGGCAACTGAAACATACTTGACTTACTCTAAGTGCTACTTAGCAACAACTAAAACATCAGTGCATTATCAACATTATTCTCATACTAAATCCAAAACACAGCACTGTACCAGCTACTAGGAAGAAAATTAACTCTATCCCAGCTGAAACCAGGATGTTTTCCTATTTAATTTTTCTCATAGTATAGAAAAAAAAGATAGAAGAGCGCAAATTGCTGTTGCCAAACCTTTTCCTTTTTTGTTTTTCTTCCTTGTTCCTTAGATACCCCTTTAATTTTTGTTTTCCCATATACTTCTGATCACTCCACTCTGGTTTGTATCTCTTCTATATCTATCTCTTATACCATCTTATAAGGACTAATAATCTTTAGGTCTGCCAGCTGTTCTTCACAACTTCTCCACAGCCTTTGCCTTAGGGTCCACCTAGCATACTAAGTGCCAGACCAACCTCAAGAGCATTAACATTTCCTCTAGATTCAAAAGCTTCTGTAGGAATTTGAGAAATTGATCAAGCACACTGATAGCTTGTTGTGAGTTCATTATCAAGCACTTATGCTCTAACTCATGGTTGCTAGACACAAACCTAAAGGATGCCTGTCTAGCACAGACAGCTATTAACTGGAAGCCACTATCAGTTCATCTGTTCCCAGCACCCTGGGCTGCACCCTGAGTCTCCCTTCTCCATATCTAAAGTATGTGATCCTTCTTCAGAAGCATACGGTTCAGTTCTTTGGGAAAAATAGCCATGAGCAAGTAGCCACAGATTGCCTCACAAGGAAATTCTATCTCTCCCTCAAAAAAAAAAAAAAAAAAAAAAAAAGCACACCAAAAAATAAAGCCTTTGATGATAACAATTTCCTGAATGTAAAGTCCTTTCCTCTGGTCCTCCATGCCCTTGGC
Organism: Athene noctua; assembly: GCF_965140245.1. Taxonomy (NCBI): domain Eukaryota; kingdom Metazoa; phylum Chordata; class Aves; order Strigiformes; family Strigidae; genus Athene; species Athene noctua. The sequence goes on from NC_134041.1 coordinate 23,570,088, forward strand.
AATTCACACAGACCATTTGTATTCAGAAAGCTAGGTTTATAAAACTCCTGGAGTAACTCACCTTGAGCTGATGCCAGTCACTGAGAAGCGTGAGGGATTGACCTCCTGCTCTTTCATCATCTTTGAGTCTCTCCCATCACGTGCTTCCCCATCACTCTCCTCACACTGCAGGCCCTGCCAGGTGACCTTGTTGCCAAGGTAACATCTTCCCTGACAACACGATTTTCGTTTGTAAAAGCTAGGTTATTGTCTCAGATATTTGTATTAAAATAGAAGACCATCTGCATTTAATGACCTTCTCTTATTAGGGCTTTGTTCTCATTTCATCTCAACACAGTAGTAAACACACTGAAGAAGGTAAAAGGTCACACATCCAAAAAAAAGTCAGTAGTTTAGCAGGGTTGGATACAGTTCATTGGGAAGAATGTAAGAATTCTTCATGCATCAGAGGTCTTCATATTGTCAGAGGACTGTTTTGCTAAATGGAAGGGAGCAATAAACCCTTTCCCAAGATATGCTGTGCTGTAAACTGATTAAGTGGCACAGAACTAATTACAGCATATTACTCTTCCTGGATCTTTCAGAGAAGGGATATCTAAAGGAGTAACATTTAATAATTAACAACTGTTTCAGGCTAATAGGTTTAAAATAATTTAGAGCAATAAAAAAAATAAGGGTCTACAAATATGTTCTATGCCCATTAGCTTTGAGGTGTCCGTAACAGCATCTTCCTTTCTTTCCTACTCCATACATATCCAGCTACATTATAGGAATTCCTCTCATAGGAGTATAATCATCCCAAAGGGTCTGAGAAATAAGTTGCTCCTGGTTCAGTCCACCTCTGCAGCCAATGGAGACAGCGACCCCAGAAAAATGCAACTAACTGCCTCCTGGAGGCATCTGTTTCTTTCTGTTAAAAAGATAAGAAGGCTGGAAGACAGACTTTAACACTAGACTTCAAAATTTCAGATGCTAAACTTTGGTGGGATCACACTTTAATCATTAGAAAACAAAATGTATACAGCTCCAGGACAGACTTCACCTGCAGGAGAGAAGAGCATGGGGAAGCAAGAGAAAAGGTAACTGTCAAGATGAAGGAAGTAAATTGCTTTCACAGACCACCATGCACAGAACAATGTTGCAAGAGACATACGTGATATCAAGGCAAAAACATTGGGATCTTAATACACAGATAAGTAACCAGATAGATTGTCTAGTGAGATTACAGCATCCACAGCCTCTGAGGTTTTTAGGTATCCACTAGATGTAACCGACCCTAGCTTGCTGCAGAGGGATATCTTCAGCGAGGTTTCAGCTTTTATGACAATCTGTTCTTTATTTATTTCCTCTGAAAACACTGCTCATTTGAATGCATACACCAAGTGCTTATTTCATATGGGTCAATGTGCTCAACTGAAGGACAGTCTTTGAACGAACAAGTGATCTGCTAATGATTTGTTGTTCTGAGAATCAATGCTTTGTAAACAAAAGGTGTAATTCCACTCCACTTTCTACTAAATGAAACTCCATGCATATTGTTGAGAGCAATCACCAAAACTCTTCGCTACAGTATCATACTTGCCATATAAAAACATGCATGTCCAAAAGAACAAAGTAGCAATAAACCCTACAGCAGTAAAGAAATAAAAATGCTTTTATTAAATTTAATAACTTCTGGGTATCGACAACTGAAACACTGACAGAAAGTGTCATTTTAACCGATTGTTGAAACTCTTTTTGTATTGATATTTAAAAATATATAGAGCTTGTAGTTTATTAGTATTTGGTCAGTTGTCATCTGCTGAAATGAAGACATACAGACAGTCCTAAACCACGTTACTTTGACCTTTTCAAAATTTTCAAATTTTAGTTGTTGGCCATTCCTTTTATTTCCTCTGTCTGTAACCTTAACATTCTGTGAACAACAGAGAAACGGAATGGTTGCCTACTCCAAACAAATACACTGTAAAGGTTAAAGTAGTGTAAGAGATTGTCGCTGTTCTTTTCCTGTCATTTGCAAATGGTACCAGAAGCCATGACTGCAAGGTGCTGCTCAGATGAGAATGACAAGTGGAAATAAAGACTGACAGAACTCCAATTCATTTTCATAATAGTGAGTTTTATAAATATTAAGTCTGCTCTCAGCAATCTAATAATACATGTGATAGCTTATGAGTAGTCCAGTTGATGCTAATGCAGTGCTTGAATACTTAATTTCTAAATATTTAATAGTGCTATATGTCTAGCTAAACACCCATTAATGTAAGTTTAATACATCAAATTATCATAATTTCACAAAGTGAATGTTGCTGTGCAGTCTTACAAACAGGCACATATTTTGGTGCCATACTGAATCAGGATATAAATATACTCGCATTAGATTTCTTACACATACGTTAACTTTTCTTTGTTCATGCTAGTGGGAAAAGGGGGATTAATTCCCACTGAAAGCTTAAAACATGGCTTGAAATGTTAAAGAGTTTGCAATGTGGCTAAACAATACATTTGTTACTTGCTGTGTAACAAATACTCCTGCTAAAAAACAAATGTAAAGACAAGCCAACAATTTTAAATAACATTAAAAATACTCATTAACAGAAAACAACTTCTCTAAATTTCTTAGTAAAAATGTTGCTCGGTATTTTTTTTTTTTTTTACAATAAATAAAAACAAATGGGATACGCAGCTTTTATTTTCCAATCTAAATGGACAAGAAGTATAAACAAAAGTTACTTTTTCAATTTAAAAATATACATGACAACAGGGCAGAGTGACCTTTCAAGTATGGACTAGCTACTCCACATACCTTTGGAAATGTTGCAAAAGTTAGTCACAAATACTAAGCTTCCTGAACACAAGTCAGGAACAACTTTTCTTGGTATGTGGTCGCATACAATTTGTTACTCAGAACCATGAAACAGCCAACACATCATTTAGGTAGAGCCAAGAAGGTACTGGCACTTCAACAGTGTTTTATCAGTCCAAACTACAGTCTTGTTACAGGAATCTAACCTCATTGCCCATATGAATATTAAAATGTCTTGTTACTAATACAGATAACTTATTCTAAAAATCTTCTACTGTCTACCTCATTCTCTGGTGCTATGCTCCTCCTTTCCACATCCCCCAGGGTTAAAAGTTTAAGAGTCTCCACAGTCCTTAAGCAGAGTGGGTGGGGAACATCTCTTCCTACTCAGTCTGGGCCACATGGGAGTTTGGTTTTACACATTTTCTTACCTCACTCTACCTCCTTGGGACTCTGCTCTGCCAGGACAATACAAGCCTATATTAATGGAAAAAGTCCTGTCGTTTATTCCTTTTTAGTCCTATCATCAAGTGATAATGGCAAAAGTCCTATTTAGTGAATGAAGTTGCAACTTCCCTTCCCACCACCATGGACACTCATTTGGTAGATAAGTGTTTACTGACTAAGCCAGAGAAAGGCTGGTTTTATTTGTTATGCTTATGCAAGTATACAAACTGTAACTTTAACATAAATATTTAATTAGGCATAACATGAAGCTTTAATAATGCACTGTTTACCTCCAAAATTTGAGTTAAAACTAACAGCAATCCTTCTAAGAAAATAAATATCCAAGTCGTATAATTTTTCTCAGGGTTGTAAAAACTTACCTTGATTGAATTCATCCAAAGGGTGAACATACAGAACCAAAAATAGCAACTAATGGGAACTTTCAGGTTTGCTCTGTATTACTAGTAGAACTAAAGATGCTTGCAGCCAGTCTGAAACCTACTACAAGTTGTCCCATACAAATTTAAGGAAACCATTTCTATGACTCTTCAGACTGGCTGGAAAGCTGATGAGCCTTGAAACTACCACCATATTTTCCCCTGTAGACCTTTCCATCTAAGAAATATACCTAAATTAAGAAAGGCTTGGCTGTAGTTCTTGGCAAACAGAAGATAACTGGGATGAGAAGTAACACAGGGATTTTCTCATGGTTTCAAGCTCACTATAGTGTTTGGCTCCTAAATATATTCTGCAATTCGCTTACATATTTTGTCTCTTTTGCAATTTTTAGGCTGCTCTAGATTATTTTGAGCTATTTCAAATTAAACTGTCAAATTAAAATTAAGACGGCCCATCCTGGAACTCAGGGTGACTGGAAACACAACAGACATGGTCTAGAGAAGGTGCTGCTGCAGCATATATACTCTTATTAGAGTAATTATTAACTACTTCTGCCAGTTGAGCTCCTGATAGCAGTTTAATCATGACAGCTTGAACCACAGACTAAGTGTCCAAATATTTTGTCAGGGTCTTGCATTCTGTGGAGAATGCCCGGTGTTGTGATTAATATATTATCAATTTAGTTAAACTAAATCTGACTTAGATATATATTATATAAAGGACCTGCAATCACTCTTGTCAGCTGAAAGCAGGAATACCCTGCAGGAATCCTTTCAACTTTTCTAGCTTAGTGGCATGCATAAAGAGCATTTATTATTGCTCACACCTAACAAAACTTGCATAACCACCCCTGAGGGACTCGAAATCATTACTATCATCTGGAGATTCAGACACTAACAAACATATTCAAGAAAGTCAGGTAGTTGCAGCACATATAGCATTTGTTTGAAAGCTAAAATATATTATCCAGTCAGAAAATTAAGATACACACGCTGAGCATTAATAATCCTTACAGAAATTTACCATCAACATTCAATTTGAATGTCAAATAACGTTTGATTAGAACATTTAGCATATCAGTTTCCTATTTCCAGAAATTAAGTAAGAATGGAAACCTCTGCCTATCATTTGCCATTCAACAGCTTTAGTATCACAGAATCACACAATGGCTGATGTTGGAAGTGACCTCTGGAGGTCATCTGGTCTAACCACCCTGCCCAGATTCTAGAACCTAGAGCAGGTTTCCATTACTATGTCCAGACAGCTTTGGAGTATCTCCAAGTACAGAGGCTCTGCAAACTCTGTCGGGAAGCCGCTCAAACACTCAGTCACCCTCACAGTGAAAAAAGTGTTTCCTGATGTTCATATGGAACCTACCATGTTTCAGTTTGTGCCCATTGACTCTGGTCCTGTCACTGGGCACCTCTGAAAGGAGCCTGGCTCCATCCTCTTTACACCCTTCCTTCAGGTACTTATGTACATTAATAAGATCCCCCCTGAACCACCTTTTCTCCAGGCTCAAGAGCCCCAGCTCTTACCAGCCCTTTATACGTGAGGTTCTCCAGTTCCTTAAACATCTTTGTGGCCCTTTGCTGGGCTGTCCAGTGCGTCCATATCTCTCTTGTAATGAAGAGCCCAGAGCTGGACACGATGATCCAGGTGTGGCCTCACCAGTCCTGAGTAGTGGTGAAGGATGACCTCTCCTGACCTACTGGCAATGGTTTGCATAATGCAGCCCAGGGTACCATTCACCTTCTTCGCAGCAAGTGCACATTGCTGGCTTACGTTCAATTTGGTGTCTACCAGGACCCCAAGATCCTTTTCTACCAAGCTGCTTTCCAGCTGCATGGACCCCAGCAGGTGTTGGTGCATGGGATTCTTCCTTCCCATGTGCAGGACTCCACACTTCTTGAACTTCATGAGGTTCCTGTTACCCCATTTATCCAGCCTGCATACATGAGAGCTACTAAATCTCATTCACACCTTTTTTCTTAGATGCTGATAACAACCATTGGTTTTATTCTCATCTTCAGTTAGAGAAAGCTGTGAAACTAATGAAGGAGGACTGACATGCACTGTCCAAACTAAAAATATAAATAAACTATGAACAGTAATATAACAAACACCAGGAGGTCTGCTACTCACTTGGGAATAGGAATACAGCCACCCCAAAGCTTTTCAAATCAAAGAAATATAGAGCATATACTGAAGTGCACACAGTTAATCAGAATACACATATTTGGTTTCTGCTCATTTGTTTTTAGATAACAAACCCAACATAGAAATCATGGCTCCACACACTGATTTGGAGAACTTACTCATACGTGAAGTGAACAAGAGTTTTCCACTGCAGAAATTCCTGCTTGGGGACATATTTTGTCACCAAGACAGAGCTCTGCCCTCCTCATTTGCAGACCTCACAGGGGAGTTTCTAGAACACTATGCAATTACTACACAACACTCACAGCATTGGTGTCAGTTCTCTACAGTTATTTCTTAATTTAGAGCTACAGAGTGAACATACTAAGATAATGGAGGGAGTAGGATTACACAGACTGGAATGTGCTGCTGCTATCCACTAGAATGCAGTTAAAGGATTCATAATCTGTGACAAAACAAAATCATCACTGGAGATTGCTTACAAGTAAAGCTAGATTTCACTTCTGAAGCTGTGATTTTCAAGTAAAAACAAAAAAAATCAGTGGCTTGGCAAATATGCCACATGTCTGTACATGGTACCAGACTCTTCAGATAATATTTATAGGAAGGCACAAAGAAAGAGCAGCAATGTAAAGCAGTAGCCAGGAGCTACTCTGTAGTGTGATTTAAGAGGCTAGAAGGGAAGCAGCAACCAGAGAGGGTTGTCACACAATGACTATTCATAGAAATGGATTTTGGATATTCTTTCAGTCTATAGGTAATTCTTGCTAATAAACGTCACTCCTCAACTTGCACTTTCCTTGCAAGACAGTAAATGCTAGTTACCATTAAAGAAAGTTCTCATCTGCTTTTTGACTGATGAGTTGTTACCATGTTTTGTTGCACTCCAACAGTAAATGGCATGTTCAATAATACCTTAATTCTAAACTGTATTTCTAAATTGATGTTGAACTTCTCCCAAGGAATAGATGAAGAGACCATTACTTGATTATTGCTGGTGCTACCATTTTACTTCTGTCCACAGGTTATACAGAGAAACACATTCATGGGCTGCACAAATTAGGTATGAACATGGAACAAATCTCAGTTTTTAAAGTTGCACATGCTCAGATAAATCAGCTTCACACAGATATTTTGCAGGTCAATACCTCCTGGAAGTGTACTTGCTTGGAGTGTGCCTTGCACAAAAATGGTAGGCCAACACTTCTTGAATGCAAGTGATATACTGAATGATCAGATCACTAGATCAGAATACTCAGTAATGAATGCTTTTCAAAAAACACTCTTTTCATTGCTGTGTGCTCCATGTAGAGCTGTTCTGCACAAGCACACATGTGTAAAGGACAACTGGCATGCCATAATATCTACCAGCCCATCTGGACTTCCTGTTCAAAGCTAGAGGAAGATTCCTGCAAAGGAATCAGATTTTCATTTAAAGGATCCAGCATACAAAGCAAAAGCACATTTCAAGGCTGAAATTTATTTTGTAACTTCGTGTCGCAGCAGCTCACTCAAAATTATTATGTCAATACTTAAAAATACAGACACCTTTAAATGTTTCAATAGATAAGAAAAGCATATTTTGTGGGTCTTTCTTTAAATACGCTTATTATTATACACCAGTGGTATCTGTTTCACAGCAGGATATATAAAGTACTTAAAACCAGACTTGGATTAAAAAGCTAAAATGGCAGGTTTTTGTTATTATCCTTAGTATTTGTCACCCTGTCTTTCATCCTTTTGTATTCTGATAATCCAAATCTTTAAATCCTTCAAGAATTCATTTGAGGTTTGGGGTTAAGAAAGATTTAGTTCAACAGAAATTCTAACATTCCTCCCTCAAAAATATGCTTTCATGATTATACATGAAATAGAAAACATTTTATAATTATATACATGTATATTTTAATGAACAATGAAGAGTTCAGTATTATGTAAACATATTTCATAATAAAGCCTGAAGAGACAATGTAGAACTGTTACTTCTCTGATAATTATTCAATAAAAGCTGTTTGAAAGACAGTTAAACATATCAAGTTTGTTTCACAAAAAAAAAAAAAAAAAGTGAAAAACACAGAAGAACCACCTCTTTATTAGAAACTAGAAAATAATTAGGTGATTAATCTGGTGAAATAATTCAGTTAAACTACTGGTTGTGGTGTCAAAAGACTGGATATGTGCAAAGTATGGACATTGTGAGCAACAGAATTTGGCTTAAGTTACTTTTTCTTCCGCATTCTGCAATTAAATAGGAGTTTCTAAAGTTAATCAAAAATTTATTATGGGTAAAAGGGAACAACAGTCAAAAGTGCTAAAAAATTATTGTTAGTCCATATTACTTAATATGGACTTAAGGTAAAAGTGCCACAAAGACATCCTAGTACATTCACCACCCCAGTGTGTCCCTGGGTCTACAGCTGAGCATTTCCAATTGCCTAAGGCAAAACTGGTGGGGAAGACCTCCTCCTGCTCAATCTTAGCTGTATGGGGGTTGTTTTCACACATTTTCTTATCAGACTCCTCCTTCCCACTGGACCCCAGCCACAGTCAGGAAGGTGCCCACATGCCTCCTCCAGCCTTAGCTAACACCAAGCTGTGGGTTGTCACATACCGACCACTCCCCAGGGCTGTGATACACCAGTCCCAAGGAGGCCACCAGTACAAGGCCACCGGACACAGTAAAACAAGCCCCAGCCAGTTCAGACCAACGTAAGCCCAGACAGCTCCCAGGGGCTTGTGCTACAGGATGACTATGTATGGCCTTCTACTGGTAACAGGGAAGATATCCAAAAAACCCTCCAAATATTTAGCACACCATACCACACAGTGCTGTGGCAACATGTTTTCAGTCTCATGTACAGAGGTAGGAATCAGTTTCTCTGAACTTTTAATACCTGACTGCTTCTCAGACCCTCTCAGCAGCAACGCCAAGTAGCCTTCAATTGCAAAGATGAAAAAAAATTAGGAAAAAATAAATGTGCAGTCTCTACCACACAAAAAGGTATCAAAAGTCTAATTTATCAATGCTTTTAAATGAGAAAGCCCAAAAATTAGAAAGATCTGCAGGAAATCTAAGCTGGAAAAGAGAGTTCATTTCAGCTCCTGAATGGACACTGCAGAGTAAAGGGAGTGTCTAAGAAGGCTTGTGTTAAATTACAGTAGAACAAGTTTCCAAGACACCTGCCAACAAGTTAACTAGATTCTCTAAAGGCATATTTGGCACATTCAAATCACTAGTGGTATCTGAGCACTTAAATATCTTTTGTTAATCTGAAAGATGCTGCATAACATTGAAAGCTACAGCATCCTGGCCTCTCTGCCCATGGAACAGTTGCAACTGTGCTGTGGAGAATTTGTGTGAACCCACTTGTGTATATAATGCATCAGCAGACCCCAAAACCCAACTCTTCGTCTGGGTTTTGTAAGAAGTCAGTCTGCAAGATAAACATTTTACAAGATATCTTCAAAGAGCCTGTGGAAATACTCCAAGGCTTCAAAATTAAATTTAGTACAACAGATTAGGTTTGAGGGGTTTTTTTTGGAAAAATAATAAAAAGTCAATGGCAAAATGACAACAGAGCTATCAGCATGTAGGCAATAATTCTGCTGCTGACTAAAACTGAAACAGGTCAAGAAAGAATAAAGAATAAGGGCAATGAATAAGTCTGATTCGTATCGGGATAAAACGAAGTATTATTTAGCACAGCTGGAAATAGACTTTGACATAAGATTACAAAAAATGCCAGAAGAGGTTGAGGCTTTCAAAGTTACCCTGTGGTTAGTAGTAATAGAGGGTGAAATGATAGCCATCTGCATGGATTTCTACCCCACTGCAGAACAGGCACTATTAATTCGTTATCTTCTTGAAAAGTCATACTGAGGTAAACCAATACAAACTCATGTTGTTAATTATAAAGGAATTGCAGATTTAAATTCTTCACCTTAATTTTTCGGCTAATGATAAAGCAGTTTTGAGGCAAGACAAGAAAATCCAACTTCTCTAGATCAAGTAGAAGTGATGTTACTACATAGCAAAACTCAAAGCAGGTGTGAATATACAACAGAATCACAGAATCATTCAGGTTGGAAAAGACCCTTGGGATCATCAAGTCCAACCATCAGCCCTACTCTACAAAGTTCTCCCCTACACCATATCCCCCAACATCTCATCCCAATGACCCTTAAACACATCCAGGGATGGTGACTCCACCACCTCACCTCCCTGGGCAGCGTATTCCACTGTCTGACCACTCTTTCTGTGAAAATTTTTTTCCTAATGTCCAGTCTGAACCTCCCCTGTTACATCACCCTGTAACTCACAGACACCTCCATTATTTTACACTGCTGTGTAAATCAACTGTATCAGCAATGAAATGCCTCTGTTTCTTCTGACCATCACCTAGGCACAGCACAACGCAATTACCATTTTACTAGAAGACACTGTCTGGCATAGCATTTGGAAAGCAAACACACACCTTCAGAGCCTTCTTCTAGTTTTTCTGCAGATGTGATAGGTAAAAGTTGTGCACCTCTTCGCAATCCTTCTCTTAGTGTCTTTCTGGAATCCAATAACTTAGAGTTTAACACCTTAAACATGACTACTCCAACAGCAGAGTCACAACCCAGAATGCACCAGCCTCTTAAAAGTGAAATTCTGCTAGAGCATTACTAACCAGTGAAATATCGAGTTTGATATGAGTGGCATCTTTCAACTCTCTTTTCCTATTTCTTAAGATTCATTATGTATCTTTAAATCCTGAAGACAGTAGATGACAAATCAATGATTATGTGTCACATAGAATATATCAGAAAATGATAAAAAAAAATGCACCTTACAAAACATGGTGAATACATGAGCCCAGAGCTTTGATCCAGATTAACTTCATGTCTCACTTTTTGCGTAAATGTCTTTCACTAGTAGCCTTCCAGAAGTGATGGTATCTTTAGTTTGTACTACTCAGGAGAGCTCAGGGTATGCACATGCTGAACATGAACTGATTTCTGCAACGTCAACTCTTTTATGCGGCATAACAACAGTAATACAGTATGTTTGCATGAGTAAGAAGTTGCAACGTGCAAGTCAACATTCACACGTGTGCCCAGTCAGCCACAACAGATGCCAGATAACTTGTGTCAGGATTAGCTTCTTACAAAAAGTTCACATTGTCTGTGGGACTGTCACAGAGACTTCCCTCAAATTCCACAACACTGAAATGCATAGCTCCTCATATACTGATATGATTATAATATGACTTTGAACAGAGCCAGGGCAAGGTACAATGTCCTATAGCAGCTAACCAGCCATCCCCCTACAAGAGGGATCTTTTTACTTTCATACCAACAGAGCAAAATATTCTAACTCCAAAGCATCACAGTGTCTGCAGATTAGCTACAGATGATCATAGGTATAACTATTGGCCTGATTTCCCAAAACTACCCAATTAGACTCCCCATGATCCTGGAAATGAAAGTCACTTGCCCTATCAGCCTTATTTCCTGCAGGCTGCCACTTTTCATCCCTTTTGTTAATAACGGCATATAGCTGCTCACAACTACGGGCTCCCAGAAAACCCAGTCCTGCTGCCTTTGTTACAATGAGTTAAGAAATTAAATTCCCAGGTCCTACGAACCTTGGTTGGTTTCCGCTTACAATTTTAAGTTCACAGCTCTGTAACAGTAAAGGCAACATTTTATTCAAAAAGCACTAATAAGACATTTTTCCAGGGGGTGCCTATCAGATTTCAGAGTTTGCCAGAGACACATTTATTCTCTCCTGCATTATTGCTGTTACAGAATAAGCCTCTGTGGAGGATTTAAAAAGAGATTTCAATAAGCAAAACACAACCGTACAAAACCTATTATTGGCATATATTTGAAGAAAGAGATATGAAACAGAACGCAACTGCAGGATAGATACCTACTTAAATACCTCTGAGGAGCTGAAACATAACCGACAAGCACAGGATTAGCCTTGAACTCAGCTATGAAGAGGCCAGGTAGCAAAACACCTATTGGGACTGAAGGACCGAAAGGTTACAAGGAAGGAAGAGCCCTGTTTCTGGTGGGGAAACTAGCAGAAGCTAAACTGAAAACTTAAACAGAAGGCGTATGAGACATTTCAGTGGGATCATCATAGGTTGCTAGCATATTATATACATACAATGGATTTCCGACTGCTTTTTCGTCTCTTTCCTTCCATGAATCTATAACATATGCCTTCCACTCTGTCAAATGTCATGTGATACCTTTTAACTTACACCCACCATCTGATCTTTCCTATTGCCACCTCCTTTCTGCCAGCAGAACAATATGGTTTGATCATGTCTCTTGGAAACCACTAATGCCACTTTCTCATTTCCCTGAGAGTATTTCTACAGAATGACAGTGAGGTATTCCTTCTCTTCAAATGTTGTGTGCATTTGCCTACGGTCTGCTCAAAGGCACTTTCTGCACTGCAAATCAGACACCAAATTCAAGAACTGCATGTAGTATTTTAGCACAATAGGGCAGAGAAACTAGGCATTAACTATGTTTATTTTATTCAGACTGAACCTTGACAGATTTTCAACCTAAATCAAGTTTTGATAAGAATGACTGAAAATAGTTAAACTGGTTTTCATAAGTACAGTTACACTGGACAGTTTGTAGCTGCAAACACTCTATTTAAATTTATCAGGTTAGGAGTATTCAGCTAAGAATTAAAACGCTTTATAGCGACACTGAAGATCAAACTGACAAAGCTGACAGTACCCTGTTGCACCCAGGGTACAGCAGGATGTAAAATACAGTGAATGAAAGATAAATATGTATTACACAGAGAACTATGCTAGGACACCAGGAAGACTGCAAACTGACTCAAAACGTGCCAAGTACCAGAAATAGGTCAGCCTGTATACTGTGAAAACAGGAAACATATTTGAGACAACTTAAAAAAAAAAAGCTGATCATAAACTCTTTGGCCGATATCTTGGGCAAGGATGCAAAGTCTTAGAAGTTAAAAGCAGTCTTAATTTACATTCAGGACTGGTCATATATCTGGAGGTTAGCAAGTATAGTTCTTATAATTACAGTTATACAGACTGATAGTTCTGACAACTGCAGGCTAGTAAATTGGACACCAACAGTAATCAAGGTTTGTGAAAAAGTTTGAAAGAAATGATAAGGCAAAAGTCAGTATTACCTTGAACATACATATCTAAAACTAATTTGTGATCCAACATTGTAATCTTAAGATTCTCTTATCTATGTGATACCACAGCATATTTAGACAGTCTTTGATTTCCTTCCAGGGGACCAGAAAGTCCTTTAAAGATTTCAAAATTAACATTGTTTATAAAGCAGAGTCTCATCGCCTTTAGATCAGTAGAAACATGCCAATTTACCTTTTAACATCAGTTATTCAAACATTTAATTAGTTTTGTTCTATATTATAGAATGTGTTATATAGAATTTAGTATCAATGTTATCTTCCATGGAAGATGAGACTGAAGTTAAACTTACCAAGACAACCAAGCAACACAATGGGCTAAGTAAAAAAGGGAAGGAATTACAAAAAAAACCTCCCACTGAACTTATACGCCATTCTTGTAAGTAAAGTTAATTATGTGTAGAAGTATGCTCATTCTAGACTTTTATGGCTCAATCTACAAGTTTATATTCTACTCTTGAACTCGATTTTTTTTTTCTTTTAAGGCACAATTACCTTTCAGGATGAAGCAATCTGATTTGGAGTACAGAATCATGTAATCTTTGTATTTATGTAGCTACATGTGCATTTTAAAACTATACTAGTGTTAACTAATAAGGAAAAATAGTAGTTATTTAACAGCCTTGAGATTTGTTCCATCTGCTATTAAAATCAGCTGAAATATTTCCCTATGGAAGCAGGCCTTTAACAACAGGTAAGGTTTTTGGTCGAGCCAGAAAAATAGATTATAAAGCTCTAGATGAATATTTACAAGTCTGCCTTTATCATACTCTTGCTCTACAACTTTCACTTTTCAGCCTTTGTATCACTGACCTTAAAACTGCAATGAAAAGCCATGTTTACAAAATGGGCATTCTCACAGAAGAATTCAGTTTGTATAGTTGTATTCTCACTAAGGAAAAAGATGACAACTATTCTAGAAGCAATTACACCGACTGTTAGAATTATGCACCTCCAAAGAGAAGAAATGCCATCTGAAATACATCTGCACACAAAAAGAGCCATTCTAACCAAGATTTCATCATGCAAACTTTCACCATCTTTCTGAAGCCAAGGAAAAAAAGGAATCAACATATAAAAGGTCTCCACCAGCTGCCATTACAGGATTATTGAAGCTTTTAAACATGATATTATGGAAATGCATCTTACATTCAGAAAGGCAGAGAGAAGAGGAGGCAGGTAAAGAAGGGCCCTGCTATCTAAACCAGCTATTAGCTGGATTATCTGGGGTGTTATTTAGTCCTGGCTCAGTGAGCCTGAAATGTTTTAGAGACACCTCAGGGAGTCAAGCTCCCTGCTGTTAAAGTGACAGTGACTCAATAAATGGGTTCCTTATGTACATGTCAGCATACTCTGTGTTTCCCTGCATGACTACACCTTAACTCTTAAAAAAAAAAATTAACAAATTAGAAGAGAATCTGTTAGAATGGAAGAGAATCATCTGCAATTCTTACCCCTGAGTTCCTTTATAACTATGCAAGCCCCTTCTTGAAATATTACTTACATCAGACCCTCTTATTACAGGGCTTGAAAGCCTTTATGTTTATATCTGTACAATGAGTGGAAGATATGAATAATCCAAGTAACCAGACCATTCATTGCTAATTAGGTTACCTAGTTTCATCGGTGGCCAAAATCTGTGCTGGAATCTTTTACAGTACTGAAAATCCACAACCCACACCAAAACAATCAAGAACAATGACTGAGTATTATGCAGAAGTCTACGTGTAAGGTAACAAGGAGCATAAGTCTGGTCTATATTGTGATTTTTCAGGTAGATTCAGCATCTTCACATGATGTATCCATACAAGGAAGAAGAGCAAATCAGAGATGCAGAAATTATATCTGTTTATAATTTAAACTATAGAAAAAAGTTATGTACCTTCAAGAAAACATATTACCCTCCTCAATAATAGATAAGGTCTCATTTATCATTTCCCCTCCAGTCTGTATTGAAGTAAACCCAAACCAAAAACTGGGCTCCTTAAATCTAAGTCCACCCTAATTCTAAGATTGTTGCTGATTTCACAAGTAATTACTCCCCTTTAATATATTTCTCATGCAATTCAAAATGGTATATTAAGATACATGTCTGCCATATGAAACTCATATCAGCAAACACTACCCATTTCTTCCAAAAAATGTAGGTGGGGAGAAGTGTGATAAAGAGAACTCTGATTCTTCTGATGGATACAGACACACAGCAGCCAACAAGGAATAGGGTAACTGGCAGTTTGGCCCTTTGATTTATCTTTTGCACACTTCAAACCTCTCAGCTAACCCAAAGGCTGAAGTTGGCAAGAGTTTTATTTTTCGTAGATTTCATCTTTCAGGGGAAAGAGTAGTATAATATAAATAATGCCTCACATATTGATAACAAAGCTAATACAGATATAAGCAAGGGTACACACCACAGGTTTGACTTAAAGTACAAACTGGGAGAAAACACTTAAAGCAACACAGTTAAGTGGGTCCCTGGGTAACAGCAAACTGGGCAAAAGATCAGAGAAGTATCTTTGTTTAATGAATAACTATTTTAACAACAAAAAAAAATCATCACATTGTGGTTATAATTAATAGATGTTGTAAAGTTTATCCATTCAAAAAAGTCACATTTATCTAAGTTATTCTGTTTAATCTGTAAAGATTCTTCATCTGCATGTTGGTCTGTAAAGCCAGGCCAGACTAAAGCAATTTCATTTCTAAAAAGGGCATCTATTTTTACTTCTCTGCAAATGACTATCAAGCAAGATATCTGGAAAAGAATTTGTTTTTCATTTTGAGAGTTAGCCTCAGCAAACACATATGTAAAACTGGCAGTCAGCTGATGACTTTCTTGACTCTGGTAATTACTATATTTGAATCCAACTCAGACTTTGCATTGAATATAAAAAGCTGTAAGAAAACACTAGCAGAGAAAAGCTTAAATAATCTACATATGCCTGCAGGAACCTATCTATAAGAGTCAGCTGTAAGAGGTAAATAGTATTGCATAGACTGTATTAAAACTGGTGAAACAAAGGATCCTGAAAAATTCACTGTTCTGAAAAAAACCCCAAACCTATCTATTTTTGTATACTCTAAATTGCTTTTATACACAAAAGTCAGGTAATTTAAGGCACTACGAAGTTTGCCCATGTAAGGAGATAAGAAAGTTTAGAGAGAGCTCTTTGAAACATGTGGATCTTAGAGAACAGAACAGTAGAAACAATGAATATTCTTAAAATATTTCAAGGAATATTACACGCAAGTTTCCAGTGGATGGTTTACTTCCTCCTCAAGACATGGTATTGTAGCATCAATTCTGATTGTATGCTAATTTCACAAATAAAAAATGAGCCAAATTCTCAGCTGAAGTAAACTGGTGTAATTCCACTGAAATTAATAGATCTAAATATATTTAATCTAAGTGACTCTCTGCTGCTCCGTAAACTTCAGAGTTGTTTTAGCAAGCAAAGTTTTCACTTTGTCAGCTGTGAAGTTAACTGGGGCCCACTGTAGATTAGCTCCTAACAGCAGTAACAAGCAACTACTCAATAAAGACTTGTAGGAACATAACATAACAGCAGCAATTGTTGTGCAACAGCAGTGGATTCAACAGGGCAGCTAACTGCATTTTAGTAACAGACTGGTTAACTAACCAAGAAACATGGGTCAAATTCTCCTTTATTCATGCCAGTGCAAATTAGTAGGAACTTCACTGCAGCCAGTGGTGACACACTGACATACTGGCAGAACTATCAGTCTTTGGCCAATACCTTTATATAATTACAGTCTAGAGCAGGAGGAAGTGGCAATCTACTTAGATTATTTTGTGTTTTCTTCAGAGGTATCAAGAATGTCTATCCCATCACAGTTATGTAGCTTAACTCACAAGTTCTACTTTCTTACATCCTAAACGTGCTTGAGTACTGTATTTTTACAACCTTGAATTGTCTAGTATAGTTCAATTGATTAGGATACAGCAATGTGATCTATAAGATTTCTGTACTATTGACCTTTAGTCTGGGTAATAATCTTTGCTGTCAAAAAATGACTAGCTAACCACTGACTTAGAGTAACATGATCTTTGACATATAATAAAGAATCCTCAACAGTGAAAAAATACTTATAATACCGCACAGAGGGGCTTAGAATTGTTTTGTACTGCATCTTACAATGGACATAGACAAGGAATGCAAAGTTAATGAGAATGAACGTATTCATAAACCTAGACACAAAGACTGATCTCTAAGTACTACCACAAATGCACTGCCATAGTGTAAGAAACTAACGCACAGTATCATGCACACGATTGCAACAAAATATTACCAAATGATGCAGAATTCTGACAGTGACTTTCTCATTATTTATTACCACTTCAACTGTTAAGGTACCCACAAACTCTAGTGATGTGTTTATGTCACATATTCACAGCATGCAACTAAAGGATTCTTTGTAGAAACACTTCTACAAACACAACTTGTCTCTAATAACACAGCCTATGAGTATTATCTCTACAGGGTGACATTAGGTTAGCATTGTCACTGTGTTCATTGACTGCTGGTTGTCACCAAAGCATAAATGTCATCTCTCTTAACAGGAGTCTTTGAAGATATACTGTAGAATTTTCCAGCGCAAGGAGTAAGAAAATATTATAAAAGAAAATTCCAAGGATACTGAAAGATAACTTTAAAGTTGTAACATTATACTTTTATAAACATAGTATGCTTTCACAGTATACAACATGGTATGTCTTTTGTGGCCAAAGATTTGAAAAGCTGCAGTAGCTACTCTGGGAGGTCAGGAAAAAAGATATATCCATTAGAATTTTCCTGCACTACCATTGGGCAACCCCCCCTAAATGACACAGGTTTACTCTACAGAAAAGACAAGAACACAATCACAGAATGAACTAGGTTGGAAAGGAGCTTGAAGATCATCTAGTCCAACCGTTGACCTAACACTGACAGTTGCCAACTACACCATATCCCTCAGCGCTATGTTGACCTGACTCTTAAACACCTCCAGGGATGGGGACTCCTCCACCTCCCTGGGCAGCCCATTCCAACACCTAACAACCCCTCTGGAAAGAAATGCTTCCTCATATCTAGTTTAAACCTTCCCTGGTGCAACTTGAGGCCATTACCTCTTGTCCTATCGCTTGTTACTTCATTAAAGAGACTCATCCCCAGTTCTCTGCAACCTCCTTTCAGGTAGCTGTAGAGGGCGATGAGGTCTCCCCTCAGCCTCCTCTTCTCCAGACTAAACACCCCCAGTTCCCTCAGCCGCTCCCCGTACGACCTGTGCTCCAGACCCTGCACCAGCTCCGTTGCCCTTCTCTGGACACGCTCAAGTCATTCAATGTCCTTTTTGTAGTGAGGGGCCCAAAACTGAACACAGGAATTGAGGTGCGGCCTCACCAGTGCCGAGTCCAGGGGTCAGATCCCTTCCCTGTCCCTGCTGGCCACGTTATTTCTGATACAAGCCAGGATGCCATTGGCCTTCTTGGCCACCTGGGCACACTGCTGGCTCATGTTAGCCTCACAGAACAGTTAACCTCACAGAGCAGAAGACTTAAGAGATACAGATACACACACACTTTTGGCTTGGTTCCACACAAGCATTTTACTTTGTGTTACTTGTCACTAATTCTGACTTAATATCCACTGAGATAAGAATAACCACCCCTTGTGCATTTAAAAAAACAATAAAAATTGACAGTGAAAAACATTTCTTCCATTTCCAAACTAGTCCTCAGCTTAAAAAGTAAATACATTTTGCCAGACACCTGTATTTTGCCAATCATCTTTTTGCATATCAAGCTTAAAGTGCAGGGCATATGGTTTCAGCCAGTAGACAAGTAAGGATATCTAGTGGTCTGTATCTGTGAAATGTCTAAATCTTTGAGGGATGAGAAGAACTGTATAATGTAAGAGTTTGAATATACTTGGAAAACTCATACTCTCTTGGTGGCAATGACATTTCTAAATTGAAATGCTGAGTAAATAACCAACTTCTGACTATGACCTGATCTCACTTTCTCTCACAGATGGCAATTTGAGCTGTTGATTGTCCACTGTAGCACAAACTATGAAAAGCTGACCAAAACAAAAAAATCTGCATGCTACATGAAATGCGTGAGGCATGGATGAAGAGAGGTCATGAAGAAAGAGTGTTACTGTTTCCAACGTGTAAAGGTCTTCTTTGCTGTTGATACCTTCATCCAATTCCAAATACAAACAAAAAAATAATCTACATGCCCTTAGTGTAGGATCACTGGCAATACTGCTCAGTGACCAAACAGTAATTAGTCAGAAGCAGTGCTGCTTCCCCTGGCTATTAGAATCTTTACATTCTTAAATAATTCTGTCTGACCTTTCTTTCTGTCCTTGATTTGTTCTGTCACCTGTCCTCAGCCATGTTTAGTTGTATTTCCATCCCAGAGAGTACAGAACTGCCATCAGGACCCATACTGTCCTAGTACCTGCTTCTCTCCAAGCTTCCTGCATGTCTCAGCCCTGCTCTTCCCTTTTGGGTATTCTTGCCTGTGGGCTCTATGGCTTTATGGGCTTTAATTCCTTACTCAGTCTAATTCCTTGTAACTATGCCAAACATAATAAAAATGCAAAAGTTATTGTACTAAGTGTACTAAGTGATTTTTATATCTCAAAATTATTTTCAGCCTTCACATCTGAGGTCCAGCAATGACCCTGTGTCAAAGTTATTCCATTCTGATGTTTCAGAGATGTCTACCAAACAAAGAACAGATAAGACTTTCCATAATAAATACATATTTGCATTAATTAAAATTTTGTTTAATTTTAAACAGTGCCAGTATCTTCCCAGCAGTGATGTTTTTCTTCATCACATTGAACAATACCTCCTCCTCCCATTAAAAAGCTCCACTATGACATTTTACTGTGGACTTTTTCAGCAGTAAAAAAATTGACTGTGGTCACATACACACAGTTCACTCTATCACAGAAACATCTCAGGGTCAGTGGTGAAGTCAGACCAAACTGCAAAGTCAAAGCTCAAACGTCAGAGTGGTAGAACCAAAGATTTATTTTGGTGTTGGAGAATGGCTTGCAGAACAAGGCCATGGGTCTGTGCTGATTACAGCCATCTGAGGTAAACAAAGGAAAAAACCCAGGGTACAGTTATGCTAACAAGGAAGGAGATTCAGGGCACAGTTATGCTAACAAAGGACTGTTATGCTAACGAAGGGAGAAACTGAGGTACACAGCGGCCTTGATTATGATGGTAAACAACCTTGGGAAATAAAGCAAGCCAGAAGGAGGATGTTGTGACATACCCGAAATGCCACAAAGGGTTGGGATATTATAATATAACCTTTTAGATATATCCAATAGATTTGTGAGTAGTATGCATGATTATTGTAGAGTGCTTATATAAGGTGTGATTTCTTTCAATAAAGTTGAAGCTTGCTCTATCATTCACATTGAATCGACTGCTTGCTTCCTCCGTCCACCGCATTTTGGCATAAAAGAGTACTGACAGCAGCAATGCTGGCATTTTTGCTTCCTTTGGCAAAGACCATGTATCTATGGCCTTCTCACACATCCAGCGTGGAATATTGCTGTGCTATGGCTGCTTATAACTGCTACCATTTTTGTAGAGCCGAAAGGAAGAAGCTGAGAGTCAAGGTAAACTCTGAAGTCCAGGAACTGAAAATGGATCATAAGAATCTTCTGCTTGCCCTCTAAAAGCAAGCATTAACCTTCATCAGGTGTATCTTGTCAAAGGAGAAGTCGCTATTGTGAGTGTGGGGTTTTTGTGGACAGGGTGGTTTGGGTTGTTTTTTGTTGGCGGTCGGGGCTTTGTTTGGTTTGGTTGTAGTGGGGTTCTGGGGTTGTTGTGTGGTTGGGTTTTTTGGGGTGGGGTGTGGGGTGTGTGGGTGTGGTAGTTTTAGTTTTTTTAAAGAGAAAAAAAACAAGCTCACAAGTGTGGTGAAGAAAAGGTTGATTTCACAGGGAAAGCCACTTACCCAACACAGGCAGGGGGGAGGAATAATTTTAAGACTGTCAATTGAGAACTTATCTGGAGGCCTAGAATAGGAAAAGGCCTAGACTTAGAAGAAACATTGTTAAATTGTCTCCTATCATTAAAGGGCAAGTTCCCCATTACATAACATTCCTATAACCCAAATTAATTCACATTTACATATTATACCTATGCACCATGTATCAGAATCTGTGGTTTAGATAGAAGTAATGCCTAATTGTTCCTGAAACCAAAGAAGAACTGCCATCAGCTATAAAAAAAAAAAAACAACAAACAAACCAACAGAATTCAATTGCTACTGGAGAAAACGGGTCATGAACAAAAGCACCTTTGCTTCATTTTCATAGACTTCGTTGTAATTCATAAGAAAGTTCACCATCATTCCAAAGAAATATTGGTTGATTTAGAGCAATGGCATGTAGTTTATAGGCCAAAAAAAATAAAATTCTTGAATCAGCAGAGGAGTATTTTAAACCACACTCTTCATGAAAATGTCATCCACTCTCAAACCAAGATAACAGATTTTTTGCTGAATTCCACACTAGCACTAAGGATTTTCTTTAAGAGATTCTTTTAATAAATTAAATCATATTTTGTGACAGCTAAATACGAGACTTGTCCCTATGATGTTCTAAACATAAAACATCCTAGGTGTGCCCCATTTGCATATATTCTTAAGAGAAACTGAAGTAGACAGAGAAGGATTTGGGGAGAAGTAAAGCACGAGCATTACTTACATTTATAAGCAACTACTACTGATCCTGCACTACTCAGGTATAAGAAAAAAAAGCATCTGTAAAAAAGTATTTATTTAAACTCAAGAGTAGTATTAAGGAAATAAAGCCATTTCCAATGCTAATGTCAATAAGTAAATAATGCTTTATGAACATGTCAGAGAAACGGTCTGAGGAAGAGTATTTCATCTCCAGGAATTTTATTTTTGCTCTTCTGAAATATCTTTGTAGAAGGCTTATTCCTCTGCAGCTCCTCATCTGCAGTTATCATCAGCTATCCTCAGGAAGTGCTTGCCTTCTGCTTAGAACACACATATACTAGAGTCTAGCAACAGTCAAATTACTGTGCTTCCCCTGCATAAGAAATTATTAGTTATTTTCTTATTACTGCTAGGGTTTAGGGGTGCCTACTTGCTAACAGTGTAGTATCAACTAATATATTTTCATGAGAAAAAACAGCTGGCCTTTCTCTCCATCTATGAAGATTTGTGATTAGACACAGAAAGCAAATCCTGTGTTGATTCTTCTGACACAAGTGTAAATTGTTAGCATATTATAGCAACATTTAAATTAATAGAAATGACATTTTAGAAAAGTCAATTAAAAATAAATTCAAAATACCTTTGCTGCAATGAATGCAGGTTAAGCATATAGATTTTTATAGCCTATCCTGTAAGAATATACAAGCTCCCCAAAACATATTCCATTCCTGAGTTCTAAGGAAAGAAGCCAGATTTGAAATAGAGTTTGAAGCCTGAGTAACAGCTAACAACAGTCAATCAAGCAACATCATTGCAAGGACAAAGTCATCAGCAATAGAAAAAAAAATTGAGGAGGCAAAAGTCACACTCGGAGATATAATAGATACAGTATATACTGACAGACAAAAGAACTTCTGTAATCAGTGACACTGGAATGAAGCAACAGCAGTAGAGAACAGACACTTCCATGAAGAGTGGAAATTGGAAAGTAAGCAAACTGGATGAAACAGAAAAGGTCACAATAAACAAGAAAGGAGTTTTATCTGGAAAAATCTGAAGCAAGGTAGTTAAACACAGGATGCACACAAGTACCGGATACCATACTATCAGAAAAGCTAATTTGAGACTAAAAGATGTTAGCAAAAACAAGGTCATCTCAGGGAAAGAGGCTGCAAGACATTCAGTTTGCTCAATTTTGGGATCAGAAAAACAGGTAATCTATACCTGTTAGTTTGGTAACAAACTATATATCCATCTTTCATGAAATAATAGTTTTGCACTCTCATCAAGGTATTTTTTCCTAAATACAGGAGGGTGTGGGGTGGGAAATCAATTTCACAGAAGAGTAAGAATAGTTTTAATTAAAAAAAAAAAAAAAACAACACAAAACAAAACACCAAACAACTAAGTAGTGAGGTGTATCCCAGTCTGTAAAGGACTCGCATACTGCCACACTGACACATAGTGTTACGCAACTTAGGGCCAAATGCAAGCATATACAACATCAGGTATCACAAGCACAAAACATTAGTGCATCCTTATACTAGAGTGCCAGGAGGAGCTCACTATAACTAAGAATAAACATTAGAATATATCTTACGCATACTCAGATCGGAAACACCACACAGCCAGCTTAACTTTCAAAACCTCTAATGTAATTTTTTTCCGGAATTTAACAGTATAAGAATTCAACACTTCATAATAAGTTTGTATACAAGATGCCCCAACCTGCAAAAATTATTACCCTCTTAATACAAAAGCTGTACATGCATGTACTTTGTATGGACATTAACACAAACTGCAGACAGGGAAATTTGAATCTACTTGTGCCATTAACCTGTTACACAGTATCTCACTCATGGAGGAGATTCACAAGTTTTATCATGAAATCCACATATAAGGGTGGAAAAACAAAATATATACCTGAAGGATCCCATAGCACCCTTAAACTAAGCCAAATATTTCCTAAATGCAAATCATTCTGAGAAGGAGTGTGGTAACTTTTCTTCTAATACATTGTAACAGTCACTGTATACTAGACATAAGAAATCACAGGGCTGAGACTGAATCGAATCTTAATGGGCGATCGTTATAAGCTTTTGTTTTACTCAATTATTTATTCAAGATCAAAGGAATATCTCCTCCAGACATGCTCAGTTTTTACATTTGTGAAGCTTCTATTTCAGTTATGTTAAGAGCTTAAAATCATAGAAGTGGGTAGAGTTTATTATCAGACACTTTTAAGGAGAAGCTCAAGCTACAGAAGTTTAAGTGAAGGTTATATACTGGTAGTGAGCTCACATCCTACTCTTCCCCTTGATCGATGACTATCCTTCTTCTTCCAAGATTCTCCTAAACATACTAGTGCCATTGGTATTGACTGCATGAATGGCTTAACTTTGTTCTGAATATGTTTACTTATTTTTTCAGGTTTTGTTCTCAGAACTCAACAGAAAACACCAGCATTGTTGAGTCTGACCACATATACCAGCTGAATTCTAGGGAAGTATTGCACAAAGATTTCTAAAAGAATCAGATTTGATTTAGCAAAATTTAGATATAGTGCTACCAAGTCTGACAAGAAAAAGAATTCTGGTAATAAAAGCCTGGGCCACAGGGACTTTAACAGAGAGATGCATGAGAAATTTCTCATAACACATACAGGTAGTTATTTTTTTTAATCTTCATCTAAAAGAGCCACTAGTAGTTAAGGCCAGACTATGTTTTGGTCATAGAAATGTAAGAACTGTCATAAGATGTCTTTCGGAAAAAAGGAAACAAAACAAAACAAAGAGATGAGGAAGAAAATGAGTTGAAAACGGATTCAAAGATGTGGTATAGTAGGAACACACAGATTACAGAATGTCCAGAATCTTGCCGGCTGGCAAGTGTGAAATTATCACCCCTTCTTTTCACACAAAGGTCTTCTTGTGGTTCTCTGTGCACATCTACTATAGAATACATGTTGTGAGTAGATATAAGCAAACACTGAGTTGCAAGTGTTTACCATCTGCAAAGCTAAGTACATGGGTTAGGTAGGTATACTTTTCTGTTTTGATAATAAAGTGGCTAGTGCAGCAGTTCATGTAACAGCATGTTAATCTTTTTTGTTAGCAAGAGGAAGTCATAAGTAGAGCAGCATGCATTCCCTGCATCAAATGTGAAATGCATCTTATATATGCAAATTCTTCTAAATATGACGCAGTTTTATGTAGTTGGTAACAAAACAGAAATGCTATTAAGTGAACTGATATGTATCAATTTCTGGCCTACCCCTGAGATCAGCTAACAAATATAACAGAGCACTAAGAAAAGGGCCTGCCTTCTTTCTCAATTCCAAAATGTCCCTCCTTCTCCAGTGAAAAACTACTCAGCAAAAAATTTCAGCAGACATTAGTTCAGACCTAAATCCCATTATCTGGCCCTGCGAGTAGTCTAAATTCAGTATCAAAGGAGTACTAGAAAGTTTGGAATATTAATGTAATCCTTCAAGGGATAAAACAAGGAGGGAAAGGAAGATATAGAGGTGTTTTGAAGTTCACAGCTTCCAGGAATACAGCTTTGTTCAAAGTCTTAAGGAATAGAAAAGGAACCTAAGGAACTGCAGTCAGAGGTGCTTACCCCAAGGTCCTTGGTAAGAAGAACAGATCTAACCAGAAAATTCTAGTAGGAAAAGTACAGCCAAACATAGTATCCCTCAATATTTTGGATGTGTAGGTCAGACGTAGAAGATGGAGAAAGCAACTAGAACAGAGTCTTCTAAATGCAACAGAGGAGTGTAATAGCGAGAATGACTATAACTCATTGGAAAAGGAGAACACGACACTACACACACTTCACACTCACCCCACACATGAACTTCCATAACTTCATTTTAATGTTAGCCTTGTTTCCAGCTTTGTAGCAGCCTAACATATTTTGCTAGAATAAGCTTGTACTGTTCACTATTCACAGTACTGTTGTGCTATCCCAAAGACTCTAAAGCTGAGAAGTCTCCATAAAGCCAGGAAATGCAAACACTTCATCTCTATGAAAAGAAAAAAACCTGAGCAGAACAGGCAGCAGCTCACCTGACACCCTTGGAAGTAGCATATAAAGTAGCATATGCACTTGAACAACTACAGCTTCAAAGCCTTGATTTATGTACTCTACAAGTGTAATTAATCTGGTATCATCTGCTATGCACTAGTGTATTAAACACTTGACAGTAATAATTCATGACATGTAGCATACATGACAAAGAAGCTGAAGTATATTACACACATGGTTGTAAGTGAGGTAAATCACTTCACTGTAGCACAGCTTCTATGTCATTCCAGCCAGAAATAACTTGCACAGCATGACCACCACTTCAGAGGAAAATAAATCACAAGCAATGAAAATATTGCAGCGTTCTACAATACTTCAGTTTACCAATTATCAGGTTCTAATGAAAATCTGGCACACAGCTGAGTTAATTACAAAGAAAGGGCTCCCAAGGCTTCAGCTAACCTACTGGGAGTTAGCTCTCCCAAAGGGCTACCAGTGACACATTAGCAGATGAGGTGATTTGCAGGAAAAACTACTGAGGATAAAACTCAGAGGATCTGAGAATTGTAACTACCAGGGAGATAGCAACCATGCACAAAAGCCATTCTCCTCCAAGAATAAAGATAGGGTAAGCAATTAAACAATATAACAAGGAAGTCAGTCTCAACTTACCCCTTTCCTCTTGGGCTCTGGGCCCCCAGAGCCCTGTGTGTTCCTGTAGAGCAGCGCTGGTAGTAAAAGTGCCAGTGTTGGATACAATGCTACCGAACCTGAAGCACCCAATAGGAGCCAAGAGATCAGGGCCTTTCTGCAGAGATCTAACTGGGAAACTGCTCCCATATTTATAAAAAAAAAAACACTGAGCAAAGCAAAAGACTTCAGAGAAGTGTAAAGAATGACTGGAGGGCTGAAGCATGTTCTCTACAGAGAATGAGACCTGAGGAGTTTGACCTTTGGGCTTACCATAGCACAGCTTTATCAGGGCACACACACACCTGAGAGGGCTCTTCAGTCTTACAGACAGACTCACAAGGAGATCTAAAGTCAGAGAGTTGAAGCTGGCAACTCAAGTGAAGAGATCTGCACTTGCACCAGCTTCCCAACCAGTTGCGGAGAACTGTCCTTCTCTAGGACTAAAATTAAACAACTTTCTAAAGGACACTAAAAAATTACCTGAATGTAAGCATAAAACCCCCACATGGCTTGAGGAGCAGCATTAACAGTTAACCAGACCAGTCCCCCGATCAAGCAATCACCCTTTGTGAGGAAGGGTCAGGTATTTCCCCGCCTTTCTCACCCCCAGCTGCAGTCAATGAAGCAGGCAGTTAACTGCACCTGGGTGTGGAAGGGCTATGTGTCAGACCTAGCCCTGTGCAGGAGCAGGCTCTAGCTCCAGCATGGCGGTGACAACATGGCCTCTGGTGCATCCCACAATGCTCCCTGCTGTGGCTAAGGGTTCCTTCACCAAAACTCATGGTGTCTCTGTACACCTGCCATATACCTCAGTCACAAAACTAAAACCAGCTACTAGGTTGCACTTTAAGGTGTAGCAGTTACCCTTGAGTTAAGGCATAATCCACACATCTACACCTCCAGAAGGTGAGTCAGCCATTTTGGAAAGAAAAAAAAAAAGGAAAAAAAAAAAAGGCACAAAATAGAAGGATTATGTCTTTTAACCATTTTTACTTAGAAACAATGCATTAAAACTGATTAGTTAAAATATTTTGAGATATGACACTTCATAGTTTTGTTATTGTCAGAACCACAGAATACATTTCCCCAGTAAATTGCTTCTGGGACTGCAGGCTGGCTTGTTTTCTGCAGCAGTACCACAGAGATTTACAAGGGAAAGAAGTTAAAATTACTATGCTTCATTCCAAATTTGTGAAGGTCTTATAAATTTTCTGACTCATTTAGATATTCTATATAAATGAACTTCAAAACCATTTCATGCCAGGATTCTCAGAGTTATCAAATGGAGAAAATTATTAATTCTTTCTTAGTGTAGGCACTGAGAATTGCCCAGCACAGAGGAACACAGTCACTAGAACATGAGAATTTCCAAGAATATGGAAGAGATTCACCTTCAAAAATAAAAAATTCTGAATATTCTTCTAGATCCCCACGTAAAATTCTTCAAATGAAACCAAACCAAGCCAGATAGTCTGGCAGTTGTAATCTCACTGATGCTTTGTCTGTTGTGCTGCCCCAGTAAAATGCCCCTGGGATAAGAAAGGAGCTAATTTTTAGCAAGTTTTTAATACTTCGGTGCATCCTACACTCATACAGCACTACAGCTGGCCCAGGTGAAAAAATGAATTGATTTGAAACCCAACTGGATAGGAGGTTGAAGTTTTAAAAGGTTTTTACTGCTTGATCCCTCGCTGCTACCTCTGCTTCAAAGCTTGGGAAAACCTAGGGAGAACCTAATAAAACAGAATCAGGCCTCTTGAGATGAATGTCTTATGTTTTCTTTTACCAACTATCCTTTGAAATTCCTGGCATCAGTGGCATAACAGATATGTGGCAGATGAGAGTGGAAGGCAAAAGAACTATTTTCTGTCTTACTCATATGCCATATAAGGGTAAATGTTACAAATGGATAAGTATTCCTGTAATTTGGCAGGTATAGCCATTGATTAGAGCACTGTTAAACATCATTAAACATACTGTATACTTTCATAGATATCTCTTGTATGACACGTTGCTAAATGCTTGCTTAATACAAAAGAAGTAAATTAAATGTTAATAATGAAATATTTTCTTTCTAATCTCCCATTCATTTCAAATTTAGGAATACTCATACATGTATAACTAATATATTTTCTCTGTATAAATATGACAGCACATTTACTAAAATATGATAAAAATAATGGGATCATTTAGTAACCAGTATTTAAATGACACAACTCACGTTTAGTGTAGTAGACCTAAATCATTAGAGATTTAAGGTCAAATCACAGCTATCAGGTATGAAGGATAGCTTCATTGTACAGCCTATTTGACTCACAACCCTGCATCAAAGCCACAGTGATTGAGATGCTTTCCAAATCCCTTGAGTATTTAATTCCTAAATAGAAGACATTTTCCAGAAAAATTCATACAGTGAGCACTTCCGTTGTAAGAAAACTTTTGCATCTAGTTAAATAAGCAAAGCAGAGGTGAATTTACTGACTACATGTCAAAGATGTTTAAAAAATAATTTCTGAATGTCAAATGGTTTTTCATTTCCCCACCCTGAGATTCCTGTCTCTATTCTTTCTCTATATTTCATGTCTCCTTGTTCTTTCAACCTCCTTGGAGTGCAGCCAGGCTCTACAGCCTACAGTATGAATATGCCTGCTATATTCCTGTTTGATCTTCTTCCCTTGATGTGTCAGTTTCTTTGTGGCCTGCCTACTTGTCAAACCATTTTCACTCTTCAAAACTTTTTATGAATTTTTAAAAAGCAGTGCAGATCTCAGGACATTTGATGAATTTTTCAAGAGCTAATCACACTCAAATATCACAAACATTGTTGTTTATGTGTTTAATATACTAAGGACAAACATTTATTTACAAATTTCTGCACCTAAACCAGACAGATAGCACAAACTACATTGCAAATATACTGGGTGGTAGGTAAAAGAGAAAATGCATTCTTCTTCTAGTTATAATAGGATTTTTAAAAATGTGAAAAACAGGGAGAACCGCACCTAGAAGTGTCAACATATACAAGTAAAATACTGAAGTATAAAATCTTTGGAATATAAAAGACATGCAGAAGAAGAAATAACAAGCCATCTTCATTTAAAATACATATTTTAGAAAAAAACATATAATGCTGCAATTCCTTAAGTTATGAGATGGCTTTATCCTAATATATGTAACTAAAGGTTTCTTAACAGACTTACTGATGTAACACACTTCACATAGGTAATGTAGCTAGTCCAACCATATGCATCTGTAATGCAGGGATAAACAGATTAAAAAATTCTATTTGCTAATAGCTAAAAGACATTATTGACAGCACATTTTTGGAGGTTATTACACTTTTCAGATGTTTAAAATGAATTGCGTAATGAGTGAGTTCCTCATACAACAGAGGTATACACTGATCATCAAAATACAGCGTTCCCTGTGTCAGATGGGTAAATAAATCCCTAGAATGCTGTAATAAAGGATGTCTAAACTCTGGACAGGAAACAATTTAAAATATATTAGTGAGACTGTAAATAATGTTGTTTCACTTTTAAACTGGAGTCAGGACTGCCATCAGACAAAAGGTATCAAATAATCTAAAGTAAAAGAACTCATTTTGCCCTTTCCTATTGACAGTTGCAAAAAGCATACTTAACTGAAATGTGCAATATGAAAAAATATAGCTAATGTCTTCTGAAGTCAATTTTTCAGTACTTCAGTGATACAGGATAAGGAGGGATAAGTGAATACATAGGAAACCCAGATATATACCAAAATGCACTGAAGCAGTTTTTAATATAGAGAGTAGTCCAGCCAGAAAATGGTCTACCTTTCCAGGTTATCAAGAGGGTCAGCCATGAACTGTTACATACTAACCTGATGTTAATTCTTATGCTCAGACTACCTCTCATGATGATTTGTTATACTCTAATTATAATATGACCTTTTTTAATTGTATACATTCTATAAAACTAATATTACATAAAGGAGCCTTCACTATATTAGCAGAGTTTGCATGTAAAAGAATCCCTTTTTTTTCTTCAGTAATATCTCAGTGAAATTTCCTGTCCCAACTGTAGAAGGCACAAAAATTATATTTTTTTCAAATAACTTTATCTTCCAATGACACCTATGGAATATTGCTTGATTTATTTTATTCAATCTTTATTTTCCATTTGGAAATGCAGATTCTGGTGCATCAACATGACATCTTTGTTTTCTTTTAAAAGGGTTAAAATAAGTATAGTAACGTGTTAAAAATAGATTTTAGTTTTGAATCAAAGAATAGTTCCTGGAAATGGATTAATAGAATGGACAGTAACAGGATGTTGGTACAAACTCAATATCTGTCAAGATTGAAATGTATTAATTCATCTGGTCCACTTTACAAACCACTTTGACATCTGCACCTTTAGGGATCAGATTCTCAAAGGCATTAAAGTTATTAGTTCCCATGGAATAGAAATTAAAACAGGTTCAAATAAATTTTTACAGCAAACCAGATCAATGAACACTTACTTTAATATCTCATCAGAGACAATGGCCTCAGACAAATGTTTCAGAACAATTAGAAGACTGATTAGTTCAAATAATTATTAGTTCAATTGTCACAAACCACAACTTGAGCAGACAGCTTTAGGTATGCAATTCTTTCAAACTCAAAGAATCATCATAAGTACACAAAAGAGTTTTAAATTTATTATTACATGTTTACTAAACAAAAAAGTGGTCTGCACTATATTTGACATGGGTGGAGCATGTCAGGACCCAGAGAGGATACATGGAACAAGAATTTAGCAAACTTAGTGCATTCAATATTAGTGAATCATCCCTTAATGACTCCAAAGATTTTTACTTTCTTGCTTATGACGTTAAAAAGAGTTACCTTTAACGGGATTTGTATGATCTACTTACAATAAACTCAATTCAAATTGCTCTTTTACAAAATGGAATATAAAATAGGAGGAGGGAGGTGTAGATTTACATCTGTATTGGCTTAAAGCACTCCCAGAAACAGCTGAAGAAAAGCAAGCATGCTGGCCATCAGTATGATAAAGGAGTGAGAAAGTACATATAGAATTTAAATTTAACATAGAATTAAATTTACTGTAAATTGTCAATAAAAGGAGTCACAATAAATGGTGAAAACCACAGGAATTATGGGACATAACTGAGTAGCAACTAAAAATGTGATTACTTCTTCCCAAAATTGTGAACTGACCTTCTCCAGTTTTACCAAATTGAAGCACTCATAAATTTTTGTGAACCAAGGAAAGAAAAGGCTTCCAGAAAAGTGTCAAATCAAGTACTATGTTGTGTTGGAAAAAGCTGACATTTGAACCAAAGACAATTATGAAATTTCTTCATCTAACTCTTAGCTTAGAGTTCATTAACTGAATTTTAGCTCATAATAAAATTAAAAAATAAATTAAAAAAAAAAAAAAAAGATAAAACCAAGTTTGGAATGAGCCTGAGAACAAAAAGGTTTTTAGAAAGTTATTGTCTCTTAGAAGGTTATGAATAATCCAAATCCAAGGAAGAACCTGACACAATATTAAATTTAGCTACATGGATTCTAGGACATTCATTAGCCTTGCTTATTGACAATTTTACTGAAATCCTGAGGTAGTAGTATATCATAGCATGGATATCAACATTAAAATTACACTGACTATCTATCTCCCTCTCTATTTCACCCATCATCACAGATTCTACATGCCAACTACATAATTAAACCTTACAATATAATTTTAAAAGGTTAATATTTTTTTTGCCAGGTACTGCTGGCAGAGACAGCATACTGCAGTGGAGGGTTTGTTACCTTTAAAATGTCTATGACAAGAAATCAAACATTTCAAATGCCTCAGAGATGCATGGGATGTCTAAATAGGGACTTCACATATTCAAGCTATTTTCTCAAAAGGGATCACTTTTGTTGTCAGTCTTAGAAGAACAATGATGGCAGGTCATTATGGGATAAAAAGAATTGAATCCTGCACTGACTGTCAGAAATGTCAAGACTGAATTTCAGTCATTTTGGTAGTAGCTTTCCTTATACAGAAAAATTTTTCTCACTGTGCCTTCTGATGTGTAAACATTTGTGTATGAATACACACTTTTAGGCAACTTATAAAAGAAATAATTCCTGCAGTTAAAGAAATGATAGTATTGGTTCCTTCTGATGGTACTATTTGCATGAATTATTTATTCCAGAGCACAATACTTGATATTGATCAAGCAGGATGAAATCAATTGATTGGCAACACATATCTGAAAATCATAATCTACAATAAAGTTGTTTTCAAGCCATGAATGTCAATACAACACAGCTATATAGTGTTTAGACATAACAGCTAGACTGAAAAATCCTGCAGATGGTAGGTTATGTCTTGTCATACTGTATTTTTAGAATATTTAATTTTACTTCATAAACCAACATGTTTTGCTGTTACTGTCATTATTTTTATTACTGCTATATGCAAATATGAGAAGCACTAGACAAACAGGTACTGTTTACCTTCCTACTGCCTACATTCAACCAGATACAAAACACGTAGGCCTCTAACTTTTAGTTAATTTCCAAGTTTTCTGCTGAATAGGCATAAAAACCTACACACTGTAGTAAATCGGGGCCAGAGTGTCTTCATACATAGCTGTGAAAAAATAGATGGGAGTAGAACTATAATGTTCCCTCTAACCTATGACAGAAAGAAGATTGTTCTTTCTCTTTTCTTTTTGTCATTCTGCTTTTACAGAGTAGGCAAGACATTTACTAATTGGATGAAGAGGATATGAAAACCGAACCTAGAAGGCTGAACTGTGTAACTAAAGGAAAAATAAAATGCAGCGAAAGATGCTTAAACAAAAGATATGCAGAAAAACTAACCACTGTAATAAATGAATACTTCCCTGGGTTGTTAAAAGAAAGCTGAAAGTTTAGGAAATTTGTTCATGTTTTTCTGTGATTATCTTATTTTTCCTGTATACATATGCACGTACCTATAAAAAAAAAATAGAGGAAGGGGATATTTTAGTAAGCTTGTATAAAGAATTCAATATTACTATATTTCTGAATTTTGGGTGCAAAGGTAGATAAGAATAAAAATCCAGCACACGTGAATATTGCTTTTTTCCTACTCCAGCCATCTTTTTGTTATCTTTTTCTTCCAGCCATGAACTGAGGAAAGCAAGCCTATATACCTATACATACTTCCATATGCCATGCACATAAATTAAATCTTAAGGTGGCATATCAAAACAACACACTATGAATAAGCTGTAGAATGTAGTTTTAAATTATTACAGCATTATGTGCTGTCTGAGCTGAGTAGTGGACAGCCTGCTAACAAAATAAAAACTGTGTAGTTCATTGCAAGAAAAATTTAAAATTATTTCCATTTGCTTTCACAATGGTTTTATAATGGGAAGAGAAAGTAATGGGTTTATACCATTATGGTTTCGATATTAAATATGAAAGTTACCAAAAAGTTATAGAAATGTTAAAGTTAGTTTACAAACTGTAGCCAAAGTGGTACTCTGAGACCTGAACAGAAATATGATGGGTCATTTGTTTTTATTAGTTTGCAAAATGCACAATTATTATTATTCTTGTACCTGGGCAAATGGAAGGAAAGAGAAAAAGCTTGTATAAAAAAGAAACTCTTCAGCAATTTAAAATATTTTATTTTGTTAAACCAAAATGCATGCTGGATATTAATATTTGTTAATATTATGTTAATATTAACAAAAGGTCTCTAAAGAGACATCCAAAATACATAATTTTGAGTCATATAATATTAAATGCAATATTTTTCAATACTGACAGAATTTTCAATACTGACTGTCTCCCTAGATTATTATTATTTACCAATTCTGTGTAGATTACTCAAAAGTTTCAAATTCTACAGCCACTCCCAAAATCTTTATATCACTGTTGGAATCCTGTTCCAGCCATCAACAAAATTGCCTTTGCCTTATTTGTTGGGATATTACAAAATGTGGAGAATATTCTGTAAAAATTGGAGTCTGACAAGCTTCAGATGAAAAATTCACTGGATTATTCTTATC
The DNA here is from genome assembly GCF_965140245.1 of Athene noctua. Lineage (NCBI taxonomy): Eukaryota > Metazoa > Chordata > Aves > Strigiformes > Strigidae > Athene > Athene noctua. Next base: position 23,604,606 of record NC_134041.1, read on the forward strand.
TGGAATACCTTCTCACAGTACAAATCAATCCTTAGAGGCTAACAGATCAGTTCTTGAACTTTAACCAGATAACTTAGAACATTATGAAGAAAGAAGCTCACGTAGGAAACTGGGCAAAAACCCCAATCTCTATGGGGTTGTCACAAAGAAAGAATCCATGTATTATAGTCCTGATTCATGTCAGGGACCTCTGGGTATTTGCAGTCAAAGAGGGTCATCTGAGTCAACAAAGTTGTTATGTTCTATCATAAGGCTATTCAAATCACAGGTGCTGATTGGGACCTAAACTGTGGATAAATTTGGCCTGGATCTTGCCAGATGTTGCTTCTCAATAGTACAAGGTCTTGCTAATAAAAATACCTTGTCTTAGACAACCATCTTTGTTTCGTCAGGGATAGATTTAATTTTCTCTCTAGTAGTTGGTGAAGTGCTATGTTTTGGATTTAGTGTGAGAATAGTGTTGATAACACACCGATATTTTAGTTGTTGCTAAGTAGCACTTATCCTAAGTCAAGGATTTTTCAGTTTCCCATGCTCTGCTAGCAAGCAGGTGCACAAAAAGCTGGAAGGGATCATGACCAGGACACCTGACCTGAACTAACCAAAGGGATGTTCCATACCATAGAACATCATGCTCAGTATATAAACTGGGGGGAGCTGGCCAGGGGGACGGGTGACCGATCACTACACAGGGACTGTCTGGGCGTTCATTGGTCAGTGGGTGGTGAGCAACTGCATTGTGCATCACTTGTCTTGCTTGGGGTTTATTTCTCTCGCTTTTTGTTACCATTATTACAATAATGATATTTTTTTTACTGTTTTTATCTCAACTCATGAGTTTTACTTTTTTTTCTGATTCTCCTCCCAATACTGGGGGGGGTGGGGTGGGGGGGGAGTAAGCAGCTACATGGTGCTTAATTGCCAGTTGGTATTAAACCATGACATCTTAATTCCTTTTTATCAAGATGTCTTCTCAGACATCAAGTCTTCTCAGAAAGGGAGCAGAGAGGCTATTTTCGTTACCACATGAATATTAGCAGGTGATCAAATGAGTTATTCCACTGACTGATTCTGAGAACAGGCTGAAGGTCAATCAATGGCCAATGACTCTCCTGTTTGCTTCACTGTAATCTTTGTATGGAATTTTTTGCAGTTGACCTTCCAGCTCTGGCTGCCTGCTCTATGGATTCCAAGATACTGCATTCTCCATAGTTCACCAGAACTGGCTCTATTTCTGTAGTAAATGTTGAAATCTTAATTTTATGAGTAGTTGGACATTTTTAAGTGCAATTTTAAAATATCTTTCCAAGTTACTTTAGTCTTCTTAGTCTTCAAGTAAACTAAATAAGATGGAACAGTTTTATTTTGTCTAATGCAATTGTGATCATTCAATGAAATCCCTGTCTCCAATTTATTATTATTACTCCTTCCTTATCTCTTTGTTCTAAAAATTCCACACTGTTAAAGTTTATTGTATATCAAATTAATTTCATCATAAAGAGCCCCCTTATAGCCTATGCTATGGTAACACTCTAGGACTTGTATTTTGTTGACCTGTTAAGAAGAATCTGCAGAATTAATTTCTCTATAAATCTCTTCACATGTGCATACTTCCCCACTGACACAGTAGGGCAGGGTTTCACAGTGATCTAACTTTTCAAGTGAAACCTTAGAGAGGGGGAAGGAAGAAACATTTATTATAGATTTAGGGTCAGATAATGTTCTAAGTTATCTTGGTAAAGTTCAAGAACTGATCTGTTATCTTCTAAGAATTACCTTGTATTCTGAGAAGGTATTCCAAATAGGAATAATCCAATGAACATTTCATCTGAAGTTTGGCAGACTCCAATTTTCTCTCTTTGAGAAATGTATTTAGTGAAAATGGATTACAAAAAGAAAAAAAAATATCAAGAATCTTAAATAAGATCAGAAATGGACTATCAAATCAAGTTACAAAATAAAATAAATCTTTATGCTACTTACCTACGCTACAATAGAATTCCATGGCAAAACTGTTCCCATCTTTAATTGACTCATAATTCTGTTTGGATATTTCCATGTTACTGTCATAAAACAGGCAACAAAATAAACACAAAAATAAACCAAATCTTTGTTGTGACTGGTTTTGTGCACTGACCAAGAACTAGACCTTCTCCTACAACGCATAATCAACTCAGTATGTATCATATGACTGGTACAGAAACCTCATGCTACTGCTTTAGCTAATATAGTCAATAACCTAAGTTTTATCAAGTGTGCTTTTTTATTAATGTTATAATATGAAAGTTCATACTTATTTAAGATATCTCTTCCATGAACTGTCAAGAATTTTCAAAATGAAAGGAAGGTCGTTGCCAAGGTGTGCTTAGATCAAAACAGATTTCTGATTTCAGCTAAATTCTGTCAGTCATAAATAATGCCAAAACAAATAAGCACATATCTTTTTAAGAAGAACATCTATAAATACTTTTAACAATAAAATGGGGAACTTAATTCCCAAGAAAAATGCCAAAGGAAATTCCAGTCACAGAGGTCAGGCTCCCATTCACCAGTCAGAAGCTCACCATACTTGACTCGCAATTCAACAGCCATTTGCAAGCAAGAAGATGTTATTTATTTAGAGACTGTACTAAACTGAATTATAGTTTCAAAAAATAATTCATAAAGCTGTCTGAAAAACTGAAACATTGTTCACAACAAAATAATCCTTTTTAATGGACATTTTTCATCAAACTCTTTCCATAAGAGAAAAATAATGAGGAATCAAATGAATTTGTTGTAGATACAATTTATTTTTCTTCTTTTCCTTTAAATGAAAAATGTGCATTTGGAAATGACAGCTGTTTTTTTGAGGTGTGTGTGGGGTGTGTGCGATTTAATTTCTCTGCTTGAAGGATTTCATTTTTAATCTTTCGTATGACATCATAAAACCCTATGCTTTTTATCTTGGATGCATCTATCTATCTATCTATCTATCTATCTGTCTGTCTCTGTGGAAAATGAAAATATTAATATTATCACAAGAATGTATTATCAATATTTAAATACTGCAACTAATTATAAGGTAATATTAAATGGAAATATTGTAAAAAAATCCAATCCATCAAATAAAATGCTGCAACACCAGATGACAGGTTACAAATTTGTAAACTAGTGAAAATAATAATATTTTTAGCTTTGAAAGACTCCTGTTCATACTTAGGTTTGAATTTGAGAAAAGTTTTGTTAACAATAAGGCAGTTATTAATATGTAATGTGCTTTCAGAATTAGAGTGTTGAGATAAAGAAAACCATCTTTTCATATAAAATGAAAGGTGATGAGGACCTCCAGGTTCCGGGTTCCTGGTATAACCTCAGATCTCTCAATTATAATTCTAAAGTGTCTTTTTATGTCTTAGTCATATAATAAAATACTGATCACGACAGGTGTTTTGTGGGGGAAATTGTAAGTAATCATGTAAACAGAGACACCATCACTATATAGACATACAAAACAGAAAAATGGGGAAATTTTAAGGTTGCATTTTTGTTTTGGCACTTCCAAGCTTTGAAGTATTTAATTTCATGCTTCCAATAGTGTCTATACTAACGACACAGATAAAACCAGTTCTGGTCCCTGAATCTTTAAATGATATTACTTCTCTGTGCTGAATAGCACAGATGGCACCTGATGCCTCATCGTCAACGCTTTTTCTAAAAGTGTTTAATAAACTTAAATGTCCTGTCTTGATCCAACTTCCACTGAAGGAAACAGGAACACTCATTTTGGCTTAATTGGCAGAAAAATGAGATCCAACCAAAAATTTGGAAACACATTTGTACACTTCCTGAAATATGACCCAGCTGATAATTGCATTTAAATTGTTCTCTACTACACTTTATTTATTTACTTTTTCCTACAATGTTAGAAGGGGAAAAAAAAATCAATCATAGGCAATTTAGAGTTCTCTCACCTGCATCTCGTAAAGTTACTTTTTTTTGCCACTTTTTCTAAATGTTTATATTCTCCATGCCAAATGTATGCTTCCAATTATTATAATTATGTAATTGTAATTCAAAAGACACAGAACTCCTAGAGTTAACTGTCCAAAGGCAAAAAAATAATAATCAGCCCAGTCTAAACAAACAAACAAAAAAGAAGTCTTGATTTTATATTTTCTGACTCTAAAAATTGCAGGGTTTTTTTCCCTAATCAATGTTTTGATATTAAAAATTTCCTCCACACTCTCATGGACTAAATCTGTATCAAAATACTACACAAAAAAATTATATTACCATATTAACAATACAATTATCTAAACTCAAAAAAAAATCAAATGTGCTCGATCCACTCTCTACGAGACCTGGAAAAAGTTTATTATCTATCATTGTAATAATAATTACAAGTTCTACTATTTCAGTATGTCACATTTTTCCTTGTCAGGCCCAGTCCAAAGTCAGTGAAATCCACTGCTGAATTACTGGATTGTTAAATATATTTTATTTATTTTTATATTCTGGGATTCAACTGCCAGATGGATTTTGCTTTCTGCATAAATGACAAATAATAAAGAGTGGACCTATCCTTTTTTATTGCACAGAATTAGTTCTATGTCAAACTTTGTTACTAGTATTTAGGTATAGTTAATGTGCAATAAGTGCAGATTTGAGGAAAGAGGAGGTCCTGTGTTTGGGTTTTAAGAAGGAATAGAATTGTGACTCATGTTTAATGTATGATTTTAGAAATTAATTCCTTGTCCAAAGCCCAGAATGACTGTTACATTAAATTGTTTCCATGCCTCAAAGCAAAAGGGACTACAAATTTTAAAAGAAAAGCAAACTACAAGTTATACTTTTTTCACAATCTCATTAGTGCATCATCCACCACACATGTTGGTGTCCAATCTGTAAATAGTACAAGACAATAAGCATTTAAAATGTGCACACCAGTAATCTATCATTTAATTATCCATAGCTAATGAAGTTAGAGAGTTAAACAGATCACTATGCAAGATCAGTATCTATTTTGCGAACGGTTCAACAAAGCATGTGTGTGTGTGAAACTGATAAAGTGCAGTACTTGCCAGAAATACTTCACAGAGCTCAGATTCTGTATTAAGGTTACGCGTCATACCTAAAATTAAAGTACATTTTGCCCACTAAAGGCCACATGGGAAGGATGTGTGAGAAATCAGCCACATAGTCCCTTCCTCTTATTTTGAGGCAGATTGTTACTTTATAATCTGCTTTAAACTGCAGCACTGACAGTCTTCCCTTTGAACAGGCCAGAAAATATATGGATTGAGACACAATTGCTCCACTGTGTCCATTTGGGCTCAGTGGGAAGAAGTAGGCTCTTTGTCTTTTCTCAGCAAGGCCCTTCACATAAGCCCCTACAGAGACAGATGTGGGACTGAGAACAGCCGACCATGGGCCTCTCTCCGCACTTGCCCAGCAGGATGGACAGAGCAACTTCTGCTTCCCTGAGAGAGACCTGACAGAGGAGCTGTGGGTCCTCCCCGGGGCAGTACTGGAAGACTTTGGAGAGCATAGTATTATACAAACAAAGTGTTTCTAGAAACAGACAAACCCCATGAAAGACAGTCGTTCAGCCTACACAGTCCCCTTTTCTGTCCTCCCCTGTAGGCCAAACACTCCCCTTCATTTATCATGGATAAATTTCCAATAAGCAAAATGTGAGTTGGCTTAAAATGTATTTAAATGCCCTCCTATTCATGAGTGAAAGAGCTTTCCTAAGAATATTGCTAAGGAAACTGTAGCCCTTTTCATGCAAAAGGTAGACTGCTTGGTAAGTCAGAAACCAGCACAACAAAAAAACCCTTTGTGTTTTATTTCCTGCTCTTACAGAATCAACAGGCTAAGTACTTACAAGCATCCAAGTGTTGGGAAACAAAACCTTAAACTAATTCAATTTAAAATTAAGTAAAAAGTAATTTTTTTTCCCCCCCATATTTTATTTAGCAGATGGATTCCACCACAAAAGATCTGATTGTTCAAAACAAGGAAAGGATGCCACTTCTGCCACAGTAACATTCAGCAATGTAAGAAGGTTAAAAATTAGATCCCACTTAATATACGCAGGGAAGATCTTTCCAGTGCAGTCTGTTATCAAAACTTGCCTGTCTGTAGCTCTTTGAGGGTGCAGATTATGCATTAGCTTCCCAATATTAGAGCTGACCGAAACAGTGAGACGATCCCTTCTGCCTTAACCCCAGGTTTGCAAAGGTTATAGACATGTTCAGCATAGATATAACAGGTCTCCTTGATTTTAACAAGAATTTCTGGGAGCAGTGTTTTTCATTATCAGTCTATTTATATTTAAATATAAAAATTAATAAATTTGGCATCCATTTGTAACACTGTTGGGGGGCTTTGTGTCTTTTTTTTTTTTTTTTTCTACATTGTAAACACCATTATTAGATACAAAAATATTACTTTGATATACCAGTTTCATTTATTGACACTGAAAAACATGCCATAACTACAGAATCTTCCGAAGAAAAACACAGCTTGCCTCTATTATGTCTGATTTGGTCAGTATTACAAGCATTAACCTTTACACAAGATTAAAGAGAGAAAAGCATGCAGCACAAAGAAAATAATCTCTCCTGGTTTTCTATACTCATCATTAATACTGAAGAGGCTGACACATGCTAAAGGAACCTCAGAAATGTTTCTGAGGCTCTTTAGGTGTAGATTTGTTTCATGTTTTTGTTTTGTTATATCTAAATATGCTGCCAGGGCTATATTCTGGTCTCAGTTGTGGTGATGTAACTATACATAATTCCCATTGATAAAGCATGATATCATGTTTACCATCAGTAGAATTCATACAGTATCACAGAGCAATAGTTTGTACACGTTAAAATTTAGCAAAAATGGTAAAGGACCTCTATTCCACTGATTTTAAGGGCAAAATACAAGAGTACCTTGCTTTGGAAAGAGAACAAGTAGCCAGCATTTACCATATGAAAGGATCTGTTTAAGTTGATCTTTTTTTTTTTTTTTAAATTATTGGACACTGAATGTACGTTCCAATTAATTCCCAAAGAACACATTTTAAACACGAATAGACTCTGTACTCAGTACTTTACTCTCTGTAAGCCTGGAACTCTAAGGTAAGCTGTTATGGCTTCCTGCTGAGTTGTTGAAGAAACATTTCATTTAAATTCAAGCTCTGTGTTAATTTGTGATGAAAAATAACAGGATGATTAGGGGCTATTAACAGATTTTTCTGACTTTAAACTAGGATAAATCTCATAATGATATGAAACAAGATCAACATTTCCTGAAATGCTGTTTTTTCCCCTAACAAGTCAATCCTTGCACTGGAATTCAGAAAGGATTTTTTCTTTTTTCTTTTTTTTTTTCTTTTTCGTTTTAGTCAAATGAAGCAGTAGCTACCAGATTAAAGAGATAAAATGTTACCAAAATTTAGTGCTCTGCATTTTCTTCAAAAATGAAGAACTGTGGAAGTGAAGTTTGTAGAGCCTAATACTTCTCAGTAGCCATATTAGTGCTCTTTCACTGGAGTTACTTTTATCACAGACTTCTTATTGTCTGTACTCTTTTTTTTTCATCCTTTAAAAAAAAGGAATATTCATAGTCATTCAGTCACCTGCATGCAGGGAAGTACGTCACCCTCAATGTCCCTGTGACCACTCCAGGCAAGGGAGCCAAAATTAAATGCTAGTATGTTTTTTTGAGGTGGTTTTTTTTGATTGTCAGGTTACATCTTTGCAAAACAAAAAAAGATGGCCACCTGAAAATGGGCATGGCTGTTGTGTAAGGGCACTGGCAGACATTCAGGAGATTTTCCCCTTTATAACTGATCCTTGTTTGCATTTTAAATCAGACATTGCAGACTATGAAGGAAAAACACATTAAAGAAAAAGAAGACATAATACGTTATAAATTTTGTCTCCAAGACCTGATTTGAATCAATGGTCTAACCTTTTTCATAACCTTCTAACCCATAAATATTACCCAATGGGGCAAATTTTTTTCTCATTTCTGCTTTTCCATTAAACATAAAAACATATTTTGACTTATTGAGGTTCTTATTTAGAAATTATATATCACTATTACACATGCAACATCTTTCTTCTGGAATCCATTTGCTGAATTCTTCCTTTGTGTTTTTTAACCAAAGTCCATCAACACTGATGTTTCAGGTCAGACCAATATTGTGTTTCTGAAATGAATCTTGGGGTGCTTTTTTTAAAAAGTCAACATTACCATTGTTAAGTAATGCTTAAAATGTTTGCCTTTAGCCTCACAGCTTTTCCCTGTTGGATTAAGATTAGAGTGGGCTTTCTGGTTTTTTAAGTATTACAAAGCATAGAAGTGAATTTAGGACAAAGTCCAATATGCAAATCAATATGAATATTTCAACTCAGTAAGGATCTCCATTATAGAATATTTTCCATTAAAAACTCTTTAATCTCAGGCTACAATTTTACCTTGCTCTGCTGGATGATTGGTCCATATATTGAACCCTATTTTTAGCAGCCCACAGCTAACAGATGGCAAATATCAATGCCACTGAGAACTTATACAGTAATAAGCTGTAAAATCTGCCATCAGTGTGAAACTTGTCTCACAACTAGCTCTATGCATAGTATTTGCCACAATTTTGCACTACTCTATGACCAATCTAGAGTGTAAAACCACATGATAGAGATGAACAACCTTGTATTATGCCCTCTCCATTGCCAGCCTCATTTTTCATTCCAGCTGCAATTTGCACTGATGACTCCTGTGTTGCTGCTGAGTTTTCCTGCATCCTAATCAGGTCACGTGGCAAACCCTTATCAAGCAAAATCTCCTGCATTTGCATATGGTAGAGCCACGCTGTTTCTGGTAATCAGCAAGTGCATGTACTGCTTCTTAATACAGTCTCAAACTTGTTCTATCATTCCTTCAAGGTGAAAAATCTGTATTTGATTCTGTTCCTCCTTCATTGCTCTTTAGGTCTCATTTTGATTGAGATCTGTGCCCTTTTTCATGATCACTCTGTGTGGCTGAGTGTTAAAACATTTACCAATTAATGATAGAACTATATATATGAAAACATGCCAACACATAAATGAGTCTCACTTTATAAAAATTTCTGAAATCATATCCTAAATTAAATGATTCCTAATCATATGACTCCTGTTAAATTATACCTCTTTATACATATGCAGCCATGACAAGATCTGATACTGGTCCACACATACACAATTATCAATGACAATTAAGAAAATAAAATCCTCTAATGTGCAGTTTGAAGTCTAATATTCATATTTAAACAATATTTTCAGAAAGAAACATCAGTAAAAAATTTAGTAGATTAATATTCTAGAATATTCTAGATTGTTATTCTAGAATAACAAGAAATAAGACAGATATATCATGTGGAATAATGGAGGCATGGGAGGAACAGGTAGAGGACTCTCAGGAATCTTCAGTCTCAACTTTAAAGGTACTGACTTTCAATAAATGGACAGAAATTAGCATACAATCACTGGGTTTGTACATAAAAACCACAGCTATTTAGCCTGCTTAGTATTCTTGTCAAGGAAGAGACATTCTAAGTAAATGCAAATAAATTACTCTTACTCAGGTAATACTTTGAACACTCACAGGCCCAAAGACCAAAACCTTTGTCACACAACTATACGCAGATTTATGGATCTCATCAACTAAGTAACAAGCAGAGCTCTGAGAGAGGAAACTGTTAGAAGAGAGCCATGAAAACAGGAGGAAATGTTTGGCATTCTGATGTATTAAATGAGAGGCTATGAAGTTTACATAAATCTTAACACAGGGAGCCATCTGAGGGCTTGAAAAAGGCTTTGACAGCAAAAGAGAATATCCAGCAGTTTGCCATATAGTAATAATACGTTGCCCTTTTAAAAAATAACCATTAGCTAGATGTATTACTATAACAGGGAGGCAGAGATGCTGGTGAAATAGGTCTTCACGCTGTGATTTTTAACTTCTGAATCTAGCCAGGCTGGAATGTAGGCCAAGAACGACTAACATTCCATGGCTGTAATGAACAAAGTAAACAGAAATGATTGCAAACACCTTCTCCTCTTCAGAGGAACTGCTTTTTTCAGATTTTCAGTCACAGTAGCATAGGAGTTTTTTCTTTTGTTTTGATTCCAGGGAAGTGTTTCACTTTCTATGCTAAAATGCATATTTATCAACAAAATGTTACTGTCTTGGTATCTAACAATAGCGTAGGATCTACCAGCAAGTTAGTATCTTTAAGAGTAGCTGGAAGACTTTTACTGCTAGCTGTCAAATCTCTGATTGACGCTGCAAGATTAGAAAATCCCATTTAAAAGGATTTTCACACAAATATACAATATATTTAGAGGTTTGCTCATTATAAGATGACCAATTATTTGAAAAGATTTCAAAACTGCTTCCAGCATTGCACTGTCTTGAGTTAGTCTGAGCTACAGTGGAACTAAAATGTTCTTTGGTCAGATTATGGTTTTAGGAAAAGTGCTCAGTCTAGTTTCACCAAGAAACTCTATTCATAAATAACCATATTTTCCATAGACAACAGTAAACTGAATGTAAAGCAAACACAGCAAATAAATCCAATTTCTTCATTGCCATAACTGAGTACCCATCCTTCCCACTCAAATCTCTTACCATCTACATTTTTTTAAATGAGTTTGATGGAAAAAGGAATAGTGAAATATCACAGCCTGAACGTTTTCCCTATCCTTTGATATTTCTATACATTGTTACTATTTCCTAACAACAATCAAAATCTGGTGTTTAGTTTAAATCAACTTCAAACAATTATTTTAGATCAAGGTAGATTTAGATAGATCTCTGAATACAAACAACAAACTAAGAGTAAATCACTATTATCTTTTAAAAACTTTTATTTTTCCTAGTTCTTTTTCCTCAAAGAGTCTCTTGAGATCATAACCTGTACTATTATAAGTCTTTGACAAGTAAAATACTGAAAACTTTTTTCCAAAACAGTAATTTTATATCTTTTTTTCCCCTTTCAAAACAGAATAACATCTTTGCTCAAAATCCAAAGTGACATCATGTTTTAGAAAGCCCAGTCATTAGTAGGTCTCTGCACAGATATGCCATCCATGTTTATCCTATAAGAAAATTACAGCATTGCTTCTTAAAGATGTTTCCATTTCAGGTGTTTATGGGCTTTTACTGTAACTGCTTTTAATGATTTTTCTAGAAAATAATGTCCATCTTTTATATTTTAAATTGGTGTTTGTTAAATCTAAATAAATTAAATACCTATTCACAGCAATATCTACTTGTATATTTGTTCCAATGATAAAATCCCACAGATCAAAGACAGCTTTTAAATATTGCTGAGAAAAAATGTCTCATTTCCTTTTTGTTGTCTTCTAATTTTTCTGTGAAACTATCAACTGAATTGGAACATAACCTTAAGAGACAGACAAGTTTTCAGGCTTATCTAGGTGTATGAACACAACTAATTTTTATAACATAAATAAAATCAGGGGAGGGATTCTGCACTTCCTTTTTAGTGAATTATTGTGTTAATACAAGGTAATTTTTTTTTTTTTTTAATCTTAACAAACACACACCACCAAACCACTCCCTGACCCTATGGACATTTTTTTTTCATCTTTAATAGTTTTGCTCTCACAGCATCTGAGAATGAGCTGCTGCCCCCAGCTCATTCTCCTCTGCAGCTCTGGGAGAAGTGACTTAAGATATAGAAAGAGTCAATCATTTTCCTGTAAACACTACTCTAAATTGATTCCATTGCTCTAAAATGACTCAAGAAAATGGCACCATAATAAGCAAACATCCTGCACCCTTGTCCTGTAATATACAATCCCAGGGACTCATCAACCAACTACAAAAGGCATGGGACACGCCTTTGATCATCACAATCCTCTATTTGTTTAAAACTAGATGACCCACCTTTAGCAGTTATTAAGCAATTAAGTACAAGTTAAACTCTTTCTCTCTGAAGAATGGATATAACTATAAAAGTGACTGTGAACTATGTGTTTCCTGGACTACAGGAGTAATAAGTGAAGGTGGAAAGCAGATTAGATAGTACAACTACAAGGTCAAGGGAAGCAATGCCATCTCATCAAAAGCACATATTTATATGTCTAAAACTATGCATTACAACAACTTCAGTCCTAAACCACATGCCTTAATTCAGTCCACCCTGCATGGCCTAGCTTGAATATGGGAAGTAATTTTGCTCTCAAGCTCTGCATGGACAAAATTAACTTGATTCTGTCAGTTTTGCTACCTGTAAAGCATAGAACCTCCAAGAGTACTCTAAAGCCTGAATACACAAATACACATTTTCTGAATGATCACTTCAGAAGTCAGAGAGAATAGGAGAAAGGACAAGAGAGACACCTCCCAAGTTACTCAGCAGAGAAGCCTAATATAAGTCTTGCCTGAAAGCTTAAACACCACCATTTATTTAAAGTTTTTATTACAAGAGAAATTGAAACACCCACAAAGTCCCCATTACAGAGCACAGTGCCAAGACCCTTTGCACCACACAGTTAACAGGAAAGACAGTGGTGTCTCTAGCAAATAGCTTATTTGTTCCAGCAACAGAACATCAAAGACCAGGGCTAATATTTGGCTCAATATATAAAAAATACATTAAAAAAAATCCACAGTGGGAGATCTGAGAGTAAAATAAAAAATATATAATTTTAGAGCCAAGTCACTCCAGCAAGATAATTTGAATTGTATTCCACATCCACTGTATCAAGAAAGTAGAATTTTACCAGTCATGCTACCATCAGATTAACTAGGCCAATCCTGCTAATTTACAGGAATCTGAGAAAATGATATGATAGGCATGGAAGGTAATATTCCTACCTTCAGTGTACTCGATAAGTACTAAAGAAAGAAATTTCAATAACATCATATGTAGAGGGAAATTAATATTTAAATATTAATATATCCTTCGCTGTGTGTTTTATAAAATATTTTGGTTAATAAAGGATGATTTAATACCACGAGCTATTCCATATCTTAAACACAGAACTTACAGTCAGTGAACATATTTACCAATGAAAAATTAATTTTACTACATGGCCAATAACATATTAGGTAATTAGATAACGGACTAATTACCATATACTTAAGTACCTATGCTGAAAACAAGTTTATGAAAGATTGTAAAAATCAATACTGAAATTTCCAATAGCATACATATGCTTATTTCTGCATATTTACTCGTATTCTTTTATTTCAGAAGTGTCAATAAGTTAGAGGAAATTTTGTTTCACATGAATTTATATGATGAAGCAATATATATAAAGTCCATCAATTACAGTGATAGAAGTAATTAGGCTTTCAGTTCCTATGAATTAGCAATGCATCATATTCTCAGTAATAAGTGGCATGCATGATTATCTCTGTATCTATTTGCTTAATTTTTAATGAATGTCATAGTATATACGAAGATTTTAACTGACAATAAAAACACGTAGATTTATTAGTTGTTTTCAAGTTTATTAGTTTAACTTGCTGTGCTATGCTTATGATCCTAATGCATGCTAATGGGGATTTTTTAGGGTATTATTGAATTCACTCGTTGTTATATACTTAGACAGGGTAAGTAAGAGCCATGACAGTTAATAGTTAAAGTGTTAAAAATGGAATAAACCAGCTTCATTCTGACTCTGCATTAAAGTAAATGAGGATCTATAACAAAGTCATAACACAGCGGGTAACATACTCTGTTGCAGGCAATGCAAGTGCTAATAGACTCACAGAAAAGTTGTCAGAGTTAGAATAACTAGTTCACCAGTAATTCAAATGGCTCTTCTTTTTTTTTTTGTTTTTTTTTTGTTTTTTTTTAATAATACAAATATAAGATATTATTTGTTACACTTTTATACAAAAGCTTTTAGTCTTGAGTGTTAGGGACAATCTGGGTGCAAGAAGTGGAGATTTTACAAAACCTAATATATATCATAACTGTAATGTCTTAAATATTACATTTAACTAATAAATTTTTCCTTTTCAGAATTATGAGGCTGAGCAAATAAGATAATATTTGGGTCCATTTTGTCCCAGTGGGCAGAATACATTACTCCACCAAATGTTTTCTCTCAGATGTAGATAATCTTATTTTATAGAATCATAAACCAAGGAAGACTCAGAGATAACTTAAAAATATCAGTATTAATTTTGACCCTGATATATATAAAAACTTCATTATCCATTTAATTTTATATATTTATTTATATTAATTTATATACTAGAAAATGTCACACAAAAGATTGTTTTCAAAAACACTCATATCCTTTTTTTTTTAACTAAAAAAGTGTATTCACACACCGCACACATACATACACACTGTTATTACCTACAAAAATCTGTACTAATCATTTAATCAATATGGTGAATCAATGCATCCCTTTTTTACAGGAACTGGTGAATGAGGACTATGGTTTCATTGGAAATGTACTAGCAATTCAGTTATGATTGCTATTGAAGAAATGGTGTTAGAGTAATATAATTAGTCATAACATATGCTTAGGAGTTCTTTTTATTTAAACACATTTAATTAAAGTACATAGAAGAAGGGACAGATGAGTAAAGGTCTATTTCCAGTGAAAATAATGAAGAAGATATTAACATAATTTTGTTTTTATTTCTGTACTTGCATGTGTGGACTGACATTTCTTTATTAGTTTCATGTTCGCTCTTCTGTTTTCTTTGCCATCTTTCATTTGCAAGCCTTTTGGCACCTAAAACACCCTGGGCCATAAACAACTTTCTAACATTTGTCATCCAGAAAAAAGTATTGCACTCAAACACTAAACGACCAGAGGCCACAATCACATGAAAGTCACACTTCATTTAACATCTATTACACCACTCTTATTCCCCCTGCCTGTCCTCCTCCTTTCTTTTTCTTTAGTAGGCACAGTGGCAGTCTCCATTGAATGTTTATGCACCCCTTCAGGGAAATGTTTTTGGCCTCTTTTGCTATGTCGTTCTGCAAACTGATGTTTGAATCAACTCATTCTTTTAAATTTCATGAATTTAATTAATGTCACATCCTGTTCTCTCTTTCACTGGACTTCGAACATTCATTTACTCTTACTGGCCATAGCTTTTTCCCATTGGTAGCAGTCATCAAAAACAAACTGTGAGGTTGGGGGGTGGGGGTGGGTTGTTTATTTGTTTTCTCTTATTTCACATCAGAAAAATGAGTGCAAAAATCAAATTTAACATACTACCAGATGTATATTTTAGAATTGCTTGTTACTGAATATGGTTTTTCAAGATACCTGAAAGGAACGGGTATCTAATAAGTTGTCTTAAGGTATACTGTAGCTGTTACCATCATGTATTTTCTAGGTAAATCAGAGCTACTACATGGGCAATGGAATTTTACAAAATTATCTTTTTTTTCCTTGATTATCCAAATATCTTACTGAGACAACTCATTAGAAAAAAAGTCAGTTTATTTCCTCCTCTTGTATCTGATTACCATTTTTTCTCATCTTACCCTCATAATTTTTTTTGTTGTTGGTTTTTTGTTTTGTATTGTTTTTTTTCTTGAAGGTATGGATAACTACAAACCTCTGCATATAGTTGAGCAAAGAGGAAGATTTTAT
Organism: Athene noctua; assembly: GCF_965140245.1. NCBI lineage: Eukaryota > Metazoa > Chordata > Aves > Strigiformes > Strigidae > Athene > Athene noctua. The sequence continues at coordinate 23,620,235 of NC_134041.1, forward strand.
TGGGTGATCCAGCTGTGGAGAGATTCCAGAAAAGTTGTCTCACCTGGAAACATCTCCACAGTTGCATGCCCAAAGATTAGATGCAGCTCACATGTAGGACAGCTCAGTCACTCTAGTGCTCATGAAGTACAGCTATATGGAAACATTACAGGGAGGGAGATGCCTTGTCTAGTATATGGGATCCTTTTGAAGACCTAAGGTCTTGACACACCAAGGAAACTGTATGCAGTGGATACACAGTCTCAGAGCATCATCCATGTGTGAGTGTTACAGTTCAGTACCACTGACGGACACAGTGCTGCTGAACTCCTGTTTACAGTTTGCAGTGATGATACAGGAAGGTCACTGGGGCTCAATGTTACAGCATTCTCAATTTCTTCATAATAAAGTAAAAAATTCAGAAAGTCAAATTATAGAAGAGTATATGCAGGCAAAGGCAGCCTTAAAGTTATCAAGATTTGTTTTCTCTGTACAGTGATAACAGAAACATTTTAGGTTAAGAATAGAGAAAATACAGCTATTACATAAAACACATGTTATTTAAGTAAAAATAAAATATGAGCTAGGAGCCCAGTGGGAGATATATTGGAATTTAATCATAGATTACAAAAAAACCTTTAGAATTTCCCAGAAAAGGTTTTAGGGAGAAGGTATAAACAAACCTCATCAAATTAATCTCTTCATTGTTCCTAATCTCCTGTGCTGTCATAAAATTACCAATGCTTTATCTCATATCAGATATTAAATTCCACCCCTACACAATGGTTTGTTGGAGAAAGGGATTGCTTAGTGGCAGACAAAATAGAACAAATCAAATGAATTTTTTTGGTACCTTCTAGTTTGAGATTTTCTCTCCTAGTCCATTATTAATTAGCCACAGGAGCTTCTATGAAGGAGGAATTGATGCAAAGAGTATCACAGCTGGAAGACATGGGTCACACTAAATAATAATTTATCTTAGGAACATGAACATAAATGTTACATTCAACATGGAACAGGTCCAGAAAGCAGGTGATACTTTCACACACTTACTGTGAAGCTTCTGGATTACAATCCTGATGAAAGATGCGCATCTTTATGGTCTGTGTTGTTAACCCTCCCATTTGTTTGAACAAATCAGGGTAGGGAAGACAAGATCAGAAGATCTGTGATGATTTGGAAGATTGTATGAATAACATAAAATGATAAGAGATACAAAGTCCCCCACAAATCTATACTCTCATATACCCTAAAAAAGCCTGCTTTAAACATGGGGTTTATACCTCAGTTTCTGGAAACTATGTTTACATCATTCTCTCTACTGTAACTCCTCATTCTCTCTCTCTTTTTTTTTTTTTTTTTTTAATTCTACAAAGTTTTTGTTTAGAAGAAGCATAGTATTTCCATTTCCATTTCTGCAGCAGAGCCCTGGGAGGCTCTTTGTGACAGCAGGTCCTGAGGGTACAGAAAAATGAATCCCACTCTTCAGCAGCCAGAGAGAGGTGCAAACAGTGTGCAGAAGTGAGAATGATTACCAGAAAACAAAGTCAAACAGAAAGAACAAAAATAAGCAAAAGTAAGGACCACAGAATTTTTTTATTTTTTTTTTTTAAATCCATCAACCACCTCAGGTCTGGATTAGGCATAAATCTTCAGCCTAATGGGATGAAGGCACCACATACAATATCTCTGCTGAACGACTGAGCTATTCAACTGCACAGTCAGAAGAGAAATTCAATGGAACTAAACAATCAGGTTTTAGATGAAGTCTTGATCTGACCTGTAGCTGACAGCAGATACAGTATTAACAGATAAGTAGGACTGTCTACAACAAAAATAAGTCTAACACATGTACAGTTTGTGTTTACATACTGTATGTTGTGGTGTTTAGACAACTGTTTAAGTAATGTGAAACACCCAGATGTAATTTTCCCAAAGTACTCAGTGGTTTTCAGAATCACTTAAATACCTTAAACTGGTACTTCTGGAAAATCTCATCGTTCAAAGATTCTCAGATTAGTCATACAAAATTTCAGGTGGTAATATGGAAATAGCACCAATCTACTCAGTGCAACTCAGTGATTCTTAAATAAATTTCAGTTCAAGAATCCTAAATGTATGATTAAGTCAGGCTCCTGCTTATCAACACACCATATTTTTACAGGTCCCTGGACACATTGGTGGTACAATCACTAGCTTTTTTCTCTGCTAAAGTAGGCAAGGTTGGCTTGTTAAATTCAGCTTTTGTTTCTACTTTACAGTTTTTAAACACAAGCTTCTAGTCTGCAGTTTGCAGAACTTCACTTTCAAAGCGTATCAAGTAAATCACAAATCCAGAAAGTAAAGATGAGAAATCTCCTAGCAGCACCAAAGAATCCTCAACTTCCTTACGTGGTTGTGGTCTGACATTTCCCAAAACTAGAAAGCAGAGTAGGATTCTCATATACAATAATGTCCAAATTGTTAGGAGATGAAAGCGTGTTCAACAATGAACTATTAAGTTTGCCTGATCGTAAGCTACACAGTGGGATATCAGCACTTGGAAAAAAACTTTTTTCCGGTTTTAGACACAAATGGTCTGACCCTATATGCAGTATTTCCTTACATCCTTCAACTGAAAACACATAACCAAGAGAGCAACTTAATAAAATAACCTTTTAAAGTATCACAGCATTTGATAAAGAAATTGGATGTGAAATAGAAGAAAATCTAGGATTCTCATCATAGACACTACTAAAGATTTTCTGTAATGAAATCCTTAGATAAAATAGGCTCACATGAAAAGTATTAACAGTTGCAAAATACTGGAGTACAGACAAAAATAAGAGAAAGCCGATGAGGCAGCTTGAAAATTCCCCTTCTGCCTGTCTGGCCTCAGGGCTATTACTAACATATGATTATGGTCACCAACCCTGTGTTTCCATCTTGAACCTTAATTTTAAAGTCCTGGGCAAAGAAAATACTCCTCTGAAATAGTAAATATATTGTTAGGGGAATATTTTAAAGTGTCAGTATGAAAATGATTTAAAGGCAGAGGAAATTAAAACTCATATCTAGGTATGGAATGGTAACTTTTTAGAATAACTACTTAAGCAGCATGAAAGAGGTGATTGGTGACAGCCAACATGGCTTCACTAAGGGCAATCGTGTCACTCCAATTTGAGGGTCTTCTATGATGGAGTTACAGAGCTGGTGGATAAGGGAAGAGTGACTGATGTTATTTAGCTGGGAAATATGCAAAAAAGCATTTGACACTGTCCTGCATAATATCCCCGTCTCTAAATTGGAGACATGGATTTGATGGATGGACCACTCGGTGGATAAGGAATTGGCTGGATGGTCACACTCAGAGAGTTACGGTCAATGGCTCAATGTCCCAGTGGAGAGCAGTGATGAGTGGTGTTCCGCGGGGGTCAGTGCTGGGACCAGTGATGTTTAACATCTTTGTCAGCGACATGGACAGTGGGATTGAGTTCACCCTCAGCAAGTTTGCCAACACCACCAAGCTGTGTGGTGCAGGCAACACACTGGAGGGAAGGGATGTGCCATCCAGAGGGACCTGGACAGGCTGGAGAGGTGGGCCTGGGCAAAACTCATGAAGTTCACAAGGCCAAGTGCAAGGTGTTGCACATGGGTCAGAGCAATCCAAAGCAGAAATACAGGCTGGGTGAGGACTCGATTGAGAGCAGCCCTGAGGCAAAGGATTTAGGGGTATTAGCAGATGTAAAACTGACTATGAGCCAGCAACATGTTCTCACAGCCCAGAAAGCAAACTCCATCCTGGGCTGCATCAAGAGAAGTGTGGCCAGCAGGTTGAGGGAGGGGATTCTTGCCCTCAGCTCTGCTCTCATGAGACCCCACCTGAAGTCCTGTGTCCAGCTCTGGGGCCCCCAAAATAAGGACACAGACCTGCTCAAGCAGGTCCAAAGGAGGCCACAAAATTGATCAGGGGACTGGAGCACCTCCCCTGTGAGGACAGACTGAGAGAGTTGGGGTTGTTCACCTGGAGAAGAGAAGGCTCCAGCGAGACCTTATAGCGGCCTTCCAGTGCTTAAAGGGGGTACAGGAAAGGTGGGGAGGGGCTCTTTATCAGGGGGTGTAGGGATAGGACAAGGAGTAACAGTTTTAAACTGAAAGAGGGGAGATTTAGTTTAAATATAAGGAAGAAATTCTTCCCTGTGAGGGTGGTGAGACACTGGCACAGGTTGCCCAGAGCAGCTGTGACTGCCCCCTCCCTGGCAGTGTTCAAGGCCAGGTTGGACGGGGCTTTGAGCAACCTGGGCTAGTGGAAGGTGTCCCTGCCCATGGCAGGGGGGTTGGGACTAGGTGATCTTTAAGGTCCTTTCCAACCCAAACCATTCTATGATTCTATGATTCTATGATATGATTCTGTGAAATACTGAGATACACATTTTGAAGTACATCAAGTACAAGAAAGCATCAGAGAATGAGGGAGAAAGAGGGAGGGCAGTATACTTGAAAGCATCTTGCTATGGATCCTGAAATCAACCTGACTTTAGGCTGGTGCCAAAAACCTATCAACCCAACAGCAAATAGCTATTCAGTCAACTGGAGTGAAGGTGTTTACTGATTGCACCTCTCTGTGCATTTGTTATAGAAAACTGTGGTTTTTAATCACAGGCGTACAATAGGCAGCTAGATTTAGGTGGTCTCCACACTAACAGTGATTACATACGTGCAAAAAAGAACTGCAGAGCCAAGATTATAGCAGAGACTCTACTCAGATATGTTTTCAATCCACTGACTGGAACAGACCTTCACAGACTCCATCATTTACTTTGAAGAGATGGTTGACTAGTCTCATTGCTGCACTGCTTATTCTGAATGCAGAAGAGTGGACCAGCACAGACTATGGCTAACAAAAATAATTTCACTTTCTTTTGCATTGTGATTTGGGATTACTCTCCTCTTTATAAACATGGTGTGATTACAGTTTTCTTTAAGTATAACATTATTAAACAATACGGTGAAAAACATAGTTAGCATTTCAGAGATATCAGAAACTGGCTAATATTATGAAAAGGAAATAAAGCAAAATACGGTGTGATATACAAGCCCTGGATGGCAAAATAGAGTAAGCCTGCTCAAATGTAAAGAGCAACATCAATTAGTATTGGTTGAGGTTCTAGCTCTAGTTGTTTGTTTTTTTTTTTCTTTTCTTTTTTAAGAGGCTATTGAGAAACAAAATTACTGAGAATATAGTACAAGGAAAATGGCCTAAGCGTTGTTTCCCTCTTCTTTCAACTCCACACTGTGATAGCTTCCAGAGCTGAAAGTGTAGTAGTAGTAAATTACTATTTGTGACTCAACTTCAGATAAGAGCTAATATTTTGTCATGAAATAAATACTGGCTGAGAGTCAAAAAACAGTAGAATTGGGCTGGTTGAAGTTTGCAGATGCCATATAATGCATCTGCACTGCAAAGCAATAATTGCATCTGTGAAGCAATAATGTCATCTACTTTTACACATTGCCTTGTCCCAAACTAACTGTAGTGTACCCAATTACAAAAGTTGGATGTTGTTATGGACAGGTTATTGTAAAGCTCCATTCAACATGCAGCAATAATAAAAATAGTAGGGTGCCAGGCAAAAAAAAAGAGCAACTTTTTCTAGACTGTGCCTGTATTATGAACACAGGAAAGAACAGTAAGAACCAATTAAAATATATATATATATATATATATATATATCAACAGTAAAAACAAAGACATGGGAATCATTCTAGCTGATGACATTTAGTCAACCATATCCATAGCTTCAAGGTATCTTTAGAATGTCAAGTGGGCAGGTGCCTAATGTATACTTTCCTTTGCTGCTGATCACTTTTTTATTTGGTCAGTCACCACTATCTCAGGTATGATTTTGATACATCAAGAAGCACCCTCAGTAAATGACATTTTCCTTACTGTAATTTAGATGGTAAGCAATTAGGTAACAGAAATAATATAATTTGGATTATGCATGTCAAAGAAGGGACACTCCTTAACCAATTATTTAGGAACAGTGAATTTACAATACAAACAATTCTGCAAAGACCAATAAAATATAAGAATGATCCTCCAAAGGTAGAAAAGGGCAAAGAAACCAAACTCCAAAAACTTCTACAGCACTTGATTCTCTCTGTTGAGTAAATCTTTGTCTCCCCCATGGCAACAAATATTTCAGTGTCCTAATACATTGCACATTTGCTGCTGCTACTGTAAACTGGAAACACATCTTTAATGTGAATAGATAATGGAGATAAGCCATGTACCCTGACAAGGAAGTTTAAATTTTCCTAAACAGAGATGCTATAATTTGAAGCAGATTTAATACTTTATCAAACAGCTCTTGGTTACCTGTAGACTCTCCTGTCTTGCTCTTCATCCCTTTTTTAGAATTTGTTCTGTATTTCCATACCTGGTTAGACACAGATTTACTGATACAGATTCTTCAACTTCATCATTTGTGTTTCAAAATCATAAGGAATCTAAACCTAATTATATTTTCTTTCATATTCATGATTATTTTCACTTTCTGCATATTAACTGTATCCAGCTGTAGGTCTTTGTAGTTAGTATCTGAATCTTTATTCTTTACACTTACTACATTAGGCCAAATATTATTCTGCTAAAATCACCTGAAAATGTATCAGTTCAAAATAATAATGAAAGTAAAATTTGTGAATCACTAGACTAAAATAATACTAATTCTCTTACTTTGCAAAAGAATTGAATTCCTAGGTATACTTACAACCTTTCTTCAATAGCAAGTTAACTAGACAATGATTCCGGAGATCAGAAATCCCCCACTTCAAATGGGATTTTTCCCTTTAAATAATCCCTCTAAATACAAGACACTGAAGCCACGGAAACATAACAAATGTGCTCTACAGAGGTTTATAGGTACTAAAAGAAGACTAAGGGCCCTTCTTTATGTGAAAATTTTATGATCATTCATGTTACTTCTTTTTATAGAAAATTCATATAGGAATACCAAATTTGTTTACTCTTACAGAGAAAATATTCTGATGTTTCATTTTGTTTTGTCCCATTGCATTAAAAATTTACATAGACCAAACAAACTTTTAAAAAAATCAAAGAAAAATTTTGTAGATTAAACAAACGGGTTTTTAATATGTTCAAGTCAAACACATCTTTATATATATATATATTTGGTTTTTTTTTTTTCAAGAATAATAAGTAGGAATGAATCCACAACAAAGACTGTAGAACAGTGCTAGACCTGGGCTCCTTTAAGTTGAAGTTGTCCTTTAAACATAATACTCAACAACTACACTGTATATGTAGAACAACATGAGGAGAGAGCTCCATGTTGCTTCCTAAAACTGTTTGAAACAGCACATCACATCCTGTAATGTCCATTTCAGACCAGAAAGTTAAAATAATTTTAAAATTCTGAACCATGTTTGTGAAGTCATAGTTATACTTTCAAGGATTTATCACATAAAAAGCACCAGCAGGTAAGCAGCTTCTAATTTTTTTCTGGTACTTCAAATCTAATGAAGATAATTCATTGAAATTACAGAATTTACCTTAGGAATCAACACCAATTTCATGTCAGATTGATCAGATTTATGACATGTATATTTTTTTTCAGTTTAAGTAGTTCTCAGTTTAAACAAATAGCAGTTTAAGTCACAGCAGTAAGGAGGAACATGGAGACTTTTGTACTTCATTTCTGAGGTTCAGAGGTCTAAAAAATTCAGAACTCCAAAATCCCTTACAAATATTGTTATTTCAGAAGTCCAGATGCAGTGAACTACCTGAAGTTCATGGCACATTTAGAAGTCTTCTACCCTGACTTGAGTATGGCAAGGGCAAAAATTAGATTCCTTTTAAGTCTTTTGTCTTCACTTTTTACATCTGTAACCTAGAAATGAGGGTCAGCTAAACTTTCTCTGCCTCTTTGAATTCATACACCAAATTCATACATTAAGTTAACAAAGCGATCTCAGTGTTTGTTTTCATGTCCAGACCAATACAAGGAATCTTATTTAACTATTACTGAACTAGAATTCTGCAAAATAATAACATGCTTTCTTTAAATCTGTCAGACTTGCACTTTTCAAAGATAGACATTGGGGTGCAGGGTGCTTAGAGGTCAAGGTGTCATTTTAGTTATTTAGTTGTCAAGGAAAAGACTTGAAATTTGTTACAGAAAATGCAGATGTTACTCTCTGGATGTATGCAAGATATTACAGCTTTGAAAACAATATCCTTCCCCAATCCCTTAGAAGTAATCCTTGCACACAAAATTCTTGTTTTCGACCTTTAAGAAACTGTGGATCATGGGTCAAGGTCTGAAAATGAAAGCAAAAGTCAGATCCAGTTTTGACATCTGGCTTTCAGTTTTCCAGTTGCTCTTGATTCTAAACAATTATGTTTAATGTAATTTTGCCTTGGTACTGTTATGATGACAACAAGGAAAAAACCATAGAACCTCTGCTGCTGAGACCACAATGAGATAAAATCTATTCCAACTCAGATCAACCAAATCTATGCTACCCTAGGTGAAAAACAATTATAACAAAGCACAACTGAAGAATGAGAGGAGAGGTAGCAGCTCGCCTTTACTTATGAACATCTCTGAAGCAAACAACAAATTGATGCAACACTGTCACTAGTTACTAGGAGGCAAAAAGCATAGGAGACAGTCTTTGTTCACCCTCTTTCTGAAGGTGTTGTTTGTCCTCTGCAATCTAGCCCTTCTCATAAACTTTATGAAGAAAAAGAGTCCAAATTTGAACATACAGTCCTGAAAAAAAAGTTGTTTTTATTTAGTGAAATATTTTACAAAAAAAACGGACCACAACTCACCACAGAAACCCAGGTCCCAGGAGTGGTAGCTGTTTTAAAAGTAAGGGATGTAACTGATGTTAAATTATTAAGAAGCAATGATGAGCTCACCCACATATGGTATTAGATTTAGAATACCAGTGAGCCATCATGTAAGAATAGCTTTTGATAACTAATAACCCCAATGTGAAAGGCTCCTTATCCAATTTCAATTCTGTTTTGCCTTCTCTCCTTTCATGCATCCTTTCCTAGTTTAGAAAGCAGCTTTCATAGGCAACAGGAAATATTCCAGTGAGTTTCATGTATCTAATGAATGCTGATAAGTTATTTTTCTGCCCTACTGGATACCTGGAACTAAGCATCAATCTGAGAGCAAAATAACAGACAGAAGTTCATTATATTCAGAGATATTAGCATTGAAATTCTAGTCTGCAGTTACAGAGAACTGTGCTGTAATAGTTATTTAAAATTTATATTATTTCAGTTGCAGATATAAACTTTTCCTTTGAGAATTTCTAAAAAGGCAGAAAGGCAGAAAAAGTTTCAAAAGCCATGGGTCAATAAACTAAACCCTACTGAAGTAAATTTTAAAATTCCATTGTTTTACTTGAGCAAGAGAACTTTTTAGAGCAAGCAACACATCTTCAATACTTGCGGTGAGGAGCAGAGACAGCCATTACCTCTCTGACTTCCATTACCTTTGGCTAAAATAATTTATTTCTCTATACTAGATGTAAACACCTGTGGAAGTGAATTCTGCTGCTGCTAACTGAGCAGTCCACTATTGTGCCAGCAGAATTCCTGTAGGCGGTCCGTACCACCACAAGGGTAATAAAAATCCACATGTTTAAAGTAGCACTGGGATGTTTTTATTCAGGAAAAACACATATACATCTGCATACATTCAATTTTAATGTGGAAGAGAACTTGAAGGATATCTGAGGGTTGACTACTTCACATAGGCTTTCCCCCACTTTCATTTAAGTGAACAACAGAATAGAATTTGTTAGCTGCTATTCAAGCTAAAACTAAATGCTTGATTTAACAAAAGTTATATGAAAATTTCAGCTAATGTGTAACAGACTAGCAAACAATCTGTACCTATTTCTGAATACAGGCTTTTAACAGTGGTTAAATCAAATCTTCCCATTATTCAATCAAGTTTCCAAGCATGCATATAAAGAGAAAAATGTGATCATGGCCATTAAATGCAATAATAATGAGATTTTATTGACAGAGTATATGATTCTGAGGAGATGAGGTACATTTATGTCTAATTCCATTTGTACAATATATTTCTACATAAATGTTGGTTCAAAAGCAAGATTCGTAAGGCTTTACTTTCACAAAGGATTAAACTACCTTCTGGTGAAAATCTGTAATAAGTAAGCCACTTCTGTAGGTGACGCATCTCAGAGCAGTACAGCTGAAATCAGTGGAGCTACAATGATCACACAAGAAGATGACCCAGACCAAAGTCCTTAAGAAAGACTACTAAAGCTGGTATTTTCCTTTTCCTCTCAGAAATTCCCAGGTCGATTGTTATTACTATAAAATGGAAAAGCTGTTTCCAAAGTACCAGAAGACAATATCAGCAAGACAAGGTCCCACCAACATCAATAGAATCTTGATAAAAGACTCTAAACATCCTCTGGGACTCTGTTTAAGAGATTTGTATTGAAAATTAGGCTACAGAATCAGTCAATATACACATGTAATTTATACCACTGATCTTTACAAAAATCACACTTAAAACGTTTTTCTTCCATGTAAAAACAGGAGAGGTGGGGAGAGGAGGGAGAAAGAACTGTGTCATTGTTTAGGTACTAAAAAGAAACTGAAACTTTTACAATCTGTGTGACAAAAACATTCTTGCAAAATGTTAGAAAAATGATTTGTGCATGTTTCCTAGCAAATAGAGAGGCAGTCCTTCAGCCTGATGTTTAACAGGTGTGAACTGGCACAAGCCATCACATGCAACAGTTGAGAGGTGGTATAGTTCATAGTTCAAGCCCCAACTGTCTTAGGAGTGATGCTATTACAATCTGCAGCCTAGGTACCAGGGAGGGTATCGACAGACCTGCTACAGCACATCCAGTGTCAAGGCTTTCAGGCTTCACTGCCCAGCAGTGTGTTGCCACTCCAGTGTTGAGTCAACTGTAGGGCCAAATTAGTACACTGGGATTTCTATGCATATCTCTTTGTAAAGATCTGCTATTCGTTTTCCCTTTCATCTTTCCATTAATTTCCCTTCTCTTTATCTTGGTCATTTGGCAGAACCCACAAGGACATTCACATATTCTGCCTTGTCCTTTCCTCTTCAGCACTGCCAGCCTCTGGGTGAAACATGTTTAAGTGCCATAGCTGTTTGCTAAGCAACACATATCAATACCGGAGCCTAGACTGGCAAAATGTTTCTTCTACAATGAAGCTATGCACAAGCAAAAAAAAAAAATCGGTATGAAGGACATGTTGGAAACTACATGTTGTACAATACTCTTACATCAACTTGATATCATTTTAATATCTCTTAAGGGTTTATCCTGTTACCACAGTATCTGAACACTTTCACAAAAAAAAACTAAAAATCCAGCACTACAGGAAAATTCACAAAGCTGCTGACATTTTATCCTTCTCTGAGGGAACAGGTTCTTACCAGCATGTTTTTATTATGAGGGGAATGGACATAAGACTGGAAGAAAGTATTCCCATATCAAGAACTACTTGAGGCACTACAATTTTAAAAAAGAAATATTTATATTACATACAACAGAAAATGTCGCTTTCTTGATGTTTTGGAACAGCACACAAAAAAGCGTTGCTGCTCTCTGAGAAACTACAGATGAGAGAAGAGCTAGCTCAAATATATACTGGACGTTCAAAAGAGTGAATTATGCAGGATCCCTTAAGTCCACTGTGCCATTTCCTCTTCAAGTCAAAATAATAACATGTTTCATTTTTTGTGGAAATTAAAACTGAAGGTGGAGGACAGAGGTGTGACCGTGTTGCAGCTCTTCAGGCAGAGTTGTGTAGAGACATCCCCAGGTGAGGGGAAGATTTTACCCTGTCTGAATCCCTTGACCTTTAGTCCTCCAAGTGCCTCCTCTATCCACTGCAGGGAATGCCAAGCTGAACACGGCAGCAACATAGCCCATAACTTTGTTTGAGGCAAGAAATTCCTTGCCCATTTTGTACAGTCCATCTTTCATGTTCCATAATTAAAGTGATGCAACATATAAAAAGTTCAAGCAAACTATATAAGAAGAAATGTAAAATAAGCCCTCATAACTGAATCAAATGCAGAAAATAAAAAATTACAAGTGGGCTCACTTATTAGCTATGTAAGCTATCATTGCACTCTGTAAATTATTCATTTTATTAATTTAATTTATCATTAAAAATCATTAGGTATTTTGTGTGAACTAAATTAAAAATGTGGGTTGATCAGAAGCTGATCATGACACTTATTGACTGTTTCTGATGTGATACACACCCTGATCAGATGGTGTATTTTCTGTTCCTCAGTGAGGTATTAATGTGATGAATGGCCCAGAAAGACAACGTATACTTGCTGTCACCCAAAACCCCTGCTTACCACTGTATACCAAAATACCGCTGTAGTGTCTGCCATTCCCCAATAACACTTCTATTTGAATATTTGAAGATAATTGAGTGGTTGACAACATGAATAGCAATTCATGAACAGAGCAATCAACTACACAAAATTCAAACAAATATTTGCAAAATCTTCTTTACTTTCAATAGAGCAGAAACTGAACCTCTATTTCTAGTGCCTCCTTCAGTTTATTTCCTTTATTTTAAAAAAAAGTTTTTGTTAGTATTGTTGCTGTTGTAATTATGCTTTCTGTGAGGGTAACTACAGCTGAAGTTGGAGCAGCTGAACAGATAAATGATGAACTAAATTACATCAATGGGACTTTAGATGCTGTGGACAGATATTCCCTTTTTATGGCCACAGAGAGTACACTGCACTGCAAAGTTTCTTTGATTGAGTAGTTGGGAATTTTTCAATGTAGAAGAATCAACAGTAATGTGAATCTGAATTTCAGCCAGTACATCTTAGCTATTTTGTCTCCAAGCCACATGCATCGGAATCAAAAAAATTCTGGTTTATGACTCTATAGCACCTCATGGAAAAACAAACACCTAGAAGGTCAATATTTTTTTAATAAAATTTTTTTTTGTCCTCACAAAAACAAAGCAGAGATCAAAATAGATCTGAGCATCATTTAGATATCCATGTGTTCTGCTTCAATATGCCATTCTTAGCATTTTATTGCCTGACACTTTTCCTAGTCCTATATAGTTGTCTTTCAAAAAACATATAAATCACTGAAGAACTTCTCTGTAACTTCAGCTTACTTAGGAGACCTATCATCAATCATAATTAATGAGTCACTATGAGAAGTACTGTACCTGCTGACTAGTCTTTTCAGTGCCATAAGCACAGACTAAGTCTGGATATTGAAAGCCAAGAGAAAAATTTAAGAAGAGCAGAATGCAATGAGGAATAGGAAGAATCAGGGAAAAAAAGTAATAACCAGTTAACTTGAGTGATGTCAAGACATTCAGTACTAATGAATATTAGGATATATTACTCTAATTTTAGCCGTTTCAGGCTATACAATGTAAAGATATAAACTTTTTTCAGCCTTATAAACTTCAAGAATATATGTGAGTTACTTTAGCTGTCTAACAGTAGTGATTATGGTCTATGGAATATAAAAGGATAATTTGCCAATGTTGTAATGAAAAACAGTACAGATTGCTATTGTCTATTGTTCACCTGGATTTGACTGCTGATTTGCATTTGTATAAGTTATCTAAAGGATAGTATAATTTATTATGTTAAAAAGTCAGGAGCATAAAGATTAAGTATATTTTATTTTCCATAATAAGAAGTCTCAATTACCCAGGAGGGGAACTACTACATAACACAGATGACAAGTCAAGTACCAAAATTAACAAAAGTTAAGAGCTTTCACATAATACATAGATTAACACTCTTTATTTGGAGCACACCAGGGTACTGGAATGAACTGAACAATGAAGGAAGGCAAATCTACTTTAAAAAAAAAAAGTGGTAAATTGTTTTTCTTTCAAATATGATATATTTTTTGCAATTTTATGGCTGTATTCCAAAAGCTATAATCAACTCTGCACTACAGGTAAAGTTGGGCAGAAGAGGATTTTCAAAAGGAATTTTTTTTTTTCTCAATCTGCCACACCTTCTTCATATCGCTGTGGAGAAATTCCATTCCAAACGGGAAAAGATTTCAGGTGATGCAGTAAAGCTCCAGACTATGGTTAAAAGTCCAGAGCAGAGGTCAGAAAAAAACCACCTCTCTGCATCTTCTGTATATATAGTATATTTATCAGACAGTGAAGTATTTTCACAGTCCTACAGTCTTGAAACTATACATAAAAATCAGCTTTTCTAAACTGAACTTCAGCTTCTTTCCAGTTGTCTAAGAACAGTTTTCATCCACAAGCACATATTCACTTAATGTATACTATAGTCACAATTCATTTTGAAAAAAATCAGAACTGGCAGGTTGCACATCCACAGATGCCTTTGACCAGCAGTGCGTTTCTTAAAATGTTTGGCTACCACAGCTCAGCCTAGTTCTTCAGGCATCTTATATTAGTAGCCTTCAGTCTATCATCATACTGTGGTGCCACCATTAAATGTCCTTTATAGCCCAGTTTATTGTTCTTTTCAGTAGAATAATAAGCACAGAAGACAAACAATGAGCTGAAAATCCTGCTAGAAAGAACAAGTAAAGCCTATTTATGCTACACACTCAAAACCTGATGCTAACCACACATCATTGCAAGATCAAAATACACAACAAATACGCCATAACTTTATCTTAGACAAAATACTACATAGCATTGTAAAATGCTATGTTTGTTAAGGTGACAGCATACAGAATATTATTTCAAAACACTTAATCATATGATTAATGATCAAATCTCTATTTGGAAATTGAAATACGCAGAAGTTACCGGCTCATATACAGAGGATTTTCTTTCTGCCCTGATCCACCACCATCGAGATCATTTTGCTGGATTTGTCAGGAATTGGGATCAAATTGTTAGCCATCATATTTGCTTGTTCGGCCTGAGTTTGCTGACTGCTGCTACATATTAGCACCTTTATGTCTGTAAAACCACTTGCTGAGAGCTAGCTTCTTTGTGTGTGTGTGTCTGCATGTATGATCTGTATAATTATTCTTCCTAAATCCCTGTTAATTACACCTCTGCTTTTTCATTAAAGAGAATAGACTGGTAAGAGGTGACTGAGACCAGAAGACAATGTAGCTCCACAGCTAAACAGGGACATGATAATTATTAATAATAATTAATAAAAGCAAAATAATATGGATTGAATATTTTGTCCTAAAGTGGCTCTAAAGAACCCGGAAGTTAAAAACTAAAAATATACCTTAATTGTAATCTAAGTGCATTGTATGGGGAAGTTAGTGGCTGAGAACTGGGCAGAGTCCATTTCCAAAGTTCAATAGCACTTTTTAAAATGTGCATTCAGTCTTAACAAAATTAAAACAAATTTAAGATTAATTTATATTACCTTTCAAGTTCTGCTCAACATGCTAGTCTTAGGCTAAAATACAGCTCAAATTTTTTAAAAATTTATTTAAATATCTATGGATATGTGCATATATACATATGCATTAAACTGATTTATCTTAAATTACTGGAAAACAAAATTTTAAAAAACCCAAACCCAACCGTCCATGGTGCAGAAAGGGAGGCTCAAATGATCAGCTCTGAAATGTTCAGTCTGGAGCCCAGTTCACAACCAGAGGAATAATAAAGCAAACAGACAACAGACCAAAGGTCCTCAGAGCTACATCCTCAGCTGTAGTAAACAGGCTCTGCTAAATTATTCCGTTCATTGAGTTGGTCTGTGTTTTGGCATGTTGCTATCTGATATCAAACCACTACGCTGAACTTCAATAGGATACAATGGACAACTGGTAATAACCCCAGAGAATAATTTAAGAGCATTTATGAAGAATAGTATATAAACCAGTTCTCTCACTTTTAAAACCATTTCACCCATCCTTACCAAGAGATCTCTCAAATGACAAAAAACATAGCCAAAATCTTGCCAGGCACTAACTAGCTCTATCTTTGATTGCACTGTTTACAAATCTGCAATAGCATTTCTTCCATCTGTTCCTGCAGGCTCCATCTATGCACTCAATTCACAAAATGAAATAAATTGCTTACAGATCTGTTCCAAAGACCTCTTCTAAAGAGGTCTTCCAGCATATTGGCTATTATGGACAATACTCTAAAATCTGAACAAAAATACTAAAGTGAAAGGGAGAGCTTGTGTGGAAAAAAAAAAACCTCTTAAGAAGAGCTGATAGTCTTCTCAAGGGAAAATTTTAAAGAAATACATATCAATTGCAACTCAGTCATTGGCTGTCTCTTCAACATAGTGTACAATTAGCTAATGAAGCTGTTTTGATTAAAACAGCAATGAAAAAAAACTAAGCCAGTTTTCAAAAGCAGAGTTAAGTGGAATTCCACATGTTTTCTCTGGCAATTCTGTAGTAAAATGATCAGTACTTTCTGAAATAAGAGCAAAAACGTTCCCCATTACTCTAGGTAGGACACCACAAAGAAATTGAGAAGTTGATTTCAAGAGGCCCAGCTCCTCCTTTGAAGAAGCTCAGAATTATCTTTCAGGTCCATGTGGGTGATGAGTCTTGTCTTGTTCAACATCCCCCAGGTATGAGCAAACACTGAAATGACAGCTACAAATAAAGCTCTCATATATAAAGCTTAATTTACATGTTCACATTACATCATAACAAATGACTATCACAGAATCACAACTCTTTTTCTGATGTAAAAAGGAAATGAGGTAACAATCAAGTTTAAGTTTCTTTACAAAAAAGCTAATGTTGGCACTGAAACAAATGGCATACCTCAAAACTCATAACATTTAATGTCTGGTCACTGGGTGACTAGTTATGTGTTTCCCTGTTCAATTTGCCAAACATTCACAAGGGAACCAGATTAAAATAATTTTTATGCTAAGTCTTCTACTAAAACTCTTCTTACTGTTGTGTACGTGCTTCTCTATTTGTTTGAGACACTTATAAAGGAGCCACAGATGAGATTTAATTTCTGTTATAATAAAATACCTTTACTATTATTGTTATTATTGTGCAAGCATGGCACTTGATCCCACAGTTATCTAAAATACCAGTGACTTTGTTATGCATTACTACTATTACTACTAAGCAAGGGCCTAACACTTCAGAGGGATCAGTGACTGAGCAAATACTCCAGACGTTGATGGAATTAAATAACATGGCACTTATGAATATAGCTCATGTTTCTTTCTTCATTTACAAGATGCAGTGAGTCAGAAAAGTAGCACCCGAGTATGATTTAAAAAAATGCTTTCTGACAGCCTGCTCTACAGTGACTAGTGAACATTGAGTCACCATCACCACCCCAACACAGCATCATTTCTACTTGATATTTGCCACTCCATAATTAGAAAAAACGACATACTTGGGACACAGCAAAATGTTTTTGTTAACTTTCTGTTTAAATCCATTTACAGAGTCTTTACTGTTCCTGCTTCAAAAGGTAAGGTACACAATCATGATCTGTGCTGCCTCCATTTTAGAGACAGCCCTATTATTATAAAAGTAAATGCCACCCACTTGCTAACATTGGGAGCTAATTAACTCTGCAATTGCTGCTTAGTGAAGAGGGTGAAAATTACACTGCCTGTTCCACCAGCTATCCTAGAAAATCAGGAGGATTAGATAATATTTTGCCTCCACTGGCCCTCCAGAAATTTTTTTTTCTTTTTTTCCTTCTTTCATTCTTTCAAATAAATAAATAAATAAAATCAGCTTGTTTTGCTTATAACTTACTTACTGCTTTTTGTAAAAATATAAAACGTATCTTTGGTACCTCTGGTCATGAATCCATTTGCTAAAAAAATGTTTTTGAAATCCCTTTTGTTCATCCTCTGATTCAGTTTTTTGAAGTTTTGTCTTTTAAAGGCAAGTTCTTAGCAGGTCAGCCGGAGTGCTTTGATTTCAACAGCTATACTGAAAACTAACAGCTATATAGATTCATTAACCATATGGTACCGAAAGGAAATCTTTACATCCCAATTGTTTAAGCCCAATTTATTTTAAAAAAGCTCAGTTTAACTTGCACTTCACTATCTGTATATCTATTTAAATGCAAACATGTTCACAGTATGAGAAAAAAATCCAGAAAGTTGTTAAATAAATATGCAAGTCATCCAATGAAATAAGACCAAAAAAAGCAATGTCCAAGGCTCACAACGTTGAGATATGCTTACCTGGAGGGGAAAACATTAGTTACAACAGCATCAATATGAATCTTGCAGTTCAATTAATTGGCATAGGGATTAATAATATAAAAAAAGATGCCAAAAAAAAAATCTAATCTGGTTGTGAATCAGCAATGTTTTTTGGAACTTCTTTACATGTATTACTTTCTGTGTCCAGCAAATGCTGGGCAGAATAAGCTTATCTTGATTCTGATGAACAACCAGCAGCAGGAAGGACACAAATACAAATATTTTCAGTGCTATGAACACTTTTAAAGGGAACACTTTTTTAGATATCTTACTGACCATTTTTTCCATGTCTAATATTGAAAGATTTTGAAAAGCAGGAATGGGTTTTACATAGGACAGATATGCTCAGAAATGGACCCCAGTCATTGCTGGCTCCAATGATCCTGTTGCTGACTGATCTAATGGTTTTCTGTAAACAAATCTTTTCTGTTGTTGCTGGGGGCTTTTTTGTTGTTCTGTCCCAGCTCGATAATCCATAAAGAAACAGAGATTTTAAGGTGCATTGTATTACTGGTTTAATAGGACTTACGCAGTAGAGAAGAATTTCTAAAATGTCTCTCTGTTGCTACTTTTACCACCTCTTACTGTTAAGGAGCAAGTGGAAACAGGGAAGGGTGTAGAGGATAGCTGGAGCAGTCCAATAGCTAGTATGTGCCACCAGCATTGCCCTAGTACAACCATCTTGTCAGTAAAATACATGAGGTACAAAGCAGATTGTAGCCACTCTTGCCCAACGGATTCCTGCAAAAAACACGAAGTGGCCACAGTGCAAAAATGTGGATTTAACTACAAGGTTCTGTTAGGCATAGCAAATGTGGTAGCTGAAGCCATTCATGAATCATCAAGAGATTTCAAGCTCTCTAGAAGACACTGAGATATAAACATGAAGAATTTAGCAATTGTTGACCTGGTATTTCTTAAAAAGGGAAGATATGGCCTCTGAAGGCTTCCTCTTTATTTCTATCTAGTTCAGTAGTTAGGCAGATGAGTATGCCCCTTGCAATAGGGCTTACCTGCTAGAAAAAAATTGCTAAAACTGCCTCTTTGTCACTGCTGCTACCAGTCTTTTACAACTACGTAGCCCTTCTATCTGACACATGACCTAGTTTAGGAGAACCCAGCTGTCCTTGTCCTGTAGGTACTCCCCAAAAAATCTGGTGCCTCCTCAGTGTGTCCAGAGTCAATGCTTCCTAGTTAGAAATCACACTTATTTGCATCTCACATACTTGATATTAATTAATAACCCACACTGAAGAGATTGACCCACCATGCAATCCTTTGATATAAAAATCGAAGTGGAATCATATATTTATTTCCAAATGAGGTAAACCGTGTTAACTGATACATTATTTCATATAGATTATGGGTTCAGGTTTTATGTCCTTCCATTAATTATGTAAATCAGCATATATATACACAAATGGCAACATTAACCATAGCAGCATTAAAAGATTTGCATTTGAAAAATCAAAGAACTGTAGTTCTATAAGATATCTATATTAAAAACTGAAAGTATTCCTTACCATAGTAGCAAAGTCTCATTTCAGTCATTACCTACTGAAAATTATTTTTTAATGTTCAGAAATATTCCATCTTTACAAGATTTTGATTCCAATAATGGAAAAAATATTTTCAAATTACAGAAATTCTTGATTTAGAATTGTTCAGTGCCAGAATTTTATTTTGTTACATTCTGGAAAATATACTACAGATTCTCTTTACTCTTGAAATCAGTTGTGAATTAGTTCTGCTCAGCTAGTTATTAGTTAGATGAGAAAGAAATGCTTTTTTCTGGCCAAATAGAATTGAAAAATGGCAAGAATCAAAAGGCTTATTTAACTAACAATTAGAAAAACTTCATTTGTTCTGTAAACTTTAACTTTTAATATGTAAAGTATACCCTTGAGCTAAATGATAGATGCTATTCCCTCTATACTAATGTGCACTTGGATATTCGTGTAATACTAATTAATAAACAGCGACAAATGTTACGGGTTAACTCATATAATCAGACACAGCAAGGAAAATGAGTTTAACATTTCATTAAAGCTTATAAGGAATCAATAGCAAATACTTTACTTATGTAGGAACTCAATGTTGCTACATCTTTAGGGATTGCTTGGGCTATAAATAAAACTAATACTTCAATATCTTTGGGACAGTAATTTCTTTACATATTTATACAGCACCAAACATAACGAAGACTCCATCTAGATAAGATCTGTGGGTACTACAAAATATATGAATATATGAAAACTGAAAAATTAGAAACTAGCTACTATTATCTAAGTAATTAATTTAAAACAATTTGTTAATTTAGTATAAACTGTGAGTTTCAGATATTTTTTTTTTCCCATGGAATATCTGTAACATCTACTAATGCAAAGTCTTATTTATAATTAAGGACCTTACTTTCGGTCCTGTTTTCTTTTCATTGAACACATATAAGTTCTATTAAATGCTAATGGGAGTTTAACCTGTACATCAAGGCAAGACAAAATCCTTTTATGCTGAACATTTAATTAAAGTTCATTAAAGAGTTTCATGTGTGCTATAATGTGCTAATTATTTTAATACGTAACGACTTAAAAACTTGGAGAGAACTAATAGATGTTGTCATTCTGACTAAAAATTAAAAACACAGAGTGTGCATGCAAGTTCACAAATTGCCTGGATACATCTAGATACAAAATCAGGACACAGGAGGCAGTATAATCATAATTAATTTCTAGAGAGCTTTTTACATTTCGTCAGTGTAACACTCATTATAGGTTCTTCAAACGACCAGTTATGTCTTCTTTCCATCTAATAGACAAGATGTGTTTGGGGCTCTACTCAGCCTATGTCAATGACTTGTGAACGTTATATTTTGTGATGGGCACCTTTGATTTTTTTTCTTGTAGACTGCTTGTAGATAAGTGTCATATACCAGAGTTCTTAGCAACAGTGTGTGCACGTTCTCTGAGTGTTGTAGCAACCAATGATAAAAATAGAATGACAGTGGAAATAAGTATGTAGGACTGAATGACATCCAGAGGGTAATTGAGAAGGACAGCTTGGTGATTCAGTAGGAGCTGAGCTCTGCTTTGTGTGTTGTTTTTGTGAAGCTGGAATGGCTACTGCTAAGCATGCTGAAATCAGTCTGAGAAACAATTCATCTGACTTACAGCTTACCTTCTGCTATTGCCTCATTTTTGGGCTGCAAGAGGGTTAGAAGACACTTGAGGTTTTCTGGAGTGCATGATCTTCTTTCTGCTTACATCCAAAGGAAATTAAAGGGTCTTCCCAAGCATCTACTCAGATATACATTTGCCACATGATCTATGTTCAGGTGTTCCCAAACCATGCTAGAAGAGATGTTGTAGAGTATGTATTGGTAAACTGTGCAGTGCTCTATGTAGAAGAGAGACATAGATGGTCTTTAGCAGTACATTACAAATTGCATTGCACTTCACATAATTCATGGGAGGCACGCTATTTAGATAGTAGTATAGGCCAAAAAATCTGGCCAGACAGTTGCTAGGTTAGGAATTGAGACAAAGCTGACTTGCTAACAAAAGATCTGATACCTGCACCCACGCAATGATCACAAACTAGATGGAGGTATTTTGAAAACTGCAATGTGTGGGAGGAAATGCAAAGTGAGGATTAACTCACTTTGTAGATATGCAACTTCATCATGTAGACATGATAAAGCCTTTCACTGGATGAAACTAATTCATTATGCATAACTCCTAGAAGCCTTTAAGGAGTGGCTGATGGAGATATGAGAGCAGAGAAGAAAAGATAGCCATGTCCTAAGAGCACTGAAGTACAATGGAAGGCTGCAGAAAACACCACAAGAATTAGGACTGACCTATGGCTACACATAAGATCTGATCAAATGCCATTCAACTGTAGCTTTGCTAATTGTTGTAGATGTTAATCTAACAGATTCTGAAGCAATCGATTATAAAATAAGTTACAGTAGGTAACTGGGTCACTCTGTTTTCACTTAGAAATGACATGAAAGCTCAAATCACCATCTACTCTTACTGTGAGGATTCCCTTGCCCACCTCCCTTACAAAGCAAGGGGTAAGCGCTAGTCAAAAGGATCTCCTCAGTCAGCAGGCTCAGCTGATGCACAGCCCACAGCACTACCTAATCAAAAATATGAGAATCATAGTCTTAAAATGAGCACAGACTTTGAAGGGCATTTGATAAGTTTGTTAAACTGTTTGTATCTATAGCTGGCAATTTTTAGCTAGAGAACTTGTCCCTAAATGTGAAGTAACAGAAAATCTGGATGTTGACATCGTCAGGAACAGCACTGGTTCTAAAATGGGAATAATAAGGATTATATATATATTACTGTTATTTGATCAAGTGTTGTTAGACTGAATTCCCATGTGTCTGTTCCAATGGGAAGCCTTTTTCCCCCTCACGTGTAGTACATCAGCTGTTCCCAAGCCAAGTCTCCAATTGTCTATTTTCAACCCTTTTTGAATCTGTAGCTAATCTAAAAGCAAATATCCTTTACTTTTGTTTCTGTGTGAGAGCTGGGAAGCTAAATTTTGACCAAATTTCTAACTGCCAAAACTCATAACTTTTTTAAAACGATATAAAGGAAATGAAGAGGAAACCGTCAGGACATAACCCTTAACCACACTGTAAAGGACAGAGGAGAAAGATTATAAGATTTGTGATAGCATGGAAGAAGTTGCTAAAGGACTGCCCAAGCTGATCAGAATTACTAAAATATCTTTTCATATCTAAACAATTAATGATACTTATATAATTATCATGATAACTACTGCATCTACAAAACCATTTGCAAAATAAGGCCTTATTGTCTATAAATTAAATGTGGCCCTGTGCTATATTTTGATACAATCTCCAGGCAGTCTAAACTCTGCTACATGGTCAGTAAGCCCAGCCTTCATCATCTGACAATCTCACAGTCCCCAGACCTCCAGTGTCTACATGGGACTACTGCCATCTCATTCTCTGGAAGACAAGTAGAAAGCAAAACACTTTTCTTTCACCATCATGCATACTGTCTCCGATAACAAGGACAGTGTCTTCTTTTGAAGTTTGATTTACAGGTGTTATAGAGTCATTGTGCTGCCTGCATGTCAGTCTCCAAGGAAACTAGTAGCATATATATTCTAGAAGCATCCCTAGAAGAAAAGAAGTGTTATCAAAAGTATTCTCAGCATAACCTCTGCTATGAGTAGAAGCAGAGTTCAAGGTCTTCTGTTGAATGGTTGAAGGATGCTGTGTTCAAATAAAAGGCTCCTAAGGAAACAATAGCAGATCAAGCTGGGTATCTGGCTGTTGTACAGTCTCCAATTCTAAAAGAGTCAGAAATTTAAAAATAAGCTCTTTAAAGCTTTAGAAAGGCTTGATATTCTTTTATAATTCAGTCTAATTTTAGATTGGCATCACCTCTATATACTTAAGTATTAGCACTTTCTGTAATACATTGCCTTTTTGCTGCTATTACTCTTCTCAGCCCAATTCATATCAGCTTGCATATCTGTATTTTAAAGTTGATGCTCAATCTCTCTCTAGATTTTTATTAAAAGAGTGAACAGAAGTACAAGATAATATGTCTCAACCAGGAGGACTGCAGCCCTCTTTGCTCCCAGAAGCCAAACAGTTGGGTGCCCTATGGCCGGGAGAGGTGTTCTGTGTAGTAGAAAAGCTCTGTTGTAGGAAAAGACATCATATGGAAGTGTGCACTTCCATGATTGTTAAAAATTGTCTGTGGCATTTTCAGAGTGTGTGCAATAAAAGCAATGTCATACTTTAATTTTTAATGAGGAAATAAATTCCCCTTTGTCCCTAAATTCCCATGTAAGTTCCTGTGTGAATAAGACATGCTTTCCTTTTTTGTCTTAAAAAAGTAAGGATATTATTTATTTGATCCTAGTGGAAGCTTTATCCAGGAAGAGCTGAACAAATCCCCGTCTAAAGTTTAAGTTACTAAAGCACTTTGGGAACATGGGAAATCAAAGGTATTACATAATATATGAGATTCTCATTATTGTTGCTGTAGTACTGACTGTTAGAAACATAGCTGCTCAATATTAAAACTCATTTACTCTTTTAGTGGCACAGTTCAGTATAACCAAACACAAATAAATGGAACAAAAGACTAAATCAAACAAAGCAAATAAAAAGAGCAAAAGAGCACTGCCAATAACATATAGTTTTGTTCCCAGCTTGGATCCAAGTGGACCATGATAATCTCAAGCATTTTCCCAAAATAGTTTAATTTCACTTTATGAAGGAATTTCAGTTTCATAACCCTCTCTGCCTAAGTGTGTAACTGGCCAGACACATACAGGTACAAGAAAATATATCAAATCTGATACTCAGTAAATTAAAGGAACTGGCTGGCAGAAGAAAAAGATTAAAGAAATTTTACAGAGGAAGAACAATCAATAATAAGTAAAACTATGTTGCTTGCAATTATTTTTTAATTTTTCTACTATTTAAATCAGAAAAACAGTATATGACGGAGTTAAGTTCTCATTTGCCCCTCTTGTACTGCTTATCTTAATTTTTCATATCTTTGCCTCCTTAGGATGCATATAAACAACTTCAGTCATTCAATGGACAGAGAAAATGAAGCATGCTGTTGTAACATAACAACATACCCAATCTGCAATTTTCTACAGCAATTCTATCATATCCAGAAATGAAATAACTCTAAGCTTGGTAAGTGTAATAGAACAAGAGTTAAATCTGACCACCAGAAAAAGATTATTTTACCAAGTAGCTATCATGCATACATCTTAACCTGGCTTTCATATTCTTCTCAGAAACGGCAGTAGGACAAAATAGTATTGGCAAGACAGTCTTGCCGATACTTGTTCCCAAATCACCTACCCCATGGGACACCATCTGCAGTTATCATTGCATTATTCTCTCATTATGAAATATGATTTAACATGACACTGTGCAACATGAGAATGTTTTCAAATCCTTATGATACCCTTTTGCATTTCTTATTGAATTTGTCCTGCATTTGCCACATCGATAGACCTTTGTTATTTGATGTTAAAACACTTTAAGTGAACACAGATATATTTTCCTATTGATTTCCACATCCCACATGAAAACCAGATTACATTTACACAATGCTACTAAATGTTAATACTTGTTATAGTATATACCCAAAAGCATGTATCCAGAGTAAACAGCAAAGACACTCCACTAGAGACATAACAGCAGAAAAAAAAATCAAAAGCCTTTTCATCATGATTTGAAGTAACTTTTATACTTTCCTTGAAACATGTTTTGCAGCAAAAGATCCAGCTGATGAGAGTATATATTCATATACATAACAGCATCAACATATAGTATTTTCCTTCATAGAAAACACAAGTCCATCTTAGCACCAGAAAACACAGACAGGAATTCTGACATGCTTAGAATCATGTCCGAGTGGGGAAAGCACAGAAGATCAGATGTTCATAAGGGCCGATCTAGTAGAATAGCAAATATGTTCATGAAATTTACATATTCCTCCTCTATCTGAAAGGTGATCAAGCCATCAAATATTAAAGGATTAAAACAGCAATGTGCAAATTTACCAAACTCAAATTCTAAGATCTCTAGTGAAGGAGACAAACAGGGAGCAGAAAGTCATTTTCACTGCCTGGCAAGGATGCAGATTTAAGTCAATATCAGAAAAAATGCTTGCAACACTGCAAAGAAATAAAGTGGTATTAACAGTAGTAGGTTCATTATAAGGCATTTACAAAGTGAATGATACACATGATGTACAGAACCCACTAATAGTTAATTTTCAAAGAAACCACCAAAAGGGTGTATCAAAATATCTCCTTTAAGACCTATTAGCATTTTAAAGTGCTTGATGGTTTTATGGGGAGATGCACAAGATATGAGCTTTTCAAAGTGTAGTGACGAAAATATGAGAACAGATTCCTTTTTCTGCTGGTAAATAGCACATGCAATAGAATACTAGAGGGATAATTACTGTTACTTCAGGCATCTGACCATGGGATATCTGCCAGCCAGTCTTTCTTTCAAGTGCAAAAGAAAATCTTGTTTGTATTCAAATCTGAAAGATCTGAGAAAAACCCAAATCACTTTGTAGCTGATTTAACTTCTACTTAAGCCGTTTGGTTAACAATTTCAGCCCTTCTCCATGCACTCTGCAGTTAAAGGAAAACAAATTTCTGTGGCACTTCTGTTATTAGTTGAAACAACAAAGCCTTAATGCTTGACCAGGTATTGACACAGCACTGATGCTGAAACCCTAACAGCAGAGACACTCTGATCAGATAAGTTAATCAAATTCTTAAAAAGAATTTTTTAAGCTGCCAATAAAACAATATATAACAATAAAATAGATTGACCAATGTATCTTGTTGTTTTTTGGGGTTTTTTTAATTGTGGAATTGAAATGAAGGAAGAAAATAGACTTCACAGCTTCAACAGTAATTGTGCACAGCAGTCATAAACCAGGGATTGTGTAAGGTTATGGATAATTTGAGAATAATGTGAAATTACTTCAGGAGTTATGCTAGGCTTGTTTTCTCTGTTTCAGATCAGGCTATTTAGAACAGCTTCATACTAGATGCAGACATGCACATTACTAATATAAAATTCATTCTGTACTCACTAGAATACAGGGCAACATTCATATATTACCTGAATACTGAGTATTTGTTTTTCTTTGTACCTTAATTGTACAACATATCAAAGTACATATCTAATATTTAAACAAAAGGGAAATAAAAATATAAATCCTTGGAAAATTGGTATGGTTGGTATGAACATATGCTGGGTTCTATATAGATGCTTAGTTTTACTGACACTTCCCACTATAGTTAGTCAAAAACTGACACGTTAATTATTTAGGTTAAGATTATCACTGTCTTGAATATATTTATTTTCCTAATTTTGTGTCTATTTACACAGATTACACATCCTGACCAAAACAATTTCTTAAGTGATAACACTGTCCTCCAGAAAATAGATGTTAATATGCTGAATGACTTTCATTTAGACCCAGGATTTTAAAAGGTTGGAAGGATGATCATAGGATCTTATTAATTTTGAAATTAGCTGTTTATGCTCAAAGTAATCACAATTAAAATCATACCATTGCCTGCTACAAATATTAATAAATGGAGTCCCTCCTCTCTGACTTCATGAAGGGCAGATTAGGTGCACTGGGCAGCCCACACAACTCGAGAACATGATTTCTGCCACACCAAGTCACATCCCATTCATTTAAGTAGGATCAGAACCACTCTTTTATTGGGAGATAAACTCTCAGAAAACGTTACTCCTTTTTCTTCCTCTTGGACCTATCAAGCCCATGTATGAACTACCCTATTTCATCACAAAATCCTTCAATCTGCACAGAACAACTTCTGAGAACCAAAAAACCATGTAACACAAATGAAGATCAAACCAAATCTGCTGCTACATTTCCTTTCATTTCCAATCATTAACCTTCCCTCTTTCCAGTTCAGCCTAAAGCATCATCCTCGGTGAGACGAAAATGTCAGATCCTAACAGCTTCACTATTCCAATTCAGTTAAAGATGACAGGCTTTTAATTTTTTTTCCCCCATGAACAAATGCTTCAGTGATCAGCAAAGTTAGCAAACACTAGACTGTAAGCAGAGGCACAATCTTCCATACAGCTCAGAAAATACACTGCATCCCACACTTGTGTTGTAATCGCTTGCCCATACCAGCAGGTGTAACAAATTTGATTTCCATAGATGAGCAAAGAAAAGAAAGGCTGATACCATCAGCATATAATTTCCACTTGTCAACAGAAACAGGATTGTAATTCACATGTTTGCACTGGGAAGCCAATGTACTGACCATTTAAGAAGCTGAGCTACTATTCATGAATACTTGAAAAGTAGATTTATATTTTTTTTTTTTCTCCCTACTCTCTGCATTTCAATAACTTGAAATGGGCTCCTTATATATATATTTTTTACCTCTGTGGGATTTTTTTTTTAAAGTGAACATTTTAAAACATTTCATTCATCAGTTGAAATCTGTAATTCCTGACAGAAAGCAAAATATGACAAAATACAACTCCTAAATGAAAAGGCATAGTAGTTAAATTTACAGTGTTACTAGATCATTGATATAACATTAAAGCACAATGTCAAAATCTTTCAGATTAACTAAGATGAAAGTTTAGATTTCCACATAAGCTTATAAGCTTTGCAAGAAATTAAAAAAGGAGAAGTCTAAGCATGTATAATGCTTTAGGATTCAAAAAGGTTATTTCTTCTAGATTACCACTTATAAGTGATCTAAGGTAGACATGTCCCAACTTTCAACGGTATTTCTATTTCAGTATTTTTTATTCATCTTCACTCTTATTGCTTAAATATGTTTTAGTGCTCCCTGTTACCTACCAAAAAACCCCACAAAAAACAAAAAACAGAAGAATAAAATCTGTCACTATAAAAACTTCAGCAACTTCTCAATTTACAAACATTTGCATCCTCGATTTTACACTTCAATAATGCTCCAGGTGATGTTAATAGGTGCTTCTGATGGGTGCACAGATATTGTATGATTATCTTTATCCACTGACCTACATATTTGCCTAAGAGACCTACACCATGGCCCAAGAAACATCTAACAGATTAAGTACAAAAGAGCTTTTGTTCCTATATCACAAGCACCAGTCATGAAAAAAAGGAGTTAGCTCTAACCCTGTCCATGGAATCAGATATTTATGACAAACTTCTTGTAAGGATCTGCAGTATCTTCCCCACTTATGCAGAAAATAGAGATTTTTATTTTCTCTCCTTAGAACAAAATAAAATGCAGTGGCTGTTGAGACACTTGTGTGACTCCTGGGAGATTGGGGTTAACCTGGGAAGTAGAATAGCTCCAAGGATATCAGTGGCAGGTGGGCAAGGTGCTCATTGGGGATTCAGGGTAATGGCAAAAGTCACAGAGCACAGGTCTCCTACATGACAGGTAAGTACGGGGAGTACCATACTCCCTAGGGCTAGCTAGTGTTCTTTCCTTTCTGCGAATTTTATTATTTTGCTAGACATTTAAGAGTTAAGCGATGCAATAAATCTTCATGCCAGTGGTGCACTTCACTAAATACAAAAAGGTTCAAAAGTCTATCCAGAAATCACATAAATTCAGCTAGAAATATACTAAACTTTTGATTACATGATTTATCCATTTTTATTGTATCAAAACCCAAATACTGTATTTTGTTTAATTGCAAGGTATTTAAATTTGGTTTGCATTTGCACTGTTAATAAGTCTAACTGGATAATTAGATATATCTTTTGCAAATAAAGAAACTGAGGCAAAAGTTATAACTATTCAAGATGCATGGAAGAGCTGTGAGCTAACACAACCCTTGCACACCAACATGTTATCATTCTTAGAGATACAAGAGTATACTTTATGAGGTGAAAATAAGAAATGTATTTGAGATATCATATGACTATTTCCTTTCTAGCAACAAGTATGACACACCCCTTCTGCATCACTCATGAAGTATACCTGTAATTTTATTCAAATTAGCACATCATCATACAAATTGGATCAATTAATCTGTCCCTAAAATTTAGGGGTGTATTATCAACATCATATATAAGGAGTTAAGCATGCAGATTTGCACAGATCAAAATTATTCAATACCCATAAGAATATTAAAATATTAATAATTATAGTCAATGTTAATTATAGTCAATGTGGCAGTCTTATGTACCTAATGTTCCATGGGCTTCCCAGACCCTTTGTTCAGAGCTTGAGGAGTAGGAAAGAAGATGCAATTCACAGAGCAGCCAATCAAAAGAAAAAAAATCATAAATATTTTTTTCAGCATGAAACTGTAACTGCCATTCCCACATCCAAAACTTGCTAACTCAGGTAATTAATATGATGAATAATGATGTTTATAATAGCAGGTACAAAACCATCTATTTTTAAGAGAGCAAGCTCTTGCTGTAGACTGGTCTCTTAAAACACTGAAAACTTACATCTGGCAACTGCCAAAGCACAAGAAAAAACGCCCTAAACTTTTACATATAAAAAAATATGTACTCACAGTTATTTTAACACCTGTATATATCAGAACATGAATAACCATATTTTAATAATTCAAAAGATCATTCCTTCTAATAAAACAGCAAACATTTTTTGCAGGTACTGCATAGGGTCTGCATCTTTTTTTAATAGCTCTTTGCTTTATTTAAACCCAGGAGTAGAAGAAAGAAGGCAAAAAAGCCCACTCTGCATTTACAGTATACATACAAAGATGTCTGTCTTCTACTCAGAGAAATGTATCTCACTGTAATGGTATATATGCAGATGGAGAACTTTGGTGTGAATAAATGGAGGAATGCACCAGGGGAATGTGACATTTTCCAAATGCATATAAATAGCTAGACAGGAAAGACTATTTTTTTTTTCTTTTTTTTTTTTTCTGTAAGGAAGAAGTAAATATACAAGATCATTGGTAAATATTTTGGGCCTGACCTCTTTCTATCAGAGGGTAACAGAATTAAGCCAAAGCTTATAACAGGTGACCTAAGCTAAGTAGTACGGTCCAAAGTATACTTTTCTATTTCTGTTTTTGATGGTGTTATCTGTTTGTCTCTGAAAACCAGATACAGATCCTGACTGACAAAACACAAACATCTAGCATCATTTTAGACACTGTAGATTAGATCTCCCGATTCCTGCTCCCTTCCCAGCAGGGCACAGCATTGGCTGTGTCCTGTGCTTTATTTGCCAGCTCTCTGGCAGGTCACCTGGATACCAAAGCCATCTAACAAGGTACTAGCCCTGAGGTTTAAGCAAGTGACTCCTATCCTGGATAGGTGACTTGTGGAAACCAGCCCATGCCAACAGGAGCGACTCCTTGTATCTCACCACACACAGGAAGCCGCAGCGGGGCCGAGCTGAGCGCGCAGCCTGACCCAGCCTCGCTGTGTCCTGGGGAACATTTCTGCCACGCTGGTCCTTCACAGCTTGTTTTGTAATTGGTCACGTGAAATATATTTTGTTTAAAGTTTTGTTTTTAAAAGACCAAATAAGTCTTTTTCATTTAAAATTACTGAAAATAACAGCCTAGGAAACTTGCTTCAATTGAATAGCCAAAGATGTTTGACATAGTGTCCAAGAAATAACTTTCTGCAGGCTCTAATCTTCCTTTGGATTAAAATTGGCATATACCTCTGCACATTTCTGTATGGTTATTCAGAGCTTTGAAATTAGGATGTTACAAATTTCAGTAAAATATGAGTGAATAAGTGCAGGGCTGCTTGTTTCTTCCTCAGCATGTCTTAGTCACCAACTGCTGAGGTTTTGGGCTTTAAACTTTAGCACCTTAAGTATCAGTATGACATGGCTTCTGGTTCCCTGCTGAAGTATATTCCCTGCTTCCCAGAAAATCATTAGATACCATTGTATCTCACACTTATTATTGTAGGATTTTGCTGTCAACTGGGTAGAAAAAAGGAAATGGAAAAGTTCAGAGAAAGCTATCGTTTCTCTACTTTCCATCAGTTGATCCCTGATACCAAATACCTCTGGCTGAATAAATCAGACATCTGCAGAGCAGGTACATTTTCCAAACTTAAAACCAGGTTGTAACGCTTATAATGAAATGCATAATTTTTGCTCTGTTGTAATAAACACTTAATGGACAGTTATTTTCTAAGGCACCTGTTAAGGATGATTACAACATAGGGATTAAAGCATAAATGATACAGACTGGCAGGCAGACTAAGGACTCAGTTTTCTTAAAAAGCTCTAACAGTCTCCTAACAGGTCCACGTCTTACAGTGAAGGACAAATTCAGATAAAAAATATGTGTAAAAGAGTAGTATGGCTTTCTATATATACATACTGTCTATCTAGCCTGTTGCCCTTTATGCCACTCCAAAATCAAATCAAGCCACTGCTTTGATCACAAGCCCCAGCAGGTTTGTGACACAGCCTTCAAGTCCCCTAATGCT
The DNA here is from genome assembly GCF_965140245.1 of Athene noctua. Lineage (NCBI taxonomy): Eukaryota > Metazoa > Chordata > Aves > Strigiformes > Strigidae > Athene > Athene noctua. The sequence goes on from NC_134041.1 coordinate 23,652,438, forward strand.
GATTCATTGCGAATGTGCTCCATTTGCTGCCTGGATGTATCCTTAGACAGAGAGTGAGAGATGAGATCACACTGGGCTACCTTATGCTAGACTGTATTTTACTCTAAAAGTAATCCCAGTGAAATCAGAGCAATATGCATGGGATTAAGAGTGTCAGCTATGATAGATGGAAAGCTGACAAGAAGGCATCAGCACTACAGCAAAGATGACCATAGCATGCTAGTTCAACTGGCAGTATTTAGTCCACATACCAGTCCTTTATAACGTTTTGAAATATGTTAGTATTTAATTAACAAGTCATTAAAAGGTTTTGCTGGCTCTCTTAGAAGCGTAATGCGCAAGTAAAACAAAATTACCCAATGAGCAATAAAAACAAACCTCAGGGATACATAGGAAAAAATTTTAAAGATAAAGGCTAAAAGCAAGGGTTCAGTTACTATTTAGACTAAGACTAGAATGGAAATGAAATAATCTGAAGTTAAAATTTTAAAACTATTTCTGAGTATGCAAATAAAAATGCCTGATGTGTCGATTTTAGCAGCACTGAGAATTATGTTTTTGGCATGTAAGGGAGGCAGAGAAGGGAATTTTGGAAAAGGGATGAAAGGTAACCATGCACATCAAACACTATGACCAGTGATTAAAAGAAGCTTTAAAGCTAGCAGACAAATGTGACTGGTTAGGGCAATCACAGATCAAATTTTTCTTACACTTGCACCTTTATAAAGACTTTCTACAGCAGTGCAATGTGATTTTAAAACCTCATGTTTCATGTCCTGAGCTGTAAAGTCCTAAGGAGGGTTTTAATGCTGAGCAGTCTTTCAAAAGAAAGAATAAAATACATATTTTACAGACTCGATAACGTCATTGTGCTATAGTTTTTCTCACTACAAACCAGAAAATGTAAGTATCAACGAAAATATACCAAAAGTCAGATGAAAAGTGACTGCTCAGACAGAAAGCCAAGGAACACATCAATATTAGACACTCTTAAAAAAAAATAAGAATTTATATTTATGTTACATTATAAACGGCACACATTGTAGCAAATATGATCACTTTCCTGTTTCTGTCATATCCTCTCTCCTGACACATTGTTTTTCCAGAGTTTTCGGTTTCATGAAGCAAGGAATCATCTGCATTAGACACATGCACACAGTGACTTCCTTCTATTTTTTCAGTAATATGTACAGAGGCTCCAGCCCACAGTCAGTATCACATATGCTTAACTATGAAGCTATAGACTTCACAGGATCACTCAGCGGTTACAGATGAGCAGGTGTGTCAGGCTGATTGTTTCCATACTACTATTGCTATAACACAAAACTAGAGGGACTTAGCATGATGAGAAGTTATTCTGTTATTTTGTCATTTTGTTTTTGGTAGAGGTCTCTAAATATTCATTGGAAGGGATTTCTGTTTTCATAAAAACTTCAACCACACATTTTTTAATCAAACACTGTGAGTTAGCATTGTTTTGTATATTTCACATTTTTGTACTCATAACTGATTATCTGGATTTTATTACTGATTTTGTAACAGTGTGAGACAGAGGCAATGGCTAATGATATCATGAGTGAATTGAATCTCTCTGGAGAAAATGGTCACTGCAATCTGCAAAGCATAAGGCCTAAGTAAGGCCTTAAGCAGTGTAAGATATTTGAAGGGTCTTTTTATTCTCCTGTGCATTTGAATTTATCTGGTTCTAAACACGGACTCTAAATCTGGAAGTAACTGAATGCATACCTGAAGAATCAGAAAAGACTAGTTACAAACAGATGCACTGCTTGTATAGGCTGACAGAGCCCCCTTGAAGTCAAGAGAGTTTAGCCCTTGCATGATATGTTTCAATATTTAGCAAAATTATTCTCCCAGCACACCATCAAAGGAATTGTGCCCAAGATTACCACCTCTGCAGTGCCTGTGGTTTGATCCTCTTTTGGCTCATCAGCCTGCCAGAACGCCAGAGCTTCAGAGATATTCTGGAGACCTCAGAAGTATTTTCTTCTCCTTTGTACAACAGCAAATGCCTGCTATTTTCAGCCGGAATTCACTTATTTCCATTTCGTCTACACCATTATTCATAAATCACTTGTTGCAAAGAGCATATAGTACGGTGTGTGGACAGTATTTTTCCATTCATTCTTTCACTCTCATTGTAACAGTGACTTGTGATAAAAATTATAGGTAAAGTGATAAATAAGATGGCTCTGTTTGTGGTTCTCATGGTACTTTAAGACTAAAATTTAAAACATAGTTCTAAAGATTAAAAATTATAAACATCTGATAAAGTTATTTTACCAAGGGAGGTAAAAGTTTGAAAGCTCCTCTCCTTTAAGGCCCTTGGGTAAAGTCAGTACTTGGAAATTACATGTCTGAAGATTATGGTTTTTTAATAATTTCCTCTCAACATGTGATAGCATTATCTTTACTTATCTAGTACCACTAGAGTTTTGCTGATTTTTCCTTCTGCTTATAGCATTACTTACTTTTTTTTCAGAAGTCTTTTTTTCCTTTCCTTCAGACAGTATTTTCCCTCTGTCAATTGTATTTGCATCCAATGAAAATGTTAAAAATCAAGTTTAGATTTGAGGGCCTTGACGGCAGGAAAAAATTTTCATCATTGAAAACCTGGCAATGTAGAAGAAGACAGTAAAACTTGATTCATCCATTCTTATTCTCTCCAAATTCCATAAGTTAGACTGAAGCATGATATGAATTAAAGCGGAAGAATTAAATCCTCCTATTTAAATCCCCAAAGAACAGACACTAGATCTATTGCTGTAACATCTGCAGATTGATAGTACAATATTTCCTAACAAAATACTTAGGAACACCCGTTTTCCAGCTCAGTAGACCTAGAGCTGTAATGCCATTTCACTACTGGCTAATGTTTAGCCATTTAGCACGGAAAGTTGAACAGACCTATTGCGAGCCTCAAATTCGTCATATGTTTTGTGTCTCTTCAGCTGTACAATTTTATCCATCAGCTAAAATGTAAAATCTGCAGATTGCTTTCAGTATAATAGTCAAGAAACTAAAGACAATAGAAAAAGCATCATCTAACACTGCTACTATTTTACAAGATCTAATTGGGCTAAAACTTTTCTTAGTACAGATCTGTCCGTTTTCAAAATACATTGTTTAGAAATGGTGGCAGAACAACAGCAGAACTGGCAATAGTACTACAGAACAGTACTATCGCCCCTGCTTAGCTGCACTTCAAAGCATCCACAGAAGCCAAGACGAACAGCACTCCAGCTGACCTCATCATTCCCTCTATGCATACTTAGCATGGTTTTGAAAAACACATTAAGTTTTCTAAATCACTAGATGTTATAATTTTACCAATTTGGCTAAACGTTATGGAAACATTGTAGACTTACAGCGTTATATGTTAATAGGAAGTTAATCTCTACTGAGAAATACATATTTAGCTGTATACACACACACACACAACTACAAAATATGTAATCCAAACACGAAATCACATTCCATATTGAATAGGGAGACTAAATGTTCCGGTATACTTATTCAATACAGTAAGAGGCTTTCATTCCACACCAGAGAAAAACGTAAAGGGAAAAAACGAAGTCACAACAGACAGTTCTACTGAAAATATTCCATGAAAATAAATTATTTTAAAAAATTAATGCAATGTTTCAGGTGTAGTGAAATCAGCTCTAACAGGAGCCAACACAAAAAAAATCTCAGAACGTTTTTGGTATTATTGTTACTGTATAACAAATACTTTTTTTCTAAAAAAAAAAAAAAAGCTAAAAACTGTAGAAATTGTGTATCTTGGCTATGCATATTCTGTCAGCCTTTCAGTGTAGCCCCCCATAGCTACTGTAGTAGACACATAATACTTCCTAAAGAGCAGACTGCCATCTCGCTTTCACCTGTTTTGTCAGAATGGAGCAAAGAGAAGGGAGTAAAGATCAGTCATTTGAAAAGACTGCCTTGCAGCTCTTGAGCACAAGGATGTATCCCCTACCTACCCTCTTACAGCTGCGTATGCCAGAGGCTTATCCTTCTGCTCACTTTCGTCCACTCTAGGAGAGAAATTCTCATCTATTCCCTCCTGCAAATGAAGGTGGGTGCTTTCAGGAAGCTCCCCACAGCTGCAACAGTAAAGACAGAAGGTGAGAGACAGAAAGCAGGACATGGGCAGATGAAAATTTGGTGCTAGGAACATAGCAAGATTTATTACTTACTGACAACTTTTCCCTTGCAGTTTATTTTTAGTCTCTATTGAAAAAAAAAAAAAAAAAATCTTAAATACTAAATATCGTCTACAGGCAGAAAGATATATTCTGGCTAAAAATTAGTCACTAGGCTACTTAACTGGTAGCTAGTGATTGCTCTCAGCCTGCATACCTATGGAAAGATAGGCAGGCAGGTACTAGAAACTCCTCCACGTCCCTGACCCCCATTTCCTTTTCATATTTTTTCACAGGTTTTTTCCTTTTCTCTCTAACCATGCTTCTTGTTTCATGGCCCTTTCTAAGTGAAAGGTAAACTGAGTAATATTTGAGTTAGATATTTGAATCCGCTTTGTTAAGTTTACTTGGAAATCAGACAGAACAAGTTTGACGCACTTTAGTCACTACCATTGTACTATTATTTCAGAATGGACAAGCATAAGAACATGGAATATTTACTCAAAATAAAGTAACGACTTTACAGTTTGCTCCTTCTGGCAGTAAGAGGTGTGTATAACTGGGTAGGCCAATGACTATTTAATGGAAAAATAAACATTAAAATGACTGTTCTATTTATTTCTGAGAAACAATATCTAGCAAGCTGCCACTAAGAATACAAGAAATGTCCACCTCCTTTCTGACACAAGGATCACATTCTCTCCACTTTCAGCTGGAGACAGCCTTCATTCCAGGCACAAGTCATGCATCCAGCTCCAATTTAGGACAGCACTCCTGGAGGCAGATGCTCATGTAATTGATGTGCTTTTTCCCTTGTCGCCACTTCCCAGGTGCCCTGTACAGAGATGCAAGCCCCTTTGCCAGCCTGGGACATTCAGCAAAGTCAAGTCACTCAGGTCAGAATTGCAGCATTAGAGCACTTGACACATGGAATTTGTGGGAAGAATTCAGTTACCAGCCCTTTGAAGGATGCCCTAAATTTCAACAGTGAACAAGCATGCAAATGACAGTAAGCATACAGGGGAAGCCAAGTTTGGAGCCTTGGCTGAACCCCTAAACAGTGACAGGGAGGGAATTTAGGGCTCCTCCTCAGGTTAACTTCAGCTCCTGAGCCAAACCTTGGCCCTACTGATGTCAAACTCAGACCCCTGTGTAGGCACCATGTACAGCCCCCTGCATCAGGCTGCTGTTCTCTGTCAGAGAAAAGATAATTAAACCACAGGATAATAACGGGATTCATTTAATGTTTCTGTAGTAGCTGGAATATATCAGGAAAACTCTTGAAGTAGCACTCTCCCTGCTCTCCCAGCTCCCAGGGTGACAGCCCAGAAGGATTACGCTCAATTACTTTAGGTCTTTGTGATCCAGCAAATGGAAAGGATGGAAATTAAAGCTGCACTCCAATTAGATATAAAAGTAAGACAGATTTATTAAATTATTGCAGACCACACGGTTCTTGTGAAGCTACTTCTGAAAAGTGTGTCTTCCTAAATCTTTTAAAATATATTGACTTTGCCAGATTTAGCCCACATGACAGCTCGTCCATTCAGTAACCAAACTGTTTTCATGAAGAGATTAACCCAGTGATCCCACACTTGAAAGGGAATGCTACAGGACTTCATTCATATTCTAGCACCAGCATTCTATTGGGAAAGGCTAATTAGTCCACAGTAACAGCAAAGTGATAAAACCTGAAGCCTGAAGGAAATGCTGAAAGGTGGCTCTGCTAAGGTGCATCAGCCAAAATAGTAGATTTTATATATGTGCTATAAAAAAGCGTTATGTTATCCTATAGAGTCAACAAAATTATGCAAAATAGATTACTAAATCATTAGCTGGATACCATAGTCATAAGTGGCTGCTAAATGCGCAGCTTTTGGCATGGTGTTTGTGATATAATGTTGATCTCTGTATAAGACACAAAGGTTTATAATAGCTTTTTTTTTTTTAATGGAAAATTTATGAATATTTTTTTTTATGGAAAATGAAATTGATGAAGGCATTTTTTCTTTACATTATCCTTTAAAGTCAAAAGATTTTTTAAAAAAATTTCTAAACTGCAAGAGCCATTTCAAGAGAACACAGTTCTCATACAAGCTTCTATTCTTCATGTACCATTTTACAAAGAAGTATGCAAGTTCTGACTGAATGTAATTGTAAATTTGCTGTTTGAACTCATGTAACAGTGAATAACTGTTAAGAATTTTTCATTATACACTGTGAAATACAATTTAAAATGCATGCACACATAGTTAAAATTGTTAATATCACATATTTAGGCCACAAATTTGTAGAGAATTACAAATTTTGCACAAATTACTAATCTCAGCAAATGAAAATTTCCACCTGAAAAGTTAATTGTTCTTAATTTGGGGACCTAAAGCAACACAAAATGTCTACCTTTTTAATCTTAGCATTTTATAAAATTGATTCTGACTGCTTTTATTTGCCACTTTTTTGTCTTTGATGGCAATTTTAAGATTTAATAATCTTTACTAACCTTATATCAGGGCTCAATGTTGAAATAAGAGCTTTTTGTTTTCTGCCCTGCCAACTGGAATAGATTGCTGTTCAGATTTCCCTATACACATTTCCCCCTTGCTAGCATAATGCAGAGAATTAAACACGAAAGTCATATTCAGACCATCTGCTTTAGACAACCAGTTTACATGCAGTTCAGAGCATTGTCAGGGAGCCTAAATTCCCAGAATAGTATTGGAAAGAGAGATTTCTCTAGGATACAGTTCAGAATGCCAAGGATCTGATATTTTAAGTGAGACAGTGAGAGTACCCCTAGGTGGTAAATACCCAAGTAACTTGGGCACTCACTCGCACACGTCTTATTAAATTGCATGTCTCAAAGTCAGACTCCTAGCTTCGCATAGTAACAAGAAATTTTATGTGGCTATAAGCTCACGCTCAGGCACTTGAAGGGCATCTGTCCTGAATGGTCTCCATTCTGGGCTCATGGACAGGTAGGAAAACAATTTCAAATGTTTTCTTGCATTGAAAAAAAACACCTGCAATTTTATTCCACAGTCACTAATCAAATGTTTGAGTATAATTCATTCGAATTAATCAATACCATGTTTCTCTAAAATTGTTCACAGGAGAAACAGGACAAACATGCTTATACTCTTCTTGTCAAAACCTGCTGTAAATAACTGTGGAAGAACCTGTGCCACAGAGCCAACTTGCAGGAGGCATACTGGTAGGAAACTGGATTTTTTAATTCCTGTTAAATTATGTGTAACTTTCCAATGAGGAGCAAATATTTGTCAGAGAAATAGGCTACCTAAAACTCACCTCACCTCTCTTTCCTCTCTCTCACGTTTGCTTCCCTGTTCAGGAGAGCTTTAGCTTAGGATCTTCAAGTTCAGTCTGAAAATGAAATTCTGCGTAAAACTCAGAAGATGAGAACGAATGTGACTGAAGCCAGAGAGGCTGCCAAATCAGTGATTTTCACACAGCTCTGAACAAGCACATGCAGCTTGTCCAGTGGCACGTGTCTTTACTTGAGTGGAAATCATTTGACTGTCTGAAATAACGGTACAAACCACATGAAACAGCTTTCTGTGAATAATTTCAATTTAAACATTCTTCCTTTCACCAGGTCAGACTGCAGAGATTGTTCCAGCTCATTCTTGCATTTGAAAAACTAATAAATTATTAGAGGCAGCAAAGTTACTGGATTGGAAGAACTGTATGGCACCCAAAAAAACCAAAGGAACAATAAAGTGAGGGGCAGCAATGTGAAATGGGAATTGATATTCTAAGAACCAAAGAAAACAACACTGTGTAATTTCTATAAGCCTGACAAGATTTGACTTTACACTGGAAAATAATTAAGACTATTGTATTCTTCTAGTTGATTAAAGCAAGACTAGGAAGCCGAACCTGCTGACAAGGTTGTAGAAAGAGAGCTCATCAAAATCATGTTGTCTGTAGAATGCCCCAGACTGGCCTGACCAAGTTTATAAAATTAGGGAATGATAAATAAATGCCTCGATAAATAGATAATTGCCTCATTCCTGTTTCAAGACAGTGCGTGTAGCCCTCAGCTACACTGTCTTTAGAACTACATTTAAATAATACTTCTAGAACCCCTGAAAATAAACAAATACTATTTATCTCTTCTCCAAAGCAGGAAACTGATGTAATGAGATTAAAATATTTTCCCAAAGCTACAATTCAAGCCATTTGCAAATAGGATTAGATCTCAAAATCCTAGACCAGCCTTCTGCCCACTAGAATGTATGAACTCTTTATTAAGCTTTGGGAAATACTTTCTTAAACTAAGAATAAAAAAATCACTTCACTCTGACTAAATCTTTGTATTAAAATGTAAATGTAGTAGCAAGAACAATCAATACAGTTTACTGATTAGAAAAAGACTATATGTTGATAAAAAAAAGAAAAATCTGATTGGATGGCTGTACACACTGTGGACCAAAGAAATGTTTCATGAAAATGAGGGTGCACAGATTATTCTGCATAGTATTAAACACAGCATTTGCTTTCACTGGCACAGGCTGTGATTTTGTGGGTTACCTTAAAACAGTACAAAGATGTTTTTTCCTTTCCAGTTCTTGATTTGTAGTTCTGATTCACTGTAATCCAGAAATTAATAATAGTTACAGGGAGAAAATTAGAGAAAGAGAGAGATGCTTATCAGAGTGTTCTGAGGCTTAATTAATAATTGCAAAGCTCTTTGAGCTTCTCTGATGAAAGAAGCCATAGAGGGTAAACGGTTACTTTTTTCTTATTATTAATATTATTAATCAGTTTTCCATTGAATTCATCGTGTCAATATACGAATCATTGAACCCACATACTTCATCAGTTGTTGTACTGTGCTCTTCACAAGTGTTCTTTACAAGCTGCATTGTGGTGACTGAGAATACAGGAGGAAATAAACCAGAGGATAAATAAGTCTACTTACAAGTTATAGACATAAGTTTGAAAGCAGCATTTTACCCACTTATTGGGAAAAAAATGTTGCCATAGCAATAATTACATCCTATTGTACTGAATATTTCCTTAGGTACTGATATAATGGTCCCTTTAAACACCGAGCTGGCTGTACGCTTGACCACAGTTTGAATAAATAAATAAATAAAACGTTTCATTTGGAAGTTTACTTATGTATTACAGTTTTTACTCTCTAACCTCACCACAAAACACTCCCATGGTCAATCAGGATTAGGTGCTGCTTGTTGTGTGGTCCAGCAGCACAACTTCAAGCTCTGGTCAGAGGAATGCCAAAAGCAGCACCGCAGGCGGCATGGCCCCGCACATCTTCCCATCCCTCTGCCCACCCACAGCGGGATTGTGAACCGCTTACTGTCCCTGTCTGCAAAGTGGGTATCTGCCTACTTTCCTAAGGGGAACAATACAAACTTTTATTAGTAATCACCATCTAAACCTCTATGAATGAAATTAATTTGTGAGAAAAATATCAATAGATTGAATTCATCTGCAATTCAGTCAGCAAATGACTTCATATTTAAATGCTAAGGTGCCCACATAGCTCTTTTTTAACACTTCTTTACACCCTCCTTCTTTTCTTTAAAGACAGAAATACTAATTAAAAATATTAATTTTAAAATTTCTCACACGTTGTCTTTTCTATTCAAAATATAAATCAACCTCACCACATCTAAGCTCATTTTGACATCTATAGGAAATAAATATTTGTCACTCATTTATTTTATGGACTTGCTTTAATTTCAGATAGGAAATTTGAAATTACTATGATTCTTTATCATTGCAGAGGAACATCCAAGCATTTTTTTTGACACTTCTATTACTGTTTTCTAATGCTGCAGTAGTTGAAGTGCTGATTGTCAGCTCATGTTAATCAACATAGTTCCAGTGAAAGTCCATCTTCCACCACCTAAGAATCAGGCTTGCAGATTTTTCAACTGTGTGTGATTCTCTAGCAAGAGAAAACATCTACCCACCATGCATAAGGGATATTCAAAAGCTGAGTTCTCATTTAGAAAAACCATAGTTGTGCGTTTTAGGAAATATGCATTGATTTATTTCTTCAGTCAAGGATACTGAAGAGCATAGACTCTACGGAAGAAAACTGTGCTTTTTCAAGGGTCACCACAGCAGCCTCTCTTCTGCCAATCATTCACATCAGTCACTACTCCTGCAGTCATTCCTTTACACAAGACAGTTGTTGTGTTAGACGCTAAGCTTGCCTCCGCTGCACAGATTTGTTTATAGCTAACACTTTTTTCTCCCTCCTATTTATGCCAGAAACAAGCTGCATTGTTTCTCTTATTGCAAGGACATCATTTAGTTTTCACTCAGTCTTCAACAAGGTTATACTCGCGTTAAGAATACGTATGTTTTGCCAACAACAGATTTGACCACTGGAACATATTATTTTTCTAATTTAATGCTGTTTTTAAGAAGGAAGGAAGAGCTAAAATCATTATTATGAAAATTAGACTAGTATTTGGAAGGAAAAGACAAGCTCTTTCAAAGCAAACAAAGAGACTTGTAATAACACATCCCAATAGTCAGCCAAGTGCTTTAATTTTTTTTAGACAGTAATTTTCTTTTATTTATAAATTTTGGATTATAATGAAAGATGGCAATTGAGTAGGTTACATTTTTAAATAAAGCTGGCAAAAGGAATGGCAGGGAGAGTAGTGGAAGCTACTATGTGAAATGACTAAACACCATGGAGAATATATTGCATCTTTCATGCTTTGGAATTTCATATAAAACTTGGAAACCAAGGGAATATCTGTCATTGCAGGCTGCAGAGGTGAGTGGTGATCTCCAATCTAGTCTATTCACAGAGCTCAAGAACAGAGCTCTATAGAGATACTAGCTGATGTCCTGCAGTTAACTGCTTGCTTGCTTTAGCAAAATGTGACACCTGACTTAACACGGTATCTTTCAGTGAGCTGGTTAGTTTAGACACAGCAGTGTGGTGAAACACAGGTCGTACATTTAAGAGCTTACTTTGCCAATTTTACCTCAGAAATGTTTGCAAGTATCTGCATTGCATCATAGACATGTTAAGAGGCTTAAGGCTGTTATGTGTCCTGTTCACACTGATTTTGTAGCGTTCACTTTGGCTTCCTCGATTTTCAAGGAAAATCCATTAGAACCAATTTAATTTGTTTCTTTTCACTGACTACCAAAGGTACTAAATCATTCTATAAAATACTTCTTAGTTTTATTACATAGCATGTTTTATAATTGCAAGATTTAGTTCTTTAATCTTTAACACATCATCTTAATGAATTCACTTTATCGGATACACTGAGGGACTAAACTGGTTTTGTATCAAAAACCCTGAAAGGCATCTGAATAGACTGGAAATATCGAATCTCATTACATAATTGAAGATAACATAATAACTACATCATTCAAAATGTACATACAATAATACATACATCTCACTTGAATGTTTTCATTCTCTAAATGAAGGATGAGAGCAAACATATATCTTAATTAACCATTTGATCATGTCTTTAAAGGTCTTATTGCTTTTAAGGCTAACACCAGTATTTCTAACTATTAGAAACCTGAACAAACAAGATTCTTGAGACTGCTGGTGCTTTTACCCCCTGAAATCTGCATGGTGCAATTCTCAAAGATCTTTATCAAATGGAAATGGAAATAGTGTAATTAAAACTTTAAGAAAATTTTTTCACCAACGTACAGATTTCTGGCTCCTGTCCAAGTAATGTTCCTTCTCTTCAGCCCACTTCTCAAACCCTATAGCTGTTCTTAGCAACGCTAACGATATGATCTGACCTTTCCCTCTATTCTCGCTCTCCAAGGGTTTGTTCATATTTGGCATTGAATATACTATTGTACTGGAGCTGATATTTAATTCTGAAATATTAGTCTTAAAAGAAACAAATCTGCATTGACTGGCCCAAAATGGTTGCCCATGTCTCATTAGGGTGGTTTGTCTATAAAAGTCTGAAAACCTGCCAAAAACTCACAGCCAGGAGGTCAATTACTCTAACTCAGGTAGTATCATCTTGTACTTCATGTCATTGGTTTCTCAGAGACATTAAGCGCATGTTTAGCTTTATGTACAGGAATAATATGTACTGTGATGCAATTTCCTAGTGCTTAATTGTTTTCCTGAAATTATTGTAAGCTTAGAGCTTCATATTCCCAGCAATGCAAGAAGCTGACAGAGGAGTGACCCCTCAGGATTAGGCCAGTTGCCTGCATATTCTTTCCTGTCTTCAAAGGTCATCAATAAATTATGTCAGAGGAAAATTTTTAGAACAGAGCAGACCTAGAGATTACTTTCCTAGCATGTTTCCCCAGTTTCAAAATTTACATCTCAGTGACTGCCTCAGGCAGAAGTGATACCTCTGCATTTAAGAACTAGCTGACTTTCTATATCTATTATAGCATATATATTTTCTGTTTTGTTGCTGTTTGCTATATTACTATTCAAATTACTGTAAGGTTTTCTTTCATACTGATGTCTTAGATACTACCACTTTTGCAATTACTCACAAAATGCTCAGATGGCATAAGTATAAACATTTCACTCTCCCCCACCGATTCCTGCATTTTTAAATGCCTTGAAAAAAATCTGAGCTTAGTAACAAAAACAAGCACAAAAGAAATGAAATAATAACAATCGTGAAACTTAAAGCCCCCTGAAGGTTTGGGGGTTTTTTGCTTTCAAAGCAGCATGTATCTCACTTCCATATTTAGACACTCAGGTGTCCCAACTTAGTTTCATAGCTGTGTGAATTTGGTTAATTATTTGTATTACACCAAATACTGGCTGGTTTGGCCAAAGAGAATTTTTTTCACTGCCTTTGTTTAATTCAAGTAATTAAAAAGCATATTTGGATCTCCCCCTCCCCACCCCCCTGTCTTTCATATCTTTAATAGGCTTTTTATCCAAGTGAATAAGAGCTTTCCGAATATTCTGTAGAAAAAAATAACTTCAGGGAAATTACATTCTCTAAAGTAGGTCTTACGTCGACAGACTTACACTTATTTCGTTTAGCCCCTAAACATGTTATTCCTTTAAAGATGCTAAGCATATCATTTCATAGGTCATTTACCTTTACAGTTATGGACATTTTAGAACCATTGGAGTATTAAAAATACTAGGTCTTTAGCTTTATGCTCTAAGTCTAAAGATAAATAAGCAAGCTCAATAAATGTGTGTTTGTATATCTACCTCTCTGAATACTATGTATAAGGCACGTAATGCAGTATGAGGTGGTATAAACGTTTTATCAGAGCAAATTTAGAACAACCTCATTAATTCTGAGTGGTGAGGTCCAAAAATAAATTATGTCTGTCACACTATTAAGCTCTATACAATGCCAGTAAAGAGTATTATAGGAAAGTTTTGCAGAGTTAGATAAACTTGATTAATACTGTTTTCTTGATAACCCTTTGCACTTCAAGCTGGTGCCTTAGAAGTCACAAAAATAACCAAAAATTTCATACACCCAGTCCAGATAGGCAGATGTCTGTCTACACTGCAAAGTATGACTTCTTTACTTTTTTAATAACATTTTTATGCATGAGTGAAATGCTAGTTTTCTAACAGTGGCATCTTACTAAAAACCAGATAAGTATATTTTATGTCTAGGTAAGAAAAATTTCTCAGTACTGTTAGAAAGCAGATGTATGAACCTTATATAATTCTGTCTATATATTGTGTACCAAGGAAAACTCAAAAGACATAACACTGCAGACATTACTGTGTCTATAATTTAGCAGATATATCAGAGCTGCTAGTTGAGATTACACTAGCAACGTAGCCATGGCAGCACCGGAGATGGTCATGTCATAGGGTGACTTTCATCTGTGTCATAGGGTGACTATTCTTGTGGCAACACAGCTTGATCTAGATAAGCAATTTTAAAGCTAACTTTGAAATATCTACAAAAGTGCAGGGCATCACTGCAGACTTGTGACTCTTGGTTGTCCAGTTGTTAACAGAAGCCAAAACTTTATAACCATCCAAAACCAGAACCATTTCTCTACCGCATGATCTCTCACATGACAACAGCTCTGTGACAGCGATCTACACATCTGTCTTCATCAAGACACACTACAGGGAAAACTTTACTTCCACAGAAGCTACAGGACACCTGGCTGTGAGCCTTTCTGGCAAAAATCACAGCACATCTGTGTTCCATTTTCTACACAGGGGAGTGGAAAAAAAAAATAAATCCAGCTGTAAGTTTATAGTAAGGTCAGCAATTTTAAAGCCTTCAAACTGGCATGGGTCAAACTATCTCACCGTTCGTTTTGTCATCCATTACATTTTCTGGAAGTGGTTATCATCTAAAGTGCTATGGTGAACATTCCCCTGAGAGGCATTCTCCCGAGCAGAGGGCAGGCTGCTCTCCATCAAAGCCCATAGCTATGAAATATACTACTATTGCAGAGCACAATGAGCCAAAGTCTTCACTGAAGTCCCAGGGTAAAATTAATCTTTTTAAACAGAAATTCATCCAGTCTGATAGCCCAGCAAAGTTTTCTTATAGAAACAAATTGAATTAATCGTATTTGAAGGAGCATTTCGGGATTAAAAAAAGACAATGATATTTCTTTTTTTTACTTGTCATTTCCAATATAGATAGAGCTCACAGCAATATTCATCGTTAATAATACAAAGTACTTCTCAATGTAACTATCTTGCAGTTGCTCTCATTATACTACACTTTACATATTTGAGATTAAATTCTACTTCCAAGTGTCATTTTAAAAATAGTTTTAGAAAAATAATTCACCTATTTTTGAAAAAGGCGCATTTTTCAAATGCAAAAAATAAATACATTTAAAAACATCATGATTTGCAACAGGATTTTGCAAACTTTGGTAGCAACTTGATTTTTAGGGTACTGTGCTGGAGGTAGGATATGCTTTCTACCAACCAGACCAGACCGGACTACAAGGTTCTGAGTTATTATCTGTGCATGTTGTTAAAAGGGGACATCAAAATCCCCTAAAACTGTAATCTGTACTGAGAAACCTCTTTCCTTTAATAAACATGCCTATCTATTATTTTTTCATCTTTTGGTTTAGCATAAAAAAAATTATGATCCTTGTAAGCAGCCATTATATAATAATATAGGAGAAATAAGGCTTTTAAATCTCTGACAGAGACAACATTACATGAATAAGAAATGTAACTTATTTAGATTACATTTGTAGTCTAGCTTGTTAAAAACAGATCAGAGGTTTACCCTGTTTCAGAGCAAACTAGGTAATAAAAATAGATACTGATACTTTTCACTTACCTAGCAATACAATTTACCTCTCCAAACCCTTCAAGCTATTTTCATTATTAACAAACTAGCTCAAATGTTACTGCAAACGTACAGGCACTGTATAATTTTTTTTTTTTTTCCTTAAACGTTTAGCTTCAAATGCAGAGCTAATATTCATAGAATCATAGAATGGTTTAGGTTGGAAGAGGCCTTAAAGCTCATCTAGTTCCAAACACCTCGCCATGGGAAGGGACACCTTCCACTAGCCCAGGTTGCTCAAAGCCCCGTCCAACCTGGCCTTGAACACTGCCAGGGAGGGGGCAGCCACAGCTGCTTTGGGCAACCTCATCCAGTGTCTCACCACCCTCACAGTGAAGAATTTTTTCCTTAAGATACTGATTATTTAAATGATAGGACCAGAATACAGAAATTGAAGATTAGTCTGTCTTTCTAGTCGTGGATTTTATAACTACTATTTAAGTCAGCTACTAGTTTGTTATATATATATATATATAAAAAAAAAATATATCCCACTGTAACCATAAAATTAAACCACTATTAATTATATCAACTTTCCTCTTTATTTTGTAGCTGAGAGAAATTTCATCCAGTGGCAGAAAACACAGCTCTACTGCCCATGGCAGGATGGATTTTAAGGGCACTTCTGAGAGCTACAGATATTTCTGTGGACTCGTAAGTCTGGGTCATATAGACCGGAGAAGGATTTGTGTGGTGGGTAGGGCCACCATTGAGCATACCCCCAGTCATCCCTTCCCTCGAAGGGGAAGCCATCAATTGCAATCCCTGGATTTCTCAGACACAGTGGGGCAAGAGAGGATTCTCCTCTCCATAAACATTTTATTTACTGTTCTGGAAAAAAGGTTTTCCCATTAGAAACTGATTTAAAAGTGTATCAGGAGATTTTAAAGAGAAAGAGCTGCAAAGAACTCACTGCTGTTACAAGCTTTATTGTGAGCTATATTGTAGTGCTACAATTCAATAATAGTTTGAGACACTATGCTGGTTTGAGGCATAAATTTCCTGCAGTGGCCTCCTGTTCAGTGCTTAGGTCAGGATCATGAAGTCAGACATTCAATAAACAGTTATTATAAAAGTATTAGCCTTGCTGAGTTCTAAAGAGAAGAGAAAAACAAGTCTAAACTATAAATTATATTCCTGGCTTAGTAAATCAGACAGGGGTTTGGTTTTAGTAAGCTGTAGGCTCAGCAAGGTATTCCACATTTAATCTACTCCAGTCTTGCCATTACTTGTCCTTTTGTCACTATTTCTATAAAAGTTGCAGCAGACACATTTGCTAGCACAGGTATATGCAAAGCTATGCCATTTATCTTTAAACACAATAGCATTGATTTACCCCGTCAAGAGCAGGCAGCATAGACTATAACTGAGGGAATTAGAGTCTCACTTTGGGGAAAGTTTGATGATGTTTTTCCCACTGTCTCCTTCAAAATACCATCAAAAGGAAAGAAGTTCCTTGTACAAGTGAGATCTATATTGGAGACTCTCCTTTGGGGTGCAGGGGTGATTGGGGTACCTGTATGCCTGGTGTCCCACTTCCTGGTAGACGGGCAGGGCAGTCGCTGCTCTGTGCTGTACACAGAGTCCAAGCCAGACCCCTGAGGACGTCTTACTGGTTCATGCTGCAGCCTCTGGGCTGGTGCAGAGGCATCTCCTGACACCCTTTCATAAAAGAGAGATGTCTGGAGCCAGGGAAAGGCATGGGCCTTCCTGCACCATTTAGGAAGCCAGAAGTAGGATCATGGTAAAGCTAGGAGCCATGCAACCTTGTCTTGTGATTCTTCTCTCAAGAAATTTCATATGGTCTGCCTGAGTGGCTGCTCAGCGCTTGCAGTTTAAACTATGCCTGTCTGGGTCTGTTTATTAGGTGCTAGATGGGGATTAAGAAGCAATAGGTACATTTCTGGTTCAGCTGACTAGCTCTATGACCTTGGAAGGAAACTTTACTTCCTTTTGCATCTATTTTTCCCCACACTTTTTGGACCACTTGACCTTTTCATACTATTAACTCTTTAAGCAGGGGCTGTTCCAGTAAGCTGAATGTTTTTTAACATGTGGTACTATGTATAAAGAGCTTCCTAGAGATTTGCTGAATTAATAGATAATTAAGCAATTAATAGCATTATATCACAATTACTAAAATACTTTAAGGCAGAAAATGCTTACATTTTAGAACCCACTCTAATCTTTCATATTAGTTTCAAACTCTCCCAGTCAATAATAAAGCAATGTCCACAGTAATTAAATAGTACCTCTTACCGTTTCTGAACACTAGGATTGGTTGTTCCGTCCTTGGACACACTTAAAATCTACACAGAATAGTAAATATTTAGTCCAGTGCATGGGGATTTAGCTCTGTGGTTTCCATTTACATTATAAATACAACTATTTACAGTATATTTCTCCCGGAATGTTTATGTTGAGATTTGGTGGAATAAGAGAGTTGTGGGGGAAGAAGTACCAAAAAGTACTCTTCCATCAAGACTATTATCCAATATCTAATGCAAATAAATGACATATATGAAAGATCTTAGCCTAAGAGTACTCTGTAGTGCTTTACAATAAAAGCATTTCTTAGTATTAAAAAAGTAATACTAAGGGTAAGGCAAGGAGGAAGGTAGGACTTTTTGCTGCTTCAGAGCCAACACTTCTGTAACACACAAGATCCTTATTCTGTTGACTTTCAAACTAGACCAAAACTTTGCAGAAACTGAAATACAGCTGACATAACTGAGCTAGTTTTAAACTAGGTACCTTAAGTACCAATGGCAATGTATCCATGACAACACAAAATTCAGTAATTTTTCTTGTACAACCTAATATCATACTGGTAGTATCCAGCTTTCTTAGCAGTTTCTGTATCACACAATCACAGAATCATTCAGGTTGGAAAAGACCCTCGGGATCATCCAGTCCAACCATCAGCCCTACTCTATGAAGCTCTCCCCTACACCATATCCCCCAACATCTCATCCCAATGACCCTTAAACACTTCCAGGGATGGTGACTCCACCACCTCCCTGGGCAGCTTATTCCACCGTCTGACCACTCTTTCTGTGAAAAATTTTTTCCTAATGTCCAGTCTGAACCTCCCCTGTTGCAGTTTAAAGCCATTCCCTCTTGTTCTATCACTAATTACCTGTGAGAAGAGACCAACACCAACCTCTCTACAATGTCCTCTCAGGTAGCTGTAGAGAGTGATGAGGTCTCCCCTCAGCCTTCTCTTCCTCAAACTAAACAGTCCCAGCTCCTTCAATCGCTCCTCATAGGATTTATTCTCCAGGCCCTTCACCAGCTTTGTTGCCCTCCTCTGCACTCGCTCCAGCACCTCGATATCTCTCTCGTACTGAGGTGCCCAAAACTGGACACAATACTCCAGGTGTGGCCTCACCAGTGCAGATACAGGGGCACTATCACCTCCCTACTTCTGCTGGTCACACTATTTCTAATACAAGCCAGGATGCCGTTGGCTTTCTTGGCCACCTGGGCACACTGCCGGCTCATGTTCAGCGGCTTGTCAGTTAGAACCCCCAGATCCTTCTCTTCCAGACAGCTCTCCAGCCACTCCTCCCCCAGCCTGTAGCGATGCATGGGGTGGTTGTGTCCCAAGTGCAGGACCTGGCACTTGGCCTTGTTGAAGCTCATCCCGTTAACGTTGGCCACCGATCCAACCTATCCAAGTCTCTCTGTAGAGCCTCCCTATCCTCATGCAGTCGACACTCCCGCTGAACTTGGTGTCATCTGTGAACTTATGATGATACACTCTATGTCCTTATCAAGATCATCAATAAAGATATTGAAGAGAAATTGTCCCAACACCGAGCCCTGAGGAACACCACTTGTGACCGGCCGCCAGCTGGATTTAGCTCCATTGACCACCACTCTCTGGGACCATCCATCCAGACAGTGCTTGATCGGGCAGACTGTTTGCTCATCCAGGCTATGAGCAGCCAGTTTTTCTGAGAATTCTATGAGGAACTGTGTCAAATGCTTTTTGAAAATCCAGATAGGCAATATCCACAACTTTTCCCTCATCCAATAGTTGGGTCATCTTGTCATAGGAGGAGATCAGGTTTGTCAGGCAGTACCTGCCTTTCATAAACCCATGCTGACTAGACGTGATCCCCTGGTCGTCCAATATATGACTTTTAATGGCACTCAAGATGACCTGCTCCATGACCCTCCCTGGCACTGAGGTCAGACTGACAGGTCTATAGTTTCCTGGATCCTCCTTTCTGCATCTCTTGTAGATGGGTGTCACATTTGCCACCCTCCAGTCCAAAGGGACCTCCCCAGTTAGCCATGATCTCAGGTAAATCATGGAAAGAGGCTTGGCAAGCACATCTGCCAACTCTTTCAGCACCCTTGGGTGTAACCCATCTGGTCCCACAGACTTGTGTGCATCCGAGTGGTGCAGCAGGTCTGTGAGCACCTCCTCTTCAACTGTGCTGACCTCAGTCTGCTTCCCCTGCTCATGTCCCAGCTCATGAGGCTGGGTGTGCAGGGAAAAGCAAGTTCCACTGCTAAACACTGAGGCAAAGTAGGCACTAAGCACCTTAGCCTTTTCCTCATCCTTTGGTACTATGTTTCCCTCTGCATCCAATAAAAGAGGGGATTTTCCCTAATCCTCCTTTTGTTGTTAATGAATTTATAGGAACGTTTTTTATTACCTTTAACAGCTGTAGCCAGGTGGAGCTCTAGCTGTGCTTTGGCTCTCCTAATGTTCTTCCGGCAGAGCTTCAGTAAATCTTTATAGTCTTCATGAGAGATCTGGCCCCTCTTCCAAAAGTCATGGATTTTCCTTTTGTTCCAGAGATCCAGCCAAAGGTCCCTGTTTAGCCAGGCCAGTCTCCTTCCCCGCCTGCTTGTTTTTTGGCACACGGGAACAGCACGCTCCTGCCTTTAAGACCTCTCTCTTGAAGTATGTCCAGCCTTCCTGGACTCCCATATCCTTCAAGGCAGCCTCCCAAGGGATTTTGTTAATCAGTCTTTTGAACAGGTCAAAGTTAGCCCTATGGAAGTCCAAGGTGGCAGTTTTACTAACCCCTCTCTTTTTTTCTCCAAGGATCGAAAACTCAATCATCTCATGATCACTGCACCCTAGACGGCCTCTAACCTTTACTTCCTTCATAAGCTCTTCCCTGTAGTCACATACATGACTGCACTGCAGCGCAAGTTAAAACTCCTTAGCGAGAAACCTCCTTAGCACATTCTAGGTGTTCATGTTACAAGAGTTCCCTTTTTATTAGGAAAGACAATAAATAACATCCGTAGAAAAAATATGTATTACTTAAGTAATAGTGAAAAAGCTCAAATACTTCAAAGATCAGTTCAACATTTTAACACAGCCAACAGTGACAACACTATCTGGATTCTGTATAAGGACATTGAGTGTTGGCTCTGGTGCTTCTTCACTGGTGGAGATCTCAACAGCAACACTTCCTGCCCCACTGTGTTGTGGTGTTGAGTTCGGTACCAACACATTTATGTTTAGTGTTGAGCCAAATAGGACTCAAATTTATGTAGAGTTACAAAGTCCTGGTGACCTTCTGTCTATGAGATGAGAACTGCTCCTGCTTATACGTCAGGTGAACTGGGTTAGTTAGCACCTCACTGTGTATACTAACACCACAAGTGCTATTTCGCTTCTCCAGACCTTACCCTTTGAAAAGGTTCCCACCACAGTCTCCCATCAGCACTTGACAAAGTCATCTTCAAAATCACCCCGATCTAATTTAACCTTACATGTGTGTTCTTTTTAAAGACTTCCCATGACAGAGACCCTTGAGAAGTAATTTTTCCTTCTTCCCAGTGGAATAAACCTACCCAACATACCACTGTAATTTCTAACAGTTAGTTCCTTTTTCATTAAATTTTTTAAGTAGTGGGATCTTCACTTACAATCTGAACTAAAAAGCTAACTGACCTAAGAACATTTATGACAGAATCTCAGTTCAGTGCTAGAAATCTTAACAGTAAATTAAGAAATTCCACAAATGACCCCAATTCCATCCACCAGCCGGATGTCTGCTGTATGTTGCCTCTCCTGCATGCTGTCCTGACATCAGATGCACTCAGTGGCCATTACAACTGCATTTAAAATAAAATGCTCGCTCTGCCAGCTGTGAACAATGCTTGCTGTCCAGCATCTCTCCTAATCCACCTTTCTCAATTCTTCACTAGACTCAAGGATCGTATCAGGCCAGCTGTAGAGATAACACGGTTGTAGCCAGCATGAATTCCCACAAGTCTTAAAGCTAAATTTCCATTTAACAGTTTAACAGCAAAAATCTAGGATTACAAGGGCAGAGCTAATAAGCAGCTCCAAAGCACTGTCTGGAAAAGAACCAAAAAAAGATTAAAACTCAGCCCAGTGATTAAATAGAAACATATATAATAAAACAACACAGTCAAGCTGTTAAACTCGCAGCAGATAGGCAGAGGAGCTCTTCTCTGAACAGAAGAACAGACCTTTCTTCACTGGTCATCTATGTTCTGTTTCCCCTAAGGAGAAAACTAAAACCAAAAGCTACAACCTTAAACCATCAGATAATTCCCATCTGAATGGTGTTTTAAAATCAAACCCTTCAGGTGTGTATTCTACTGGGCAGACTACAAATGGCTTAACAGTTTTTGTTTGCATCAATGTAAGAATAAAAACAACTACAGTACTGATATGGATGTCCTTAATTTTGTTCATTTGTCACCAATTTATACTTTATAGGAACTGAATTATCTCAACTTTTTCCAAATATCAGAACATCAGTTTTCATGCATACCAAGAGTAACTGATGCTGTACAACTTTATCATCAGCTTTTTTCTAAAAATCAGGCATCTCCAGATCATTTCAGAGGATGTTTGAAATGCTAAGCTGGTTGGTTTTTCATTTTTTTTTGTCAATCTTCAAACAGTCTGGGATGTAAGACTGCAGTTAGTCTGTAACACTTCTGCAGTTATTGTACAGATAGTACTTTTATTCCAAAACTAAGTAATAATTTTTCCAGAGTTCATTAGTTAACCCATATAGCCTGCAGTATAAAACAGACATTATGATGCCCATTTTACAGACTGGAAATTGAGGTACAGAGAATTA
This sequence comes from Athene noctua, assembly GCF_965140245.1. Taxonomy (NCBI): domain Eukaryota; kingdom Metazoa; phylum Chordata; class Aves; order Strigiformes; family Strigidae; genus Athene; species Athene noctua. The sequence continues at coordinate 23,674,977 of NC_134041.1, forward strand.
TTGTCTTGCATAGTACCAAACTGAAACAACAGTAATATAAGTATTTCCAGGCCCATTCCTTTAAACAATATTATCAAAAATCAGGGAGACAGTCCAAGTCCAATACAGTCTGAAATCTTTTGTGTTTTTTAAATGAGAATGGATCATGGATGTACACATAAGGAGACCATGTAAAATCTACTTAAAGTAGGAAATGGAATGAAAATATAAGTACAGATTTTCCCTGTGTTCCCCTTCTGCTTTCTGTCACTATCACCCCAACCTCGCAATACGAAATAAAGGACACTTCAGCACACATAAGTCAGAGGACAATTACATCTCAGATTTTAAAGCTGACCATTAGTAATGTGAAATTCTGAAGATGAACTTGTCAGAACAATTAATGGATGATTAGCATTAACTGTTAAAAATTAAGATTTCTTGTCTTTCCTCCAGAATTGGTTATTTAAAAAAAAAAAAAAAAAAAAAAAGAAAGTCAAACATATTTCAGCCACAGACATTCTTTGAAATTTCCTTCTGGTAGCAGCAGTATCACTCACTGCCTCCAGTGTGGTTATAGATCAGCCTTTGAAATGAAGAGCTAGTGGGGTGTACTGTTTGGTCCCTGTGGTCCCTGATGTCCTACACAAAATACTTAATCAAGAAGTTATTGTACATGCATGGGCTTAAGTTGGGGAAGAAGAATAAGGAAACATGAAAACATGGGATTTAAAGACCCTAAATTAAACTTTAACCTTTTATTCCTAGCCATTAATTTTCTTTCTTCCTAGTACAAAACACTACTCCATACCCTCCACCAGAAAGGTACAGTCCCATTTTACTACACAAATCATAATAATAATAACAATAAAACCCAGCTTTTTCAACTGATGAAGTGTACATTACTAGAGACAGGAAAGTTATTATTTTCCTCCTAGTCAAGTAAAACAGGCACAGCACAAGGAGTGTCAGCAATTTATTCACAATCAATCACTGGGAAATTCTGAAATTCTTTATGCATCTTCAAAGTCCTGCTTTGCTACCAAGAGCAAAAGATCACCCTTTTCATTTTACATAAACGTTAGTTCCAGACAAGAATGTAGTATCCAACTTCAAAAGTCATCATTTCATTCAAGAAAAAAGAAATTCCTTCAAAAAGAATGAAACAATTTCTCTAGCATCATTTTTCCTTCAATTTGAGCACAGAATGCACAACGATTATCACAGTTCAACAACTCCAATTTTTTCAGTGTAGCCAATTTAATGTATCTGCAATAAACATAAATAGACCTTCCACAGTACTGTACCCTTGTAGCCAATACTCACACGGTGCACCAGGTTTCCTATCATCACAAAACACCTAGGAAAGTGTGATGTTTACAGCTGTCTTTGTACTTCAAACCTTGACTTTTTGCACCTCCAACACATAACACACTTTTTGTGATTTTTCACAAGGTGAAGATGACTGATTGCTCAACACTTGGCATACAGCACTGGACATAATTGCTTAACAGATCATGCAACTGACACGTGGGTTAATTAATCTAGAACAACAGTTACCAAGCCTATGAAACAAAGGAGGTTTCATTTTTGTTTTCTGATAGGATTCCACAAGAGACAAAAGAATTTTTTTTTTTTTTCCTAGAGTATCAAGGAGTCTTGATCACAGCACTAAAACCTCCAAACTGCCTATCTTGAGCTTTAGTGCCAAAAATGTTTGCCAACTGAATTGATTATACTCACTAGGGTTTATTGATCATTTAGAATCCAAGTCCATGTTAATCTATACATTGTTAACAATGAAGGCTTCCTGTATTGGTATGGACTGTCTACCCAAAATGTTCAACATTTTAAACAAAGAAAAAAGAAGAGTATCATGCAGTGTACAAGGATGGATAAATATCCTCAAGTGCACTATACCCTCCCATGTCTCATAGTGAAACTAATAGTGTCACATAGTGATTCTCTATGAATATTTCCAGTTAATTTCTAATGATGAATGAAGGTCCAAATTCTGTGGATATTCCTAAGTGCAACCCCACTGATTGCAGAAAAATGTACCCAGAATTCAGTTCTAAATGTTTATAATTTTTTGTGTGTGTGTTTTGTTGATAGCCTATTACTCTAAACCAAGAGCAGATTGCTGTCAAGTGACATCCCTGAAAATCAGTAAGTATTTTGTATTTGGCAGTCAAGGCCAGGGAGGCAGATTGATGAATAGTGCAGAACACTGTAATAAAAGAGCTTGATTCATATCAGGAGGAGTGTATTTGATGAGAAGTGTTGTGTTTATGTCACACTAACAAGTATGCAGATTGAGTAGATAGCGTTAGCATCTTCATCATTCAGTCTTATCCACCCCAATAAACAATGCCGTTTTGTGGTCGACAGGACTATTTTATTGCAGCGTCTCAAATGAGTATATAAACATTTATACATATAGCCACACTGCTTTCCTTCATAAGAGGAAATTAGGTTCAATCCCATTATTTATTGCCATGAACTTGCCCAAGGTCACTAAAAAGGCCTTTGGGAGATCCTGGAAAAGAGCCCAGGTTTATTGCACGTAAATCACCAGAACATTTAACCCTCAAAAACTGCTGAGTAGAGTGGTATAAAATATAAATAACTTCAGAAGATTTTCCCCATATAAACTAATAAACCACAGGCTGCTTTGTCTCAGATTTGGCATTTTTCAATTTTATCATTTAAACAGCTAAATCTTTCCTTCTAATAAATAATAAATATGAGTTGAATGTTTCCAACTGTATTTGGACAGTATATATTATCTATGACTAGATAAAAGAAACACCAAAACTGAATTAGAATTATGAAAGAAGACTAAGTGACATAGGAACTCAATTTCCTTGGAAATGGAAGAGTAGTCTGGTGCCTGACTGTATTAGGCCCTATTGAAAAAATCTCAGACAAATACCAAAACAGCTTTCCTTTTCAGCTATGTGTATACCATAAAACAAAGGTAGCAGTTCTGCTGTACCTCTGTGGAGGTGGAGTTCCAGACAGGTTATATCTGGCAGATCTGAAAGTAACCTTCACTGCTTTGCCTGGCCAAAGCCCAGATCTCAGTCTCACCTTACACATTCAGAGAAGACAGTCTAATCTGGACAGACTCCTAAATCACACCCTTACTGGAAATTATTAAGAAGTAATGATATTATTAATTATTATAATTTTGGATGAACAAGGAAATAACATACCAAGTTTTGCATGTAAATAACGGTTCTTATTGCACAAAGTTCCTTTTGGCACTCTTGGTCTTTAGCTGCTGCCTAGAGACTGTAAGAGTTTTATCTGAATCCCAGATGCAGTCATTCGCAGAACTGCATTTAGCCACCAGACTAGGGGCTTTATTAATTGTTTATCGGCTTTAGAGCCTACCAGTTGGCAGACCTAAAGGTGGCACATGGTACAGCTCATGCTTGATACTGTCCTATAAAATGAAACTATGGACAGTCATAGCTTCAAGCAAACTAATGTGTTGCACTCAGAACAGAACGGCTGAAATCTATTTCGATGACTTTTGCAAAGGAAAATAAATACACCTATTAGCCCCACATAACAGATTTCTATTTCGTGCTGCAAAAATGACATACAAAATACATATAAACTACCAAAGGATCTACAAGAGCAATAATTTTGAAAACAAGTTAATTATATGCTGACTCCTCCAAATTGCAATTGGTGATAGAAAACAGTAATTACACAAATTGTTTTAAGTATACCTTCTCCAAAGGCACACTGACTGGTTGCCCTGTAGCACCCAGAGTAAAATCTTCCACGGGGTTAACAGATAGTATCTCTGGAAATGAACCAAGAGTGAGACATAAGGGAGCCATTCTCCATTCCACCTTTGTTTGCTGGTTAATTACAGGGAGTTTTTCCCCTACTACATTTTTCGTGTTGCTGAAATAGAGCAGGAATTTCTTTAATCGATATAAGTACAGGTTGCTTTTTTAAACTAAATGGTTCTTAATAAAAACGCTAACAAAAAAAAAGAATAGTGGCAGTTTGTAGAAAAAATGAACAGTTCAATGCAGAAAATGAGGATTGGCAGCAATATATTGAAACTCTGGGCCAATGTTTTTTCACATATAAGATTACAAAGAAAAAAAAAAAATCTATTTTCTTAAACATATAAAGTATTAAACTTAACCTATCTTAAACAGTTTGTAGCAGTCTCAGAAACCAGGAGGTAAACCCTCAGATCTGCAAAGGATTGTAAAAGAGTAATACATATCAAAACAAACATCATTGTAAAATATTTCATGATAGGAAGAGGCAATATGATGTTATAGTTGTACGATACTATAACCGTGTATGTGACAGCCTAACAGACTAATGGAATATTGCCCCTTTAGAAATGTCCTAGAGGACATACTGAGAAAATGAATGCTCTGTTAATAATAAGAGATTTCAAAGATGATTCCTGGCAAAAGCGAATTTAACATGGCCCAAAGCAGGAGAATTAACAAGAGCAATGGAAACAGCAGAGAAAAAAATATCAGATCTGCTCTTAGAATACAAATAGTTAAACAAAATGAGAAGCTAAGTGGGACAGGTCTAAAGAGTGCATTTTCTTTAACCTTGTTCATTAAAAATAGTCCCATGATTTAAATATCTCAAGATCAGATGCTTAGCAAAACAATAGCAAAGATTAAAAGCAGTCACTGGCCTTGAAAATGCAGAGTCTCCAGAAGAATAAAGGAGAGCAATTGCCTTGTGGTTAAAGAATAACAACTATATTGCATCAAAAATGGAAGAAAATAAGACTTTACCACAGTAAGCAACAATAGTATATTGGTGTGTCAATTTCTCTTATCAACTAATATATATATCAGCTGGAAAAAATAAAAATTATAATATTCAAAACTTTTTCTTCTCTCTGTTCAGTAATTCAGGGATCAATTAAAAATATTGGCTATACAAACAAGTCTTCATCTTACTTGAATTAAACTATAGCTAACATGAATTAGTTATGATCTTAGCTGTATTTCTCAGTTAAGGTCTAGCAATAGGATATCATTCTGGAGTGCCCATCACTTTGCACTCACTCTTATTTGAAGACAGCTTGGAGGCCTTAGAGGAGATAACAACTAGTATTTATAACCAAGACCAGAAGCAAAAGTCAAATGACATATATGAGTTATTATGCCCCAGGAAATAAGGCACAAGAAGTGGGGTCAAATGACAGCAGGTGAACATGGCTCACTACTGCCACTGTTCTAGCAAAACCACGTATTAATGTTAAGAATGTCTGCAGGAATTGTAAGCCATGGTGAAGCAGGTCCCCAAGTTAGAAATTAATATGTCCCATAGACAACATTAGGTGAGCCTTAACGTGATAGTAAGCTAGACATCTTACAATGCCAGAAAAATTAGATAAATTAAAAAACTCCCATCAAACTATAAAAAATGTGCTGCTACAAACATTCATAAAGGGTCTGCATCACTATATTAGGCTGCCATATGGAATATTGTCTTGAGTTTTTCACAGACAAGGAAAATTTGTTAACAGATACCCCGCATTTTGGAGTCAGAATTGGCAACTGTTTTGTCATTTTGACCTATGATACTAAATATTTGTTGGTGCAAAGAATATATTTCAAATATTGGAGTTTAAGGACTTTAATATAAAATTAATACTTCCATTGCTACTGGAAAAAAACAAATCAGAGCTAAATGACAGCAAAGGAGGAGATTCATCCTTCAGATAAACAAATCCAGTTCTTCAGAACTTTCTCAGACTATAGGCATATTAGGCACGCTACTCATGCTATTAACCCAGGAGTTTTGACAAGAGCTTCAGCTCTTGAAAAATAACAACTGGCAGCCAGCTTCTGGTGGCATTCCTCACTGGTGACCCCTGAGCCAGTCACTGTATAAAGTCTTCATAACCATCTGGACAGAATACACCCTAAGCAGTTTCAAGGATGGCACCAGCCTGAGGATGTGCTCAGCCTGGCAGAGGGCAGGCAGGGCTGCCATTCACATGGACCTCAATACACTGTAGAGATGGGCTGACAGGATTCTCATGAAGTCCGGTGTCAGCAAATGGAAAGCCCTGTGCCAAGTAACTCCATCCAACAGGATAGGCTGGGGAAGACAGGCATTTTTCAGAGAAAGACCTGGGGAATTTGGTGAACAACAAATTGAACATGAGCTGGCAGCATGCCACTGTGGCAAATTGCTGACCACAATCTACAACCAGGGCTGTAGCCAGCTGAACAAGGGAAGTGACTGTTTCCTTCTATTTAGCACTCATGAAACTGCATCTAGAGAAATGTGTTCAATTTTAGGCTGCTCACTACAAATATGACACTCATGTACAGTGGCAAGCTCAGCGGAGGGCCATCAAGACGATTCAGGGCTAGAACATGTGACACATGGGGAGAAGGTGAGACAAATGGGTTTGTGCAGTCTTAAGAGCCTATGAGGAGATCTCATCTGTCTTTAACTAACCAATGAGAGGTGTAGGAAAGATGGATCCAGACTCATCACAAAAGTGCACATTACTATTATAGGATGAAAGACAACAGACATAAGCTAAAACACACAGAATTTTGATTTATGTTGTGAGAAAACATTTTCAGAATGAGGATGGTCAAACACTGGGAACATGTTGCTTAGAAAGGCAGTGCAGCTTCAGTCTAGTAGGTACCCAAAGCCTGTCTGAACAAATCCTGGTCCTGCTTTGAGCAGGAGGCTGGACTAGAAATGTCTGAAGTTCCCTTCCAACCTGTATGGTTCTGTGGTAAGGCACATATCTCTTCAGGAGTGTGAAAAGCCACTTCAGCTCTCAACAGCTGCTTGCTCATTTTGATATAAGGAAAAATTAATAAAATATGAGAACAGTTCAGCAGAGATGTGTCCAGATTAACATGGCTGAGATTACATCCATTCACCCATAATTATCGGCAGAAAAGACAACTATATTTGGAATAAAAATCTTTCTCTACCCTTCTAAAAACGTTTTACCATTGTGACAGATTACAAATTGCTTATAGAACTCTTCAAAACAAAGGCACACTGACCACAACAGATGTCTGGCTACAGTGCTGAGCCTAGTGACATGTGGACATATAATAGTCTATAAAGCAGGCCCTTCAGCAGATGTCTCAGTCAATTGTCCCATCTTGAATCTGCCCCTGCAGAGAGACCCAAGAGAGCTTTGTGCTATTCATGAAACACATTAACCAGGTACAAAAGCACCCTTCTCAAAAAAGGTATGCAGAAGATCTTTTCCATTCCTGTATGCAGCAGTAAATACCGCAGAGCTGAATTAAAGATTAGAAATGGTAAGCAGTATTTTCAGAACAATCTGATCTTATAAAAAGGAGTAGACCCTCTGTTAAACATAAGAAAAATTCCTTGCCGGTTCGATGCAGAGAAGAAAATACGGTGTAGCAGCTATTTGTTTCACTGAGGTTTCCACTAGTTTGGGTTGATGCCTTTCCTGCACATAATAATGTGTGCATAGCAATCCATGTCTGTCATGAGGATCCATCTGTGACAGGGCTCTCCGCATGGAGCTTCCCTGCTTCTGTATGGCTTTTGGAGCCTATTTTGACCTCCTGATTTCCAGGTTGTCTTTAAAGGGAAAGAAAGGATTCCTCAGCACTAGAGGGAACAAGATGAGAAGTATAGTAACCTACAACAATTCAGTTTATTCTAGGGTGTCTGTTACCATAGACTCCAGAAAGTGGGGACTGGTCATTTATCCATACATAGTATGGTATTGTGTGAGCCACCGATACTAGAAATCACAGGTTACGAAGGGATAAAAACACTGTAAGAGGTAATTTTTTTTATTTATACTTCAATCTGTATGACTTAGGTTTTAGGAATGAATGAAGGCTTATTACAGTCTAACCACATACAGCCACATCTGGGCAGCTATTCAGGCCTACAGATTGAAGTTTGATTCTGAAATACAAGTCTTAAAAATTCTTATGTTATACATAGACAAATGGATTTTAAGGTTAGTTTCTTATGACTTATCTGATTCTTAAACTATACCATTTAAAGATTACATGTTTGCATTAAGTTAAAGACATGCTTTGTAACTACTCTCCTTACACTGACTCAGTAAAAAATAAGATGTAAAGTAAGAATACACTTGTTAAATATGATGACCTTGCTCCAGGCACTCAGAAGAGCACCTTACATCCTATACAGCAGCCAGCAGTTGTCTTCCCTAAAGTACTCACTATTGATTTTAAATCTGTGGGAAGTAAGCTCTTTATCAATTCTATCCCACAGTTCCTAATGCATTCCCGAAGAGATTGATGTTTTCTGTGTTCTCAGGTCTGGACATATTGCAAGAAAAAAAAGCAACATTTTAGAAGCAGCCAAAATACTATTTTGATAACACTGTTTGCCTTAAATATTGTTCATTTATTCTTTTATTGTTTCTATCTCTCATGCACAGCCATGTGTGATAAGCAATTACAAAAGATCCTTTATGAAATTGCATTAAGTTCTGTTATGCTTTATGCTATATGTAACCTAGGATGTTTATCTCCAAAAGTCAAATCAATTAAAATATGTGATGGTTGGAGGATAATAAGATCTAGCCATACAACTATTTGACATTTAAACTGTTAGGCCTGGTTTTCAAGGTAATATGAAATGTAATAGAATCTTTGCTTGCTTGCTTTTTTATTTTTAGTTCAAAACCCTAGAAAATCAATTGCGAAAAGTATGACAGTGGTATTAATTACATTCATCTAAATCTAGCCTAGAAGTGGTTAACTCACACACCAGTTATGCAGAGATTTTCTGATGTTTCCTTGAAGCGTGCTCTAATTAAATATATTTCATAGGCTTCTTGTTTATTATAGTAACCATTGCATGAATGTAGCGCGCTGAATTTTGTAACCCAAGAGTGTGAAGTCAAAGCAGGGAAAGGGGATGTCAAAGAATTCACTTCAGAAAAATTGACATTTCTATTCCTAAGATTAAAATGCCACTAAAAATCCTATTATTTTGCCTAAAAAAATTACATACTTTTTCACATTATCCCAGTCATTTGAGAACGACAAATTCTACATAGTCTACAGTTCTAGAATTCAAGGAAGATAAACAAATGGCTCTAAGGAATATTTGAATACTTTGGGATATTTTCACAAGTCTGCTAGGATTGATGCATTTCTATGACACCTTCCTGCCTGAGCAAGAGAAAAAGCAGCAGCTGTCCCATTTGCTTATATTTTTTGTAGATGACACATACCCCCCGCCCCCTCCTTGATAGATCTTTTTCAAAGAGCACCATAGCTTTCACACAATGAAATACATAAAATACCTTTGCAATAGGCAAGAAACCCATCAGAACATTCTATCACAAGTATTTAAGGTCCAGTCCACTTATTCCCATAAGACTCATAAATATTACTCACAGCATTCTCCCAAGCAAACCTTTTTCTTGCTGTCATTTAGCTTGAGTGCCCTATCCTGTGAATTATGTCTCAAGAATCTCAGCAGTCCTCTACCTTCCAAACATTCTATGCAATTCCCTTTTTCATCCTTAAAACTGCAAGATGTTCCTTCACCATCCTCCCATGTAGGCAGAGTTACTTCATAATTCACTCAACATCAATACTGAACTGCCACTGTTTCAGAGGACTGGGAAATAATGAATACAGTGTCTAGTTTTCAAAAACTGCAAATAATCTGTAGAATTATGGAATTATATGTGACACAGAACATACGTCAATACTATATATGAGGGCTTTACATATGAGCCTAGCAAACAGTTACATGGCTAATTAAGAGAAATACAGTGTCTGGAATATCATGATCAGGTAAATACAAGTAATAAAACAGTTTTGTTAACCTTAGATTTCTTAGGGCATGAAGTACAACATGAAAGAGAACCAGGTGATCTTCCAGAAAATCTGTGAAAGGTTCACAGGCTTTACCAAAAAACTAGTTTTCATTAACCAAGAGAAACATGTTCTCTTGATAGAAATACAGGAGTAGCACAAGCAGTGATTTAAATGGCTTGCAAATAGTTTTCTACTTCAGACCCAAAACAGGCCAATGAAAACACTTCCAAATGGCACATCCTCCCACCAACTGAGCATGTGTACTGCAGCGATGATGAAGATCTGCTTTTTTCAAAGGGGTAATTGTTCAGCACTTTGAAGTTGGTTGGTCACTTTTACTTCAAACTATCCTTTAGAGACCTGTCAATAATTTACTGTTGAGATGAGAGAGAAAGGAGGAGTGAATTACTGGTGTTGGAATAGTTTGCCGAACACACTGTAAGATGAACTGTTTGGTGGGCAGAGCATCAGGCAGCCCAGCAGCCACTCTCCACCACATGGCAGCACAAGATGCAGGCCCATAAAGGGAGCTGCCAGCTCAGCTTGCAGCTGGGACAGCCAAACTGGGCAGCCTGAGAGAGTAGAACTTGTAACATCCAGCCTCTTGAAGGAAAGTTTCATAAGATCAAAACAGCCTGAAAAGTCTGGGAAGAGCTACATGGCAGCTCACTAGCCTGGCACTGTTGCAGCCAAAAATGCTGGCTAGAAACTATGCAATCTGGCCAGCTTTTCTGCCAGACCTGGTTTCCACCAAATGTTTTGATGTAATCTCTGTAATCTTGAGAAATGTTTTGATATCATAGACTCCTCATTTTCCAGGGAAAGGCCACACAATGGAAGCAAAAGCTGCAAGTCCAGAAACGTAGAATTAGAGAAAAAAATGTATATCCATTTTACACCAGTTACAATTCTCTAGTCACAAAAATCAACCACAAGAAAGGGACAGAAGTATTATTGTGGGCAGCTCAGTGAAAATTTCTGTCCAATGTGTAAAAAAATTATAGAACAAAGAAATGTTAGGATGACCAAAGAATAGGACAGAATATAACCAAAACTTACACATATCTTTTTATACATCAATGATTATGGTAGTGCCTCAAACTCTGTTCTGGTCACTTTATCTAAGAAAAGTTATTGCAATACTGAAGGGGCTTAGAGAATAATCAAAGGTTTGAGAAGACATTCACACAGTCAGACATTAAGTATTTGAAATTATTTCCTATAGAAAGCAGAGAAAGCAAAAGGAGAAATAGTCAATGCCTGTAAAATACTGAGTTTCACAGAGACTACAGATAACTTCTGTCTTCCAGGCCTTACCAAAACCACTCATTAAATGAAAGTAAACAGTGGTAAATTCTGGTAAAAGCTGTGTGATGGTTTTGCCTGGGGTAGAGTTAATTTTCTTCATAGTAACTAGTATGGGGCTGTGTTTTAGATTTGTGCTGAAAACAGTGTTGATAATATAGGGATGTATTTGTTATTGCTGAGCAGTGCTTACACAGAGTCAAGGCCTTTCTGCCTCTCACCCCACCCCACCAGCGAGTGAGCTGGGAGTGCACAAGGAGTTGGGAGGGGACACAGCCAGGACAGCTGACCCCAACTGACCCCAGGGATATCCCACACCATACGGTGTCATGCTCAGCGTATAAAGCTGGGGGAAGGAGGAGGAACAGAGGAACATTCAGAGTGATGCTGTTTGTCTTCCCAAGTCACCTTTTACATGTGATGGAGCTCGGCTTTCCTGGAGATAGCTGAGCACCTGCCTGCCGATGGGAAGGGGTGAAGTAATTCCTTGTTTTGCTTTGCTTGTGTACATGGCTTTTGCTTTACCTATTAAACTGTCTTGATCTCAACCCATGAGTTTTCTCACTTTTATCCTTCCAATTTTCTCCCCCATCCCCCAGGGAGGAAGCAGCTGTGTAGGGCTTAGTTGTTGACTGGGGTTAAACCACGACAAGCTGGTAAGTGGCTGATGAGGAAAGAGCAGCCTAAGCAAATACCACAAGAATTTTGTTCTCTTAGTACTTTCACCCTCTTCATACTGAAAGTTTTGGGGCTGTTATGAGAGGAATCATTTGGATCTGGACCTCAAATCTAAAATTAAATCTAATCTTAAATAAACAAAGAAATAAGCAAGCAAAAAGCAGCACCAACAGCCACCAGATAGAGGCATTTGGGAGTTAAACCTAAGTTTTCCAAAATCTCTAATGCTGCTTCTTATTTGATTTATGCCATCCTTTTGTCTTTACATGAGCTGTAGTTTCCAAAAGCCTGATTCATTGAAAAATCCTTAACGAGTGGACAGGTAACAAAAATTACATAGTTTCTTGAATGCAAGTTAAAATGGAAACTTTCACATGTAATCTTAAATACTTATCCAAATCCAATAAGTTCTAAAAATAGAAAAGCTGATAAGAAACTAAACTGGCATTGGCTAGCTAGAGGAAGCTAAGATTGAACACTGACATTCACTACTACTGAAAATGATAGTAAAAACAGTCTTTTCAAACTTTCAGCCTGAAAGTTTCCTATTTCATAGCCTATGGATTACGGAGGTTGTTCCAAAGACCATTTAAACCATATTTTCAGAAGAACTCAGCATATATGCAAGCAGTAAAATAAGTAGTAAGATTTGTAAAATAACTCTGTGGCAGAGCATGAAGCCTGTCTTGAAATTTGACCTTCCATTTATATACTGAAATTATGGGTCATTGCTTCTGAAAATTTGTTCCTATTTATTTTGCTGAACATTTACCACTTTGAATTTGAGATAGTTTGCCCTTCCTCAGTTTTTTACTTATTTTAACATCAGTGCCAAATCTTCTAATGTGACTGTAGTCTATACATCCAATATCTTTTTTTCATTGAAAATATTAAAAATATACTGACCTCTCTTCATTTTTCTATACTGCACACATGTCTTTGGAAGCTGATTGAAGTTCAAATAGGCTAACAGGTTAGAAAGAGAGAACTGCAATACTGTAGTGACTTAGCACCTGGCTGACATTCAGTTCGGGCTGTGGGTGGGTGACAGACCTGCTGCCCATGCCCTGGCCTAACTGAGCATAATGTGAGAAGATACTGGACTGGTCATGAGCAATTACTAGCATGACAGATAACAGGATGAGAAGCTGAAAAAAAATTAAAGAGAGCACCATGGGGATGACAGCATTTCACTGGTGGTTTAGGTGGAGTTATGTATGAAATGGCCAAGCTTTACAGGTGTTCTGGTTTCAGCCAGGATAGAGTTAACTTTCTTTGAGCTGAGAGGGAGCACAGCTAGAGCGCTGGGCCTGGATCAGTCACTGGAGCATTCCACGTCAAGTGACGTCATGTGTAGTATATAAAGGAGACACATGCTCTCTCAATTTGTTTTTTTCCAGTCAGCATGGAGGGATTTCTGGTGCAGTCGGGATCGCTGCTGGGGGCGGGCTGCAATACTGGTCACCAGTTGGTGAGCAACTGTATCATGTGTTATTGGTTTGGAAGTATTGTAACTGTTGGTTTGTTACTATTACTAAATAATTTTTTTTATTCAACCTACAAATTTCTTTTTTTGTCTCTCCCCTATTTCACCAGGAAAAGGGGGGCGAAGTAAACAACTGGCCACATGGTGATTGGCTACCAGCCGAGTTCAAACCACAACAACAGGTAACTGAAAGCGAGTATTGGAGACCCTCTGGGGGGCAAAATCTTGAATGGCATAAAGCACCTGTGTAATGGTGTCAGTAATACTGTATGAAGCCAAGATTACCTAGATAACAGTATTGAAAACAACAAACTTTAGATACAGATGTAGGTGGCAAACTGAGACTAATGGAGAAGCAGTAATTAGGAGCAGGTTGTTTATATGGGAGGAGATCAGGGCAGAGAAAGGGAGGGACGATGGTGGCAAAAAATGTGTTGAGTAATAAGGAAAGGTATAACAGGGTTTATCATCAATAATATAACCAGCAGTGCCCAAAAGTACCTGTTGGACCAAGACAATAATCCTAACCTGTTGTGACCTTACCTCATGGCCAAACCTGCTTCTGTGACCAGGAGGGTCAGGAATGGAGGCATTTTTCCCGTGTGGGTACAGGCACATCTGAGGTGGAGGGGTCAAGCATCCAAGTATAAGTGTGACAGCACCCATTCCAGACCTGACAGCATCAGGATCTTCCTGGGCACTTTCTGGCATGCTCAACTTGCTGGAATTTGCTTTCACCAAAAATATCAAATACCTGTAAACTGAGAAATATTGAGTTATACCAAAAATATTCTGATTCAGGGGGAAAAGAAAAATAAACCCCCTGTTGAACCTTGTAGTCTGTGTGACTTATTTTCCTTAGACAATTCTCCTCTGAGGAGCAGTAACTATGGAAAATATTCCTCAGCTAGCAACCTCAATGTACAGGTGAAAACACAAACACGAAGCCCAAAATGTTTCATAGAACACAGCAATGACATTTCTCAATTTTTTTTCTTTCTTTTTCCTAATGGATCATGTGGGGGAGGCAGAGAGAGGGAAAAAAAAAACCATATCCAACAGTGGAAATAAATCCCATTTACATGATGACCGCTGAATCAGACAGGACTTTCAAGTAACAAAGCAACTGCCAGTGCTATTTGTTACTTCTTTATGCTTACACACAGATCTTGGTAAAGGATTTGAGACAATAAAACATCTAATAGAATCACTGGGTTTAGCTGAGGTAGCTACAATGTACAGTATGGTAGGTGGACATTTGCCAGCTGCCAGATGACCACCCTGTCATTCTTTCACTCCCCCTCCTCAACAGGACAGGGAGAAAATGAGAAAAAGCTTGTTGGTCAGGATAAAGACAGGGAGATCACTTGCCTGTTACTGTCATGGGCAAAAGAGACTCAACTTGGGGAAAATCAATTTAATTTATTGACAATTAAAATAGATTTGGATGGTGAGAATCAAAGACCAAAATTAAAACAGCACCTCCCTACCCTGTTTCCCAGTCTCAACTTCACTCCTATGTTCCTGACTCCTCTATCTGCTTCCCCCATTCCCTGAGTGGTGCAAGGGTGTGGGGAATGGGGATTTATGGTCAGTTCATAACAGTTTCTCCCTCCTCACACTTTTCCACTGCTCCACTGTGGGTCCTCCATGGGCTGCTGTTCCGGTCAGGAGAACCTGCTCCTGTGTGGGCTCTCCATAGGCTGCAGGGGCATCTGGTCAGGTGCCCAGAGAACCTCCTCCTTCTCTTCCTCTGACCTTGGTATTCACAGGGCTGTTTCTCACACGTTTTTTTCCTCGCTTCTTACTGTCTATATGGCATTTTGCACCTTCTTACATATGGTTTCCCAGAAGCACAACCAGTTTTCACTGATGGGCTCAGCTGTGCCTTGTTTTGAGGCCACTGTGGAAACCGACTGTGCCCAGTACAGGACAGCCTCTGGCCTCATCTCACAAAGTCTACCCACACCACTCTGCCCAACAGCAGCACTGATTTTCTTCACAAACACTGTGTCATGAATATAATGATTTGTACAGGAAGAGTAAAAAGGTTGGTTTTAAGGAAAGCAGGAAAGTCCCCTGGATGTTTGACGATAGGATTGGTCTGTCTACTCTGACACCACAGAAAGACTAAGAGTGAAACACTGTCACGGAGTTAAGTGAAGCTCTATTAGCATAAAACCTCCTTACTTCCTAAACTACACATTAAACCGCTCTTGAACTGCTCCGTAGTTACTGTCTTTAAGATGAAGAATTTCTGATTTTGTTTCTAAGTAATGAAGTGCTGACTGCTACCATCATCCTGTCAGTCTCTTTAGATGACTGGGACTGCCCTCCTTGACACCATTCAATTAACCCATCATCAAAGTATGCAATCAGAGCAGGCACACAGCAATACACATTATAAATGGCTCTCATGTATGCTCACTCAACTGTTGTAGAAGTAATAGGCACACCTCACGTACTAAGGGCTCACATAAGGACTTTATTTTTTATTCTTTTCTCTGTGCTTAAAACCCTCTCTGTAATAACATTCATTATGCCCTCTCAGCTCTGGCAATTCCTCTTCAATCAAAGCAAGTGACCACAAGAAAGCATATTAGGAGTTTTATACAACAGACAGCAGACACATTTGCTGCTATTGCTTCAAGGAAAATGATCCTTCAGTTACCATGAATACAAGTTATTTATGTGCCCCTTTCTTACCATAAAAAGAATGTTTGCTAACCACTTTCTTTGTATAGCATCATGCAGTTTACACATAGATTTCTAAATATTAATGACATTTAATTTATCCAACACAAGGGCACAATTTACAGTAGTAAAACATTTGAACCTACTAATGATCTTGGCATTCAGTATCTTTCTAACTTGTAACTCTGAAGGGAAAATCTTTGTTCAGGTTAGTTTTTAGGACTGTCAACCCTATCAGGTATCAAAATTACTTGCCAGATACAGATGGTCCAAAAAGAATGGAGACACAGTCCCAACTGGCTTCAGGGATGTTTGTGGGGCCATTTTCCTTGCTCCACAAGAGTGATATTAGAGATGATACCACTCAGGTACAATGTCCTGTGGGTATCTGGAGCTAACAAAACCACTCATTAAGAGAATATTAATAATCTAATTGAAGGAAACATTTATATCCTGAATTTGGAGAAACATGATTTTTTTTTATCGTATTGAAAGGACCATACCTTTTCTTTCCCCCAAAGACAACACCCACCCCTGTGCAACAGCAAATATACTAGTATTTAGATAGCTTCATTAGTATCTAGACAACACAGAAAACAATTACTTATATAACTGAGATTTCTTCAACACATTTTCCCATATATAGACTAAGACAACTATCCCTGCCATGAGCCTCCTCATTTTTCTATGCTACCCGCTCAGAAATACTAAGTTCATCATTCCTTCCCTTCAGAAAGTATTTAGACAGAACAAGAGAGGACAAAACAAAATAAATTTATAATGAACTGTAGGTGCACTAGTCTCAAATGCCACCAGTTTCCTCTTTTGATGATGCTGATCTTTGACTCTACAATGCTATATTCATTACTTTCTTCAAAAGATACTCTCTATATTTTTCTTAAATATCGGCACATAACAATTACTTGTCCTTTAATAGACCACTGTACATCTTTGTTTAAGGAATTAGTTAGTTTCCCTTACTGATCTATGAAACAACTGGCTACTCCTAAATGGATTTTAGAGGAAGGGAAGTAAGACAGAGGGGAAGAGAGAGGAGGTTCATGCAGCAGGATTACATGGCTAATGGGAACCTGACCTAGCATCTAGTATCTCTGATGGTATCATAGTCAAAGCAAATTTGTACAATTGCTCTTGAAATTGATACTCTCTGATTGATGTCCAAATCCTCCTAAAAGGTTCATAGAAGTCTTCTTGAAGGTCACAAAAGAAAGCTCTGAAAGTCACTGCCTTTCCTCATGCTTGTCCTCTATTTCCCAAAACTAGACACAAATAGTGCTGAAAACTCTGTTCCCAAAGAGCATCATCAGTTTTGTAGAAGCCTGTAGGCTGCTGAAATGGTTTAGCCAAAAAACTCTCACAAGAACATTCCCCAAAAGTCTTTTCCCAAAGGAGTCATGCTCAACAAGAAAATTAAAAGAGTAGTCTCCTATGCACTCAACTGAGACTCCACTAATTAATACCAGTCTTCCAGTGGCCTGTAGGAGCCATTGCAAACAGGCAAGAATGTGGACCAGGGCTTCACTCACACGCCCCATCAGTGTTCAGACTTAAGAGAAAAATTGTCAGACAGATTGGAAACCTACATTAGAACCACTCCACCCCTTCCCCCATTAGCTTAGGAGATTTGATATAGTGCAACAATAAACCAATATTCCTTCTTTCCCCTCCTTCTATTTTCATGGTTATTACATCATTTAATAGGTTAACTTCTAATACAATCAGTTTTGTACATATATGGCCCAATAAGACTAGTACAATATTCACATACATTTTATACATACTAATTATATTGAATATAGTGAGAATGGTTGAATTTTTAACACAATAAATAATTTCTTAAGTAAGCTAGACTACTTTAAAAATACATTAAAGTTCCAGAATTCTAAATAGTTTATAACTTCTAGTTCTTCATAATTGTTTTGTATGTGGAGCCCACCATCATTTCAGCCAGTAACATCTGTAGACTATAAATTGTGATATATTGCTGTTTCTTCTTTGCCATAGTCAATAGATAATATCATTGTTTCTCACTCCTAATGGCAGAGCTTAACTGTACAACTTTATTGTAGTAATTCACAATTTTCAGTTCTGAGTTTGGGGAAGATGGTTTCTACCAGATGATTACATTAAAAGTTCATAGGTAGGAGCAGGAAGAATATAATATGTTAAAATCTCAAGGATTTGCAAGCATACAGAGCACCTAATTTAGGCAAGAGAGATCATTCATTAATGAATGGGAAAAACACCCACACCTTAGTTGTTTGATCATTTTTTTTCTCCAATCACCATATGAAAAGAATCAATAGCAACAAAAGCAAAGATACTTAAGGGCAATGAGAAGTTTTGTACTAAAAGCCTGACAGCTGCATATACCTATAAAGATTTTATAAATACCAAGAAAAAGCTGTGAGTGTTACCTCACTCTGGGGCTATCAAAAGACACAGTTCTAATATTAATAATCACAGACATATAATGATCAGAACTATTTTGATACTGTGAAGTTTTTAAAAAAGTAAATCTCTTGTGAAATTCTAACCTATAGCATGCTTTCTACAAATTTATCATTTTCCCTTGAAATATTTTAATACTGTCTAGTCAACATTTTCTGGCAGAAAACAGTACCATCTATCAGAAATTCCATATGTCATTACATTCCTCCTGAATGCAATACAACATGGTTGTGTAAATTACATCAGTGTATTAATAATCATGCCTCACAAATGTCCTCTACTACCTGATTAGGCTACAACCCTTCTCCCAGCTGTAGCAGACAGGAAACATTTCCACCATACTATTCCATTTGATGCAAAAAGGCTGGGAACAAGAGTCAACTGCAGAGTTCTTAGAATTCTTCAGATTTGTTATTACTGATGATCACTAAAATATTTCCGTTTAAGAGATTCATAGTTTTGACATACTTATACAAGCACACACAATATTAGGAATGTGAACATTCAATGTGGACTAAATTCTCAGGCCCTATAACAGTCTAGATTTGTATACCAAAAGGTTATGGAAGTGCCTAAATGTATGTGGAAAACACTAGGTTTACAGGAGAATTTTCAAGGAGAATGTCAAGATGTTATGAACATTGCCAATGTGGTAAGATAAATTCAGAAATAAAATATTGATATCACCATAACAAGGACATTCTGAGTGAGCCTGTAGGCAAAAATAAACACGACTACCAGAATGACCTGATACTGTAAGTCACAATTGTTCAAATGAATAATTTATTTGGTAAAAAAACATAATTGCAAATATATTAAAATTATTCACCTAATTCAACAAAAACTCAGATTCACTAATGAATTTTATGAGAAAAGGGGAAATTTTTAAGAAGTCTACTTTTAAAACACATAGTTCTAAAAAGTTATTTTACATCAAAGTTGTAACAATTTTATTTTCAAATATGAAAAAGACAAAACTCTTTCCTACTCAATAATTTAAACAGTTTTATTTTATTTCATGGGTAAACCATGAAATCAATGCAATAATTATTCATAGATGACTTATTTTGTTATTATAGTCTGTTATTTTACAGGAAAAAGAAAAAACTATGGCAAGTAAATATGCTTGAATTCCATGCAACAAAACCACAGAGAACCCCTAAAGTAATTCCAGAACTTTTATCTATTATTTGAGGGCCACTCAAAACAGTAAGTCTCATGTTATAGATTGCAGTTGAAAAAAAATTTGCATTTGATCCATAAGTTTTCCAACTTGAATCAGTATCAGAAAGACACCTGATGAAATGCATAGCAGCACTACAACATTACATTTCAGATGCAGGACATCGTAAAACTGTCATTTTTACCCTGAAATCCATGAAAACTACTTGTTCCTTGCAGCAAGTGACTAACATAAGGAAACAAGGCAGAGATATTAATGCCAATTAACACTGTCTATAGTGCAGAATGGTCATTATTCCCTGCTGACACTAACCAGAAATTCATATTTTCACCAAAAGTGTAACAAGACCCAAGGCACAGTAGTGAATCTACAGGCATTGCTGAAATTTTTGGCTTAAAGCATTTTAATTAGAAAGTGGTGCCTTCACCATAAATACATAGAAACTGCACCAGAAATTACTTCCTGCTTAAAAATAAGCACTCTATACTAGTATTCATCCTTGACATTTCACTGCTTTCATCTGACTTTCATTTCTATAAGCCAAGTACGTTTTGTTTGGCATCCAAATTCTCACATATATGGGGAAAGGTAAAGTTAATTACAGCTGAAATTAATAATTTTAAATCCAATTCCATGATGTTCTTAGAAAACATCTTCCAATGGCTGCCATTTGAACTGCATTTGGTTCCTCAGCCCCATGTACTACAGTTGCATTAACTAAGAGTAGCACAGAATTTGTTCCTTTGTCTTTTCTACAGCCTAAATAGATGTAGATATAATAAAACACCACCAAATCATTGTAAAGAGAGATCAATTTATTTTTTACAGCTTCAGTGTACAAATGCGTTTATAGCCCATTACAGCACTAAAGATTAAAAAAAAAAAAAATCTATATCTACATAACAACCAATATTCACAAGTGCAAATTCAATCCATAAAACACATTTTAATTTTTGCATGGTATTTTATTTTCTATTCTTTAAGTATTTGCACAGTCACTGCAGATCACTGGAAAAAATGAACATCAATTCACAGCCTCCAGGCTCCAAATGAAAGAAGGTTTCCTGCTATTTCCCTAGATGATTAATAAACTGTCCTATAGGTCTGCCAAGGTTTAGGAAGAAACATTAAAATGTGTAATGTTACAAGTTCGTAGACATGTAAAACTTATCCAGCACAGCTGAGATGCGGGGTTGGTCTGCTCTAAAATGTAGGAGAGAGACATTCTTCCTGTGTAAAAATTATGAAATGCTAATGGTTGTCAGAAAGTTTCAGACCACCAAACCTGAGCCACCAAAAAGGTTTAAGATAAGGGCTTAGACTGCAAGTGGTAACTTGTAAAAAGACTGAGCTGATAAGCACTGCTAAACATTTTATAAAGTACCACTAGCAACAGTGTGCCAGCAGACTGCTTCCAGAAAGCCACAAGTTTGGATTTCATCGGTCCTGTAGTTTTAACGCTTAACATCAGCTGTGATTATGACCCACATAAAGCATAATCCTCTTTCCCCATATACACACTAGAATAGCTGTCGTGTATCTAAACCTCTGATAAATAAAAATAAAAGCATCTGAGATCACAACTGTTTACATAATAGACTAATAATTTGATAAAAATATGGATGCATATCATTCCCTGAAATCTGTTCTGAAGTGATAACCTGGCAATACTATAAGTGATATAAAGGTCAGGAGATACGGACACGCCATTCCTTTTTCTAGCCTCCTAAATTTTAGGTGGACAGAGGTAGAATTATCCTATCTGAACGTTCAATGTGATACAATTTTTCTTCATTAATAATATTTCATCTTCCCAGGAAAGACTTATTGACGCATATTGTCTGATTCCATCTTCAAATCAATTATGAAATTTTAAGATTAGGATTACCCTAATAACTGTCCTTTGAAATGGGTTTCTGCTATAGCAGATGATACCTCAAAACAACTACAAGATCTAAAAATGCCTAAAAAATATTTAATAAGACAATGCTTAAGACTGAGTTAAAACTGAATACAACTGGAAACTGCCAAATTCTACTGCTTGAAATATGCCAGTGCATTAAACAACCTGCAGGAAAAAATGTACTATATTTTCATTAAATATATACTTTAATATATACTTCAGTTTCATTAGAAAATTTCTAAATTAAGTATTCTACGAAATATTTAAGAAATACAGAGTTTGTAATAGGGCAGAGACTGTAATATATGCATAATAACCAACCCAAATTCAGTCATCATTTCAAATAAAGAAAAGGAAAAAGGTATGGGGAGTGCTCCCTCTACCAACAGTACTTAGGTTCCAAGGAACTATGCCTCCTCCTCCTCGTGGCTGGGAAACCAAGCATGCCTGAGACAGCAGACCATGCTCTTTACTTTCCTTGCTCTATGATCCAAGGGCCTGTGCGCATAACATAACCAGCAGGAAAATGCTCCATTTTGATATTAAACAATGGCAATAATATTTTCTGCTCTATATCATCACACGAATTGGGAGCATTTGTGTATGAATCTCCCCATCTTGCAGTGAGCAAAGAAGATCACACCTGCCATGCTGAGAGGTGGAAATCAAAGACAGATTAAAAAAGGAGAGAATGAAAGAGGCTGAGAGTGTACTCAGCTGTTTTCAGTACAAGACGTGTTTCGTAAAGAGCATTTAGATTGAGACTAGTGGTACACAACAGATGCAACAGCGGCAGCAGCCAGTAAGTGATTTCCTTTGCAAAACCTCAAAATCAGGATTATTAGGCTAGCTAATACAGTTCTATAATTTAAAATATTTGTTTTCTGTGGCGCTGGAGTAATTGGCTTTGGCCCTTTTCCTCAGTTTTGCTGCAGTTTGTGGTTTTGTGGTAGGGAATATTTCTTATTTGGTTGATTGGTTTGGTTTTGTTGTTTGGAGTTTTGTTTTGTTTTACATACCTCTGGTCACACCTCTAAATAACATTTATGATGTGAGACTGTTTTTCAGTCTGTGCCACCTGCACAAATTTGTCTCTTAGATGCAATACAGTCACGCAGTCACTAGTGAGCTACACTTGATTTTAGGACTTCACAAACTAACATCATGGTGTATCACTGCAACCAAAAAGAACATCTGAGAATTAAAAAAAAGGTAGTTAGAGTATGACCATTATGGGCAACTTAAAATTCACCAGCACAGAAACTCAGAACTCCATTAATGGTCAGATTTTGAGTCAGAATATTGGCCTTTTGCACTATGCAAGTTACAATATGAGTTTACCTAAGTCTCCTGTATAAAGATTCCCTGTGATGTAACACTTCATACTTCAGTAGCATTTTGGGTGAACCTGGGGCCTTGCCCTTCTCCCCATCCAACAGGAATGACACACATTCAGGGGAATATAAAAGGTCATGGTGGCACTTTAGCACAGCTGATACGCTTCTGCTAGATCAGCTCAACTATGGGCAAAATAGAAATTCCAGCAGAGCTGGAGACTGACTTGACAAGCAGGGAACAAAAACTGGCTCCATAACAACTCTCCTCCTACATCAGAAAAGAGTAAAGATTTTGGTGTTTTTATTGGGTTTTTCAAAGAAGATAATTGCTAAACAAGTTACAAAGTTGCATGCAAAGTTTTCAACCTAATCAGACCGTCATGATGCAGAAGGAGTCCAGTGCAGTAGGAGGAACATGCAGTGCATTTAGTTTAAAACCTCCCATAGGCCCCTGTTAATCATGCCAGACCACTGCTCATAACTTATTCATTGGGGAAGAATAAAAGTTTAATCAATAAAACCAGGGTCAAGTCACCCGTACTAGAGTTCAGAAAAAGAAAATGCCTTGAAATTCAGCTATAAAATATGTTTTGAATGCAACCTTAATATCTTCTCTTTTACCTATATTCATTAATAATAATAATAAACCACAACCTCACCTGACCTTTGCCTTCACAGATCTAAAAGACAGTTTATGAAAATCCTTAGCATTACTGAATTTCTTTACCAGTACTTCAATACTTAAGGTACCTTCAAGAATATTTAATGTTACAAAGACAGCTCTTGATCTTCCTCCAGAAATATTTGCAAAACAGCAGCTATAAGAGAAAAGCTTTAAAAGACAGTAAAGTATACATAAATATAGTGACCATTGTTTATTTTTCATCTTCTGTATTGGTACTTAAATGGTACAGCACTAGATTGCAATATATATACTTGATACTACATCCTTTCATAATTGACAGGGCCATAGGCAAGTGTTAAGTTATTCTATGTTGCTGTAATTGTAGTGCAGACCGATCACTCTCCAAGTCTGCAGGAAAAGTTGGCAGTTAAAGTCACTGCATACAGCAATCATAACAGCATTGACAGGCTGCTGTCAAGCAGGCAGGGGCATTCTGGAGATAGATAGCAGAAATGCCAAATCTAAGACAAATGCTTTCAGAATATGTAATAAATCATATTAGCTGTCTGATGCTTCTCCTTGGTGTATTGATCATGATTAAAATAAACTAATTAGAATCATAATCATGACATGCTGAAACAGGAAACAAAGATGTGAGGTATGCAACAAGGTCATGAATTGTTTACTAGCAGTCAAGCCAGGCCAAGTCCTGGCTTCTCCACCTATTAACCAATTACAAGAACTAGTACATTCTGCACCAGGTTATGGAATTGTCAAACAGAAGCATGGATATATATATAACCCTCATCTGAGCAACTGTATGTAGATGCTATATTAAGATCTCCATTTGGGCTGCAGTTCCAGGGAGCTACAGCAGCCATTTTAAGGTGAAGAAAGCGGATTCCACCTGCAGCCCTGCTATGGCACACGTAGGAGACATGTACACAGTCATGGCCTCCCTGTATCCCACAGGCCAGGAGCCAGAGATGAGGATGATCTACAACCAGCCTCACATACAGGGGAGGCACAGGTGAGTCCTCTGTAGCAGGAGGAACCTGCAGGAAATTAGTGTCTTGCAACAGAGGTTTTTTTCGTGACTTGACCAGATATAAATCTATATACATTTCAAGCTAGCCGTTTCAAGTTAGCCAGGATAAAAAAGCACCAGTTTGCAGATGGGTATGCAGAAGCTTGCCTTTTCTTACCTTCAAATCTATTCATTCATATCTTAGTATATTGAGAGCATTTGCTAATTTTGTGACTTCCTTTTTCCATCCACCACAACCTGAAAGATTTAAGACTTTCCCATGCCGTCATGCAGAGGACAATAGAGCTTTGTCATATTAAATCACCATGTATAGTTGGCCAACTAAATATACTTACACATACTAGGAATACTATGATAAGTTTAGACAGCTTTTCAGAACTCCTGAGATAACTCCTAAGGACCGCTAACCCTTTTGAATTTCTAGCACTCAAATATTTTCAGTCCCCTGACATGAATATTCAAGGTATACAAAATACAATGATGTCCCAATAGTTGGTTTGAACAGAACCAGAGGAATAACTTGCATCTGGAAGCAGGTGCCATGCAACAGCCATGAGAATTTTTGCATTTGACAGGGTTTGTAGTTCACTCTGAACCAGCGACACAACATTACATCTTAATTTTCTTTTCATGCCAATTTTACACTAACTTAACTCTATTAACATAACCCTTACCTTTAAATGGCTTATTTCAGATTCACATGAAAGTGGATGGGACAGAAATCACTCTGTCCTGGGGTTGGTTCCCAATACATTGTTGATGCTGTCACCAACAGCTTAGAATAATTATTTTAGTATTTTACTTAACCTTACACTTCCTTTTATATACTAAAAGTAGAATGTGAAAAACATCCAGATTAACATGCAGATTTGCAAAAACATTTTTTAATATCTATAATAAATTTAATTTGTACTAAAGGTACATGCAGGAATGGTAGTATCAATATTAACCCATTCATACAGTTTTGGTTATGCAATTTTACAAAAATTCCCTGTATGCTAATTTCTAGCAACTGTAATTGCCTGTTTTTAAAAGGTCACAGAATTTCATCTCTCGTCGCTCTTAACCACCATCACTGCACCACCAATGAAGACAATGTGACTTTGGGATTTTATATGCTTGACCAAAATACTCTAACTCATCTGCCTTCAGGTAGGAAGATTCTATCTGCCACCCATATTCAGACACCCTGAAAAGATGCTGATTAGTTAAGTGATTAATGTTAATAGTCACTTCTCTAGGTAGCTAAATTGGATCTTAGTGACTAAGTGCAGACATTTGTATTTGAACTGATTGGGCCCAAGTCAAACTACAAAGTAATTGACAACAGAATAGAAGATAGCTGCAAGTAAAGAAACTGGTCTGCAGCAAAATTAAGATAGTAGTAGCATTTCGAATAACTTGTCTTCACATTATGTGCAGATAAAATTGAACCTTAAGGGTTTGATTATGGATCCTGATACTGCATAACACTAGTCAGGAGTACAAGTAATCCTACCTGATTAGAGGCACAGAAAGACCCTGAAAAAAAGGATGCACTTCACTATATTTTCTATCTGCTTCTGATCAGAGTCTTTCTGGAACACAACCTGGCAGGCTCATGGCTCCATCTTCACCCTTGTCTCTCTCACCAAGTCCTAGTAGTGCAGCATGTTTATGCTCCCCATGCTGAAAGCCTAGATGCCTTCGTATGTCAGAGGGAGAATAAAGGAGATGCCTATATAAATATAATTTAGCCCTAAGAATATTGGTACTGATGCTAATCAGTTTGTGGTTAGTGATAGTTCAACTGACATAAAGAAAATGTGTGGCAAGGGTAATGAGGTTGATTAACTCAGTGGAAAATGAGTCTATATGAGATAAACATAGTTTTATCTATATTGCAGTTTGCTCATTTAGTACCAAGATCATAAAATGAGCTGTTCTGCATGTCATAGGAAGCAGCACCCTAGAAACACTCTCCATGATTTTATAATGGCATAGACATATAACAGAAAAATCAGTTTAGTATGAATAACTTAAGATCATCTAATTAATTTAATTAAGGTAAAGACTTATACTCTTACTTTCATCAGTTTTATGGAAAATAAAGGAAACATGGAAGAAAAGAAGAAATGAGAAAAAGAAATTAAATGTATATCTGCTTATTTAGCATTTAAAAGACATGTTTTCCTTTTGCAACTGCAAACTTTATATTTCATAATATGTTCATAGGTGGCAAAGTTGAGGTCAATGAAGCTATATCGGTTTTTACCTACCAAATTGGTAGGATGACCACAAAGGCAGAACTACACAAACAATTAAAAAGGAACTTAAACCAATTAAAATGGAATTTAAACCTTGAACCTTCAAGATTTGGGGTTTTGGTTTTTTTGTCTGTTTCCCCCCTCACACACCTGAACACATGAAAGGCCAGCGTTCGATTAACTGATTTCAATGAACAGATTAGTTTCCAAAATACAAAAAAAACCACCTTCACAAGTCCAAAAATCTTCCAATCTATTTTGGAAATAGATGAAACATAATACAAAAGGTATTTCCTTTAATATAATGAACATTAATTTGGTTTTCTTCAAGTCACGTTATTTCATAGAAATGGGAAGCTGAGAAAATTGCCATCTTCTTTCCTTCCCTCTCTTTGCTTCATCTGGGCAGAGCCTTTTCTGTCAGTAATGGGAATGCCAGCATTATGTGTTTCTAATAAAAGAAAGAACCTTTTTCGCATTGTACACCAGCTGCTAAGCAGTTCTACAAGGTTTCATTTGAGACTGAATGTGCTTTCTTGAACACATTTTGTAGCTTTTTTGCATGAATCTTTTTAACATGACGAATCAGCAGCTTCAGACAATCATCAGGAAGATATCTATGAACTCTACTAAGACTTCTCAAGTTACGTACTGAAGTGGACTAGAAGTCCTCTTGTGGTGAGGAGGACAGTCTTCATCTGTGGTGAGGACAACAACATTGCTTCAGAAAAACTCCTGTCAGTGAAGCTCAGAAGCTCAG
Source organism: Athene noctua (assembly GCF_965140245.1). Taxonomy (NCBI): domain Eukaryota; kingdom Metazoa; phylum Chordata; class Aves; order Strigiformes; family Strigidae; genus Athene; species Athene noctua. Next base: position 23,702,538 of record NC_134041.1, read on the forward strand.
AGATTTTGTATAAAGACTGAAACACTGGTCACTACAAGAAGTAGAATTATTATGAAAAAAAACAAAACCAAAAAAAACCCCACAAACCAAACCAAAGCACCCAAATTGTCCCTAAGGATGGCTTAAAAGCACAAATACCATACAAGTTAACTGTCTTTTAAAAAAGGTCTTGGCAGATGGTTTATTTGGGAGCACAGAAGCAAACATGTCAGGTGTCAAACCAACTGCAAATTGATATACGTGTACAGCCAAAGTATTGTTTTAATATCTCACTTCCTTATGACCTTTATTTCCATTTGTTGAATTGTAAACCTAGTGTTTAATTGTCTGTTTCATTTTTTAGAGTGTGTTAAGCACTGATATTATAAGGCAGAAGGTGAATGGATTTCCTTTCAACTCAATCAATTATTTTATCTTGCTCTTTTTTCTTCTTTTAATCCTTCCCTTCAGCTTTCTTTCCTCAACCTTTAATATTCTATTAATACAAAATGTCAAAGAAGCTGATGATAGTACCCTTGCCATTTCTTTCTTTTTCCTCTTATTGTTTACAAATCAGTTGTGTTAAAAATAAGTAATGCCATCAGTGCATGAGAAAAATGCACCAGCTGGCAACAGCCATGCTCTAAAATGGCTCTTAAGACTCAAGAGTCTCAATTGCCAGCTACACATTCCAAATAAATGCAAGTACTCCCAACTTCAAAATCACCATGAACTGTATCAGCTGACTACAGAGACACTCTACATCAAAGATTGGAGGTGGGAGAGGAAAAGCAAGTATTAAAAAAGGTAATGATACAAACAGTAGCAAGGCAATACAAAATCTTCACATCAAGGATCCTAGTAGAGTTTGTTTCAAAATATCCAAACTAAAAATCTGTGACATGTGCATGAGCTCTCAGATCACACGTTCCAATTGCATACCAGCACCCACATTAGATTTAAGCATCAGCATTTTCAATTGAAAAAAATACGTAGCCATTGTAAGAAGACTGTCTTCACTATAAATGTTTACTACTGAATGATTATATAGTGAGAAAAGAATCCTGGATTAAAAATTAAGATTTTTTTTTTTCCCCTCCCTCTCAGCAATTATGAGAGTTTCTAGCAGAGAAGCTGGATCAATGATCAGACAGTGGATGGGCAAAAATATATCCTACCACTAATTCAACTTCCTGTCTCCCTAAAAAAGTAAGAAAATAGATGTGTACAAAAACAACCACTGTATTTGAAGGCTTTTCTCCTATTCCTTAGTGTGCAGGCTAGTGATTATTGCTAGTTTCTTTTCCAATAGAAAAATGAAGAATTACACGGCTATTTATCAACAGAATGTAACAGGACCCGGGTAATGCTGGTGGAAATAAAAGCTATATAGGAAATCACCTGGTTTTGCCCATTAGTGGGCTAATTGCAAATGGTCAAGGTTGTAAATTGTACAGGGCTGTTTTAAATAAAATATTAATATATTTTCATAATAGTCCCTTCACAGCTGAAATAAAATGCAGCACAGAAGGGAGCTGAAAAACACTCTTTACAAACTGCAATATTTCTCTTTCATCAGTGCAGATTTTTACCTAATTTTTCCTTTAAAACATTTTAATAACCTTTCAAATACAAAAATTACGGGACAGAACAAGTTTGCACGTAGAGGGGGTGAAGTGGGTCATGTTCAGCCAATCTTCAAGAAGGCCTCATAATATTGTAGTTTGCAAGTAAAGATCATTACAGATGCAAATTTGCACCAGTAATGATACACATGCAGCATTTATGGCATTTAGATGTCATACACTTTATGTGTAAATGATAAATTGCGTTTAAAATAGTTACAGAAGGAAAAAGATGACAGTTCCAGGCACAAAAGGGAATATCTACTAATAATAATATCTAAGCTAGTGTCTGTGAAGAAGTGGCACTTGCTGACAAGGTATACCTCATTTGAAAACACTTGCTTTATATAACATGAAAATTAGATAACATGGAAAAATACTTGGTGTTAAGTAAACTTAATCAACTAAAGTGACTAAATACTTATATCCATATATCAATATGATGCACATGAGATCAGCTTCAAAGACAAAGCATTTCAGAGCAACCTAGATTTGCAGATTCCCACATTGTTCCCTTTGAATCAATAGCATTTTTCTGCATGCAGTTATATTAACAACTATCTTGATGTTCTAAGACAATATTTTTGTAAAAAGAAAGAGAGCAGAGAAAGAGAGAGAACCTAGTTTGGCCCCTGGCTAGGATTTTCAAAGCCAGGTGACAAAGTTTCATTAATATTCCATAGCAGTAGAGTATCCAGCTGCTCTTTGTGTCTCAAAATGTGAGCAGAAAGAACAGAAAGTTACTTTTACCAAAAGCTTAGATGCTTATTTTAGTAAATACATGTCTGAAGATAGCCTTGAAGATTAAAATGAGTTTGAAAAATCATAAACCCAGTCTAACGAATTAGTCTACCTTTTGCAGACTAATTTACATGTTCACAGTATAAGTAACACTATTAAAAAAACATATATATGAAAAACTATGATAGAACAAGTCATCTGATACTTTGCTTTCTTTACAGTAGTTTTAATTGCATTTTTTAACAAATACATGTTTCCTTCTATCAGAAGGTCTGGAATGTACTACTTGTTGTGGCTGCAGTGTAACCCCCCCCACCCCTCGCCCCCTAAATGACTGAAGAGCAAGAAAAAAAGAAATTAGTAGCACTACTTTTTGCAGCATTACACTGAATATTTGAATACAATAAAAATAAACTATGATTTTTCCAGTGATTTCAAAAATACATCATTCTGCACTTCTCGAGTGTGCAGAGAAATGTTAGCTTGCTTCAAATGAAAAGATCTGGTATTTTCACTCAGCCATGGAAATGCTACATGAACAATCAGAAACATACGTTCTGAAAAAAGCAAGACATTATGAATACTCTCTATGTTGCAATATGTCCATAAATAATATACCATAACATGAGTTACTATGGAAACTATTTGGATTTGAGATCATTGAGGGGTGTTTTTCTTTTACTACATTAAAAAAAAATAATCACATAAAATATGGGTTTTTGGAATTATCAGGTAAGCCTGATTCCAACCTGGCTACTATTTTAGGTTTTGTTCCCTTCTCAGGAATGACACTGAGATAAAGCACTTTTGACTCAGCAGGCTTTTCTTAGGCCACTTACTCCAGAGCATATAAACAAGCAGTAACATTTAGGGGGGGGGGGGGGGGGGAAAGCTGAATTTAGGAATCACTGAAGCATACCTTTTACCTGGAAAATGCTCAAGTTGGACAAATTTTGTTGAATAAAACATTTCTCCAGTAACAGGTCTTGCTTCCATCCACAGAATATTCTGTAAAATTCTGTAAAAACATTGCATATTTGCAAGTATGAAATACAAGATAATTCCAAATGCACTTGTTGAAAAGACAGTAGCAACAGTGTTCCAACATTAATTGGTAAGTGTGCAATATATAAATAACATCATGTAACCTATTGCCTTAGCTAAAGAAAAAAAGCAAAGAAATTACTAATTTGTTTTGAGTTTAAGGAAGGAAAAGGCAGCAACAAAATGTTAAATAATCTGAATTTTCTCATTATGCAATTATGGTTTTGTATTGGTCTGTATAATTGAACTTTATTTTTAAAGATCAGCCATAGGAAGGAAGGAGATCCGCAACAATGACTTTTAAGACTCATTACTATTCAAAAATTGCATTTTAAAGGTAATAGCCAACTGTATTTGAAAACTTCTCTTATACAGAACAGTAACTCAGTGAGGTTGTTCTAGTTACACAGTGCCACAAAAGCTAGACATTTCTGAAGCTACTTGTGGAGGGACAGAAATAATACAGATATGAGAAAATAACATTTTAAAGAAACCAGTAAAGAAATTGGTCAAAAGTAACAAACAGGACCTGCCTTACACCTGAATTCATTTGCATATAGTAGGTACACACACATGTATGTATGTATATGCACATAAAATGAGACTGAAGACAGGCAAACCCATGTGACTCAGCAAATATTTTCTCATCTTACTCTTAGGTAATTTTATAAAAAACTCTGTGTTCAAACATAGGAAAGAAGACTGACATTAAAATTAAATTCTGTATGCTCTGATGAATATCTTGAGTTTCACCTGCATCTTTTTAAGCTAACTAAAAGCAGTGTGATGGGTTTAGAGTTCCCATGTGGCTTTAATCCTTGTAACCTACCTTAAACAGGGTCTGGTTTTGTACGAAGCCTACGGGTGATTTTTGTAGTACATTTTTTTCTAGCAGTGTTTCTCACTCTTCTATAGCAGCCCAGGAACACACAGGCCCAGAAACCATAATAATTTTAGTGCAATAGAGACATATTTTTCAAGGCAAAATTTACCCAGGGTTCATGTACATGAAAACAATAGCTCACGACTCCACAATCCACAGCCTCGATGGTTTAGGGTATAAGTGGTGCGTCAAACCACAGCATAAGGCAGAAATTTGCCTGAACAAGGTTTAGCATATTTCTGCACTGGATATTGATCTGTGAAACAGTTAGTATTCTGTCTTGTGCAGAATACACAAGACTTTTGATATTTTAATTGATCATTGATATGCACAATAGAGGGCAGTTATTCTTTTTTTTTTTTTTTTTTTTAGGAGAATTATCAGTGGATGTGATGCCTCATTTGCTAGATAATAAATGTTCCATCATGGTAATAACTGCTGGGAAGGGTATGTTCCTGAAACACTTTTCTAGCTGGAGAAATGGATTAGAGAGATTACCATTTCATCAAAGCGGCAGAACAGTTGAGAGGAAATATAGAAGGAAATTTTTTGTATAATTTCTGTAGAGTTGCTATTTGTCAAACCCCACTGGCATCAATCATACTATATCTTTTCTTCTGATGCAATCACATCAAAAAATGTGAAGTTTCTCTTTAATATGCATGTGTTAGTCAAAGAAGAAGAGAGATAGTATGGGAAGAAGTGGATTTTTTAAAAATCATATTATCATCTAGATAAGAAAGATGCAGATGATGCTATAATTTTAATTTCACTTTATAAGCAAGTAGTAGGTGAGTCTTTGCCAACATTAAATAAATTTTTTTATCTTTATTAAATTTTCTATAACACAATTTTAAGCTAACAATGTAACATAATTTCCAGCAAGGTACCTGATAGTGTAAATAAGGAACACATTGATTCTTAGACATGAAATTCACATATAGAAAACTTGAGTAATCTGACATTCTTGAAGAATAATGGTGATTAACATGCCTGGACTGCATTCAGTCAAGAATCACATTAATGGCTTTTGGAAAAGGCATTCCTATCGACCCATGCAACCCTGTAGTGAAGTCATTAAAGAACAAGAAATATCCAGTAAAAGGATTTGCTGCACATAAAAAAAATAGGTGCTGAGTTAGAACAGGGAAGTATAGAAGCCAGATCACAAGGGTTTTTTTATAAGTGTCTTTCCCTATGTTTTATTATATTCTGTTTCTCCTTATCACCCCTCCCCCTCCCCAAGCTTCAAACAGAACACTTCATTTTCTTTAGAAATTCACATCCAAAAAGTATAGCTAGTTGTAGGATGATTTCCATATGTTGTTCAAATGAGACTTGAGAGGCATCCAGAAGTTTAAACTGGTGGAAATGTTGCCTACTGCCAGTTGTGCAGTATCTATTAGAACACGTAATGTTTATACTTGGGATACAGCATAACTATAGCAGAGAAAATTAGCATACCAGAGGAGAAAATGGAAAAGAAAAAAAATAACATACAGAAAATCAAATAGCTTATCTCTAAAAGTTTTGAAAATCAACATATGTAACGATTTACCTGAATAATTACAGTTCTCATGCACATTTTGGATTGGCCATGCAGAAATTTATATGTAGGATTCTGAAAACTAGACAGAGAACAAAGTCTGCAGTTCCTTTGAACTTTTCCAAATAATAAAAATTATTAAAAAAAATTATACCATAGAGGCACAATCACTTCTAAATAGTGTTTGTCAGAATTTTCTGAGGTGTCATAGGTCTTTATCTGCTTAAAAGGTTGCATCATGTTTGTATTTTGTTATTTGCATAATTTAGAAATATTACCAGCAATTAACATATGTAGATTATATTGTAGTGACACTTCTCTGCAGTGAATTCTGTTTCCCTGAAGATGTGTGTGTGTTATTATGTCTATAATGAAGCAAGTGTTCTTCCCCCCACCCCCAGGTATCTAGGTGTTTCTATAGACAGTGTTTAGATCTGTATTCTCTCCTTATATAGAATGTTCCATATTTTGCAGCTGTAGTTTTACAATTGTCTCCATGACTTGAAACATAAACCTGGAAGAATAGAACCCAGACTGACCACGCTGCTGTGAGTTGTCCCTGGGTAACGCTGTGGGATACTCACTTTCCCACATCCTCAGCAGGATTCTAGTGGAGATGTCACGTGCTGTGCAATATTATCATGCAGTATGTGTTTAAGATGGAGTATTATGCCTGTTACATGAACAGAATACTTTCCCATCCTTAATCCATGCATTGCTTTTAATGCCAGACATGCAGCAGTTATAAAATAGGACTAGCCTCGAATGTGCTATGGATTTGTCTGCTGATAAAGTCAGTCGGATGTTTAATTTGGTTAATTACCATTTAATCACAGTTAGATGGTTTACAACAAAACTTATACCACTGTACCTGATCTCCCCCCAGCATTACCTGAGGATGCCAAAGATTAAAACCCTGCAAACTTTCAGCTCTTCTCTATGTCATAAAGCTTTCTCACAAAACATTCAGTTTGAGTGAACTCGTAAGAGGACATTAATTCTTTCTTCCACACATTATACAAGAGAGCGGTCTTCCCAATGATGACATCATAGTAATTTGATAGTATGATTAACTGTACTATACACCTATACTTTTAACTATTTCACTTCCCCTTAAAAATTAACCCAAAATGGGAAATCATATTGTATTACATTCCTGAAATAGTTTTACAATGCTACACTCAACAACTCAAAAAATTTGCATGGATATGTGATCAATTGGCCCCTTTGACCTATGAGACGGGAATGGAAAAGATGGAGCCTTTACCCATGCACAGAAAAATTTAGCCTCGGTTCCTTGGTCAGACTACTTGTTTGGTTGCCAGGAGTCTCAGCCCAGATGAGGGAAATCTGGTTACTGAAATAATTGTTGCTTTTGGACTTTCAGTGCAGACTTTTCTGTAAAATCACTTGTAATGTATCAGTGTTTTACACTCTTTCTACACCAGGAGCAATGCACCTTTGTTGTTCCAAAACTGGTGTTTCTTCACCCGGTGTACAGATGCCCAGTTCACACACAGGATGGAGGTACTTTTCGTTATTACGTGAATAAGCATGCACAGGTGCTTGTCCCAAGACAGCAAGTCATGGTCCCCTAAACTATGATTACTTTTACACACAATTTTACATATTCAATACACTGATATGTATGTATTAATATTCTACTAAATGATTGGTCATAATCTCTACACTTAACATGTAAATTAGTACACATGCCTAGTTTGCCCTCTGCATTTTCTTCCTTTGAGTCTATGGTGTAATTAGAATTGGGGGTCAATGAGTTGATGGCCATGATCTCCCCCTGTCAAAGTTATGTTTTACCTAATCTCCTTCCAATTCAACAGACATAGGCGGGTGCTTGCAGCTCGTTGTCTCTGTTTCCCATTAATCCTACCCAGGTTCTGCTTTAGGTCATGCATATACAATAGGGGATTGTTTCAAGGTTAATCATTTGTTTCTACCATTATCCTAAAAACTAATCATTTAGTTCTACAGTGTTCCTAACAAAACTGACCTCTGACCTTTTAACATTCTTTTTAGTAATCCAACATCACCTCGATAGTTCCAGTTTCATTGTCTACAGTTGGTTTTTTTTGTTCAAATTGCCTTAAGTTTTTAAACTACAGAACTCATAAATTGTAATCTGAAATCAATTAAAAAAAAGATTTGTTGAATATAATGTATCATTCAAGATTTTCATGTTATAAGGAAGAATTTTTGTAATCTCCTTTTTATACAGCTGTAGTAACAACTACCTGCTTTTCAGATCTCTTTAAAAGGGAAATCAGCTGTAAGAAAATTGAGAGCTATTAGAAAAAGGTAGGTCAAAAATCAAGCTTTTTATATAGTTTTGAGACTATAATTTTTCATAACTTTTGAAAAGTATGTTTCATTATTTTCATAACTTGCCAGCTTTATGTATTCACTCTCTTCTCCAGTTCTTCTGATGCCATAGAATTGCACAGAAATGTCTAGAAAAACAATCAGTATTGTTCTTAATAAACCAATGCTGATTTTCATTGGCATTGTTTATTTAGAAAAATACATTTCTGTGACCATTAATCAGCTGTTTGTTCTATTAAGATAAGTTTTACAGGCAGAGAATGCACTGTACCATGCATATGTAGAAAGTGTTTCTGCACATTGTATAGCTTTTGGTAAAATATATTTTCTGAGGTTTTTTTCTTGTGCTTTGTCTCCTGTGGTGCTATCCAGTTGAAAGACTTCTGGCTTCTGTGATGAATGCTATATCTCCAGATCCCCAGTTGTTCAAAAGTGCAAGAGACTTCTGCAGCACAATTGCAACACCATTTTATCAGATCAGCTGAAGATGAGCTGTCAACAGCTTAGAGTGAGAGGAGCAGAGAGCACACCCGGGCACTCTTAGCACATCCAAGCCTAGCCCCTGATAATTAAATCCTCTACAATCAGTTATGGCTGGAGATTTTTCCAGACAACAGAAAAACTCCATTGGTAGAATGGTCATGCAAAAACTGCCAGGCTGTCCCTTGGCTCCCTCCACCGTAGGTACAAGCTGCTTGCCTTGAGAACAGCATATCTGCACTGAACTACCAGAGCGGATTCAAGCACTGATCTCACTTTACAGCATGGTAGCTATGAAATGTGATTGCAGTGCAGAAGAAAACATTTACTGTTGTTACATATCATTAGTCTATTGTTGGTCCACTGAAGCATGCAAATAATTCTGAATTCTTTGCCAAGACAACAAAATTGCAATAAATATAACACTGAAAACAGCCTGCATGATAGAAAAAGGAAAAAAGAGCAATTGAAATTTTACAATGCATTCCCTGAAGAAAAGACTGTATTTAGAGAGACCAACAGCACATGTCCTGGTGGCCAGCAGCTGTCTGTCAGGGCAGCTCCTGTCAGCTCCACTTCTTCCCTCTTGGCAGAGAAATGACACTGATTAGGGCCTTCTAGCTTGTTGAGCAGGGAGGCAGAGCTTCTAGTTTCTTCATGCAAAGTCAGTTTGCCATGGAAAATATTTCACATTTTCCTGGGTAAAATTTCTATTCTTTGGTAGGATATTTTCATGCAGCATGTTATTCAGCAGAGTTACTACTCTGCTTAAACTTACTTACTCTTAAACTACTACTATTAACATTTAATCCCTCATCCAGAGCCAATTTGAAATGGCAATTTCAAAAAGAGACATCTCTTTGAATTAAAGTATTTTTAAGTAAGGGCCACAGATTTTGGAAAGTCTTTGCTTCTCCAAATTTGTCTCTCTCAGAAGATAATTTTAGTAGACATTTGCCAAAAGAATGTCATAGAGTAACTGTGACCTCAGGGGCTGTCAGTGACAAACCCCGTGTTTTTATTACACTCAACTCTTGATTTCCGTCCTCCCCCATCAGTGGTGGTGACTGAACAATTACTTCAAATACATGAAATGATATAGTTAAAAACAAATCAAACCAAAGGCAACTTTGCTTATATTATTTTAAAAGCCAGATAATTTCAAAATTTAAATTATAGAGCAGCTGAGAAGACATTGTGTTTTCTAAGGAGCTAGGGACTTCTACTTAAATTGGATATGCTGCCAGCAAAGTAGTAATATGATACATAAACTTGGCCTCTTCTAAAATCCTCTAGCTCTAGTTTGCTTTCTGTCTGTGAAGGAATTTCCAAGGCCTCATTAAAGTTATAGACTATCCTCCTTTAACTGGAGATATGACTGGTACCATAACACACACACTTACAGTGAAGCCATGCAGAATGACTTGAGTTCATTTTTACTGACAGAAAAAGTAAAATTTGAAAAGTCCTTCAATTACTGACTCTCTAATTAGCTAAAAATTCACCATATTTTCACTGCTAGCAACCACACTGAGGAAATACTGAACACCAGCCAAGATAATAAAAGGAAATCAAATTTGCCCAAAGGGATTATCAGGACCTCACCCTCTAACAGAAACTATGAATAGGATTAAAGGATTAGTTAAAGGAAACTAACAATGGTGGCAAAATGGTTGAACCAGTTTTTAAACAGTACTATAAGGAGAGGTGGGATAAAATGGTCGGAACTATCACAGCTCTAAGCCAAGGGCTGAAACTCAGAGCACTGCTATCTGCCAGAAGAGACACCTGAGGAAGACATCTGGGGAAAGAAAGCTACAAATGTTCAGTCTTGTTTGAAGCACAAATAAAATACTTGAATGATCAGTTAAAACTGTTTTAATAATGCACTACTGATTGTAATCTCTTGCTGCATACATATACACAACTAATAAATGGTTAACTACCTGCTTCTCTCTTTTAGGACATATCAGGTCATGGACATAACACTGTGAAAATATCTATGAAGAACACCTCGGCCTTGCTACATGATCAAATACATGGAGTTTTCAAAAGAAACCATAATGTACAGGTTTTTTCCACAGTACAGTCAGGGAGGCACATGCATTGCTGCGAAACTACATATTCTCTGGAGCATCTACAGACCAAGGAAAACATAAAGGATCTTGGTATTAGGGCAGCTGGAAAAGAAGTCCACAAAATACCTACAAGAACATCTGAAATATCATCAGAAAACAAATTATCTCCTTTACAAAAATATAAAAGCTCAAAGACTACACTGATTGTTAACATATTATTTCCTTCTTTTCCTCAATATTTAATCACTGAGGAACACACCATGAATTCAGTAATTTTTCTGGTAGTCTTTCCTTTAAAATTAAAAGCCAAATAATTCTGTCTGTAGTTCCACCCATCTGGATGGTTGCACAACATAATGTGACCCTAAAATACAGTAATAAAAAGAGCAACCCTAACACACAATACTAAAAACAGCATTCTAGCAGAAAGCCAGACTAAAGAAAAAAAAAAAATATCAAATACCACCAATGTTAATGCTTCACACAAATTAAAGCACTTAAACTAGTAACACGGCTAAGTTATCAAAGGTGCCCTTGTGCCAGGTAATCACACTGTGACCCCAGTGTGATTACCTGACCTTCGATCCTCTCATTGGTAGTCTAAAGCCTGTCAGCATATTTGCCATCTGGCTGATGATGACAGAATTAAATCATGCCCAACATGCTAAAAACAGACATTCTTCTGATTTCACCTTTTGGCAGCCCAAATAGTACCTTGCTCATCTTCTCCCGGAAAGTCTTCAGATCACAGCTGCCCTTTGTGTTCCTTTCCTGTTCCTTCTCTTTCTGCCCCAGTTGAATGACAAGGATGCTTAAAGATAGTAATGTTGCAAAGCTTTTATAGAAGTAAAACGTAGGCTTATGAAAAGTAACAATGAATTCAGTCATATTTCCTGACTTTCATTTCACAATAAAGTTGAAAAGCCACAAGTTTTATGGAAATAGCATCAAACCATATAGCTAACAAAGCTCTTCTTCAGTTTTGCTAAGTTCCAAATCTGAGAAGATTTAAGTAAGAGATGAAATCGTTTCCCCACACAAACTATCCACATTTTACAGCAAAAGATTTTAACATCTTGCATAGTATCTCAAGCTATTAAAATAGTAACGAAAGACCCTTGAAGGAAGTAATCTTACTCTTTTTAAACCAGGTAACATACTGGTCTAATTTTCATTTCCCCAATTAATAATAAAAGAATTATAACACACATGTATATCAAATACTCTAACAGTACAGCAGCCTAGATCACGGCCAGAGAATTTATGCTACTGCTCATCTCTGTAATATCACAGAATCATCTAGGTTGGGAAGGACCTTGAAAATCATCCAGTCCAACCATTAACCTAACACTGACAGTTCCCAACTACACCATGTCCTTAAGCGCTAAGTTGACCCGACTCTTAAACACCTCCAGGGATGGGGACTCCACCACCTCCCTGGGCAGCCCATTCCAACACCTAACAACCCCTTCTGTAAAGAAATACTTCCTAATATCTAGTCTAAACTTTCCCTGGCACAAGTTGAGGCCATTCCCTCTTGTCCTATCACTTGTTACTTGGTTAAAGAGACTCATCCCCAGCTCTCTGCAACCCCCTTCCAAGTAGTTGTAGAGGGCAATGAGGTCTCCCCTCAGCCTCCTCCAGACTAAACACCCCCAGTTCCCTCAGCCGCTCCTCGTACGACCTGTGCTCCAGACCCTTCACCAGCTCTGTTGCCCTTCTCTGGACACGCTCGAGTCATTCAATGTCCTTTTTGTAGTGAGGGGCCCAAAACTGAACACAGTCATCGAGGTGCAGGGTGAGAGTACAGGGGTAAGATCCCTTCCCTGTCCCTGTTGGCCATGCTATTGCTGACACAAGCCAGGATGCCATTGGCCTTCTTGGCCACCTGAGCACACTGCTGGCTCATGTTCAGCCAGCTGTCAATCAGCACCCCCAGGTCCCTTTCTGACTGGCAGCTCTCCAGCCACTCCTCGCCAAGCCTGTAGCGCTGCTGGGGGTTATTATGGCCCAAGGGCAGCCCCCGGCATTTGGCCTTATTGAAACTCCTCCAGTTGGCCTCAGCCCATGGCTCCAGCCTGTCCAGGTCTCTCTGCAGAGCCTCCCTACCCTCGAGCAGATCAACACTCCCACCCAACCTGGTGTCATCTGCAAACTGACTGAGGGTGCACTCGATCCCCTCGTCTAGATCATCAATAAAGACGTTAAACAGGAGTGGCCCCAAAACCGAGCCCTGAGGGACACCACTTGTGACCGGCTGCCAACTGGACTTAACTCCGTTTACCACAACTCTCTGGGCCCGGCCATCCAGACAGTTTTTTGCCCAGCGAAGTGTGCGATTGTCCAAGCCTCGAGCAGCCAGTTTTGCCAGGAGAATGCTGTGGGAAACTGTGTCAAAGGCCTTGCTAAAGTCAAGGTAAACAACATCCACAGCCTTTCCCTCATCCAAAGAGCAGGTCGCCCTGTCATAGAAGGAGATCAGGTTTGTCAGGCAGGACCTGCCTTTCATAAACCCATGCTGACTGGGCCTGATCCCCTGGTTGTCCTGCATGTGTTGTATGATGGTATTTAGGATGATCTGCGCCATCAGCTTCCCAGGCACTGAAGTCAAGCTGACAGGCCTGTAATTTCCCAGATCATCCTTCCAACCCTTCTTTTAGATGGGCGTCACACTGGCCAATTTCCAATCAGTTGAGACCTCCCCGGTCAGCCAGGACTGCTGGTAAATGATGGAAAGTAGCTTGGCAAGCACCCCAGCCAGCTCCTTCAGCATCCCCGGGTGTATCCCATACGGTCCTGTAGACTTGTGTATGTCTGTGTGATGCAGCAGGTCACTGACTGTCTCCTGGATTGCAGGGGGGTCGTTCTCCCAGTCTCTGTCTTCTGGCTGTGGAGGCTGGATTTCATCAATACAACTAACCTTGCTATTAAAGACTGAGGCAAAGAAGGCATTAAGCACCTCAACCTTTTCCTCATCACTTGTTACCATGTTTCCTTCTGCATCTAGCAGGGGATGGAGACTCTCCCTAGACTTTCTTTTGCTGCTGACATCCTTATAGAAACATTTCTTGTTGTCCTTGATTGCTGAGGCCAAATTAATTTCCAGCTGGTCTTTAGCCATCCTGATATCTTAACATCAGTCATCTAATCATGACAAGTATGTGAAATCTAAACTAGGCTGCATGAATGAGCTTTCTTCAACAAAAATCTATGAAGTCTAATTGCAAAACAAAGAGTGTAATAGGAAAACTTTTTGCTAGGCTGTAGCATGGATTTTTCTTAGAGAGAATTGAATACCTCCATAAGTCACAAGAAGAACACACACAAAAATATGGTTCCAAAACCTATAGGCCAAATATTCATCAAAAATGAAGCATCTCTATTTTATGCTAATGACTGGTGGCTCAATTTCTCCTTTACAATTACTTAGCAATCTAGGATATTTAACAGACTTCTAACACACGCAGGGGGAATTATTGTCAGTTCTGACTAGTATGAGACTTACTGTCCTTCCCTCTGTCCTCTTCTAATACCCTTCACTTTCAGTATTTCTTTTCTAAGCAGACAAGAAAATGACACTTCTAAAATAAAAACATGTTAATATAATTATGTTAGATAATTGAAAGTTTGGCTCTGCCTTTTTTGGATTATTTGATATTTTCACATATAACTAAAAATATAAAAAGGTATGCTTATATTCCAAATATATATTTTTTTTTAATTGGGATATGCATATGGGTTAATTGCATTGAAAAAGTTACTTCCTTCTTATACAAGGGAATATCCCCAGTCTTACTGTCAAAAACCAATATAATGACTTGGAAAACAAAGATACTTATTCAGAGTCTTAAAAGAGTATACAGTCTATAACTCTGTCTTGCTTTTGAACAGCGATGAACAGTGATTACTGGAGTTTTTAACAATATAATTTGTCATTATGTAACATATTTAACAGGTATCTCCAGTCCCTCTTTGTAAACATAGGACATATTGGATTTTGTCCGAGATGTAATTAGCTGTTAAATAGCACATTTTACCTAAAAATCTTATATTTAAAAAAAAGAATTTTTTTTTTGTCTTAAGAATAGTTCTGAATGTAGAAGAATATAGAGACCTTTTGAATTTGGTACCTAAAAAAAAGTACGCCTCAGAAAATACCTCTGAAGTCAGTCATAATGCGGACAGTTTCCCGTTTCCACTCCTTCAACAGAAGATTTCTACCTTAAAGCCCCTCTGAAAAGGTTGAAGATTTTCTTACTACAAATAAGTACTCTGGAAGTTATCAGGTAAAGAACAACATTCCCAGCTGGTAAACAACAGCTTGTGCATCTTCCACCTGGATCACCTTTAACCAAGCAGAAGGGCAATTCTATGAAGAGATACATTCAGTGCAAGAATTGCATACCCTTAACTCAAATTCTGAATGAAAAAAGATTTGATATGAGTAGAATTCACCTCTCCAAAACTATTTCAAGATATGTATTTATTACAGTTTGGTCCATCATTTCTTTAACTTAAATATAGGAACTTCACCCCTAAAAGGAAATAACTTGTTGCAAACTGGAAATGCCTCTTTTCCACAGCTATTTGCATAGCACACAGGACTTTACGATCATTATGCTTTCCTGTTTGTTTATAACCATAAAATCAAACCTTTGACCATGACATTTTTGGGAATTTTTCATGTTGATTGAAAGATGAGAAAAAACAATCTTAGGATTCAGGATTTATCAGGCAGTATCTACCTTTGAGGTGCAGCCATAAAGACACAAGAAAGCATGAATAGAAGATACTTGGATTTACCATGCACCACTCTTCTGTCAAATGCTGGGAATTTATTTCTCCCATCAGGCTCCAACACGAGGTCTCATCGGTTTAATGGAGTTAGCCTTACAAAACAGTTTTCAGATGCTGTTCACCTGAACAGCTGTTTCTGTCAGCGTTTGAGTCTTCTCTGGAGTAAAATGATTAATCCCATTCTGAGCATGTCTAAGGCTGCTATCTTTTCAGAAGCATTCTCTCTGCCCAGGAGTTGCAGCTCTTACAGGTTTCAAAACAATTTCTGTTGTTCCTGGCCAAAGACACTATATCTAAACTAAGTTCACAGGGTTGGTTTTTTTCCATTAGATGAATCAGTAGAAAACCATTTCTGATAGCTACCTTCCTAATTTTGCCATGTTCCCAATGGACGTTAGCTAATTAGAGATTCCTGATACACAAGGAGAGCTCTGAGGGATGTAGAAGAGCACACAAGCACTTTCTGAAAGGAAGACAGATGGGAACAAATGCATCCTAGTAACATGAGTAGCTCTAATTCCACCTGTTTACTCTGCCTACAAAAAACCTACTTTGTCTTTATTTTTTCTTCCTTATCACTTTTGCAACAAAAGATCTAAAAGTGGTGATACTGGTTGGTTCCAATACTTACAAAGATCATAAAAAAGAGTTTTAACAAATAAAACAAAAGTATAGTTAATGTATGTTCAACTCTTGAAACATCTTGGATTAAACTTATTTCTTTAACTTAAGTCTTCCTGTTTTTCAACCTTCTTTTTGAGTCTCTTTGCCCTGTAGGACACAAATGACAACTAAACCCTTGCAGATATTTTCAGGTATACTTGTTTAATCTTAGAAAGAGGAGGAGCTTGACTACCAGGAATCAGACACTATAGTCTCTTGCAAAGAAATTTTAAGTTCTCAACATTCCAACACTTCCTTCAAGAGTAAAAAATTCATATATATAAAAGCTCTCTGTTGAACCATTGAAACAGTAATATAAAGTTTAAAGGACAAGTTGGACAATGGACTCAGTTTGTTCTCTGTCTATGGTGATGTAAATCAAGAGGAAACCCCAGATTTAAGTAATCCTCAGGTTTCAATCAGATGTAACTAATAACAGTTTTCAATGAGCAAAACTTTAAGAAAAATTGAGACATGTTCTATCGATCTGTTTGATGCATCTCCTTTTCAGCCTGTTCTATTCCATAACAAAGGTTGGGGAAGACTCTGTACCACGCAGTTTCCTATACGTGTTTACAGTTACATAGTACACAGCTATTGTCTAGACAAACTAGTTTAGAGAAAAGGTGCTTCAGCCATGGGCTACTGGTGCTCTAAGGCTTAATTTCTATCTTTCTGTGGGATTCAGACTGCTGATAGTCACATGCACAAAGGTGCATTTGACCTGAAGCAACTCTATATTTAGAGTAGTCTTGCTCTACATTTGCGACTGTAAGCCCATTTAGCTAGCTCTACAATTACTCCATCAGTGAAATCAAAACTTCTGTTACTAACATGTAGCAATCTCGGCTCCATCTCTCCTCCACTAAACAGGCTCCTCTTCTTGAGCTGATTCTTCTGTACAGCGTCTGTATTCCCTGAGCTCATCTCACTCAGCAACCACATACAAATTCTTAATTGTACTGTTAGTTCATGCTTCTCCACTATTACATGCTTCAGTTTCAGAAAACTGTTCATCAGTATCTCTAGTCCTTGGCTCTTTTCTTTCCCGTTTCCATTAGGCAGCCCCACTGGCACACAAACACACCTTCTATACAAAACTAATCATGCTCATGCACAGCTCCTGCATCTAGTTACCTTCATTACCTCTATCATTCCTTGGATCTTCTCCCTTGTTTCCACAGGTGCCATCTTTCTTATTCTTGCCAAACTCCCTCTGAAAATCCAGAAAAACTCCCTTGTTTGTTCCTTCCTGCTCCAGTTCCTGGAGGTTGGTGACTGCTTTTAAAGGATTTTACTGCAAGTTAGCCCTAATTGCCTAACTAATCTCTACTGTGATGGAGAGGATGAGGCCCTCAACCTCTGAGCAGTAAAACTTTTTTTTCCTCAATAAGAATGCAGAGAAGAGTGACATACAGACACAAATTTACCAATCCCTGATACAGAGAATTTCCCTTTCTTGCTAGAGGACTGACAGTACTTAGAAAAAAAGAGATCTTTCAGCTTTCACCAGTGTCAGTTCAAGTTTGAAGTACAAGTATGAAGGAATCCCAAAAAGTCATCTTCATTTTTTTAAAGAACACAAGACAAATCCAAAATTGTACATTAAAGAAAATAAGACAACCCATCTTTCTCACAGGAAAAAAAGAAGATATATTTAGTGCATAGCATACAAGACAGACAAAATATTGCTTCTTAATGGAAATATCATGAAAAAATTATCATATGTAAGGCAGACAGCAAATACATAAAATCTTTTATTGTATTCAGAATATGAATACCATTAGTTATACTGTAGTCAGCTTATAGAAAAGTCAAAAATTGGTAATAATTCTAAATACTAATCAGAGCTACATGTGTTATGGACTACAAAAAGAATAAAAAAAAAAAAAATATTTTGTCCAGCTAAATGTTTTCTAATGAGAGTAACAGAAAGAGCACAAGAGAATTGCTTTGTAGTGCAAACCAGGAATTAGTAGCCATCTCAGCCCTATAGAAATCTCTATCTTGCATTTGTATATGACATCTTACTTCTCCTCCAAGGCTATGATGTTACACTTCACCTCATCACTGTACATTTTCTACATATTTATATAATCATTTGAGATGAGATGAGATTTCACTACTAGTTAATCAAGGGACATGACAGTACACCATACATAAACATATTTCAAGAAATGCTGATTTGGCTTGTTTGTGGTTTTGGATTGGGTTAGACTAGAAGACAACAAAAACATGAAGTGGGGAAAAAAAAGGCAGAAAAGAGCTTTCAATATTTTTCAAATATTTTTTGCTTTGGTAAAGCTATATTTTTACATTTTGAGGGGTAGATTCCTTAGCACTTGGCACATAAAATCCTGGCCAGATTTTTCTTACAGCTCAGCATTCAGTTGTTCCTATTTACAGAATTTACAAACAGATTTTCAGATTTCAAAACAGCTCACATACTTGTTCATCAGTGAAAGTTGTTCAAATTTCTGGCCCTAACAAACATCAAAATTCGGAATGAGATTTGTGCTGTTTGAAAAATGATGGCAGAGGGAAACTGCAAGAGAGTCACATTTTCTGTTCCCTGATTATTTACTGAAATTTAATTTTAAGATAGAAATTTCAGTCCAGATCTTACTATTTTTAGTGGGAAAAACCACAACACTGTTCCTCTGAGTTTCAAGCGTATTCCTTGGAGATAAGTTCTACTCAGACTGTTATTTCAAAACTATAATTCCATTCATTTTACTTTATACTTAAAATATTTTGACACTTTTAGAATTAAATATGTGACAACAATTTATTTGACATTTGTGGGCAATAGATAAGACCATAAACATGTGATGAATGGATGGCATAATACCTAATAAAGTAATACCATAAGGTAGAGGAACAAACTTAATATTTTCAATTTCAAAGTCCTTCATGAAAAAAATTAAGTAACCTTGGCTAGAGTTGAGAAAAATATCCAGTTACGGCCAGTGATATTTAAAGGGAATGTACTTAAATGCACAGAATACAGTCCTAAAGTAACAATGTTGATTTCATTGCATTAGAGTATAAATTAACTTAATCTCTTTCATTTTTGGTGAATTTAATACCTGAGTCTCCTCAGTCAAAAAAAAAAAAAAAATTAAAAAATAAAATCAATTTTCATTGGTTATTCGGTTAATAAATACGAAAACCATTCTACAACATCCTCTTATGACATAAAGTCAAATAAATATTCTGGTGAGGTTTGATAAACTCTGTTACATGCAAAATAAGACCTTAAATCACAGAGATACTTATATTGACTATTAAACTTGCGAACATTCCAACTGAAGTTGGAAAGAGTAAGTTGAAGTTCATTCCTACCTCTAGTGAAGCCAGTGCCAGAATTTTAAGTTTTTTTTACAATGAAAGTAAGATCTGGAAGTGAATAAATAAAAGTTTTGTTTTAAAATCAAAAACAATCAAGATTTCTATGTAGCAATAGCGAGGTGGCCCTGACAGAAAATTTGGAAGCAGTGGAGAAAAGTATGTCATCTGCCAAATGGTTTGACTGGAAAAATTAAGTGTTTTATAGTGCACTACCTTTTTCAGTGTTCACCTATGCTTACTAAACTTTCATTGTATGGTATTTTCTTCTAATATCATTCATTGCTGTGGAATTTAAAAAGCATTTGTTACAAAAATAAGACGAGAAAAACTGCTAGACACATTTCTTACTGTTTTGATTAGTTCACTAATCATTGTATTTGTTTTGACATTTTATTTCCACAGCACAAGCAGAGATTAGGTCTGGAAAAGGATTTCAAAACTCTTTGCTGTAAGTCTGTCATTTGATCTAGACAATGTTGGATATATTTTGCTTTTTGCTTGGATACCCTGACATAACCTCTGACTCCACATACTAATTGCTAAATTTCATCTTTCCTACAAATCACCTTCCTCCATCTGGTAAGATGTCCCGACAGAATCCATATCCTGATAACCTTTCCTATATTCCAGATCCACACCAAACCCCTCAGTGCATTCTGTATGTAAATGTATACCATAAAACATACCCTGACTGCCTGAGTGAAATTTTTGTTCACCACCCCAAAACCCAATATACCAATAAAATTTACAAAACAGGATGCAGGTGTTACTGAAAGTCATACATGCTTCTGCCAGTCTTTTTTTGCACATTGGTGAAGGCAGGTGAAGCCTTTCATGTTTTTCCCCCCTCATCCTTGTTCTTAGCTATCTAGCCTACTTATATTCAGCTCGTACCCAACCAGTCGATTCAAAAAGCTGCTTCTAAAATTAGCCCTTTCATGCTGCTCATACCCTGCCAGACATTCAAATTCAAATCAAACCCTTCATCCTCCGTTTCAAGTTCACAGTTGTTCTCTTAAATCCAAGGCCCAGAAAAACACAACACATACCTTCAGCTTTGCTCTCAATTTGCTCTATTCATTTTAAAACTTCCCTTCTTCCCATTATGTTCTTCAGACACTCATGTCTATTTCATTTTCTGTACTGTACCTTAAGTTTTAGTAGTCTCTTTTGATGTCTGTATATAAAACTCATCAGTTCCCAAATTTAGGTCCTTCCGTAAAACACACTCATTCGAAGGGATGGAAGTAGGGTGGGGAGAAGGGGAGTTTAACCACCCCCTCTGTTTGAGCCTACAATATAAAGTGACAAATGTGTTGTCTCAGACTTTATTATACTTCTGAACATTTTAACTTTATAAAAGAGACTTTTACCTTCAACTAGGATAACAACCACTTAAACACTCAAACTGCAAGTCATCTTACATAAAACAGAAAATAGATAAAACCCAAGCAACTTCAGTCTAAGATGGTTCTCAAACTATTATTTTTCTAAAATACTGCAAATCTTTTGCAAGCTGTTTTGTTGTAAAAACAGGAGAACAGCTTTTTTTCCTGTATTAGGTGTTTTGTTTTATTTTCATTTCTGACTGAAAGAGCTCCTAACTCCGGCAATCCAAAGAGAGCACTGATAAAAAGTAAAATAACAACCCCCATCTTAGGCCTAATTTTATTCCACTCTGATTTCATCTCCTATATCACTGAATTCAATTAGCTTGCATCTATTTTCATTTAATCTATTTAATCTCTCAGCACTCAACTGTGACTGGCACAAGGCACTGTTGCCATTACCCTGCAACTGCCGCTTGCTCACCCATGCTTTTTATCACCAAGGGAGTACATCCTTTCCATTTCATACCCATCAACAGCCCAGACACCAAGACAGAGATGGAAAAAAGAAAAAGATCAATTAAAAAAAATATCAGTTTTATGAAACTTCCCACTTGCTAATGTTTGTTCTCAGGCACAGGCTTGTGTGTCACTGAGGCTCTCACTGTGACTTCCCAGGGTTATCACAACAGTGCTGAGAGTCCATGGGTGCTACCCATCATGATTTTCATGCTGAGAGCTGGAAGATTATCTGTTCTTTGACTATGCTTCACTGTAATTATCAAGTCTCAATTAACACCCTGCCACTCTTCTGTTTGCTCTGCTTTGCTCCATTTCCTGCAAGCTGATATAAAAAAAAAAAAAAAAAAAAGAGAGAGAAAATAAGACTTTCAGAACCTTACTTTATCCAATAACATGATTTTATATCTGAAAGGACATTTTCCTCTTTTAATTCTTTTTCTAATTAGTTTCTGTGCCCTGCATTCAGCATTTCCCACAATTTGCCTATCAATGACATAAAAAGATTATCTTTTTCATGTTGCTAGCAAAGTCAGAGACCTCAGAGCTAAATCTCTGAAATGATGCTGAACCTCCATCTCATTTCCCCCATCTTAATTTCTTTCTCTTACTCTGTTTCATAATTCCTCTGTTATTGAATGCCTAGGATGAACAGTTAGATCCAGATATTGAAAGTTTAATACTTAAGTAAAATTATGACATATTATTAGGTTTTTACTGTAGAAAAAAAGATCTTTAAAGATGTTATGTTGAAGTCTTTAAAGTATTAACAAATGTTTTATCTAAGGATCAAACATCTTTTGAAGAATGATAGGTAAAGCACAGCAGAAGCTCTGCTGGCTTCAGCTTGCAGAATTTCTCTTTACTTAACGTGTCTTTTTTTTTTTTTTTTCCCCCTGTATAGAATGAAGGCTTACAAACTCTCAAAACCACAGGCATCGAGGCAATTTAATTCACTAAATTTCTACAGTCGAATTCAGTTTTCAGAAGTCTACAAATCCCTGGGAATTGTTCCATAATTCCTAGCTTTATAGATCATAGGCAAGACGCAATAGATATAGTTTGAAGAAGGCTGTTACACAGAAAAAAGTCCATATAAAAAAAATACAAAAAAACCCAGAGATACAACTCCGTACATGTACAGGAGATTAAATATTCTCTATATATGGGAAAATGCTTATTTAATATTAGTATATGTCCTGTCTCTATAGAACAGACTAGACCTCTAGAACTAGCATGTTATATCTGCTGACTTCCAGTATAACAAGGCCTATTTCCCAACAAGGTAGGGATTACACTGATGTACAGACAAGGGCACCCTGGTTCACTTCACACTGAAGTGGTCCATTTCTTGGATATGGTCCAAAATTTGGTCCATAATTTCTCACCCTAAATGACGAAGCATACAATGCTACTTCAAGCTGGCAGGATCAGAAACTAATAGACTCAGGATGGAAGATGACACAGGAAGAGCAGGATTGGTTTAGAACATTTCTTTGGTGTTTGTTTGCGTTTGCTTGTGAGGGTTTTTTTGCTTGGTTTTGGGGTTTGTGTTCATTTGTGTTCCAAGGTTTTTAGGGATTTTTAAAGGCTAGATTTTAGCACTGAAACAGAGGACAGATCTCGTTCAGCTCCCCTTTTTCAGGTCAGTAATTCTTCTTCAAGACATTTAAAGATATTATTGGATATAAATGATCAGCTCAATAACCAAAAGCATGGGTGGAAATTTTCACCCATAAAATACACACATTCCTTGAACGTTTTTCAGAATCTAATTGTCTATACATACTTGACTAAAACTTGTATGACTGAGCTTAATAGCCCTTAGTCTTTCAGCTACATTTAGTGCTCACACTGACTGAATAAGGCATAAAGCCAGCAGCCCCCAGATTTTCACAGGCCAGGGTGCTGCTGAGACACTCAGCCACACACATCAGGTTTCTCCCAGTTCACATCTCCACTGAAATCTCTTCCTCAAGCACTGCACCCTTCCTGTTCTCACAGCTGCCTGCGCAGCTAGCACATCTGGCAGCTCTTCCCACCAAAGCACCCTGACATCTTCCCCAAAACCCAGAGAGCTCAGACACCCCACAAGAGGCATTGCATCTAGGCCCTTAGAAGGAAAACAGCCCTGGGAAAGGGGATGGATGCCAGGTCTTGTAAAAGCAAAACCTGCATTTGTAAGTCATTCTGGTTTTAAAGTCTCAAACTCTGGCTACAGGCTGTTCTACAGGGGGGTTAAGATTAAAACCAGTTTGGCAGCCCAAGTTACCTATGCAATGGAGACATCCTCTGAGACTCAAGATCCATTGCATACATCATTTCCTCATCACTCCTATTCACTCAGAGATTATTTTTGACACTATTAAAGGGTTTTTTGGATGTGTTTTTATGTACAATTTCATTTGCACAGCATCTTAGGAGAATTCTTGCCATTTAAAGAAAAACCTACTAATCATGTTTCCTTTGACAAGTCAGATTTTTATGATAATGAATAAAGTGAATAATAACTATACTGTTCCCTTTAGAAATAGCTAAGGGCAAGTCAGATGGCCAGAAGGGGAAGCAGCACTTGTTTTAAGGGTGTGATTCATTCACAGAAGGAGATAGTAGGAAGGCATCATTTGCAACTGTAATCTTCAGAGAAATTATGGTGAAAGGACTATTAGCATAACAATACTTCTCATATTCACTGACTACAAGAAGTGGCAACAGGGAGACTGTCCTACACCATTATGGTGACACAATAGAAAGGCCAAATGAGAACATAGTTTTTCTACTTCCTCCCTGGGGGAACACTACACCAAAGTATGATATGAAATTATAGTAATTATTTACAGAACTGCATCTCCTCAATCAAAATTAAGTGAAACCAACTATTGTTTTTCACATTTAACCTATACCCATTAAGAATAAAAAAATTACACATTATTATTTGGTTGTTTGGAAAAATTTTTACCCTCAGCTAAAAAACCCATGAAATTTTCTGTAAATACAAAATATGTAATTTTGGAACGCCATCTCACCTTTCCTACTGTAGGATTCACAGTCTGTAAAGTAATACATTCATGGAGAAAACAGCATATTTTCTACACAGATTAGGGATTGCAGACTCAGATCTAAAGACCAGTATCCAATGTGATCATGTAGGTGTTATTTAGCTACACAGGTTTGTATCTTCCATCAGAACTGAAAGATCTGCTTTTCATGCACTTTCCTTTAATGTATTATTTTTTTAGGTAACTTCCTGTGAGCCCTTTTCCTTGCTCTTACCTGACATAGAGAACTGGTGAAGACCATATTTATTCCCTAAAATGTTCCTTAATCATTACCCTCCAAATGGCTATTAGAAGCTCTTCATCAGCAGTTTACGACCTTTCATTGTTGAATGGTTCAAAGTCACAGACGGTAAGAAGAGCTGTACCTCCCATGGGAAGTTTGGGAGAACAGAGTTGTCTTCAGGAGACTGCAGGGCAATGACAGAGGTGACTCCTCTTGCACCCAGGGCTTGTCTGGAGAACCCAGCCAGTCCCTACTCTCCACCCCACTGCAGCTCTGACTTCCTGAATCAGGATCTGGGAGGGCAGGTTTCACTCTGCTTTGTCAGTTTGGAGGAACCTGCTGTTCCCTTGTGCCATCTCATCAGGGCCTGGCCTGGCCCTCTGTGGTGAAGGTCTTCCAGCCTATACAGAAGACAGAGACACACACAAGATCCAAATTTGGATTTCTTTCATAAATCAGGCCAGTAGTTTTCCTCCCACGTTGTCTGGTAACTGATCAGTATCCATACTCATAAACACAGAGAAGTTGTTATGGCCAGGCCTTGATGGATGTGTTAAAGTAATTTACGTTTCAGCTAAGGAAAAAGTCTGTCTGCTTCTGAACTTACAGAAAAGTGCTGCACTGATAAGAAAGGTGGTATCAGAGCACCAGCAATAGGAACCTCACAGGTTGTAGCTATAAGTAGTTGTTTTTCCAAGTAGAGTCTTGGAGCACAAGGAAGCAAGAGTGGCCCATCTCTACAAGTCACTGTATTGTAAATTGGAAAACCCCTACTTCACTTGACCATTGGACTTTATCTCCTTCAGAACATCTCTCTAAATTAGATCACCTCTTTTGCTGCAATATTCAAGAGGCGTATTGAACAGGAAAAAAAAGCAGAAGTCATAGTGCTGCGTTTGATGTGGATTGTAATTTTTGTCATGCATTAATTGAAATATGCTAATAGATCATTTAAAGTTTGTATTAGAAGCTCTTCTTCAGTAGTTTATGTCATTTCTATGGCAAATAGCTTAGGTAAAATTCGGTTCATATAGTTCATTATCAAGAATATGGCTTAGGAAAAAAAAACATTTGTTTTGTCTATCCTCAATTGAGCTTTGAATATCACCAGCTTCCCCCTGTTATGGAATAGGAAATGTTACACTGGGTGATGAAATAAAAGGCCTTCCCTTCTGCCTTGAATCCACCTCTCGTCATCTCCATGAAAGCGTATCTAACTAGTCACACTACAAGATTCCAAAACCAATCCCATTTGTACAGAGCTGCTACAACTCTGCACTCCAGCAAAAGTGAGGTTCCTCCTGTCCTTTTTTCCTCTCCATGCAGGCATGGACATCTGTGGCAGCACCCTCCACTCCTCCAGCCACATTACCAAATCACAGCAAGGTAATGAGAGAAACAGGAAGCTAACTCCCTGGAATGAGGATAAAGGTAATGGAATAGAAACAGAATAAGAAATAAGAACCTTTTAATGTGGTTGTAACTGTCTGCACCTAGCATATTTTGGCCACACGATCATTTTGCCTAAGATTCAGACCTCTTCTAAGTTAAGAGCTGCATAACCCTCTGCACGTTTCAGGGTGTTTGTGTTTCCTTCCCTCTGGGAAGCACTATTCTCTGAGAAAGATAAAGATAACCTCATGTCGGTGTGACAGAAACTTGGGAACTCAGCTGCATTTTAGCCAAATCCCCAGCTGAGATTAGAACCAAGTTTGAACCTCAAAGCAAGGGTAAATCTGAATTTGTATCCTCAGCTTATGCTGGAGCTCAATGCAGGCAGCCAAAAATCAATGCACTCAATCTAAAAGCTTCAGTATGCTGAGCCCCCCAACCAGCTTGCTCCTGATTTTTTCACCTCTTTTCTTTGGCTTTGAGCAGTACTTTTCAATCAGTAACATACTGGTGTCACAGGAGGCTGTATGTCCTCACAAACAACCCTGAAGACCCTCATTAACCTGAGGAATTTGTTTTAGATCTTGTCCATTATGCAAATAAGAGGTACAATTTGTTCTCTTTTTCTGTGTAGCATTATTGATTTATGCAACTCCAGGTTAGTCTCAACTACATACTTCTTAATTAGCAAAAAACCTGAGGTTGCAGAGTTTAACAAAGAAAGGAAATCTGAACCATAGCTTTCAATAAAATAGGTGCAACTGCACCTAAAATGTGTGATATGGTAATTATATTGACCATACAACTTCTATTTGATGCTAATCACTGAAGCAAATTGTATGGAATGAATGACAAATTATTTATTGACTACATAAGCAAAATATACTTATTCTGATATCCCCAAAATGAATTGTTCACTGGGGATTTTATTCAATGATAGAGTTTTCAAAGATCTCAAACTGTATCCTTTCTAACACCCATAGCAACAAGTCCTTCCAAACACGTTACCTCTCACCAGCCCATTCATACAGCTCAGACCCAAGTGTGACTCAGCTGCTGCAGGGGAGAGGGACTGAGGTCTCCAGCCACCCCCACCAAGACAGACTGCTGCCGGGTCTGCTAGGGCAGCTCCAGGGCTCCGCAGAAACCTCAGTACCTGCTGCTGTATTGCTCACTTGTCCTGTTTCCTTCATATAACATGCATAACAATAAGCTGAGGAACATGTTAAAAACCATATATATAAAATCAGTTTTCTTTGCAGCTCATAGAAAAGTTTGCAGCAAGCCAAGAGCAAAAATAAATCCCTTGAGATGCCATTACTGCAGCAATGGTAAACCTGTGGCCTAGATGCTGGCATTTGAACATGGTCCTTCATCAATGGCACATGTACAAGAAGTTGGGACTTCTCCCTGCTGCTGCCTGAAGAGCAGGATATACAGGTAGGGACAGGATGGAGACCAGAAAATACAGAAAGGTGGAAAAAGAAAGAATCCTTGAACATATAAGAATTGGGGAGAGTTATCAAGGAGAGGGAAGGGCTGAATATTAGCAGAAGTGAGTTTTTCCTTCACTGAACACAAAAAAATACATTCAGGCTTTCCCTCTGATTTTTACCCTCACTGCAGTTCACAAGAGTGTTCTTCATGTAAGTGATTATGCAGATTGTACTCTACATTTTTGTCAAGTTTTAACACTGGCTGTTGAGCACAAAGTGCTCAGGATCACAGTTACCATGAAGTTTCCTCAGAAACTAGATAAATACAATAAGAAAGTTAAGGCCACCAACTAAAACAGCAAAACCCATCTTCATCTAAGAGCCGTAACAATTTTGTTTGTTTTTACTAACTAACAGGAATGACTTCCCCAGGAAAGGCTGATGTTTTGACAAAGATGATTGTAAAAAAAATAAATCATCTAATCATGAAAAAACCCACCAATTTTTTTAAAAAAATGGTAGAAAAGATCATATTTCAGTCTGAATTTCAAGCATGTGTCTTTTCCCAATGTGCAGACCTGTCTCTTCCCTTCTGCCCCAAGTAACATTTCTTGTCTGCTTCCCTTGCACAATCACTCCATGGTGTGGCCTGGATTGGTGTCCAGGGCAGGCTGGCTGAAAAGGAATGAAGACCACAGCCAGGGCTGTGGCTTGTCTGCAGTGCCAGGAAGGGACCATGGCAAGTCTGTGTCAAAGGGGTAGAGGAGCTCACCAGAGAACAGAGTGGGGAAGGATATATCCTATAATGCCAGGAATCATTTCACCTGATAAACCTTTTTGCTACCAGCAGAAAACAACATGATGGGTACTGCTGCTGTGGTCAAACCTGGTGGTTCCTGCCTCCTTTGCTACAGACAGGAGAAGCAGTCTGCAACCCAAGCCACTGCCTGCCTCCTCTGATTGGGTTTCATCTGGAAACCTTTAATACTATTTCAGCCTTTCAGGAAAATCATCCAAATCTCTTCAAGTCTCTGCAGATCATCCATCTAGTTCAGAAAAGAGGAAGGCCTGTATGCACAGTAACTCCAGTGAGACTGCTGCCACGGTTAACACTGTTTCTTTGATGCATACTCATACCCACCAAAACTCATAAGTCGCAGGTGTGTTCAATTTCAGTTTGCCAAATAGCCTTAAAGTAGTCATACGAATGGCAGTTGTGGGCACAGTAGTTAGACATTTTCAAATTCTGGTTACCTTAAAAAAAAATAAGCTTCTTGTTTTCCAGATGGGACTTCAGACTCATTTGTAACCTCCGTATCTCATCACGCACTTTAGTAAATGTGGGTGGTTTCCTTTCAAGTATGTTGATTGATGTGGTTACCAGGGTCACACAACTGGTTTGAAAATTATTACACACTCAGAGAGAAACAGTTGTCATCAGCAAGCCCATATTTCTGACCAGAAATAAAAAAATCTGGAAAAGATGTTTCTTTTTTGCTTTGCAATATTAAGTTAAATTTCCAGGCCTTTTAGTAACATGTAACAAGTTCAAAGGTGTCACATTTTCTAGTGAGACAAATACACCATTCTAGGTTTTCATCCCTAGAATCAAGTCTTCTCCTCCCCAAAACCTGAATGTTCTCTGTAGACTTAAATGCTTCAGTTTTGACCCCTCATCAGCAAAAATGGAAACATTAAATTGGCTAAGATAAAGCAGTAACACTTCGTATAATTAAGCTTTTAAGAAAGTCATATAATTTTTTCTTCTAGTTACATTTATTCTAAATAATTTTATTTTACTCAATCATTGCAGAAAGTGTTCAACACTTACCTATAAGTACATAGAATTGTCATATGGGTACATCAGCCATCTTACTAGGAAAAACTTATTTAATTAACCTCCAGTAAGTTAAATATATGAAATAAAAAAGAGCTAAACCCACATAAATCGTTTAAGACCTGGTCATATTTCCTATTATGATCTCAGCTATGCTGCACACTGTACCGCCTGTTCTGGAGTCATCCTATGCTCTCTGACAAAGGCATTCCAAACCTTTAGCAAATAAATATGGTTGGAGTCATCCTGGTGACAAGTTCAGCTGTTGATATTGCATTGCTCTAGCAGAATGTTATGTAAATACTGCTGCATGTATACATGTGTAAGTTCTTCGGGGTTTTTTTAATGTGTTTTCCAGATTCTCACCACTGAAAATTTGGCTGTCAAGACCAATTTTTTTAAAAAATATATATCAAATCCATAATACTTAAGGTACCTAAAAAGCAATCACTTCAAAATCAAATTATTTTGCCTCTTTAAAAAATACTCTTTTTTTTTGCTCCAGTCCAGAATTTTTTTTTTTTTTAAATGGAGAATTTAGGAATCTTGATGTGGCTGTGAGAGATTCACTTAGAGGCTTAAATAAGAAAAATGCAAACACCAAATGTGGAGGTATATGAAATAAGAAATATCCAGTACTGAAATAAGGAATAGATAGTGCATATGATCTAGTCTCCTGAGCGCAGGTTACAGTCACATTGCAAGGCTCCTTTACTGCCTGTTAGCTTTCCTGCTTAACTTCTTGGGTGACAGGGAAGGGCACTAGAATGGATAAATGTGGGAATACTGCACTTCTGTGGTAATACAACTGCAGCTTAACTAAATTTTTCACAACAAGGTGGGCAATGGAAAAGACCTGAGGGGTTGCGAAATATCTTTGTTGATACTCAGTATTGGACTGGAAAATAAGGCAGGTGACCTCCAGAGACAACTCCACACTAAATCAATCTGTGATTCTATGAATTTCAGGTTTTACAATATAATAAAACAGCGGATTGAAAGATTAGTATTTACCTGTATCTTTGAACAGTTATACTTTAAGCCAAGCAAATCTGAATGTGATCAGCCACATATAACTGGGAGCTCTGCTCAGACAGGCCTTGGCTCAAGGCAAAACCCTCTTCAGCTGCCAACAAAAGGGCTCCCACCACCAACAGGAGTTTTGCTGGGGCATCTAGAGACGCTCTTCAGAGTCTGCCTGCTGCCTGCTCTCCTCCTGCATGTTGTTTCAAGTTTAAGCGTCTCTTCCAGTATGTTTTTTTTCACCACAAAACCCACAAAAATATCATATTCTCCTTCAGTGCAGCTTCAAAATTCATAGATTGCTTTTTAACTCATCGGTGCTCTGAAATGTTTTCCAAAGCATTTTCTGTATAGCATCAGTGGGAGTTCACTCATCCCTCCAGTTTACCAGTTCCTTTTAGAGGGGATCACATGTTAAGAGGTTGCTCTTGGATCGGTTAGCTAATGAGCACGGCAGTCCAGAAGGATGACGTGCAAGATGCTGCTATCCACCCATCTGGAAATTATCTGGACAAGTAAAACTGCCCTACATGTGTGCCTCCGTCCACACTGGGCACAGAGATGTATGTATCATTTGGGCTGATCTCCAGCAGTGATCTCAGAAAGCACCAGCCAGAGAGGAGGAAAAGGGCCAGATACATAAAGTGGGTCCCTTTGGCAGCATCCCCAGTAATGTTTTACTGACATTTCATGCACTAAGATGCTGGCAGGTTTACAAATGGCAGATACTGAAGAACACACCATTGTGATACACTGTGATAGCAAAGGGCTGGACTAATAGGCTCCCAAGCACCATCTGATTACTTTGGCTATCAGAGTTATCTCCCTAGATCACAAGCTCCAAGAATGCAAATCTCAGCTTCTCAAAACGTCCATGTCAAACTACATAAATAAATTAAAAACAACAACAACAACAACAAAAAAAACAAACAAAAAAAAAAAAAAAACAACAAAAAAAAACCCAAAAAACAAAAAACCCCCAAAGGAATCCACTGAAACAAAGACTTTCCTATAATTGATGAAAGGGATGAAGACAGTCTTTGCTGAAGAAGACTGCCTAGCTCTTAAGCACACCTTGATATTTGATGATGTCAGGAATATTGCTTACTTATGTTGGAGGTATACTGTTCTCTACTATGTAAACCTCTTATCACAAAATTTTTCCTAGGGAAATCTATTCAATCACAGCGAGATTCTGCTTGTGTTTAAAGATGGCAGCTGAAAGTTCAAAAATAGTTATAAGGCACATCAAACACAGCCAATGCATTAACCAGTCACTTGCCTTACTCTCTTGAGGGCTGTAAAATATTCCGTTTTACTGCAAGAAAAAGACTAGCAATACAATCTTTTCATCTGCCTGTGCTTTCTGTGTGGGATTTAATCCTGCATGTAGATACACAATATTATTCTCAACCAAGCTATCTGGTTTGCATCACAAAATGAACCATTCCCTATTTGAAGGGGCTGTCAGTTATCTGTGTTTTGTTAAGCATAAAGCAATACTTGCTATTTCAAATCTGTGACTGCTGACAGTCACTTCTTAGGAATCTGAATAAAGTGACTTGAATTATTCAGAAGAGCGAGTAGATTGGATTATCCCATTGTTCCATTTCTACAATTAAATCAAGATAGAAATGAGCTTTCAGTTAAGTAGATGCTAATGTTTGACCTTGATTGAGACTCAGGTAGACTCAACCCTTGCTTCTTTAAGGAATTAATTATGATACTCCAAAGTAAGGGAGGCGAAAAATAGAGTAATCTGAAAAAAAGTCTTAGGAACAAGAGATGAAATACTCCAAGCAGGTGGGACATGTTAAAGCAGACTATAAACCTTAGTTGAAGCAGAGTTTTATTGGTACAGACTTGCCAGAGAATACATCTCAGATAAAACTGACTGTGAATGCTAATAACTGCTGCTTATGTAGCCCAGAATTAACATAAGTGTTTCTAGAAAGCAATTCAGTTGGCTGAGAGATATACTGAGTTTTTTTCTCAGGTGTTTATTCTTTCCATTCAGAAGTTACAAGACAAGATATCCCTGCATTCTTCTTCGACAAAATACTTTATTTCATGTTAAATTTTTCATTTCAATCATGGCTGATTCACAGCACTATGGCTACTCTATATGTGCTCCAAGTATAAGTAATCATTTATGAGGGTTTTTTTCCCTAGCCTTTGAACTTTATTCATTAAAAGCACAATATACTGCATTTTTTCAGAGAAAGAAAATTCCTAGAGATACCTGCCCAATCATAAACATATAATAGAATCTGTAATTCAATATAAAGAGATCAAGCAAAATGGAATAATACCTGTCCATACCTGCCCAGAGATGCATAGTAACGAAGTCTTAAGAGAAAACATCATGGCGCTAGAAAATTAAACTTTAAAGCAGTTCTGAAATTCTCCATCATAAATTGAGATTCTGTTTAAAAGGAACAATACTGTGAACAAGAAAGCTGTGTACAACTTGTACTTTATGAAACAATATTTGAGACACGCTTAACTCTAAAGTACAGAGGTTTTTTTCTAATCTCAAAAAATAATTCTGCTTTTTGTGTTACTATCAAAGATAAGGAAAAACATAACTGTCTCAAAAGCTAGAATACACATTGTAAAAAACAAACGTCACCTGCATTCAAATTTAATAGGCAACTTTTCAGTAATTGTTTTGATGTGTCCAAAAGATTATACGGATATATCTCATCTGCTGAAGCCACTTCCACTAAGTAACTTAACTGAGTTTCACTACCTTTAGACAACTACGTTGAGTCAAGACCAGTCTTTAAGTGTTGTTTGTTATTGTACATGGATTATTGCACATGATGTTCCAGCAAAGATCCACAGAAATACCAAACTAGCCCAAAGTTGTCAGATTTTATCTTGAAAGCACTCATTAGACATGCATCTCAAAATACATTTTAAAATAAATTCTAAAAGCACCAACTGTATTCTGCAGTGTCAGTAAGTATGTTTGGTAATAAAGATTACTTGAGTAACAAATGAGGTTCCTCAGAGGATAACAATAGTCGCCCTGACATGAATTCCCAGAACAACCAAGGAAGTAAACCAGCTCTCTTCTCAAAGCCAGCTTTTGTAACACACCCATAAATAACAAACATTCACAAACATAAACAACTCTTTCTACAGGAAAGCACTGCAATGTTTATAAAAATTTCACATGGGGAGAACATGATAGAACAAACTATACATAACAGGTTAGTCATGTTGCTAAGTGCTCTGCTGGAAAACACACTGGGCCACTGGTAGAACTAGATGGAACTGTCCAGGTTCAATGCTTATCTAACAAAACAGCCTCATGATTTTTATAACATAACTTTCCTGAATGCATTAAAAGAAATAAAATCCCTTTTAGGAAAAAAAAAAAAAAAAAAGATATCGAGAGAGTCTAAGTAAATATAGTACAATAACAGCCAGGTGAAATAAATCTTTACCTCCAGGGAGTTCAGGAAGAAGCTGAGTGGTGATGAATACCAAATTTCCCTAACTTAGCCCAATTACAGAGACAAAAATAAACTACGCCAGTCCATAAGACTGCAGTGTGTCCTGTGTTATTACTTTTTGTACACAGGTGTGACAGTTTGGAGACTATGCCCATGTCAACTTCTCAATTCCACAGTTTCATTCAATTTGGAAAATAATCTGTAGTATGGATTGGAGCATTCATTCTCTAGCAACAGCTTGACCCTTAGGCAGAGACCATGTCTAGAAAACCCTGACAGAGATCAGTGCCCACAGTTACTGAATGGCTTAACCCCAGAGAAAGAATGGATTTACTACCAGAAAAGCCATTACGCTTTTCATTGAGTTTCTTCATAGAAACTTGTCTGAGTAAGTCTAGGACTCCTGTTGCACATGCCCGAATATAAAAACTTAAGTTTCTCTTGCTGCCAGTCCAAACCCAACACTGTACAGCCAGTTTTAAAATTCCCTTTGAGCCAAATAATTCAGTTCACCACTGAAATCTAAAGCCTGGCAAAAGGAAATGTGGAGAGACCAGACACAAGAGCCAGCTTCTGAGAAACCTGCTGCTCTTCTGAGAGGGTAGAGAGCAAAGCCAGTGTTCAGCACAACTCAGGACATCCCAACCCAGCAGGCAGGTGGCCTCTGAAGGAGCCATCCCAGCTGCAAGGAAATCCAGAGTGCCAGCAGCCATGTGCCAAGGCCAAGAAAAGGACAGCAGACATGGCTGGTCTGACCACCCATAACACATCTCCTGAGAAGTAGACCTGGAATCAGTTTCTGGGAGCATGTGCTGAGATACTGGATCTGTCCATTGCTGTCCAGACAGCACCATGGCTACTCTTGTAAAAATCCTGACTGCTGTTTTGGAGTACCTTGTGAGACACTTGCATAGGGAAGAAGATCCCTGAAGGTCATTTTCACTTGAGCTTCATCATCTTAATATGAGCATTAAGTTTCAACTAGGATGTATATTTTCCTTCATTTTCTCCATCTTCCTCGATGCAAATGATGGCCTACTTAGTGTCTCCCAAGGAACTAGGGTCTGCAAAAGCAATCAGCTTTTGTCTTGATTAGCCCAAGTAGAAGGTACAGTTTAATATTTTAACATGGTCTTGTTTTCTTCTTTTTTTCCTGAGAAGGTTCAAAATGATACATTTATGATGTTATGCTCTTAGCATATTTCAAAACTCTCATTTGAAATGGTATGCAAATTAAATTTCGGTATCTGAAGTGCCCAGTCTAAGTATTCTATTTCAACAATTTCAAAAGTCAATGCTCTGTGCTTTATCACATATTAAGTGAATCTGTCTGCTATATACCCCTTATAAAAATTTAACCTCTTGTTCTTAAAAAGTAGAAGTGCTAAGAAAAGAGGGGACACCTACAGGCTAAAAAAATAATTAGAGCTGTAAGAGTTCAGGCAATCCTTATTCTCTCTTGGCTTTTTTAATTATGCCAGGTTTGGGAGGGAGGGATTCAACCATTCCTCCAGCAGTCCACTCTGGATATAAGGTAGAAAAAGCAAGCCATTAATACTGAGAAGAAGAGATTTTATATCTACAGCACATACTCTGATACACTTGGAAAAGAACTCTTTTTGCTTAATATTTAACCTCCCATGCTACTATGTATTACTTACAAAAAAATGTCCCAGCCTTATTCTCAGTGCTGTACAAACATGAAAAGGCTTGTCAAGCCCATTGGCCAAGTCTTGGCTTGGATGTTTATTGTGAAAATTACAGTAATAATTATTAAAAAATACATATCTAATAGTCATGTTTTCCCCTTACCTTATACAGAGTGCAGTTTCCCAGGCAACAGACTAGTCCAGAGAGTCTGTAGACCTTGGAAAATTTTTCACTGAAAATATGAACCACTGTAAACTGAACTTATATCAGCTGACACAGAGTTGCTTTCCTTAGCCAACTGGTGTATACTGTTCACTAGTAATCTCTGTGCTTGCTGTAATGTACACTTTATATGTTCAAACCCAGTATACTAATTAAGTTTGGTTTTCCAAGTCAGTAAAAAACTTTCTGCTTAAAAAAAAAGGCATAAAAGTGGGTGCACATGGGTTTGTGAGCCCCCCTCACTCCCTCCTCCTCCACTGCTTTCGTAAGTGCACACAGAAAGGAAGAACCTTTCACAAACACCAGATTTGATATCTTAAGAAACTTTTCTTAAGAAAATTTTGGACTGAACTGATCATTTCTTTTCTCCCATAAGGTCAAAGCCTTACCTATAACACTAGTGAAAGAAAAAAGCTGACAAAATAGGTATTTCTGTCATTCAGAATCTTCATAAGGCTTTAGGTTTCCTAAACATCACAAATATGTGGAAGAAGCAATTTAGTTACTCTAGGATTACTCCATTTAGCTAGGACCAATAACAATGTCAAAAAGGAAAATGTACCAGTTCTGTTAATTGTGCCTTCATTGCTGTAAAGCCTTCCTGAAGAGAAAGCAATCTGTGACCTGCAAACACATGCACAAACATCTCTCTTCTTCCAAGTTGTCTTTTGTGGAGAGTCTGAGATGATACAGTAAGTAAAACTTCTATATGCCCATTCCTGAGTTGGGCTAGGTGTATATCATAGATAAAAGTAAGGAGCAACATATGAGCCAGTTACATCTTGCTATTTAGGGATTTTTTATTTATTTATTTATTTTTTTAAATCTCTCAGGACTGATGTAAACTATGCCCCTTGAAGCCTAATGGATGTCATAACCTGTTTTTTCTTACATTGGTCATGTATCTTCTTCACAGTCTTGCCAATAAGGCAGTGCAAGAATCATCATGTCAGAGAGTCCTCACAGCAGTGAAAGTCCCATTTGGCTCTGTAGGCTGCTGCCTGTCTCCATACACTACACAGATGGAAGAAAAGTTCACAAATTGAAAACAATTTACCAAAATCTAAGAGTTCAGCTAAACACTAAACATGGATGCCTCTTACAGATCTTTACAGTCTTTAACATAAAATTTCTCTATGGAAAATTCTCATATATAACATGACTGAATACTCACTTTTAGGTTTTAAGTCATACATATAAACTCACTTTTGTGTTAGCCACTACTACCTATTTAAAAATAGCGTCTTACAATCAAGCAGAAACCCAGAAAAAGACAATATTAAGTAGGTCAATTTTTTTTCTTTATTTGTTCCATTTGCTATCATAAAAATAAGGGCTTTTGTTTTTACTATTACTATTTTTTCCTCCAGATCAGTGTAAATATAAGTTAAGATCTGATACCTGGGGTCATATCTGCATTCACATTCACCATGCCAGTGTAAAACCTTTAAACCTGGCCTGAAAATACTGAAAATATATTAAGATACCTGGAGCTACAATCTTCATTTATTTCAAGGTAAATCTGTACAGTTTCACTGCGTGTAAGTCAGAGTTATTTATTTTTCTATTTATCAATTCTGATTATGTTGTATGAACTGAAAAAATATCCAGCTAATGTTCTTGGTTTTTCTGGCTATACAAGGATAACAGAAATAAAAAATTTCCCTTCTTACCAGCCCCCCCCCCCCCCCCTTAAGTCAGTCACACTGTGTATCCTGCAGGAGTCTTGTTTGGAAGGAAGGTATCACACGGACGTAGTCACTTTTTTAAAACGGTTGCTGTTCAACTGAGCTGAAAATCCAGTATAACAGAGATTTTCTAGGAAAGCATGTCTATTTTTTGTGTATAAAAAGATGCCAGCAATAAAAGGCAATAAAGTATACACCTCACTCCTATACTAAGCAGTGGATTTTCTCAGTGTAATAGACACCTAAAAACAATGGCTACCAAGGAGTTAAAGGTACAAGAGCAATTAACAGTTCAAACCAGAAGTGTTAGCACACCAGGGTGGAAAGAGTGTGAAGTTCTGCTGTGCATCCTGAGTTTCTACTACTGCAGAGTATCAGTTTTCCCAATTTCCCTCTTTTTTCTCACTTTCAGGTTTCCACTGCTGGGAATTATAGGGAGATAATATGAAAAATTTAGCATATAATGACACTACACTGTTTCTAATCAGACCACTTGTGTACATCATGTCCACCTATGTTTTCCAACAGCCATTTTAATTTTAGGAACATCTATTTGGATTAGCAGTAACTGCATTTATTTTAAATTCAGATTACAACACGGATTCAACTCTATTGTCAAGTGGCATTTTACAAAAGAGAAAAAAAACAAATGATTAAGAATTTGTGGAAGACTTGTCACGTCTGATAATTGTCCTCTACTGAATTGTCAAGTAGCCCTGGAGCATAAAGCATTATTGAAATGAAAGGGGAGGGAATTCTACCTACAGGTGCAATTGCATATAATGCCTATTGCTCTCTACAAAAGTAGAAACTAATGAAAAACACTCTCCTTGGTGAAAATGGCAGAGCAGGTGCAAAAGCAAGGCTTTTTTGAACTAATATAGGAATGGTGAGAGGCAAACTTGGAAGACCACTGAGGTTAAAGACCTAATTAAGAAAAAATGCAAATCAAGAAACAACCAGTTTGTTCAGTCAGATCTCTGTGTGGTCGTATTCTGGTAATATGGGAACTGCAGGAAATTAATCAATTGGAAACATGGAACAAATCCATGATATGAGCAGCTTAACTGCCAAGTACATAAAAACTCTCAATAACCACAAAATTCAAAATTCAGCAATTAAATCTTTTTCCTTTTAGCTGTTGTCATCTCATGAGAAAGAGTTTTTGTGAATCTCAGCCATCCTCCAAGGAGGAGGTTAGCATCCTTATTAGTTATGATGGCCTCTCTTTTAAGCCCTATTCAGATCACTGTTACCTTCTGCATGGTTTGAGATCACACTAATAGTGACAATCTTGGTGTTACACTGAGCTGTTAATGCACCATTCTTGTTTCGACATTTTCAGGTCCTGTGAACAAACGCTAACATAGCAAACGCTGTCAGGATTGCTCAGCAGTCTCAGAGCAACTTCATGGGTACCAATGTCCTGAGAATTTGGCAGGCAGGCAGGCAGGCAATCTGGTGTTTATACTACATGGCACATGTATGAAACACTTCTACACTGGTGACAAAGTTAGAGAAGAAGGTCCCAGCTGTTAAGCAAACAAGTATCAGCTGTCATACTTGTCAAAATCTGGATGAATGTACCCTCCTCAGGCACCCACAAACTCAAGGCTTGTCTGAGGCACAACCTAACATCTTCAGGCTGTCTCCCCTCATTCATTTAAGCACCTGACCACTCTTATGCAGGGAAATAATACTTATCAGCTAGGCAGAGGAACTGTAGGAAACAGTTTCATGATTTCAAGACATACATACAGATACAACAGCCAATGCATCAGGGATAACCCTGACCTCATCACCTAGTCACTGCAACCTGTCACCCCCATACTGTTTCTGTTTCCCATCCACGCAGTGCAGACCACATGGTGTCAGTCTGCTTTCAGTATGTCATGCATTTCAGCAGTGTAGTCATGTAAATGGTAAATCATATCTGATTGCGAGAAACAGGGTTGTTTTTTTGTTACTGCACAATGTTTATCTCCATTTGTTTCTTTTGATTTAAGAGACAAAACAAACTTTAGTAAGTCCTTTGAAAATTCTCTGAAGAGTTGTATGTTAGTAGCTGTGATTTCTGTTTAGGCTTCTAATAAAAATACTAATAGAGCTACCAAACTCTGAAAAGTATCAACATCTCAATACTTACTGGGCAAGTATGCAGAAGATTTCTGATCAAAACCAGAACATTCCTCAAAATACCAAGAATTATTTTGCATGTTAGTCAGTAACCCTATGACCCTCTGTATTCATGTAAAATATGAACAAATCTAGCTGATCTCTCCAACTCTCAGACAAATTTCTATTTCATTCTCCAGTATTAAGAAAAACTATTGCAACAAGACAACAGAGGCAGAGGCCAATGGTGAAGCAAGGTGTATAAAGCCTATCTGGGACACGGAAGAATGCTACAGCAGAGACTTGAACTTGGTTCATCCATGCCATAAGATGCAGCCCTCTTTCACTTAGCTGAGGTCCGAGAGGAAAGCATTGTTAACTCCAAGACAGCAAGTGAGAGCCCCACTATAGGAACATGAAACTCCCACACCCTTCCCAGTAAGTGCACTGCTGGGAAATAATCCAGATTAATTTTCACCATTTTTATGGAGGGAAGGAGGAAAGGTGCAAATTCAATTTCACATCAAGACAGAAAAGAATTTTTATACCTTGAAGATTTTTATTAAGAAAACTATTACCATTTATTTATAATAATCAGCATTCCTAAAGCTAATTTATGATGAAGAACTAAAAATTACCAACTTTGCCAAGGCCACTTAGCTTTCTTCACATAAACAACTATCCTGAAATAAGGGGTAATCTTAATTTTGTATTTGCAGTTCATTTATGCTCAATTGGTTAAACTGTTCATACTACTACTTCAATACATTTCACTGATGATTCAAAGTGCTCCTTTAAGATTGTACGTTATCAGATGAATTCAAAGATGCCTTCACTCCTCTTCCCCAGACTCATTTTGCCCCTCCAAACACACTTCTATGTTCCCCTGGCTCCCTGGTCTTTATCTCACTCTTCCAAAATGTTCACTTTTCTTGGGAGTTTGCAAAGTAAAAATAACAAGCTGCAGACTGCTAATAGTCTTGGCCACCTAGCTCCTAACAACCGCTCCTGGCTCTCGCACCCGCTCTCCTGCTGCTCATGAGATCCAGTGAGTCATCACAGGGAAACACAGCCTCTTCCTCTAACACCGGCTGCTCTTGAAATCAACAATCTGCAAACTGGAAATAATATCACCTCTCTTTCATAGGATGGAACAGTATTTTCTAGCGAGACCGACTGGTTGTTTTCAGCTCTCTTACGGTTTCTACAGTGTCATTCCCTTTCCCTCAAAAATTACAAAGACAATTTAAACCTTATTTTCAACTAACAGCAAGCAAAATTTCATTTTT
This sequence comes from Athene noctua, assembly GCF_965140245.1. Taxonomy (NCBI): domain Eukaryota; kingdom Metazoa; phylum Chordata; class Aves; order Strigiformes; family Strigidae; genus Athene; species Athene noctua. The sequence continues at coordinate 23,743,313 of NC_134041.1, forward strand.
ATAGTATCAACATGCAAGTTTTAAAACTGGGGCAAAATAAAGCAAAAAATCCCAACAACCTCATTAGTTTCTCCTAAATCCATATATTCTTCTGGCACTAAATATTTAGAAAAGTAAATTATGTTCTTAATGTTTTGGTAGAAATAATTGCCTCTCCACTGACAACTTGTCAAGTTTCAGCATGATGCAATATGAGAAGACAGAGATATAATCTTCCAGATTTATAACAGAAATACTCCTCACAGACCCTTAACTAGTGCAGTGGTACTGAGTGCCAATCCAACATATGCTGATAGTAAAAGTTATGTTATCTGAAGTAAGAGACTTCTGTATCCTCACAATAACTTTAAAAATTATCCGTAACATTAAAAAAAATAAGATAGAAAATAACTGCTTCTTACAGTGGTCTTTCCTATTCACATGAGTCTTCAGTTTCCTGGATCAGTTCTTCTGTGGTTTTGTTTTGCCTTTTTTTTTTTTTTTTTCAATCTGTCTCCACCCCTGGCCTTCATCAGGGCTTCTCCATAAACTTTTCATCCTTATGATACCAAGCACATAAGCAGGCTACTAAAAAGGAAGGATTAAAAAAAGAGCAACAAGGTGTGTATGAATGTACATAAATACACACATATCTGATAGTTCCAAAGTACACTTCTATTTGTTCCTGTGTAAACAGAGTACCCATCAGGTTCCCATAAGCCTTTGTAAGGAACTGAGAGAGTGAATATCCACAACTGGTGTTTCCTACATGAAATATTATGTTCAACAAAAAGGGACCTTGTTTGTTTTCAAGGAATAAGTAAGAAAATACCCAGATAAAAGCAAAAAGAGACCTTTAGATCATAATTAGAGACATGACATATTCTTTTTTGATTTGATACACATGCAGAAGCCCTTAAGATACTTTTCATATACTCTTGTATCATGGGAATAGCCATGGATCTGAGAAAGAGCATCCAATGAATAAAGAAAATCATAAACAGTGTCACAGCACTGCACTGGGGTGCAGTGCTTCAGGAGGTGGCCTGGGGACAGCACCCACATGAAACTGGTTGCTGGCAGAGCCCAGCGGAGGTGATTGCTATGCGCTGCCCAGCCAGACCCATCAGCTCTCTACCGGGTGGGGGTGTGCGGCTGAACCGGACACCACTAGCAAGCAGCACAATAAGCCACTGCTGAATGCATCCAAGTGATTACAGTGTACGTTATCAAACCTCCAGTGCTGTGGTACAGAAAATGTTCTGCCCAAGAAAATCACTGCTATGGACAATGACACCAAGGCAGAGATGTCTTTCAGGTTATGGCACAGATTGTCTGTGAAACAGGAGGGAGAAAGGACGTAATTTGTACTTCTGAAGGTAGACTTCACACAGTTCAGCAAAGTCTTTTACCAGCAGTGGAAGTGTTTCATATTCCATGGCTAGCTAGAGCAAAAATGTCACAGAAGGTTAATCCCTGTTTCCAGAAGGCCAAGAGATGTGCAGAAAGGGATTAGGCAGTAATCTCAGCAAATTTATAAAATAATGTAACGAAACAGACTCAAGTATTGAGGTATGCTGGAGACAAACCTAGGACCAGTGCCCAGTTTAAAAAAATACATGATACAGGAGGAGACACACAAATGATACAGTGCTTAGCAATTAGGGAAAATGCTGCAAACTTTAAAATCCCAGCTAAACCTCAGAAGAAGCTGAATCAGAGCTGCCCATTTTTAATGCTAGAAATAACAACAACCTGGTTTGACTTTAGTTACTGAGGCTTGGACTATGTGGCTCATCAAGTGAAAGACCATTTTTCCCAAGCCAGACAATTTAGGCAATTTAGCACAGAGGTTCAAGGGACAGTGCAGAAGAATTCAAGTGATTGACTAATAAACAAGAATTTGAACATCTTTTCCTGCCTACCCACAAAGTACCAGTAAGGCAGAGCTGACAGAGTGCACTAGGAAAATGTAATTAAATTCATAACATTTTTCTCATAAAAATACCCTTTCATTAAATATCAAAGCCAAAACTCTTTCTAAAACAAGGTCAATCCTGATATATCTCACAGCTGAAATAATTACTGGATAGAAAAACTAAAATGTCTTAACCAAACTTTTTTACGCTTATTAAATAAATACAAAGACAACACCCTTCATTTGGGAAATGCCTGACCTCTTGTTGACAGATGACAGAAGAATATTGAGGACAAATATGTACATCTTGTCTTTTGCTTTTTCCCAAGTGCCTACTCCTGCTAGAGAAAGCATGCTTTGATCTGAGCAAAGATCAACTTGAACAAGTCAGTTGGAAGATTCCTCCCAAGGTCTTGCAGTCTACCCTCTCCCTCGCAGGAAGACTACAAACACCAGATCTGGCCAGCCACAGTCTTATCTAAACAAGTCCCAGAAAGTTCCAGGGATGAAGAAATATCCCACTACCTCTCTTAGTCCTGTACTACCCTCCTTGCCACAAAACTTTTCCTAATGTTCAACTTGAACCTCCCATGTTGTCCCTTGTGGCCACTGGTCCCTTATTTTACCAGTTGCAACTAGCAAGATTATTTACCTTCATCATCTCCCTAACTCTCTTCATGCTTAGTCTGAGCCAAGCTCCTGCTGCTGGAGCAGCATGAGCAATGACTATATGCTATATTGCCTATATTAGAAGTATGTTATACTCATGTTCTGCAGACTCTCAGCCTGTAGGAAATACATCACTCAGGTACGGCAGCAGGCTAGCACCCCTATGACACGCCATGTTCAGACACAGCTCCAGTCCAGCTGACTCGGTACAAGGGCTAAAGATGGTCATATGCACTTATAAAATACTTCATGGGGGAAATCCTGACAAACAGTCTGTCCTTTGGCTTCTATGTCAGGAAGAGTCAGATGTAGCCCAGACCTAGCTTTGAGAGGCTATGCAGTTACAGTTTTAAGCTTTGTATAAACAGAGCACAGTGGTGACAAAGAGGGAAATACAGTCCTCTTACCTTCCCAATAAAACTGCACCTGCTAAGGGTTATCCTGAACACTAAAATAAATCTTCGATAACTATATAGCTGTACCAGAATATAAAAACTGTTTCTTTCAAATAACATGCTTAGTGTTAGGTTTATGTGCAAGTACACCAGGATGGGGTTACTCACATGCTTATAGTTGAACACAAAGACTGGCTGGACCAGATCCCAATTGCCTCCTTTATTATCTCCATATCTCAAAATTATAATTACCGATTCAGACTGCTCAGTTTCTCCACGCTATTGTATTTTCTGCTGTGCCAAACAGAACTTTTTTCCTATTAATCTTAGCAGATGTTTTAATTTATTCTTTCTAGTATATTTTATTAATGCCTATCACATTAGCATCTAGGCAGATGGCCAACTTCAAAACCAAACTTTTATAGAGGAATTAAAAGAACAGTCAGGCAAATGGGTTCTTCACAGCTGGGAAGCTGTTACTGTATGGTATATTTATAGTATATAAAAGATACTTGTGAATAGAACAGATGGTAACTTAAGAATTTACCTGAATTTGGATTTTGTCCTGAGTTTCAGTAGGTCCTTGCAAGTTTGACATTTGGCAGTTTTATTCTTCCAATCTCTTCATTTTCTCATCTAACATCGCACATTCAGGTTTTCTGAAAAGAGATACATTTATAAACTCTCCCAAAAATCTTTTAAAAAGGTTAAGCAATAACTCTAAACTGTTAATGAATCCAGCAGGTCAACAGATTTCTTATAGCCAAAGTTATGAGCAGCTGTAGTCTCTCCCACAGATGCAATACAACACTGCATAAACACATGGCTTCTTAAATATACAAGTGTGACAAACGTATCAGTTCATCACCTATGTGTTTAATAAGTTATTTGAAAGTAAACCCTTAATTTAAAATCCATTCAAGTTTTAGACTTCAAGTCTAGTTGGGAAACTTTGGAAAATAAGAGCAGCTTTTAGAGCAGTTTCCTTATCAACTGTACCCAAGGTACAGCTTAATCCTCCTTTCTGAGGTGGTTAATAAGTTTCTACATGAACTCAAAGCCTTTTGGGGTTTGCATCATGATTTTTATACATACATAGTAAGTACAAGTTCTTTACACTGAATGATGTACTTTACGCCTGCACATTCTAATTCTAACAGGTGAATTCAAAGGAGATACTTGCAATGTCCAGATGAGCATAAGACCCTCATCTCCAGGTGATTTACAAGCAAAAGGATGTTGGTACTTAAACCTGAGCATCTGCTTCACAACAATTAATCTGTGGCCTGGTGAACACTCACTGGAGTGCTCTGTACTGTAAGGTCTCTTCACTTGGCACAGCATCACTTGCAGATTGCTAGATTACCTTTAACAACATTTTAAGTGTCACATTGTGGATACTTCAGGCTGACGTAAACAATTCATTACATGTGATCGCATACCATGCTAGACATATTACAGAACACAAATAATTTTTAAAATGTTAAGATCAAAATTAAACAAAAAAGGTAAAACGCTTTTATAAAAATTATCTTGGTTACACAGAAAATTTCTAGTCTACCATCTTTGGTTGATGCAGTAGTTAAACTTTATGGCTCAATATCCTTAATGAGCCTACCTCGGGCTTTTACACAAGCATAAATACAGATCAGTGTATCAAAGATCACATATAATTTGTTTGTTCCGTTTTGTGTATAGTCACAGTCTTTTGTATTAATTAAACTAAAATATCCATTAGAAATTTGCTCCAGAAGGACACATGGGCCTTTAGTGTGGAGCCACAGAGTCTGATTAAATGTAAGAAAGTATAATGTATTTATCTCCTGATTCTCAGATGGCTACAAATCCAGCAGGTTTCCCCCTAACAGGATAGCTCTGAACTCCTGTAATGCCCTTGCTTGTTCGGATCAACAACAGATCTGTTCAACCCATTGCATACCTTAATCAGCTAACCTGCACAAGAAAGCTACAATCTGTGTACAGGTAATTTATACAGTAGAAGCTTTCACTAAGCTTGGTCTCTTTAGTTATAAAATCTAATTATATGTTAGAATTTAAGGAAAAAGATATTTGTATTGTTGTCACATAACTACTCAAATTTACTTTTCCGCAGTGACAAATAGTGTTTTTCTTGTACTAGAGTACCAGGGATGGGTCATATGTCACACTCAGCAAGTTCTCCTTGAGACATCTGCTCCCAAAAGCTTTACAAGAAGCCTATGTACCTTTGTGTTCATAGTCTCCCAAAGTCCCACATTTTCCTTCCAGTTAAATACGTGTTCTACCAGACTTAACTATACTGTATTGCACTGAAAATACACCAAGGCAGTTACATCAATTTTTTTTCCCAACAAGTTTTCAAGTGTACATATATTAGACAACCTACGTGCAAACACTGACTGAAGTGCAGCCCTTTTCTTAATGCTTTTTGTTATAAATCATTCTAGAAATACCTTGTTTGCTCTAATTATTTCAACACTGCTGCTAAGGTAGCTCACATGTGTTATTAGTCAAATTTGGTTTAAATATACGGCAGTTGAAATATAGTCTTTAATTATGAAACATCTCATATATGAGAGCATAGGAGAGAATGCAAAGCAACCAGAAAGACATAACTCACTACTTTTAGTCACTTCCCAAAAATTAACCTTTATTTTAAAATAAATTTGGGATCAGAACGGAGCTGAGACTTGGATCTGAATTCTCCCTTAAGTTTAGCATAATTTAAATTCTATATTAATTTCAGATTTTTCCTATCTCAAAGATTAGGCTTCTAGATCCTAATGCTTTCAGAATTAATTAATTCCACTTTACTAAAGAGGAAATTGCTCTCTGGAAAAAACTGTAAAAGCATCTAAACCACCTTCTTCTGGTTCACTTATTGAGGGGGATTTTGGTTGGGTTTTTTAATCATCCATGAAAAAAATGTCTTCTTGGCACTGACAAAAATGAAGAAAAAAAACCACACAAAAAACAAAAAGACCACACACCTCAAGAAAAAAAACAAAACAAAAACAAACAAAAAAACCCAAACAAAAACCCCACAAAAGCAACCAAGAACAAACTCTATGTCTCATATTTCCACTGAAACCACTTTGGGCCAGATTCAACAAAGTACTGAAGGACTTAAAAGGTAAATGCTTCAGGGCTTTTCTTTTCAGTGTCTGACAGTGATGTGAAGGCAACAGGTCACATCATGGGCCATGCAATCCTGTGCAGAGCGGTAGGAGAGCAGGAGCTTCACACAGAGTTCACAGCAGCCAGGCTGCTGAGCGGGAAGCTATTGAAAACCTACCACTAATCATTGGGAAACAAAGGAATGAGCATTTTCAACCCTTTAGCTCATCTGCCCAGAACCACAAATACAGCCAGCTTCTCTTCCTACAAGTTGGAGCAAGACCTGGGGTCTTGACAGTGAAGACCTGAGTCTGGTTGTCTGTGTTTATTCCCCCAGTCAGCACCTTGAACCTCAGCCCTGCCACCACCTGGCTTGGGCTGAGCAGGGAAGCAGAGACATGCCATGGCACCCGCCTTGTTGGCCTGTGGATCAGCCAACATGGTGTCCAAAGCAGCCTCCTGGGGCTGCAGTCATCTAGAGCTCAGGCGTAACCTGTAGCACAAGCTGCAACCTCTGCCCAGGACATGAATGCTCTGGGGCATGCAGAGACACATAACTATTGAATACCATTGAGAACACCACAGCTGAACCAGGATAGCTCAGTGAAGCCTAAGGATTTCAGAACAGGGAGCAACTAGGACCTAAATTCAAATTTTGAGTGCTAAGAACCCCTTTTCAGTTACTTCTTCATCTCCAAATTCAGACTCAGAAGTAGTTGCTCAGATCGTTCCTAGCACTGGTCCCAAGGGCCAGAGTCTAATCATCTTTACTCATCTTGACAATGTTTTTCACAAGAGGAGTTCACTAATATTTCGACTATCTGCAGTAGAAAGTATTGCTCAAAGTGAGCAATGGTGGCAGAATTTATTCTAGGGGGAAGGAAAAAAGGAAAAAAAAAAAAAAAGAGCAATTGAAAACATTGTGGAAAACTTAACATGGGCATTTTTTAGCATCACAAAATTCTGGAGGCTTCCAAATAAACTCATAATTCAGAACCATTTAAGAGACAGCAATGCATCAATAATAGACTTTTAGTGGGTTATATCCTTGAAAGAAGGTAGATGGTATAACGGGCAAAATAAACTTGTTGGTGGCCTAATACATTGCAAGTGGTTTGTCACCTACAGCACTGCATTCTTTAAAGATATCTAACACACACACACACACACACACACACAATCTCTCAAGTGAATTTATTGACTAAAACCAGTTCCACAGAACCAATTAGTATCTTACACAGGCTGCCCTGCAAGGCTTATGAGGCCATCCATCACTTGTCCATTTAACTATTTAGCATTTGTTCCAGCTATTTGTCACACTGTCAGAACAGCAGCATTTCAGAATAGGAGTTTTTGGTTGAAAGAAATCTAACTCAGATGGTGCAGATATTTATTTTTTAATAGGACTTACACAAGATTTATCTTTTTATTATTTTTAACCTTAAGCATTTTGTCTGAAAGGTGAGGTTATTTCAAAGGCTCCACATTTAAATCAATTGTTTTATATGAGAATTTAAAAATATCATGCAAAATGGAATTACTTCAAACTTCATCAACAATTCACAGTACTGACATCATAGAGTACCTTATATTACAGCTGCAGCGCTTACATTCTTATCACTTTTCCCATCTAGTAATTTGTTTTTACATTCATTTTTGGCAACTTTCTTAATTTCACAGCACCAAATGTATCACAAAAATATTACCTTTCCATTGAATGAAATGCAAAGTAACAACACAACATTACCATGTCTACTCCTAAGGTATTTTACCTTGTTCAGGCTCTATACATCTAAATGGAAAGGAAAAAGATTGCTGCAGAGCTTCAGTTGCCCACCTCCAGATATTTATAAATATAAATTAACATGAATGTATAAAAAACAAAATGCAAAAGGAATATTTCAGGCTCGGCTATCTGTAACAGAGCATTTGATATCTATAACACAGGTACTGGGAACCATTTCAAAAGGCTGACACTCACTTTAAAACACACCCAGAACATTTTGCCTGAACAACATGTAGGAATTAGCTAACACAATTTCTACATTAAATGAAAACAGCTACAACAAGTATATCAGGCAACCTGTTAACACCTTGTCAGAGAACTCTTGCAGTCCTATCGCACATGGTTGTATGTCCACGCACCTGCTATTCTGCCACTTCACAGATTCCACCAAAAAGAATAGGAGTTATTTAATAACCTTTAGATTTGTTTATTGTTTCAGAAGCAGGACTCAGTTTTTAATGGCAAGAGCACACAGATCAGAGGTCTGCTTTCCTGATACCCTGTAGAATTTCCTGATTTAGATTTCTTATAAAGCAGCTGCAGCAAAGCAGCCTGGGAATCAAATGCCATCTCTGCATCTGAATGCTGTTAAGCAGCTCCCATGGCATTTCTCCCTGACTCTCAGTGTGTGTCTGTCACTAAGCTCACTCCCAGAGATAAAACAGCAAATGTGAACTCCTACGGGAAAGAGCATTGAGTAAAAACCTTTCTTGAAGCCCTGAGAATGCTACAGCTCAGTCAACCATTGGGCCTTCAATCAGTTTGCCCATCTCACCTTGTATACAGAAGGTTTTGCAGTGTACGAGTGTTAGGTAGGGATAATCAAATGTTTAATATATAGAGAGCAAAGTGAGTATCTATGTGTGAAATCTGCGAAGCCTTTAACTAGATAACACAGATTGTCACTGCTTAAAAACCCCAAAACAGTCCCCCCCTCTGCTTTGCTAAGTAATCTTACTGTTAAACACCTGATAGTTTTGAGGTATAGATTTCATTTTTATCTATCTATTTGTGTCTATAATTAATAGCTTCAGTCAATTATATTGGTATCCGTTAAATATTGCCGTTTTATTAGTCTGTAGAGGATACACCTTCCTTAGATCTCGGTTACTCTGCCTACACAAAAAAATATTATTTCCAGTTATAGTCAGAATACCATAGAAATTCTTTCAATACTGTAGAAGCAAATGGGTAGGAGGAAAGAACTTGAAGGGCAGATCACCCGTGAACAAAAGTCAAGGAGTTGGTGCCAGGCAAATATTGCTAAAAAGGCCCACTTAGAAGAGAAGGTGCACATGCACATGGGGATGCTGAGCCCAGTAAGCAAGAAAGTCCACCTGCAGGTCTTGAGTCTCTGTAACAGCTATTTGGAAGAGGGTTGGTTTGTTTGGTTTTTTGAATATACATCCAACATTTAAAAGCATAAAATAAATATGGAAAATTATTCCAGCCACAGACACCGACACAGAAAGAAATAATCAACCCTGAAAACAAAACTTTGCTGCTGTTAAACACAAGCTTGTGGTGAGAACTACCCACAAACAGCAATACGTCAGTTCATCTAACCTTTGTCTTTAGGGAAAACTTGAAAAACCTATCAGTAACAGGACTGTCAAAGAGAGCCAGCAGCAAATATCATGGGCTGCCGTGGGCCTAAAGATAGTGGCAGAAACCTGAGGAAGTTAAAAATTAACCAGAAGACAGGTTATTATAATATTTACATTCTGCACTCCCTTCTACCCCCCAAAAAAAACACCACAAAAATCGTCTGCAGCTTCTGATTTGCCTTTCATTCCCTTCTGTAATGAAGTTCCAGATCAGCTCCCAGAAGTTGCAGAAAAGCTTTTTTGGGTTTAATAGCCCAGAGTTAATTGCCATTCATTTGGCAGGTTTGGTACAGAAGGCAGGTCAGAATTAATTTCTTGCTTAACCAAGGCTGAAATTCACATTTAAAGTATAAAAAGCTATAGCTACTACTGAAGTCTCATTCAGGGTGAGATGATCGCCGCAAGAACTTGCCCTGAATATAAAAAGCATCTGGGAATATGTACCATCTCAAACAGAAAGATAGAAGTTGAAAGAGAAAAATAAGAAATAACTCAAATTGGTCATGAAGGCCCAAACCCACCTCTCCCTGCCTGTGTGTAGCTGCTGTCAGTGACAAGAGAATTGAGCTCTAAACTGCAGCTTCTCCATCAGCCAGCACTCCGGGCAGCTTGGTGCACAGCTGATTGGAATCACATAATCAGGTCAAAAAGGTTTCACAAGGGCCCTAAATGAGGTCACTATCAGAAAGGGGACTCAGAGATAAAAAGATCTATTACTTTTTAAGTCACATTCAGTGAGATACATTAATACTTCCATCAAGATGGGGAGAGTAAAGTAAGTCTGAGGACACAGAGGCAGGATTTCAAAATGAGTACAGCAGTGCTTCCCATGATAAACCTTTCTGGAGAAAGAAAATGCTTGAAATAAGACAACATCTGTAAATAACTGCAATAAGTATTAAACTTTCCTAAAAAGAGAAGCAGGAACTATGAAAGTTTACATAAACTAAGCAACACAAAAAATGTCTTGTCCTAGGATGCCCTACTTCAATGAAAACATTCCTCCACACTTTCTTTTTACCATGCCCCCTGCCTGTTACCACCTATTTTTTCTTGTCCCATTGCTAGATTTTTAAGGTCACTAGGAAGGGTACACTTTTTTCATTGTGTGCATCATGTCAGATTTAAAAAAAAGACACACAAGTATCCAAAGTAAACATGTTGATTAGGCACTTCCATCCTAAAAATGCAGTTTCAAAAATCATCAGTTTCTTCATGAATGTAAAGATATATGATAGAGACATGTTGCTTTGACTTTCAAATTCTCTAGACATTTTGCATTATCTAATCCTTGTTGGGATTAGGTATTATGGCATTGATTTGCCTGTCTCTCCAAGAGGCCCCACTTAATAACATTCTTGGAGTGCACCTGTGACAAAGGTAAGCATATGTAAATTGCCATTTTGTGAATTCTGGCAATTGATTCGTATTTTCATTCCTTTCAGGTATGGTAATATAAGTAGAAAAGCTAATTCTGAAGCCAACAGTGGCACATTTGTTTACGTAAAAGATGTCTGTGGGCAAGTCCTCAGTGTTAAGCTCAGAGGAAGGCCTAAAAACGATCAGCATGCAAGAGCAAAGCTGCTGGTTGTGTGCATCAAGAATAAAGCTGAAAATGTTCTGCTACACCATGTGGAAGGGGACAGAGGTTCTGAGACAGGAAATGCTACAGACCATATTACCATTCCTCTGTTTTCCTTCCCTACTCTTCCTCTCAGACTTGCTCTTTACTCCCAAAATACCTTCTTGAGATAAAATGGAAGCCAAAATTCTGGGTGCAACTGTAAGAACCACAACACTAATATTTTATGTAGCAACAGAAGCAGCTAAGTGGAGTTCATGATATTTCCAAGGGCTTGTTAAAGCCATACAACCCTGCCTAGTTTAGAAGCAGATAAACGATATGAAAATGTGGCTATAATAGTCATGTTCACCCAGGAAGCAAAATATACTGCTAAATACATTCTTAGACTGGTTTATTTGCATCCATACTCAGAACTTTATTAGTAAAAATATTTCTACATAGCAATAGAAAAAAAATTCACAAAGACTTTGTACTGGCATCATTTCCGAACAAATCAAGCCTCCACACACATATAGTCTACCTGCCACTTCATTGATAGGAATAAGATTGTCCTATACGGAAAGGTCACTGGATGACAGCAAAGATCTCAAAGATGCAAAGTCCAGCATTACCATTTCTCCACACACTGTTGTCTTCTTATTCTCAGGGTGCCAGTGGAAATGTTACTACCAGACAATCTTTCTGACTCCATCTACTACTGAATTTTCCAAGCTTTAACATTTGCCTTTACAACACAGATCCAGACAGTTTGCAAAATAATGCTAGAATACATAATATATTCTAACATGAATAAAAATGTCATACACATGTATCCAATAAATGCAGTCAGTTTAGAAACCATCAGAAAAGTCCAAAACATGCATATATAGAAGTCAAGTGTGATTCTGACCTCAAAGATTGCCTTACAATTTGAATTACAATTCCAATGAAATAAGTGGCATTATTCCAAAATCATCATAGTTTATCAGATAAGCAGATGGTTACCCAACACAGGATGAGGAATTTACTGAAGATGTGTATTGGTCTCAAAGAAAAACCTGGGGGAAGTATAAAAGCCTATAAAATGCTTTTTCTCTTAAAGTAGTTTTTGCTTTTGCAGTTATTCTGACAGATAAAAGTGGATAAAGCTATGTGATGGGGCATCTATATCTTTTATTATATCAAAAAAAATTGTTCTCTATTCTGCTTTTCCCTAGAAAACTGAAGAGAAGCAGAAAAATTATAACATCCGCATAACATGAGATCAGTTAGAATTTCAAAATTGTGTTGAAAATGTTGAAAGTGCTTGCACTTTTATTCAACAGTTCTTTAACTGAAAATCAAACATGTTATTTAAAGAAAAAGTCCTTTTTTTAAAAAAAGATTAATCATCCTTGTTTCTCATTTAAAGTCTGGGGATGTAGCCAATCTTTTCTCTGTGTTCTCAAAGAGAGATATTTCATATTAAAAAGAAATAACAAAATTGTTCCCATCTTTATATGTTGTCACAGAAGACAAGTCATCACATGAAAAAAATTTAATGTTTCACATTTCTTTGGGTCACTTTTCAGCAATAACAGTAATGCTAAAATTTTTCTGGAGCTAATACGGAGTCTGATGTCTTGATGGTTCATCCACAGAAAATGCTACCTAAAAAGGTGTTCTTGTAATGCTACTTTGGGGGGAAGAAGAAATTGAAAAGAAATTGTGCAGCAAATGAGAAAAAAAAAAAAAAACAACACAAAAACCAAACAACCAAACAATCAAACAAACACCCAAAACCCCAAAACTCAACTATTTTAATACTCCAGGATTTTCTGATTTCCTTTGCAACCCAACATCTCTAATTAAACTCACTGCAAGTTTGGAAGCCCAGTAAATCCAGGAACTTGCTTGTAAAGCGGCATATCAAAGCTCTGAGCAGCTTCTGACCCATGGCTCTAGACATTATAATTTCCTTTACTAGCCTGTGTAGGTAGAAGCATTTTTGCCAATCTGACTGGTTTAGTCCTAGCCTCAGAACTTCCCTTCAAGCCTCATTCAAAGCTCTGGATTACTTGATGATGGCAGCAATATAAGTGGTCGCCATGGATTTTTTGAATCAAAAAATTTTACAAGTCTCATCTTTACATTTGATTGGTACCGAATCTTCTCTTATGTAAGCCACTGAATTTTATAAGAGAATTTGCCCAGTTAAGGGTTACTGGATTTGGAAAAGAAAAAACAAAACAAAAAACCCACCACAGAAAGAGAAGCTCATTAAATACAAAGAACCCATGGATTAGGTGTGGATGTACTGCTCATTGCAAGTGTTGCCTCACACACTTCATTCTTTGTAGACAGACCGTAAGAATATGTTTGGTTTTTGAAAGCAAAACAAACTGAGAGTGGATTCGTTATAAATTATGTGCAGTATTTGTTAAATCTGTGGAGAGATTATAAGTATTTCAAAATAGGACTGTTTTCTTGACGTACTTTTCTTGTACAGTGCCTAGTTCAAAGGAGTGCTGATCAGTGACACTAATGCACAAATATTTGTACTGGTTCTGTTTCCTTCTTACTACGTAAGAAACTCTGATATAGAAGATTGTAGAATAATTCACTTCGTAGCTGAGTAGAGAGCTTTTTTTGTAAAGTTAAGAACAGCTCAATGGTTGGGATGATGAGATGTGAAAAAAAAATTCCTCAAGAAACTTAACTGAATAAAGTGTTGCCTACAACCTAAATTATTTTTCTACTCATGGCAAGTCCAACTTAAACTTAGTTTTCACTAATTACATTCACATGAACTGTACATATATGCTACAAAGTATGCCACCAAATTGTTCTATTTAATAACCTCTGTACTGAGGCTCTAGAAGGAGTTTTGCAGGCTCCTTGACAGAAAAGAGACAATAATCCAATAGCTTGACCTCTTTGAACTACATAACTAGGGATTTGGGAAAAAGCCCATATTAGAGCTTAAAAATAAAGTACTAAGACTGCAAGTTAAAAATACTTTTACTGACAGTACTGGTCTCCAGCCAATTACTTTTCCCAAGTAAATTAACAGTACCTTTGTGCATCTCCTTGGCAAGTCCTGCTTGGAAAATATTCTCCAAATAATAAATCTTTAGTCTTCTGTCACAAGTATGCTTATTCTTTTTTGTCTTGAAGCTGCACTTGGAAACCAGAGCTTGCACTGAAGAAAAGGTAGCCATGAGAAGGGAGAGGAAACTAAGCAGCAGCCCCACATGCACGTACAGCAGCAGCCCCACATACAGCTCATTCAGAGAAGCACAAGAAAGACCTAGCCAAAGCAGCTCCATTTGTCATCCCAGCCTACCACTTCTTCCACTTCACGATGGCATGCTAGGCTACTTCATTAGCCTACTTTGCATACCGTAACTGGGAAGAGCTATCTGTCACAGGCCAGTTGTACTGGTCACCCTGACATTTTTCAAACGGGGCTGTCTCTCAGCTATGCTTTGTTTGGAGAGCTGGTGAGCACACACACGTGGTGGGGAGGGATCATAGTGACCAGACTGCCCTCCTCCAACTTCTCATAGATGAAAGGAGCAGCAAAATGGAATTCCCTTTACATTCCTGTTGCACTTTCACATCCCTGAAAGGAAAAATTGCATAGCGTGTTCAAAACCTGATATAAAGCTTATAATAAAATGATCCAGCATGGAATTTTTTTTTTTAAAGATTTTTCCCTACAGATCAAATCTCCTTGTTTTAAGAAAAAGGTCACATGCATCAGACAAGCAGTACAGCGAAAATTATGAAGCTAGATGTCTACACAAATACATTTTTCTACTCTAAGGCATGTTTGCCTTCTTCATCCGTTTTTAATGATTTTAGAAATATTAAATTATACATTAACTAGCAATGTTGAAGTGCACCAACAGTTTCTGAATTGCCAGCTTGCTTTGGTACATGGGGGCACAGATAGGAAACTAAGCCAGGGGATACTAGATCAACCTCAGCTGACCAAGAGAGCCATAATGTCTCTTACCTTCATAAAACATATCCGGTTTTGCTAAGACTTTCCTCTGCCTATAATCATATCCGAGAAATCCCTAAAGGAAGAAGAGCTGCCAGCATTCACAATGAGACTTGCAGGTAGTTTTCTCCCACTCCTGACAAGTGTGAAACCATACTCTAGTGAGAAAGGTCAGAGGTCTATCCCTGATAATGCAGGAAGCTGTTGCACAAGTGAACCAGTAGCCATTTCATTTCTGCGGAAAACAGATGAAGTACCATAACAATATTATTTCATTTTCAAAAGCTTCTTGCTACATGCTGAAATACTTTCCATCATGCAAGATTTAAAACAAGTTCTAATCCTTGTGAGATGCCAATAAGCCTGCTGAGAGGCCTAAACTCTTTCATCAGGTAAAGAGTGGTCCTAACTGTTTATCTGATTCTCCTCCCTCTTCATTTTCTCTTACCTTTTGTCTTCCTTTTTCTGCTTCCCCTTCATTTCCTTCTTTAGTAAAATTAAACTTTCCTCAGCAAACCCACAGATGAAATTCAAAGACAGCCTGTTGCAGTCCTTTCTATTAAGAAGGTTTGACTACAAGGGCAAACTGTTGTTCCTACAAATATTCACATGAACTAAACCTTCACTTTCTATGTGTATTTACAGGGACATATACAGACCACTCAAAATGCAGTTAGTAATTTGCCAAATAGGTTATTTTCCTGTAATATCATAGGTACATTTCAAAAACAAAAGAAACCTGAGAAGAATATATGATATTATAAAAGATGTTTAAAAAAAAAACCAAAACAAAAAACAACTTCAGCAGCAATGTAGCAAGGGAAGAAAAGGGAGTACAAAAGACTCCAGAAGCACAAATACAGTTTATGAGAAATTTACACTACATACTTACCTCAGCAAAATGAAAAATCTTGAGAATATTTTTAAAATTAAATAATATATCTATAAAATTAAGATTATTTACTACAGTGGTGAATGCAGAATTAAAGTGATTCTCAATTAATGTGATTAACAAAATGAGTACATGCTGTACTACTGTATTTCTCCACCCAAATCAAATGTAGGATTCTCTTCAAATATGTCACCAAGCAGACATCTTGTAGTTAGTTACTGTAATAATTACTGTTACTTAATAATTATTGTGATTTCCAGTGATTACATGCATTTGCTTGCTTAACTAAGACTCCAGTCCTTAAAAAACCTGAAAAACTAGATACTCTTAGTGCTTAATTCTTTAAATATTTATGCTTATCAGGAACTTTATTAACATTAGTACTTCTGAGGCAAGAGGAACTTTCAATTTGACATTACTAAAATGGAGGTTTTTACAGTACACAGACCTCCAAAAACTGTTGTCTAATAGCACTTGTCAGCTACTTCAATACTTTATCTTTCAAGTTTCCCAGGCGTGGAACCAGGAATATAACACTGCATTATCTCAGTCTTATTCCTTTTACTACAACTTGGCAGGCTCCACATCACTTGAAGTAACAAGGTTTTTCCAAGAAGCCTATGTCAGCTAGCACAGCTTCCTCCTCCCCTTAAAAGCAATGCTCCAGTCAAAGAAAGACAATCAAATAAATTGTCCCCTTAAACAGAATGTCTCTTCTCCCTTTGGCCATGTAAAGGATGCAATCCATCTTTGTCCGCCAAAAATCTAAAAAGCAAATCTGCTTTCCTATGTAGACCCTAGAGTTTAGGAACAAGCTGGCTGATAAAATGCATATGGTTGGCTGCCAACTTACTCCTCAAGATCCCAAAAGTCTAAACATGCTTGACACTAATGTTTTCCCAAGGTTTAAGTACGTACAGAAAACAAGACTCTTTTAAAACAAACAAACAATACAAGTGGTTTCCTATGCTGTTTAAAAAGGTTTTACCTAACATCATCTAATCCAAACTTCTCTGATGGACCTCCTCCTTGCCAGCACTCTCCTCTTGCCATTAATTTCCTTTGACTGCATTTGAGAATCTATGCCAAGCACACATACCAATTCATGCGTGAAAGTTTTAAAACAGCTTTCCATTGATTTTTAGCCATTCCTCCTTATTATAGAAGTCATCACACACAGCCAGGAGTCAAAGAAATAGAAGAGGGTAGATTCATATTGAGAACTACACAAGTAAGACTTCAAATTTTCTATTAAGCAGCAGTTTAGCATCTTGATGCAAGCAGGTGTTCTGCACTAAGTAATTCCAACTTGTCCCTATCTATACAGTCAAAGGAAGACTCGTGGCAAGCAGGGAGATCCAGACATAAGCACAAACGAAAACTTAGTCTTTGGCTGTGGGCAAAAAGAAATAGTTACTGTCTGCATTGATAGTTACTTGTAGGAAACAGGTCTCGAAAGAAAAAGAAACCATGAAAATAAAAGTCTGATGTTAACTTGGCTGGCCAACTCCTATGCTGACTTTATTTGCTGCTTATTTCTGACACAATTCTATAGTAATTTTAAAATTCCGTTCATTGAATAATTAGAATTATTTGCTTATCACCATCCCACCAGGACTTAATTTCCCTTTGACAGTACCCTTCCTATATTCTTCTCAAGATGACCTCAACCAGTAACTTCAGGCTCAATGACAGAATGCCTGGGATGTCTGAGCTTGGACCTCAGCTGAGGTGAACAGTTGTCTAACGAAATGAATGTTCAGGAAATACTGAACAAAACCAATTCCTGAAATGGATTTATTTTAACAAACTTTTAAGTCCTTATGGAAAGCTTGCTTGGTTTCCCAACAGATCATACACTAAAACATGAAACTTGAACCAGGGTCTGTGACCTGCTCTTACATTGTAGAGGCAAGCATCACTCACACATCTCTTCCATGGCTACCTCTGTCCTCACCTCCCCATCAGTGCTGCTGGGCACTTGGACCTCAGAGTCACAGGCTCAGCTGGCTTAAAATTTGCAAGAGAAATGTAAATAGTTTCAAAGATAATACTATTAACTCTTCACTTCAAAACTGCTATTTTTCTCTTCCCAAAACAAAAAGTTTTTTTCCCAGCCAAATTTTCAACTGAGTAGCTTCAGGGTCAACTCAACCTGACTGCAACTTCAGCACAATGGTTTTCACAACATAGGCCAGCACTCAAGGTTTGTGCATATCTGTAAGGCTAATTTGAAAACATTAAAAATTCAAGCTGATTGTCAGTGGAGCTTTAACTCACTATACAGAGATGTGTATCCTCAGTAGAAAAAGTTGAGAGGTTAGCAGATCAAAAAAAGGTTGAAAACTACAAGCCTATAAAGTAAAAATACAAGAAAGTTAAAGAGACTTGATAATTTTACAACCAGATCTAAATATGTCTGTCTAACAGCAAACACAATGAACTTCCCCCCCATTTTCCCTCACTGACCTATACGAACAGCTACCAAACAGCAAAAGAATTACTGGAGTTCATACACAATTAACACTGCCTGTAAGGACGTGGGCTAGGGAGTGCTGTCATTTTGGAGTCCTCCCTAGGGAGGACTGTCATTTGTCCTGATGAGATTACCCAATCTGTCAGCACGCCTTTGTTTTTTCACTGAACTGATGCTTTTGTCTAGAAACAAAAACAAAGCTCAAATCCACTTTTTTCTGGATTTCAGGATGAACTCTTGATGTCACAAGCAGGGCCTCAGCAGACCATTCTTTCTAATTGCTATGCTAGTATCAAGCGGGAAAGCTCACCTCACCAGTTCATGCCCCCACAAGCTCCACATCCTCTCAGTAAACCTCTGGCTCTGTTCTAGGAAACAAAATACTTATAGCCCAGGTGTGCACTATTTCTCTCCAGATAACTAGATCCCAAGTGTGTATTTCTGTGTATTAAACCATGCAGAGGGGTAGGGGGAAAAAATGAATTGGGAAAAAAATTCTATTGCACCATTAAAATGAAAACTACCTTCCTGTCATTAACAACCGTCATTAAGGCACCCTCTGCCCATTTCACTGCTGTGTTTATCTCCTTCCCCTGATGGCAGGGATGCTGAATCATGATGAGCCATCAGGGCTCAAGCCCAGTCCCAGACTGTCATCTTGATTTAGGTGACAGGATCCTAGTATCTGGCCCCACGTTTCAGACACAGATGGTACCAATTGTCAGGCAACATTTGGGGACCAGTGTGTAGCTACAGGGATTGAAGTGTCAGCTACAGACTTTAATAAACACATTAGAGAAGGGAAGAGAAAACTTTCCCTACCAATAGAAAAATGGAAGACTTTGGAGTAATTTAAAGAAAACACAAGAAGCCTACAAAGAATCAGAATCCAAATATTACATATACATTTGAAATAAATGTAGAATTTTATAGAAAGCAATTCACAGATATCCTCAGTGATAACATTATTTTTCTATAATCCTAATGGCATTTTTTTGATGATGCAGGACTGTATAGCACAGAGTCAGTGGATAAAACATTCTCTGGAATGATATTTTGTGTCACTACATTCAATAGAACCTTAAATTACAATAAATATTGAAGTGAATTTTCAGCATACAGGGAAGTAAGCCTGCATCAAGAACTCTAAGACATTTAACATGAAAATATAACAGATTTAAAAGATATTTCCTTCCCCCCTCCCCCTGCACACGCTTACCTGGAAATACTGAAGTGTTTTGGGTATTATTATCTTTTTAAGGCTGGTTTTAGTGCTAATTCTGCATATGTATATATATATATATAAAAATTGCTTTCTAAAGCATTTTTGCAATCACTGCCCCCACTCTCCCTTTTAATACACTAAGGAAACAGTAACAGCAGCCTCTAGAGAATTATACTATATAGATTGAGCTACACAGTGATCTGGCACTGTCACCTCCCTGGGTCATCACCTTTCTTCTAGTGACTGGCATATCTGATCTGACACAGCTCTGCTCATCTCATCGATGGCCACTTCCCCCCCTCAGACCTCCCAAAGGCAAACCCTGGGACTCTGCGCTTTGTCCGACACTTGTGCTCCTCAGGATCAGCTAAGCATTTTCATGAGGAGAGGACGGAGAGGTGAGAGAAAATGTCAGTCATCATCAGAAATACTGCAGTCCCAGCTGCACTGGTGATGAAGGAAGAGTATAATTTATGTGACTTCTGCATAAATACTTTTATTTTCAGCTTGCAATTTTCTGGGGGGAATAAAATAAATGTAGGATGGTTTGGACATCTCTGACCATTATATTCACCAAGTTTATTCATCATTCTCCAGTGACCCAATTTTCCAGTGTTTAACAGATTAAAAAAAAAATAAAACCAAACAAACAAGATTTCTCAAAACCAATACAACATATAAAAAAGAAACATATGCAATGTATTATCAAGTCACTTAGAAAAACATACTTCACACTCTGCATACTAGCATATCATTTTTACATTTTTAGGTGCTCAAGAAATACTGCAGGAAATTCGCTTGACAAAAATCTTTTTTCTCCTGAACCCAAGGTATATGTTATCCCTGTAATCCCTGGTAGCCAAACCAGACAAAGGAACATTCCCATGACCACAGGGAGCAATGGCAGAGCTTTTCTGAGGGGAATATTTCAGTCAAAAAGAGAGCAGAGATGCAGAGAAGAGACCTCTTCCTGCATCTTGTCCTTTTGCATTCCAGTAGACACAAGAGACAAAAAATGCTCTGAGCAAGTGGATGCTGCCACCAAAAAGACACCTACAACATTTTTCTCCCTTTTCCGTGTCTATGCAGTTGTTCTGCCAAAAAGAGAGCTTGTAAACCAGTGATAGACAGGAAAGTATTTGCTACTTAAAACCCCTATTAGGCCTTTCAATTGTTAATGTTATCAATCAGAAAAGACCTGAAACATCTCTCTGCACATGCAAGACAATTTAATTCTTCCACGGTACAGCAATCAGCTCTATGATCACCAATCTGCAATGACAATGATGTTTTGTATTTGTTATCTGTTAGAAGCTTTGCGTGTTTTATGAAATGGTTTGAATCCTTAGACTAACTCTGACCACACTATGAAATACACATGCTATGAAATACCTTTATTTTTTAATCAACATTATCAAAATTAGGAAGTAAAACCTCTGGAAAGAGATAGAAACACATTGTTACATTTGTTGCATATATTTCTCCATGTTGTTGCTTGTCTGTGTTATTTTGAGCATTATCTATTTAAAGAAGTTGTATGATATATAGAAGACAGCAGGTAGAGTGATTGACTGTAAGAGTCAGATGTTAAATTGCCATATAGCTGTGGAAAAGATAAAAATATTTCTCTACCTCAATTCATTCCATAAGAAAAATCCTCTTGGATCTTGCAACCTGTATAATTTTTATACTTACAGGTTTCAAAATTAAAAGAAGGTAAAAAGGGTAGTGTTTAAAAATAAAAATACATCTTTTCACAGCTTTATTTTCTTTTTCTTTTCTTTTTTTTTTTTCTTTTTAAGAAGAGCATAATATTGAAGGAGAAAAAGGCCACTTGCTCAGTTAGGTTTACTAAATCAGTCATGAAGGTAGCTGATCTAAAATGCATCAGCTGTCACCTGCTCAGTCTCAGTTTGACAGTTCAATACCTCCTCATCTTCTGAGAATGGCAGTGCTGAGACCTGAGTAAACTGTGTCTGTATGCAAACTGTCACAGAGTTCTTGGCATATCATTAGGCCTGACCTCCATGGCTGCAGTGACAACAGGGAACATTACAGCCAATTGTCATCAGAGTTAAAATTAATGTACGGGTCTCCAAATTCAGCAATGAGCAAGGCAAGCCCCACAAGTGGTGGCCAGTTGATGAACTACATAATTACAGAGAGATAATCTTACCCCTTTGGAGAATGTAAATGTACATCATAAATTCAAGGCACGTCTCTCTACACATCTATAGGTATGTTTTTCCCTTCAGCATTTATCCAGACCAAATATGACATGTAAATGTCAGTATATTCTAGTTATCAGCTTCAGGTAGTAAAATGAAACATTATTCAGGACCATGAAAGAACAATCTAAGACACACTCCCAAGCAGTGACAGTCAGGGTGACGCTCACAGGGGTTAGAAAAGTTGAACGTGATCATTACAGTAGCCCAGGCACGCAGACCAACACAGCATCTCTTCTCATTCCAAGATGCCACTTTCTGCCCTGCTGCAGCCAGTGGCAGGAGCCCACATGATGCTTCTGGCAGTGAGGGAGTCTCACAAGGGCTGAGAGCAGCCAGCAGCGTGCCCCTAGGTCCCCAGTCATAACATGGCTATGTAGGCACCTTCAGAGCTGTTTAGCACCAAAGAAAACATGTATAAACATAAAATGGACTTTAAAAGATAAAAATATTCAGACCCCTTCTCAATTTTTGTGGTATTACTTACAACATTAACCATGAGTTCTAGCAAAGCTTGTCTGGTTTGTATCACCCAGTGAATCTCACATCCCTTCTGTATAACTGTATTCAGATTGCAACCTCTTGACTTGTTTTAAATTGTGAAGTCTAAAAGTGCTAAAGACCATGATTCTCCACTACTAAAGTGTCTATAAGATTTCACTAAACTATCAATATTCATCTCAGGTGTCAGATTAAAATTAGTGTGCTCAGTCAAGTTATTTATGAGTTTCTTTTACTAAAGCAGCCATGAAAAGCAACATGACATCAAAACCTGATCCACCAGGAAAGCTACTAGGCATATTTCCATCCCAGAAGAAACTGGCCCGAGGAACAGTATCGCTACTGACATCTCCCAAATACTCAAGAGCCACCAATGAGGTGTGGGATATTCAACAGGACCATTATACTTATCTTTAGGCCCTAGTATTGATCCCTTCATGCAGTTATCTTTTTGTCACAATCATAAAATCAGCGTGACTGCATAAAGAGTTATACAGCCTTTGCCATTCTTTTCCCATTGCCTCTGGCCACCCATGGCATTAGTACTGCCTGGTCTGGGAGTGTTTTGATCTCTCATCTTAATAAATATTGCTGGTGCTTATCTGACTCTCTACTTTGAGGTTTTCATGAAAGAAGGGTGCACCTCATTAAGTTATCCTAGACAACAAAGAGCTTCAAATAAACCATTGCATATTTCTAGACTAAATTTCAAGGAGTTTTCATTGTCTTTATCACAAGGGAAAGCTACATTTATATAACAGTTTTCCTTTACACTGCATCACTCGGTACATGTCTGGTAAAATTGAAATTTTGCTGTGAAAATACTGAAGTTCTTCCATGTTTGCATGGAGGGAGTTGTAGAAGTCAGAGTTCACTACAAGCTTCAAATTAAGCAAGTTATCTTTATCTTATGTTTCCTTTCCACAGTGGAAGTATTTTGCTAGAAAGTGACAAATTCATATTTAGCCTTTGCAGGCCTACAGCCTTTTGAAGGAAAAATTTTAAGCATCAAACTGATTAGTTGTATGACTTAACAAGTTACAGGTAACAAAACCTCCTTTTGTCACTCACGAGGAAAAGAACAGTAACGAAGGTTAGATTTTATGAAATTATTTCTTTTACATAGGCAGTTTCAAGGTACTTTACATTCATCTCAGTGTAAGAACCATGTTTCAAAGATCTGACAGAACTGCAAAAAATGCTGCAAAAAATTACTGCCTCATGGATAAATAAATTGAGCAGCCTGTAGCTCCACCTATACAAGCTTCCTCAATTTTTGTTTTAGTATGGTGAATTGCAATATAAAATACATTTATTCTAAGCTTAGAATTTCTGTAGTGGATAGGACTTGATCAAAACCAACTCCTACTTGTTAGAATGTCCCCACATAACTCATTCATAGCCCCGCTTCATACTGCCATTCATGAATTATGAGGTCATTCCTAACTGAAAAAATATTTCATCTCATGTCATCTCACTGTCATATTTCTCTACACTAGACTTCTCCACCAGTCAATCAATAGTAAAAGCAGACACGAAGTCCAGCAGATCAGCAGATATTTGAGCTTCTCTAAACCTCCAATTCCCTTAAGAGTTTGGTCATTTTCTATTGAAAACAATATAATAAATAGCTCTGCAACCCACTTAGATAATTTGCAGAGTGCACACTTCCAGGAGAGGGCACTTTAAGCTCCTTCAGAAGTTTCCACTCATTTAGAAAAAAAAACAGCTTCTCCCGCCCCACCCACTCTACCCCATTTCACATTTCATTTTTACTGAATTTCCAACCTCATTTCCCCAACCTTGATACTTTCTTACTGACACACCACCACATAGGAGTCTATAGAAGCTGGATAGCAAACAATCAAAGAAACAGAGACTCAGGACCATAGAAAATACTCTCTTTTTTTAAAAAAAAAAAGGAAATGGAATATTGACAAGCATATGTCTTAAAAGAGGCTAAAATAAGGAAGGTTATTTTTTTAAGTTTGGTTTGACTTGCAGTGAAGTAGGTTAGGAAAATGCAAACTGGTTAGAAACGTGTATTGGTAACTGTCTATTTTGGAAATGTTTTTACCCCATTCTGAAGAGAAATAACTGCCAAGGTGAACGCTTTCGAAGCGCTACAATATCCATTTCTGCTTGAGTTACAGCCCTTTGGCTGTTAACGATTTTCAAGTTATGTAACCATACACTGATATGTCTTCTCACTTTCTGTGTTTTTTTCCCAAACAAGAAACATACATTCTTAGTACTATAGTAAGACAATTGATAGATCACACAAAGTATTAAACCTACACACAATAATGATCACATAAAGAGCCAAACATGCAAGACTTAACCACTTACAGTTTTCTCTGCTCTCTGTTGTTCTCAACGTTTGACAGGGGACAAGGAGAAAATCTCCGAAAAACTACCATAAATCTTATTTAACATCATCATGAGGAGACTCAGACATAGTTGACATTAATACCACAAGCAGTTATTAAAAAAACTAATGATTTCTTAATAGCTGATTTACCAAAAAGCCAATCAGTGTTCCGTTTAACAGATTCCTTACAGGCCCAGTAGGTCTAAATGATTTTATTATTTTAACACTTTTTGCTGGCACTGATGAGCTCCGTTTACCACACAACACTCCTGTACAGCTGTAGTGTATGTATATCACTAATAATTTATAATCCTTTTATCAAGCGGTATATTTTAATAATAACATAAAGCTTTTACAGAATTTAAACTCTTCTTAGATTCCGCTAAAGTTTTCTCAGTTTTCTCCACATTTTAGCTGCTCTTCTGGTTCCTACTACTGTTTACTTTGCTAGGTCTCTGCGTTTGTTCAGTCTTCTTCAAATGAACAAATACTTTTGTGCCATTAAAATATTACCATTTTCCTATCTCCTTCTTAAAGATTACTGAAAACAACAGAGCTGGACCACAATTCCACTTTTTGCTTTCTATAACGGGCACAACAATCACAAATGCAACCAGTGCATAGAAGGAGAATGTCGTTTAAGTTTCACCATTAGAATAAAAATAAAAATTCATAGCCATTGACTCTTATCAGGCCTCAGGTACAATACCTTCTCATCACTGTGCTGTTTTGGATAACTTGTGATAACTGATCCCTGCATATATAGTTTTTATCATCATGAATATTTACCCGAGCTAAGAAATTTAGGTCACTGAAGGAAGACTATTCCAAGTATGTCACAACTTCACCTAATTTTCAGACACAGTTCCGGAAACTATCACACAATATATAGAATGAAAAGGTAATTATAGGGTAGTGAAATTAAGTTAAATGAAGTAATCCAAAGGTATGTAATGAGGAATTATTGTTCTTATGCTTCATCTGATTACAGAATTACCACTTGGGGCAGCTCTACAAATGTGACTTCTATCATCTCCATGGTGCTCAGACACACAGAAATCCAAAGAGTGTTCAGCTGAATTTGATATATGCCAGTTTCTGCTGCAAAGCCTAAGCAATATATTCAGTGCTGTAGGATCTTCAGTGGAAGGAATCCCATGCTATACAAAATACGTGTACATATAGAGTTATCAATACTTTGCACTTACAGTGCAATGGATGAAGTTTTCTTTGTTAGGGCCAGCGCCTTCTTAAGTCAGGATGTCACATATCCCAGCTCTTTACACCAGCTCTTTCCAAAGGGCTGGGTGATGGAACTGCTAAGGGAAATCCTGGCTCATGTAATGCCCCAGATCTTCACAGCCCAGCTGCAGATCTGCTTCTCGGGGGCAGGACCACCATACAACATTCACGTCCTTTTTGTATTTCAAACTAGATTTATCAAGCTACAGAATTCTACTGATGCTGCTTACAACTCTTTTTTTCATTCCTGTCTGTTTTTCCTGGGATTCATTTGTAGCCATCCATCCACTCAACTCTTTTCATTTTGTGGACACTTTAGTGTATTTATTCTACTTCAGTTCAAAGATTTTACTCAAAGTTTTACAAGTAATCCAAAAATAAATTGTAGCATGTGCATTTATGTACTTATAAATATAGTTTTAAAATACAGATTAGAAACATATGTTTGGAAGATTGCTTTCAGTTCAGTAAGAGTATTTGTTACTGGAAAACATTTTAGGTTAGAGAAAAATAGGCCTTAAGAAAAAAAAGATAATAAACTACACAATAGCAACATAAAATTCTTCAATAGCATGACAGGTGTTTTTTTTTAAGCAATACTCCTTTCACTGAGAACTCTGCAGGGACATTTTTGACCCCACTCTGAATATCACTGCATGCCCTCAGCTGAACGCAAACATTTATATTGTTATTACTGACAATAACAAAATATCACCATAGAACTGTTAACAAGTGCATCTATTCCATTATAATTATGTGCTGTCATTTTCTGTTTTGTTTTAGATTTTTCATAAGAGAAGTAGCAGGGAGTCAATCTACAGTTTGTTCTTTACAGATTTTCTCAATGAATCTAGATTTCAGCCTTCATAAAACAATTGTTTTGAATACCAGTTTCTTTGGTATTCAAATAATTCTTGAACAACTGCATATGTTGTTTATACACATGTCTCTAACTGTAAATTTTGATCTGAATTAAATTTTGAAAACAGCTTATTAAATAATTAATAACTACTGAAAAAAAAAAAAAAAAACACAAAACAACAAAAGATGGGACCAGATGGGTTACACCCAAGGGTGCTGAAAGAGTTGGCAGATGTGCTCGCCAAGCCACTTTCCATGATTTACCTGAAATCATGGCTAACTGGAGAGGTTCCATTGGACTGGAGGGTGGCAAATGTGACACCCATCTACAAGAAAGGCAGAAAGGAGGATCCAGGAAACTATAGACCTGTCAGTGTGACCTCAGTGCCGGGGAAGGACAGGGAGCAGGTCATCTCGAGTGCCATTAAAAGTCATATAATGGACCACCAGGGGATCATGTCTAGTCAGCATGGGTTTATGAAAGGCAGGTACTGATCTCCTCCTATGACAAGATGACCTGACTACTGGATGAAGGAAACGCTGTGGATGTTGCCTACCTGCATTTTCAATAAGCATTTGACACAGTTCCCCATAGAATTGTCAGAAAAACTGGCTGCCCATGGGAGGTGATTGTTAGAACATGTTGTAAGAAGAGGTTGTTAGGCATTGGAATGGGCTGCCCAGGGAGGTGATGGAGTCCCCATCCCTGGGGGTGTTTAAGAGTAGGGTCAACAGAGCGCTTAGGTGTAGTTGAGAACTGTCAATGTTAGGTAAATGGTTGGACTGGATGATCTTCAAGGTCTTTTCCAACCTAGACGATACTGTGATTAACTTTGTGATGGAAAATATAGGGCCTTCTCCAATGAGAAAAGCACATGGTGCTTAGAGCCACAGCTCAAGTTACTGCATGAGAGCAGACACAACTCTAGCTGAGACCCTACCAGCAATGAGTGGAGGAGTGATTGCTTTCATGTTTCTTATCTATATTTCAGTTTATACATATCAGGATGACACTGGCTTTTGTCACAAAAGCATGACACTGTTGATGCCCACCCAGAAAACAAGAAACCTAAAGGGACCCACTGCCAGCCTGTGTACTCCCAGCCCATAAGGAACAGCAACACGGCACAACTTTGTTTTAAGGAGTTGTAACAATACCAGAAGTCTTTAATTTCAATGCTGCAATAAGTTGCATACCTTTGTTCAGATCCATCTTCTCCCAAATTTCATGTAACAAATGAAGACTATGCCCACAGTGTTTTTGTTCATCACCACATTGATGATCATTATAGAAAATCATAACACAGAAAAGCTTAATTTCAAGGAAGATTTATGGTTAGTGAAACACGTTCAAACTTGACTAGATGAGAGTAACAAAATAAATCTGATATTTGCTCAAACAAACATTTTTACAAAAAATACAGGTTTAAAATATCAGTGCTGAAGTATTGGAGTATAACTGCCAGTGTAGGAGGAATAAATACTGGTTACTAAAAATCAGAATCAGATACACTAGCTAGATAAAAAGACTATCATGCAGACCATCCAACTGTCATTATAGGTTAGTCCTCTATAGCGCAACTTTCAATACTGTCCAAGTTAATTCTACATGCCTACAACATCTTAAATTCCCTGCAATTTAGAAGTAATAAGCTTAAAATAACCTGCAGTTTAAGAATAGTGAGCTGGGGGTGGGGGAATCACAGTATAAAATCCAAAGGCTAACGTTGAATCAGGCAAGGTCACCGTCCCTTAAAGTTAGGAAAACTGGGACAACAAAATTGTTGGGTTCTTTTTTTATCTGAGGTCTCCGATTTATCTTTTCCTGCTTTGATACTTAACTAAAATGAACTATTTCATATAATACCAGCATGATATGATGAAAGGGTGCTAAATATATAGAAATGCCTGAAACAGGAATTTATGCTCTTACAGTGCTGAGGGTACAGCCACAGTTCAGCATCTCTGTGTGTTTTAGCCCACTCTCACATGAAGCTTGGTCGTTTTTGCAGCCCTCTCTGCATCTTCTCCATGTTCCAGCAAGAACACAGACAAGGCCACAAGTGCTGATTTTTTAATATTTTAAGTAGTTTTCTGTAATTTCTTCTAAGAGAAATATACTCTCCCAGAAAAAAGTAGTATGACAGAACAAGGGAGAGGCCCTGAGCACACAGAGCAGCCACAGAAACCAGAGAGCTTTGCAATGGAGGATGCGCACCTGGCACAAACCAACTGTGCAATTAGATCCAGCTCTCAGTCATTACATTAGCTGCCAAGCAAATGCATGCCATTAGTAGCATAATGCAATGACAATACAGACCATGTTGTACCAGAATTAATTAAATAAATGTTATGAGCCATGAAAACAAGATTTCCCAGGCTACAAATTATAGTAACAGTGGTAACATCTACGCTCCTTATAGCACCAAATGTATATTTTAAGTGGCCTGAGATTTAATGTTTGCTATGAAGAGACCCATCTTTGTAAAAACTAGCTCAGCTATCTACTTTGCCTTCCTTTCTCTAGTCAAAGGGATAGCAAAGCAAGACAAGCTATCTTGTACGTAGTTAAAAGCCACTTCTGAAAGCGAGAGCATACACTTTTTGTCAATGGCATGACTGCAATCATCTGAAAGCTGTGAAAAGACCACCACAAATGATTCATCCCAGGTCCTACCTCCACCAAGTGCAGAAAAGATAAAAACGTTCTAAGTGAAGAATTAAGCCCCTAATTTACAGTCATTCATTCTTACTTAAATTATGACAAATATACAGACTAAGACAGGCAAAAAAGCTTTAGAAAACTGGAACAAAAATATCAATCAGTGCACAGGTTATCCAAGTGCAGTGACCTGTGTGCTGCACATTCTTCTGTGTTAGAATTCATCTGCAGCCCCACTTTAGTCTTATAATTTGTCAATTATTTGCCGTAACTGAAGGATATCTCAGTCAGGATCCTGAATCTCTTACAGACTGAACAATGTCAAAAACCCCTTTTCACAGGGACAAAGCCAATATTGCATCATCTGTGCAATCAGTTAACCTGTGTCATTTACCTTTCCATTGTAATGGGTCTTAAACCTAATTGCAGATGCCCCTGAGCAGGAAACACCTGTGGGCTGAGAAACAAAGAAAAAGACTTCAGCCCAACAGGGTTCTCTTTGTAAACTCTCTATGCCACACATTTTGCAAGTTCTCAATACCATAAAATGAAATTCAGAAGATGAATGGGAGAAGCATGTAAGAGCTGGAGAACTACGTTATTTATTTTTCTTCTGTTCCACTCAGGCACTGACCTGTATCAGGCACACAGTGCAATGGAGAAACACAGAAAAAGCTGGGGGCTGTAAGAGGTCCTGCATGGCTTCAGCAGGACTGTCACTTACATGGCACTAAATACAACAGAATAATTTTAAACTAACATATACAGACTGTAGAAAACACTCTTCTTTATTGCCTTCTATTGTGTGGACATGTAAGAGCCAGCCTGGATCTTGCTCTGTTTTGAAAATTCATTACTGTTCACAGGATATTATAGGACTTGCTTTAACATCCTTCCTGTCTGCAGTGAGGTTAAAGATGTGGGAGAGATGCTCCATCTAGAGCACTGTCATTTTAGGAAAAAAAAAAAAAAAAAAAAAATCAAATTTTTAAAAACTAAATTATCTGCATTTACTTAATAGATTGTCAAAGAGATTTGAAGGGTAATGATCCATGAACTAAAACTTTAAGATCTTGATGTATTGTATGATAATGAATCCAAAGGTACAATAGTGGACTATTGAGCAGATAATTGCACATTCATAATGGGCAGTCACAGGGATTATGGTTTATGTTATGGACTATTATGCCCATTCTGAAATTTATATAACAGGTTTTAACAAAGAATACAACAGGTTCCATATGACATTTAGCTTACACAAGACAGACAGACAACACAGCCGACACATGTGACACCATCACCACTCTCACAACAGTCCTCCTTTCTCTAGCACCCACAATGGCCCTTTTCAGAGGTCATGAACATGAGTAGATATGACCAAAAGACAGCAGTATCTGAGATTATCACTCTCAAACTCCCATGAGTAACTAAAAATGATGCATCACATAAACATGCTTCACTCAAATATAACCCTACTCTGAGAAAACATCCTGGGAATCATAACATTCACAGGTTCCCACAAAAGCCATGTTTCCCATGACGTCTGTACTTGGAAACACCATGGATATATTTACAGATTCTCAGATACAGAGTCTCTCTTTCAGAAGGTCACAACATTTAATAAAGCTAGCGTTGGTTTTTCCTCCATAATCTAGTAATAAAGCAGTGCAACAGTTCAAACACATTAAATAATAATCCACCCTCATCAGATAACTAACATCCATGTTTAACTTTTAAGATTCATTTAAGTCCTACTCTATTTCATTCCAAAAAGTGGAAAATTAGACAAGTATAAGAGAATCTAGACAGTTTATATTAATATCATCTGTCATTCATTGAAACTGCCTGCTTTTATTTTGATGGTTTGCTTCCTGTGAGCTCAAGAAAATAATAGGAAATTCATAGAAAAGATCAAACAAAGCAATACAAGCTTTTTTTTTTTTTTTCAACTTTAGAAAACCAGCCACAGAAAAAAAACACAGTGGAGGAAAAATAAAAACCACCTTATTTATTAAAAATACCCATACTCAACAAGGTTAGCTGATAGGACAAACTCAAACAAGTAAATGATATAAGACAGTTGCTGCATGTGTTTTATTCACAGAATATATTCATTAGTGAGAAGGTAAAGACAGCTCGATTTAAAAATCTGAATTATTTTGCATTTCTGTTTGTGAGGGGAGAATCAACAGCAGTTTTCTACCATCTTAGAATTAATCACACTGCTATATAAATCCTCTATATTTTAAGAACTCCGAAAGTGTGATTTCAGAAAAGTTAAATAATGTATGAAATTGAAAAATGTCATTCTTTTAATATCTTTCTCCTTGTGAAAAAAAAAGAAATTGCAATTACAACTATAAAAACCAATTGTAACCTTCTTTTAAAGCATTATAGAAGTTGTCATTGTTTAGTTAACCGATTCAGCAAACGTGACCTACCATATCCTGAGGGAGAGACCTATTGTAGCAGTAAGCAATACATCTCTACACACTTGTAATTCAAAGGCACTGAGGCAAAAACTGTCAAAAACATTACTAAAGTCGACAAGGATGTATGGTTCATTAGTCTAGGAACTGATGTGTTATGGACCTGTTTGTGATCAGCCTGATAATTTAAATCAAGTTGCAAGTTTATGTAAACCTACTAGAATTCTTATTATTAAATTTCAGCTCATGACTTCAACAAAGGCACCCATAATTGTAGACATTTATCACAAGGCCATAACTAGCCCCCTATCATGCCAACTCAATCAATAATCAATTTATAAAATATCATTACTTTAATTGAAAATCTCTAGCTGTTTCCCTCATATTGACTTTGAGGGCCAAACTGCAGCATAGCATCAGTAAGCCAGACTTTGTTCATTAACACAAAATTAGACTGTAAATTATTTAATATTTACAAGTGGTTACATGTGCAAAAAAGAGGAATCTGCAGCTGCAAATCTAGTTGACCCCTTCTCCACCCTGCCATAAGCCTGTCCAAGCATGTCTGATGCTCGCGGTGGCACACACCTGACAGCGCTGCTCTTGGGCCCCCACTGGAGCACACTACCCAAACGTGAAGTCTCTTCATCCCCCTACAGCTTGATACCTCTCAAAGTAATATTTAAAATATGCAGCCACTCCCCACATATTACTAGCCTACAGCCCATCCTGTTGTTGAAACAAGACAAAGACTTTTGTGCAATTAAAGAGAAGATGAGGGATTGCAGAGTCAGACTTGTGACCATTTGTCTCAATCTTTCATTCATTGCAACAGGTCACTGCAAAATAGGTCAAGTTCAACTCCAATTGCAGTGTGTGCATATGTGATTTCCAGTGTTAAAGATTTTCCCTAAGAGACAATCTCCTTTCTTCAATAATATTACATATACCCATACGTGTTCTTACAAGGCAAGCTTTCTATCGAGAGAGAAAAAAAAAAAAAAAAACAAACACGGACACGACAACATGCTGGAGGACTGTAAATGCTACCAATGCTACCAAACAAACAGCAAGCTTGTAAGATACACTTGATCCCCAGGATAAAGCTGCAGTTGTCCTCTGATTAATTGAATGCTGTATTCTGGGCATAGAGGATCGTAATTTCAAAGTCTGGTTTATCAAGTTTGCACATTCTAATGAAAGAAGTCATTGCTGCTATTCTGAATCCCCAAGAAAATAAAAAGGAGGTGCTAAGCATCAAACCTATAAAAATCTGCCCAATTCATGCCTTATGGTACACTAGAGCTCCTTTCATTAATCACAAGCTTCTGTTTTTATACAGCTTTTTATTCTTTTATGAAAATTACTGCATGAAGATGGGAAGGAAGGTTAACCTGAAAATATGTTTACCTTTTGTGTTGGTTTAGGCCCTGCCGGGATTGGAGACCACGTTGCCGTTGTCCCTCGCCCACCCTTGGACACAAGTAGGGCACAAACCCTGGGTTAAAATAAGAAGAAATTTAATACAACAAATAAGCAATCTGAACAACTACAGTAGCAATGATAACAACAATAAACAGTAATAACAGTAAACAAGACAAAAGATATACAGAGGAATATCTCAATGGTTACGGACAGCCCGCCATGTGCTCCCCGTCACCAAAGCCACAGAGGAAAGCTTCCTTCGCTGCCGTGCCAGACCTGACGTCAGCATGGTGTGAATAACCCGGCTGGAGATCCCTTCCCCCCTCTCTGCTGGGGAAACTTAACCCTATCCTAGCTGAATCAGGACACCTTTCAAAGGAATTTTTTTTCAGGAAATTTATACTGAAGTACTATATAAAGTCACACTAGATTTAGCCGTTTTACATTTATGTGATCTTTCCAAGTCGTCATTAATTTAAACATTTCTTTCTAAAAGTGCCAGAATTTTGCAAGAACTACCAACCCATATTACTCCATAACCTAATACTCTCCATCATGAAACAAATTTCTGCAGATCAGAGTGTGCTTAACGACAGAGTGCATGGCAGCATGTGCTACTTCTGCCAATGGACTACAGTTTTCTTTCCTTCCCTTCAAGCACACAGAGCTTCTGGGACCCTTTTTGTCAACAATTTACAACCTGATAAACCCGACAAAACAATAGTTTAAATACCTCAGCTAGATTTCATCACTAAAGTAAGTGTGGAGAGGTGAAGAACCTGACCTTCTTTTACTGGCTGGGTGGACGATCACCAGGAAAGGGGGCAGGTCAGGGACACCATGCAGATAAATATAAGAAATTAAGAGCCAGCAGTATGCTCCAACCTTTCAGAACAAAGAACTTGTCTCAGGATACAACACTTGTCAGCTACAACTCTAAAGAGCTATCAGTGCATCAACACAAGATGTCCCAAATTCCAAAAGGCTTATTTCTACTGTAATGTCAAACTATCAATAAGTATATAAAAAAACTCTCTCACAAAACCACAAGCAGCAGCAAAAACTATCTTCCTATTCAATAATATAATACTGCACTTATGACTTAGCCATAACATGAAAAGCTCAGGACCCAATGTTGCTTTTCCAGGTGCAAGGTCCATTAGCCACAGCTCAGACACTGCTGGTATCTGAGAGGTTGTCAGATTGCTCCAAAAATACCCTGGGAACAAAACAGATATTGTCTGGAATATCTCATTTTGCTGAGAGATGAAACTGTCTCCTTCTAACTGCACCACTTCACAGTACTGTTGCACAAATTGCAAAAAGGGTGTTTCCCTGCAGGCCATGATCAGAAATCACTCATGCAGAAGGACTTCCAGAAGACTCTGGAGAAGGCAAGAAAGTAAAACACCCACTTTCTCTGAAGGGTTTCTGTCTATTAACAGCACTTACATTTCTGTTTCTTTCTACCAAATGAAATTATTATTCCTGAACTGCATTAATACCAGCGCTTTTTCCTCTTTCAGAGATGCGCCTTTGAACATCAGTTATTGTGGAAAACAGATGTGCATGCAGAGCAGGAGACTAACTGGAATTTGTTTTGAGAGATATCATTTCAGAAGACAATCAAAAAAAGCTTGGTTTCTTTAAAGTTGTTCTATAGTCTGTGAACCCATAATGCTCTGACCTCAATCCCTAGATGTAATGTGTAGGTAAACATTAAAAAAAAAAAAAATTAATAAAAGAGTTTGTGGTATGCCTTGTCCCTTTCCATAACACAGTGACAAGGCTAGAATGATACAGGCTCAAGCAAAACGCATACCTGCACTGAAGCACAGCAGTACAGCTATTATTTAATGACACAGCTCCAAAAAGAAATATATTAATTTATGAGAATTTCCATATCTTCTAATGGATGGAAATTTTTACCTTCGAAATTCATGAGAAAAATCTCTTGAAACATGTAGCTACAAGCTTTTCTATCAGATTTTGATTTGAGCACAAGGTTAAAATGAAATCAGTTTTTAAAGCAAAATAGCTTAAGTTTCTTCTCTCTCTCCCTCAAAAACAGATGACATAATAAGGGTGAAAGGAAGCTTGTCTTAGTTTCCCCTGAAGATTTGTGCAATTTCTTGCTCTTCTATAGAGTCAATATCACAGTTGTATCAATGCAGCATACTTGCTGAATTTTACTTGCTTACTGGTTTTGAAGCAAAAATTTCACATGTATTAAACTTTAGATAAACTTTCACATCGATGCTGGTAGGGAAAGATTAAAGGAGTTAATATTATATTATTAAACATGTCACATTGCAAGGTATCTTAATAATTAAACAGCATCACTTTCTTGATGGAGAGAATTCCTGGCTGAAATTTAAATGTAGGTATTCCAAACAGAAATATACATGAGTAAACATTTGCTGCAATTAACTGAAGACCACAAAATCACCAGTAAAGATTTTCTTTTAATATATTTTTCTTCTGCATCTTAGATAAAATCTTCAAATTTTCTCATTGACCAATATCAAGGCAGAATATTGAAGAAATGAAATCTTAACAACAAGCAATGAATAACTTCGGTTTTAAACTGCAGGGTTACACTTTTTTTAACAGATCTGTCCTCTTTCTGCCTTTCCCCTCACAGACCAATGCATGTAAAAGAAGACGATCATTTTCACAAGACTCAATTTGAAACTAGATGGGATCTTTTCGCTCAGAATCCCTTTCAGAGCTCCTTTGACTTCCTGCTAATTTAATTATCTGCATTACTTCTTATGCATGAACCTCAATATAGTGAATAGGTATACACCAAGTAAAATTGCCTACCTGCATGCAGTACGTAATTATAATTGTAAAAAGGTTTACAAGACTCATTTTTCTCACAAACAAGCAGACTCATGCTAGAAATAAGTAACACATCATAATTGGTATAATTTACTAACTCAATGAAGTTGTCCTAATTTTCATTCAAAATGCAAGGAAAAAAGCCCTTAATACCAGGAAGACGAGTATATTTCCAATTCTGTTCTTCTCTGGGACTTGGTCTTCAGTTAGTGGGTTTAATTCCTAAAGATACCTCAAAGGCCATGAATCTTAAGAGAAGTTTAAAAAAGAAAAGAAAATGTTTGTGCCCTACTACACCAGTTGGAATACTGGTATTGAGAGAGACCTTAAGTATCTCCTATGCCCAATTTATCTCTGTTGGCACCTCCATTTCTAACCATCATGCTGCCTGGTTTGTCAGATAGCTGGAATAATCACTGGGCAAAGGTGTTTGAGGGAAACTGGATGATGGTGTCTAACCTCCTGGGTGAATGTTGCAATCTCTGAACTATTTCTAGGAAGGAGGCATTGAAGAGCCTCACTTACTCTTTCTATGCTCATATAGGAACCAGTCCCACGGCAAGCAGCCACAGAAGGATGGCACTTAGTCAGTCAGCTC
Organism: Athene noctua; assembly: GCF_965140245.1. NCBI lineage: Eukaryota > Metazoa > Chordata > Aves > Strigiformes > Strigidae > Athene > Athene noctua. Next base: position 23,780,090 of record NC_134041.1, read on the forward strand.
TCAGGTGCTGCAGTTTTACCACCACAGAAGCCACTCAGAGATTAGGAAAGCAGAAATTCAGACTTCAAAAGAACATTAGTTTTGGAAACTGAGAAGTATTCTAGTCTGGGTATAAGCCAAACTGAAGTAAAAGGAATCCAGTTTTAGATTTAGATACTTAAAAGTTGTTGACAGGTGCCTGAGTCCTGTGAGGAATGAAGGTGTATGTCTTTACCACAGGATTAATTTATGCTATTTCTACTCAACGTACACCACTAAATACAGCATAGTTGTAGCGAGCAGTCACACAGTGAAATAGTACTTGAACTGGACAAAAGGAGCTGTGCATTTTAAGTCTCTTTTCAAGGACATACTTAGCATCAGAGATTTTTATTTGCAACACTGAGACACACAACAAAATGATGCTTGTTCCAGGCTACAGACCAATGTAAGCGGGGCTCCCCAGAGCCCTGACGTGTAGTCAGCCAGGGGGGAGACTGCATTAATAAAACACAATGAAGCGTTGCAAGTGTCCACACTAAGTTGCCATGTACAGTTTTTAAATCAAACTTGTTTTGACAGGGGAAAGGTCGGCATACCACTCCTCACCTGCCTCTCACCAACACTCCCAATACCAACAGAAAACTGTAGTTCACAGCCCTGGAAAGAATGACCAGGAGAAATCCTTGTCCTGCTCCTGAGCTGTAGAGGAAACAATCATTGCCCTGAATACAGTAATGCCACTGCCACATCAGGCCAGGGAGCTAAGCAGCTTTACCTGCATATTAACCCAGTGCAGCAAAGAATACCCAAGGTTCAAAGGCTTGTTACGGGCAAAGAGGTAAGCACACTTCAAGTGTAAAGCCAAGAAATTTTAGAATAATTGGAATCTTCACAACTTAGTCAAAAAGCTCAGCCCAGTTTAGTTGTTACAGAAAAAGATGTTAATATATGATAACATATTATTGCATAATAGAAAATATTATACAATTAAAGTTTTTATAGGCACACTTTCTAGTATCCATACCCTCCTTCTCCAGCATTATGCTTACCCTTCTATGGTCCCTCGGGCTTATAATGCCAACAGCTTCCATCTTGCAGGGGGAATGCAGCCAATGCCACCTGCACAATTCCTTCACTGCAAGGTTCATGATGTTGACAATGATCTTTGTAGGATGTACTTAAGGTCATTTTTATGTGTCTTCTAATACGCTTAAACCTTGCTCTTTCTTCAGTGGTTCAGATTTACTGTATATAGAACATTTTGCATACAAGCTATTTGTTCTTTACTCTCTGCTCCCCCTACATGGTTTTTACCCAACTTTTAAGCCTATATTTCTTTAACTCACCACTAGTGAGTAATTTAGAGCTGTGGAGTTTCTTGCGTCCACTTGCGTGTCACCTCTCATCATTCCATGCTTGTACTTTATTGGGATTCCTTGTGTGCCCACCTTCAAAGCCTGTGCTGTCCCACCAGGCTGTGTTTCTCTACACTACACCATTACGTTAAAATCATGAATCCCTTGTTCTATGGAGAATTACTACTCCTCACTACTATCTTTGTGAAAACACTGTTGTTGTATGATAATAGGCATTAACAAAACTGAATTTAGGCTATTAGAAAAGTCACTGTTACAGCAAATCCAGGCATAAAAAAGGTTTAAGACAGGTCATGAGAAGCTGGTTCAGAGCGCAACAAGACACAGCCCAGAAGCCTTGCAAACTGTGCTCCTTCCCTTCCTACACAATCCCTGTGAGCAGCCCTGCAGAAGTTGGTCCCATATTCCCAATTCAGCTCATTGCCACAAAACAGTACTCTGGCAGGATCTGTACAGACATGCTCACTCACAGACACAATCTTTCCATACAGCTTCTTGATATTAATCACGATTTGAAAGGAGTGCTCATTTTCTTCAAGGATATATCCAACACGCAACATACTCACTAAATGTTTGCATAATAGTTCAAATATATGAACTTGTGCTCAGATACAAGATTTTTTCTGTTGTAGACACTTAACCATATATTGTCCCCAAATTATTCTTCAGACCACACCTTAAAGAAAACAAAATATAGATGAGGCCTTCATTTTTTTTCTTGTAAGTTTCATATATGTAGGACTGGACAAACACTTCAATACATTTACAGACACTGAAGTACTTTTATGACTAACTTCAAAGAGCCACTTAGGTTTTTATTTACAAAAGAACACAGACCACAAAAAAGCCAAAAAAATCCCTCCATCTCACTTCATTATTTAGTACTGAATGTTTTAGAATAAAATTTATATTATATGGGGAAAAAAGCTGGAAAGGTGAGTTCACATGTAAAAGAACTCTTGGCCAATAATAATTGCAAGCGATAGTGTTTAGGGAAAAAACATACACTGAAAACCATTACTTTTAGTAATCTTAGTTTCTTGAAATGCAGTCACATACATCTCAATGTTTCAGATGCATTTATTCATTTAACCTGCTTCATGAGGGAGAAAAGAAAAAAGCAAAAATAAAGATATCTGTAACTAACCTAAGAAGGCTTATGAGGTGTTAAGAGTTTTCTGTGTAAATTTTAAACTGCTTGTTGTTTTTTTACTGTGAGAATGTGTTTACTGGTTAGGGTTGTACTGTAGTATTCGAAAGGGTAATGAGCTATTCAGTGTCTACTCTATTTGTGTCCTAGTTAATCCATTTCAAATGTAATTGACAAATTAATATCTCTAACTTTTCCCATTAGCAGTATTAAATAAGGAAATTGCTGTTCCAGAATTGTAACCTTTTTATTTATTATACCAATCTTCTCTTGTAACATAGTAGTTGATCTAAGTTTTCTTCCAATAAATCAACATGAAAGAAAGAAAACAAACTTTGTTCTATTTATGGTCTTCCATTTCTGCATATTTCTTAAACTAGACAATGAAAATTAATAAAATTAATTTCACTCTTTATATTCAAGTTCTCAATATTGCAGTGCTTAGTTTATCACTGGTAAAGGTTAATTATGTATTTTTAAAAAGACTGAATCATTAAAAAGTAAAATAATACAACATTAAACCCTTGTGTTTGTTTTGTTGATTTCAGAAGACTTCCTTTAATAAAGTCACATTTGAAACTACTTTTTTCAACTAAAGCAAGTCTCTAAACTACTAAATATCCCTCACTACAGCACCATGACTATCAAAGCTTTTACCTGTAATAAGTGAAGTAAAAGAATGAGTCAGGTTTTTCTCCATTTAATACTTGAGTACCTCAATAACAAACAGTGAGTAATGATCAGCTCCTCCTTCTGACTCAAATACCTACTCCTTCCAAGGACCACAGATTAGATTAGACTTTTTGCCATTTATTTTAGACACACATTTGCACATGGCTGTTTATCGTGGCCAGCTGCTCAACTAAAGAGTGTGGCAAAAAGAGGTTTTTAGCATCCTTTTACAGATTAGGTATTCCTAATCTTTACAGGATTCAAGGCTACTTACTTTCAAGGCATAACAGAATTACAAAACTGACTTCTTAGTAGCATGCTACCAGCAATCCTATTGGTATTTCTCTACTGCAAAGCCTGGGGTATTAGGAATACATTTAAGATTCATTCATATTTTATAGTACTGAAACAAAGCAAATCCCAGCCTGTGCTTCTAGTGGAGAAATTAACTTCAGGTTTCCCCTGAGTCGACAACAAAGTAGATCTCAATACTTTTAGTCCGTACTAGGACTTCAGAGCCAAGAACTTCATCGTTTGGTAATAACATTTACACCTTTAGCTATTTACTGCTAATAAATAAATAAATAAATATTCTAGATAATCTAGAAGTCAGCAGGATAACAACTCTGATGAAAGTAAACATGTCACTATAATTTTGGAAACAATCTAACTTAAACAACAAACCCAAAACAATCACATTCATCATTTACAGTTAAGAACATTTATACAAAGTATTTATATTTTGAATCATTTCATAGGGAGAATAAAACCAACCTACAGCTCACCAAAATACAACTGCAAATTGATTTTAAATTAAAGATTTGAATTACACACCATGCAGCTAAATTAAAATGGTTGATTTCAGAAGAGTTGATATCCTCTACAGAAATATATTGCATATACAACAAACATATTTGTTAGATGAAAGGAAAACAATGTTATGGGACATCTTCTTTTGGTCATGCAGTCTGGGTAAAAGAAAAACAGAGTGATAGTTAAGAACCAAGGAGCATATTTGTTTTACCTACTGTATAGACCCTGCTCAAAGACACTCACAGAAGGTCAAACGTACGAATTGTACATCTGATTGTTGTTAATAAGAAAGTTTTAGTTTCCTGTACAACAGTCCACAACAACTGGAAAAATCCTCTGCCCTAGGCAAGTAAACTTTCCCATTTAAAAATATAATTCCTTAACCTGGAAACACTCATCTTCAGTCCTACAGGTCAGCAAATGCAATACAATGGAGCTACTGGAGTAATTCCTACAAATTCCAAGTCAAGCATACAGAGAGATGCACGCAAACACATGCCCACCTGTGTAGGTAAAACACACAGAAAAGACTTTGCTGCTTTGATCCTTATATTCTTTGTCCTAAGAAGGGGCTGTGTTAGATGTTTCAGCTTTATAAGCAGATCTGTTGTCTACATCTCGTTTCCCAAAGTCATTGAAACATCTTTTCATGGCACCAGGCAGACAAGCTGGAATAGCACACATGAACATGATTAAGCATGCCCAATAAGCAGTGTGATCTCAAACTTCTCTGCCACAGATGTTGCTTTGCTAAGTGATAGTTGAGTATCTCTGCTTTAAAATGCTTGAACCAGCATAAGTGCCACTTCATTCCTACGTGATGTTTTCATTTGGCAGGACAGGTGCTCTTGCCACAGAATATCCCAGAAAAGAACATCTAAAATATATATTCACAACATCTGTCTTGCTTTGACTTAAATGCATACTTGAGTAGCTTCTTTAAGTATGAGCAAAAAGTTTTCCACTTTGACCTTCTGAAGGAGCTTCATGAGGATGTATGCCAAAAAACACTTATAGAAAAGTAACCTTGACTACACAAAATGCAGGCATTGGAAACTGAGCTTGGGGGGAGGGAACAAAAAATCCCTCAAGCATCCCTAAAAATATAGAGCTTAAAGCAATATATTTTTCAATGGATACATTCTTTTTTAAAATGTCATATCAGCAATGTGTTGAATATATTAATTTTTTCAGTTATAGATATTTACACATAAAGCTGGCATTTTATGTTAGGCTATGTCAAAAATACCAATAGCTTCATTTAAGAAAACTAATTTAATGGGGGGTGGGGGGTGTTTCTCTTTCCCATGTATACAAGTTTAACTTCTGTAGCAGTCTTTCACATGCTATGTAAAAGGTACTATTGGAGGTAGAGAAATAACTTGCTCACTTATGTGTCAAATTTTACTGTCATGTTTGATAGTATGCAGCCCAAAATCTTTTACAAATAACATACAAAATATATTCTATCAGCAATGAGACAAGGAAAAAGAACTGCCTGGGGAACATAATACTACGATCGCAAAATATGGAAGCAAAATGAGGAAAGGCTGTTTGAAACTGAAGGGGAAGTTAATACCATAAATGCTTGTATGCTAAAATTTCATACAGTTTTTGTAATTGGAAACTGGGATTACAAAACTTTGATTTAAATAGTTGCATTCACTCCCTAAGAGCATGTTAGTATCATAAAGAATTGCATGTATAGTATGAATTTCTGTATTCTACTGTATGTGTTGCTAGATTTTATTTATCTATCTGTATAGTGACACAGACCCACAGAAAATATGTGCTTAAAGAGAAAAATACACCCAGACCAGGACTACTTTGTATCTTCAGTCTGGCAGAATCACAGCAGTTGACGGTATAGTAACATCATTAGATGGCTGGTGATACCAAATCAATTCACAAAAAAACTAGGATCCCTAGAAATCGGAAGTATTTTTTTTCTCCAGAGTAAATTGATGTCATGGATGCTGAATGAAAATAAGAGTATTTCTCAATTTCCATGCATTTTTCAGTTGTTTTACTAAGGCAATTGTCAGAAAAGGGTAGTGAAGAGCTATTAATTTCTAACACAGGATGCAATTTTACATTGCTGTTTATTCATAAACCTAAACATTGGCTTGAGAAAGAGATGTGTTGTATTCCAGTATCAACGTGAGGCAATTGTTGAGGTAACAGCAATTCAATTTTACCATTAATTTTTCAGTGGGATCATTAGCCCCACAATTTACTTAAAGCTCTGCAAAAATATCACATCATCATGCCACAAACACAATGAAAGTAAAGTCATAAAGCAGAAAAAGAATTAAAATCATACTAAACTGATAATACTAAATTTGAGTAAAAAAATATTTCATCAACTACAACAGCCTTTTTCAATCCATTACTGTGACATTCAGGAAGTTTTGTAGTGGTAGAATATTGTAATGCAGAACAGAAATGTGAAAATGTTGATGCTACCAACCTTTGGATAAAGAAATGCAAACTTAAAGACCCTGCTTTCTCTTAGGATGCTTGCTGGAAGATACAGTTTTGTTTCTATTATTTGATTTTTCATCCTACTTTACAGTGGGAATGAGGGTTAATTTATCAGTGAACTTGCAGCATTTTTAGTAGTAAAAATTAGCAGAAAAAAAAATTAAGACTTTTCTCAGTGTGCAACAATGAAATTTAGTCTGTTAGGAAAAGAGACATAAAAATATCCAGAGCTAAAAAGCTTTCCCCCAAAATGTTATTAGATATCAACATACCATCAGTCTATCTTAAGTGCAACTCAGAATTACATGTAGAAGGGATTACATAATATATAATAATAATAAATATAGAAAATAATAAATAAAACAGAAGTTGAGAAATTAGAAATGGGGACAGACAATAACAAGGGGTATTCAATGAGGAAAAACATGAGATGGAAACATGATATGGAAAACCAGATATACAATGTGAAGGAAATCATGCAGGTAATTTTACTGAAATATGTTTAGAACAATAATGGATAGAAGAGAGACATGTTTGCAATAAGACACTAACAAAAGCCTATGAGAAGTTGTGTGCGATTTTTTAAAATCACATTGAAGTCTGAATATCTGAAATTATACAAAAAGAGGAAAATACTTGCATTCTTAAAGATTATTCTGCAGAATATGTTTCCATTATTTCTGCAGAAAAAACAAATGTAGATTAGAAATGACAAACTATTAGCTAGATCTGTTAATCTACTCAATATTTCAAAGAATTGATAAGAATTTCATAGCTTGGATAATTTTACATGAGATTAGACAAAGTACTAGAATCTGCACATCATTTACTGTATAATCCTATTTTGGAAGGAGAAGAATCAGGGAACCGAAGCAGTCTTTATCCCTCACTAAATTTAATTATTCAAACAATACCATCAATGATATAAGAAAAACAGCTATCTAAACAAGTACTTCCCTTTATATAATCAGGTTTTTTAAATTTTACAAAAAATTTAGCAAGTATTGGCATGCAGTATGTAGACTCATTTTTAATTCTGCTGTAGATGTCCAAATACTTAAGGAGAACACTTTCATTAATGACTACAACAATAAAACAGTTTCTTAGAGATCAATCCTTGAACATCTCATCCTGTTACTTGATCCCTCAATCTCCAATTTGTATGAAAACAGTTATTACATAAAGGGTTTTCTCACTAAAATTCTTTTCTAATATGTTCATAAGCATTATCATCAATTCCCTGAGCCAGTGGTTACCATGGGAAAGACAGACAATGGCTTTGGTAACATGAACAATGTAATATTGGTGGTTATTTTCACTTTCATGGCCCATTTTATCCATTTTCATTATCAAGGATAAACAGCACTGCTTTTGGGATCAGTGTAATTTGATGAACCTTGGTCACATCCACAATTAGGTTTGTTACCTGTAGGTCAGGCACATCTCCAATCTTGACTTTTTTGTTATTAGTCAGAAAATTCCCTTTGTGATGGGTATAGCCCAGACGCTCACAGGATATGGAATTAGCAGGCATTAATGTTATATATAAATACATCTTAATGCAAAATTTATGTAGTTGAATCACCACTTATTATGTACCAAAAATAAAGAAACAACTTCCCAAGACCTTAAAATTTTCAAGACAAGAACAACAAAAAAAGAGATCTTTGGGAAGCATTAGCACTTTTTTTGTAATCAGAATTACCTGAAACACTGAAAGTAGTTTCAGCTGACTGCAGCTAATATTTCATTTTTTTCCATGCTTTCCAGAAAATGAAATTTTTAAAATTTTTTTTTTAATGGAAGCCACCCAGAGTTTTCTATTGACTCCAGGGCACTTTGAAACAGGCCCACAAGAAACTCTTGATATTTTCAATCTTACACACACACACTACACAATTTCTTTCCTTTTAATAGTCACTTATGAGTAAAACCACAAATAATTCACACAGTAATCATAACCAAGATAATAAAAATTTTAAATCCAAAAGCAATACTTCTAGGATTATAATATGACATGACATTTCTCTGAACACCAAATGCAAGTTCTTCTCTGAACTAAACCAGCCTTATACTATAAATTAAAAGGTCCCATCCTAGATTTGTTTTCAAAGTCTCAATAGCAATGGGATTGTTGAATGTTATTAAAAATAGGAGCTCCTTTGCTGTGCTTCCTTCCTGCTTTTCTCCAGGACAGATGCTTTTTGGAAATGCTCAGACAGCAGAATTTGAACCCTCTTATCCCTCTCCTGAAAACTGTTGTGCAAGGAAGGGGCAAGTCCTCATGTTGCTCAACTGACATTTAGTTTCTCTAGAAGTCTTCTGGCTACATCAATATTTCAATCACCATCTGCGCATAAGCCATTTGATAATTTGGTGGTGAGTAGTTTACCACCCATTTGTTCTCCTAATGGCAATTGAGCTGGTATTAAGAATACATTTGCTACCAGAAAATGGAAGAGGTTCTGAGGAATATGGACTTTACAAGAGAACAGACTTTTAAAGGTCTCCTACAAAAGCATAAGAGGTGAGACTTGTTAGATATTATCTATAATGCACTAACATATATAGTGTGCCAATACCCTCTAGTGGAATCATATGCCTGTGTTTATGTCACCCTGTATTAGCCACCATGCAAAGCCCTAGAGATCTATAAGCCTTTTTATAAAAAAGATCCTCCTGGCTCCTGTAGCAAACGACAACAGTTTTAGAGCAAAGGTCTCCTTAATTTGCATTCTGCACTCTACTATGTCTGAGGTTTATTAACATGGTTCCTACAACAGCTTCTCCCTCTCCCAACACATGTAACTTGATTAAAACCTTGGAGGAGCTTTATGAAATACTGTGTGCATTCACATGGGATAATAAATATAACTGGAAGTAGCTTGACGCTTCTGTATTTATTCCTTTCTGTTCACCAGCCTAACGATATCTTCTGTTACCATAAAGTGCCTTATACAGCTCTGTCAAGCTCAGAACATGTTGAAGAGGCAGCTCGCATGAGCCAGACTGGAGGTGAGACAGAAGCTTCCATTATCAGCAGAGAGGGAGAGTTAAAATTGATTGCCATACATTGAGAGCTTTCTGTATTGGTAACTCTTCTTTCAGCTGCAAGGCAAAGTCCTTGTGAATAAATGGATATCCCTACAGTTCATCTGTAATCATTTCTATCAAACAGCAGAGAGGAAAATACCACCCATCTTACTGGCCTGCAAGCGGGTACTTATTTGTCAGCTAATGTTGTAAAGTAAGGATTCCACATACCGTTTCCTGGAACTCTTGTATATATTACTAAATTTAGCAAATGTGTCTGCATAAAGGCAAGAGACTGTACTCAGTTTAAAGAATTTATGGTCTTCAGCCCAAAATTCCAAGTGCAAGGTTTTAGAAGGGCAACTAGGCTACATGCACATGTGTTAAAGACAAACGGAAAGATGTTCGGTGCGCAAAATTGTTTCAGCAAGCAAAAATGAAATTTACACTGAAAAAATAATTTGCAAGTTATTTATATGAAAAATTGACTAGAATAAATGGAGCCATTGTACTAGGTGTTTTTCAAAAGCATGATTAAAGAAGCAGCCATGCTCACAAATAATGCCATCTAAATGACATGCAAGCCTCCACTAGCATTTTCTTGCAAATAGCACTCATGAAAGTGTTTTCTATTATACTAATAGGTCTTTATAAAGCACCTCAATTTCTTAAGAAAATAGACCTTATGCTTACATGTTATAAACCCATTGTTGCACACAGTGCTACAAACCATTGTTTATGTTGCACCATCTTTTCAGCAGCAAATAAAAACCAGTAGCCTTTTTCTGATTAGTTTGTATCCTAAATAGACAAAGCTCATATAATGTTCGAGTTATCATGGGGTGAGAAGAAAAAAAAAAGGAAAATTAAAGCATTGAAGAGTAAAGTTGAATACAATAATGTAAACCCCAGATCTTGACAGACCTGAGCAAAGAAGCTGTAATATGAAACTGCTCATGTCATTTGTCTCTGAGTGGCTAACACCCTCCACAGACAAGAAAAGATATTTCTTGGTAACTCAACCCAATACAGCATCAGCTAATTTTGCATTAGAGGGTTAAAAATCAAGCCAGAGAAAACCTGAATAGGTCTTGGAGGGAGAGCCACCGTAAAAGAATAAGGGCTTGACTTCTGCTGTGCTTTAGAACAGGTGGGAAAACACAGCACTTTGACAGAATTTGGTAACTGCGTTTTTACTCTTAAATACAAAGGGAATCTGCAAAAAGTTCTAATTAATCACTACTAATAAGGCAAAATTAAAAATGTTTATAATATAAAAAGTCATATTGTTCTGGATTGGGGCTTTGTTTTCTTGATTATAATTGCTTTCCCAATCAGATATATGGCCAAAACCAAAGCAGGAGAGAGTAGAAATAAAGGAGCAGGAAACAAGTTTCCAGGACACAAACAGCTGCCTGACATAAGACAACACAAAATTTAGAGTGTTAACAGAGCTGACCGCAATCAATGCTGAGATTTAATCTGGTGTTTCAATGATCAAAACTAATTTGTTTAAAAACTACCCATAATTAAAGGGCCAAATTCCCAAAAGAATGTTTTCATTTTATCCCCTTGGAAACAAGCAGTGTTTGGATCTACCCTCCACAGTAGTAATCTCCTGTCAAACAAACAGCAGAATGACATTTAAGTAGTCTTCACAACATGAAAAAAGGCAAGGACATAGATGAACAGGAATGAAATAGCATGGGATATTTAACTAATCTGTTACAGTTAAACTGTCCTGTTCTATTTTAGTGCTTGCTTCTCTAACAATTGAGAAGTCTCAATTTTCTCTGTGTGTGTGTGTATTTAAATTTTGAAGAAAAAGCACCCTTAGGTAAGTGTTTATTATACACACAATAGAATGAAGAAAAACATATTTCTATGAGATTTATTTTCTCTGCTAAAGGAATATATTTATAACAATATACTAGGACCTAGTTTAAGTCCAGAGGAAGATTCCTATGTGATTTAAGACCAGGTCAGTCTCTGTACATTTATTACAAGCAGACTTCAGATCACTATTTTTCACAGAAGTTTTCTCTTGCCATAAATTTCTCTTTCCCCCACTTCCTCTAAGGAAGTAGGGAAATAAACCCATTGCAAACACATTAAATTGGACACTCATAAATACATACGAGAAACTAGTATTGGCACACCTCTGTTGCAGGAGGAGGAGGAAGAGCAGCAGTCACTAAGTACTAAGCTACTCCCCTTCTAGGTTGCCACTTCAAGTGAGACTTAAGAACAGGAGCTGCTACCCAGCCAGATAGCTGTTTCATGGCCCATTTCTAGCCCCTAATCAGTTTTCACTAGAACAGAAAGCACAGAAGCACTACTAACAGCTTCACTTGGCAGCATCTAGATCAGAGTTTGGCCAGAAATTGAAGGAGACTCAAATCCATGAGCTTTGTCCCTGGCTCCTGCCAGGAGCCCCACAGCACCCAGAGTGACTCCAGGAGAGCTGCAGTCCTCACAGCTGTGACAGCTGCTGCTCTAGGAGGAAGCACGAGACTGTTAGTTTGGGCTACCAGAGTTGCTAACGAGTCACTCAAAATTAATTCAGAAACATTAAAAAAAAAAGGGGGGGGGGGCATAATTTGCCATACATGATGCTTCAAGGCATCACCACATGTGTTGGATCCCATATTTTGCCTTTTAGAACAGCCTTATAGGAGTCATGAGAGCGGAGATGAGCAAAGACAAGGCAAGAAGTCTGGAAGGCAATTCAAATGATTCATTTTGATCCCCCAATAAAGTCAGAAGCACAACAGTACACACTCACTCTCTACTCCACATCCCAGCTCCAGGCATAGTGCTTTGTGGCCATAAATATGGACATGGGGGGGGGTAAAAAAAAAAAAAAAAAAAAATCTTTTCCTTCCTACATCCTAGCAGCAGACCGAAAATCAATACCAGTTGCCTAAGTAAAATCTCACCCTGACAGGGCCTCCCTGCTGGCTACACAGAAATACTAATGGTCTTGTAGTGGTCTTTAGACAACACAGGGATGTCAATATAATTTTGTTCCACTTTTCTTGCTTGCCAGCTCCCATCTGCAACCAATTCATAACCTTGGTTACTCATACCTTTGCACAAATGGACCGACTCTCCACCTACATGTTTAGCTGTCCCTTTCCTCACTCCAGTGCTTCTCTGATCACTGTGACAGCCTTTGCAGTGTGTCCCTCCAAATCTGCTTTGTCTTTAATATTTCACTAAAATGCCAATGAAAACTGCCTTCACCTCCCAGGAGCACAAAAATCTTCTTTTCTTCTTCAAGTGCAGTAGACAAAGCCTATTCCCATCAGACTAAACAAATATGCAATACAGTCAGAAAATCAGGGACATATATTGAAGACTTCTCAAATCTTAACCTCAGAATGCTTCAGAGATATTAGTTAACTCCTTAGGGAAAATATTCTGCTTTATAGAAAAAACCTATATATGCATTTAGCAAGAGTGCTGGAAAAATACAGTGCATACCTTCTGGTGAGCAACAACATAAAAGATATTAAAGGCCTGTATCTAAAATATTTACCTTTTCTAAGCAGGCAACTGACTGTAGAGAAACAAAAACAGAAACACAGCCACTTATAAACAGACAATGCATACAACTGGATGCTAAACGCACCTGTGAGAAAGGGTGACCGTCTTTCAGTCAGCACAGCGGTCCCATCCTTCAGGAGCACTGGGGGTTTAGGAGTCATTGAGCCCAGGACGGGGTCTGCACCCCAATCCAGCTGGCCTGGCCCCCAGGCAGAGCAGCACCTGGCCAGCAAGCTCCCTATGGGCATGGCCTGCCAAGGAGTGGCCTGCTTCTATAAAACCATCTTAGTTAATGCGGATAAGCATGCGAGAGAAATCAAGCAGTAATACATAATTCATTGGCCTCACAAGTCCACTGTGAGAGTTAAACAGAGGGGAAAAAAAAAAAAATTCTCTGTTGCTTACACTGATTTTTTTACATGGTGCCCAAGGCAGGCACAGTGCCAGGTGGCCAGGGCCCGGCTCTCCCACAGGCAGCAGGCCAGGCCCCACAGACCACAACCCCCACAGACACCACCACTTACAGGATGAGCACAACTGGAAGCGATAACAAGAGTATCACATTCTGACCTCGTATAAATGTTGTCTTTAAACAAAGAAAAGCCCCACACCACAGATGACAGTTCCAGAATAGCATCCAGCAGGTCTGTCATTACCATTGGTGTCAACATTCTGCCAGGCCTTTCTCTACCTCCCTTAACTTGAAAGACAAACACAACTTTTGTAATAGAATCTTTCCTTTGGTATAATACCAACATACCACACAATACAGTATTTGGTTTTTAAAAGCACAGTACAGTAAGCAAAGCAAAGAACATGGCTAAGAAAGCATTATCTCATAACATGATTCAAAGTTAACATTATTGTGATAGGCAACCATAAGGATATGGAAGATTAACAGTGGTCCATGGCAGAAAAGTTTGGGAGCAGTTGTTTTGAAGATTTGGAATAACAGTCCCTCATCCCCAGTGCTCCCACCTTCTCTTTTCCTTCCCTGCCTCTATGCACACACACACAGATCTCCAGATGAGACCTGGTATTCCACAGTTCTATCCCAGCTGCTCAGAGGCAATGTGCTCGCACCCTCAAGCCTTGACATTCTGCTGATAGTCCTCAGTGAATCAACACCTCCCTGCATTTCAGAACTCATTCACAAGAACTGTAACTGCATTCAGCAGAAACCTGATGCAAGTCCAGCTGCACTCAAAGGCTGCAGGAATTGGGTCCTGCATTCTGCAACTATTGCTAACTATTGTTTCGGACCAGATGAGGTACACCACAGAGTAAGAAAATCCTGGTTACAGGTATTGCTTTCAAGGACGTTACCATGAATTCACAATGCAGTAAGAATCACTCTGGTAGAAAGCAAGCGGACTGAGAAGCCTCTTTTCCTCCTGGCTAAAACCTAAATAAAAGTAGTTTTTCTGTACTCCTTAAATTTGAGTCATCTTGAACAATTCTTACAAGAATTAATATATTGTTTATGGAGTGTGAGGATTTGGCCACGGTACCCAGAAATCTGTAGCAGTTGCTCATACGTTCAGGCACAGTATAGAAGAGTGGTTCATGTTATTTCTATAACCATGGCCATTTAAAGGGTTTTATTGCCTTTTTTGCTTCCTACAAGGCATTTTGACAAAAAAAAAAAAAAGTATTAACAATTTCAGAATACCGTTGCTACATAAAGATATGGATTTTTTTAAAAGCATTTTAAAAAATCAAGTGAAAATTAGAATGTAAACGTTTTATATGAAGTAGAAGCACAGGGAAAGATTAACACCTTGCAGGGAAGAAGTGGGAGGCAAATTCACTGTAAAAGATGAGACAACTTTCAAGAAGATCTCAAAAGGAGCTAGAAATACTGGAAATCATAAACAGGAGCCAGGAAAAAAAAAAAAAAAAAAGGCAGATTATAGTCTTTGAGAATTCTTATTACATGCATGGAAATGGCAGATACACACCCTTCACAATTGAAATTCAAGATTAAAATGTTTGTTTTGTTAGGATACATCACCTTTATTTTGCTACTTTACATTATTCATGGAAAGCATATCTTTCAATTCAAAGTCCCTGTTAATAATATTCATTGGTAGGCCTTCTAGCAAAACTGATGATAAAGCCATTTATATACAGTACTGCATTTATATACAGTATATGTCAGCATACAATTAAATAATTTTAAATTTTATTTCCAGTATAAAGGTTATTTATCTTTAAATAAGATGCTTCAGAGCAATTAGTAGACATCCCATTATATTAGTGTAGCACAATAGAATTCAAAAAAATTTATTCCATTTAAACTTTATACTATAAAAATACAACAATCTGTGAATTATCACCAAGAAAAATGCAAAGTGTTTCATATTTAGAACCAACATTTTTTTTCCTCAGACAAAATAATTGGATCATATCCCTGGCAGGTACAAGTTAGTCAACTCTGTTTACTCCAGCCTACATTGCTTCCTGTTCAGATCTTAGATTATGACCTGACCCAGGACTTACAGCAAGCCCTATCAACAGTTGATATGATGAAATTCCTACTAAAAATTCTTGTCTCATCACTTAAGATAAACTTATTGACCCCCCCCCCAAAAAAAAAAATACAAACAAAAACACCACAGAAAAAAAGAAAAGACACAAGAGGGAAACATCATCAATAAACCAGAGCTAACAGATAGGAAGAAAACAAAAAAAAGATAAATCATCCTACTTAGAAACAATAAGAAACTTCCACAGTAAACCAGAAGTTTTTTTATGCTGAATTTTCACTAGTTTGCTTACAATAATAAAATTTTTGCAAAGATTGAGAACCGTTATTTCACAAGATAATAAACCAAGCATGATTCACACTGAAAATAGGGACATTTCTTAGTGAAAATAGTATTAAATTCTCACTGGAACAAATTTGCTCAAAATTTGTTATTTTGCCTAGGGCAAAAATGTCACATTTAATTCATGTGGTATGTTAGAACTGCAACCTCTCAAAAACCCGTGTGTACAAACACTTGGCAAACCAGCTTCCACAGATCTACAGACAAAATAAAACATACATTCTTCAAATATGCTGTAATTAATATGGCAAACTTCATTACCCAAAAAGCCAACTTTTTCAGAATGCTTATGAAAGATAAAATTAAGAGTATTATGAGCTTTTGCTTGTATTTAACCTAAGACCAACATGCGATGCACATGTTCTTCAGTTATACTCTGGTGATCTCTCTCTCTCCACACACACTTATATATAGATACAAAGTAGGAATGATGACAAAATATTTATACTGTGCATTTGCATTACAAGCAATGTGTGTTTTATTACAAGCCCAGTTCCTAAGTTTAAAAGTAATTATGAGGTTCAGGTAAAAGAAATAATATAAAACCTGGTGCTCAGCTCAGTAACCCAAAGCATAGGACTACCAGCAGAAGAAAGAGTCTTTCCTTGCCAGACCAGTACACAGCAGCAGGTACAAGGTTTAATTCAGTATACTAGCACCTGGGCTGTCTCAGAGGCAGCAATGTATATAAGCTCCCATCCCACAGCCTAGAAAAATCCAGTTCCTCCACAGTAGGAACTCAGAAATCCAGGATGTACAACAACAGGCCTCTGGGATTTCATTGACAAGAATGCAGATTTCAGATTTGCATTTTTTAAATTACTGCGATATCATATAAAAAGAAAACAACATGATTTGTATTAATGACAGTTCAGGGAAAGTTATATTTAATGTTCTGTTCTAGTGGTAGATGAACTCTACAAACTCCTTAGCCTGGTATGTGCATGGTCTAAAGTAAGGCCAAAAACCCCTCGACTTTCCAGTAATGAGTAGATAACAGAGTCACACATGCAGCTACAAACTCTGCATTCCTAAGCATATTACTAAGGTGTCCCTGCTTAATGCCTCAACATCCATTGCACAGCTTTGAACTGCTGCTGTACAATGCATGAAGTAGGAATCTTGGAAGAAATGAAATTTCCCCAGTTTAATATTTAGCCATATTTTTCAAATGCAGTGACATTTATACAGTCCCACTACCTTTACAGTAAAATTGATATTCAAAATTTAACAGTTCTTAGTATTATGATACTACTTCTTAGTGTACAGTATTCTTAAATTGTTTTAATTTTAGTAAAGTTTGAAAATTTCCCATCACTTCCACTATTTATATTATGCCCCTATAATTCTTCACAAAAAAACCCCTTTATACAATAATTGTGTATAGTAGGTTTTATCATCTAGTATGTTAATTTAGTTTTAAGTTAGTGCAGCTCCAGCTACAATGTCCTGGAGTATGAGGCTTTCAGTCTTCCCACTGAGTAAGTCAGTAGCTTCAATTCAGTGTTTCAGTCAAAACAGAAAGGAAGAACTTTGCATTGCAACTTGATCCCTGTCTTTTTTTTTTTAATTTCAAAATTATTGCATTGAAAAGACAGACCACAATGATTTTTAAGTCTTAAAAACAGTCCAAAATGAAAACCAAATAGGGGATTTCAGCTTCAGCTTTGCTCCACGTACAAACACACAGACTCATACAATAAAAGCAGGATAAGATGTACAGAAGAAAGTAAACCAGAAGAGTAGCCAAAATGAAGTAAAAGTTTAACTTCAAAAGCTTCAAGGAATATTTTGTTTTCAATTTTATTGGGGGGATGGGGGGTGAATGTGAGTGTGTGAAACATCAGCTATCTGGTCCACATCCAAGATAACGCCTTCAGCAGGATCAAATACTGCATCTACTACAAAAGCAGTTACGATCTGGTTCTGGTGGGATTAGGTATCATGCTTACAAGCTCACCCACAAGTCTTTCTGCATGAAAGGAGAAAACCAGTCTGTATGCCTCACATAAGGTCCCAGCACAAGTCTCACCCCAACAGCTGACAGAGCAGAGCAGTCACAAAAGAGTTAAAAGAGACATGGGAATGTGGACTTGCTTACATAAACTAAACAGAATATCAACTCACCATAATCTTGGGCAAGGGATCACAGAGAAAGCAGCACTTCCTGGCAGAGCCTAATCTTATCTATCTTCAAAGGAAATTATCCAATACTCCTCATTTTAACATTGTAAGGAAGAGTCACATTTTCTATTAGAAAGCACTGTCTTGCTCTTTTCTTGGCTGTTGGCCACCACTGAGACTTAAATCAGTCATTGAAGAGGTAGAAATAACATCTTGCAAAGAATCATTAGAGGCTATTTCCTCAGTTTTCCTATTAAAAGATACTTTACTATCTCAGGAGTGACTATATGGTGACTAACCATATGAAAAGAAAGCATTACATATGACTATCACATGACAAAGAATCTGAAGCTGAACTGAAAAAAAGTAAGTCAACGTAATGTGAAAAATCAGAGTTTTCACTTCCTAGTGTATTTGGAGATACATGTTTCTATTTTATTTGAACAAAGACCATTAAGCTCATCAGCTTAGCTCTGAGCACATGGGTACACAGGATAACTGTCCTATTAAGTCAACACCTGCACAAGCTGTTCAGCTGCTTACTTTGTAGTCCAGTCTTTTGAAGATGAGAGTAGTCTTTCTATAACCATCCTCCATACCTGATCTTTAACAATGGAAAGTTAGAAGCAGAACGGGTTAAAACTACATGGAGCTGCTCTTCTGGAGGTCCTGGGCAATGAGAAGCCTTGCAGTAAGGGTAGGAAATCACCAAGGCAAGAATTGCTGCCTCTCTGCAGGAGGACAGCTGATCGCCTGGGGAAGCTGCCAGGACTAAGAAAAAGGGCACTAAACCTCAGTCAAAGATGGTCTTGTAAGAGTTAAGGCAAAGCAAGCAAGCAAACAAACAAACAAAAATAATCAACAAAAATTTGTTTTTCTAACTGTGGTACAGCAGCAACAATAAAAAAAAAAGTCACCTGCCTGCCCTGGGTCCCTCTCTCCAACAGTAAAAAGAACAAAAAGAATTAGAAAATCGCTCAAACCCTGTAGTACTTTGAACTCTTGCAACTTCTGGTCCAATCCCTTTTTTCTTTTTTTTCTCATCCAGCTGACTTTTTTTTTTTTTTTAAACAGTTCCAACTCTGCTGTCTAAGTGAGTTGTATCAATGTATAGAGGCATGAATGGGGCCCTGAAACTACAATTTCATAAATTCAGGTGAAGGGCTAAGAAGAACACCAGGACAGGGTGAGAGGCTACGTGGCCACACCACACGCTGCCTGCAGAGGCTCAAGCACCATCCCCACACTGTCGGGGTGCGTTGCTACCTCCGTAGCAGTGACTGTGCCCCACATCAGAGTAGAAGGCATCGGCCCCATGCCTTGCCTCTGCTGCCCACACCACGGCAAGGCACCATCCCACAGCTGGGCAGTACCAAAAGGCTTCAATACACAATAATTTTTCCTGGATTTGCCTCAGAAACTGTATCACAACAAAGAAACTACTGATGTGTGAATGTCTAAAGGTTCAGAGTTCGCTCAGTTTGGATAAGCCCTGAAGCATTTACAATTTTATTCGTCACCCTGCCCAAGGATCTCATGGCAGGAACAGAATTCCTTAAGACATTTTGATATTGGAACTTTCTATTCTGGTTGGGACAGTTGGATTATGCTCCTATCTTTAAAATTTAAAAAGCTTTATTAAGCATTTCAGGGCTTTAAAAAAAAAAAAAAAAAAAAAAAACAAAAAACCACAAAACCAAAAAAACCCAACCAAAACAAACCCTAAATTCAAGTCCATGCGGCCAGTTGTCAAAATTTGCACTATGTAAGGGGCAGCCCTAGTTTCAGATTTCTTCAATCACTTTTAGTTATCAGAGTTTCAAGGATATATTTTTCCTGTATTTTGTTAACAGCTGTTTTCCCCCAGAATTCAAAATTCTTATCTTTATCTAGTTCTATCAGGAAGCAGGTTTGTACTTTTTTTTTTTTTTTGCCAAAGTAACAAATATAAGCCAAAAAGCTCAGTGCTTCAAGAAAAGCCTGATCAAAGTCACTAAAGCCTTAAGGCTTCATTTTATATTTCACCATGATACCCCAAAACAAACAAAAAGTGATTTTAAGAATTTTGAGTCTCCCTCTTCCATTCTCTCTAACATGTTCCATCTTTTATTGTTTAAGAATGCCTTCAACCCTTCTTTTAAAGGCCATTCCATTCATCTCCCTGAGAGATGAGCCTGCATTATACACAAATTCACAATCACAAAAAAAATGTTTTGTATAAGCTCAGGCAGCAGCATTCTACCCAGGTCTCCCAAGCTACATTTCATTTAACTAGGTCTCCCAGGTTGTTTGTAAGTAACAAGAAGTAAATTCAGACTGATTCTCATTTTCACAAGTGCATAATTGCTTTCACTTCCTCAGACACAGTTTCTCTTTTTTTTTTTCTCAGACCTGCAAGTATTTAAGTATAACCTGTAATAGCTACATACTTACATCACACTGCCCATGCTTATTGCGTTAAATACACCAAACACAACTTACCAAAAAACACTCATGCCCCAAATAAGAATTTTTGTTCCCCTTGTAATTTCTATCACGTTTAAATCCCATATATAAATTCAATAACTGTATTTTCCTGTTTCACAGATTATAAAAGTTCCTGTAGATTTATAATAAACACAATGTATCAAAACAAAACATTTCAAGAGGCTGAGATTAGAAAAAATTAATTCCTGGTCAGAATACAATTGAGGTGTCACCCAAATTCCTGTTCTTACTCTTAAACTCTTTATTTATTAAGCTCCTGTCGATTCCTAGTTTATATCGCTCTCACAATAGATCACAACTCCAAAATACATTGCAGCAATTCATGCAGAAGAGGAAAGGCACTAATAATTTCAGGAAAGGCAGGCTGTACTGTCTGTGGACTAGAAGAAAATATAAATAAAAGCCCAGAAGCACAAAAGCTTCGTTTTCCTAAAAATTTTTTTTTTTTTCTCTAAGATATTTTTTCAGATTATTCTCAAAAATATTTATGGCACAGCTTGAAGAAAACAATATAGATATCATCTCATTACACACACACTGTAAAAAACAGTCTTTTAGTAGCAAGAGTCCACACAAACCTAAACAATGGGATGGATAAGATGAGAGAAGGGCCATTATCCCTACAGGTACAAGTAGTTACAAGATCCCTACAGAGATACACAGGCAATAAGTGACATGATATAAGGCACGAAAAGTGCTTGACAGAGATAAGATCCAAGTCTTTATTCCCTCCCTCTGCCTTTCCCCCACCAGCCTTAGTCTCAAAAACATTCATCTTTTCCAAACAAGAAGGCTGGACATCATTTTATGACTTCCCAATTCCAGATGCATAGACAGACTTGGAAAAGTTGAAAAATTAATTCTGAATAGCCATGCTATACCAGCAAGTGTTTGACAACCACAGCAAGATCTGAAAACGCTCAGGTATTTGCAAAATGAGATCCAGTTAGTATTAGTAGACAGATCCGTACCATAGCATTATATTGCTATAAGAAGCCTTGTGATAATTTAGAAATAAAAGGAAACCTAAAATCCACAGACAGGATGAAACAACAATAGTAGTCAGAACCTCACAAGAGAAAGACATCAGGAAATACACATGGGGGGGGGGGGTGTGTGTGTGTGTGTGTTGCTGTTTTTCTCACAAAACCAAAGAAACAACACCCCCCCACCCCCCCACCCCCAATTATTTCCCCTTCCCCCAAACCAGCTTTTGAAAGATCACTTATACATAGGTAACTTTAGTCAGTTAAGAAATCCCAGACTGTTTGGCTGATATTCCCGATGTCTCTGCTGTTCACAGATGCAGGTCTAACTCAAGCCAAAGCCAATTTCAACTTCCTTTGTAGTTTATCTCTACCAATCAGCACAGCTGAAGCAGTGGCCTAATTATGTATATTACCTACTGGTTCCACACTTGAATCCATTTTAAAGTCCTCCATGTGCCTCCCTATTAGCTTAATAATGAAGACAGTATCAAAGAGTATGTTGCTAAGTTGACTGAAAAATTCAAAGCACTCCCAGCGAGACAGAGCTGCTGAAACCATGAAATAACAGAGGTCACTGAATTCTGTTCTCATTGTGATATTGCTAGTTATTATATTCATGACCAAAACTTGAACATCTGAGACAGGCAGAAGGGGATGAGGTTTTGTGTCTTTGGTGACAAAAAATTTGCCATCAAATGCAAGAATCAAAAAGTTAATCCAGGCAATTAGCTGGCTGAACATGATTTGTCTCAGCTGTTTTGTACTTATTCTTAAATCTGATAAGTACTTACTGTACATTAATTCAAACAACTCACCTATGAATAAGGGAGAGGAGTATCTAGCAATTAGAGCACAGTTGGGCTATTACTGCTGTAGCTACAAAACAAAATTTCATCATAGCATGTGCTTGGCATGTGAAGAATCTCTGTTTCATTAGCACCTGTAATAATAGCTGTGAAATGGTTTAATTTTTTTAATAGAAAAAGCTGTAGTCCAGACTTCCATCAAAATGAAAAAAAAAAAAAAAAAAGTCAGTGTCTGGAGAAAAGTTACAATTTCTATACCAAAGTGACAACATGGATGAATAGAGTACCTAACTAGACTTCTGGCTGCTGCCTATCTTTGGTACTGATTTTACCCCTTTCAGCTAGATGATGCTGGCATCAAACTTGATTTTTCTAGTGTACATTTGCCCTCATAGTTTAGTTTCATTTGTCTTATAGTGATATCTGTTTTATAAGTGTGGTGGTTTAGGCCCTGCCGGGACTGGAGACCATGTTGCCATTGTCCCTCCTCCACCCTCGGACTGGGCAGGGCTGGGAGTGAGGCACAAACCCCGGGGTTTAGATAAGGAAAGATTTAATACAACAGTGTAACAAATAACAATCTGAACAACAACAATAGCAATAACAACAATAAACAGTAATAACAGTAAACTA
This sequence comes from Athene noctua, assembly GCF_965140245.1. Taxonomy (NCBI): domain Eukaryota; kingdom Metazoa; phylum Chordata; class Aves; order Strigiformes; family Strigidae; genus Athene; species Athene noctua. Next base: position 23,803,019 of record NC_134041.1, read on the forward strand.
GACAAAAGATATACAAAGAAATACCGCAATGGACACTGCCAGCCCGCCACGCGTGCTTCCCGGGACAAAAGCCCACAGAAAACTGTTCCCGCTCTTGGCACATGGACCTGACGTCAGCATGGTATCGAATAACCTGGCTAGAGCCCTCTCCCCACTGCTCAGGAAACAACGCTATCCTAGCTGAACCAGGACAATAAGAAACGCAGCAAGTTAGAAATTAAAGAACATGTGAGAACAATGAGATAGCACTTGAGGAAAGGAGATTAGGTAGTCTAAATCATTTCAACAGAGTATTTAAATGGTCAAATGAACTGCACTACAAGAGAAAGTAACAGACTGATTTAGAATTTACATTTTCATTGTTTATTGACTCTGGGAAAAAAAAAAAAAAATCAAAGACAGCACCAGTTCAAAGTAAATGTATAACCAGAATTGGAAGTACACAGTAAGAAGCTTGTTTTGTGAAGGGCCTCAGATGTCAGGGTGAACATGCCAAGGCTGAAGACGAACTGCCAAAAAATGCCACTTCAGAGAAGCATGTGATTCAAGAGATGAAATAAAAGCTGCAGGGGTAAGTTGTCACAGAGCAGGATAGACGCTAGTAGACCAGTAAGAAGGCTATTTCAGCATGGTGGTTCCTCTGAGCTACTCAGCTGATGACACAAAGGAGCCAACTGAGGTTGTGCAAAAATAAAAATAAATAAATTAAAAAAACCCCAAGCAACAGAACCAGTTCATCTTTCTAGCTACCTCAAGTTTTGTCATACTAGTGGGGTTTGTAGAACTCAGTGCTTAAGATTCAAAAGTATATTAATTCACTAACAGATGAATACCTAATCAAAGGGTCTTCTACCTTTCATTCTAGCACTTGCTATCCTTGGCTCAGCATCATGCCTCAGCTACGTCTGTCCCCTTGCAAAGAGAAACATAAGTGAAGGTCCTCATCATGTTTGTTGCTTTGAGAGGTTTGGCTCCAGATGAATACTGATGTTATTTTTAAACTACTGTGCACAGCTTAGAGTCAACACAATCAGGTATGGCTAAAGAGAATCTCAATATAACAAAAATGCACAGATAATACAGCATCTCATGTGAAAGAATTTATATCATGAGTTAAGTAAGATTTTTAGGCAGAAAAAGGAAATATCTTACTGCCAGGATCCTAACGGTACAAACCGAAGTGTAATTATTGGGACCACAGTAGTGCTACTGGTCATTCATACACTTTGCACCAGACGGTTTAGTTGATGGTATCTACATAACCTGTAAATTCCCATATGATGTGTAGGCATGGAAATAATTTTGGGTTAGAGTCTCATGATTTGGATTTTTAAAAACTTTTTTAAGAAATATGCAACAACTCACCAGAACCACTTGAGCTGCATACAGACAAAACTGTTTGTGTAGCATATGGAAATGATTGGTATGTTTGTCCTGGAAACTCAGACTTCCCAGTTTTGAGATAAGAAGAACAGAAAGGAATTAGAAAAGATTACAGATTTAGTGGTAAGAAAGGCACTGACATGTAACGTTAAAGAAAGGCACAGCATAGTTTAATACAGTTTAGGGAACACATCACCTGCTGAGGGAAATTTCACATCTCACAATTTGCCATAGGATTGCCATCCCTCACTTACGCAAATAGCCAAGGTGGGCGAGTGCAACAAAATAAAAACACTGACAAATATACTTAATTTCTTGCCATAACAAATGGGACTTCTCCCAGCTGAAACAATATCACTCTGTGTTCCTTGTTGAGGCAGTTATAAGGCAGTAATGTCTCCAAGTTTCTTTTAAGAAAAAATAAAATGGACTGAAATATTACAATGCATAATGTACAGTAGCAGAAAGGATTTTGAGACAAGAAAAATACTCTTAGTACAACTGATGACATCTCCCTGCTCAGGACTTGCAGCTTATATATTATACAGCTATATATTGGGTCTCCCCACTCCCCACTTCCTTGAAGCAGCAGATTCAAAAAAGAACTGGAGAAATTACCGTGCAAACAGGAAGAAACTATTTCCAAGACATGACAGCTCAGAGAGAAATGGCTGTCCCTGTACTGCCAATGTTCTTTTATTTATTATTTTTAAATACTTGAGTTCTTATGGTGTATGACCGTGGAGAGAAGTTTTACTTAAGCACACTCCAAAGATTCAAAACCCAGATGACAGAATACACAAAATTTAAAATATTTAGGGCCTTATTCCCTCTGCCCTCTTGATTTGCAAGTTTTAGTTGGTGATGTTGATGGTTCCAGCTACCCTAAAATGCTGAATATCTCCAGGATCCACACTGAACCCAAACCATCATAACAAGAAGGGGTGAACAGACATCCTATATTTGCTGATATAATAAGCAGGGGAAGAATATTAACATTGCTATTATTATTATGCCAAAGACTGAATTTCAGTGACAGTCAGTGTTTCCCAAGTAAAGACGGAGGAGCAAGAAAAGAATCTCATCATAGTCTAGGCACATGAACTTTGGATCTGATAACAAAAGAAGGATCTCATTTTACATCATATATTATTGGGTGGAGAAATACAAATGAGAAAGCTTTTGTGGATAAGACCGATACACTTAACTTCAGATCGTAAAGGACATGAAGATATTTTTAAGTGCATAGACACACTGTTCCTGGTAAGTTGCCCTATAAGTAGTTAATAGATTCATATTTTCTTTTCCTATTAGTAACAGTAAAAATATTTATTGCATTATCTCCTTAAGAACAGCAACGTTTAATACCCAATTCCCATAGTCATGAGGAGGCTTGTAAATATTTTTATATACTTTAATAGCATCCGATTATAATTTTGTGTTAATTGTTTTAATCAGCCCAATCTGAAGTGTTATAGTATTTTTCCATAATTAAGCAATATCACATGACAAGCAGTGCTTTTCAGAGCTATTATAGTACTTTCTAATGCTATAATAAACAAAGATCATACATCTTAATTATAACCAATAAAAATTCCATACACATTTAATTATATGCTACAGTGAAATTCTCATAACTTTAAAAAAACCTCCGTCATGATTATTAAGATGTTGTTAATATGAGCTCACACTAATGGGCTGTGCCCACTATTAATGTCATTGCAAGTAGTTTACATCAGGAATCTGTATCTCCAATTTAAATGTTAATGGACTGAATCTTTTTCATTTGTAGTGCAAGAAAAGGATAAAGCCACTGAAGTCAATGAGATTATGTAAAACTGCTAACTATAATATTACTGCCTCAATCTCCAAATGTGTAGCGTGGACCATAACAAATTCTCACACAGTTTTACCCTAGGTCCTGTCAATACAAAGGGAAAAAAAGAGTCCCAATACCACCAGTAGACATCACATTTAAATCCGATAGAGCATAGGGCAAAACTATAGGTCTTACACGTGAATGAGGTTGATAAAGGATCACAGGAATCTTAACTTCTGCAAATCGTGGATTATCTTTAGGCAAAAACTTAACAAGACCTGATCCAGTTTAGCATGTGAAACACAACCAGACGCTGAGCTGGTGGTGCTACACTACTCATCTCTACTGCAGTTCCCAAAGCAGTAGCTCTTTCTCCTCTACATAGAGGAAGAAGAGGGGTGATACATGATCTAACGGTTTCAACAGATATCACTTTTAAAAGATAAGTTTAAAACCCATTTCTGAAATTTGTTATCTGCTCCTGGTGTGTATACAACGTGGTACCTACTAGATAAATGCCCTCAAGTCCTTGATTTACAAAGGTTACACATCATTATTCAAACAGATCAGAGACAGTTCTCACACTTGATAATATACTTAGATAAGCTCATGGCAATGAATCAGGTGACCTAACAACCATCTAAAAATAATCTGTAAAACAATGCCGAGAAAAATAATTCGTATTATGAATTAAAAACTGAATAAACTTCTTGTGCACAAAGCCAGAAACATTCCTAAAATAATTTTTCCATTAAATTGGATAGTTTTGCATAAAAAAACAATACTTAGCTGAACAGTGAACAGCTGCTCCATTTCAAGTACTTCTTATTCTATTTGTCCTGAATCTTCACATAGCCAGAGAAGCCAGGCTCCACTCTACTTTCCTCCTCAGCCTCAGTGAAACCCAGACATCAGCATGTTCTCTTGAAGCCTATTATCAGCTCCCATAGTTTAGATCAGCTTATAATAAATCTGTGATGAGACCACTGTGGGACAAATCTTACAAGAAAATGCAAAATATTCTGCCCTTCCTACACCTGTTGTACCCCAATTCATTATCACTATCAGATGCAGCCATAGCTTGCATTTGCAGTCTGCACGTCCCTTCCACCACTGCATTCTTCCTCTCATTGTCTCTTTGTTTCTACAAAGAGTTTTAATACAAGTCTTTAGCTTTAAGTGGCAAGTAACAGGCATTAATTAGGCTCACTGGTGTGCTGTTCAGCACAAATACATATCAGGAATCCTTCCTTGTCACAAAAGAGCTTATAGAATATTACGCCTTTTTTTTTCCTCACCACCAGCTGCCCCGTTTTTCTTTCATACCATTTAAATTCTAACAGAGATTTTTGGAATATTACTTTATTAGTACTGCAAGATCTTAAAAAAAAAAACCTGTACGAAATGCTCTATTCTTTTATTTAAGACTCCTCAAGACTGAAGAAAGCATTATGAAAGACATGGAAGAAACATGTGAGTTGCAACCAGCAAAGTTAAGAGCAAACTTCTGGACTTGAAATTCAGTGATGAGTAAGGAGAAGTAGTCAACATCTCTCCTGTTTGGGTTACATGCTTAACACAACTGGAAAGCGTAACGATTTAGTAACTTCTTTGCTAATCAGTGTTAATGTCCCAGGGAGGTTACAGTATATAAAAGATCTTGGACTACTTCATATTCAGGCTACTTCTTAGAGCAGATCTACTTTTCTGGCCAGAAGTGCTCTCAATCTCTCAACCGCAAGCCAGCATGTTCCCTCATGTGACCATCCTACTGTGTTATGCATCAAAGTATGAAAATTCTAAGGAGAAAAGATGTAATGAATTCTACTATGCTTGGTTATGTCTATGAAACTGTAATATTTACTTCTCCCTGGGTACGGAAACATTTAAGTCCCATATCCCCCTCTTTCTTTGAAGCCACTTCAAACTTTCCAGGTCATTTTGAAATTCGAGGTTAGTCTTTAAAGTCTCACTTCCCCTCTTTCAATTTCAGAATATTAAAGGTCAAATTTCCTGCAAAGAGGTACCAGAAAAGAAAGACATTACAGTTCAGGATAGCCAAGTGTTTGATATCTTTATTCTAATCAGCAAGATGAAAAAGAATCATTTCTGAAGATTCTGTAAATCCCTAAAACAACTAGAAAAGCATAGTTGCCTGAAGATAAATGGATTCTTACCTCATCCACTTTATAACAGATGGACCACCATGGACTATCGGTGATCCATGAGCCACAGCCAGTCCATCTCATTTTAGACAATCAGGGATTAATACTGCCAAATTGTCAGTCTCCTAAGAGACTGGGACTTATTACAAAAGAATGAGCTTTCACCATGATATTATTTAAGTTTTACTAACCTGATCTTAAGTTTTCTTGAAAAGGAGTTTTTCCCCTTTTTACTACATTCAACCACTCTTTTATCACCATTTAAACTGTCAATGCCCAGTTTTGGCCCTACAAGCTTACAAGTAGTTTTGATTGCCTCCAGTGTGAGTTAAATCCAAGTACTCAGGTACCAAAGTGAAGTTAGTTATAGCTTTACTACTCTGAGAAAAACAGATTAACAATAAGTACTGAATGCATTCATTGAACACTGCACTGATCCAAACAAGTGATTAAGAGTCCAAGGCACTTTAACAGAAAGCACAAGTAGATGTCATTTTCTTCTTCATAAGCTAAATCACAAACAGTGTTTTTGCTCCCCCTACAACAGCTAAGCACACCACTCTTCGTTTTAAGTCTTTCAACTCCAAAATCCTCTGAACTGTGATGAGATCATATCAGACACCTTCAGGCCAGCATGCAGAGTTTTTGGAGGGTCTCATAAGCAGCTCAGCAGTTTCTGTTCTCAGTCAGGGATTTGACAGGGAGCAAAACGCAGTGATCTCTGTTTCACTGGTTGCTTACTATTGACATTGCCCCCAGTGTGGGCAATCACCTTGGTGCTCTTTGCTTCAATCCAGTTTCTCTTTTTTGGTCCCAGTACCCAGTCAAAAACACCAGAGAACATCCAAAATCTGCTTGCAGTAAATCAAGGTTTGAAGAATAATCTGCAGGTATAAGAGCAGTTAACGAAAAAACAGAACTGTGTCATATAATTGAATATATGGTATTCCTGGAATATATTATTGGCATAAGAACAGGTGAGAATTTTATAACAGGCAAAGAGAGGCCTTACTTTCCCTCCTTATTTTAAGGTCTTGCTCTGAATTACACTTGGACTACTTGTTATTTAAAGTACTGGCTAACGTCAGTGAGGGAGTTCGGTACAATTTATACCTGATCAAGATCTGTACAATGAGGTCCATAACTGATCTCCCTGTTCTTGTTATGAATATTCTATTGCTGGCCTCCAGTACCCCTTATTTGAGTATCTGTTAGCAGAGATGTTATAATATTTTTACGGAGTTAGTAACTGTCATTTCAATTGCTTTGGGATGAAGTGTGACCTGTTTTCATCAGAACAGAAGTCTTTCAGGCTGTCTTTGGGAAATAGACCAGAAATAGAAGTGTTATCATCATTGTAGATGTAGTTTCTCATACCAGTACTAATTTAAACCAGAAATATCACAAACAAATCTAAAAGGTGCAGACCTCAAGTGAAGATTAGTAGTTTTACACTTGTCAATCAGATGCAGAGTTAATGTTCTCTATTACAGAAGAGAAAGGAAACACATCAGCATTTTTGGGAAGGGACATTGTTCAAACATGCACTCCAAAACAATGGTAACAGACCTGGCTTTGAAAGCAAGCTCATTATGGGCAGGGCTCACCTGGGTTTAAATGACAGCATTTGGCTATTAAGAACCATCAAAATCACAAGTCTCTAGCAGGGCTTCCCACCAGCCCACCCTGCAAATTCTTTAGCACAGCTTGCCCAGCAACCTTTGTTTACGGTTGGAGCTAGCTTCAGGAGACACAGTTCCATCCCCACATTCTTCCAAACTGCCTAAAGATTTGCAACGGCACCTTCTGACCCAGGGAGTGTTTTTTCCTATTGGAGTAAGAAAATACATAAACACGTTTTCAAAGAGCCTAGGTTTTATTGTCCAGTTTAGCTAATAATGACAGTTTTTATTACACAACAATGAAAAATACTTTTATTTGCATATGTTATCTAGAATTTGCCTCATCTTTGTACAATAACGTAAATTACTTTTATAGCACCATAAAGATAGGAATCATATCCAAGCAGTTAATCATATTTTAGGATTTTTATTAAACTAGAAGATGGTCCAAACTTCCTAGCTGCATTTTCACATGACAGTTAGGTGAAATTTGGTGCAAATTTTTGACTCTTTGTAAGCGTGTATCCAATGCACAAATTCCAATTCTTTCTGAAAGCCATAGTTTAGTTATAGGCATCTAGTTAGGAACTAACCAGAAACACTTCACAATAAGTAGAATTACTACAGCCAAATATGTTCAAACAATTTAATACCTATTCCTATTTAGGCCAAGAGAATTCATTATGCCCCCTGTTAACACAATGACCACCAAAGTGTTATAAAGCCGTACATCTTCAATTGTAGTGAGCAGTACATTTCTGGATCATTAGGCAGTCAACAAAGAAGACTTCTTTGCAACGTTCCTCTTTTCTTGCTCTCAACACTTCAGCCTTTGGTGACAAACAGAGCATATTGGACCAACCTTACCCTGTGTTCCCTTTTCATCATTCAGCAAATTATCCTTTACATGTTCCCAGGCTTCTGCAAAGTCTGTATTTGTGCAGCTTACTCATACAAGCAGTAATACTTTACAGTGTGAATGCCAGTACCAGGAACCCATAAGATGAGACAGTTAAACAGGAAAAGATGAATAGAAGCTACTATCATAGTATTTTAATGTGACCTAGAAACTGGGAATTGAAACAGTTGCTGACAGCAGGAACTCAAGATTTTGCAATCAGAGGGTTTGTAATGGGCTCTGAACACCAGGCAATGAAAGACTGGTTATTTTGTAGGACAGAAGTGGTTACAACGAATTTTTGCAGAGAAAAGAGTTGGAGACACAATGGAAGAACCATTTTAGTAAGCTTTGGGTCAAGCTTTTTTAGATGGGTTTCATAATCAGAAAATACTTCAACAAATCTATTAGAGTCTGGCAATGAGAGCTTATTCTGTGCTAACAAGTAGCACAGGTTATTTGAACATACTTTAACATTTTTAACATCAGTGGTTTTTCACTGTACACAAAAATACAGCTGGGATCAATCACTTAGTATTTATATATACCAATATACAAGTAGACATTCCCTGCTTTTGATCTTTAAAGAGATTTACCAGGGTAAGAATGGTGGTTCTATTTTAAACATCACCCAGCCCTTGTCTTGAAATTAGAAATTGTTTAAATGTATTTTAAATGTTGCGGTTTTGGTTGGTTTGTTTGTTTTAAATTGGTAGGATCAAGACTTTATTCAGTCATCAAAAAAATTTAGAACACAGAACTCAGAAGTGTCCGAACTTGACAAATGTAATAATCTCAATTAAAATGAAGTTATTCATTTCCTTTGCCATGCCTGAGAACACCAATATCCCAAATTCTGCTAGAGGAAAAAAACCCAACCAAAACACTCCACAACAACACTGTCCAACTAATTCACTTATAACAGCTGTCTCAGTACCACAGTGAGGTAAACCATAGATAATCACTTTTTGATTCCTCCAATATTGGCTAAAGGGACTTCTGTAGCAGCCAGTACAGAAATGCACCATTTCAAACAGTTTCAGAACAAAAACACACAAAACTTTGCAAATAGTTTTCATATTCTGAGCTTAATTTTAAAGGCCCCTCCTACTTTGAATGCAAGTTAGGATGACTGGGGGAGGAAAAAAAGTGTTTGAATATGTCACAGTTTAGGGAAACATCAGTACTTAAACTTACTACTAATATCTTAGAATGGTCTGTTTGAATAGATGGTGATTTTACAACACAGGTGTAGGAGTTTGGGTTGCATATATCTTTACTCAGAAACAAAATCTAACAGGCAGTTACATCACTCTCCATGAAGAGCAAATACAGGCAATGTTTAGCTATCAGCACTAAATTCTTGATCAATCCATACTGACAGCGTTTTAGGAAAACTGAACAACAAAGACATTGAACAAGTTGAAATCAGCTTTTGAACAATATAATAGGCTAAGAAGAAATTTTGATCTGAAGACTTCACTAAGTTATTAACCACCTAATTGGAGACCAGTGATTTATAATTGGCCTGCAAAAACACTTCATAATGGCAATGAACAGATTCACAGTCCATCCTTGTTTTAAGTAGAAATTTCATTGCAAGTGTTTGATTCTCTTTAAACATGTATACTGTGTGTCTATCATGTATTGCACATCTGATAACTACTAGTAAGAGAATCTGTACAACTCTGGTGACAGTTTAAGGGGATTGTTCTTTTTGTTATTAAGAGAGTTCTCATTTCAGAAACTCTTAAGTTAGACATTTTCTGGATAAGTCATCTCTTGTGTTCAAGAGACTATTTACAGTGCAAGATGCTATTAGACTGAATTACTTTAATTTGGAGTTAGGAAAAAAAAAGAAAGAAAAAAGGCAGCAGCACGAAAAGCTTACTTCTGGCTTGGTTCAGTCTCCCAATAAATCACCCACTAATTGAAGAACTAGGGTCAGTTGTTTTCTATCAGTGTGGAAGAGTTCAATTTCATAGTACTAAAACTCACCACTTCAGAGCAACAATTTTGATGACACACCAGGGTAAAGCCTGTATAATATAAAGCAGAGGATACCAGGAACGAATACTCTTCTGAGGTCAAGGGAATTGAATTGCATAGAAAAATAAGACCTCAAAAGCTGTATAATAAAGGTATTCGAGATGATGGAAGTGCTCAATAAAATAGAGCTTTAGATATTTTTATACTGATGAAATCAAAAATTTAAAGGATCACTCACAATTTAAGAAAGGACGAATAGCAAAACATAGACAGAACTATTAAGCTAGGTAGTTATAATATGGTACTCGTTTCATTTATTTTCACAAGAAATATAAGCATATACACTACAACTATCTAAAGAGAGACTCCAGACGATGACTTCTTGAATGGCTCAGTATCCAAAATTACAGTTCCTCAAGGTAGAATTTTATGTGTTTAACAAAAAAAAAAAAAAAAAAAAAAAAAAAGGTAGTAAAGCTTCACTGAAGTCACTGCAGCTACTGAGATTCATCAGGGATGATATGACCCTCCTGTAGCAAGTTAACCCACCTCCATCAGACAGAACTTGGCATGCTTAAATCTATCATCTTTTCTGATTAATATCAAAATTGCTGCTTGCTTATCACTTCAGTAAAGAGGCTTTTGTATTGTGGAAAGGACTGAGAAAGATCTGATGCCAAGGTACAATGAAACAGAAAGAGAGTTCCATTTTCGAGAGAATACCCTTTCAAGACATTTTCCCCCAGGACCACTGTAACAGAATGCTGTATTTAAATCAGCAGTTCATGCACTAGAAGATGGTTCAACTGCTAATTAACACTAGATGATATACTGAAAATTACATGCTAATTAATTCTCTGTAGATCTAAGTGCCCTTCCTTCTGTGTCATTTTCAATGAACATATTAACATGAGGAATAGAATGGCATTAATTACTAATTCATATGACAAACATGTGAAGCTATATTAAATAGTTGATGGAGGTTAACTGAAAAGGAAGATGTGGGTCAAAGTTGTCAACCACAGGCCATGGTATCATAAAGATACCACACATTAAAAAGAAAAGTGCATATATTACCCATTCAATCTTCCTGTCATTTTGATGTTGTTCTCTTATATTAGATTTTCTTGCAAGACGATCATTATTCAGAAAATAGGACTCGGTTGTTCAGAATACAATAGGGAAAATCCCACAAAAAGAGAGCAAGTAATGAAGTGAAATAATACTGTTCTTTGACCAAAAAAACCTGCAATCACTGTCACTTTCTAAATTAACTGTTAATTATCCACGCATCAAAACAGTTTGAAAATGGCAAAGAGATCAGGCAGGCATATATCACAGAGGTAGCTATAGAATGAATATTCCTAAGTAGATTCTGCACCATTGCCACTCTAGAATAAGAGAAGCATTTTAACACACATATGTACAACATCAGTACCCAGAGCTACTGGTTTACTGTCTTTTATTTTTGAGGTTTGGAACTACCTCAAATAAAGTAAAATTCAGTCACTAAAAACAAAGATCAAGCAATTAAATGCTGGACATTGCTCATGCTTCTAAAGAGTCTCAGATTCCAAGTAGTGACTATAGGTCAGCCCAATTCGGCATTTCAGAAAGCATACGGAAGTGGTTATAATGCTAAAATTACATTTAGTGTTTGTCATATAACGTTACATCTACATGCATGGGTATTTCTGTAGTTTAAAAAGCTGTTTCTACCTTTCCAGTACCTTCCAATGAAAGTACCGGCAACATGTCATTAGAGAAACATTAGCCGCCAAGGCCTACCCAGAATTTCCCCCCCCCCCCCCAGACTTCATCTGTACTTATGGTCCATATAAACCTTATGTATACACACACGTATATACATTTAAATGCTTCTATACAAGAGACCATGGAAGTATTTTGAAGCGCTACATTGCAACTTTTATATCAGAGCTACTGTAATCTTCTAACTACAGGGAAGCAGCTGACTACTAGATTGCAGGGCCAGAAGGGAAAAGGACTTTCACTGACAAATGTCACCATAGCTTTCATAAAGGACACAAAATGGAATGTAAGTCAGTTCACAGCTGATGGTGCTAGAGCAACAGGAAACAGTTTAGTTTTTCTGTCCCTCCAGTTAACATTACCACTACAAATGTTTTCACTGCCTGCCCCATAAGAGTAAGATAAGGCTAGTCCTTGCTTCAGTGTTTTGCTTAATATCTGCACCACTACTGACAGTTTCCTACTGCAAGCCAAGTAACCAATCATCCAACTTAACCTGAGAAAATATTTTCCTTTTTTTTTTAAATAATGACCTGATCTTTATTTTGAAAGTTTCCCTATCCATCTATTATTTCCAGGCATTACTCTGTTTGGGTTCCTGCATTCAAATTCTAAATATTTAACAATCATTTAAGTCAATAAAATATTTTTGAAAGCATTTATGAAAAGGATCTTCTAGAAGAATATCCTTTCTTTGACTCAGTACTATCAGATATGTCTGTAAACAGTAATTTTTTCAGCAGTCATCACTTCAGTAAACATTACATCTTTTAATTCAAAGACCAGTGTGCAAATCATCTTAAAAATGAAAATCATACCTTCATAATACATATTTTTCTCTTGAAATTGAGAATTCCTACTTTAGACATACAGAGTAATAAAGTCATTTGGGGCATCTGCATTAGAAATAATTCTCATTTGTAGGTAAGAGATACAGGAAAGATGAACATTTTGATGAGTTTTCGTTTTATTTTGATAGCACAATAGATAACATAGAATCAAGAAATTTGATGCAAGAAGGCACCAAGCCTTGTGCCTTAGAGAATTAAACTCTTATTTGTTCACAGTCTCCAGGGAAAATAGTTGACATTTAATCATCTTACAGAGCCCACACTAAGAAACAGAACTTTCCCACATGTGTTGATAGTTCACAATCCAAAGTGACCAAGACCATAGAGAGATACAGGCGCACAATTTAGGATATACCTTTTCTGCCTAACACAGAACAGTACCAAAACTTTAGAACATGTTTTTTTGTTGTAGGCTTCTGTCTAATACATATCTGAACAACAGACTAACTCTACAAATTATAACACAAGGTATAAAAGCTGGAAAAACAATACAACCAGATTTTTTTTACCTTGCTAGAGAGAATCACAGAACATATGCTAGACAGTTTCAGCCTGATCCAGAGGAAGCAAAAGTGAGAAGACTTACCACACTTTATTGAAACTTTGTTATTCCATGACCAAAGTAAGCATCCAATATTGAAAAACTTTTTCTAGAGACATTAGCACATGCCCACCACATTTAGAACAGATTAGCCCTTATAACTAGAAGAAAAACACAAAACAGTCTAGTAAGACACTGAATGCATGGAAGATAAAAGAGGACATGGGTAGTGGGGTGAGATAGTAAGCAAAAGATAATTCAGATTCAGCTGAATCCAATTCAGGCTGACCAACCACCTCTGATATCACCTGAAAAGTACTTATTACACTAACTTCATTTTATATTTTCTCTCCAAGATATTCAGAGCAAAAAGAAAAAAAATACTGTAGGTAGTGTCTAGTTGGTCGTAAGCCCCTGTGGTCAGAACAATAACTTTTGTAAAAATTGATTATCTTGGCAGAGTAGTCCTCTAAAGTACTGATGGACTTTGAATAGAGCTTTTAAATTTGTAATGCTAACTCCTGCACAGCTGGGTGAGTTGAAGGGTAGGTTAAGTCAAAAAGTTTCGTAAAGTAACTGCAGACAGGTGGAACTTGCCACTAGGAGAGCAGTTACTATATTCATTGACAGCTACATGCCTCACTCATTTGTCCCAAACACATCATGGCTTCTGCTGATGAGATATGGATTACACTTACTAAAGATGTGAGAATATTCTTAGAATGGTTAAGTAAAAACAATTGTTGCCAGATGCATCTTTTACATACCTCTCCTTCTTCCATTACACCTTTTACCTTAGGATTCCTCATGCATGAGGCCCAAGCTCTATTCACAAAGATTTTCACATAAACTCTACATTTGTAGATATAAAAGGAATTTGAACTCTGCTTCCTCACACCTGCTACTGTCAGAGACTTAGGTATTGCCTAACCATCCACTCTGTATAAGACAGAAAAAGAGAACATTTAGCATAAACCCATGAGGCTCACTCGACTCCCTACTCATGGATAATGAACTCTGTACAATTTACCTTCTAATGAAGAGACAGCACAGGACATCCTATATCCCCTATAAAGCATGCAAGCATATATTGACTGCTGAGTTAGAGATTAAAAATTGAAGTTACTCAGCCTGTTCTGACTAGGATAATATTAGTACATAAAATGAAGTTGAACCAGAACAGTTACAGTCATATCCAATGGCTTTATTTCACCAAATTCAAAGCCAAGAGCTAAGAAGTAGTGTTTATTATAATCATGGAAAACAGATTTCTTAGCAAAATCAGTAAAGTTTAGATTTATTTCTGAAGTATAAGATATAGGAAAAACTTCTAAGCACTCACAGAAACAGCACCTCAGGATACACTTAGCTTTGAGGGGAGGTGGCAGTTTTCCAGGTAGAACCTACGTGGCCAGGGCTGATGCATCCATCCTTCTACAACAGTCACTGTGCAGTCCTCTCCCTGCCACAAGTTCAGCGATGCCCAGAGCCTTTCCCAGACCATGCTTGTAGCCCTGCTACTTCCCAGGCCAAACCAGGGTCAGGGAGAAACTAAACACTCCAGTGTTCCTTTCTGGCAAGGAAAGGCCTTTGCAAAACCCACTGCTCCTCTGAATTACCTCCTGCAATTATTAATACCAACATGATGCTCTTCTCTCTCCCATCACCTTTCCAGTTCTTGCTCCAGTCCCCGCTGCGGTGTTGCAAGAGGCTGATAACCAACCCATAGCTGGGGTGCAGCTGGGGCCTGTGCCCCTTGCAGGCACTGCCATGGTGCAGGATTCACTCTGATGCCTCTCCAGTGCCATCCCAGGAGTTTGGTGAGACAGACAGGGTTTTGTGACTCCTCAACTCACAGAAAATATGAAATTTGCAGAATTATCAAAGCTATCAGTATAACACAGGATGAAGCTTTTGTGCTTTTTCACTGAGCAGACCTCTCAGCATGAACAGCAGGAGTTTTGTTCACCTAAGGGCTAAAGAATTTGGCTTAGAATATATAAAACTCAAAGTGCCTAATGAAAAGAAGACATTTATGAATTTATGCTATGGTGCCCAATTAGAAAGTTCTTATATACTAGCAATAATTTCAGGGTATTTGGCTGCAGCTTCTACTTTCATTTTTGTCCTGGATCATGGAGACATATTTTCCATTGCAGGATAACACAGAAATAAGAACCATAATCTCACTGGTCTCTATTTTTCACATGAAAACCAGGAGCATAGCTGTCACTAAGCTGTTTATTCAGGCCAAATCCCCAGGGGGCCTGCAGCAGCCCCCCCCCGGGTGCTTTCTCTGGGCACAGTCATACCCTTGCAGAGACTCTCCCCTGTGCAGCGTTTGATCTCCTCTGTTGAGTTTCTCTCCATCTCTACTATAACTTCTTTAACTTTGATTCCTGCAGGAATCAAATTTAATCTATTTCAGTATATTTTATGCTCCACTGACTTATTCAAAGCTGAATAAAAGCATTGCAGTACTTACGTTTCCTATTTTATTTCGGGAACTATATTATTAGTAGCCCCATTCAGGAACTAGATTAACTTGAGTCAAGCAGATTAAAAACCCAAGCTACACCTGTGGTATTCAGCTTGCACTTTAATCTTATCCACTAAATTAAAAAAGGTCTGGGTAAAAATGAGACAGATTAACCTATCACTTGTCTCATAGACGGGTCTTTATGGTAAAAGAAGATTCAGTTTTCCTGCGAGTCTGGTAAATTTTCTCCTTCTTTGCTGAAAAATAACACCTCTGTCCCAAATGATTCCATTTCATTGAACAAAACAAAATACCCCTTTTGAGTTGTACGTGCAAAACACTGATTTACATATATACACAAATGAAAGGAAAAGCTCTGTATTTCTTCTGTTTGATTGATGCTACAGGAAAAATGAAAATGCTTTCTCTTTGATTAATTTTTATTTTATAATCAATAGATTTATTATTTGATACTCTTTTTTTAAATGAGATTATTTTTTTTCTAGTCACACTGGTGTTATGTGAGTGAGCTTTCTCATTTTAATATAAAAAAGAATTGAGTAAAGGATGAAAATAATAAATATATACATAGAAGAATGGTTTTCATATAACATGTGTACTTAGATACATACATATATGAGATGACCATCTAGTAAATATTTTATTTTGCTCTGTATAGGGTAGGATATATCTAGATGAGCTCAGACAGATTGAACAATAAAATGAACATGACAAAATGGGTTTTAAGTCAGGAAACAGAACAGTAAAGCAATTTCCTGAGTTATTTAAATGCTTTCATTGCAGAAATGTCATTACATACTTGAATTACACGGGAATATAATTATATAAACACCGCAAATAACAATGTTTTACCAAGAAAAACAGAAGAGAGGGGAATTATTTCCTGCCATATTTCTTCATTTTAAGATCAGGTTCTGGTTGCTATAAGAAATAAATCAAAAGAAAGGTTCTAAATTTATTTTAGGAGTCCATGTCCTTTACACTTAGGCACATACTTATCTTAAAGTATCTGATATGTGAATAGCTCCATATATTTAGTCCCCTGTAGGTGTCAGATGCAGCCTTACTTGAAAGCTTTCCCTTTGAACTATCCTGGTGACCTTAATCAGAACTTTAGCTTCAAAATTTAGCATCACTGAGGAAGTTTAATAAATGGCTGCTCATGAACAATTAATTCTAATCTTTTCTTTTTATAGGCAAAGTCAGAGGAGGAGGTTTTTTTCTTCTCATGTGTTCTTAATTTTGGTATTATATATGTTACAAATTCATCACAAATATTTGCCTAGTACATCTAGCTGAAATGAAAGTTTGCAGAACAATATTATCCAAAAAAAAAGAGACTAAACAAACAATCTGAAAAGTTGTGTTTACTTAAAAATTTGGAAGGTAAGTGAATTTTAATACTTTGAGAGTGGTCAGATGATAAAATAATTGTAAAATGTGTATTGTAAAATGTTTATTATCCCTTAGAAATTTTAATATCAAAGTTGCTGTAATTGCGCACAAACTTACACATATTGCGATTCATCTAACCCTGCTGATTTTAGGGATTCCCATTAAAATATCTATGAGTAGAATTTGAGCCTTATTCCAGCCCCAAAATATCCATTAAAATTTGAAAGCCAGCTGCGGCTCTTCCTACTTGCTTTTGACCCAAACAACCCTGATTCAAACCAGGTGTACACAGTATGGGTAAAGGTCAATTTCCTACTCCACAGTGACAGTATATTTCTAGGACTTTAAGCTATATTCTATCATATTGTGAATTTTAAAAGGAGGCCTGTATGGAGATAATTTATGTTTAAATACATGTACTTCTTCATTAATTGTTCTATAAAACTGTATGTTATGACAAAGCATCTCACTTCCTCGAAATAATTTTTGTCTTAAACTTAGCTTTTGGGAAAGATTAACTGCAAGTAAATGACAAAGAACCTTCTCCCCAAACAAATATGGCACCAAACTGAAACAGAACCACTCCTAGTCTCTCTTCTTCCATAGTCCTTACTGCTAACATTTATATCCAGGGAATGAGTTGGAGACAAGGAAGACTAAAGCACAGTAAAACACCTTTTTCAGTCCAGCCCCTGTTACAAATTCCCACATAAGTCAGTAATTTGGGCTTTTTTTCCAGAGGCAGCAAACATTGTTTCCCACAGTGTTCAGCTGGACCCATAACTGGTCAGCAGCTTTACAAACAGACATTCTTGCCTTCCTCTGTCCCTCAGTTTCTCCATTTGCAAAAAGAGGTAATAATAATACCCATCTGTTTTAAAGAGATATTATCTTGGGACAATGTTTGAATGATAATTCTAACTGTTTTATTAAAAGATAGCTATTCTAAATAGACAATTCGTTAAAGCTAATGCAATGGAATAATATTGGCAAAATGCAATGGATAGATTATGTGTAACACTGTAAGACAGACAGTAAGGGAATTAACTCTTACCGGTAATATTCAGACTGAGAACAAATACCAGCTGTAAGAGTAAAAATATCTAAAATATTTATGAAGATTTTATCCAGAATTTAACAGTATAATATTTCTAAATCATCAACAATGGTTTAGGAAAGCGGTCTTCTTTCATTCATTAACACAAAGTTATGGATCAGCAAAAAAATAGTGCTTTTCCAAGCAAGTCATAAGTAAACTGAATTTTCTACTTTTTAGGAATTACTTATTGTTGGTTAGATATTGTTCTTATATTTAAGAGCTCTTTCAGTGCCACAGTACCACAGCCAATAGCTTTGTGTCATATTCCAGAGTCTGCCTGAATCCAATGCTTACCTTGCTTCCAAGACCTTTTTTTCTAAACTTACTGGAAGCTGATAGTTACGTTCTATGTATGAAATATCATACCAGCTCTATAGAGCTAGTGTGTTTTCTTTTAGGAAAAAAGTGTCTATTTGTGTCTCAAATTTTGTTAATAAAAAATGATGCTTTTGAAAGTTACCTTGAGTATTTAAAATGCTGTTAATCTAGCAAAAGTCTTCAAGAGCTTTATTCCTCCTTCTACAGACATGAAACACTGACATTAAAAGAAACGAAAAGAAAGTCAAGCTAGGTTACCATAATCCCTCAGGATAGGGAGAATTGCTGTCGAAGATAAATAAACCAAGTACAAGGGGAAGTGAGGTGAAGTATAATACCATTTGGGGAAAAAAATTAAGGCAATAATATTCTTTCCCAAGTAACGACATATACTCTTGGCCATCAATAGAAAGAGCTTTTCCTTCATAGTACATTTATTTATATCCCAGAAAGAAAGCTATGCATGCACAGCAGGGAACAGAAAAATCTGATGTGTTTCTATTATGAAGAGAATCTCTATGTACTATTGTTTCAAATTAAGATTGTGCCTTTTTAAAATACAGACTGTCATTAAATAAACCAGTCCACTGAATCAATAAATGTTAAATCAAGTAAAGACAGAATTTGGGGGAACTCAAACTGTGGACTTTGGAGGTAATTTGTTTAGCACCAACAACATACTTGTTGCTGTAGCATGTTTCAGCTATGATCTGACTTATGTAAGATATGACATGCCCACATAGGGTCCCTGCACACACACTAAGAAAACTGTTCACTCGAACCAGTGTGCAGAAGGAGAACCTAAACGACACAGAAACACTTCGAAGAAAGAAGTTACATAATGTACTTTTCATTAATTCTGCTCCCTTTTTGTGTCAAGAAATATCCTGTCAGAAGGGATGAGGACCTGGCATACAAAACAAGTATAATATTGCAGACAAAATTCAAAGTCATAGAAGTACAAAGAAACAAAAGTAATTTTTGTGTTTGAGGATACTGGAGAATAGAGATTTGGATTCAAAAGAAATATATATATCTTCTTTCTGAACAGTCTGTTAAAGTAATATGACATATTTCCATAGTAATAGTATTGGAAGGTACACAGTTCTTTATGTGTGAGGACTGTCTTCAGCAACATTATAGGTTTCTATTATTTGAATTGGTTAATGACAGTGTTTCACATTCCTAATTCTTACATGGCCTTGATGTAGTATGATCTGTTCATAAGTTCTGCAGAGGTTTTTATGTTAGCCACATTGAGGCAGCTGCAAGTGGAACTAGATGACAATGGGGTGGGAAAATCACATAAAGATAGGAAAAATATGGTGAAAAATCACATCAGAATCATCTAGGTTGGAAAAGACCTTGAAGATCACCTAGTCCAACCATTAACGCTGACAGTTCTCAGCTACACCATATCCCTAAGTGCTATGTCAAGACTCATGGGGTTAAGGACAAGTCTCCTCAGAGAATCTGTTCAAACTGGAAGGGCCACAAGGACACATGTCCTTGAACATGTCCAGAGTTGATTATAGGAGAGCATACTCACAATTCCAGGTGTTAGTCAAATTGAAGTTAAGGTTGCAAACATACAGGTTTCCTGAGGATTTTCTGCAGGAGGAAAGCAGACAACAGTGTGTCTGCATGTGGCTCCATAAGTATATTTCAACCACTTAGAGAAAAGTCTCCTTAATCTGCTATTTTTATATATTCACCTCAACCTTCCTTCAAGGAAGGAACTAAGTTTATTTATTTGTTCAGACTAACACCATTTAGGGATATAACATAATCTCTCTTCTCTAGAGGGAGCAAGCTCAAGGCTAACAGTGCCTTGTATTTCAGAAAAACAAATGACCCTATATTTGACTTGTCATCAAAATGAGAGGGACTTTTTAAAAAAAAAAAATCCAACTATTTTTTTGTTTTCCTGCTTTTTTTAGTTTACCGAATGATACATGAAAAATACAATTAAATAAGACCAAAGAAAAAAGGAAAAGAACAAGATTTTTTTAAAGAAATTATTTTTATACACATTCTGGTTTTTGTTAACGGATTCTGATGACCAGAAATATAATCAGATTATCGAAAAGAATGGCAGACACATCATATACTGATTTAATGTGCTGGCAGATTTGCAGAACTTCCATTTCAGGCAGAGAATCCAAGAATCTTTTTGCAAGTTCCTATGCTACATCTTTGTAAAAATCTTCCTCTAAGATATGTTCAGAAATTGCAAAAAGATAGCATACAGTGTCATGCAAAAATGCATATGCACCTCAGAGATGGCATGTAACACATGTACAAAGAAAAGGGTCACCCCTAGCTGACAATGCATACTGCTCATGCTGTTAATAGAAAATAAGGCATTCTCACAAGAGCTAACAGAAGAATATGTCCACTTCTCTTTCAACCATAGTAATAGCATTAATGTTATCCATGCCTTTTTCAAAAGCTCTTGGCTTCAGGGGATGTCCCTCTCTAGTTGTGGGTACCCAGGTAAAAAGGCTGCAGTCTTGTATGGCTTTTAACATGAAGCTTAGTGCAGATGCTTCTCTAAGCCCCTTCCAGTCACTCCTTACTCTAAATATCAAGTAGAATATTTTCTGTCAACAGGAATGGCTCACACTGCTGTCAGGCACTATAGTTTACAGCATGTATAGTTCAGGATTACAGGACTGTTGTTAACCATGGATATAACGTGTAGAGTTCTCTACATGACAGTTGTTGGAGACAACATCTTGTAGAGATTTACTGTTAGGAGGCAGGTTACATCCATATTACTGAGGAAAAGATGGTGAGGGACCCTACAAGGAGAAGTTCTATGGTCATAAAAAAAAAATTAATTGGATAGAAAAGCACATAAGAGGTTTTTTATACTAATTCAGCACTCTCTTTAAGACCTTCACTCATTCTAAATATGTTGGTAATTTTATTAATATTTTAGAAGCGAGTCAAAGTACCTTTCTCCACACCTTACCACTTCCAGAGAAGTGCTAACTTTTCATTATGACACTCCAAAGAAAATATAAATACCAGTAAGAGTGTAAGTATGGCAACATAGGCTGGCCTGAGACCATACCCTTTGAATAGATATAATGGCACACCAAGTGCTTTCCCTCTTAGCTTCATTTTTCCTTTACCTCAGATCTGCTTCCTTCACAAAATTCTCTGTCTTGAGCTGACTGGGTTAGTGTAGGGCACTGTTGGAGTATCATGCTCATCCACTATCAAGGATGAAACAGTTTTTACTCCTTCCCAATGCTAAACCAAAATTTCATTTTTTAAGAGTAGATTCCATCACATTAGCAAGCCTGAATAGGGTAGCTCAATATACCTCGATATAGTAATTTCAAATACCTGCTTTTCTAAAGATGGCGGTATACTATGGCTGTCTTTTCTCCCCCTAGCTGCAAAGTTCCTTCTGACCTTCTCTACCCCTGTTTGTCTCTATCTCCAGAACTGCTCCTTTACTGTTCAACTGCCTGTTGTGTTTATCTTTCCCTGAGGAAAGAGTTAAAGGAGAAAGAAGGAAAACATCTACAATTAAATTGCTCTTTAAGTTGTTCCTGCCTCTTAGCAACTGCAGGTTGTAATTCAGCAGTTTACAACTCTCCCTCCTCACTTTAGAAAGAATAAATAATGTACGGTCTTACATTCATATTTGCAGTACAAATGGAATGCTGGGAGTTACAAATTGCTGCTGAAAAGACAACCACATTCAAGGGGGCAAAGGCTGAAAAGTTAAATCTCTCAAAGGGGTCTCTAAGACAAGAAACACTAAAAAAAAAGTATCAAGTCTGTAATGGCTTGAAGAAACTCTTAATTCCAGTATGGTGGGTTTAGAAACAGTTTGCGTGTCTGTCTAAAGGCATAAGTAGAAAGCAAACTTATCTTGCAAAATTTTAAGAATAGGGTCATGACATACCTATAAGGTATTTCTCTCTAGTAAACCTCTTGCAAGACTGCCAGCTTGTGACCTGCACAAAGGACTATCTTCGTTACCCTTTTATTAGCCCAAGGTTGTATGAGTCTTTAGCAAACAACCTGCCCATTAGTGTATTTTGCATGTCTTATTCTCTTGACAAAAAAAAGTAAAGTAACTCAGCAAACAAACTTAAAAGAATAACTCTTCAGATCTAGTGACTCAGGAGTCTGATGGGTGAGCTTTGAAATCACAGATTTTCAGACTGGCTGAGGTGGGAAGGCACCTCTGGAGATCATCTAGTCCAACCCCATGGTTAGAGCAGGGCCAGCTAAAGCAGGTTGCTCAGGGCCATGTCCACTCGGGGGGTTAATATGTCTAAGGACAGAGACTTCACAACGTCTCTGGGCAACCTGTTCCTGTGTTTCATCTTTCTCACTGTAAAAAAGTATTCCCCTATATTACATGGAATATCCTGTATTTCAATTATGCCCATTTCTTCTTGTCATGTCACTGAGCACCACTGAAAAGAGCCTACATCTACCCTATTTACTCCCTCCCTTCAGTGTTTATACACACTGATAAGATCCCCCCTAAGCATTCTATTCTCCAGGGTAAACAACCCCAGATGTTTCAGCCTCTCCTCATATGAGAAACACTTGAGTCTCTTGATCCTGATGGCCCTTCACTGGACTCACTCCAGTAGGTCTATGTATCTCTTGTCCTGAGGAGCCCAGAATTGGACACAGCAACCAGTTGTATTTCACCAGTGGTGAGCTGAGGGGAAAGATCATGTCCCTGGACCTGCTGACAATGTTCTTGTCCCTCAGGACCCCAAGGTCCTCTACTGCAGAGCTGCTTTCCAGCTGGTTGGCCCCCCGCATGTACTGCCACATAGCATTGCTGTTCCCTGGGTGCAGCACTTTGCTTTCCCTTTGTTGAACTTCACAAGACTTCTGTCAGACCATTTCTCTCAAGGTCCCTCTGAATGACAGCACAACCTCCTGATGTATCCAACAGTCCTACCAGTCTTGTATCTACTGCAAAGCTGCATAGGGAGCACTCTCCCCCATTGTCCATGTCATTAAGGAAGATGTTAAGCAATAGTGGACTCACTGTTCCTGAAGGTCAGCCTTATCAGTAAAGACTGAGGCCAAAAAGGCATTGAGCATCTTGGCCTTTCTCACATTTTTCACCAGATCCCCTGCCCCGTTCAGCAACAGGTCCACAGTTGCCTCAAGCATTTAGCTGTTGTGATTCAAAATGTTCCCTCCACCCAGCTCTATCCCAGTACCTTAAATGAGATGCATGTTCACAGCTTGAGAGTTCTACCTTCATCGGCAGTTTAAGCTGTGCCACTGGACTATGAGGTACAAGATGCATCCAGTCTGTTGCCTCTGCTCTTCAGGTAGTTACTTCCAGCTGAGAAGAAAGGTGTAAACAGTTAACATTCTATCACTGCATCTAAATCTGCCAGAGCTAATCTGTCAGAGCCCTGACTTACATTTATAAAATAACCAGGTGGTGAGTACCCCCAATATGCAGTAGCTTCTCTCCAAAGAACAAAGGGTGGAATATCATACCAAATAGGTGCAAAAAGTATGCTTAGTGGACTAGAATTAACTGGTAGCAGAATGCAACCAAGTGGGAGTCTCTTTTTTGCTTTAATACAGTTTTCTCCCTGCTCTTTCAGCATGCACTGTGCAAACATGGAGCAAACTTAAATTTTTTATCTAGTACCTGAAAAAGTTTCAGTACTACAGGACATACTCTGTGCATGACATGCCACTTAACATGTGGCATGTTATAAAATGTCAGTAGCATATCACAATGAAGATATGTGACGTGACAGTCACTCCAATGATAGCCATGCATGTTACTCAAAAAATCTGCAGTGTTTGCTTGTTTTGTCTTAGTTCCTTCTCAGTTTGAACATATGCTTGTGCCAAATGTAAAATGTTTTTAAAACACTGCTTGGAATATATAATTACACAATAACCTTTCAGGATAATTTATCTGGCTTGATTTTTAGCACAATTGTAAGTACTGTCCAGAGAACACAATCTCCATCTACAATGCTACTGTCAGTAGACTCAGAGATTACTGCTCAGACGACAGAGTACACACTACTGCATGGCACATCCTGCTGGGATAAATACAAGACAAAGCAGGAATCTGCAGTCCCACTTACTTCCTTGACAGGATCTAACATGCATAGGAGATTTCAAGCAAAAAGAGTAATTTTCCACCAAAGTCATCAGTCACTGAGAATGCACATTACCATAGGTTCCCATGTCTTCTCACAGGCATCTTCTCGTTCTGAGCATGGGAAGGGTGTTTCAGAATGGGAATACCCCTTTCCTGCAAGGAGAAGGGCATGAAGATGACCTTTGGTAGGGGAAGAATTTGACTAAAAATGTGAAGGCTTTGTTTGGCATGTTCCAATACCTGTTCAAGTCTGGGAGTTTAAACTCAATATCAGTAGAGAGAAACAGCATTGATCTAAAATCCATTCCTATGTTTAGAGCAAGCAAGATACCTATCATAAACAAACAATAGTTCAGAAATATTTCTCCAGTTCTAATGCAAAAACCCAGAGCCAGTGAGGGGAGTATCTTCCACAGCTCACTGATTGCAGATTTTTCAAATAGATTTTCAAAGAAAAATTTTGATATAGCTTTTCTATTAAAAAAATAACCCAAAACCAAACCTAACCCACAAACAAACCAACTGGAGAAATGTTTTTAGAACATGCGATAACAGAATTGAAATAAGTAATTAAAGAGCAAATATAATCATGTGTGCCTCCCATAAATTGATGCTTGATTAGATGCTGACAAAAAGTGAAAAGAAAAAAGAAGCTCTCGTCAATGAGTTTGGACAGTGAAAACTAAATAAACTTCAAATAATGACAAATACACAAGACTAATTTTTTTTTTATCTCTAAATCCCATAAGATGTTATTAGAAAGAAAAGTGAAACAATGAAGCTTGAAATAAATGCAACTTGGTTTCCTGTGGATTTGTATCTCATGATTTAAGCTCTGATTTCAGCTTTTCCTCTGGTACGGGAATTTATAACCTCTTTCACAAAACATGAGCTCTCTCTGCTGTCTTTCCCTCAGTCAAAATGCTTATGGGTTCTTATTCTTACAATACTACAGAGAACTCAATTATCTTTGATACTTCTACCCTTCTGTCAATTTTGGTTGACACTAGCCAGTGGGATCAAAAGTTATTAGGCAAGACATTTAGACAGTTTAGACAGTCACACATAGACCAAACAAATGCAGAAATACTATTTCTACCAAAAAAAAAAAAAAAAAAAAATTACAATAATCTCTAGTCCTTTCACGTTCAGTTTCATGCACAGGGAAATATGTGATACCCAGATCCTTATAATAAGTAAATCCTAAGGAACAAGTCAGATTGCTGTTTAAGAATGAAGAATTTCAGAGGAAAGAATAACAATACAAGCTTTCCTAGCAGCTGAAATTGTTTTGGCAAACACTGACCCTTGCAAATTTTTAAAAAATAACACCAAATGCTACTTATGCTAACGACAATCAGCTTCTCACTAAAATAAATGGGAAGTGAAGGTAGCAGGCTGAGCTCACAAGATCAAATAAGGACTACAGGGCTCATCCCACCAATATCTAAACTGACCTCTGCTTTCAAGACGCTGGTAATGTCTGATTCACTAAGTTATTTTTTTCCACATATTTAGGTCAGGTAGAATAACATGTAATTTTGGATTAAATGTAAAAGTGCAGATAAGCTGCCTTATTTTTATTTATCTCTCTACGTTTTTTACATCTAAACAACCTGAAAGTACCCAGAGTTAACATTTTGCTAAATAAAGCACTTGAAGTAAGATTTGTGTAATGAATATTGTGGTTTTTAATGCATAGGTTAGTCTCTTATTAGAAAAACAGACTACCATGATACTTAAAGACACAAAGGTTACTTTTGTAACACAGGCAATGTCTTTCTACGTATTCATTTATGGGGAAAAAAAATCACAAATGAAAAGATTAACATGAACACTGAGGACACATTTAACATAAGCCTACCTCTGGCTCATCATTACCTGTATGACATTGCTGACCTTGAAAAGCTTTCATGTTAGCTAAAAAAGTGGTATAGACCTAGGACACAGAATTTAAAAAAAAAATGCATTACTGTCCAGACTGCATTCATCACATTGTGATGTAATAATTATCACATATTTCTGCCTTAAAGTGACATTTTTGGTTTTGCTCTCAATAATTAATTTATTCAGTAGCCTTAATCAGAACAACCAAACACAACACTTACATGAATTCCAGGAGTACTTCTATGACAAGAGCAGCTGAGATAAAAATATCACAGTACCTGACCCATTATGACAGAGAAAGTCAAAGACAGAAGGGCACCTTCCAGCACCCATTTTTGAAGAGAAGTTATTCAGCAGAAACAGACTGCAAAAGGGGTCCAGTGCAATGATCATGAAGGCACAGGTTGAGACTCCCATGATGAGCAGGCAGGAGGGCAGCTTTTTCAGCATGGGGCACCTGGGGTGCCACAGTGCCAAAGATACGAGGGCAGCTTTTTCAGCATGGGGCACCTGGGGTGCCACAGTGCCAAAGATACGTGGTGCAGGAGTCAGTCATTTGACAAAGTACCTGCAAGAGGGAAGCAGCCTTCTGACAGAAGAGTTTGCATGCTTCTGAAAACTCTTATAGCTGACTTCTTTCACAGACTTCTGGGTACAGATCAAGGTCTCACTTTTCATTAAGCTGCCTAAGTAAGCACCAGAGCATTTTTAGCAGCAGAATGAATACATTTCATAATTCTCTTTAATATCACAGAGACAGAAACCTGATGGTTTTGATTATTTAGCTTTTAAAAGTGGTTGCAGTACAGTGACAGTGGGTACCCTTAAAAATCAGTCAACAGTCAATAAAACTTTTACTGTAACATCTTTAAAATTTTGTGTTACTTAACTCAGGATTAGGCTCTGCTTGCATTGAATCACTGGAGTGGCTTGCACTCCAAAAACCTACCTTTTAGAGAACAAAACCATTAGCAAGATAAATAGGAAATCTAAAATAAAATAAACATACATTGCATAGAATGACATAATTTTAATCAGATGAATAAGCAAGCTCAGCAAATTCAGGCATAACTTGTCAGTAGCTCACATTTCTCTGTGATCTTCACGGGTCATTTTTCCTGTACCACAACAATCATGAGACATCTAATTTTTTTATTTAAAGGTCATTATTCATGTGCCTTCATTTCTAATATGTTGCTTGAATTTATTTCACTCCAGTTAAAATGGAAGTGTATTCTTTCAAAAGACCAGCAAGATTTGCACTTTGTCTTCTAAAACTCTCTGTTTAGCTGTGTCCACAATAGTTTGGGATGACTGAGATCAGAGGCTGCAGTTAATTCTACAATTCAAATAGTGAAAAGCAGAAACATTTGATAATTCTTTCTCCAACCTCACTATGACAAGACAACCAAAGCATATTCTCCCTGGAGGAGGAGGAGGAAGGAAAAATGATCACATTAAAGATTTTTTTATCAGTCCTTAAGCTGTGAAATACACAACAAAAAAGTTAGAGCACTAAATGACAGAAAAGGCAGAAATGGCAACGCCTGTGGCACTCTCCCAGGGTACTTTTATCATGGAGCTGCCTGAGCTAGGCTCTTCTCAGCAGCCTGCAGTTACCCTCAGTTCATGCTGGTCAGGTCTTTTACCAAGAGAGTTTTTCTTTCAGTATTTATGTAGTGCAGCAGGCAACTGTTTACCTCAGAGGCATAAAAGTAAATCCGGATGTGTTTGATCCATAGTGCCACAGCGACTCTGTTGCCTATGGAAACAAAGGCTCCTTTTCAGGGAGTTCATACAACAGGCCCTGCGATGCTAGAGAGCACCATCAATTTCAGCCACTGTATTATTTGTAGGTATTTTGCTGATATATATATACACACACACACATATATATAAAACCCAGAATATTCTCTGTAAGATTCCAATATGATCAAATGAGACAGTTACTGTCTCTCATTAATTATGTTACTGTATTTAAACAACATAATCCTCTTTTAAACAAACAGCTGAAATCTAATAAATGTTTAAGCTATAACCATCTGTTTTGTTCCCTCACCTTTCACCATGTAGGTTGTTAAGTATTTTGTGGACAGCAGCTTACAAATCTCTTTCATGCTTACTCACAAATTTGGTTTTTGAAGATGACCCTGAGCATGGAGTTTTAAGACACTGAAAAGAATGGATAACACACAAGGAGCACCCTTGTTAAAGGTTTCCTTTGAAAAATCACTTATTTGGGAATATGTTGTAACTTCCTAAGTGGCATTCATGTGTAGACCTCTGTACACTTTATAGATAACCAATCAAGTATGGCACATGTCAACAGATCTCAGTGCAGTGTTACAGCCCTTTTCTCAATGAGAACCTGAGGTGATACAGAAGAAATATGGCCAGATCCAGGACTTCAGTGTGAAGTGCACAATATCTTGCTCCATATACAATGCAATAATGGGGTAAATCTTGAACTGTAAATATCAGCAGCTCCAATGTTCTAAAGAATATAGCTCAATGCCTCCTCCCTCTCTACTGACATCATTAAAGAACATCTTCACAAAAGTAATAATTTACATGACTTTGCTTAAAAACATCTTGCATGGTTCTTCAGATTTCAATTTAAGATGGCAACTATCAACTAAGACGACCTTATTAAATCTGCTTTTATTTACAACTCACCAATGTTTATCACTGGCTTAGAATTTTTGTATTTCGGTATATGATTACACTACTAAGGATCAAAACAAATCAACAGTTCTCAATATCTTCAGCTAAAATGAGCATCTTCAATTTTACCTTTCTGTGTAAGCATTAGATTATGCACAGTGATAATGATTCATGCTAGATTAGAAGAAAACAATTTTAACTGATTTAAACTGGATTATTGTTCTCCATTAACAATCTAGGGCCAAAGAAGCCTTGAAAATGTTGTTTGTATAAATATTCATTTATCTGTGAACAGAAAACTTTAGAAGCAGATTTGACAGCGGAGACAAAGAATAGCTTTTTCACGTTACAGTAGATGACTAAAACCATTTGAATGATTTATTGATAAGCCAATGTACAGAATAAGTACAAAGAGGACGGGCTGGACTTATTGTTACCAAAAAAGTTGATTACAAGAATGCCTAGCATATAAATTCATAAATATAAGAGTACTATGGGTAAGTTTGTTTTGCAGAAAGTCCCACATAATAAGAGAAAGTTATCCACAATTTGAAATTTCCATAACTTTCCTACATTTTTGGCTTGGAGATTTCTATTTGCTTGGGGGTTGGGTTGGTTTGTTTTTGGTTTTTTTTTATAACTGGAAGGATGTTGGAATTCAAACAAGACCAATTTTTCTGTGTGTTTTTTTAAATCTTTCTATTGACCCTAAATTATGCCACAATTTGGAATACAGTTGTGGGTAAATCCAAGACATTAAACTTCAGTGTCACAACAACCAGGTTGTGGGCAATTTAGATGCTGATTCTGTCACCTTTCCTATATAAAGTGGTACTCACATAAGCAATCCTATTGAAAACAGAAGGATGACTTGTGCACTAAGCGCTAGTTAATGGAAGCAGAGAGCAGGCTGGAGGCAAAGACTTATTCGTTGATAAACCTGTTGCTTCCTGGGGAAGGGCAAGGGCAATGGGAACTTTTGGGTAGCATCTAACCTCATTTCCCAGAGGTACCAACAATTCACAACGGTAAAAGGCTAAATACTCCAGAAATTATATAAATGGCCAAAAGCTACACAGGATCATCATCAGCTGCTCAAGATGTGATAGGATAGCCTTAAGAAATACATGTCAAAACTTATGCTCCAGTTCTTCTGAGATGTTTTGAGGTCTTTTTCTTTCAGGGCTATATCTGCACCTATGTCATCTTTGGACCTGCCCAGTAGTGGGGTTGCTGGTCAGCATACAATACACAGAGGCATACTGTAGTGAAGAGTGAACACAGAATGGTGCTTAAAGGTGAGACATTTTTTTCCTAAAGCCTTGTGCACAGGACTATGCTGATTTCTTTCCTTAGCTTAGTATAACTTGGTGTACCCTTTCTGCTCCATGACCCAGCAAGACCCAGGTTCATCACCAGAATCTTATGATCCCCAGAGTTGGATATATTTGACAATAACGCTCCTTTAATCCTTTTCCATTCTGAATACACAATAAACCAAAACATAATCTGGCCACCAAGCATTCATGCTGATTAACAGCTGGCAAGATTTAGGTAGATATTCTTAGCAAAGCAAGGAAGACTAAAATTCTGGAGTAAGCCCTAGCCTATTTTCTCATAAAATATAGCTCCTAGATTGTTAGTCTACTTAAACCTTTGGGCTAAAGTAGAGCTAAAGACAGAATGTGGTTTTCTAAAGGGGCAAACCATGTCCTATACTTTATTGCAACAACACAGCTATTCTTAATGTTATTATTCAAAACATGTTTAGGATACCTCAGCAATAATTGTGTAATAAATGAATCATCCTATAGACCTAAGAAATAGGAGACAGCAGCCATAAATAAAGGGTAAAAGTCAGATGAACACTTTCAAATAGATGGAAGCACTAAAGTTGTGGATTACAAAATTTTAAAAGTTAGAATGAATTTTGAAAGAAAGTCCAACATTAGTTTCAAAGCTAAATATTATTCTACATCATCTTTTTTTTTTTTTTTAAATATTCAGCCTTTACAAGAGGGGGTTGAAGAAGAGCAGAAATTCAGGTGCAAAAGCAGGCACATTTGACAAGTTTGCTAATACATTAATAGAACTTAAAGCATTATATGTGGCTTAAAAGATTAAAAAAAAAAAAAGTGTTCTTAATTAGAGAAGCCATATGCTCTATGAAATAAATCCTGGTAGTAGGATAGCTTGTAATTACAACCTTATTTTTAAACAGATCCTTTTAATTCTGTTATACTCTGTATTTCTGATTTATTTGCAAAAATGTTAAGATCACAGAGTTGTTACGAGAAATTGCACTTCACAATTGAAAGAATATCACAGAAATAATTTTTGTACCTCTCCTCCTACAAAGAAAAGATAATAAACACAACTTTACATGTTAAAGATCATTTTCATCTCTACAGTGAAAACTAAAAAGAAAAAAAAAAAGACCTGCCATAGTAAGCTTGTCTTTCTCAGTATACTGCTTGTATGGATATAATATTTAACAGTGTCCAAATGAAAATAAGCCTGCAGTACTGTCCACACATTCTAAAACCAGAAAGGTCATATGGGGCATCTAATCCAAGCATCTGTCTCATCTTAGTCTTAGGACTGGTCTGAACTTTTTTTCAAGTGGGAATGGACCTTTTTTTTTTTTTTTTTTGTAAGCATGTTTATCTGAATGGTACAAAGTTTTGACTTTTGTTTTATAGAATAAAATTCCAATCAGTAAAATTTACCTGTATTTCTCACTTTTAAATGGAAGTATCTTTAATATAACATTTATCTGGAGACTCCAAAAGATCACTGCCATCCTTATTAATTTTATTAAGAAAACTCATAATAAGGTGGTTGTGTATAAGGTGCTATCAACCAGTTTCACAGACATGCAGGTATGTTATTATAACTATATAATAGGTATAATTTACAAGCATATATCACCGTTTTCTAGGTGTCAAACTTCCAACACAATCAAGATCAGTCTGCCTATATAAAAATATGAATCAGCCCATACATATCAGAAATGTAATTCACTAGAGAATAGAACTTCTTCCTAAGAAATTTAATGTAACCTAATTAAAATCAAGATAGAAATTTGACTGTATTTTCAGTCCTGTGAGGCCCAGGTCCCCTTCCTTACTAACCTCTCAGGTTAGGATCCTAAATTTCCATGGCTCATTGGTACTGGCACTTACCTGTATTCACTGCCATCATCCTACAGGCATGCACACTGTGCAGCTCACTTCTTTTCAGGCATTAACATCAAGCAGCTGAGACAGGCTGATTGCTGAGCAAAAAGGACAGGAAATCATTATAGTCAAAACATTTCTAAAAAAGGTCACTTTAATACAAAATTACATCAATCACCTCAAAGAAAAACAGTACTTTTCAATTGATGTCATTTATTCATGGGCTAATATCAGCTTTAGTTTTAAAAAGTTAGGCTGGTTCTGGAGAAGAATCATTAAAAATTAACTGTCTTTCAAGAGAGATTTAAATCTTACGTGAGAAGGTAAAACTGCATGAGTTGTTTCATATGATAATCCAAATGGTTGTCTGAAACCTTTTTTCTGAAGACATGACTGTGAAAGTAGTTTTAATGCAAAGGAATCAACTAGAGAAGACCACTATGGATAAAGCGTTTCTTGGTATTTACCTGGGTCTGGTTACATGCACCATAGAATCCAGGCCTTTAGCTCGCATACACAGTATTATACAAATGAAATAAACCATAATTATTATACCTATAATCCATAATACATACACATATTTAGAACTATTAGACACACTAGACGAGGTAGCTGACTTTGTGTAAAATTTCAGGAGTTGATTTTGACATGGCCACATCTTAAGAACATCTTTCTGAATTGCAGATAAAACTTTACATGTCTAAAACTTTTTACTGGGAAAGGCTAACTGAATTTGCAGGTATAAATGAGGTCCCAACCTTCAGTCATTAATACTCATGTAACTGCTAAACAGTAATTAAACTTCCAGTGACTTCAGTGGTACAGGATCATGCCCATATATCTTAACTTCGTCTATAAACCACTTTTATCTATACCAGAGTACATAAACATGTGCTTAGAAGTATGTATTTAAATAGAACTGAAGGATTTAACCACGTGTTAAGTGATTTGCTGAAAAAGGATGGTTGCATCATCTGGAGGCAGTGATATTATCTATGGTGGTATTGTGGAACTGGATTCTACATGCACACAAATTTCCTGTTTAAATATTATCTATTTAATCCTTACATATATGTAATTCACAGACATATAAAATCATGGACAAAAAAATATAATTGTACATATTTTTATAAAACAGGGTAAATATCCAATCACAGCAATTTTGTCAGATGTATCATAATAAGGTCCATATTCTACAACATTAAAAATTACCTAGTATCTGCAGCGTATCTGCTACTGGGATTAGTCAACTGCACAATTTTAATTACATTGAATGTTTTTCAAGACTAAGGGCTATCCTTGTAAATTCATATCTATGCCGCAATTTTAAAAACAATTCTCAAAAGTTTTAATTTTGATTTATCTGTAACACATCAGTGTATGGATTTGTAAATAGTATATTCAAGCTGCTTAATTTCAAATCAGCCGGAACACTCTGTTTTGAAAAGGTTGTCACTTGATTATTATTCTGTTTACGAGAGACTACAAATGAAGGATCAGTGAGGGAACAGGGAGGAACTCCAGTGAGAAATAGGATGAAAATGGAGCTGAGAATGTGAAGATCGAATGAGTGTGAAAAAATACAGACAGAGAATAAAAAAGTCTCATACATTAGCATTTAAGGGACAAGAAGCTCACATGGCTACCATCGCTTTTTAAGAGCTGGTATATTCACACAGTGACAAGATAACCTGGCATAACATTTATTCAGGAGAAGGTTCACTCAAGAAAAGTTTACTACATTGAAACAATAGTTCTCAAGCTGTAACTAATATCTAAAATACAATTTTACATGCTCTCCAAACCTCCTGTATCCTCTGGTCAAGTGTACACAATCTGGTGGTATGCATGAACTGGAGATTTCAGTTCCTTTTAAAAACAACCAGTTTTTTCTAACTTGCAGCCCTCCTCAGAAGAGGCACCTGAGACACTAAGCTTGCTGCTTTGTGAACTGAGGATCATGAGCTCATGGTGAGGTTTCTGTCATGCGGTGCTGGGGTCATTCTCCTCAAAGATACGGAGCCATCCTGAAGAGCTGCAGACAGGCTGCTGCTCCCTGGCCCTAAAGAAGTCATTGCCACATAACTGCAATGGCAGGATCTGATTTGTTCTCCTTCCAGTTTTCCAAGCCATGGTTTCTAAAGGCGACGGGGGTAATTAGTCCTAAATGCTTTATGTGCCATAGAAAAATGTAGGAGAGTATGTCCAGCAGGCAAGGTTTTTTAAAAGTCTCTGCCAACACTTTGATCACAGAATGAATTGTGTGGAATGCTGTGAACTCTTTACTTATTAAAAATGAAACTGGGGTGTTGTACCAATGAAATATATTTTATTGTGTTCTGTCAATGAGACATATGCTATTATATTATCAAGGTACAGATTCAGACTATAAAATCAGCTTTCCATTCCTCTTAATGAGAGACTGTACCAAAAGTAAATTACATAAGTTTTCATCACTGTATTCTTAATAAGAATAGGATATTTTGGTTCTTTTTGTTAAAGAGAAAGCTAATACAGTATTTATAAAGTCTGTGCACTGAGCAGTTAAGGACTAATACTGAACATCCAAAATGCTACAGAAACTTTAGTTAAAGGGAACATGATAGCATAAAACACAAAGCATTTTGTCAAGAAAAAGAAAACAAAAAAAAGTAACAGAAAGATAGGAGGTTTTAATATTAAAAGAAGGGAAGGGTAAGGATGGGGAAAAACAACTAGCACTTCCAGAAATTAAATAGGGTGTAATTTTTTAAAAGAAGATGCCTTCTAGACTTTATTTGTGTTTTCAGGAGATGGAAAGAAACAAACCTGTAACTCTCCAAACAGACAGCAAATGTAGACACTGAAAAATCACCACAGCATTTGAAAAGAAATGGGATCTTATTTTATAACCATAAAACTATGGACTGCTTCTTTTATTATTTAAGGGGTCTTGCTTTTCTGTTTTATCAAGAAGACTTCAAGGTCAAAATGTCTGTGTGCTTAATGCCACTTTAGATGCCAATGAAAGGAGATTACAAGAAAAATGAGAACCCTGGGGCTTGCCAGGCCTTTCTGGAATAAATGCACCTGGTAAAGGCAAGGTTATATAAATGAAGAGAATCCATCATCTGATATTGTTGTGGGGGATTTATTTAAATTTAAAGAAAAAATAATAATATAAAATAGTGAAATTTTCAGAGATAGTCTGTAGGAAAAGACAATTTAACAGTATAAAATGTGTAATAATGAGTCACAAATTATTCTTTCATTTCAAGTGGGAAAAACAACTGTTAGGGGAACAGAGGAAGGCAAAGTGTGATAGAGAACTTCAAATGAGGCTAAACCCTTTTCAAATTGGCCAAGGATAGAGGAATTTTTCTTTTTTTTCCCCTAAGTACTATCACATTGTTGGAGATGTGGCTTCATGTCTTATTGGTTATTGTCCTATCATATTATAATCAGAAGCTCAACATGCACAGCCAATTTATTCTCTTACGCATAAATACTGCATTAAATTCAGCAACTACAGTTCAGTAAAGAGAGTGCAGATGTTAAGCCATTTAATTTCAATGATGGAAGTATATGATGGAAGTACATGAGGGTTTCCTGGGAAGTTCAAGGTCTAGAGGGCACTCTTTCCATCTGTTTAGTACCCCTGGTATTCAGATTTGGAGCAACATCCCTCTTTGGTACACAGATCTAACTGAAGCTAACATCAAGTACATCAATGAGGGAATTAGTCCTCTAGAATTTATAGCAAATTTCACTGTTAATTGCAAAGATTATGCCATTGCTTAGAGACTATATACTGCTGTAATGGAGACTATACATTTAACAAGTCAAAGAAAGGGCTGATGCAGGTGTCAGGAAACTACACAGCTTGCAGGAGTAAAAGCAATCAGGAAAGGGAGAAGAGGAAGAGCCCTTTACAAGGTGGCTTAAGTGAGGAGAGAGACTGATACCAGTGAGGAAGAAACAGAAGCAGTGGGGAGAAAGGGGCTGAGTTTAAGGGACCAGAGTTTCACTGCTGGTTCAGAGGGACAAATGGCTTTAGAGTTACAAAACTTTCTTTGCCAGGAGACAACCCCCCCACATTAGTCGAAAACAAGGCCTCTGCAAGAACACATACAAAGAAATGAAACAATGCCAACTTCTCATATGCTACCGTGGCTTTCATCTTCCACTACAGGAATATAGCAGTTCCCTTGTCCAAAAAAATCCCTTGAAATCTTTTGACCTTCGTGCATCTTTCATGGAGGAAAAAGTGCAGGCAGAGTAGTTCCTGCCAGAATATTATCCTCTGGTGTTTACGGTTTTAACCATGGGACATCAGAAAAGCAGAATCAGCAGCTGCAAGTGTTAAAACACATATTTTAGGAACAGACTGCTACATACAGGCAAGGAAATGCCCTTCACTTCCAAAAGGCACCTCAGCATTAGGCAGGGACTCTAGCACAGCAATGCAAGCACTTACTTTGGCCCCACTCTCACTCCTCTCCATTATGCAGCTTGTAGATTGCCCTGTTCCTCACTGATCTCTTAGACCGAGCATTTCACCTACGACAAAAGACGTGAGGCTCTGCAGCTGCCAGAGGAGCTAATATTGGCCCTTGTTTGCAGAAGCAGCATAAGGCCTATAACCAACTTAACATAAACTCTGCAAGATTGACACCTACAATCTTATTTGTTGAAGCTTAATATGTGCTTTCTTATATAAGGGCTGGAAGATCAGGCTGGTATTTTGATTGCGAAGTGCTCTGGAAATGTGGGCCTCCCAAGGCATAAAAGTAGCCAGTGACATGCTGAGATTGAGCCCACCAAAGTCAATGAGAAGACTTTTTTTAAAACCACAAGACTTTGGATTGAACTTTAAATCAAGTTTGCTGATATAGACCTGGCAATGCCTGATGTGATTTATTATATACAGGCAGATGTGAAACATGATTGTTGTACAAGTTTCGGGGGACAAGGAGGAAGGTACTCACAGCCGAAAGCTAGAGTCTTACTATCAGCTCTGGGGATACTAAAACAGCAGAGGTGATGGTTGCCCATCCTGTCTATGGCTTGCTTCTGGCTATATCCTGATTTATATCAACACTCTTGAAGCACTGTTAATGTCACAAGAGGCAGATCTGTCAACTAGAATAAGACTCTTGGCAAATTTGCTCCCACCTACTTTCACTTTCAGGTTCATCAGATATGGCATTTGTTTCTGTCATTGCTCAACCATAGATGCAAAACATGAGAAAAACACATTGCTATTAATTACAGAGGCAAAATAAGAATATTTAAACAGAAAGCAGTTGGATAAAAGCAACAATGCTTCATACAAGCCCACTATACTCATATTTTAACTCCAACCAGAGCTGAAAGCAGATTGCAGTGCTTTTGTATTACATTAAAAAGGCAAAATAATTAGCAAAATATGATTTGTATCCTAACATTATTCCCTCTGCAAAATCAGTATTCCCGTATACCATTTCAGGTAGTATCCAACGGAGATGCAGGGAGTCCCATGGGGGAAGCTTGACATGTGCAGTAATGTTTGCAAGGTGAAGATCCTAGTCTTTTAACATACTCCACCAAGGTTAATGTGCTCTTGTACAAGATCCAGGACAAGGTCTACAAAATAGTGGAGTCCTTCTCAAATCCCAGCTGTACAGAAAAGAACATTTAAAGTCACAGATGCACAACCTGGTTATGAGAATATAGCACAAGAAATATAAATGTACATATAAATGTTTGGGTTTGTTTTTGTTTTTTTTTTAATTTATAGTGAAAAGTCCAAACGCATACACATACTTCCAGGTAATCTGCAAGTACTATGTTTGCAAAAAAACCTAGAAGATCTGAATTTACATTGAATATTAGTGATAAAATATCTGAGATATTTTTAGAGATGAAGCTACTTGATGGAATGTTGATTGCTATGCCACCTTGAGCTTCTGTAAACCTCTTTAGCTGGGAGTGTTTTACCATGGCAGAGATGGTGCTTCCCATTCTTTGCAGTTGCCTCCCTGTGAAAACCTTAAAGACAAATTAGTCCATTGATTTTAACAGCACTGCAATTAGATATTGATTTATTGGCACTGAAGGGTAGTTACAAGCCTGATATTTGGAAAATGTCCTTCCATGTAAATAAATTGAAGCTGGAAGACAGTGAGCTAGAAATAATCCAGATCTCATGACATGGAAACGTATGCTCTAAACTCTTTAGGTTTAGACAGCAATGAGATAGAGGCTCTAGATCTTTATTTTGGTGGTTATTGTTGTTATTATGATATAGAGAGACCTTTCTCCCAGGAGAAAAAATATAAGAGAGGAAAGGCAAATGAGTCATGAGGGCATGATTTAGTTTGGAAGAGGTCATGTAAGATTAGTACCCT
Organism: Athene noctua; assembly: GCF_965140245.1. Classification (NCBI taxonomy): domain Eukaryota; kingdom Metazoa; phylum Chordata; class Aves; order Strigiformes; family Strigidae; genus Athene; species Athene noctua. The sequence continues at coordinate 23,841,597 of NC_134041.1, forward strand.
GGGTTGCCCAAAGCTAAAATTCAACTATCATAACTGTGAGCATCAGATTTGAAAAGGATGAATGGGTGAGAAAGCTCAGGAGGGGGTTTCTTTCATTTTCTCTGCTTTTGGGAAGAGGGATATGTGAGAAGAATACAAATCCACTGATTCATACCTATCTATTAGTCATACCTCTGTTGTGCTGGTTGCTTATTCTGTAGACATTCTCTGTTGTATAAATAAGGTGCATTGCCTCAGGGCTTAATAGAGTATGTCTTTATACCTTCGTTTTCTAGTTTTCTTTCTAACCCCGATCATTCTGCACTTTCCTTCATATATTTTGTAATTCATATAAAAAAATATTGTCACACAAAAAGTTTGTGCCATTCACTAGCACTTTCCAATTAAGAAATGCTGGATTTTTAACCAGTGGATGGCCATCCATTTCCTAAAACAAAAAAAAATGTTTCCTTCATTACTTTTTAGAGCAAAAAATATTTTCACTGAATGTAACAACATAAGAAATACAGAGATATGGCTATCTTTTTGAAAAATATATTATGAGGACAAATGTTTATTTCCAAAACTACTTCATGAAAGGGTCATTTGAAATTTCTCGATGTGCATATTCTGCGTTGGTTTTCGTTAAAAAAAAACCAAAACAAAACAAAACAAAAAAACACCCCAACAAGAACCCCTACAAAACAAAAAGAAACAGAAAAAAAAGCATCTTGCACCTTGACTAACATGAAGCAGTATGTTTTTAAACAACAAATTTTAACAGGTTTTTTTCCCCTTTGAACAACCAGTTTAATGAAAAGTATTGGCTCGGCTACAGTTTTTGATATAAAAACCCATTTTAGATTAGACTAAAAAATAAGTCATGCTATAAATTCGAGCAAGCTACAAACAAAATATTGAGGAGGGCCATATAGGACAAAATTCAAAACTTCTTTGCCAGGGATTTCTAATCTCTGCATATATTATTTAAGACTTTGCAAAAGACTAGTCTGCAGTGCTGAATAATTATTTTGCATGTACTGGTACAAATATTCCATTTTCTGTTTCCTTGTGTTTTCTTTTTTGACTTACTAGCAGTTATTTTTTAGTAAGAAGGAAAATTTTATGCATTTATTAAACCGAAAGCACAGAAGTTACAATAACATTGGTATTTTTACTCCAATATCTGTTCATACTGTATGAACGCAGAAGAAATCTGACAATTTACAAACATGCAGTCAAAAACTCATTAGTGATAGGTGATTTGACAAGAAAGAAGTTTAACAGTGTTAAGTGCTTGTTTCTGCATTAATCTTTACATTTCAAGCCAAGGGTACAATAATCTTAGCTGATGTGGTTTTGAACTTATTGTGATTGGTGCAGAAATGTAATGCTAGTGTATTTTACCTCATACCATCACTGAGGTTTCCTACGCTCCAGTATGCTCTGTTCTTTTAATCTTGACATGAAAATAGGTAATCAAAAGAGTTAACACGATAATTTGCTTCTAGAAATTATAGCCTTTTTTTCTAGTAAAAACATCTAGTAAAAAAGCATTGTTTTTTTCTCAATTTTTAATGAAACCTCAAAATAGCTCTTGTATAAATATTGCCAAATCAGTGTTTCTCCAAAACAAAACAGACAAAATTCAGAAGTGATTATTCAACGGAAATATGCCCTAGCTGCATTTGGAGAATCGTCCAAGTACAACTCAACAAGTATTATTTAGGATTTATCTCAGTGAACATTCACCCACGGAAGAGCTTCCTGATGACTAGGCAGACGAGTTTCATGTGTCGGGTTTATGGAACACAACATTTATAACCATGCTGATAACAGTATCATGTTCATGGTTCTACCTAGTTAAAAAATTAATACAGTACTAATCTGAAAGGGAGTTCCCTGGCTGGAAAACACATACATAAATCCTCTTCTCTCCTATGAATACTGCATAGTTGCAGTCTCCTGGATCTGGAAGCAAGAGTACCCCTCTAAACATCGGTGGTATTCAACACAGATCCTGAGACTGACTAACTCATTTTAGATGGAGTAGATCTGAAACCAACAAAGTTTCCAACATTACCCCTTAGAGAGGGGGATGGATGTCACAAACTTGGCCAGACCATTACTGCATCAACAGCATTCAAGTCAGCAGGAGTTTCTCCACTCCAGTAGACAGTGGATCAATTATATGGAAAGACACTGAGTGGAAACCAAAGTCTTGGACTTAAAGCATCCTCTCTTTTCATCTGGTCACTTTTTCCTTTGACTCTCTGCCAGGCACCAAGCTGCTGTTTCCAGATTCTCTTTATGAAAAAAGACACACCTCTGTTTTGTTTGACTGGCTTCTTAGAATGGTTTAATTACTGCTACAAAAATTGCCTATGCATTCGTCCATCATGTCTCAGTCTGGTTATGTCCATTGTATGTAAAGTTAGTCATCTGTTACTTCAGTTGTCATTCCTGAGGGAGAGAAAAAGTGCCATATTTAGTTTAGTTTTCCTAGATTTACTTATATTTTTTTCCCAAATAAATACCTCTCCCTCACGGCAAGAGCACATGATCTTTGGGTCTAGCCTAAGAAACATTCTTTGATATATTAATTGTCTTGGCTAGAGGTATTCAACTCCTGGCCTGTTTTGCGTCCCGAGTTTAGAGAGAAAAGGTTTGTCTATTCTTTTAATTCTCTTAACATTAATTCAAGTCTGTGTCAAACATGAATCATTGACAGATTAAAGTAAATCTGTCACAGTGAGATTACCATGAGCATAAAAAGTTGCTCAGCATGCACCATTTTCCTTTGCTGTGGGCTCAGATGAAAGTATAGGAATCATAAAGATAGGTTTGGCTTGATACAAGATACAGGGCCTCATTTATCTAACACAAACTAATGGGGAAAAATGTGAAGTCATATTTAATATTTTCTATAATTCATTTAAATTCTATTTAAAAATCCTGTGTCTTTGCCAAGGTTAGAGAGGTTTAGTTTGAGAAAGTTGTAGCATACAGGTGAGGAAGGCTTAAGGAGGGTTTCTGTAACTCTGAAATTGAACTGAAATACACCAATCTCATCTGAACTGGGATATCACCCAGAAAATATTTTAGCCTAGTGAAAGCGAATAGCAATATTATATATTTATGTGATAGAATATAAGAATAAAATTTGAATAAAGTAAAAATGTGACTGGTATGAAGTAATATTTAACCAGACCTTAAATAGTAAGGAAATTCTAAGTTTGAGTCTTTCTGCAGAAAAGTTATGAAATAGATATTGAACCAAGAAAAGAGAAAAATTATGAAATACCTTACCATAATTTTAATTTTATAAATATTGAGGTTTCCTTTTAAGTCTTTTCAAACAATATGGTTTCTTCTTTGTGCAGGTTTTGATGGGGTTGTTTTAGATTCTTCTTGATGAGATTACTGAAATCAGCAGACATACTCCCAATAGTTACAATGAGTTTGGAATTCATTTGATCAGCTGGGGTTTCAAAGTAATCAAACTCTACTGGGTTTGCATGGCAATGTTTTAGTAGTGGGGGAGCTACACAGAGTGGCTTCTGTGAGATGACAGAAGCTTCCCCTACATCCAAAAGAGCCAATGCCAGCCGGCTCCAAGAGGCGACTGCTGCTGGCCAAGGCTGAGCCCATCAGTGATGGTGGTAGCGCCTCTGGGATAATAGATTTAGGAATGGGAAAAAAAACCCTGTGCAGTAGAAACTGCAGGCAGAGAGAGGACTGAGAACATGAGAGAGAAACAACTCTGCAGACACCAAGGTCAGTGAAGGAGGAGGAGGAGGAAGTGCTCCAGGCACCAAGCAGAGATTCCCCTGAAGCCCATGGAAGTTCACAGTGGAGCAGATCTCCACCTGCAGCCCATGTAGGACCCCACACCAGAGCAGATGGATGCCCAAAGGAGGCTGGGACCCTGTGGGAAGCCCATGCTGGACCGGGCTCCTGGCCAAGGACCTGTGGACCCATGGAGAGAGGAAGCTGAAGCACTTTGCTGGCAGCACTAGATCCCCCAGAGGATCTATGCTGGAGCAGTTCATGAAGAACTGCAGCTTGTAGGAAGGACTCACGTTGGAGAAGTTTGTGGAGGACTGTCTCCATGGTGGGGACCCCACACTCAGGCAGGTAAGCATGTGAGGAGTCCTACTCCTGAGAAGGAAGGAGTGGCAGAAACAACCTGTGATGGACTGACCGCAACCCCTATTCCCTGCCCCCCTGCAGTTTAGTTTTATTTCTCATTATCCTACTCTGATTTGATTGGCAATAATGATTAATAATAAAGTAATAATAATTAATTGTATTAATAAATAATAAATATCTATACATATACTATAAAATTATAAGTATAGAATAATTAATAATTAATAATAATAATAATAAAACTAATTTCCCCAAGTCAAGTCTGTTTTGCCAATAACAGTAATTGGTGAGTGATCTCCCCGACCTTATCTTGACCTGTTAGCCTTTCATCATATTTTCTCTCCCCTGTCCAGCTGAGGGGGATTAGTGATAGAGCAGCTTTGGTGGGCACCTGGTGTTCAGCCAGGGTCATCCTACCACACAAACTAATCAAGGAAGTTCTGAAACTATAGTACTCTAGTGCACTGGAACACTCCCATCTCCTTCTACGTACCATTAAACATCTATACTCAAACTGTTCGCCTCTGACAAAACCACTTTCACTCAAGAAATTATTAATATAGTAGAGCAAGAAACCTCACGGACATGTAGTAATCTTCATTATCAGATGGATGACTTCATACTGCCAGCAACATGTCAGGTCATTTTGACACTAACTCTAAACCACTATTCCAGGGATAATAGCTATTAACACTGGTACTATGAGTCAGGATGAAAAGGCTTTTCGTGTCACTTATTTACATCTGAAATTCACTCTGTGGTACCTTCTTTCCACAGAGAAAACATTATTGGGTACGTTTGACCTTCCTCCAATACTAATGCACAGAAAAGAAATCAGAGAGACATTATAATTCAATCTGGCTCTAATCCATACACGATAAAGAGAAAAAAATCCATTATAATTACAACCTAGACAAGTTTGGTTTTTACTGCTCTGAATTTTCAGGGTATAATATGATAAAAAACAATTCCCATCATCATCAAACCATGCACCAGTAAGAAATGTAGCATTATTAGACTGAGGGTTTATTAGATACGGGGGTTACCTGTGACTCTGAACTTTGTCACCCACGTGATTAAGTTTTCTTGCAGTTTAATATGTTAGCAAAATACCTACACCTTTGAAAGTAAGCATGTCAGAACACAAAAGCACACTAAGAGGTAAGATGAATGTGCATGTGGTAAAACATTTCATGAAAAGGAGACACTGAGTAACCCTGTGCCTGTGATTTGGCAGGTTGGTGGAAGGAATTTGAAAATATCCCCAGACTATCTACGGAAAACAACAGAAAAGTATGATTGTAAGAATTGATTCAGTTCTTTCTATTTGGATCAAATTCTCCCATAGTGTAACAACTTCTTTGATTCTGAACATTGCCTACATGAGAGGCTTTAGACAGTTTTTGGTCATTACATGATGTTGTTCCATACTGCAGAGAAGTGCTAATGAAAAATGACCAGTCATGTTCCAATCCTTGTGCTTCACTTTTATCCTTTAAAGGTTTTCTTAATTGGCTTCTCTACAGGACAAGATGGATTTTAGGAAAGAATGACCTCATGTCACAAGAGACTGTGACTGCTCATTAACTGCCTAGGTCATTATGGAGGATTCCCTATGCTTGCAAAAGAGAAATCTACATAGACTAATCTGGTTTTTTTTCAGCTAACTATAGGAAAGAGGAAATTCAATTTAACAACTAATTTTGAAAAATTCTTTTTAAAAAATGTATTTTCCCCTATTTTATTTGTACTTAGGAATGAAGAATATGTTTAATTTAAGCTTATTAGAAAAAGTATAGAAAAGGTAGTTATTTTTTACAGCTTCCTAATGTGCATGGGATGGTAATATATTGTACTACTGGTATCACTTAAGATCAAGGGGATTGAAAGAACCACTAAGAACACCAAAAAATAAACCATTGACTATAAATAAAGGCATTTTCCCTCATGCCATTAAAAACTATTCTAGTTTTCTGGGTTTTTTTCTTTTCATTCTCTCAAATATTTATAATTTTTTACTTCTCTAAGTATATATAAAATTTCAAAGATGTTGAGTCTCAGCATGGTACTTCTCAAAATACAGAAGTTTTGTGGAAATTATCAGGCAGGTAGCAAAGGTCCTATTTTTTCTGATCCAACTCAGTGGCACACCTCTCTCCAACTTTGAACGATCAAGCTTCATTTCCTTACATGTTAGTCAATCTGAGTGGTAGACTGATCCAAGCAGTAAAGGTGTTAGCACCATATGGTTCCCTGAATAATACAGCACATTCACTTTAAAGTTTGCTATTTGCAGCAACAGGTTTAGAGCTAAATTCTTAAACAAGTATGTGTAGACTGTGCTCATCTTACCATTGTGCCCATTTTCTCACTTATTCTTCCACTAGGTTCTCTGTAAAGCAAAGTCTCTTTGCAAGACTTATTTCTCTAGACAAAAATCTGAACCATTTAAATCCCAAGTTTTTAGGACTTGTGATTTTGAATTTGTGAGAATGAGTTTTGCTGAAAAAAGAATAGTTATGCTCATAGAGGTGGGAAACAGAAATAAATCAAGTGACATCTATGCTTAATCAAAATATTAACATTTTGGTTTCTAAATACCAAATACTGATAACTACTGCATTGTATTTTATTGCCCATTCCATCCCATATTAATATAACGTTCAGTCATCAGTTTTATACAATCTGAACAAAGGATATACAACAGAAGATGAGAGCATTACCATATTCAGAAGTTTTCCTTGCACAATATTTGATTAAATAAAATTTTCTGTGATAATTTTGATTTTTTTTAATCACTTGATATGCTCTGATTTACTCCCTTGTTCCTTGTTTCTAGAAACCTTCAGAGAGTAAAAACAACATACTACATAAATCATCAAACAGGGATGTTTGTAAACTTAATTTGTCTTAATAACATTTCTCTTCCCCAAGGTTGGAGAAAGGCTGGACCTTCATGAAGAAATTACCCTAAAGAGAACATGTTTCAATAAGGCAGCAGGAAAAGGGCAGATAATCTCTGAAATTATCATTTGATCACATCTATACTTTGGTGACCCAGGTAGGGCTCTATATAAACGTGAAAGTCTGTCCCTAGTTGAACCAGAGCTGTACTGCCCGTAGTGAATACTGTGACAGTCGAAGAAACTCAAAAAAAGCCAGGAAATTCCACATTAATCTAGTCTTATTTTAGACTACTGTGAAAAAAAGTAATTCACACAAAGGAAGATTCTTCCAACCAAATTCAAATCAGTGCTGCCTGAAAACATACAAGACACAGAAGGTCAAAGAATGGTGACAAAGTGTGCATATATATTTACTACACAATTCTCTGCTTGCTTAGTCTTATTTAAGATCAAATATTGAATACTACTTTTAAATAAACATGAAATATTGCAGGTGACAACAAATACAGAAGCATTATCATATGGCCCAATAATATTTATCATCATTTTAACTATTCAAGTAGCTCATTTAAAGTCTGGATGTAGTCAAAACACAATCTTCACCTGAAGTAAGCATAAGAGCCCTGGCTCTGTGTTAATTCACAAGAATGAAGTTTTATTCCCAGATGATTGCTTCATCTACCATAACAAATTATAGCTGACCCGGGGTCCGCTGATGTTGTATAGCATAAGAAGGGGACTGGTTAGTGAAGAATGCTCTTCCTTAGCTGGAGGAAGAGCACTGCAAGCCTGACTGACAGAAACCCCACACCAATAAGGATAATTTCTTTCATAGTAAAAATTTTTGAAGGAAAGTCGAGGATAACAAATTCATAGAAATTAATAATTTAAAACACAAGATGTTGTGAATTCTCTTCTTCACCTGCTGAATGTTATAGCTTTCTGTATACTCAGAGCAATTCTTTTTAAAATTCAGATTACATATTTCCATCAGGATCCAGATTCTGAAGTGCTTATTCAGAAACTGGTTTAGGTAAAAGTCCTTCTGAAGCTGCTGAGAGTTTTATTTCGACTGAGACTGCATAAATATTGAGTGTGGATTTCTGGATTTCACCCTCTAGAGTAATAGACTGTGTAAACTAGAAAGAATGATTGGAGGGTTTAGTAAGTAACCAGACTCTTAAGTAATTAATATTATTCTTATGAAAAAAACTTATCATTGTGCTTCCTATGACAATTGTTTTCAGGAAAAATAAAAGATAATACCTTTATAATTTCTAAATACCTTGAAATTGAAATCTTAACTCAGAAAACTGTCGTCTTGTTGTATCAACTTCCATTTCTATACTGTCTTCTTATTACATTTGTGGGTAATCCACTTCAGTATTCCCATATTATGTAATTGACATATAATCATTGATTGACTATAGTACTAAAACTGAACCTAAATATGCAAAAAATTACACTAATGATTAAATTTAATGTACAAAGCCCATTCTGTTTCCTTGGAAAATAACCTTAAAAAAAATCTGTGCCTGAGACAGGACCTGAACCCAGAAGCTGTTAATCCCAGCCTTGTGTTCATCACCATAACACACAGGCAGATGCACATTTGAAAATGGCTTAGGTTGCCTACAGGCTATATGACTTACAGTCCTAGTAGATATGCATGGATGATGATCTGTTAGGTACTAGTTCAGCAGAACAAGTATACAAGTTATGACTTGTAAAACCATTTACTCCTTTTGTGATAAAGAAAGAGGAAATCAAAATGCCCTTAACAATTTCCTATCAGTCCACACCTGGCGAGAGTAACCTTCACACAACCATGAGTAGGTGTGGACTGTGAGGCATTGCTGCAGCCATCCCCTCCACAAATCACTAGAAGGCATCAAGAGATTTAGGTTTTCTTCCCAGTTCTGCCACAGATTCCTGTGCCACTTTGGGCAAGTCACACAGGGCTCATTCCTGCTTGCTGACAGAATATAACATTTCCACACATCTCCAGATGTTCCCCTACCCATAAAGCACAATAATATTAGGTACCACAGACGAGGGTTGTGAGGTTTCACCTACCTGATTTTTATAAAACCTCTTCAAGTTTTCATTTATTCTTTCAAGGGGCATCATAGAAATACATATGATCAAGTCACAGATTAGTATGAACTAATATTCACAATAATGTCTTTCAAAGATACTAATATGACCTCCTGGTACTTTCACATATTCCATGCTTACTGTATAACTGTTAGAAAAAGGCCAAGTCACACAAAAGTTATTCACATAGATAGCAACCGCAACCACAATGTCTTTAGGAGGGTTATTGTTATTAGTATGAACTATTTATTTAGGCTAGAAAATAACATTCTGACCCTCTCCTGTAAAGTATGTTATGATATATTTACATAGAGCATAGTAGCTCTGGCAAGCTGCTAGTCAGAAGATGGGAGGATGATTGCTCTAGATATATAAAGGGTATGAAACTCAGGGACATGTGCTGCCCCATGCTTCAATAAAACACGGCAAAGTCAACACTTTAGAAAATGAGACCTTGAATATGAAGATTTCTCCTTTATGTTCAAAATTCTCCTCACAAATTTTTTCTCCATTCAATTTATTCATTGGAAATTACCATCTTGTCTCTATAGAAATTTTTTTAACATTTCTGCAGATGTAGAAAATTAAAATTAACATTAAAAGACAAGCTTGTTTCCATTAATTTCCACAACAGAACACTGATATTTTTTCAAATAAACTTGAATTTCCTATTTGCTTATCAACTATGGAAATATTGTTGAAATTTATAAACTGGCTTTATATTAAACCAGTTCAATGTTTTAAATTTAATCATGGAGTTATACACTCTACCTCCATATTAGCTATATAAAAAACAAGAGAAATTTCTCTTTTCATCTGCTCCCCTGATTATAGTTTTAGGATTCCCAAAACTAGTTCTTCCCAATGAAGAGTTATAATCTCAAGGAAAATTATTTGGTGGCAACCATGTGATATCACAGATAATAAATTTACTTTGTTTTTCTTGGATCTTCATAAATCACTTCTTCCTGTGGAAAGATTTGCCCCAAGAGGAAGACAGGGGAAAAGCATGAACAAGCTTCAAGTTCTGCCTGGACCCTGAGTTCACAGATGGTCATCTTCCCACCATCCTCCATTACATGATACACAATCTGTATGCTCTCTATTCTGTTTTATATGTATCCATTCACAGCAGAGAAGCAGCATTCTACTCATCTCAAAGTGGATTTTTATTCTCGCAGAAACCTGGGGCTGCTGTTGGCCTAGCCATGTCTGATGGAAGATGTGTTTAAATTAAGCAACTCTGCTTACCATAATCAAAACTTAACTGCCTCTTACACATGCTCATTTATTAAATGTTAAATCAAGGAACATTTTCCAAAGACACTGCAAGGTTTTGTGGGTTCCCCTCCTCCCCCACATAATTTATCTTGAAATTTAGTCAAAATGTAAATAACTGTCAGCATAAGGCCACAGATGTAAACATTCACAGGTCAACTATCATCATGTCTTCTTTCAGAAGTTGCTTAACTGTCTGCACTCACTAATCAGCCTGAGAAGAAAAAAAAAAAAAAAGCCCTAAAGAGCTTGGTGTGATTGTTCAAAAAGTTGTGAAACTTGTCAAATGGTATTACATCATTAGAAAAAAATAAGTAAGCAGTCAATGCAATCTTACAGGGCAAAAACCATAATTCCCAGATCTTTGTTGTAAGAGTGGGCCTCTTTTATCCTAAAGATTTGGGAATATAGACAAGCATATATTTTCCATGCTATCTCAATAACACAGTTAAATCTGGGATAAAACATCAACAAGAGGATTGCTTTGTGAAAATCTTTAAATTAGTCTTTTTTCCTCAAATCTAAATATTATAAAGTTTTAAAGTCTTTTATTAACATAGAACATGACATGTTGGCATGCTACTACACATCATATTTTAAAGATCATTTAATTACCATAACAATGTTTCTTTCTTTCTTTCTAGAAAGGATGAGGTTAAAAAAACCCTCAGGTGTAAGTACAATAGTTGTAATTTTTCTGTAGCTTTCATTGACCCAAGGGGAAAAGTAAAAGAAAGCTACTTTAAAAAGACAGTGTGACCAAATATATGTTTGCTTTTCTTAATTTATCATTAAATCAGAAATGTAATCCCAATAACTTTCATTAACAAGAAATTACTACTCTCCAGCAGGAAAGTACTTCTACAATTTAGGTTGCTCAGGTCTGGCAATTACATATTTTTCAGACCTATATATTCATTGGCATATATGCCTACCAAAGCAATACTGATCTTACCTGTGCATGCACGTGAGACCAAAGCCACTTTTATTTAAGAGCACTGTGTTGGCGAACAGAACTAAGAATATTTTTTCAGGTCTTTATAAAGGATTTATGTGATAAAATAAGAGCCAAATCATTTCCACCCAGCTGCCAATATGACTCTTTAATAAAACTTACTCTAAAAATATTATTATGCAAGTAACTGCTTAGTAAAAATTTCTCCCCAGTGTTGAGATCATCTCAGCATAGAAAGCGGGAGACCCATCACAAATACATTCACAATTACAGCAGCTGTGACCTCATAGCTGTAGTCTGGAAGGAGCTGGGTATAAACTGGGGAGCACCTGAACATTTTCTTGTCCAATCATCCCTTCTCGGCTCCTCCCCAGCTCACTGCGCTCTAAGCTACGGTAGGATTTAATATTACTTTTGTGACATGAAAGAAGAAAATATATTATTATCTATATCTATAAATGAAGAAATAATAGCAGATTTGATTTCTAAGTATTGTGAAGTATTAGTATTTCATAAGATGTTAAAATATTGTTTACATAAAATGGAACAAAGACAGCAATCAGCTGTAACAAGCATTTGCTGTTTGGATGTTCTTGTTTATTTTTCAACAATTCCCTGGTTCATCTTACCTTGAAAACACTGCAAATATTTGAAGGAAAATTAGTGGGCAAAAATACAGCACAAAGATATCTGATTCTGTGTAGCAGTAGGCCTTATTTTTGCAGGACACGAATGAGGGGCATGACACACACCAATATGGTTAACAGTCAAGCTCTGATATTTATTAGAAAAACAAGTCCTCATATATTCTTGTGACAGCAAATCCGTGTGTTGCTCTGGTGCATGCTCATTTCAAAAACTCGTTCCTCTCAGCACTTTCAACAAGCGCTACTAAGCGTGCACAACCAGTAGATAAATTTCTGCTTTGTTATTCTAAAGATTCCCTTCTTATCTGTTTCTTCCCTAATGAGCATAAATTCTTTCGCTTTTAGCCATCGTTAATCTAGATGCCGTTAGTCTTCTAACACAAGTGCATCATTAATTTAGACATCGTTAATCTTCTAACTTGAATGCTGATGACACTTTTACATTGTCAGTGACGCAGACAGTTCACAACCCAGCATACGCACCCACAATTCTAAACTAAATGGTACTTCCCTAAAATCATACAGTACTGAGGCATTTAAACTCCAACTCCTCTTGAAGCAATTACAGTATTTTGATTTAGTTGAACAGTTACTCTTTTAGGCTTTTTTCTGGTTCATTAAGCAGGAAAAGACTAATCATAGACTGTCTAGATTCAAACCAAAGCTTCCCCAAATATGGGTGCTGTTTCAAAAACAGAATATAAACCCATTTAATCAGAGATGTCTTTCAGGTTACTCAGCACTAGACTCCCCTACACATCCTTCAATTACTCACATCAGCATCCTTGCTCATTTTAACTGTGTGAAAGTTTAAGGACCTGACACTCTGTGACAGGACACCAGCATTGCCCAAGATTTCAATTAGACCTGCCCGGACTTTACAGCAGATGACTAAAATGCTTCTAAATTCAGAACAGCAAGATGTCTTTCAAATTTAACTTCAGATAGAGAAAGGCCAAAGTGGCTGGTCTGGACCGAATAGAAAAAGGCCAGGGTGATCAGGGACCAAGTAGAATAGAAGCAGAAGGAGTTTGTGAACAGCTCTGTCTGCCAGAGTTTCATGGCTCTGGGCTGGTTTCAGGTGCTCTCCCCCATTATAGCAGACTGCACACACCCTCAGTGCATCCTCACAGAAGCTGCAGGTTCGCAGCTCCTTGCTGCCACCTCCTTGCCAATAACTGAGCTGAGAGCTTCCCTGGCCAAGGCCATCCCTCAGCCACCTGTGTCTTCTGAAACGAAGGCAACAGCCAGGAGGAAAATATGTAACATGGTGATGTGCTTTTGCCCGATGATTTGGTACCCAGAGGAGAAGCATCGGCTGTAAGGACTGCTCAGTTCTCCTTCCTAGGTCATGCCACTGGTCCAGGCCTATGTGGTTTTAGCTGCTGAATTTGGTAGTGCTCCAGGCTCAGCCTCAGGTGCCCACTTGGGCTAGGAGAGGAAGGTGGTGGACACCCCTGTGCCACCTTCCACAAGGTCCTATACCCTTGCAGGTAACCAGCCCTGCAAGGTATGCCCGTGAGCCCCAGTGCTGCAGAATGGGTGGGGAGCACGAGCAAGGCACTAGGAGCACCCAGGCTGTGGGATACACCAGGAAAACAGGGTGCTCAGCATCAGTCAAGCGGATTCCCTGTGAACAGGCATCAGGTCCACCAGCATGGGGCACCTGACTGAGATGCACTCACACATAGCTTAAAAAAAGCAGTTTAGCACAGCCATGGATACTAGCTGGTTTCCTCCCTGAGTGTGTGGGAAGCCTCTGGGGACCCTCTCATCAAGCTGCTGCCACTGAAAACCTGAGGAAGAAGCTGGGGGGGTGAACCAGGGTACTGAAGCTGGGGCCAGGGTGATTGTCGGATCTCCCATGGCAGCAAGTCCTCTAAGACATGAAAGCACTCAGCAGAGCTGATCTACAGCTGACACATCTGAACTGTATTAAAAAAGGCAGTTCCAAAATTCAGTGCAGAGTCAGTGATAATAAATCTTTTGTAGGAATATACTTTTTTTCCCTTATTCAGTTTACAGTGCGTCCACATATGCTCTCCAGAAAAAGACAAATATTTTTATTCTTAGAATAAAGATAGTTGTTGCCATCTAATTACAATAATAAATTTTATATTATTTTTTATATTATGTATCTATAATGTAACAATGCTGAAGATTTCAGACCAGACTAGACAGGTGGATGATTTTTCTGTGCTGTATATTTTCAGTCGTTAATAGTATCATTTGCATGCTAAAGAAATGAAATTTTGATTTTACAGAGGCCACTAAGGATTAATTTAATGATTTGGATAGAGTTTAGACTGCTTCACGGGGGAGTGAAGGTTAAAAGGTACATCTTGCTAAATATTTAAAATCTTCAACCTTTTCAGTGTAGAGTCAACTGATTTGAAGTCTACCATTCTGTTACTTATATAGCAAAGTTTTAACTTGCTTAAAATTTATACTTCTGATCTGTAAATTCTGAGGGTGTTGTACATGACTGACTTTTTGTGTAATGACTTATAATAACATTTTAAACCTTCACTTGATGCATTTTCAACATCCTTATCAAATTCCACAACACTTTCTGTGCCCATCAAAAAGAAAGATCTCTCTCCTCTTTCCCTTTCAGCTCAACATACAGCCCCAGTCATTACCAAATGTAGCTGTTGAATAGCTCATTCCAGAAGCTCACAGAAAAAAATGGGTAAGTTTTTATTGGTAAATATTCATTCTTGGAGCTTCTGTGTACATTGATTAGTTGACATCTGGTATTCCCCTCACACACTGTCAAAACAAAGAGCCAGTCCATATGCATGAAGTTTTTGGCAGCAAAGCACACTTTGTAGAGCCTCGGGTTTCTTTTTCTATCAGATTAATTCTCTTTTCACTATAAATGATACACTACAAGAAATCTGTCAAAAATACAACTGAACTGTCATATTTGTAAGTATCTCCATAGGATATCTTTAGATTAGTTTATAAGGAATGTCCAAGTTATATATGTACAAGCAAGAAATTATCTCCTTGAATATATATAATGATCTCATAAATCAACTAACAAGAATATTTGGTCATTCAAGAAAAATATTGAAAGGGCAACAGCCCAAAGAGAAAAGCTGCCTAATATAGCTGATTTGCACCACAGGAAGACGTTATCATGTAATGCCTAGTGTTGATATTCAGTACTCCAGGTGCATAGAACTGGTGTTTACTCAGTAAGTCTTAGCTCTTTTCAAGCAGTACCTCTCCTGACCCTTAATATCTCAGACACAACCAGTTTTTCAGACTTTGAGGCTTTCATGGCTTCTTATTTAGAGGCTTTTTTTGCTAAGCTAAAGAGTCTACAATTTTATCTACTACACTTTAATATTTTTGCAGAATTTCAAGATAATTCTCTTCTGACAACCTGTAGCTCTGTCAAGTACTTGGGAGTTACATCTATTCAATTCAATGGGTGAACACTGCAGGGCGCCATGCTGCGTAACGCAGAGATGAGCTATTTGTAGAGGAAAGTGCTTCTTCAGCAATAACATAATAAACAGAATCTGTCCCTTAGAACATACTATCCTATGTATTTTAAAACATATAAAGATATCCCTTACAAGAGTTCCAAAATCAGTAAAATCTGGCACAGTGCAAAGGTAAAACTGCTCTTTTTCAGATGCTTTAGAAAATCCAGCTGGGTGTATACCTACCTCTTCTAAAAATAATTCTTTGGTCTTACTGCCCCCAATGCAGCATAAAAATATACTGTCATATTAAACTGAAGTATGAGTACATCAGATTGTATATATTATTATTAACAATATTCTATGTGTAACATTATATACTTAATATATATTCACAACATAATTCCACTGTGCTGATCTTAAACATGGATCAAAACTAACAATGTTCAAAATACAGACATTGTTATTGAATTCTATGGCACAAGTCCATGTAAATTCCTAAACAATGATTACCATAAATTTCTGCCCACAGTAACAGCCCAAGACAAAGGTGAGGAACCATCATTCTACAGCTGAAACACATGGGGAGCCATACCACTGGCATAAGCTTTATAGGAACAATCATGATGCTTTTGAATCATCTTTAAAATCTGTCAGAAATTAAGATGATTGAACTTTAATATTTTCATCATTACTAAGACTTTAATTTCATTTCTGGAAACATATTCTGGGAGTCACTTTTATGAAAAAAGCTTTGACAATGGAGTTTATCATAGCAAGGAAATTCAGGATATAATCACAGTAACTAACTAGTAGTAATTAATTTTAAATAGTTTAAAGTTCTTTGGTAAAGAGATACTGTTGTTATAGTATATCTTTGTCTTGTCAATAAATGTATATTTCTAGATTTTTTAAAAAATCAAGATTCTTTTTCTTTAAAAGAAAAAAAATGCACAAAACCATTCTGATTGCCAGAATTTGAGTCAGCTACAATATGCTGTATGTTACACCTTGTTAAAGTCCATGAGCCAGAAACTGCAACAAACAGAATCACAAGTTGAGTCATGAGAGAGGGCTGAAGTAAGTGGTTTAAGGATCTTTTACTTTCCAAAAAAATTAAGCCTGCTTCTAATTTCCTGACTAAAGTCATTGTGATTTGTAGATGGATAGCAGAGCTGACTTGTAAAGCCAGGGTGATTTGTAGACGGATGACAGATCTGGCTTGATGTTAAATACATCAGGGAGGAAATTAAGTTAGAAAAAAATCAATGGCTGCCTATGGATACTAAAATCAAAATAAAACTTTTGGGGAATAGAGACATGAGGCAAGCTTCCAAAACTGCCCTATTAAGAACTTCTGAACTCCTGGACCTAGAGTTGCCTTTATTTAAACAGCCAGAGAAATATGCCTGCTCCTTTCTTTGGCAGAAGCAACAGCAACATCCACTGGTCATTTAAATTAACCCAGCTGTGTAATTCCTTTAAAATACAAATTCACTTTAAAGAATAAATAAATATAAGCAAAGTAGATCTGATTGTCTCTCTACTTGTAGCAATGGAAACTAGGAGTAGTTTTGTTAAATGCAGGTAGCTTATAGCAGATGAAAGCCTGGCGCAGCCGTTTATGCTATCTGCTCAGTAACACTGGAAAAAAATAGGAAAAAACAGAGCCCCAAAAGACCCACCAAACAACACTGCATGCACAAAAGCAAAGTACTATTGTGTTGTGTTGAGACTGCCAGAAATAACTCTGCAAACTTAGAAATGTTTTTCTAATAGTTGCTCTATATATTTCTGTACTTTGATTTTTGCAGTGCTGTCTGTGGTCAGCAACTGGTAGAGCTGAACTCACCTGATCCTAAAAGGCACACTGAGTAAACCAGAGTTTGTATTCTATGAGCTAAGACTGTGACTGGTTCCAGGAGGGTAAGTCTCAGATTTATTCCAAATTGTTGTTGCCTGCTTTAGAAAATGAAGTAAACCATCCTAATTGCCTGTAGCAAACACCTGAGATATGAGGGTGTGGATAAGCCTCCAGCAGTAAACTTGACTCAGGATTAGTGGGGAAAACCCCTCCCCTTTCTCCCTCTCCAAGTGTTTTGCACAGAAACTGAAGCTTTTCTGTCTTTTAAACTGTGTCTCAGGACATGTATTCCCTCCTTTTAATTTTATAGTTCACCCTGCTCCAGATCTACTGAATAGAGAGAACCCTAAATTTAATCCATTTCTGGTCACTTCCAGTATTTAAAGATCATAAAAGGAATCAAGATACCAACTCTCAGTTCTGTGTTACTCAACTTCTCTAAATGCAGAAGCACATTGCAGAAATTGTATGTTCCACGACAAGGATTCAGAATTGCTGAGATCTCAGCTGCACATGACAACTCATAACAATAATGTTAGCAGCTGAGAATGGAGAGTGTAATCTGTCATATTTGAAATATTGTGTCTATATTCAGCATTAGCATTTCATTTTGACTCCAAAACAATGTTTTGCAAATTTGTCTTTAAATGACTGTATACTGTGGATGTTTCTGTTAAAATATGCTCAAAACTCTGTATCATTTATAATGAATGCATTTCTGCTTCCATGAGAACATCGAAGCATGCATGTTGTGAATGAATAAAAATACTGAACAATATTTAGCAAATTCAAATTAAATGTTGATTTGAAAAGCATGGGGGAATAAAATGTCACAAAGATCAAGACCTGATGCTTTTATGAAATAATCCCTCCATAAAAATATGGATTCACTGTTCTGCAAGACATAGATTTCATCAGTGCCTCCATACAAGACAACAGCTGCATATTTAACATTACTTGTTTGTGTAAAAAGATTTTGTCAAGCTTTTGAATTCATTTGACAGACTTATTGTCCAGTGATGTATTCTTCCACTGAAATTGATTAGCAAATATATCAGATTAGCAAATAATCAGCTCAAATGATCAGTCTTTTCCACAGCCTTCCATCATTACACTCAACAAAAAAACCTGTTGCTAAGCTAGAATTGGACCAGAGATGGGAGAATATAAGTGACTTTCAGAAACTGCAAATCTTCAAAAACCTAAATAGGTGTATATAAATCCCAGACACTTAAGCTGCACAATAGTTAATATCCCAAATTGGATGTGGTGAGTTCTGCTTATCCTACTCCTGAATCTATGTATAAAGGAAGTATAGAAACACTGTAAATTCAAAGTTTCTGATTCCAAGATTCCTTATGTAAAGAAAAGTAGTCATTACAGGGAAGTTGACTCTTAGGTCAAATGTGAATGAAAAAAAAAAAAATTATGAAGTTCCATTTTCATCACTAACAGCTACAGAACCAACTCAGTAAAATCACACTACCAAGTAAGTTAGCACCTAACAGACTGGAACACCAAGAAAAAATGAAACAGGATAGCTTGGGCATTTCAAAATCTCTTCATTTTTATTTTTTTGTAGAATTATAAAAACATAAAGGAACATTTAAAAAAAGATGCCTGGAGGACATCTCAAGCAGTCACCTACTGTACTGATGGGCTGCACCATCAGTCCTCAGAGGTTTTTGTTCTGAAAGTTTCCATCACTGAAATTCCATGATCTACAAAGGCAATCATTTCCCACATCAAAACTGTCTCCTCTTGACACTAACAGGATTTGTCCTCATGCCTAATGTCGGCCTTTCTTGCTACAATGCAAGATGACTATTTCCTGACCTCTTCACTGTCGACATGGAGAATTTTGCAGCAGCATTTTATATCTTTGAAGATATGTTCCTCTTCAGTATTCTCTTCCCCAATACATTCAATTTTTCTTTGTAAAGCTTGTATTTCTATATACCAAATAGTTCTCTTTTCTCTTTTGTAGTGTCTCCCTTTTTGTCTGTATCTATTTTGAATTGCAGTGTGCAAACAACTGCACTGCAGCTGAGGCTTGCTTAGTAACTCAGAAAGATTACCTCATACATCTGGCAGGACGCATTTCTGCTTATACCAGTTTCACAGCCTTATCCAGACCATGTTTCCCTAAACTGCTTATGACGATTCCTTCCAGCCACTACAAAAGTAGCAGATTTGGTTTTTTGGACAAACTAGAGTCATATTAATCTCATGCGCCATTGAAAGCCCATGATCACTTCCTGCAGAACTTCTTGGTACACAGTTCTTCTTTCACTCCTTCTCTTGCTTTCACTCCCACAAAGCATAACCATCAGACTTCATTCACCTTCACAGTATTTCTCCAGTTCTTCCAAGATAATTTTTGGATTCTTCTTCCATCCTCCAACACATCCGAATTCTCTCCCACATGTTCTCCAGATTTTAAAAGCTGGCACACTATTCTACCCTCTATCTCATTTATTAAAAACTAAATAAATGCACATAGAAAAGAATCATACCCAAGACAAATAACTGAACAGCCCTGTTCAACATTGCTTTCCATTTTGACTTTGGACCACCAAGTGACTCTCTGGATATGGATTTCCAACCAGTTTTGCACCTGTTTGTAGTAATTTCATCTACATTGTGCTTCCTTAGATTATCCTGAAATTATTTTCCTTAAAAGATCTGCTACATCATTGTAACTGCTTTTTCAGTTGGACCAGCCTTTCAGAAAATTCATGTAGGAGTACTCTGCGGCAGTTGAAAACTATCTTCAAGAAATACCTTGGTTCCTTTAGTGGACATTTTGAATTTTTTTGATTATTTGGGAGGATCAGGTTGTTTCTGCTCTGAAAGGTCTGCCCTTTCCAGAGATCACAGACTATCTTTTCTTGGCTGTCATTTGAACTACCTCCAACTTTAGTATTAATCAGCCAGAACTTACCTATCAGGTACAATCAAGTTTACAAAAGTATCTCTCTGTGAGTTTTTCTTCACTATTATGAAGTAAAAGGAGACACATCACTATTCTCTTTAGCTGTCACCCAAAGATCACTTTCACAGGTTTTTTGTTCTCCTTGATCTCTGCCTTAGAACAGACATGCATATTTGATACACAGAGCAATGTCTCTTCCCTTGCAAGGCTCTTTTTTTTTTTTTCTTCAAGGTCTGTCTTTGTTGAATGAACACCTCATGTATTAGTATATCTGTCGCATAAATTAGTCCATAAACCCAAATATTCTCTACTTTCTGTAAGTCTACCAAAGACATGAAAGGGTTTAAGATGAAGCACTATCATTTTACCTGGTTATTTGCCATCTGCTACTACTTTCTGCTTTATCACACCTCACATATGAATGAAAAAAAATTGCAGTAACACACAGAAAGGAGAGAAAATTAGAAGGACCTCAGTGGTCACAAATCCCCCAGTCTCACA
The DNA here is from genome assembly GCF_965140245.1 of Athene noctua. Taxonomy (NCBI): domain Eukaryota; kingdom Metazoa; phylum Chordata; class Aves; order Strigiformes; family Strigidae; genus Athene; species Athene noctua. Next base: position 23,862,348 of record NC_134041.1, read on the forward strand.
TGCATTATAGGATTCTACTAAAAGTTACATCAGCATGATATTATTTAATAACTTCTGCATTTAGTTAATCACTGTAGGAATATGAGTTTTATAGTGTTAATTTTGAAATCCATGAAATTACTTATTAAAAACAGGGGAAGAAAAATAAATTTCATATTCAGGAAATATTTTGAAAAAATGCATGTATTTACTAGATATTGGTTTATTGACTAAAAAAATGAGGTGTTCATATATAAGACATATGAAAAGATTTATTGACACTAGGTAGTTAGGACAAAAGTATTGATTCTGTACACCACAAGCAAGTTTAACCTCCTACTACATTATATTTCCACAATGCCTGTGAGGGCACGTGATAAAACAAATGGAAAAAGAATTTGGGGACAGAGTTTGTTAGGGTTTTTAGGGAAAGATCATAATGTAATAATTACATTATTGGTTGATACAACATTTTCACCTAGTTCAGAGACTTCACAGATGGAACCAAGACTGAAGTCAGACTTTTAATAGAAACTCATGGACAGAAAACCCCATTTTAAAAGACTGCAAGCAGAAACTCCTCTTCTTTTCAGAAATTGTGAAGTTCAAGACAGGAGTACCACCCCCACACATATATCCAGATCTCAAAAGCATCAAAATAAGCTTATGCGTCAGCCTTCAAATCTTGCAACAGAAAGACTTTAAAGTGAAATTCTTGTCTTTCATTGACTTGAATCAAAGAAAATTTTGAAGAGCCACAGCTTATTTAAATTTAGCTTGTGCCACAAAATTCTCTACTATATTTCTAAGTCCATTAATGCTGCAGGAGAGAATCCACAGTATATGCAAAAATATAGCAAAACAAACAGCATTTAAAATGAAGGTGCAGATGCAAAAAAAGAACAATAATTGTGTAGTAAAATAACCTTGAAAGTCTGCACACAGACAGGGCAAATGGAAAAGCAGACAGAATTTTCTCTGCACTTCTATTTTCATTCAAGTCAGATTTTTTTTTATAGGATCAGCATTACCTTATATATTGCTTTTTCCTCACATAGGAAACTAGCCTGGGGCTGATAGAGACATTATTTATGCATGAGGTTGAAGAGTGAAGGCACCAGCCTCCCCATGACACCCCCTGGACAGGCCATCCCTGGCCCTGACTCCTGGAGTGGGCTGGCAGGAATGCCTCCTTGGGGCCACTGAAAGCCCAGCCACAGCTCAGAGCCCTCATCCTCACATCAGGGTCTATGTGTTGCCCAGAATCAACTTGAGAAGTTTTAAAATTCTGTTTCTTATGGAATTATACTTGCTTGGCAAGCAGGAGAGGACAAGACCACCATCATCCTTTTATGTGATTTTGGGTTTAGGTAATCATATTATAATCAAACAAATGTTATTTAACAAAGAAACAAAATAACCCTTAGTACAGTGACCTCTCCACAGCTACAGAGCACAGAGTCCACATTAGTTTTCTGGTTCTTGTCCTGCTTTGATTAAAAGCTACAACCACTAAAACTGATGATAAAAACCAGAGTAAACACTGCTTACTTGAGCCATTAAGCCAACCTAATTTTCATCAGCTGAGGATATAGCCTCAATAATTTTTATTCCTTTAAATTATCAGAGAAGTAACTCATATCCACATATTTATTACCCACTTTGTATGTATTCCATGACCTCAGGATGTTTTATGAAATCCTTTTTTTTTTTATATTATTTTGGTACTATCACTAATGATGAAAAGTATGATCACTGTTTTCCTGTCTGCTTAAAAGCCCATTTAGACAGGTAGTCCTTCCGAGAAAAAAAATAATTTATCTGGTTAAAGGATTAATTTCTTTTTATCTTGCTCTACCTGTGAAAGACTATGTGTGAATGATATGTACAAACAGCAATAATTTTTCAGCACAATCACAGCTGGTATTGTGTTTCTTTAACCACACCCCTCATGGGGTAGAGTTGTTTCCCAGTATGTCATTATAAAACAAAATATGTTACTGAAGTAAGTTTCTGTAAAACAGAAAACATTTTGTATTTCAGTGATCTGAAGAACATGGAAGTTTATGAATACTACAGCCTGCTGTGGCTTGCTCTATCACTTCTTCAAAGTTACAATTACTGCCCATCAAAATAGAAATCTGCAGGAGCCTAGGATCTCTCTAGTATCTTTATTTGAAGTACCTCATGCAGCACTTTGCAGTGCTTTGTGTTTAATGTTTTCCAAGTTAGGTGTTTGTGTCAGTAGCTTTGCCTTTTAATTACTCATCGTTTCCCTTACCTAGGTAGATCATGGGGGCTAGTGGCTTTATCTGACTCTATTTGCAGAACCAGATAAAAATTCTGAAACTGAGGCAGGATGATCTTTACAAGAAACCATGGTATTTCACAACAAGAAGAGGATTTCTACAGTTTAGAGGCACACAGCAGCATCTAGAATAGAAGAAAACTGGGAAACTGTCATTCTTTTGAAGTTTCACAGGAAACCTACTTCCTTGATTTCCTACTACAACAACACAGCAGGGTGACTTGTCTTCTTGTCACCAGCCTGTTCCACTATTTCACCTCTTCTGTTTTAAAAACACAGCATGTCCCCAGTGCTTCCAGCGGTAGTTCTGGTGTCCCCAACACAGAGCCAATCATCTTTCGGTACACAATGCACTCTGGCACAAGCCCCAAGATTCACAAGAAAAGGACACTGCAAAGGAAAGAGATGAGGCCTCTTCTCAAAGACAGGGAGAACTGCAGAGCCCATATGCAGAGAGTCATACTGCAGCTGAGAAAAGAAACACCTGAAAGCTCTGAGAATGACTAAATGAAGGAACCTGGGAAAACAAACCGAAGCAGTGCTTCAACAAAAGGTTACATTCAAGAAGAATTTTGTGCTGCTTCTCAGGTACAAGATATCTGTTCCTTGTGACTAACAACCTATCTAAGGTAAACTATTAGATGGGGCAAATTATACCTTTCATCTCTGAATTTGTCACTTTCTTTCCCCCTTACTTCTGTTCCCTCTTTTTGCTTTGGCTTATGTGCTTTTAATTCCTATGGATTTCCAGCTAGTATTGCTCAGTCTCTCAGTTTTACAACATTCAGTATTTCACAAGTCTGAGAAAGGTTTTTAAATGGTAGAATCTGATGATTTTTGTGAGAAGGTAAACTTCTAGTGTACAGGAAAAAGGAAAAACCGTAACTATATAGAAGCTGAAAATACATCCCCTAAAAAGGTCAAAAACCGCATTAGAAAGAAGAGGAAGTTTCTTGAACATCCTATAAGTTATAGGCTCAATTTTGAGGTCCTTATTAATTTTTTAATGTTAGTCAGTGCCTACATTCTCCCTGCATAGTTTTGTGCCTTATTTCTAGCTCATCCAGTTGCATTCCAAAAAGCAGATTAAAAGCAGTAAAAACACAAGTTTGCAGTTTCTTTCCTATTCCACCCTCTTCTCTATTACTCAGGTTTGACTTCTTCAAATGTAAGCTCATGGGATACTTGCACACACTCTCCCTAGTACTATGAAGATAATGGGCTGTAATGTAAGTCACAAATAATTATTACTTTGCTCAGAAAGAAACAAGATCCAATCATTCACCCATTTTCTTCCCAAAGTGGGGGGGGGGGGGGGGACGGACCCTGCAATCATAATAAATATTATGTTTCTGTGATGAGAGCACATACTTGTAGCGATGTTCATTTCACTGGAGAGCAGAGGGTAACTCCTGCCCAGGACTGAAGCACCTGCTGGACTGCTTCAGCCAGCTCCCATTTTATGACCTTTACAGAACATAGATTCCCAAGTGTTTCAGCTACTGAAACTATGGAACTTTTTTTGCATTTCCCTAGATACGAGGATAAACCAATGATACAGCTTGTTAAAGCCACTGGAATCTCCTCTTTATATGAGAAATGTTAATTCTTCTCAAAATTATGCTTTATATGCAGATGAATTTTAACAGCAGAGTTCATTAATGAGGGTGGGGGTTTTTTAAGCAGTTACTTTCAATTGCAAAGTTTCTGAAATTACAGTTGACAACAGTTTTGCATTTTTATTCCTAACATTTTATATTGGCTGTATGCTGTTTTGGCAGTCATAAAGCATGGGTTCAGGTTCATAATCTCTTTGTAATCACTGACCATTAAAGCTATGATAGTTGTATTCAAAACAAGTCTATTCATACGTGCGCTGAGTGCATGATTCTACAAATTCTCTCCTTCGATACTTTTGGGGAGAGGGATGTTGGTCCACCTTCAGTTAGAATAAGCTTCCAGAAGAGACATGCTCAGTTTTTGCAGAAATGTCACTTCTGTAATGACTCAGAGGTCAGCCCTGTAATGCCATCCTGCACCCTGGTAGATCACAGCACTAATGGGTTCCACATAATAATCGCTGAGTCTTCAGGCTAAAAACTATTTATCGCTTTTCTTTCAGCTCATTCCCTTCTTATGCCTGGATCCACTTTTGTGCAGAACAAGATCATTTATGTTTGGAGCTCATTCTCCTTTGTTTTACTACCCACCTCAATAACACCTGGGTCATTCTTGGTGCCATACGAACGAGAGATAATAATGCATGATATTCATTTTCTTTGGTGGAAGGCATGATTCATCCCCCTTATCCCAGATGCAATGATGTGTCCCTGAACAGATGTAATCATGTGGTTTTGGTTAGGTAAATTCTATCAAAGAAAGCCAATTAGTTCAAGAGATATTTGTGGGAAGAATGCTTTTAATCACAGCTTTCAGAAGCCTAAACTATGGTGTTAAATAATAGACAGAGACAAAGCAATACTGATTGCATGGGCTGATGTGAAAAAAAAAAAAACAAAAAAAACCCCAAAAAAACCCCAAACCATTAATCCATTCTGAATCTGAAGGTCATTTTACATTGTTACATATTACACTCCTATATTCATGTTGTTTTGCATGTTCAAAATTTCCTTTCCCAGTATCTGTCAATAGCTATTCTTCCTTCAGTCAGTGGGATGATATGTGTTAAAGTCTAACTCAGATGGTCTATACTATGGATGGAATATATACATTTTTCTTTCATAATCTTCTAGGGTCTTAGCATGATACATGGGGTTTTGGTAGCAGGAAAACAGCTTGAGAAAAAGAAAACAAGAAAGTAGACCAAAATACTTTCACATGGTGAAAATGAGCAGCAACTGATCCAGTGGAGTTCAGCAGTGTTGTTATAGAGCTGCAGTAAGAAAGAACATAACAGGAGTAGACACACAGGTGATCGAAACACTTTTGAAAATAGGTGTATTTTACTGATCAATCTTTATATCTCACCAAATAGATACAACCTTAAGTGAAATGTTCTCCAAATCCTAACTAGGCTTAGTCAAAAATTAAGAGTTTCTATTTAATTATATAATGTATTCTGAGGTTTGTGTCTGTAATTAAGTGATGCATGAAGATATCAGATCTATGTCATTTTACCTTTTTCAATTTAGATGTGACCACTTTGATATTTATTACAAAGATAATAAAAAAGCTAAAAGGAACCTTAAGAAGTCATCCCATTTATGCCCCAAAACTTGATACAAGGTCAAGTATAACTATGCTGTCCATGCAAGGTATTTGTCTAACCTATAATTAAAATTCTGCAGTAAAGGGCATTTCACAGCCTCCATGCATAGCTTTTTCTGATTCTTAAATATCCGTATAATTAACACATTTTTACTTAATCTAAATCAGCTTTTCTTAAAATTAAGGTAATTACTCCCTTTTTTACAACCTTATAATTCTTAGAAACGATTGAAACTTCTCCCTCCAGTCTCTCTTTTCTGGGCTAAACAAATACAATATCTTAACTCTTACTTTTCAAGCTTTTTATAAGTCTTGCATAGTGTGCTGTGTTTTATATATATATGTATTTAGTATCAAACCTGAAATTATAACAGTGCAATAAAGTGTTTTGAACTTGCTGAAACAAAACAATTTTATAATATTCCATTAAAATTTTTATTACCTAGGTATGTTCCTGCAAAACCTGCAAATAGTTGGCATTTCTGAGTCAGTATTTCCCGATGAAAAACAAAGCACCAGAAGAAAATAAAATCCACAGGACTTGCTCTCTATTGGCAACATTTAAAAGGCCCAAGCATATCGTCAGATATAGATTATTTACTAAAACTTGGTATTATTTGCTGCAAACATTAGAAGTTTGGCCTTTCATCAGGAAATAATCTATTCGGATTCATCTGTTGCCAAAACTGTTTACAGTAACAGTCCTACATCCTGGTTCCACTAGTGCTAAATCACATAGATCTTTCTAAAGGAAATTACCCTTTCTTCCTAACCAGACTCTTAGAAAAGACAGTGTTGCTTAAAAAGAGTTTGTAGGAATGTCCTCAGATTCAAATTATTTAGTAATTTCTTTCACCAAAATCAAAGGGTTTTTACTAAAACAAAAGTCTGCCTCTGAACAGTTTTCTTTCACAAACCTGAACTCTGGCTAATAGAATTCTACCAAGACAAAAGCCATCACTACTCTAAACTTCTGGTCTATTATGCCGTAAATCATGCATTTATATAGTAACCCTCTTTCTTTGTGGGTTCAGAGAGGAAAACTGAGAAACCTGACAATTTTAGATTAATTGGTTTAACATCCATGGACAGAAAAATCTGAAACTTTTATTAATAACTATTTGTAAGCACTTGGACAGTAACAAGAAGGTTAAGAGCAGCCAGCATGTTTGTCAAGAACAAATGTCAAATCAGTCCAGTTTCCTTTCAAGACAGACGGCATGAACAGGAAAGGAGTAGTAGGTGTCATATACCTTTGTCTTAGTAAAGCTTTTGACACAGTTTTGCATGGCATTCTCACAGGAAAGCTTTAGAAATATGATGCAAGTGAAATTACTATTAGATTGATGCAAAATTAAGATGTTAACTGACACAGAGTTGAGTGACTGCAGGTAACATTGACAAGCAGGATATGAGTTTGAAATACTTTTGACAGAGCAAATCATCTTACAACAGAAGACAAAACTCCAAAGTGACAAATTCAAGTTGCTGCATGTGGGTAAGAAAGATGAGCTGTGAGAATCAAAGCGCCTTCCCAGGGAACTGTATTGCCAGGAACAGTCTGGGAGCTGCTGCAAGTTCATAAACTGAAAGGGAGTCAACACCACAAATGCTGTTTCAGGATGTATCAGGATAAACAAAGCCTGCAAAATACACAACCTGGGATTCCTCTCATCTAACCTGACATAATTAATAGTCGGCTGTCTACACTATTCACACAGGTTCTCATCACTCTGAAGACTCTAAAGAGATCGTATAAAAAAATGACAAGCCCTTTTCTTTTTACCTGCAGCTGGCAGTTCCAGTGGGGCGATCCTCTCTTCAAAGTCAAGAAAGAGAGTCCTGCAGTTGCTTGGAAATGTATCACTGGTATGAGTGACTGAAACCCTTTCAACATTTATTCATGCACCCTCATTTTTATCATCATTATCAAGTCCAGAGTAATAAAAAATTTATCAAAGACCTAATAAAATAAAATTAATATGTTGTTTGTCTAAAATGGTCATAAAATCTGACTGAGGGGATTAGGCCCCAGGTATGGAGTAATTAAGTAAAAAATGTATATCCTGTTTGGCATTAGAATTAAGTGAGCATGGTACAAAGGGAAGCTCGTGGCTCGTGTCAGGTTAGGGAAAAAAGGTTAAAATTCAAGCTTTCCTTGGAAAGATTATGTAGCTCCTTTGACCTGTTGTGTAAAAAGAACTGATTTAAGTGAAAAATCACTAAAAAATTTAGTATAGGTCAGACTCTTAGCTCATTTTTTTTCTCTCTCACTTTCTGTATTTCAGTCATCCTCCTTTTAAATCCGATCTTTTCAAGTGGGTCAGATAAAGTGTATCTGTTGCACTCAAGTTCTTGTGGTGTGATCCAATCTGACCCTAAATCAACAAGTCTGACTCACTGCCTATGCAATCCTTTTAAATCTGTATTACAGGGCCAGCTTCACTGAATGTGGTACATAAAGCTAGAAACCGGGGTTCTGAACACTGCAGGTTGTGTTTCTCTTCTCACCTTCAACAGGGAGGCTTCTTCTGGGGCAGAAAGGGGCATCTCTTCTTTGGTGTGCTCAGGAGGGAATGCATGTGGGTCTGATAATGTCTGCCCTCAGCCACCAAAACCTACTGATGAGATGTACTCTGTCTGCTGCAAGAGAAGAACTCTGACTCAGCTTCCCTGTTTATTCTCTTCTAAGTACCTGATTTATTGTTGCATGACTTGAACTCGGCTGTCTGCTAAGGCAGAGGAGGAACACCTTTAGAGGTGAGGCTCAAATACATGTAATCCTTAAAGAAAAAAAAAAATAATCTGAGGAGTGGTGTTCAGCCGAACAATCTTCCACTTCATACCAACTGAGTTGGAGTGACCAGTTTCATCCTGTGCCAACAAACACATAGGCACCCTTGCCCCAGGCACCATGGGCTGTTAGACACCAGAGCGGTGTGAGTTCGCCAGTGTTCAGTCACCTTAACACACCTTTGCAGCTTACTTGGGTTTCTGAATATGTTTCCAGGGATCAGTTGTCTTTTTGCTGAATATACCCAACAAAGGACAAAAAAATAAAATATACTTTTTAATTTTCTTTTTAATGACATCCTAATTTTCCCTGATATGCAGATGAAATTAACTCACACTGTATAGCATGACTGCCATCTTTTTTCAAACTATATCTTATTCTTTAAGCAAACACTGTTGAACTCGTGTTATCAGCACTCCTTAACACTGGTAAAGCAACAGAATTTAGCTCTTAGTCAAGATACTTCCAAGAAACACCAGACCAAAAATCGATCCCAGCATAGAGAGTAGTTAAGCACTACTCCCATTCACAGCTGCTCTGCTCCATGGAAGTCACATAAATTGTTGGGTCATATAATTTGGCTAAATAATTATCTCAGACTGATTTGGTCTAAAATGCAAACGATGCTCAGCAGCTCCACAGTTATTTTCAGGTGCTGAAAAAGCTGACTCTCAATGACAGTTGTCTTACTCTACCTCATTTGAATGAAGACCTTGAACAGTAAAAAAAATAAAAAAGACTGTACTGCATTATTTCCTTTGGAAAGCTCTGGAGTTTTAAATGTTTGCTAATGCTATATATTTAATTTAATAGAATTTGGTGATAGAAAAAGATGAAATATTTTGTAAACTGTGTAGACATTTTGCAGTTCGTGGGGAGGATACTTCAATAAAACAGGATTCGAGCACTGAAAATCAATAAAGAATGTGAACAGAATGAAAATTGTACATTGCAGAGAAGTACTTCTGATTTCTATTGAAACTGGAAGAGGGATCATTATTCCGAGCATGATACTGTTATACTGCAACTTCATCCACCATGGTCTCCTCAAGGTGGCCTTTGACTTGCTTTGAGTTTGTGCAGGTAAAAGATTCCACTGCAAGGACCAAATGAATATCATAAAAGACCTCACAAATGCAGAATGGAAATATTTTGTAGGTAAGGACAGATACTGAAAGAAAATAAAAGAACTTTCAAAAAACACTTCCAGTACTTAACACAAAAACACAGAATACATTTCTCAAAGCAAAAAATATTTTTATGCTGTGACAATCTTGTTGTCTCAATAGGGCAGCTGGATGTAGTCACAGTACCAGGGCAAAGCCTTCTGCACCCTGGGAGAAGAAAGAGTTGTCATATATGGGATATGGTCATAGATACTTGGTTACAATGGAAGAAGTGTGACAATTTCATAGCTCCTAACACACTTCCTAATGCCCGATCTGCATGCGGCAACAAGAGTAAGAACTTCTGCTCTCTTTGCTGGAGGAGGGCAGGGTACTGCTGGGGCAACAGCTGTTTCTATTGGAATAAAACTAGAAGAGCACAACAAAGAAATATAAAAAGATATAAATATTTTCAGGGGAAAAAAAAAGGCAGAACAAAATACTTCCTACTACTTTATGAGGCCTCAGACTGCCAAAGCAGATAGCTCTCCATGACACAAAAGAATGTAGAGGCAACAAAAGCAAACATGCAAATTTGAACCATCACCAGTAATAAGAGTTTCCTGTTAAAACTGGGAAGAAGGATCAGTTTAATCCTTTTAGTATTTCACATGGAACAAAGTAATAAAAGAATCAGAAAATATTCATCTTGTTTATTCTGTAAAATAGGCCACAGTCAGCATTGTTGGGCTGCACTCTAATATTCTGTTCCCCCTTCTTTAAAATGTGTATTTTAGCGAAATAATAATTGAAATAGAAATAATAGTAATATCTTTCTTGATGGACTATTCAAGAAGGAACAGTTTTCCTTGGTACTTTAATATTTCTGGTATGATATATGTGAGGAGTCATTTTGCACTGCTTTCGGAGCTGGGCTATGCTTGAGGTGTCATAGCTGGTTCCAGTGAGCTATAATAACACAGCAAAGTTTCAGCTACTCAGAATAAATAAATCAAATTCTCCACAATGCATCAAATACAAAGTTTGGATAAACTAAAATGAGGACACAAAGACTGGTGAGATCTTCTATTTCAAGCATTCAAGAACTTGAATGTGAACCATGATATTTCACTCTTTTACCTAAAAGAAAGGCTTCTCAGTAATATTCAATTGCCATTTAATCCACTGGAATGATCAAAGACCAAACAGTGCTATCATGCAGTCAAATATGAAAAAAATAGAGAAATACATATAATAATATAGTAGAAACCCATCTATTTAAAGTATCAACTTTTCCACAAAGCTTTTGAAGAGCCTTTCCATTTTTAAGTGGTTTCCACCAGTGAAATATAACTTTTGACCTTATATGTACATTGCCTGTTTCAAGGCACAAAGTAGTATTAAAAACATTAATAACATCAAGCTAATTTTCAACAAAGCACGCATATGTTTCTAAGAGCAAGCTTAAGCACAGCTTCTAAATTCTCAGTTAAGCATGTGTCAGCATGTTCAGCTAAAGCAAAACCTGTGTGCATACTAAAACTCACATGCTTAATGCTTTGATTCAACCCACATAATACCAATTTAATCTGGATCTAATTGAAGTGAATCAACAACAATCAAGACTTCCTGTAATTATGTAGGGCTCAGAAAGCATTTCCTTAGACTTTCCATTTCCAGACTGAGATTACAGGGATAACCATGAAGAAAAATATTTTATAATGTGAGATGGCCTAACAAGAAAATGGGTGAGACTAAAAAATGTGGAAATTCAGGCTACAGCTTTTAAACAAGCAATTTGCACTGAACTTTTAGTTCTCCAAATACTCCCTATATCTGAGTACACTTCCCACTTTTCAGCACCGCAGTCCTTTGGTTATTCACATCCAGTTCCTCCAGATGTTTTAACACCTGCAGGAAGGAGACTGGCCTTTCCTCCACCATGTTATGACTTGCCACCTACCCTCTGGGCTTGTCTGGAACTGTCTCACTTTCTCTGCAGACCACTAATGACTATTGCCAAATTCCACTAAACCCTTAAGATTGGGAGGTTTAATGCCTCTTTGTACAAAGGAAATACTCGAAACTGCCTGTTACTTGAATTCCTGTTTTTCACATCAAATTAAATGTGGCAATCGTACTTAGTCAGCTATAGAACACACGTACATATGATCAGCCCTGACAGATCAGCCATGCCAGCAACTTTGTGGTGATAATGGTCTGAAGCAAATAAGCTTCCCAATCTCAGGCTCACATACTAAATAGGAGTTAAATGGTGTTCACTGTAAATATAGTAGTATATAATACTCTTCCTATGACTAACACTGGTTTTAAAATGTAAGAAGGATTATACATTTTTCTTTTCATTGGAATCCAGCTAGTACCAAAATAACAGTATTAAACCTTTATTGTTGAAACTGTACTCTCTTTAAAAGTCTCACATAAGAACCTCTGAAAACGATCCATTGAAGCATGAGCCATGCCCCAGTGCCACACACTCTCCTCCACTTCTATTATCTTTCCAGCTTACATCAGTGAGGAAACTAAGTCTGATACCAGTCGTTTATAAAATACACACCACTTGGTAATACTTGACTGAGTCAGTTCTTCTGTCAGTAATTTTTTGCAAGTCTACATAGACTTCACTCACTGAAGCAATTATTCTCGATTTCTAGCAGTTCAGCTGAGAGCTAAATTTGACCAAATTCTCAGCAGGACTCTTAGCAGAATTGGACCCCTTTTGCTAGATGTAGGATCAAGAACAAATGTGTTAGAACATAACCCTATAGGTTGAAAAGTTTTCTCTCTTTACTATCAAAATTAGGCAAATGTTCTAGTATTTGCCCTATATCCACTATAAATCATGGATACTTCAGGTCTTTTTTAAAAAGATCAGATAGATTCAGATCTGCTAAAGCATATCAGATACCATTCTTACCATATACTTGTTCTCAAAGGACCTGTCAAATAATTCTTAGAGAATATTTTCTGAAGCCAAATTTACCTCAGGGATTATAGTTTTCTGTCAACACATTATATAATTTGTTTTCAGAACTGTCCTATTCAAGGGCAGAACCAGAGCATATGCTGTAGCATACCTCCCCCATGTACCACTTCTACTGCTTCTTCCAGTTGGTGGCTTTCACGGAGATTAATTTAGCAAGTGTATAGTAAAAATCTGGATAAAATAAGATTTTACTGGATTTGGGCCAAACTACTAGATATAGCACCGCTTCATCCCTATTCAGTAACTAACGTATACTTGACAACCCATCTGATATTTACTCCTGTCTAGAATTTATTAAGATCAATCCTTCAAAAATGTTTAGATATGAAATATCTGAGGCCTGACTGATTTCTCCCCTAAACACCTGGTAATGGCACCTTTCTTAGTATAAGAGTTACTAATATCAGTCTGGTGGCTTATCTGAAAGGAAAAAACCCTTTAAAATTGTAATGTTTTTTCTTACATTCTAGCAAACCAATACATAAATCTTATACTGAAAATGGACGCGTCTTGAAATTCAGATACCTATGCATGAAAACATTTTTTTTTCTTTGTATATTTTTCTTTAAAACCTGTCCTTCCAAGGCAAAAGTCTCTAAAGACCACCCCCACCCCAGATCTTACTCTATTCACGTTTTCTTTAATACATCAGCTAGTCATCTGATAGCTCCAACCCAACTAATTAAAATCTGAAACACTATCATATCATGGCTTCCCTTACTTCTGCCTCTCTGGATTCTCTCCTCTCCATTTACTCCTTCACAGTCTCATCTCTATTTCTCTCCAAATTTCTGTAGTAGTTCTACAAGGCTCTTTTTGTCTTCTGCCCTTATTGCTGCTGGTTTGATCACAAGTACTAATTTAGTTATTGTCTTGATACTGACAATCCATAGTACTAAAGGCAAGCTAAAATCTTAATCACTAAAATCTTAACCAAGTTCTAGCTGTCAGATGAAGATCCTGTGGGAAATTCATACTGAGCAGGTACAATAACAGACAACGCTGAAATGCATAAGTATTGGGAAAATAACAACAACAAAATCTATGGAAATTAAGTTCCCATATTGTAACAAGTTATGACATATTGCAACTTGATACGTGGCAGAGATTTCTCTGTGTTCTCTTAAACCTTTGTTTTGTTAGGCCACCACTACATATCCCTATTAAGACAGAATATAAAAAATTATTTCAGCAAATTGAATAAAGTTCTGGTGGGACCCATTATCCTTTAGCTCTGAGCCATCGTCTCTCTAGAATCAGTGCATTCTCCAATTAGTTTTGGACAGAATTTGATCCTCTCAGTTTCCAATTACTGACACTTTTTTCTTCAGGCTTGCATCCTACTACACCCATCTAGAATTTCATGTTCGGCTCTGTAGCCATTGCTCTTTGCACAGTAACAGCTATCTCTCTATTCAAAAATGTATTTGAAAACAACGTTATCTGTCAAGGCTATAAAATTCATTTAATACCTGAACTCTATTAAGTGCTATATAATGTGATATAAGTATATAACATATATAACACATCAAGCTCTAACTAGCAGGTACCTAAATCCTGTAAGAGCAGAGTTTTTCCCCTCCACCACCACCATCTGTCATCCCAGACATAACAGTTGAACATTTCTTCTTTTGGGGCTCTGTCTCTTTCATAACAGTAGATCACCCTGCCAGGGTTGGTTGGTCATCCCCTAGCCAATCTCACCTTCCTGAGCAGTAAGAGATATCTCCAGATTTAATAGTCCCTAAGGGATTTTTAATTACATGAATTTTCCCCATCATATTTAGCACCCACAATATCTTGCAGAAAGAGATCAATGGCTTAACCGCCTTCATGATACATAATTTTTAAACAGTCACTCGATAGGAGCCCATGGTTATTTAGCAATACAGCAATCAGTAGCTCAGACAAGCACCTACAAGACATAGTAGGTTCTGTCCATCTAACAGCCCAGTACCAGTATCTGTGACATGAAGCTCATCTTTATATATACACACAGTATGCTTTTCTGTTAGTTATTATCTTATATGTTGATCAGTCCTTTCTTAATAATAATGTTATGCACAAGTTAAAGTGCATTCAATTTCCAGTTTCTGTCCATGTCATCAGATTGTTTGTATGTTGTCATGTTTCTGAACATCCTCACACCTGCATATCCTCATTGTGCAGTACCTTGTTCATGCAGACATGAAGCAAGACTACAAATATCCAGTCCTAGGCACATCTAAGGGTCTAACAGATTTCTTGGTGCATTTGATGGTGTATCCTGATTAATGTATACTTACCTGCCTACTTCCATTCCTCCCTCAAAATTTCCATCACTCCATCATACAGGTAAAATCCTATGATCCTTGTACCTCAGTCCTACGTAGCAGAGTACAACCACCTTTCTTCTGAAACAGAATCACAGAATCAGCTAGGTTGGAAAAGACCTTGAAGATTATCTAGTCCAACTGTTAACTTAGCACTGACAGTTCCCAACTACACCATATCCCTAAGTGCTATGTTGACCCAACTCTTAAACACCTCCAGGGATGGGGACTCCACCACCTCCCTGGGCAGCCCATTCCAACGCCTAACACCCCCTTCTGGAAAGAAATGCTTCCTCAAATCTAGTATAAACCTTCCTTGGCACAACTTGAGGCCATTACCTCTTGTCCTGTCGCTTGTTACTTGCTTAGAGACTCATCCCCATCTCTCTGCAGCTTCCTTCCAGGTAGTTGTAGAGGGTGATGAGGTCTCCCCTCAGACTCCTCCAGACTAAACAACCCCAGTTCCCTATCATCCGAAGAATACACCAAAACTGTCAGAGTACTACTGGACATTTATCTTCACATAAGTTCTAGTCTAAACTTAATTTCTTCCTCTTTGTGAAGACTTTTCCATATTAAGCATTCCACTAGGTGTCCCCAGTCATCAGGGACATGCCCCTGGATCCTTTTGCATGGGAAGGCACTGACATGAGCTCCTGCTGCATGCAAGAACCCATGGGCTGCCAAGGGCCTTCATACTTCTTCCTTCTTAAAAGCTTGCTTATTGCCTTCCATCACCTTATACACATCTCCTCATGACATACCTTTGTGCAAAATTAAAGTAATTATAATCAGACACATTGCATAGTTAAGCTATGAACTGTAGAAACCACTTATGGCATTTCCAGTAATAGTTTGGGTCTCTAAAAGGATCATTACTGAAGTTTTTACCCACCTATGCCATTCCTTATAAACTTTTTTGTGAACTTATTAAGATGATATCACCAGTTTCTTACTGTAACCTATGCATCAAAGTTATTATCTTTCTATAATTTTCTACAGATGTTTTCAGAGCAAATGTTTCTGTCGGAAAAGACATGGACAGAAAGAGTTAGTCTTTGCTCAGCATTTCTTCAAAAATGAGATTGCTTTATATCCTATTCATTATGGCTCCTTACTGAGGAACCTTGGGAAAGTACCATAGAATGGTTTGGGTTGGAAGGGACCTTAAAGATTACCTAGTTCCAACCCCCCTGCCACGGGCAGGGGCAGGGACACCTTCCACTAGACCAGATTGTTCAAAGCCTTGAATATTTCCAGGGAGGGGGCAGCCACAACCTCTCTGGGAAAAATGTTCCAGTGCCTCACCACCCTTGCAGTAAAGAATTTCTTACTTATATCTAACCTAAATCTACCCTCTTTCAGCTTAAAACCATTACCCCTCATCCTATCACTGCACTTCCTGATAAAGAGTCCCTCTCCATCTCTCCTGTACCCCCTTTAAGCACTGGAAGGCCGCTATAAGGTCTCCCTGGAGCCTTCTCTTCTCCAGGCTGAACAACCCTAACTCTCTCAGCCTGTCCTCACAGGGGAGGTGCTCCAGTCCCCTGATCATCTTCATGGCCTCCTCTGGACTTGTTTCAATAGATCTATATCCTTCTTATGTTGAAGGCCCCACAGCTGGACATAAGACTCCAGGTGGGGTCTCACAAGAGTGGAATAGAGGGCAAGAATCTCCTCCCTCGACCTGCTGGCCATACTTCTCTTGATGCAGCCCAGGATACAGTTGGCTTCCTGGGCTGCTAGTGCACATTGCTGGCTCAGTCAGTTTTCCATCCACTAGTACCCCCAAGTTGTTCTCCACAGGGCTGCTCTCAATCCACTCATCACCCAGCCTGTATTTATGCTTGGGATTGCCCTGACCCATGTGCAGGACCTTGAACGTGGCCTTGTTGAACTTCATGAGGTTTGCACAGGCCCAGCTCTCCAGCCTGTCCAGGTCACTCTGAACAACATCCCTTCCCTCCAGTGTGTCGACTGCACCACACAGCTTGATGTTGTTGGTGAACTTGCTGAGGGTGCACTCCATCCCACTGTCCAAGTTACCAACAAAGATGTTAAACATCACTGGTCCTAACACTGACCCCTGAGGAACACCACTCATTACTGCCCTCCACTTGGACGTTGAGCTGTAGACAGCAACTCTTTGAGTGTGACCATCCAGCCAATTCCTTATCCAGCAAGTGATCCATCCATCAAATCCACATCTCTCCAATTCAGAGACAAGGATGTCAGGCAGGACAGTGTCAAATGCTTTGCACAAATCCAGGTAGATGGTATCAGTTGGTCTTCCCTCATCCACCAGTGCTGTGACCCCACTGTAGAAGGCCACTAAATTCATCAGGCACAATTTGCCCTTAGCAAAGCCATGTTGGTTGTCACCAATCTCCTCCTAATTTTCTATGTACCCTAAACCAACACACTAGTATAGTTTCCAGGAAAATCCACTCCATGATTTTAAGGGCACAGAGGTGAGACTGACTGGCCTGTAGTTCCCGGGGTCCTCTTTTTTTCTCTTTTTAAAAATGGGGGTGGTGTGTCTCCTTTTCCAGTCAGTGGGAACTTCATCGGACTGCCACTTCTCAAATATGACGGATAGTGGCTTAACCACTTCATCCACCAGTTTCCTCAGGACCCGTGGATGCACCTCATCAGGTCCCATAGACTTGTGCACCTCCAGGTTCCTTAGATAGTCTCAAACCTAATCTTCAGCAGTGGGCAGTTCTTCATTCTCCCTGTCCCAACCTTTGTTTTCTACTTCTTGGGTGGTGTGGCTGCAGCCCTTGCCAGTGAAGACTGAGGCAAAAAAGTCATTGAATACCTCACCCTTTTCTCCATATACTTGGGTAACCAGGTCTCCCATTTCCTTATGGAGACATTTTCCCTAGTCTTGCTTTTACCACTGACATACCTATAGAAGCTTTTCTTGTTGCCCTTGATGTCCCTGATTTAATTCTATCACGGCTTTGACCTTCCTAATCTGATCCCCAGCTGCTCAGACAGTTCCTCCGTATTCGTCCCAGGCTACCTGTCCTTGCTTTCACCTTCTGTAGGATTCCTTTTTGTGTTTGAGCTTCACCAGGAGCTCCTTGTTCATCCAGGCAATCTTACCTGAATTCCTTTTTGTAGGGATGCATCGCTCCCAAGCTTAGAGGAGGTGATTCTTTAATATCAACCAGCTTTCTTGGGCCCCTCTTCCCTCCAGGGTTTTATCCCATGGTACTCTGCCAAGCAGATCCCTGAAGAGGCCAAAGTCTGCTCTCCTGAAGTCCATGGTAAGGAGCTTGTTGTGTCCTCTTTTTGCTGCCCTAAGGATCTTGAACTCCACCATTTCATGGTTACTGCAGCCAAGGCTGCCCTTGAGTTGCACACACCCTGCCAGCCCCTCCTTCTTGCTGATAACAAGGTCCAGCATAGCACCTCGTTGGCTCCTCTATCACTTGCAGAAGGAAGTTATTATCAACGCATTCCAGGAACCTCATGGATTGCTTACGCCCTGCTGTGTTGTCCCTCCAACAGATATCAGGGTGGTCTCAGTCCCCCATGAGGACCAGGGCTTGTGAATGTGAGGCTGTTCCCATCTGTCTATAAAGGGCCTCATCTGCTTGGTCTTCTTGGTCAGGTGACCTGTAGCAGATCCTTATTACTAACATCTCCTGTATCTGCCTTACCTTCAATCCTGACCCATAAGCTCTTTGGCAGCTCCTCATCCATCCCCAGGCAGAGCTCCACGCATGCCAGCTGATCACTGACAGAGGGTGACCCTCCTTGTGTCCCCTGCCTGTCCTTCCTAACCTGTATCCTTCCATTTCAACACCAATCACAGGAGTCATCTCACCCTGTCTCTGTGATGCCAATAAGATCACAGCACTGCAGGTGTGTGCATGTCTCTAGCTCCTCTTGTTTATTCCCCTGCTATGTGCATTTGCATAGAGGTATTTAACTTGGATCCCCAATGAAGCTGACTTACTGGCTAGAATTCCTTTGTGCTGCTCTCCAGGTGCTCTCCTGCTGACCTGTGACCCCTCTCCAGGCTCTGGGCATCTATTGCTGGCACTGCATCAAGCTAGATTGAATTTCCCATTCCCCTGCAACTTCAGTTACAAGTTTAGTACTTGTAAACATTACTCACTCACACAGGGAAATAGAGAATTTTTGTTTTGGAGAGTAGCTTGTTCAGGGAGAGATGGTTTTGCTTGTTTTGGAGGGATTTATGTTTGGGTTTTGCCTTTTTGGCTAATACTCTTTGACACTACATTTCATACTTAAATGTTTCATTTGATGACAGTAATAGGAAAATGTGGCCAGTCATAGCTGAGTGAATTCACCATGAACTCTCCCTTTTGAAGTGCTTGTCACAAATGTTAGGCTGTAAAACAGCAGTGCACAATAGGACTGTTTTCTATCCCTAAACTTGAGCATGCCTTAGTTCTCCTCTAAGAAGTTGTTTATAAACCACTGAACATTTGTAATTATTGGGATTTTATTTGGGGTTTTCTGGGAAGCAGCCCTTCCTTTGAGATAACAGGATGCTCAAAAAGAATTTAATTCTCAGCAGCTCAATAGGTGCAGCAGAGGGATCTTCTCTCTCTGTTTTGCCTTAGTTTTGCATTTTGAACCACACAGTGTGAAGCAGACTTAATTACCAGTTTACATGCCCTCTTCTTGGATTTCTTTTACAGAAGGAGAAAGGTTGGAGGACAGTTGTCCTTGAAATGCCGTAAGGGGGTAAAAAGAAAAAAGCAATCTCTGAGTTCGCTGTTTGGAAACTAAAGTTTTGTTACTCAACTTTTCAGTTTTCTTCTTTTCCCCTCCCCAAGATATGAACTTTATTCGGCATAATATGAAAACACACTTTCAAATGTACCATGTATTTTGTTTACTACTTCAGTAAAAAAAACTCATTAGTCAATCAATCTTTAAATTTTAGGAAATAAAAGACCAAAGCAGATTATACCTTCCTTTTATTAACTGGGCAACTTAAAATAATTTCATTTCCAACAACCTATCACTTTTTTTCTTAACATATCTAGGACAGTTTTTAAAGTTTTAAATTATATTCATATAGTTCATTACCACAATCCCCTTCAGACTATTAGTCCATTAAAGCTCCCATTGTTTAACACCAGTCATAGCTTGATTCCCTCATTTATGCATTCACAATACCAGTTCTTACTAATTTTTTACTCCAAACCCCATTTGGTATGTTTGTCATGGTTAGGTGCTGTTAATGAAACCTGCATCTGAGTGGGTATAAAGCACTATTTCCTTCTCTTAGATCCCCTTCAGGGTAACTCTGATCAGAGTGAAATAATTAATAATATTTGTATTATCACAACATTTATGCATCAGAAGGGAAAAACAGAGTACAACATAAGCATGCCCACTATTTCATGTCAAATTCTAACATGGAAATATTTTGCACTGATTGTTAAATCAATTCGTTTGTTGTGACTGGTTACAGTTCCAGTCATACTGCTAGTTTACCTCAGTATCACATAATTTCTATTATCTTTCTAGGGTAATTTTTAGTGCTTGATGTGGGGATTCTGTTTCTTTTTTTGGATTTATAAACAGCAAAATCCTCTACGGAGCCCTCCCTTTTTAGTTTTCCATCCTCTGACTTAGAGAGACTATAGCAGAGCCTTATTTTGTAGTTTGGGGTGGAACAGTTAGTTCATTTCTTGCTTTTTAAATGTAATCATTAAATCCATTTACACTACAAGGATTTGATCATTTGATACTTTTTTTTTAATTCTCTATTTTTTAACAATTTTCTCACATCTTTACTCTGCTTATCTTTACATATTTAAATCTGCAGAGTCAGGTACTGGCTCTTGCCATATCCGTCAAAATGAGAATTCCCAGGGCCCCTGGGAGTGTTAGTTATTTATTCCACACAAGTTTGTTTTCAGGTCTTACTGAGAATTATTACTGTTAGTGCTAGGAAATTCAAGACAATTCCATGAAAGTGGCATAAACATGGTATGCCAAAGATGGGGTTGGTTATATAAATATTCTGAGACTGACTTGTATACATTTCACAGTCTGAAGAATTTATAATTTTCAATTTTCTTCTGCCAGCATGAATTTTCGATGGTGGAGTTATGGTAGAGCCTTTGAAAAAAAGAAAAAGTAGTAGACCATTTATTTTTAGAAGAATCCAAAACAGTCAATGCAAAAGAAATGTGAGAAAGAGTAGTGTCAAAGTCATATGGGTGAAAAACAGGGAAAATGTAATAGAACTTCATTTTTGATGGGATATGGTATATACTGTGTGCTGTTTCATGCTCCACAATAAAAGAATATAAAAATATTAAAGTGTATCCAAAGGAAAGCCATGAAAATTATGAAAGGACTAGAGGGCATGACATATGAAGAACAGCTGAGGATACTAGGTTTGTCCAGGTTAGAGACAATGAGAATGAGGGGTGACCTCACTGCTGTGTACAACTTCCTCATGAGGGGGAACAGAGAGGGAAGTGCTGATCTCACCTCTCAGGCATCCTGTGATAGGATACAAGGGAATGGATTAAAGCTGCATCAAGGTGCATTGCATGGCAATGTTTTGGTAGCAGGGGGGCTACAGGGGTGGCTTCTGTGATAAGATGCCAGAGAATTCCTCTACATCCACCAGAGCCAATTCCAGCTGACTCCAAGACTGCTGGCCAAGGCCAAGCCCATCAGCAACAGTGGTAGTGTCTCTGTGATAACATATTTAAGAAGGGGGGAGGGGTAAACAAACCCTGTGCAGTAGAAACTGCAGCTGGAGAAGAGTGAGAATATGTGAGAGAAACAGCTCTGCAGACACCAAGGTCAGTGCAGAAGGAGGAGGAGGAGGTGCTCCAGGTGCCAGAGCAGAGGTTCCCCTGCAGCCCGTGGTGCAGACCCTGGAGAGGCAGCTGTGCCCTGCACCCACGGAGGTAACGGGGAGCAGATCTCCACCTGCAGCCTGTGGAGGAGCCCACGCCAGAGCAGGTGGATTCACCCAAAGGAGGCTGTGACCCTGTGGGAAGCCCATGCTGGACCAGGCTCCTGGCAGGACCTGTGGAGAGAGAGGAGCCCACACTGGAGCAGGTTTGCTGGCAGGAATTGTGACCCCACAGGGGGCCCACACTGGAGCAGCCTGTTCCTACAGTACTGCACCCTATGGAAACGACCCACACTGAAGCAGTTCATGAAGAACTGCAGCCCATGGGAAGGACCCCTGTTGGAGAAGTTCACAGGAGAGTGTCTCCCATGACAGGGATCCCATGCTGAGGCAGTGGAAGAGTGTGAGGAGTCCCTGAGGAGGAAGGAGCAACAGAAACAACACACAATAGACTGACCACAACCCCCATTCCCCATCCCACTGTGCTGCTGGAGGGGAGGAGGTAGAGAATTTGGGAGTAAAGTTAAGCCTGGGAAGAAGGGAGGGGTGGGTAGAAGGTGTTTTTAAGATTTGGTTTTATTTCTCATTAACCTACTCTGATTTGATTGGTAGTAATTTTTTTTTTCCCCTGAGTCTATTTTGCCCATGTCAGTAATTGATGAGTGCCCTCTCCCTGTCTGTATCTCAACCCACAAGCCTTTCATTATATTTTCTCTCCCCTGTCCAGCTGAGGGGGCATAGTGATAGAGCAGCTTTGGTGGGCACCTGGTGTTCAGCCAAGGTCAACCCACCACACAGGGGAAGTTCAGACTAGATATTAGGGAAAAGTTCTTCACTAAAAGGGTGGTCAAGCACTGGAACAAACTCCTCTGGAAAGTGGTCACGGCCCCAAGCTTGGTGGTCAAGCAGCACTTAGACAATTCTCCTAGATATATGGTTTAGCATGTTGCCATGTTGTGGAGTCAGAAAGTGGACTCAATGATCCTCATGTGTCCCTTACAACTAAGGATATTCTGATTCTATGAAGAGACCACTGCTACTTTGGGCTTTATATGCAAATAAAGTACCATAAGCATGGAGATGACAGTGCATTTCTTGACAGCTAGTCAGACTACACAAACCAGAAAAGGTCAGAAAACAAAAACCCCACAAAATCAAAAGGCAACCACTAACCAAGAAAGTGTTTATTTGGTTTTTTTTGGTTTTTTTTTTTTTTTCAAAAAAAAGACACACAACCAACACAAAAATCCCAAAACCACACCAAATTACTGGGGTGTAAGTGATTAAATAGCAAATTTCTAAATAGCCTAGTTAAGTACTATTCATGGCAGAAGTACATCAGCATGTTCAAAAGATGTAATCTTAAGTGGCCACCAACATATGGTGGTGGTGATTTTGTTGGTGCTTTGGTTTGGTGTTTTTTTAAATCCTTTCTTAGGGGTTTTGTCTCCTGTTTCGAATCCAGCTCATTTGGAAATTCAGTGTACAGATAGAAGTCTGATGACTAGGTTCAGCTAGGAAGTTGTTATATATCTAAACACCAAGACTAGAGAAAAAAAATTCAGTGACATAAATGCAACTTATGACACATACAAGTTGGATCAATATGATAAAAACAGCTAAATACCACGCAAAGTGTCCTGAGATAGAGGGAAATAGGTCATCTAGACCCCCTGCATAAAACTAGACAAACTCAAGACAAATCTGGAGATAGTACAGAAAGGAAGAGATAAACTGATTAACTAATATCTTTAATTCAGGATTTTCCACAGAAACAAATTCTGAAAATGGGTGCCCTGTTTCAGATCACTTAGTTATTTGACTGTACTGTATTTCTATTTAAATTAACTACTTGGAGTGAAGCTGGTGTAAAGCCAGCCAGAATCAGGGTGGGATTCCTAGAGCTGTGACTTTGTAATGTTGTATTTCTCCCCTCATCAAATTTCAAGATTGGTAACTTTGGCTCAAAAAAAAAGTTTTTAAAAAATCCCAGAATTCATATTTTGGATGCAAATGAAAGAATTCCCATTAGCTTTAACAAAGTTCTTAAGATACTCAAGATTTCTTCTATGAAGTTCTCTTAATGTTAGAGCTACAGACAGAAGAAAAATAGTGCACTATAGCATGGGAGAGATGGATTAGTTAGGAATGACTTGAAACAGTTAAAATTCTATTCATTGAAGGAAGATTCAGGGAAGGAATGAGCAAATGAATACACATTTGGTGGAGAACTATTCAACAGGGGTACTTGCTTATAAGTGTATACTGATGAAGAACCTTGAAAAAGTTCCCAGAAACATTTTTGTCATAGTTGAGAAAAAAAAATTAAGAACATTCTGCAATTGCATAGGCATACCTCAAAGTCTTTTTGAATGCAACTGCTTATCATCCTTCCAAGGCATGGTTTTCAGTAAAAGATAAACAATCAGCAAGAGTAACTACCAGCAACTTTCTGGAAGCCCCAACTTAGAGATTCTCTGGGTGTTATGTGATAGTGCCAGAAATTCCAACAGTCTGGCAAGAAAACCTAATTAGTAGAGCAGTACTGCAGTAGTTCATAGTGCTATAGTTTGATTTGGCCAACAACATAGTGTATAAAGGGAAGGATTCAAAATGGATCTGGGTAAGAGTAAGCATCAACTTTTTGTTAATACATTAGATTTCAAAAGGGTAGGTGTAAAAATATATATCTTGTGGTGAGTATTCTTGAGTGGTACTACCATATAGAAAAATCTGTATTTTATTGCTATAACTTGAAAATATCCATATGAGTAAATATTTTAAAATATAAACATTCCTGATTTTTCAGTTCTTAAACATGTCACAAATGTACTTTATACTTTTAGATTTTTTACTCTGACAAAACAACTCTGATTATTAACAGCATGGTCTACATATAATGTTCACCAAGCTCTTGCATTCATTGCTTTAGAGAGAACTTTAAATACAGATTATGTGGTCTCTGCCTTTTAATAGTTTCTGCGTAATGCCCTTGTACTGCAGGGAATTTCATTAGCATGTGCCCTGATCTTGTCCTCCAAACCCTCATTGCTTTAGACAAGCATGGATTTAATTGAGAGAAAACCAAGCTGTGACTGTGGCTCAGGTGTGAAGGCTGTTTCCCTCAGCAAATTAAATCCAATGTAATGATTAAGCTTTCTTTTCCTTACTGTCTGCTTATGAGAGATTTAATACTGCATATTAATTATTATGTTGGGTTGTCTTACTATAATGTTGTTTTTCCCATCATTTTGTGGGAGATTGATGCACAGATAAAATTGACTATTTAATGCACTCTGAGGATGATTAACACCTTGAGGACAGATCACAAGGTTATTAAAGTCACCAATTTTATTGTGGCTTTCTACTTTAAACCATGAAACTCAACAAATGGTAGCCCCTGCTGATACCATGTTGTATTTGGCTGAATCCTATAGCCCTTGCACCAGAGGTTTCTGCAGGAAGGCCTATCTCCTGTCCTCCAGACTTGTGGGAACTCTCAAAATATCATGAACTCCTACATTCACATCACTAATCCCTATGTCAGCAGTACTGACCCAAATACTCAAGGGTAATAGCCTCAACCAAAACTCAATTTATGGTATCTCCAACCCAGAATAAACTATACAGGTATGAACCAACTGTCCACCTTTGAAAAAATGAGAAAGGATGCAGCCCACTGGAGATACTGCCCCAGCAGAATGGATATGAGAATTCTGAAAAACAAGGGGGGGGGCTTTCTGTACAGAAAGTTTCAGTAGCAAGAATCTGAACTGCCAGGCCTGATCAACCCAAGATATGATTACAGTCACTAAATGTGAATGAACAAGCTAAATATCTCTAATATACCATATGATGAGTATATTCCATGCATGCACACATGAATACCAGACATGCGTACACCAAATTTATTAATCTAAAAGGTGGAGCACTATTTTTGACTTCCAGTCATCTGGAGTGAAACAATATAATCTTTCTGCTGCGAATGTAAGCAGTAGCTGTACCTGTATGCAAATCCTGTTTATCACTATTGTCATCAAGTTTATGGGCACATAAATTTCTTTTCATGATACTTTTTCAGAGATCAATAAGGAGCCAGTAGCAAATCACCAAAAAAGAAATGAATTTATATAATTGACTTGCTATATTACATTCAAGCAATCATTCTAAAGAGTTTCCTATACAGCATGCAAAGTCTCAACTTTAAGGAATTTAGTAAATGACAGGAATTTAAGATCAGCTGTAGTAAATCTACTGAGCCTTTTATCTCTAAGGATTGAACCCAAACACATTATTTATCTTACATTGTAAGATCGTCAGTCCATGGACAATATTCCTAAGAGTGTTAGAGTCAAGCAGATAGAGCCAGCTATTGATAAGGTTTTTATAAATTAAATGGATTTATAATATTACAAATTATGCTCCAGTATAGATATTTGTACTTAAATGGTAAGAAAAAAGGAAGTTCATTGCTAGCCTATCACCGCAGAGTCATAATGTTTAAACAAGATGGCATTTTTGCCACCCACTATGTCAGAAGCTCACAGTCTAAGGGATACAGTGTTAACTGTTGGCTGGAAAGAGAGGCTCCTATTCTGTCCTGTGTGCCCACTTAGCATCAACCATTAATAAACACTCAGAAGTATTAAAAATACTACAACATGTTTCATGCCTTTTGTGAAGAAAAGTAGTCCTATAAAAAGAGGTGGGACTAAAAAATACCAAAATCTAGAGAGAATGGGAGCAGCAACTTGCAAAAGCCCTAGGGTGAGTTGCTCTAAGCTAGGACCTTGTAAAACCAGTTGTGTCTTGACCTCATCTGGGCAAAGATGTGCTGTTACAAATAGAAGCTTATATGTACCCAACCAGTTTTAATCCAAGTCCTTAAATTCTTTGTTTTGTAGGGTCAATTAAAACTGAAAATTTTAAATTTAAAAGGTTGCATATTTCTGCTCCAGAAACCTGTATTAAAACAGAAGTCATCCCATGGAAATAGAAAGAATCTAAGAATTAAGTGAATGCTTCTAGAATACCAGACAAAATACTATATCTTCTCTCCTGAACCCACCAACTAAATATAAACCCCAAGTGAATATAAACTGTATGCTCTTACCTGCCTGAATTGATAACAAACCTGATCATAACCAGACTGTTATAAACTCAATTGCATTCCTTCCCCAACTCTCTTTTCCATTGTTCTCCAACCGTCCTCTCCGTTTCAGTTTTACCATGTTTATTCATGAGTAACAAAAAGCTATTTTGTTACTCAGTCCTTAAGAAGCATTGATCACATGGTTAAAAAAAAAAAACAAAACAAAACAAAAACCACTCTTTCAGCATTTGATTTCCCTCATTTTCTCAGTTCCAAGAAAAGGTGTTTGTATACATCAGATTACACGTTACTAAAAATCTTAGCAATAGCTACAGCTCTGATCTCAGGGAGTAAAATCCTCAATTAATACAACTGTTCTTTAAAAAAAAAAAAAAAAAAAAAAAAATATCAGAAAAAATGGCAAACCTACATCTTGCCCAAACAAACAAAAACCCCCACCCCAACTAAGACTCCACTGACCACGGGACAGCAGCAGCTACATTAATCTGGTATTTCTTCATAAAAATTGACTTGGATTACTCAGCCTACACAAGTGGCATAGCCCATTGCTTTCAAAAGGAAAGAGACCAATTTGCCTTAGCTGAAAAATCTATCTTTATGCTTTAAGCAAACTTCCTATGAACTTCTTATAAGACAACAGTATTCTTGCACATTACATTAGAAGTGCTCCTCCTCTCAGGTTATTCTCCTAAACTACACAAAAGACTGTAGTCCTACTAACAAGAGCAGCACAGAAGTTGGTTGAGTGACCTTAACCATGCACCTCCATCACTCAGAATTCTCTGGTTTCATTGACATTCAGCCTTGATAGTGCACTTGACAGCTTTTTAAATTTTGTGAGAATACTGCAGGTTTTTTATATAGATATAAAAACAAATATATATAAATACACAAAATCACACACTATCTATATGCAATATGTATACAATATTATTTTAATGGTATTCATTCTTAAATTACTCCTGTGTTCTCAAACTTCTTAGCACTTTAACAAGATATTCTGGTTGGGAATAATACAAATTGCAAGAGATCAGATACTTCCTCTTTGAGATTTCCTGAAAAGCCCCAAATGACTGTACTGAAGGACAACAGAGGAAACTAAAGACAAGGAGAACAAGAAAGCCTGTTGAATCAATAATAGACTATTTCACTCAGAAGTACTCTGAAGAGATTGCTCTTGGGTCATGAGCCTGGGCAGGTTTTTGAACACCCTCCTCTTCGGAGGATTTAGCCTTTTGGCTTTCCCTGTTCAGTGTAAAAGTCATCTAGCTGCCAAGACTGTAAGATGGTATCTCAATCAATATCTGCTTTAAATATTTCTGGCAGGCACTCTGTTCTGGTTGACAACAACCTAGTATATTTTTTTTGTGCTGATTTCAGCCAGAATTTTCTTGGTATTGAGTGCTTCATAGGGGAAAAGTATTTATGGAAGGTTGGTATTCTGGTATGAAATTTATTTTTAAAAATAACTTTTTCAAAACATTTTCATAGCATCTACAAATGAGTTAACAACTTTTTTTCACTACTGTCAGTAAGAATTAATAGCTTTTCAAACACGAGTTTTATTTATATATAAAATGTAGTAAACTTTTAAAATAAAAATAATAGTATATTTTTGATAAATGGAAGAATTATTTATTATTAACAGTTCAGGACAGATATCAGTCCTTGTTCAGGCTGGTCTTAAATAGCTAAAGATCCAACATGTTTCCCAGAGTGGAAAAAACACCTCTGTGTTTATAAAAGGCAAAGGGAGGTATCTTACAACTCCACATGACATTAACAGCACAGATTTATTTTTCATCTGGAAGAGGTGGGTGACAACCAAAGTTCATGGAATTCCTCCTGGATTAATAACTGGATGGGCAAGGCCAGTGGCCTTTCATTGATGCCAGGTACACATCCAACATAAACATTTTATTGTTGTTTTTATTATTTTTTAATATTTCTTACTAAACGCACTTCTTATTTTCACTCTTCTCTCCAGGTAGCTGGAGAGCTTTAGGTCATACTTTAGTAAAGCATTTAAATGGGTATGTGAGTCAAAAGATACTCAGTGAGAATGCTTAAACATGTTTAAAACTAAACATATATTCCCAGTACCAGAATGTTTACTTGCATTTGTTCTTCAGTGCTCTTTACAGATTGATTTGCTGTTTTGCAATATTTTCAAGTAACTATAACAATTATCAATGCAGACTAGATTAACTGGCATATTCTATGGTAACAGATAATGTGGGATGCATAACTGTTTACATCTATATATATTTTCAACCCATTTTCTCCTTTTTTGTCAATATTATTTCTGTGTGCTGTTTTTATGGCAGAGAATTGCTGAGCTACAGGAAAATAACAGGAGTAAATAATGACTACAGGAAAACTGGGTAAGTAGCTAAAATGGGGCTACTAGTATTTGCAATTTTAATATAGCTAGTAGCACTTCAAAAACATTTGTTAGTATTTGAAGCTTAGAGTGCTGCCATCCTGCACTGCCCAACAAAGCAAGCTGCTCTGGGGAGTCTGGGACCAGCCATTCATTTTAGGCCACAGTCAACCACCTCCCCCAAAAACACCCTTTCTGCAGAATTACAGCCTCAGTTTCAAACTTCAGTCACAAAAGTATCTGACTACAAATCATGTTTATATCTTTAAGAAGGAACTGAAGCAGGACAGTTTCAGACAACATTACTAAACATGAAGCCACACAGGACCTACATTTTGCTGATTTACCGTACTTCATTACCACTAAGAACTGAATATGAGTTATATCATCCTTTTTTAGGATCTGTAGGAATAACCCAGACAGCTGGGATTTCTCTTCCTTATTATAAGCCTGACTATCATCCTGTTTATCTGTAGCTCCCAACCACTGCTTATTGCTCAAATTCGTAAGTTTATACAACCTCAAGAATGCTGGTTAAAAATAAGTTGTTCCACAAAAGATACCATGCTAGTGGTTCCAGAATCATCTTCTCCTTTGAGCTAGTTAGTGAAAGGAGTAACAACTTCACTGTGTTAACAGAAAAATTTTAAGTTACTCAGAATACAGGATTATATTCACTGGCCAGTCATCCATCTCTCTTCTTAGGTCAAGAATCACAATTGCCACGCAGACTCTTCATCACAGAGGAGAGGGCAACATCTCCACCATGAAAGGACAGTGCTGGTACAGAAGCAGATGGCTCCTGTTTGACCAAGAGAGACATGATTCAGCACCTGTCCCTGGGCAGAAGAAACTCATTTGGCAGAGTGCTGCAGCAGAGCCTTGAACAGGCTTGTAAAGCCACCCTCCTGTCAGAGAGCAGCTCCTCTGCAATGCAGCTGCTCTCCAAGGGTGCAAACTGGTGCCAAATTGCCTAAGGCCAGATTCATAGCTAAGATTCAGTTTGCATTTGTTTGATTTATTTTGTTTTCCATTACACTCTTGCTGCTCTTTTTTCTTTTTTTTTTCAGACAGCAACCTACGATTTCAATAGAAGATGCCTTGTTAAATGCTGTTTAACACTATAAATACACCCATAGGATCTATTTTGCCTATTTTAAAGCGGTGCTATAAAGCTTCTAAATCCATATGTTGACTATTTTTTTAAAAAAAAAAAGCTTTCTTTACTTAACAGATTACTGATGAACTAGTCAGCCCAGGTTCCTGAAATAACTATAGGGAAATACTGAACATACATTTATAAACATCTTCTACAAATGAGTTATGTCTATACAGTCATGTCTCCAACACAGAAGTGCCTAAATGAAAGACAGAACTTCAGAAGTCTTCATGATGCTGGAGCACTTCAGGAACCATTTTGAGATCATTTCACAAGCCACTCAGTACTCATTAGCATGCTGCACAGAACCGTGTGTGTAGATGTGACAAGGATTCATATCTATAAACAAAGTATGTTGCACACTAAATCACTTGTGGAGATGCACCCCATCTATCATTATTGGAGGCTATCTATAGTTCTTGTCTAGTTCACTGGAGAACGTGTCTCCTATGCAGAAACGTTGTGTGGCTGCCAACTCTGAGAAATACTGAGTGTTGCTGCAGGTGTTCACAGAACCCCTCATTCCTCAAGCCTTCTCCCCAGGAAGGGAATAACTGCAGATAGTACTTTTTTCCTTTCCTTTTTTGCCAACAGGGAAAGCAAAGCAGGACATGCTCACCTCAAGAATTTGTCAGTGTTATCTGAAATAGTTAAGTTGAAATTTAATTTGCGGCAAGATTTTTATGTAGTAACAGCAATGATTATTTTTTCAGCAAATAATATTACAATAATGCTATAAGTCAAACAAAATATACTCTAAAAGTCATAGCAGATGTTTTTCTAAACTAATTATAATCACTTAAAAAAAGATTGGGAATGCTATGGAATGCAAGAGGAAAAAAAAAAAGAAGTTTCCATTGTGGTAAACTTTGAAGAGAATTACTGCACAAAGAATGATAAAGTATTATAGTAACATTTTGATAGTGTATTTCCAAATCATATGTAAAAGCAACAGTAGAAAACACTTATGTATTTGAAATCAGACACCGTAACAAGCAAGGCAGGCCTTGGGATTAGATCCCCTCATTTCCAAGTCTGATTATGAAAGAAATCATGGGTTTGTTTCTTGACTGTCAGAAATACTTTTGTCTCAATTTTGATTGGTATTTTGGGTTCCTTCACTTCTTGTTTTCTCTTTCTGAAATAACATCACATGTACTTAACACTTATTTTCTGCTACGTCAGTAAAAGCCTGAATCCACACTGCGCTCCAGGAGTTTCATTGCCTTCTACAAGTGCCCCTGGATTATGTCAACATTAAACACATAATATGACATGAATCTCTTATCTTTTTGAAACATGAAATCCAAACTATTATTTTTATTTTTTGTTCTTCACTTTTTACTGCCTGAAAACTAAGATGAAGTCTCTCCCTAAACTCCTCCTTTGAAAGCCACAAGAACTGGACTTTTACAAGTACTACCCAGTAATAATAGCCTATATAAAAATCCCTTTCAAATAGTGATCTACTTGGAAAGATTAGTCCAAGACCGAGAAATGCAGAAGATGCAGTCAACAGCATAAAACTCCATGCAATTAAGAGTTCATTTTTCAGTCACTTACAGCAAAACTGAGGCATCTAACCATCAGAAGTTACTTTTTAGAAAAGAAAAAAACAAAAACCCATAACTACTCTCTCTCTCTCTCTCTCATATCCCTGTGTGCAAGAGTTAATGACACTGACCAGTGTTTGTAAAGGGCCTGAGATTCTGAGAGAAAAAGCTCTCTCGAGGTGCCAGGCAGGACCAGGTATGCTGCTAAGTAACAGTCACCCACCTTTTACTGCACATCCTTATTTAAAGAGAGAGATTGGACCATACACTTACTCCACTGACAGTCTTCCCTCTTCAATACAGAGCTACAGGAATGAAGAGCAACATTATTTCTATTCTCTACAACAAAAACAGCTCATGAAACAGGAAAGACTACACATAATTTTCAGACAACATAGGCTATCCGTGGGATGTACAGAAGTTAGATATGAGCAGTGTCTATTATACAGAGACACAGGTTATGAGTGAAACGAGTCTCAAAAAGAAAAAGCTTTTGGATTTAATGTATGGCAGGTAATCACTGGTAAAACTGGGTGACCTAATCTTTGAACCCCAGGCATCAAGATGAATGAGTAATTATTTGTCAGACAAATGTCACTCTCAATAATCCTTCTGTTTCTCCAGGTATTAAAAGGTTCACCATAGGACAAGTTTAGGATATTCTTTTAGGTTAATGAATATCCACAGAGAAAAAAATGTGATCATTTAAAAGTAATTCTGCATAGAGAAGATATTCTCCATTAGGATAAATCCAGTGAGGTCAAAGCTGTGCCAGAAGAGAATCTGACTCCCAGTGTTTATCTTACTGCAAATCAGAGATAGCATAACAGAAAGCTCTGCTCAATTACTGTATTGGCTATATTCTGACAAATTATTCAACAGTGCCATATAAACTGACAAATAATGTACACTATAAGCTGCATGTGACAGTTTACATCTAAGCTGTTTATCAACATAATTCTAAGAATCTACATAACAAAATTTAAAGTTTTTAAAGATTACAGCTGAAGTTTTGAAAGGACATATCAAAAGTGTGTTATGGTTTGCAATGAGTCAAAGAACTGTTTTAGCAAAACCACAAATTATTTATAACAATGCATAAAGTGTATCATTAATAATAACCACAGTTCCATATTGGGTTGAACTCTTTCAGCCAGGGGATCACTGAGTGCTTTATTGTCTGTATTCATGGCACAGACCCACTGTCTGCATAAAGGGGCTTTAATTCTGGAAAATGTTGAAGAAATAATTGATTGCAAGGCTCATCCTCTTTCTCAATTGTACCAATGACTTTTGTGCCTGACATCAGCTATGCCATTAGCTTGCCTGCATTCTCCCCGGCACATGCTTGTGCTCTTTGGAACTCCTCATGACAGCCCAGAATTTTTGTGTTGTTACAAAGGAAGTAACCAAGTTAAATGTAATACATTGGGTAAAGGCAGACTACAGTCTGCTACAGAGAACCCTTGGGCCCTGTGGTGACCCAAACTGTTGAAGCCAAAAGTTAGTTGTGAGCAGAGCTCACCATCATCACCAGAAAGTAAAGCCAAAGACTGGGTGGTAGTGGGAATTAAAAATGCTCTCAGAAGCAAACTAATCCTAATTATTTCTTAAACCTACTTATCTGAAGTTAGACAAAGTGAAAAGCATTTAACAACCACTGTCTTAGTAAAAACTGCTCCACTGACACCAAGGAAAGCTTCTCCCAACATTTAATCAACTGAACTATTATTTGCTGTGCAAGAGATACATGCTTCAAACAAAACAGAGAATGATGCAAAATACACCAAAGAGATTTGTAATAGCGTGTTAACAGATTAATAATAATTTTCTTACTCCCTCAAATGTATTTCTACTTATAACATACACAGCACAGTTACAAAATGTGGTAATTCTAAGTGAATTCAACAAAGAAGGCAAATCTGCATAGCTGACTCCCAGCACTTCCAGATGAAACATATGCAGGACCAGGCTTTCATAAGAGCCCAGGGGGGTTTTTCCAAGGGCTCAGCACCCTCTGTTGTGGACAGATTTTCAATATGCCAAGGTCATATTTAGACACTTTCGCGATTGGTAGATCCACAGAAGCAGCTCCTCCCCTTTTGCCCTGCCAGTAGCAAAGATCAGGGCTCTGTGCACACACCCCCCCCACTGAGGTCTTTGGTTGAATATAGGCACTTTGTTTTGGTGCCTAAACAGGATGAGCTTTTGAAGGAAGTCTGGCTCATGTTGTGGATAATGACTTTTCTTTTTAAAGTCTGGTCTGTAGAGCATTCCTTGGATTATTGACAAGAATCTCCTTTCTCATCTAAATCCAGATAGACCAACTGGGTAACCTGCTGTGCACAGTTACATGAAAGCTGAAATCTTACTGCTCTATCTGAAGCGTATACTGGCCAAGCATCCTAAATATAAATGAATACAAGTTGTAGTTTTTCCTCTTCAGTTCATCTGTAAAATTCTCAGGTATCCCATCCTTCTAGAAGAGGTTCTATGGCATTACAGTAACAGCTGACAGCCTTTACAAATGAGCTCTGTGATATTGTATTACTGCATTACTACTGCAACCCAAGACTCCAACTGATATTGGGTCCTAACATGCTAATTGTAGCACAAAGGATGTTGGGACATGCTCACATACACAAAGATTTATTAGTAAGGTCTGTAGCTAATGGCATCCATTGACTCTAATAGTTAAAGTTACTTTGATGAAAAAGAGTACAACAAAAGGACAAAGATAAAAGGCAAATTGAATCTCTCCCCAGTGGCCAGCTGGGGGGAGATGAACATCCTACCCTGAGCATCCTGGCCAGTGCAGCAGGTTGCTTACCCCTAGTGCATCTCCCACAGCAACTATCTTGTTTTCATCAGGACCTGATCAAACTCCCAACAGGTTTCTCCTGCTTATGATGCTGCTTGCACTGACTGGCACATGTTAACCAGGAGCAGGTGCTGCACGCCAGCTAGTTTGTAATTTTAACACATGTGTATCATTGGATCCCCTGCTGTAAACAAAGAGCTACAGCCAACTGTCAGGAAAAAGAGGGTGGGCAGTGAGAGACAAGCCTTGTTGGTAGTGATTGCTTCCCATGAGAACTCAGCCGCCAGTATGGGGTTTGCAGGTGCACAGCCAGCAGAAAGGCAGCACAAGAGCAAGGGGCAAACACTGCTGCAGCAGCTCAGGGAGAGGTCACAGAGCTGCAGAGATGAAGTAGGTTGCAGTAGTGCATGGGGGGCTGCGGCCAGGAAAAAGGCTAAGGCACAGTGTGGCACAGTCACTGTTCAGTCACCAAGGAACAGATTGTTCCTTGAAAGAGTTAAGTGTCTTATCATAAAACGGCCCTTAAAGGGTTAAATGGAATCAGGAAGGTACATCTTGCCCAGAATTTCACCACTGTTGAAGCACAGAAAAGGGAACCAAAGAAACATTATCTCAGCTGAGCATCCCAGCTGAGATATTTTCTTATGCCTTCCAAATCACTCCAAATCTGTCGCTTATATAGCAGTGACAAATATTTGAATACAAATGTTTTCCACACACTCAACTTTTACTCACTCTGTCTGCTTTCTAAGATGGGAGTGGGGTGGGGGGTGGGGAGTAGGGTGAGCAAGGCTGCTGTTAGTGCAGCATCAGGTCTGAGCTAAGTAGATAGATGTGGTCTCAGGTAGCACAAGTGCATGGCTTCCACTTGAGTTACACCATAAACAGCCCTTGTGCACCTCCACTTGCAAGGGAGCAGACTGCACTGACCTCAGTTTGAAAATGACTATGTCAACAGACGGGCTGTATCTTGAGGAGCAAGTGTAGTGATGCTAAGGAAAATTCTGCATACAGTGTGGGAGAAAGAATGGACTATAACGCTTATTTTATGCTTTGTAAATGTTCCCTGAAAAGTTTCAAGGCCTTAAAAAAAGGCTCTGAAAGGTATTGGTATATCTACATTTCAAGGTAATAAAACTCATACTTTTATCCTTCAGCATCAGGATAAGCATACACACTCGTAAGTTTCCAGATAGTAAAAGATAGGATGTTTTCAACTATGTGAAGATATGTTTTCTCCTTGGAGATGCAAAAAAACCCCACAAAACACCTGGAAGACTGAAATTCCTAACTGACCAATAAAACAATAAGCACCTTATCAAGTAGGTGTTTCCAGCTGCTAAATATAAGAATCTTTCAAGGGTTGATATTTTGTCAGGTCACTTCCTAATAGGTGCTGTGAAATGGCATCCACCAAAGCCCTGACATAACAAATGGACTGTGGAAAAGAAGCAGTGAATGCTCACCAAACTCCACTAGGACACATGTGCTATAAGCACTAATACAGTATGGGTGTTCTGCTCTCTAATAACCTCACAAGCACTATCCACACAAACTCAAACACCTGTGTTGGATCTTCACAAAATCCCTAACAAAAATTTTTCATGGAAGCCCCATAGGACAAATCAACACCACACAGCAGGGAACAACTCAGACAACAATTACACCATTACCAAAGCTGGAAGCTACCAGCTGCACAGTACTAAGGGAAACAAATTGCTTTCGAGACACGAAGGACCATTTCTACATGATTATGCCCTGTCCAGTGCGGATGGCTCTCTACGTTTCAGACAGCACAGGGAATTGTACATTATGTTCTTCTGTATGGCATAGACACACCTAAAATATCATTCAGAGCAAAGATTAGGTGAAATGGACCCTATGTTCTCTCTTCTTTGTACCAGAAAATATGGGAAAGGCAGCAATGAATTGCTATCGCTATATTATAAGAACAAGCAGTGTATACTAATGTTTTCTCCATCAAGAACCTTCACCTTTTTTGAATAACTGCATAAATCTAGGGATCTATAACAAGTTATAAAATCTCTCTGATTTTCAGAGAATGCTTTGCTTAGTTATTTGCTGTAAATCCACAGAAACCTCAGATAAGTCCAATGTGTGAATCACTGGAAAAAGATGCTCAGACCCCTGGAGACACACATGGTGCACATATTTAGACAACAGGGCAAGCCAGGTACTACTTGCAAAACATTTGAAACAGGCACCTGTTTCTGATTTTTATGGAAACATTGTTTGACTTACAAGAACAAAAGAAGGGGCTGTACTCCCTGGCTTACAAAGGCAGCCCTCACCCCAAGGAGTTTACAGGAGTTTTGCTGTGTTCATACAGTACCTGGCTAGAAGAGAGTGCAAGTCAATAACTAGTGCTCCTCAGCAATACTGCAGTAAAACCAGTACATTTCTCTGCCATGTTACAGGGTGTGTCATGATGTACCTTCCTCACTCCACTCATCTCTCCTGAAAGAGTGGTAAAACTTGGAAATTAAACAGCATTCACTCCCACTCTCCTGTTAAGGATGCTTTAACTTTTCAGGCTGCTCCTGTTTCTCCTTCCTCGCTACTCTCTGTGCAGGTGTGAGGAAGCTCCTGCAGACACGCGCTCCCTTGGCTCACATATCTGCTCCCTCGCTAGGGGACAACAACCCAGACACCAGCCTCCTTCAAGGCCTTCAGCACTCAGCCTGCTGAATGGGATGTCCTCTGAGGGACAGCCACAGGTCCACAGGGAGATTGAGCCTGCTGACTAGATTAACTCCTACAGGCACAGAGACACTGGCATCAACCCAGAGGCAGGCATTCACAAGGGAGGAGCCATCAGTCCATGCCTCAGGTAAGGAAGCTCTGGCTCAGAAACAGCTCATTTCCTGGGGACATCCCCTGCAAATCCCTAAAGCCCTTGCCTAGATTTCTTGGCCAGTGGCCCCTTTCTGCTCTCCCTACTGCATGGTCACCCCCATCACACCTTTCTGGAAAGTGGGGTCAAGGCAGAAGTGGTTCCACAAACTACACTTCTAGGGAAGTCACCTGGGCTGAAAGCACATCTGAATCAATCGTCTTTTGTGGTTCAGCAGCTTCTGTGGTGATGAGGTCTCCTTCCTTCCCGGGCTGGGCAAGGGAGCTTGTTCTTCCTCAGCAAAACTTCTGGCTGAGGGCATGGCCCCACATGCCACCACAACATCCCAGGGCAATCCCACAGCAACATCTCCCCCTCAGCCAGTTCCAGCCCTTCTCCTATACCTGCTATGCTCATTGAAGTCACAAAAACACTGAAGGTGAAAAAGTGACATTTTCTTCATTTCAGCTCAAGGGAATGACATCCTCCTGCCCACACTGAGACAAGAGGGAGAGAGGAGGGCCAGGCCCTGGGAAGACGGGAGGAACAGGGCACAAAATGGCAGGAGACACTGCCTCACCCAGGGTGCATGCCAGACGCGCGCCTCAGCAGCATCACAACACATCCCAGGATTTTGAAGGACAGAAAAGAGATTTCAAACTGTGGCGCGTAATCCTGCATGATTTTCGAAAAAATATCCTTAATCTCATTGTCTTCAGACCTCTTCAATAAAGTAATGTAACACATTGCTGTGCAGCTCAAGACAGATCAGGCTCTGGTCATACCAGTCAGGAGTGTCTCAAAACCAGGAGTTATACTGGGTTATATTCCCTGTTTTAAATTTCTCAATCTTCTTCCAAAGAGCCTGTCATGTTTTATTTGTGAAGTAGAGGCAGGTGTAACAACAGGCCTGTTACACTAACAGTAATGAAAACCTAGGCTTCTACTGCTGATAAATCAGCCATGATCAGCATAAAAGATATTTATTTTTTTTATCTTATTGTAATGTTTTCAAATTACCTTAACACAGACTGGCATGTCAATTTTCTAAAATTACCATAACTGTTACTATAAAAATGCTAGAAGATATTACTCCTCTTCTTTTCTTTCTCCCAAATAAAATGGGAAGCTGTAGGCAATAGTGTTATAGAAAAAGTAAAAATCAAGCAAACAACTGGAAATTGACAAAAATGTGAATATCTTAAAATTACTAAATTCAACTTTCATTTTTGTAAGGTTGTTAAATACTTATTTCTTCTATTTGGTGGTAAGGTAAGTTTTTAACAAATATAATCTACATATTGGGCCTGGAAGAGCCCTATTTGTGATACAGAGAAAAACACTTTGATCTCAGTTCCTCTATACAAAGCCGTAACAACTGACTTTCGGGGTGCTCCTCTACATTTATCCAGAGCAACTGAGTCTAGTCCCTGGCCCTTGAATTGTTCGCTGAGAATCAAATGCAGCCCTTATTACTCTTGAGAATAGCCACATGTTAGTAAAGTGGCTACTTGAAATCACACAAAGTGCCTCTTCAATAATGCTGCTTATGAAATTACATTGTGTTTGGTTCATAATGTATAACTTCAATCCTGGTTCAGCACTAGGGAAGAGTTCTTAGAGAATGCAACAAAGGAATTCCATAGGATAGCTATGTTACTGAAACAAAATCACTTTGAGGAAGAGAAAACATCCAGATAGACAAGACAAGATGGCAACAATTACAGTGACAAGAGGTTTTGTGACAGATAGCCAAACCAGAAAGAGATCTCTACAGAACAAAAGAAACTTATGTTGACAAAGCTTTTAAAAAAGCCTTTCAGAAGACACCTTTGTTCTAGGACCAAAATGTTTTCCAGGACCATTACATCTCCCAGCTCCTCATCCCCTTCATTTTTAATTAGCTTTTTTTCTTTGTTGTGCTTGGTTCCATTTCTTCTGTAATAGCCATCTTTACTGCTGTCCTCATACCAGAAACATTAGCAGGCAATCAGGAGTCTTGGAACAGGGACGTGGATTACAGAGGGACAGAGAAGCACATTTACGGGCCATGCTTCTCTTGCCTTTGCACAGTAAACTGGTCTGAGTAGGGGGGCCTAGTCAAATTTGATCAGACACACCTGGCTGTACCTAGATATCTACCTACAGGTAGAAGCAGAATCAGTTCAGAGAAACAATGAGGCAAACACTTGGACATGTCCTGTTTTAAGAGTAAACATAACTCCACAAGCAGAACTCAAGTCACCACAGTCACAAGGTTAGATTTTGTTAGATATACTTCTGTAACACCACTCATATTTATAAAGTCATTCCTGGCGACTACATTTCAGACCAGAACCTAACCTCTACCTTTCTCTAATAGGAATAAATAAATGCTCTTCTGTAATATCTCCCTTCCATTATGCTCCAAAACTGTAAAACTTCTCAAACAGTTGATCCTGGGGATTTTGGTTTCATTTCCTCAAATTCCCTGAAATATTCCATAATGATGTAGTTTTATCTCCCCAGCTACAATTGTTTGCTCTCTCCCAAAAGGATTTTTAGACAGTAGCAAGAAGTCTGTAGTAACTAAGAAGAGTATGCCAATATGGTAGAAGTAGTCACCAATTAACATCCAGCAGCCATTTTCGCTGTTCTCATTACACTTGAGCACAAAAACTCGGTAGAAGCCACAGATTTGAGGCTCTCCATTTTCACAGATCACTCAGTTCTGCTGTCACTTCTGGTAAGGAGCGCACCAGAGGGAATTACGAACCACCACTTTCTTTTTTACCACTGACATAGGCCACTTTTCCCAAAGGCAGGCAGGGTCCCAAGCAACTGCAGGCATTTCTCCCCCCAGGAGCTGATGCTGTGATGCTGTTCTTCCATAGAGTTTCCTACCACAGCTGTTTGTAAACACTATAGCAGACAAGACCATGAAAAAAGCACATTGCACACAAAAAGCTCTCTGCAAAGAGTCTTGGGGAAAAAAAAAAAGCAACCACACACACAAACAAAATCAAAAACCTAAGCGCGCACACACACACACACCCTTGAGTATCCAAAATACCCATGCACAGGCAAAAAGAGAGGACAAAAAGCACCAAAGACCACAAAAAAAATTATCTCAGAGATTCCCAAATGCCTAAGTTTAGATCACTAAACAATTTCCCTCTCCAGAATTACCTTATTTATGACATTTCCATGCTTTCTAGTCCCTACTAACCCCAGGAGATACTGAGATATGCAAAAGTGATTAGCAGTTCCTCAAGCCTTCAGTATTTTTGAATATTAACTATAGGTTCAGTTTAATTCTATTTTTATCTGAACTAGTCTGCCCATACCTAATGACTTGGTTATATTCCAAAAAAACTCTTTCCAATTTTAGAAAAGACATTGTAACTCACTCTTTTCATTTATAAATGTTTTAAGGTCTCCATGCTACAGTTTTTTCCTCCCTTCTGTGCTAGTAAGAAAAGGTGTAGTTTCTGTTTTAAACTGCTTAATTAATACACAGTCATTTTGTAAAATATTTGGCAGTAGTAGCTTCTCCAAAATGATGATCTTGAAATTATGTGTCTTAAGTTGTAATGATATAAGACCAATTCAGTTGCTGCAAAATTAACAATGTCAGCATTAAAGGGCTGCCTCCCTGAGCCTGTTTACTCTTATCTACTGATCTTTTAGAATTCTTATCAAGAACATGATAAATTATTAAGATGTATGACAACAAAGACTCCTCCTTGAACGATACTACAAAGACATTCTTCTAATGCTAAAATTCTGCTCATTACCAAAGAAATCGAAGGAGGCAGGAAGATGAAGGAGGGTACTGTATAAGATTTATTTCAGAAAGATGTGTGCTTAAAGTCCTCTAAGGAAAGAAGAGAACCAGTCAAGGGAGAATGCTGAATCTAAGGCATTTCAACCCAATACTATCCCCATATTCCATTCAGATAGTGACCGTGGAAACTGCTGAAGGAAAAGTTTATGGTCCAATATTCCGTTGGCAAAGCACAGTAGCTGTCATTTACTTTACCATCATAATAGCCCTTGGCAGGCTATCCTTCCCAGCAATACAACAAACATTTTAAATGCCTTTTTAGCTAAGCAGTTTGGAGAGCTGTGCAAAAATAAACCACAAGTAAGCATTTTCAACCCAAGAGTTAAAGCAACAGTAATTATTACTTAATTCCTACTCATTTGCAGCTCCTGTTGTGGCAGCACAAAGGAAGTAGCCAGAGAGGATCCATTGCTTAAGCATAGGTGACATACAAAAGCTATCAGTTGCTTAGCTGTCAGCTAAGATGATCAACAAATTTTCACTGAAGGGATGCATCTGCGTAGTGGAATAGAGTTGATAAGCCTTTGGGATGAGGAGACAGTGATTGACAATGAATACTAATTGACTAATGCAAAGACATGCAGATTGCTCGTAAACAAAATTTTCAGACCAGTAGCACTAGTGTGTGCTGAACTCGAATCAACAGCAAGCTTTCAGCTCACAGGGTTTTCTTAACTTTCACTTTGTACTTAAAACTTCAATCTTCTAGAATACTGGGTATATATCATTTTTATACATGTTGAAATCTTACCTTTTTCAACAACATTCACAAGTCACTTATATTGAGGAGATACACCTTGCTACTGACTATAGGAAACGAGTGTTTTCATGGAGAGGGATCAAGGAGAGAGGAGACACTGCAGTGCTCAGTTGCAAGAACTAGTACTTTGGGGTGAAAGGGATTTTGTTTTTTCCCCTAGAGAACGGCACTCAGATCTTGGACCAGTCATAGTTTCAGAATTTATGTTCCTCTGAGTCTCACTCTCTAGCATTTGATAATCCTTCAAGACCCTGAAAAAGAGTATTTTCTCCAGATCAAGAGGTTACTATCATTCCCCTGTAGTCTCCCTACTATTTTAATGGGAATAGGACTCAGCTATAAATGCATGTGACCCCCATAAGCAGAAAAGGAAGTCAAATCTAGAGAGTTCAACAGCACACCTGGTAGGTACTAAATAAATGTGCAAGCCTAGACCCAATTGTTCCACAACACATGTTTTCCAAATGATACACTCTAATGCAGCAGAGGAGCAATACTGATTACAGAAGCACAGACTTTGCCCTTCAAACTGGGACTAAATGCACTCACCAAACATAATAGTTCTAAGATATAATGTTTTCTTTAGGACAAAGTATGTAAGATTAAAGAACTGTAACAGACTCATTGGACACCCAATCTAGTTCCAGCCCCATGTTACATGATTGTCTGACTAGCTGACTAATTTCCAGTTTAGAAGTAAATCTACCTTCCTTTTTGGTATGAAGGTGACAGTCCACCTGCTGTACCCACTAACAGAAAAGCAGAGGCACAGCCAAGCTTGGCTGCTTTGCCCTTTATAATGGAAGTCAGAGGAATCCATATTCAGCCCCTCCTTGCTCTCACCTGCAGCCATATGGCTTGATTTTCTACCTACTAGTCTTTCTGGAAGGATGCTCCAAGGCCTTTATTTGAGGAAGATTATAAATCTATTTCTAAATCAGTCTTAATATTCACAATTTATCCATTTTTTAATTTTCTTGACATAAAATTAAACATACATGATGCTTCCAGTCTTCACATGTTTGTGATTCTCCATTGTGTTTCCCTTGATATGCTTTTAAATACCCTTCCAAATATCTTCCTGCTAACCAAAATGATGAAATATAGTGCATTCCCTTTATCAATATATGATACCAGTTCAATCTACCATTGGTGACCTAATTCTGATCATATACTATTATTTTCCTCCTCTAGTCACACATCACTACTCTTTTCCTTTTAAATTTTGTTGGAGAATTGCAAGCTCTTTCAGGGTCAGACAAAGAAGGCTGAACTAGTTAAGTGGCTAAACACCACACTTTACCAAAATGATTGAATTTATTCAACTGACATTAAGTCCCTGTTCTTTGCTGCAGTTAAATAACCAACCTGAATGACAATCTAGTTATCAGAGTTAAAAACCTTTTAAATTTCACTCCTGCAAATCTCTTTTCTGATCCTACCTCTACAAGAGAAAGGGCTACAGGAATGATTGGGCTGCTTCAGAACATGCCCCACAAGCCTAATCTTGCAAGGTGATGAGTCATTAATTCTGACTGAATTTAAGGAGAGTTCAGGTTCTCAGCAGGTTTCGGGTTACAGCCCCCAAGCTCAGAACCAAAGACTTTGGCAAGATGTTTTCTGTGAACATCTACTGTGCAAAGCAGCCACAGAGAACAGGAAGATTAAAGAGTTTACAGAAGAATAGGTAAAAGGACAGGAAAACGGGAGAAAAATAATTTGAACATAAATCTTTAAACATCTAAAAACACAGACTAGCAGCCAATGCATATGTTGAATAAATGAGCCATTTTTCTTACTCAAATAATCACAGCAGCATGCATTTGGGTGCCTGTTTGAAGAGATTAGAGCAGTGATAATAATATTAGAGTCAGTAAATAAC
Organism: Athene noctua; assembly: GCF_965140245.1. NCBI lineage: Eukaryota > Metazoa > Chordata > Aves > Strigiformes > Strigidae > Athene > Athene noctua. The sequence goes on from NC_134041.1 coordinate 23,906,304, forward strand.
TAGTTATGCATATTAGTATTCCACATCTTTTATTACTTAACCCTTTGGAATAACAATTAGTCTTCAATTTAATTGACAAAATAAAGTTGGTCAAAAATTTAAAATGCCTTTTCCAAATGACAAAACTGAGGCATTTTATTGATCATAAAGGTTTTTAATGCAAACTCAGGACTGCTGAGATAGCAGAACTGTCTACAATAGGTTACAGTGTACACGATAAACTTCCCATCTCCTATCAAGCCTTCAGTGTGCTGTTCACTATGCAGTCTTTATCTTCACATGCTGACACATGTAATCTAACATTCTCACTTTGCCACAGTAGGAGCAATTGCTTGACAATTTGATTATGGTTTCCTGTCAGCTCATACACAGAATATTCTTTGAGCTTTCAAGAATTGCAAAATATTTTGATTTTATAATGATAATAATCTTCTGGGGAAAACATAATTTAAAATATTGATTTCTGATAGCAAACCTACTCCAGATCTGCATGCAGAAACTGCTCTGAACATCTAGAAGCAGATATGCTGCCCATGAGAAGAGGCACAAATGACAGTAATGTGCAAATAACAGAGGGAGAGGGTTGGTGAATAAAAGCAGTTACTATCTGACAGCTGCTCTGCGCCCTGTGTGAAATGAGTGGATGGTCCCAGTCTAAGCTATGGGAGAAGGCATGCTCCCCACAAAATTCCAGACAGTCTGTGCATAAAGGCCAAATCCTGAAAGGACATCTCTAAAAATGGCTTTGGCAAATCCTGAGTGAGGTTCATGGGCATAGGGAATGGCAGAAGACATACCTGGTTACTGCCTTTTTGGTTGTATCATTGAGACAATTGAGCACTCCACAGCAACTGCTATCAGTCTAGCACATTTGGTTTGTTTTTCAGGACAATATGTTATATAGCTCTTTATACGTGGGTTGCAGCCAAAGAGCTATTGCCTAATTCAGAGGTTGGGGCCAAAACTGAACTGATGCCACCTTTGCATTCTCTCTGTTCTGGCTTGGTATTAAATTGCTCCCCTCATAGTTTGCTCTATTATACATTAAATGTCAAAGCCCCCAGTGGGTCAAGGTGATATCTAACACTGTGCAACAAACTCTCAGTCAAACTCTTTGGCTCTGGCCATGTCCTACATGCTCAGCATTCTCACAGATCTCTTGGTATGAGCCAGAGATGCCAGGTGGGCTATCTGTGCTAGCAAAACAGCCAGAGCAGCTGCAACACACCTGGTAAATTAAGCCCATGCAGTTATGTTTGTTGCCTTCAAATAAAATTTCAAGAAACATTTTTGTAACAAAAGAACACAAGTTTCACTGAGTGTCAAGTGATATAGAGGTCTACATCCCAAGGAACAAATTGTGTGAAGAGTTCAGAGACCAGTTTCTTTCACCATATAGTCTGGACTCCTGTCTCCAATTGAAGCAAATGGAAGACAGACATCTAAATAGTTTTACCTATGTGGCTGTTGAGCATTTGTGAAAACATTATCCTAAAAGCCAAATTGCCTTGTCACAACAAAGTCAAAGTAGACCTTTTACTTGCTTAAAATGTAAAGGGTTTTTTTGTTTAAATTGCTATTTTCATCAAGACATCAAAATACATTTTCTTTTCATTCTTCTTGTGTCATTGTCCCTGAAGTATGAGTTACATGAAAGAGAACAAGGGAATAACTACAAAGGGAGTGATGCAAGACAGGGCAGTCTTGGATGTCTAGAATCAGACTGAAAAGTGAAGACATTAAAATGGAAGACATACCACTGAAAATAGTCTTATTACTGAAACTGCATGACTAACAATAATTTATATGCACCCAGGAACATATGTGCACCCCCAGAACACAATCAATCACTTCACCTGGAATTCAGCCACTCCGCACTATAATATTCATATATACAAGCTGTTAGATACCATTAATCAAAAAGCTTTTAACTAATTACTTAAACTTTTAGACAACAATTTTATGAATTTACACTAAATTACCAAATTATCATCAGATCTTATTTTTTCCAATAGGTGTTCAGCTAACATCTTGCATTCTGATGAATGCTAGAGACAATCTAGGTGTTTCATGAGAGGCAAATATGTCAAATTAGACCGCCAGTACTGTGAAAACCTTTGCAAGTCTGAAGAGCTGTGACATGCTGCAAAATGGAGAAGGCTCAGCAGAGACTTAAGAGCTCCATGGACCCCAGCAGACTTAAGAGTTTAGCTCCCTTATGTCTAAGGGGATCACAAGAAATCTTCAGATACAAGACATCCAAAAAAAAAGTTATTATCTTCACTTGCACTATGGTATACCACAAGTCACTGAAGTCAGTTAATTGTTGACCAGGAGGAAGAGCTTAGGAAATAGCTTCCTTTGTATTACACTAGATAGTCTGTCATCCAGCAAACACAGAAAAGGACAAAAAGCTTCTCAACCTTGTTAGATGAGACTGTCTAACCTATTACACTATAAAAAGGAATGATTTAGTTGTAACCAGTTGATTCCACTGTTGTGCTATAGCCAGTCTTGCCAAGAGTTTTAAAATACTATTACTATTCGAAAGCATATTTTTGTTCTGGTAAGAAAAAAGAAATAGGACTGCCTGCATGAGAAAGGAGCAAAAACTACTAAAGCCAAGTACTTTGACAAACAGAGTTTCAGATTAGATTAACTGCAATTATTGTATTTTTTTATAATGTAATTATGTATACAGTTTAAGTGATGCTGACTTACACAATTGGAATGAAAAATGGAAAGCAATGCTCAGCAAAATGCAACTGAGCTTTTTGAATTTATGTGAAACTTCCCATCTCTAAAGCAATCCAAAATTTAAACTGAAGTGGTTTTCTAGATGGTGTCCAAATGGCTGAAGGAGCTCCTTTTCTCTTGAAGTTTTTGGTGTCCAATATAGCATTTCTCATCAAAATGCTCTTTTCAGAAGAGATACAATATCTGAGGCTGCACTGTCCAGCAATGTAGATATAAGGCTGCAATAGAACAATTCTGGAGTATTTTTCTTCCACAATTGTGTTTTCAATACTATGCAGATACCCTTCCCTGAAACTGCACAGAAGCCATGAATTGAGTGTCATCAAAACCACATCACTGGTCCTTTGCAGTCAGATCTAATAAAAGTTGAGAATGTAGAGAGATTACCAAAAACAACCGCCTCTCATCTCTCTGGTTAACTCCCTGAAGCACGTAATTTGTTTTATAAATGAAGAAAATACATTTTTTGTAATTGCAGCAGGTGTGGAATATAGATGCCTCTTTATTTATGCTAATAATTAAAAATAAATGTCAGGCCTACTATATTCCTGATCATTTAAGTCACTTTAATGATACATGAAATATAAAAGAAGACTTCACTAAAGGTCTCTAAAGAGAAAAGGGTAACATCACTAAATAAAGAAGAATTGTCATGCTGGGGCAAACTTGAAAGGAGATGGCATTCATGCAAAATGCAATTTACTTTGACAGTAATTTTCTGTATTTCCCCTGCTATTATTGAAGATATATGTGTTTGAATAAGAGGGTTTTTTCTTTGAGAAGCCAGCTGTTCATTCTCTTTGGTCTGCAGTTAAGTCATATAATCCTGTGTTAATGGCTTCACCATTTATTACATAAGAAAAATCATTATGATGTCATCAATTTGTTATTTAGAGCCCTACTGCAGGGTCAAGTAACTGAAGGAAGTGTCTTGAGAAACTGAACGGTAGTTTGCCTTTAGAAAAAACATTCCTTTCAGAATTTTGGGGGAGATTTATTTTGTTTAAATAGTGAACAAAAAAACCACGATGAAAGGCACAAGTAATTCCTCAGAGGTATATACTTTTATGTGAATGCTATAGAGAGTTATTTCAAATGCATGTTTTCGGTCTTTCCTCATTAACGTTCTTGAATACACTGTCTATCTTTAAATCAGAACCAGTTCTCTTTTTCCTGCCTCTTTATTCAGAGTGGTAAAGTGTGATTACAAATGTCCTCACAGGGTTTTAATTCTGGAGAAGTTTGAGGAAATACTTCTCCCTCAGCATCCACTATACATCAAGGGTTTTTCCTTCTAAAAAGCTCTGTCCCTTTGTAGCAGGCATTATCTAGCTTATTGTCATGTCAACAGCATGTGCAAGTACCATTCTACCTAAAAATCCTCAGTGTGAGCAGGCAGAGGTGGGGATGTGACCTTACCCTGACTGTTGTGCAAGGACAGACCCTGGGTGAAAGGGAGAGCACCGATCTTCTTCGGAAGGGTCAGGGATTGCTCCAAGCCAAGGTACTTCCAGGTGAAATGTGAGACCAGGAAACATCACACTGCCAGCCCAAACTGCTGCACAGAGCAACAGTGACCCTGACCCCAAAGCAGGAGACAAGGTGCTTCTTCCCTACCCACCCCAGGAAAAGGCTGTGTTAATATGACTCCTTATATTCCTGATGAACACTCAGGCAGCAGGTGACCTGCAGCAGGACAGGAGCATCCACTTGCATTGAGTCCTACAGACAGAAGAGTGCTGGCAAGGTCTCACCCTGAGCTTCTCAAACTCAGGAGAAACACATTCCTCCCAAGGAGACATTCTGGCCCCAAAGTTCTTGAAGGCTATCGCAAATCACATATAATTTAACAAAAACTGATAGAAAAAAAAAAAAAAAAAAAAAAAAAGAGTGTAACTAACAATATGAAAAGGTCAGTAATGAGATGGTGGGCTGACAGAGAGAATGTAACACAAAACAGGCTGAAGAACCATTCCAACAGATTCACTATTCCAGAAGAGGTGCTTACACTTAGATGTTTGAGCATATTTAAGATAGAAAAGTTACTAAGGTAATTGACCACTACAGCTATTAGCACAATCCTATAAAAAAAATGATGCATTGATCTTCAAGGTCAGAATATCTTACTTTCCTTCCAAGTTGTAATACTCAAAATAATACTTAACTGATCCTTGTACACATAGGTTGTCTTTTACCTTCCAGATATTATCCAATTTTTATATAAACAGCTCTTTAGATACAAACAGCTCAACACCATTATTTCTCCTTTTCAGATGGTCATAAAATACACCTAACAAATTTTCTTGTAAGAATATGAGTGTCCAGAGCTCTTATCCTGGACTCTAATGATTAGATTCCATGGCTTCTTTTACAAGTAAGTATGGCTACAAGACCATGCTTTACTTGGAGATTAACTATAGTTGTCCCTTCTTACTATACATCTGCAACAGGAACCAATTAAAGCATTGGACCAAATTAGTTGACTTTATTGCCAGCGTTGTGGCATTGAAAAAAATTTTAAACTGTCTGAAACTATGCAGATTGCAATTCAGTCCCTTCTCAGTCAGTTGTCTGCATGGAGAAGCCAATGCTCAGCTTCTACACATGGGTATACTGAATGCTTCCAAGGTGCAGGGTTAACTGACATTGTGGAGAAAAAAGCCACACAGCTCTAATTGAATTTTTGATAGCCATCATTGAAATTCTTGAACTGATTTCAAATATGCAGTCTTAAAAGTGAAAAAGAGTTGACCCCATTAACTGTGTTATCTTTGGATTCTATATCCCCAACAGAGCAGATTAGATTTCACCTTAAACTCCTATCCAGAATAAGAGACCATGCAAACATATGCAATTAAAATGAATTAGTTCAGTCACAGACTAAATGTGAATGATGGATGCACAATCTTTTCAGAATTCTTATTCTACCCCAAAAATGAATATGGCAAAGGCAGATAATTAACAAATCCATTTCCAGAAACTGTTCCTGAAGGATCATATATGATTATAAATATTAGTTTTAGTTCCTGTCCTTTGACTTTCAGGGACTTTAAATTAATCCAAAAGGAGAACTCTAAGGACAAGATGAATCTAATCAGGCACCACTATGAACCTTTCCCAGCAAAAAACAAGTGCTGTTTGGCACTGCAGGAAGACAGACCTCAATGTCTACTCAGGCTCTAATTTGAAGTCTCTGGATGTATTCAATGGAAGTCAGTATAGCCTAAAAGAAACCAATTGTCATATTTTCATGTCCAATTTACAGAGTTGTGATACACTAGTTAGAGGAGAAGACAATGTGAATCAGATTGCTCCTGCCTTTTACTGCCCTCAGAGGAAAGGCAGAAGTGTCCCTCTTTCTCTTAGTCTGCACAGACCAAGTTCAGATATGTCACATCAACTTGTCCCCACCTCATTCCCCCACCCCAAGTAACACCAGGCCCTCTTACATCTCCGAGCTCCACAGCTCTCCGATAGCAGCAGTCTCTGGCCTTTACTAAGACTAGTGCTCTGCATTCATTTCCATGCACCCTGTTTTCAGACTCTCCACCCTGTTAGCGCAGTCTTCTGGAATAAGTTCATCTTTATTATTTTTCCCCTCACTGTTGTCATTTACAAATCACATTGATGTAGAACAACCCTTTTGGGGAGTGCTCTTTTAGCAACTGCTTTGGCTTATGGTGTGCATATGTAAACATCAGGAGAAGCAGGAGCATGTCTATCTTTATTTTAATGTTATTATTCTCTGCATAGCTTTTATAAATTCCCTCTATTGGCAACCATTTATGTCCAAAAAAAAGCACCTCAAACCATAGCAATGTTGACTTTTTTGCTTTACCAGTGTGCTCTCATACTTATGTTCTTACAAGGTAAAATTAGTATAAGTGGCAGCATGTTTCCACAAGGCACAGCAATGAAGCTGTCATATCAGGAAAGCTGGTTTGTCTCACTAAAAAAAAATTACGGAGAATACAAGCCACAGAAGGCTTCTGCTGAGAAACCATCTGCTTTAACTATCAGACCACTTCCTGCTCACTATCTTATGCTATTGCAGGGGTTAGGGCTACAAAAAATGTCTCCCCCTGTCAAGCAGTCTTCTTGCACAACAGCCCTGAGCTCCAGACAGCTTAGACATGACTCTTGTATCATCCGTGTTTTACAAAACTATCTTAAAGACTTAAAAGTGACAGAGAACTGATGAGGAGAAATCTTCCCCTTGGCACTGAGAGCAGGACTGGGTAGCTACAGTGGGTTCCCTGACCCAAGCTTCATCACCTGAGGTTAGAGCCATCTCTGCATTCAGGAGTCCAGAGTTTCTCACAGTTTCTCCAGCCTGATAGTACTCCAGCTTCAGAGGACTACCTGTGAGTAATTATTAAGCTACTATTCATGCTGAGGCAAAGTGAAAAAACAAGGCCAGCAAGCAAGCAATGGCAGCAGTTGTTATTTAATAGTCACAATCTTCCCAAGGACTGATCCACACTTTTCACGCTCTCCCTGCTGCTGAGCATCTCCCTACCATCTCTGAGCTCTGATGCAGTAACTGTTCTCCCATAGAGAATTCCCTTGGAGCCTTGCACTGTCCTCCACTAGCCTCCTTCAGTGGCCAGCATTTCATTTATGTTTTGTTTCTCAACGGCTACAAAATGGCTTTTGGGGTTTTTTTTTCCCTTAAATTCCAAATCACATTCATACCATTCTATCCAGTTGGTGTCTGTCCACTAGCCTGTGTGAAAAGAATTGGTGATCACTTTCCCGTTTTGCATCAATAAATCCATTATCCCAACTGGCATCCATGCTTGTCCCACCAGACCGAGTGCTTCATCTAAAGTCCAGCAAGCACCAAACTTCAGGGGCTGCTCTGTGACATTGTTGTGGCAATGAGGAAGAGCTCCACCAAACCATGCTTGTTTTCCAAATGCAGCATCTGCATCTACTATACAGACTTCAGCTTGCCTGAAGATATCAACAGATGGATAGGGGAAGGGATGTCTGATTATCTATTGACTATATTTTGTCTTCAGAAACCCGTGGAGTAAAGTTAGTAATATCAGCAGTCTTGCACACTTACCAGAACAGCTACTATTGCCATTGGACCTGCTCTTAGTTTATCTGCGGTAAGGCAGCCAGGCTAGAGCTGTACTGTGAGGGTACTGGTATTTCTCTGCTAGTGAAGGGTTCCTGATGCAGAAAGAGCCAAGCAATGAATGGCTGTCCCACCCTGCCATGCTGTTGCTTGGCGACTAGTGGCGATATCAGCTCTCCTACGGTCAGATCCCCCCCTTCCCACACAGAGAGCATGCAAAGGGCTTTCATGCTGTGTTTCCATTAAATGCAAAAGTTCAGGAGTAACTCAAACTGTCAGGATTTATTCTGAATACCTTTGCCTGTAATAAATAGAAACCCAGCTCTCTCATGGTTAAACAAAATGAAATGCATGCAGTGAAAAAAATTAAAACTATTGAGCCATTAGATGACTCATAATTATGTGCATAAATGTTCTGATTTTAATGGTGAAAGGTGTGAGCATTAGTAATTAATATTAGATGTTGCCAGTAAAGATTAAGCTTCGTTATCAGAACACTGGTTGACCTCTTGAAACTCCAGATCATTGCAAATGAGATCCTTTTTTCATTACACAGTTAAGTGTTCACATACAGCATCCTATTTCTGATGAATATAGCAGGCAGAAGGGGTATTTCTTACAGTGATTTCCCTACAGGTTTGAGAAGCCTGGAGTGGGGAAGAAGAAATTTAAACAACTAGCTGCTGACAAGTTGCTTTATGCCTTAATTACTATCATAAATTATTTTTACCTGAATATTCTGCTCCAGTTGTGAAAGGGTGAGGGTTTTTTTTTTTTTTTTGACTGAACATTTGAACAACTTAATGTGTAATTTACATACCAGGCAGTGTAATTCCTGGTCTAGTTTCTAATAGGACTTCTGGAGAATTAGGGAAAGGTACCTAATACTGTTCCTCAAGTGACAATTTTTGGCTGCTGAGCATAGAGCCCACAGCAGCAGATCATGTGCTGAATGATCTATAGGGAAAAAGAAAGGTATCCTCTGCTACAAGACACTGCTAATGCTAGGAGTAGCCACCATGTTATTCTCTTGCTTACTGTTTGCTTCTATTTCCAGCAGAAAGAAGTAGACCCATTTTACATAACATTTAATTCAGCCCAGCTGCTGGTGGGTGGATGGACACATCCTTCCTTCCTTATCTTTTTAGTGACTTGATCTGCTCTGGAGCCCATCAGGCATGTAAGAGAGGGTCACCTGCTGACAGCAACATCAACAACAGCACATATCAACCCTTCTCTGTGGCAGTGACTGGAGCAGCTATGGACTTTCCCTCTTCTGTGCAGCTCATGGTATCAGCACACAGTGAAGGGGTGCCATTTGGGAAGAGGGCAAGGGCAGCAGGCCAAGAGAATCCAGTTAAGAGCCACAGATGTCTCTACCTGTCAGTGCACTAATACTTGGAACCACCCTGACCCCACGCTGTATAAACAGCAGCGAAGGAGCAGATCCAGCCCACAAAACACTAATTCTGTTGTGTCTGTGTGGTGACAGGCAAAACAAGAGCAGACTCTGCTTCCCCAGCTGCCCTCATGTCTCACCACTACTTCCAGAGCAAGCCCATCCAGACCTACCTACTGCCTGTTTCACTGTCACCAAGTTTTCTACAGTTAAAAATTATGGTGATATGCAAAATACTTGAAAAGATGTAAGCTATGAAAAGCAATTTGCATTGGCCATTCAAACCTGACAGCAATGCTTGAATAACCTGGTTGCTTAAGCTTCTCCCCCATCCCATTTTGCTGCAGCGTTAGATCATCCTGAAGTGGGGGAAAATGGGATTCATTTCATGAAAACATGAATAAAAGTGATTTTTCTTTTACATATGAGAACAACATTTTAAAGTGAAAGAGGAGAAAATTGCATTAAACGCACTCAACTACATTTGCTAAATTATTAATCTAACAAAAGCCAAGCAAAGAACATACATTCTGGAAATGCTGCATTTTTTATTAATTAGCTGAAAACAAAGAAATCTCCTGGTAGCTTGCTCTAAGATTCACTATTGCTTAGGAATGAGGATTTCTAAATAAGAAAGATAAATTGCTTTATAATTAGCACAACTTGTAACTCACCATATATGTGAACTAACAGGTATATTAATATCACTACTTCTACAAATACTCCTTGTAAAAGCCCACCCCATCGCACCTTGTACAAAGGAATCACGCTGGGCTTTATACCACACAAAACAGTCCCCATGGCTGAAGTAGCTCCTGAGGTACAGAAAATTTAGAAGATATACTTGGGAATGCAATAGCTCCTCCTCACATGATAGCTTTGAAAGGCTGTTTCTGACCATCCTTCTTAAGTACTTGCCTCAGAAATACAGTGCCAAAATAAAACTGACTGTATCTTTGGATATCTGAATAAGGCAATGGTTTTAGTAGCTGACAGGCAGTCACTCATCAGTCACTGCCACTCTCCAGCCTGGCTCAGGCTCCCAGGCTGGGGAAAAGACTTGGCTGTTACTCTCTGCAGCTGTATCTCCCCAGAGAATTTACCTGGGGAGGCAGACAAGGGCCAGGTGGTGAAGCAATACTCAATAGGATATATAACTGGGCCAAGAGTCATCTTCCTGCTATAGAGTTTCTAGTGAAAGAAAGCATTAAACCAAATGGAAAGCCATCCACCCCATCAGCGTTCCAACAGCTCCTTTGACTCCTACCGTAAAGCCACAGATAGGAGCTAGGTTTATAAGTCTGTCCTATCCTGTTTTAGGAAGAGGTTGACTAGTTTCTCAGATGCTTTCTACACAATATTGCTCCTAAAAGCAATTAAGGGGCAAAACCCCTCCTTCTTCCTAATTAAAATACATGTTCCAGAGTCCACCAATCCTTGAACACAGCTCTTCTTTTTCAGTTTCCATAGAATTTGGAAATAAGTATGGTAGAAGCTTATTTAGTTTCTGTAATACATAGATATTTACCTACCATCATTCAAGTCACTTTTGGAGAGGGATGCTAAGTTAGCCCTACTTTGAGCTAGGGCTTGGAATAACAATGTAATGTTTGCAGCATTACTTATGGAAGCCATGTTAAATACATTGTGTGCCCTGCAATACCCCTAGGAACAGTTATCTCTTAACAGTCGATGACAGTCCGCTAAAAACATACATAGCATTACATGTACATTACAATAAAATCAAGATTAAATAATTTGGTATCTATTTGTACATGAAAATAACTAGACAATAGATCACCTGATTCTCCTCTAAGTCTGCTTGCTGCAGAAGTTGTCTACTAGAAGTATTATTTATCATTTTTTGCTTCTTCAATTTTCCTTTAGTCATTAGAAGAACCTTTTCCAGCTCAAAAGCATAAGAAGGACCTTTTAATAGAGACACAGCTGCTGATGGCAGCACAATCTGGTATGGTTCATACCCCACTCACTGCCAGCAGCCAGGCGTAGCAGAAGGTCCATGTAACTTGGGTCAAGCAGGTAACAGGATTCCCTCTGCAGTCATTTCCCACTCATGTGCAAAGCTGGGTACCAACTTGCCAGTGCCCATGTTACTACACTGCCCAACTACTAGACAGGAGCAAGAGCTAATGCTACAACTCAGATGATGGGCTGTATTATCTCTGCAGCAGATGCAAGTCAGCCCTGTTCTTTGCACTGATTTGTACCAGTCAGAGATGGGCATTGCCCTTCACTACCACATGAATATGTTAGAGAAATTATTTATTAATAGCTGTGCTGCCTGTATTGTATTTAAAATCATATGCTTCTCCCTGACAATGCCTCTATAGTGTATGTAAGCGTATTTGTTCATCTAAACCACAAATTAACTACTAGATGAAGACCAAATTCCTCATTAGTTAAGGAAGGAAGGGAAAAGGCAAGTTTGACATTAGCTTTTAGACAGTACCAGTTTTGAAGTGCCACTTAGCAAGATATAGCCTTCCTCCAAATTTATTGTCAACTTTTTCCTGCTATAATTCTTATGTCTGTAGGCTTTGACACTTCCAAGCTCAGGCCTAGAAACTATCTGTTCAGTCTTTTTTTTCACCTTTATGGGCACAGCTACATAAATGATATAATAGAAGTCTTTATTTTAAAAGCTTTTTCTCATTAGTGTCTGCTCTCAGTTCTATAAATCATCAAGCTGTACATGTGGTTGTGCCCTGCCATACAACTCCAAGTACAGAAGTAGAAAAATGAAGCTGTTACCAACCAATACTATTTGACATTAACCCATACATTCTGAGAACTTTAATTACATATTTACTATGATTTCGGATTAAACCAAAATTGCTTTCAGTGGCACATAAATCACATCGTAGAAGTATTCACATTGTTCCCAAATGTAGTGAAATTATTTCCCACATTTGTGACTGAAGTCCATCTTCCATTAACACAATAGTAAATTACAAGAAAGTACTTGTAGATACTCTGATAACTCCAGATCTTACTATGACTTGTTCTGCACTATCTTGCTTACCTTCTGAGGGAGGATTTCTACATCTTCTTTAGGTAAAATACAACAGCAGGTATGTGCACAGCATTGCCTGCCAGTGAAGGTGGCTCTATCTCCTGCTTTGTACAGCTAGAAGCATTGCAGTTTGTGGTTAACTTGCATCCTCGTGAAAGTATTACAACAAAAATTCAGAAATGATCCTGCTAAAATGTACAGTTTCTCCACAGCCAAATACTTTAATGAGAAATAAAGTAACCAGTAACTTACTTTCTTCATCTGTCCAGGTCTTGTTCTGCAAGAGGTGACTTTCAGACTTTTCTCACTGTCTCAAACCATACAGCTCTTGTTTAGCTCTCATTTCCAATAAACACTTCAATGAAGCTACAGTCAGCTTCTAGAAATACCTAGACATGAAGAAAAATTGCTTGAGTGTTTTATGTAAAATCCAGAATTAACGACAACAATATTGAAAAATCCTTTTATACTGATCTAAAAGAAGTCTCATTTGATCTTTTTATCATCTGGAATATGTAAATACCTGTATTAAATATAGTTACAATCACTTTTGCTCTCATGGGTCTGTATCTTTATATTTCATTGCAATGAAAAATATAGCCCTTGCCAGCTAAAGAATAGGAACTAGTAGTTCATGGGGAAAAAAGTCAACTTTTCTTTAGTGCTCTTTATGTATGCAACAGCTCTTTCTCTCTCCTGTGAGAGTGTCATAGCTGTATCTCAGTACTTTGGAATATAATGCCACTCAGCTGTTGTGCAATTCTTCAAGACACAATTTAGAGTTCTTACTAGGAAAAGGTTTTATTTACTGTCTTACAGAAGATTACAAGATGAGGAATACAGACTAATAAAGGATAAAACGTTGTGCTTGCTCAGCATTAATTTATGCTTTAAAAGCTCTCTTTACACAAAACATTTGGGATTTTACTACCCTTGTGACAGCCTAGTTAGTATAACACTTACTTTGGGAGATAGGAAGGCTGGGAAACAGTTACTATAATTCTTTTTTGAGTAACATGGGAAGAGACATCCACAATATAGCGAATATTTGGCTTATAGAGAATATTGGACACAAAATTACTAGCAGTCCAATGCACAATGGGAGCAGCCACAACAAGGCTGAGCTATAGCGTGCTGACTTGCTGGAGTGGGAGACCTTTCAGTGTTTATTAACATTTCACAAATGCTGATGTTCACACAACTGCTACCAGAGAAATTGCTGTCTTCCTATATAACATACTCTTCAGACAGCTACAGCAGCTAAGCTCCCTTCCACTCCTAAGTTCATGGGTGAGTTTCTGGGGAAGAAAAGGATCCATTCAGATTCACCTCCTCGACCAAAACCAGAGGAAATTCCCTGGTTTGTTTACTCTTTGTCTTGAGAGAAGGTCACGTTTATTACTGCTCTCCCCTGTCAAGTTATCATTAAAAAATACAAATCTATTAGCCAAAAGCCAAAGAGAAAGCAGCAGCATTGTCTGCCTTGAAACTTCACAGGGCGGCTATACCTAGGTAACTACACTGAAGGACAAAACCCCAGAACTAGGTTTCTAAATTGGTCATGCAAAACAGGTACTTTGAAATCCTTGAAAACAGAATTTTTAAGCTCTCCTGCTATCTCAACTGTTGCTTTCATGCCTTTCACACCACAAAGGAATTTTAATTAGACACTTCTCCTTTACTCACAACCTATCTTCAATTTGAATGGCAGGAAACAATCAATGCCTTGATGAATAAACTCTCAATCAAAGCATATCCTTACATTTGGTTATCACAAGCTTCCTCAGCCAGAGGAGCACTGTGAAAGAATACTCCTGCTATTAACCCTATCTACACTGCACTGTCAGGAATGGGATGATTAATCCATTTTCCATCTACCCTTAGCACCACTGATCATATTGATCCTCACAACAGTAACCTTTTGTTTTAGTCCCCAACTCTGTTACTTAAAACACGCTGTCAAAAACATTTTTCAAATTATTCTTTTTCTACTGAGCCATTTCTAGCATAAAGGCTAATCATACTGATCCATTTTGCAATATAAAACATTCAGTTAAGCTGCACACAACATTAGTGGTGATTACTACAGATCAAATGGAAGGGCAACAGGAAGTGACTTATCTGCGCTCAAGTCTGGTGACCCCTTCATTCCTTGCCAGAGAATGTGAAGGAACAGATTAATCAAACACAATGGCCATATGTTTACAATTTTTTTTTTCTGTAAGCAATCGGACTTCCAGTCAGGAAAACACTGATGAGTTGATTTGTGATTTTCTCAGAATCCACAGCTCAAAATCTTGTGTTTGTAATCAAACTGCAGCAAATAGCTGTAGCTCTACCTGCCACCATGACTCAAAGGGAGGACATGAGCAGCGTGCAACTATTACTCCCAGGATGTATTCCCCAGTGCTGAAAAGCCTTCTGACTAAAACACACCATTTTAGGGTTGCTGGACTCAGAAGAGGACAGAAAGGCAGATGTGAGAGCAAAACATCAGAGAACTATTTTAAGAGCATCAATGTCTGGCCTATGTTTTCATAGGAAAAGTCACTAAGTGTAATCCATTCTTAATATAAGACCTTTGACTGAAATATCTCTACCATTTATAATAAGATTTATAACTTGAAAATTATTTCTGCCCCCACCCGGGCTTTATTAAGGGGGAGATGGGGAAGAATAAACATACTGATGAGAAAAACCTTATATTAATGGATTGACAGAGACACTTTTGTGGATGACGATACAACTGAACTTATCCATTTTTAATCATAATGTATTAACCTGTGGTAGACAAGGCCAAAGTCAGCAGTGCATTTAAGGAAGTCTTTAAATCAAAGGAGACAAACAGCCATACTACTGGCTACTACCATCAGATCATTAAGATGCTTAGAATTAAGAACAGGCTTAACATATTGCTGGATTGTGGCCTTCAAATTGGCAGAGCAGAAAAGCAGAAAATCCATAATATTTAACTCTTATCTTACAAATACGTTCTATCATTGCAGGATTCTGAACTGTTCAGGAAAAAAGAGTTCCAATGTTCCTCTGGAGAGAAGGTTATGGGTTTAAATTTAGGAATTTCACTTGTGGTGAGTGACATTTGAGCAGGATGGTCAGACAGCGTGGTTTACAGAATACATCCCAGCCTGAACAGCTGCCATTGTGTCCCAGCAGATTATGTCAAACAAGGATTTTGACCTAATTCTGGCATGACTGTTGTTTAAAGCTCAACCTGCAGCTGACTTGATTTCCTGGTTTTACCTCTTTCTCCTTCCTTTTCCAATACATATATCATTTTTATCTTGTTCTTAATAGGAATTTCTGTTCTGGGCATGCTGCAAGTGATCCTTCCTGATGAAGTGGATGTACTCACCAACATCTAGTGCATTTTAAACCCTGGAACAGCCAGATGGTGAAGAGACAGTCTCTGCAAATGCCATTATAGCAACAAAGGCAGTGTTCCTGCAGACAGAAACCGTCTCTTGGGAGGGGAAAGCAAGAGAGAGGATAGGCTGATTTGGCCCAGTTTTCTAAGGATCAGCTACTTATGCTGCTAGAAGTCTAGCATACCATGCCATGCAGCGCACACAGACTCAAAACCAGCAGGTGCACAAATAAGTGAGCCTATTCACAATCCTACTACTGAACTATCAAAGGATTGCCTCCAAAGCCATATTACACAGGGGCCCAAACAACAAGTGGTTTTGTGGAGCTTCGGGATTACCCACTTAATCTTCTTAAAGAATGAAACAGAACAGCCATGGAGGGGTCTTACTGAGGAAGATCACGAAGTTCATCAGCTGAGATGTGATTATAAGAGAGCTAATCAGTTTAGCTGTAAAGTAGATGATACTATTTGTTCTTTGGAAAGCTCCTCAGCTTCCTCAGAGATTCTCTTTTCTCCCTTTTCCCTGTCCTTGTCCCCCTTCTGTTTACTCCCTTTTGTCCACACACACAGATTAACATGTTAAGTTAAATATTTCATTTTAACCAAGGAAAACCAATTACATATTAAAAATATTTCCTACCTATCAGTGGTATTCCGGTGTTGTACAGGAAGAGCCTTAAAAAGCCAAGGAGGAATTACTTCAAAGTTATCATTTCCATTTGTACATCTCACTTCTATTTGCATCTACATTCATTGTGTTGCTGTACTTAGTTTTCAGTGGAAGCTAGCTTTCAGGCTCTGCACAGCAGGCAGTATCATGAAACCACTGAGACGCCATATATCTGCATGGCTAGTCTGTCCAGAAATCACTCAGGCCACAGAAAACAGATATAGGATTTATATGGTAGCAAGGCAAAGCACTGTTAGATGCCATCTCCTAGTTCAGGGTCCTCCAGAAGCTCTGCTATCTGGGTAAGGATTAATTCCTCACATGCCTAGACACTTATTTAAATAAGACCTTTCAGACCATGCAGTAATATGCTTCTCCACAGGAAGTCAACCTTTTTGTCTTATTATGAACAATCTTTAGCTACAAACAGGAAAAGCACCTAGCAGACAAATAAAAATAGAAGTGTTCTTGACAGTGTGATCATTGCTCCTTATTTTCTGTATCCCAGTCTAAGACCTAAATTACAAATCCAGGGAACTTTCTTTTAAGTTTACCAAAACACAAGTAGTAGTAGCTGCAGGATTTATTATCTGAACACACATTTGTAGAGTTTGGATTAAAATCACAAGTTCATTTCACTTACCAGTCAATAAACAATCAGCTTTCTGTAACTCCTCCACCTGTTCAGGCTTCAGAACTACATTCAGAATTTCAAACAGTTTACACTCCCAGAAACTACATAATCCCACTACTATTTCAAATACTTCACTTTCTAAAGCCTGTTCTTAAAAACCTCTTACTTAGCAATAATTGTCTTGAGGGTTCCTTGATATCACTTAGGAAATGGCCTGATTGGCCACAGCAAAATCATCCCCATCTTCAGACTGATGAGGTAGGTCAATCAGCTGCCAGACTTTGGGTCTCATTTTGTCATCTCATAGGCTAAAGAGCCTCTACTACCTAGGATTATTTCCGTATCAGAGTACTTACATAGTTATTAAGCCTCTACTCTGGGGGAAATCCTAATAGTTAATTTCTACTATATTACTTTCTGTTCTTTTCACACTTGTACTCACTGAATCAATATAATAAAAATCTGCAAGACAGCTGTAAAAATCATGGGATATATTGATAAGTCTGCATGAGTCAGGGAAAGAAAATACTACAGAGTCTAACAGGAAACCTAAATTGATGTAACATGCATAATAAAAACTTCCATTTATTTTTATTTGATTTTTAGCTATCTCTGAGTTTGGTTTAAGTTTAAAGTTGCAGAAGGCTTCTCTGTTTGCTACTTTACAAAAGTCATCTCATATTAACTCTGCATAGTTAATAATGTTTAATCATTGGGACAAATGTAAATGAATCTCCAGAACTGCTTTCCCAGGATCTATCCCAGCTTCCTGTGCAAGGGTAGCTAGCTCAGGTACCTAGCTCAGGGTAGCGGAGAAGGGCAGAAGCAGCTGGTCACAAGGTTCCAGGATCACGAAGGAGTACCACATCAGTCTTGGTGTGTTCTGTGTACAATCAGATTCTGCACATGTATTTATAGACCAGGTTAATAAATTATCTGATAGATGACTTTAGTAACACTTCTACACAGAATAGAACACTAGTGTGGGAACCACCTCTTTAATAACTGAGAGAAATTTTTTTAAAGTGAAACATTTATAGCTATTCTGTAGAGAAGGATTCTGTAAACAGAGTGCTTTATCTATACCTTTCACAGAAGATTGATTCAAGACAAATTAAATCAGTTCCCCATTTTCATGGTTTTACTCCTTGGTTGGTAATATTCATTACACAGATATAGCAAGACCTTGACTCTGGGCCACTATGCTACAACTATTATGTGTGACTTTTTTTTAGGTTTCCTAATTTTTCCAGTTCTAGGAAGATTTACAAACAGTACTACATACATTTATTTTGATCTTAGTTCAAGAAAGAACTTGCACATGTTCTGCATCACACCTCCTCTCAGGGAAGCATGTAAACACATGCATTGTGTTTAAGTGCTCTCCTAAGGCTATTTCCTTGAGTCAGGACTTGAACTCAGATCCACAGCATGTGGTTTTCAATCATATATTTCTTATGCATACATTTCTTCATGGCTGATATGACATAACTTGTCATTACGTCCCATGAACAGGCCAATTACTTTGTCACCTCAGAGGAGTGGCATTAGCCTGAGAAAACCTGCAGTATCAACCCATCCTCCTAAGGTCACTGAGAAATTAAAGAAATTCTGAATATGAGAATATTGTTTGTGTAGCTACGTAAAGCATTCTACTTGCTGGATATTGTTTCTGAAATTAAATTAAAACCATAAAAAACTTTGCCATGCATTCCTCTAGTCTCTTCAGGCAGGGCTTTATGATCAACTCTGATGGTATTTTACTTGCATAGAAAAAAATGCAAGTAAACTTGCCAAACTAGGCAGCCAGACTTATGCTAAAACACATTTTTTTTCAGTGAGCTGTTAAATAAAGAGCCATGAGAGAAACTGAATCTGTAGTCTTTATTGAAAAACAAAACCAGTACTTGTCTAAAAATGTTCAGTTTTATAGGAATTGTATGAAAGGAACCAAAATCTGAATCCAACACTACTTCTCTTAAATATACACCATACTCTAGATTGCCTGTCAAGCTGGGGAACACTGCAGATATGAATGCAGCCACTGCATATGCTGGCTTTCTAAATAAAACCTGTCAGCTTCATATTCAAGGGTCTGTTTTCCATGTCTGTCTTCCCAAGCTAACCTCTCTCAGCACTCTACTGTAAATTAAAAATCTAAGTTCCCAAGAGTGTGGCTGTTGCTCAAAAGCAGAGACAACACTACAGATTTTTGATGACTTCCACTGCCTCAGGCATGGACTTAGGGGGCAGTTAGGAAGAGCTGAGGGGATGTGCCCCTCTCCACCACTCCCAGGGTTGTGTGGCAGCATGCTCTGCACCACTCCCCTCCATAAACCAGCTTTTCACATCTGAGCTATTTCAACCCTGACAACTGAATTATTTCAGCCCCCACTGTTGATTTTAAACTGTGTTTCTGGGATGGACCCTACTATAAATTGATTACTGCTGAAATTGTGATCTCTTTGAAACCAGTGACAAAAATCTCACTGAATTTTCAGGATTTTTGACACTTGAGCTAGACTCATTTTGTGTTTGTGAGTCATAGTTTTTCCCAATTAATTGAAAAGTCTCTTCCCTCCTGTAGAGACAAGTTCTTGATTAGGTAGTTAGTGACTACTAAAGTAGTAAGTTCATTGAATTCAAAGCCCATTTGAGTTCCTACTGTTCCCAGACTGCTGCCCATACTAATTGATACAACCTCAGTATTTCTCTGAGCTCCTCCACCTAATTCCATTGCCCCCTATCTGATTTAGGTTTAGAAATCACTTAGGACAAGGTTTGCCTTTCTGCCTCCTGTGTACCCAACACATGGGGTTGCCTCTGTGCCTGGAGCTCCAGGTACA
This sequence comes from Athene noctua, assembly GCF_965140245.1. NCBI lineage: Eukaryota > Metazoa > Chordata > Aves > Strigiformes > Strigidae > Athene > Athene noctua. The sequence continues at coordinate 23,926,118 of NC_134041.1, forward strand.
GCAATAATTTGGCTTGGAACTAATAACTCTGTGAGCAAACAGGTCCATGGGTCATTTCCAGATCATGAGTGGAAGATCCACGAGCTTGGTGCCAATAAAGGACCATACATGCCATCCTCTGCAGGTTGACGTGTTCTCGGTTCAGTGTGATAGAGTGAGAATTTTGCAGGCAGCTGCTGGCTTTATGTAGAGGGCTTAAGATCTCAGACAGAAACCATGAAACAGGAACCCAGGCAGACAGTGTAGCACGAGGTGATGCATTGATGGTAACCTGCGTTACTAAGCTGGTAAGTGGCTTGCAATAGTTAGAGGGTTTTCACAGTGTTTATCTTAAGACCTTGATGTAATGAATTGCAATACTGAAAGTTAATAAGCTTATGTATGTAGATCATGATTTCAAGACCTTTCTAAGAAAAGGGGGCTCACTCTTCAGTCTGATCAGTGGCAAAAAGAAGTAGGTGTGCATTAAAAACAACAGTACAACATCAAGATAAACCTGTGGAATTCTTACCTTCACACAGACTCTGTAGAAATCAGGCCTAAATTCATACCTTGAAAAAACAGTTAAATTACAGTATTATCTTCCTAAATGAAATACTTTGTTAAAGGAATAAACCAGGATAGAATCAATTTTTATTGCTCTATCATGTCTCTAAACTGATTGCAGCTGTAATAAAATTAGGGATCCCATTTCATTTAAAGCAAGGAAAGTAATTTTATTTACTTTTTTCAGTCACGCCCCCACACAAGCACACACACGCACAGAGCAATCAGCTGCTGTACTTGTTAGCTCACTGATTAAATACTTTGTCACTTAACTCTGAACTAATTAAAGAGAATTGAAGCTGCCTGTGCGTCAGCCAACATGGCATTAACTTTAACTGTAATTCCTATGCTTCACTCATTCCTCGTCTGCAGGGCTGGGGGAGGGAGATCCTTTTTGCTTCTTTCAGCCAGCAGTTCTACTAACAGATCCATCCTCAGCTGCTGAGATTTCTTTGGTCAATAACTTTTGATTGCTGTACTAAAACAGTAAAATTTCCCTGTATCTGCAGTCTTGTCAGCTTTGCAACCCACAAGTATGCAGTATGTGCATGGTGGAAGTACAGTAGTGAAAGATGGCTAACAGTTCAATATTGTGGCTCTAGCTGGTATCTGATACACACTAGTGATGCTGGAGGGCACACAGACCATGATTATTTAACTGTGAAAATGTTGTTTGTCAAAATAATTGCTAACTGTTAGAACTTGCTCAGAGTCCTAGCCCCTGAATGTCTACTAACATGTGAAAATCATAGCTATGTTTTTAAAGGGGATTTTTTGTTTGTTTTATTTAGGATTTTGAGACACGAATCCTAAAGCCTCAAAGTCTAGATGCTAATTTAAAAGTTTTCCAAGTCTTTACATTTGAAAAGTCATGATTTTTAAGCGAACATCAGGATTTTTGAGAGTTTGACTCACCAATTTCAAATTTTGTCACCAAAGTGGAATTATAGCCCAGAGAAAACATACAGCCCAGGAAAAGCCTTCTCATTTCAAAGTTAACTATCCTAAACATATGCATTTGTCCTCTACCCTCCAAATGAAATATACTCTACTGACAAATGAAGTATAGATTGGTTAGCTGCGTAGGTATGTGTCTATGTTTGTAGTTTATGGAGCTGATAAATTAATCTAGGCTGACACTTAGACTATACATGTTTCACCATCACGTTTTTTGGAATATAATCAAACAGATGGTGCATGAATATCACAGTATATTCTCAGGTTTCCAGAAGAGTTAATAATTTTTTTTTTAGAATGGCAGCTCATGATATATCAAAACTAAGGTTGTTTCACCCTTCTCCGTACAAACTACGATTTTCAAAGGTTTATGATGTAACAGTAAAAATTCATTGAAGCTAGAAAAATAGCCTGAAATGAGGAACTCAGTTTTTCTTGAGAAATATCAAGCAAGCCATCCCACCATTATAAAGTTTTCATTTTTTTAATTTTGCCCATGCATTCAGATAAATGGGGGGAGGAGGGAAGAGAAAGGTCCTAAAAATAAATAAGTTCTTTAAAGAAGGTAAATACTTTGTAATTTTATGTCAAATTTTAAAGAGGTTTAGTACATGCCAAACAGGTTTTTATTTCTTTTGTGGATGTTATAAACAGCCAGCAAAATCTAGGAAGCTCAAAGTAAAGAACAATATGATTTCTTGGTCAAAACATTTTTTAAACATCTCAATTGGAGAGACTTTGGAGTCCAGAAATTGGGCTTTTAAAATATCCATATAGATTGTATGTTGGAATTCTAGAGGCCTTTCTGCGAGAGAATGGACATGTGAGCAATCCTGCGTGAGAACAAGACTGATAAGAGCCTCAGCCGAGCAAGAATGCGATAAGGATGTGACCCTGAATGAGGGGGGAGAAACGACGAGACAAACAACCCCCAGAAGGGGTTGTGATAGAAGAGGAAGTTCCACAAGGCAGGAAGCCTGGCAAGGCTGATGTGGCACTTTTTATCCAATCATAAGAAGGTTTAAAGCGCGGGCTAAGTTAACTGTCCAGTCTTGAGGACTTGTACTGCATGTTATTCACGTGTGCGGGAGAACATTATAAAAGGGCTTTCTTAGTTGTAATAAACGGGCATTTCTTGATCACATTGGTCGTGATGCGTGCTCAGCTCTCCCGCAATTGTACACCCAAAGTTTGTTTTATCCATTCATCTGCCAGTTTCAAATACTTTAGTCTCTGCCATTAGGATATTTAAAAGCAGAAGGAAAAAAAAAAAAAAAGATAGTTCATTAATATCAGCCTTAGACAGTGCTGTCAGGCTGCAGAAGCATCATCTTGCTCCTGCTACAAGATGGTTTGACTCCAATTTTTTCACCACCCTTTCACAGGTAAAAACAGAAGCAGAATAGGGTCTAGAAAAGGAAAGTGTGAGTCTTTCCTTGAGCTTTTAAATCTATGGTCACACTGGCAAAATTTTATTTGGAATTTTATTTTGGATAGGTTCAGGTATGTGCATACAGACACATGTAAGCATGCCTTTTGTTACAGTACGTTGTTTTAAATATATTGAGCCTGCCCTGCCGAGAATCCCTTGTTGCCTGTCGCAGTGTTTCAGTCCATTCTGTCACCTCTATGGCTTCCACTGTTATCCCTAGATTTTTGGGGCCCTATGCAAAGTAAGATGTACAGGGCCATATTGACCTCAGAACTTCCTCTCCTTAATTCCACAAGTTAGGCTGTGCATTATTTCTTTTTGGAAGCTCTACAGATTAGACAGCAGATGAAATGAGATAGAAAACAAAATCATGCAGCATTTCAGACTTGTCTCCCCTATCACTGCACTCTCTGCTGTCTCTGGTTTCCATCTTCATGTTCCTTGTCATTTTTCTTGTGTGAGTCTGTAAAATGAGGCTTCTCTGTAAAATTCCTCAGACACCCATATGACTGCACCCCATGCAGAGTGTATAAATGTGGCTTTGGTAGAAAGGTGCATGATGGCATGACTGTGCCAGCAATGTAGCGGATGCTGGCAATCACAGCACAAACAAACCCCTGAAGCTGCTCATGAGCAGCACTGTGAGTGCCAGCCCTGGACAGCCTGCACGGCAGCACAGAGCTGGGGCAGCAGAGGGACATTACTGGGGGACGGGCAAATTGTGGCAAATTCTCTTGACTGCAGAACAAAATTACCTGCAGTGGGAGGGCAGGGACACGTCACTACCTCTATGAGACACAGCTCAGTGCTGCTCTGCAGGCTATGGCTGACTCACTTTGCTTTGCCTGGCTAAAACATGGGATTATCCCAAACAGCCTCTCTGCACGCTCCTATCAAGAACAAAAGTGGCATAAAAGCCATAGGAGTACACAGGTAGAACCAACTGGCCCGTAAACAGACAAAACAGAGGAAAAACAGTCATCACAGTCTTATGCCCTTGGCCTCGTGCTGTCCTAAGAGCCCAGGAGGCCACAGAGCTAAACTAGTGCAGCAGAAGCAAGCGACCGGCTGTGACCTGGATCATGTATTACATACCCCATGACAGCCCCACGGATAGTTCTGGTCCCCGGTATGCCACTGTATGCTCTGACTTTTGCACATCTGAACATCAGGGTGATCCTCTCCTATTCCTTTATGGCACCTTCTGGTTGGGCTGCACCAAAACAGAGGTCAAAAATGGGATTCAGAGGACACGTTTAATACAAGATAAAAGTTATATGCACACAAGACTAGAAAAAAAAGCTTGACATCTGTTGCAAAACGGCATTAATTAGGTATTACTTTAAATGATGAATCCTGGCCCATTCCCATGTGAACAGCTGGCAAATGTACTGTTACAATCAGGTTGGATTTGGGAGGTTAGGGGTGTTGGTTTTTTTTTTAATCAAGATACTTCGTTATAATCACAGTCTATTAAGACTTTTCCGTTAGTTTATTAAGACTGCTGCTTGTTGTCTGCATGAGCTACACGGAGCATCTTGTGTCTCCCTAAATAGTGCTTCTACTGAATATGAAACAATGGTACTACAGGTAAAAAGTAACCAAAATACATTAATAAAGCCTTTTGAAAGTGTAGGCTTAATTTGCACTCTTTGTGATCATTTAAGTGATGAAAGACTTTTATCCTCAGCATCCTTGTTTATTCAGATGGTTGACTGCTACATGTTCGCGATTTCTTTTGTTTTCCTCATTCAGCATATGTTCCATGCCTTGTAAACTGCATACCTGTAATAAGCATCCTATTTTGTTTAGATTAGAGAGATTCATACATATTGTGCTCTTTTTCTGAACAGATTTGCCTGGAACGCTTTCAGGCTGACATTAACAAGATAAGGCAATATGCAATACAGACATGCTATACTACTTAGAGTCATCTTTGAGCTTAATTGTGTGCAAGTCTGGGTTGTTTTTTTTTCATTTAATGCAGGCCCACACCTATCTCTGATGTTAGTGATGGTCAGTGATTTTTTACAAAAAAAAATTCAGTTTTCCCTTGATCTTTCCCATGCCAGAGAAAGTGAAATCTGTTGCCTTGGCATACTGAAGGAAAAACTTGGTTTGATTCCTAAATTAGAATATTGTAAGGATACTGCAGTTCTTGGTGGTTCCTTGTATGCACAGGTGTATGATAGAATAAGACAATTTAGGGTTAAATGCTTCCAAAACCTGATAAAAAATAGTTCACTTTATATGCTCAGTGTGTACCCAGTGAAATCAAGAGAAACTATTTGTACCACTGGCAGTAGAACTTGTTCTTATCTATAATATCCCAGAAAAAAATAAAATTAAAAATCAGAGTAAGATTGGCTTTGATGACAAACCTTTGGGGCAAAGACTGTCTTCTCACACACTACCCAAGACACACTGAACCCAAGTCATGACTGTAACTTTTAGAAACTGGCACAAAGAGGAATAACAAAACGATGCCATTACACCCATTACATGACATCCTGTGGTATCTTTGCTGACACCTTGCATATGGACTACATATTGCTTGAATCCCTTAGAAGAGGTGAAAGTCCAAGATACCTGTTTTCACTGGCCTACCAGGCATGTCTTTAATATTTTTAAGATCCATACGTTGACAATTGCAATTTGCCACTGTGTAAAATATGGGAAATGTCACTTATTTAAAAAGGCTATATTTAACACACACAGAAACTGCATTCAAATGCAGTTAAGGTTGTGACAAGCCACAAAATGAGTAAAATTACAAATAATGCAAAATGGGCTTCTTAGTCAGAGAAATTAAAGGTTTCAAAGTGCATGAAACCTTTGCCTCATTTCCATGTAACTCAGCAGTGTAGAGCTGGTGGCAGGCTGAACAGCTGGTAGTTTGCTATGCCATTGGTAAAGAAAAAAGTGTTTCTTTTCACTCTCTCTTTCTATGGAAAATTATCTTAAATTTTATTATAATGCAGTGCAAGTATCATGTTTATTCTTAGCAGCATGTCTCTTCAGTCATGCTGTGAAAGTAATTGTAACAAAGGGAATATGAAAAGTATTCCTAGTAAAAATAACGTCTTACTTTTACGTAGAACTTTTTGTCCAGAAGGGTTCCTAGTTGCTCTTGCAATCCATTGCCAGCATCTTTTTCTCAGACCCTCAAGGCAGCACTCAGCCCCAGTGCTTGGCTGTGCCTGCACGTGCAGAGCCCAGGCAGAAGCATCCTGGTGGCTCAGCGCAGATGAAGAAATCATCATGATAGTCACATCTTTTCTGTGAATCTGAGATCTGAAATTCGCTTTTACCTTTACCTCTGCAAAATGCTTTACCTCTTGTCATACCCATCTCCCAGTGGTTTCTGGAAAAATATCTCAACTCCTTGGCATTTCTGCTGAAACCTTATGTGTTCTTGTAGAACGGTGGCCAGGATGCTCTCAGCCTCTGCAAAGTTCTTGTATTCATGTGGCTGGTAAACCTGTGAAAAGGACACCGGAGAAGACTGAAGCATAGACCGACTATTGGCTCAGAGAAGGCAAGCTTTCTGAGGACAGTTTTTACTCAAAGGTCTGAGGACAGTCTTTACTCAAAGGTCATGGATCCTTTTCCCAATTTAAGAGGGAAATACATCTGGATTGGTTTATCAATAGCAGAAGGAAATCTGGGCACAGTGGTGTGGCAATAGAACTCCCTCAGGAACATTTCTGTAGGCTTTATCATTTCTGGTTTATGCAACTGTTGTCCACTAAAAGTAAGTGCTTATCTCTGTGGCTGGCTATGATACCTCTATACCCTAATAAACCACAGTTATTTTGTGGCAATTTTTCTTACTTCCACAAAGTATTATACCATGCTAAAATTCTTGCTGCTGTCACAAATGAAGCAGTGTATTTACCTGCTTAGAATCTCTGAGAGGGAAAAATATAAAATAGTAAATCATTCTGTAATTATAATTTTCCGTCTCTTCCAAGCAATGTACCTTCAGCAGGCTACAATGCTGGTTTAGTAGCAAGTTCTTATTAGAGGTATTTTGATGAGTGGAAAAGTCTGATAATGATCTTCCAAAAGTAGGACTTCAGGTTTCAAAGCACACTGCCCTGTAGAGCAGGGTGCACCCTTCAGTCTAGGAAAGAAGTTGGACAGCACTTAGAAGGGCTGAGAACTGAGATGTAAAGTTGCCCGTGGATGCAGGAGGACAGAAGAGGTCATAAAATCAAAGACAAACAAAATGTTCTTAATTAGCCAAGAGGATTCCCCTGGAGCAGGACAGATATGACAGAGATAAAACAGACTTTTGAGGGAGATGAAAAAATAAATAATCTAGAAGAGCAAAAAGGCAAACAAGTCCTAAGCTAATGAACGCATGTCTGCACACACACATGGGCAGACACTCAACCTCCTATGCAACCAATATCATCTTGGGGGAAAAGTAAACCTCTGCACTGACAAAAGCACACATCTTCCTCCTCTTGGCTTTTATCACTTATTCAGTTTTCTGGCTAGAAGTAAATGGTTTGGCCACAATAAACTATCAAGAGAAGTAACATCTGTTATGGAAGGCAAATTGGCAAGGACTACATTAAAGTGGGATTTGAATAATGGTTGTTTTCCTCAAAATTTAGACTATTTCCAATTTTTTTATAATGACAGATATAATTAATTAATTTGCATAAAATCAGGCCACACACTGGTTTCATTCCTGGCTTGGACTTTAGCCCAAGCTAAACATACATATACATTCTGATGAGAATTAGGCCTAAATTGCGGCCTCAAAAATCCTTCCCCAAACTGGAGAGGACTCAGAGTTAGGCCTTTATTTGCCTCAATTTTATATTTGTTTTTCACCTTAAAAAGTTCTGTGGAGTTGTTTCAGATTTATCCTTATATCCTTATGAAGAAAAACCCTTGTACAAAGTTGGGTCCCAAGTAGCAGCTTGCTATCTTGTTCTAAATTTACTTGTCACATTGACCTAATATTCATAGTCCTATTTCCATTCCTAATTTTCACCAGAAGTATATCAGCCACAAATGTGATAAATACACATGCATATGCATATGCTGTATTCCTATTTATTGTCCCATGGAAAAGTACTTTATGCTGTAATAAAAACAAGTGTATATATAGTAGGAAGCATTAAAATGTAGGATCAGTTACTATATTTTGAAGAATCACTTCCTCTTTCAGCCTGTGTGGGCCTATACCTATTCTAATAACCACCACATCAGAAAAATGAATCCAGTTATGTATATTCCTGATATCGACACCTTTACTGGAACAGTGCAGTGCAAACAACATAACAGCAACATAAATTCTCTTTTTTATGCATTCCATTAATATATGAAAATGTTACATTTGCGTTTAATCCAGACTCCTTTAAAAGAGTTGAGAGGACACAGGAGGAATATGTGCTCATTCCTGCACGGGTTTCTAATTCCTGTTCAGAATTCTAATGAGAGCGGCAATCCTGGCAGTGATGTTCAAGACTTTGGTTTATGTTACCAAAACTCAAAGATGAAATTATAGTCACAGCATATGTGTATACTACGGGAAACAATTTATGGGTACGTACTAGAAAAGCTGCTCTTGTCCTTTCCCTAGTTGTTCTCTTGGCTGCCTCCTCTGCCCATTTGATAAACTCCATACAATAAACTGTCACAATGAATCCATCTCTTTTTTGCTAAATTACAACTGTTTTGAATTTAGCTCCTTGTATGATTACCCAGGGGAGCTGCCATCTTCCTGTCCCTTTACACTCCTCAAGTGAGATTTTTGCTCAAGGGAGCCCTACCACTTGCTAAAACGTAATAACGCTTTTTTTGTCATGAGCAAGTCAGTGCTGCTTCTAGTACACCAAAGCACAGCAATGTCAGTCAGTGCACTCTGTAGCTTTGCAAGAGGTTTTTCCCACCACAACTTGTTTGTAAAACAGTAGGAAACACATAAAATGTATCAATCAACACATTCTGGCAATTAAAGAAACCCAAGGTTTCCCAGGTTGTATTGATTCTTCCCCATGGGAAGCTCAAATCTGGGTAGGGCACACTAGGCAGTGGGCTCGCATCTGAGGGCAGAGCTGTTTAAACCTGTTCCTCCAGTGCTGTCTGCAAGAGAAGTTGGAGCTGGGCAAGCTGGAGCTGCTGTCTCAGTTTCATAGGGACTGCAGGATGGGTGCCACTGGCAGAGACAGAGGAGCTCTTCACTGGCTGGGGCCAAGGTCCCTTGGACAAGGACAGTTGCACGACACCAAATCTCAACCTACACCAGAGTTCAACACTGCTAGCTGTGGTTTGCCATTGCTACATTACATTTTCAGAAAGAGTGGGCAGACTGCAGCTTCAAACTTCATACACTAGCACTTTCAAATGTATTTTAACATGGTCTAACAATGTAACTTTAGTTCTTGTTCCAGTTTCACATCTTTTTGGCTGAAAGATTTTTCCTTTGGAAAATACAGTGTTATCAATACATTATTTCTCTGAAGAAATGACTCAATTTTGTTTAAAGGTCTTCATCTTCCAGCCAGGACAACTGAAGAACAAATGCTTCAAAGTAACATTTTAAAATAGCCCTTATTTTAAATAAAAATTTGAAACGATGATTTTTGGGTTTGCTTGCTGATTCTAAATGGAAAATTTGATTTTAACATGTGAAATTGCTTCTGACTGATGGAGCAGTCAGCACCTTCTGCTTTGGCATTTCTGATCTAAAACTTTTTGGAAGTTTTTTCTCTTGCAGAACTGTTGAAAATATCAACTTTGATTCTAATTTGAACCTAAGGTAGTACCAAAGTATAACTATTCTCCCATGAAAGGACAATTTGGTTTCAGACAAGGGGTGGGAGCAGGGAGGGAACAGTAAATTGCTGCCATGAACAGAAACTGCTCATGCTTTTCTGATTTTTTTGCTCCTTACTGCCATATATACTCATTTCCGTGTTTTACCTAACAGACTACTGTTTTTAATGAGAATTATGTACACAGGTTATTCCAGTTCCAGACTAATACAGGTTTTACATTCAGCTTTTAAAGGCACAGGTTTCCATTTTGCATCTAATTAGTTGAGGCAAATAAAGCAGAAGAGTCAGAAATGCCCTATAATACCTACGAGAATACACTTGCTCAGCCTGGCTACATACCCCATCACGTTCAAGGCACATCCAACAGAGAGGTACGGCAAGCACTGCCAGCAACACAAGGGCTGGCAAATCACACTTGAAGCTCACTGCAGTTCACTGATTCACAAGGCAGAGGGGAGACCATGTAAACAGCTCCTGAAAACTGCCACTGAGCCACCAGGAAAGGCAGCTTCTTCCAGAAACAGGATCTGCCATAGCATTATTGTTTCATCAGGAATACAGCTAGAGCCCTGGGAAGGCGGGAAGGGTGGGCAGCTGGCACCCTGCATCACTCCAACCATCTTCTTGTTAAGCTTCACAAAGACAGAGGAAGAGGGAAGGTGGTACCAGTCAAACAGGGCCCTCAAGAGCTGATTCAAAGGTATATCACCTGCCCAGAGAGCGGCACAGCATTTATAAAAGCAGAGATGCCAACGGGGCAGGTGATGCACAGAAACCTCTGTGGGCATCCATGCTGGGAGGGCAGCTGCCCTGGCCCTTTGGCCCCCAGCTCCTGCCCTACTCCTGGGCAGGGACCCTGGCTGGCAGGTCTGAGAATGGTAGCACCACGAACAAAAGCCATGTCAAGATGTTTCAGCTCCAGCAGGAACACTCCTGCTACTCTCCCCCAACAAAAAAATCTGTGAGAGGAAGAGTCAGAGATCCAATGCAGCCTTTCAGGAGCCATCCTAGTGCCAGTGTGGGGAGGGGACAGCTGTGCCACCAGGCAGCCCAGCTTCAGGGTGGAAACATAAAGCCAAGGTCCCAGGGACAGTGATTGCTAAAGAGCCTGCGGCATTTTCTGCAAGTGTGGGAGTGTTAAACATAACAGTATCTGGGAGAAGTTTCAATTTGGATAAACTAAATTACTGCTAGATTTACAGTCATATGCAGAATTATTTTTTCTTTCTCTGCCAAATTGTTCTGTGGTATTTTTGAGCTACTGTGGCCTAGACCAGAAGCAGGTGAAATGATTCCTGCTTCAGGATTAAAAGTGTCTTTTAATTCTCTTTTTTCTTTTTTTTTTTTTTTTAACTCACAGAGCAGCTAAAACTGAAATCTAGAAGTAGCAATATGATACCTATTCACTCTATTTTGTATACAATTAAAGCAGTAATGTGTAAGTCTAAAGTGCTGTTATGGTATACCTGATTACTTTCAGCAGTACTTGTGTAGGGGTGACCATCAGCTCAGCTCTGGGATGAGTAAATCCATTATATTCTAAAAGGAGCTACAGATAGGTTATTCTCCAGCTGAAAACTTGTCTCTCTTGTTCAAGAATTTTTGTCTTTGTTATTATTTCTTTTCTTGTAGATTTGCCACTGTAAACTTTGGCATTCAATGGATCACAATGAGCAGGTAACTTAAAAGGTATGCTTCACTTTAAAAGATGGTAAGCTCCTTCCTTACTGTCCACATGAAATGGCTAGCTATTATGTTATTAAACAAACTTATAATGTGTGTGCTTAATTTCTTTATACAAAACAAAGCAGATAAAAACATTAGAATTGGAAAAAGCTTTTCACCAAGCTTTTGCTTCTGACCTGCAGAATACAGTTTGGTTTACTTGAGATTTTCTTTTAGGTTATATGGGCAGCAAATTAAATGAGGCATTTCAGATATATTTTATGCATTGGACCAAAGTCTGATCATAAACAAAAAAAAAAAGGTGCTTCCCTTAATATACCGAGACAAACATAATAATAATAAAGGGAACTTGAAACTTAATTTAAATATTCGCAAAGGTTTGTAACTTTCTCCAATGAACACCTCTGTGGAAGAAAAAGAAAAAAATATTTGATGCAGGAATACTAAATTACAATCCACCCTATTCTCTGATCGAAAGCAAGAGAGAGTGTGACTGCCTGAGTTGTGCTGCTTATTGGCTCCTGTATCATTGATTCTTTTTGGCACTTTCTATCTAGAGCACAATTAAGTTGTTCAATCTTCATCATCACGCTACCTGCCAAGCTTCGCACTGCCTGAATTGCACTGCTTTGTTTGGAAAGAATTAAAAATTATGTACTAGAAAGGGTGAAAGTGTCTGATGCTCGGGTTTCAGAATGAGCAGCTGTTCTCATAGTCATCTATCAGAGTATCAAGAACACATTATTGTTGCATGTGCTGTATATAAGAATTCATGAAAACTATGTGAGAGCCAAAACAACAAGTGTAGGTCATGATTTTTTGCTTTTTAAAGTCTGTGCTCACATTTAAATAAACTTTTCATTACCATGACATCACCTGTCTGAATCTTCTCAGATTGTTATCAAGACAGAAGTTAGCATATGGGAGGTGGAGCAGTCCTAGCTTCTTTACTTCATAAAATCTTTCAGATATCAAAGCCAATAGGAGACTGTAGCCATGACTCTTCTAAAAATTACTCAAAATTAGGTTATTTGCATTCCCAGCAGATGAAGTCATTGCTCACCAATGGAAATACATGGACAATAACAGACTCCTCTAACAAAGAGCAGATCAGCTGGTGATATAAAACTGGCTAGGAGTTACAACATTTGCTGCTGTCCTGATCCTATTGCATGAGCTGTGAGATGAGGAGTGCTTTGCAATCCAATTTTAAGAAAAGAGCGGTATGCCTGAAGAATAACCGAGGAGAATCGTGGACAGCTACAAATAGGAAATCTCTAAACAACATATCCTGTGAGCACGCCTCTGGCTAGAGGAGCCACCATCAGGACTTTATTCCCACAGATAATTACACAGAGGAGCAATTTGAAGCAACAAAAATGTGGTTTTAATTGTTTCTGATTAGAGGGGGAACCCGAGCAGCAGCGTAAATAACAACAGACAAAGAGAGTATGAGCACTGCACTGAAGAGGCAGTATTGTTGCAAGGCTGATAGAGAAAAGAGACTAAAATTTGCCAGTGCTTTCCAACTAAAACCGCTGATCTAATAAAAGTCATTATCCTTCTAAAAACCTTGCTCATTTAATGCTTAGAACATCAGCACTTCAGTAGCAATGCCATTAGGCTTTTACATATGCATACATACATACACACATATCTCCACTATAACGGCTTGTCTTGATAAGCAGATTGTTTAGGATATTTCTTAAGGCTTTTAACATAGTAATGATCATTACATTATCAAGGAGGGGCATGACAGAAAGGTGAATTTCTCTAGCTCATTTACCATGAGTAATCATCTATTCTTGTGAATTATGGTTTAATGACCAGCTGGGGAAAATGTTTAAGTTAGAGGTACAGCAGCTACCTCTCATCCAGGACAGATGAAACTATCAAATTCCTTTCTTTATTCACAGTTAAAGCTACAGAAATGGCACCTAAAATGCAGGTAGATGTTCAAAACCAGCCCAAGGAATGAAGGCAGCTTAAGAAGTCCTCCATAGACTGCACTAAAATCCCACTTCCCAATTTCTGAATACCTCCATAACCCCAAAAAGCCACAGCCAAAAGTCAAAATATGCCATTTGGAAGATCACTTTCTATGTTCTCCAAAACACAGATGGTAAAATTTAATGTGAGGACTGAGGTGTATTTGTGCAGCATTGAGAAAAAAGAATACCTGCTCACAGGGAACTAGCTTTCACAAGGCAAGATCATGTTTTTCTCTCATTTTCCCTCGCCCCCACCATTTATTTTTTTTTATAGTAATGGTATAACTGAAACTGCCTGCACTCATTTTGCACAAGATCAGCCTGCATTAAAGTAACAGAGTAAAAGCACTAAATCCCAATGCTAGTGTTTGGCAAGAACTGCACTGAGAACAGGGACCTAAACAGCAGCAAACAACTTCCCAAACGCACCCCAGCTTTCTATGCCAGATCCACCTTGCCCACCTTGCAGGGCTCACAACTTATGGAAGGACAAAGAACATGCTCTGGCCCTGCAGCAATCAGATGCTTCTGCCAGTCGGGATTTAGGGACAGGGCTGTGTGAGGGAGTCCGCCCGGATGCTGAGTCAGCGTTTGTTGGTACAGCAGGTCACTCCAGCACAGAAGCCAGCAATGACCATGGGCTGCAGAATTAGGATCAGGCAGAGGAAGAATGAGGGTCATTAAAACACTTGCAGCTAAAAAAATAAAAAAGTCAGCCTCGCAAGCTTCGAAACTGCTGTACTCAGTCGAAATTTGTAAAATAAATCTTACTGTAAAATATATCTTTATGGGGTTTTCTTTTTATAGCAAGCTTTATTTTTTTGAAAATATTCAGTCTTATGAGATATTTACAGCTCTTACGAGCACAGCGATTCCTGCTTTCCTTACTGTTTTGATGTTAGAACTTGATGAACACCTTCAGATGCGCCAATCTTTGTTATCAATCGCAGCTACATTAAAAACTCAAAGGAAAAAGATGTTGGCTCACCCATTTTTAAGAGTCATTTATTGCAATATACACATAATTGGGCTGCATGCAAACTCTAATCAGAATAAGTAGAAGGCTGGAAATATTTGCCATTGCCAAAACAACAACAACAACAAAATCCCCAAATCAGGGACTCTCATTTTTATTATTTATTCATTGTAAAACAGCTGAAGTGATTCTACTCTGCAGACACGGAACTCAGTGCCCATGAAGCCAATTAGTATAGTCACTGTTTGTTCATTACCCAAACCTATGTCCTCCAATTTACACTACCCATATGCTAGGCTAATTTTGTATGGCATAAGATGCCAGAGAAAGGTGCCAGATCACTAATACAAAAAAATTACAAATACTGCAGTGGCTCAGCTGACAGGCAGGACTGCTTCCAGGATGGAGCTCTGGACCAGTCTGTCACAAAATTCACCCTGCCCGTATGAATCCTTTAAAGCATTTTTTCCCCAGGCTAAAATTGGATTTTAGCAATGTGAGGGGGCAGAAGGGGAAGGATTTTCCATGATTAACTGATTTTGGTGGTGACTGTGCAGAATTGTATGGGAGGTATTGAAGAGATTAAAAGAGATCACTTTCTAACAGTGTGAAGGGGTTTGTGTGTGTAAACACGCATTTATCACAGAAATAACTCTTATAAGACAGAAAATAGTTTTCCACACCAATCCTCTACTCTGTGCCACAAACCCACAGTATATAACATAAGAGCACTGTATGATTAAGCCTATACAACAAGGTGTTGCAGAGATGCTGCTGAGGTGAGGTCTGACAAGAGAAGTCCAGGTTTCCCCACTGCTGAGGGGGGAAAGCATCTCCCTGTTTTAAGACTCTTAGACACTGTGATGCATGGGGGAACCTCACCAGCATCAATAAGGACATGGAGATTTTCATGGCTGATACAGAAGGCAGCAGTGAGACTTCTTAGTGTCTGGAGGAAGGAATGTGTCTCCCCTGTTTAACCCCTTGGTGGCTTGCAGGAACTCTCGACAAGGGAAGGGAATGCAGACAAGCGCCTGCCAGCCACTCATAGGGAAGCCCAGTCTGGATGAATGCCCAGTCTCAACCCTGCCAGCACACAGCCTGCTGCAAGGCAAAACAGGGCTTCAGGAGCCTACTCTATCCCTGATCCTAGGGAAATTTGAGGCTGTGGCTGCTCTCTGTGTCCCTGCCTTTCCAGCTGAGCACCCCTCCCCTCTCCTCCCACTCCACCGGGTGCTTTCTGCACACCCTCATATACAGACATGCCAGTACAGCCTAAGGAAAATCTCACTTCTGTCTACTACAGCAGAGAAATTAAGCAAAAATTTAAACTTTCAAGCTAAATAGAATATAGATAGAAATTTCTGAAAATAAAAGCCGAGTGGTTGGGGGGGGGGGGGGGTCCCCTCTACTCCTACTAAGGAAGACAAAGTAGTGGTGCAGGGGCTATGTGAACTTCTCACCATGTATTACTGTTCATTACAGAGCCCCATCCAGCAGGGAACACCAATCAAACAAGCCATAAGAAAGGCAGAAGCACCATTAGCACTGAAACAACAAGTGTGAGGCACAGCCCTCTGCGAGCGCAGGAATTCAGGTGTGCAGCCTCCTTCATCTTCATTATCCCATAACACGACTGCATAGAGTTGTAAAAGGAAGATCCTCCTGCCGAGACCGACCGCAGATGCAAACATAACTGTCTACAGAAATTAGCAAGGCAAATAGATCAGCAGAGTCTTATCGAGGCTTGTGACCGCTATTATATCTGGCTGCCGCAGCTTTCCTGGTGGATATCAAACATTAAGTGAAGGGAAGAAAAAAAATCTATTGCACCTTCCCTGTTACTGAGCCATGCGCAATCCAGCCTGTAAATAGCTGAACTAATTCGCAGCTGTCACATTTATAAATGCCACCGAAGTGCCGAAGAGAATGCAGAAATCCAGAGCCATGCATTGTCCCTGATTGGCAAGAACAATGCTACCAACCCCTGCTCCTCTTCTGCCAAAGGCCACTGGGCTAATACGGCTGATAAGTGTAATTCAGAAGGCCAACTGTCAAAGCAGATGAAATGCATGTTTTCTTCCCAGCCTTGCAATGCAAATCAGTATGTCCTGTTGAAAAATGACAATTTCAGGTTTCCTTCTTGTACCTGAATGAAAAAGGTGCTGGTTCTCAAGATTTGCAGAGTCATACTCTCTTTATGCACAGGCCAGTGAGGGCAGCTAGCTACACTATGGGCCTTGCCCACATCCCCTGCCAACAAGCTCCACGCCAGCCCTAGAGCGCACGGGCAGAGGTTGCATCAGGTGCAGCTTCAACATACAGTCATGTTCACTAGGAACCAAACTGAAAGCACAAGTAGCTTATGCATACATTGCTGAATGATGGTGAAAAATGTAAAAAAAGCATATTTAACATTATAGGAGATTAAGCTTCTGCTGAAACCTTTTAAAAACGTCACATACAGCTCTTCAAAGCTCCAGTCCCAGAGCCTTCCTGAGGATAATGGAGAAGCTAAATCAACTTTACTCTGGGATTACTTTGCCCCTCCAAGTCTCCCCTTGGTCAGAAGTAATTTATTAGAAGATTACCTCCATTAAAAACAATTCTCTATCCTCCTTGGAAGTATTTCCTTCCAAAGAGTAAAGAGCTTATGCTTAGACTGCGAAAAGCTGGTTAATCAGAAGGACATCTGAGTTAATTTCTCTAATGTTCTTTGCAAAATTCTGGCATTGCAGATGGTCTGCTCAGGTGTGTGGCCAATCATCCTGTCCATTTTTCCTCCATTTATCACAAACACAAATTCACCCTCCACCAAAGCTGTGCACATCATACTGCTTTTAATAACATCTCTGACGTGCGAGGGGTAGGTGAGCTATCTCATTAACACCAACTGCTTTCAGTCTGTTTATCAGTGATTTACAGTACAATGGCTGGAGCTCTCTTTGCATAGCTGTATAGGTCAGTAAATTATACCACACAGGAAAGTGTTAATGAATTTGTAAAGTATGCTAGCAGACAGGGTCAATGACGTATTCATTACCTTAAAAACCAAATCAATCTGGCCTTGCCAATAGAAACATATGAAATCCCTATCTGTTAGCCTATGATACAGAGTAAGCAAAAAGAGTTTAAATACCAAGTTTCCTGTGCCAAGAAAACTGTTTCAGAGAATGCATAAATCTTTAGAAGGGTGGAGATACCTTTTTTATCTGTTTAAATGATATCTGTTTCTTGCTCAAGAACAATAACATGTGAAAACAGCAGAGGCCTTAGCTTGAGGGAAAGCAAGCCAAGGAAATGTTTGCAGTCTTCCCTTGCACATTGTTAAGCACGTACGTAGCAGTTCTCTGTTTCTAGGTACCCGTGCACTCCACTGCTGTTCTGCCTCTGGTAGCTGGAGAGCAACCTATCACTACACACGGGCAGAAAGGGGGTACCTCATACCTGACAGGAGCAGGCAACCTATCCAAACCCCACAGCTCCCCAACAAACCCCAACTCCAACAAGAACCCTGAGAAAATTGCATCAGCCACGAACATAAAAAGTTAATCCAAATACTTTCATGGTAAGCAGACTGGATTTTAGCTGCATTGCTTTAAAATAATTAACAGATATAAAAAGATCATAAAAGTGTAAATTCAGATTTCACATGCAGAAGTACAGCTGGGTTTCATCAATGATGCACTGACATAAGGAGCACTAGAACAGAGGCTTTCCTCTTTTGAGATCTCTTTTACTATTTGGTGGTATGAGCTGTATCAGCGCAGTATCTCTCTGGCATTTCAGATGCATGTTCTACCTGCCCTCCTCTCTCCCCACCCTCCCAATACCCTGTCATTTACAATAGGAAGGATTTTGATTAATGAGTTCTTCCTGCCAAAAAGATAGCCTCACAAGCAGCAGAATGAAAATAAGTTAGATTGTACGGAGCCCATAAATACAATCCTTCTGCACAAAAATCTCCAATTAGTAGCCAGGCGTACTTGCTTATGAGTCATTAATGAATACTTCTATATGCTGAACATTCCTATCTTTCTGTTTGTGACACCGCCTCCAAGCTTGACCCCCTGTCATCACATCAAAAGGATCAAGGTTTTAAATGAGGTATTAGCAATTTCTTAAATAGCTTTTTTTAAAACAGCATGGAAAAACTATTGAACCATGACTGTTCGGTCATAGACAACTATTGAAATCCCAACACACCATCTCCTCGCTCCTTCAGCAGCTGAAGGCATGAATGCCATGTGTATCACCATATATAGCATTCCTGTATAATAGTGAAGGAAATTTTTGTTATTTAGACCCTAGCCATGCAGTGAAGTCTCTGTGGGCAGTTTGCCTGTGCTCATATGGAGGTTTGTGAGTACAGACAGCAGAAAAGCCAGGTTCTGTGAGACAGCATCAGGAGGAACTCACCTGATTTGCTTTGACTTCTTAAAGACAGTTTGATTCCACCAGGTACATAGATTAGAGAGAAACTTAATTAGTATGTCTTTTATTCCACTCTTTTACTAGCCCTAAAACTGTCTTTTTAATTATGTATAACTTACTCTATTTTAAAGTGAGGTAATTACCAAATTTCAGCAAATTACAACTTTTTAAACTTACAATGGCTGATACCATTTGGTTCTTGGACCACATCGCTACCAACGATACCAGTGAGTATCACAAGAGTAATAAACAAGGGGTCTGCACAATATTTGGAAGTGGGGAAGCAGTTTCCTTCTGCTCTCAGCCCTCCCCTGCACAGCCAGGATAAACCTTCCCTTTTCCCTGACGAAGGCTGCAGTACCAGCTGTACTCATCTGACTTGCCTTTCTCCCCAGTGCTGTGCACCCACAATATGTTTGGCACTGCTTGATATCAGATATCTTTAAAATCACCAAATTGCTATGGTATTAGCATGGTCCCAGGTTTGGCATAGAGGGGCTGGCCACAGCATGATCCCTAGCTTTGTCCCAGTGCTGGGTTAAATTCCTACCCCCTCCACAAAGTTTCCAGGTTTAACTCCAACACATGAGCAGCTGTGACATGGCTAGGTGGCCTCTCCTTGGGACATGTGCCACTGTTCACCTTCCCCTCTGATGAACCAGAGGATTTTACTGCAATATGGTCCATGTGATAGCAAAGCAGTAAGATTCAGATACGTTCAGCTGGCCTCACTGCCTAATAAATGAATGCTGTCAAAAGAAATCCAGTTCTTGTTATTTTGAGGCTTGCATAGGGTCATTGTACGATGATTGTTCCTTAGGGAAAAAAAAAAGCAATTTTTGTGGTAGATTGCTCCTTTTAGATATGAGAAGCTGTGTAAGGCAGAGGATGCTAAAAAAAAAAAAAAAAAAAAAAAGAATAATGTGCAGAAGAGGCTCACATACATTATTTTAGGATGTAGGAAATACCTTACAGTGAGAGACCTGAACAGCTCAATCTGTTTATCTTATCAAGAAGAAGATTGAGTGGTTAGTTGATTACAACAGATAAACACCTCGTGGGGAGAAAATACCAGGCACTGAAGGGATCTTTAATCTAGCAAGAAAAAGCGTAACAAGAAGCAAGGGCTGAAACATGAAGGCAGATTAATTCAAACTAAAAAATAAGAACGTATTTTTAATTATTAATTCAGTGAGTTGTTGAGCCTGATAGTAAAGAGGCAGAAACTGAATGGTCTAACAGAAAGAGGTTTGACCAGCCAGTCTCCAGCTCCTTCTGGCCCCGCACTCTGAATTTCAGAGTGGGGTGGGGAACTGAGAAGCATTCTGGTTTAAGAAAGTGCAATTCATTCTTCTCATCAAAATAAAACAGTTTCACTCACCCATGCTTTATCCTTTTCTTCCACTGGTCGGTGAAAGTGATATTGTTAATTTTGTTAATTAAGAATATTTCAACAGCTAAATCATTCGTGTATCTTAATGCACATTTGCACTATAACTCCTAATGAAGTCACATTCAGATAACATGTTAATAAGTACTGGGAAGTACAATTCTCTTCATATACTTTGTTGGGGAATATGCTGTATCTGTATACATGTTTCATAGTGACAGAAGAATAAAGCTGGAGAGCTGGAACTGGAACCAGACCAAGGAAGGTTTTAAAGATTCATTAGATGGGACAACTAAAAAGGGCAAGAAGGAGAGGCAGTGTTCACCTCTGGAAGAGGCTGAGATGCACTCCTTGGCCCCCTCCACATCCCATGGGAATCTGGCCCACCTCACACTGTGGACATGCCACCATGGCTGGGACAGGCAGGGGGTCTCACACCACACAGAGTCACACAAATGTGCCAAGGGGTCCTCATCTCCGCCAGGCTAATAGAGCTGTAGCTTGAGGATCTTGTACATGTCTCACTGTCCATTTCTTGATCAGGTGCTTGGACAAGAGTGCTGAAGAGAGCATTTTGCTCACGTGAAAGCAACTATTTTTGTGCATTTTCAGTTCCATATCACTATATCTGCTAGAAAACCAGTGCTGAAAAATAGTCTGTATAGAAATTGACTGCTTTCCTGTAGCACTCCCTATTGGGCCATGAGGAGCTACAAAGCTACCGATATTTACCTTGGGTTTTATTCTTCTTTTACTACAAATTTCAGTTAAAGCAATTGCTCTGGAAACCCTTATGCCAGTTAATATGATCTCAATATACACTGTACGGTTCTTTAAAATGCACACATGCTACAAAGAACACAAAGAGTATCATAGGAACTACTACTTTTTAATTAGAAATTGCATTTGACTAAACAAAATGTAATAAATTAAATTCCACTGAGTTTTAACAATATAATCCAACGAACACTCATACTATTACATTCATGTAAATGAGTATAGGATTTCACCCAGTAAAGCATGAAAAAAACTTAATATTTACTGAAAAAAATAAGGAAAGGATCCACATTGTGATCATCCATCACTTCCCCATCAGAAAAAAACAGATACTTTAGATACTAACTGCAAATTTGTGCAGTTGGACAACCCCATGGGTGAAGAAGTTTAGTGTTTGGGAACAAAACACATCAATCTCCCAACTCTCTATTAAGATTCCTGATCATTCTCAAGGAGATTGCATACACCAAAAATCAGTTTGGATCACTACCCAGGTGACAGCCAGAAAGCTTCAGGAATCTCCAGAAAACATGTGACGAACACTGGAAATTGTTCACAGTGAGAACTGAAATTACAAGACTTATATGACTACCTCAGAAAAAAAGATGTGTAGACGCTTCCTAATAGCTTGTGCAGTGTGACCATCTCTTAAGTGTTTGGGATTTTAGTACCTATAGTAAATGCTCTTTACTAATCAGCTTAAATAGTGATTTGAAGTTCCTGTAGACAAGAAGTCCTTTGAGGTCACACAGGACCAGGGAGCCTGCATTGATGGGCTACCTCAAATGAAAGATACCCACAGGAAAAGAAGAGAAGCTTCTACACCCAAATGACACATCAAAAAATTAATCTGCCAAATGAGATTTAAAATAAACAGGAAATCAGAGATTTAGGCAATTAAGCAGGTATGGGATGAACACGTTTGGCTAAACAGAAGTCCGTGCATTGGTGAAGCTGTGACAGAGTACTGGGTGTCCAGATCAGCAGGAGCAGGCTAAAGTAGAGCAGCCCATTCCCACGACCACTGTGTTACAGGAGCAAAAAGCATATACTGAAGACAGCTCAACTTGTCTGTGGTATCATCTCATGTATTTAATACAAAACCAATGAGGTAGTTAAGGAAAGCCTGACAATGCAGAAAGGTGCTGCAGGTGTGGAATTACAGGCAGAGAAACCAGCAGGACTCAGTACAGTGCTAGGCAAAGAAGTGGAGGATGTTTCTATTCAATGGGCTTGGTCTCAGTTGATAAGGTAGGGGAAAAGGTGAGACACGAATGATAAATTATCCACAGAAAAATCATTACCAGATTTCAGATATGCAAAACATAGGTATAAGTCAGGAATAATGAATCTGAGGATTACTCAGTTTAATTCTATCTGTAGTTCTGCCTGTCATCTGATTTCCACAGGATAGAAAATATCAGAGAAAATAGAGCTAAAAGCAAGAACAGCAGAAAAAAGTGCCTCTGGCTTAAAAAGAGCAGCTGCAGGAAGTGAACGGCTATAGCCTGGAAGGGGAAACTCCCAGGGACCTGAGCACCGTTCAGAAATGGTTTTCAGGGTAACAGCTGAAATAAAAGATGGAGATTAATCATGGTCTCAGAAAGTAGCATGACAAAAGATCATGAATCTGCAAAAGGAAAGTTTAGGCTGGCTGGTTTTTGGCAGTGAAAGCAGTGGTGCCGCGTGGGTGCCCCCACCAGCCCAGTGGCCGGGGACCATGATGGAGCGGGGCACCCAGGGAGCCCACAGGAGGGAGGGCGCAAGCTGGGGACCCGGGCAGCCTTTTGCAGCCCTACCTGCCCTGATTTATTACTTCTGCTGGAGCACAATGGCTCCTAGGGAGTGGACGGGAAGCAAGGCATAAGCAGGCTAGTGCTCAAGTTCATGGAATTATTCTCTTAATTTAGGTGACTCCCTAATCACCATGTAAGCAGCTATTTCTTATCAGGCCACTATTCTGAATGGCATTTTCTCTATCTCCTCTCAACTTTAATTTTATCTGGGGAAAAAAAAATATAATTCTGAGGGCTTGATAGTCATTGCAAGAACACTTGCTCTTTGCCCCTCTATACTTTTAATATGTTACTGATGAGCAAGGCTGAGTCAGATTTACAATTAAGATATTTGGTCATGCAATTAATGATGAAATTATCTGACGCATGTGTCAGTAGTGCAGCATGATTCCTATGACGGCTGACAGGAGTTCTACTTTTGACTTCAGTGGCAGCAGAGCAGCCTAATGGTGAGCAATTCAGAGTTTTCTACCTTAAAGCTTTTTTAACGCCATGAATAGCATGCTGTATCCTTGGTAGCATATCTTTGAGGCTATCTGTTGGCATGGCTTAATTATCCAGTATCAGTTTTCAATTACAAGCATATGAATTCTGACATGGCTGTTAGAAGTCTAACAGCTCTTTACCCAAAACGTACATGCATTCTCTGGTGTCCTTAGGCACAATTCTTCTTCTCCATCACAGCAAAATGTGACCTCTTTACTGGCATTAGCAGTGACATTGTAGTTCATAAACTATCCTTAGTTGGGGTTGAAAAGCATTGTAATGATGTGAAACATTTCCCTGGAAAAAATAGATTCTGCTTGCCGAGGCACTGCCTGACAGCTTCAAGAGAATCAGAATGCTAAAGATATTTTAAGTCAAAGAAAGCTTATGGTAATAAAGTACAGCCTGGTATACACATGGAGAAGTCATTGTCTTAAGTGTGAAAATAGAAGAGGAATCTGACTTAGACTACATTTTCTCTTAGTCTTTTCATGCATCTTATTACATCTCTCCTGCAACTACAGCGACAGAAGATTGGTTTAGAGCAAGCCTTCTCCATGACTGCAGTCCTGGACTTCACAGCAAGTTCTGGTGTTCCCAAACCCGGCACCCTCCTCTGCTTAACTACAATGAAAGAAATGGTCTTGGTAAGGAGCAGGCTATGGAGAAAATTGTTCTTCTAGAGAAAAGTTTCCTAATCGTATTATGATTTTTATTACGCGTCCATTTTTAAATGTCCAAAAGATAAACTCATAAAAATACGTAATGAAAATAGTCAGACCATTAACTACAGTCAAATGCAATACCACTACAATAAAACTTGCAGTTGCTCCGATTCAGATTAAACAAAGAAGAGGGGATTCTTTGAAATCTTTTCTTCCTGCTTCCAAATATTTAGAAAATATGGTTTTAATGCTGCAAATTATGTTTCTTTATGTTGTTATTTTCCTGAACTGGATGCTGTGACAGCAGTATGCATTTCATAAGGCATGGTTTCCAACCAGCAAAATCTATTCTCAACAGGAAATATGCTCCACTTAGTCCAAATGTTCTAAGGACATCAAATTTATTTGTATAAACATGCTGTATCATAATTGAGAGACCTGCTAGTACTCAGGATTTAGACAGCACTTTACAGCTTCAAGGTGCTGTACAAACATTTAACTTATTTATTAATTAAATTTTCTAACTGGGGACATAACCTAGATTTAGTTAGAAGAAAGCTATGGATGAGAGGAGGCTGGGTAAACAGGTTTATCATGTTTATGTAAAAGACTATACTGAGTCCTCCTAGAAGAGCTTCCTTACCAAAACAGAAAGGTACAACTTCTCTAAAGCTTCTATTCCCTGGTCAGCAAACAGACAGCTGCACAACAGGCCAGCTTGGACCACTGAGCAGAGGGTTTCAGAGGTATTTGTCACTGGTCTCCCCAGGATCTCCCAGAGAAGCAAAGATGCTTTCCATTGGATTCAGTGGAACCTGGATGAATATTTTAAAAAAACTTCTTCCTGTCACTCAGCCATGTCCTTCCCTCACCTATATAAACTAGAGAACTGCAAAGCAGCCGCCTCAGTGCTCCTGCTCAGGCTTCTGGGTTTTATTAACCACACTAGGGGATATTTTCAAAGACTCAGTTACGAATTATGGCCTAGATTTGCAAAAATATTTAGATTTGTAATTCCTATTAGCTGCTTGACATTCAGCGACAGCAACAGCCTCATTGCCCATCTCCAGCAGGATTTTTGGCAAGAACCATTTACTTCACAACTGAATTTTGCCCAAACTCCAAAATTGCTCCAAGTTAAGTAAAGCTAAAATCATCTGTCCTCTATGGGTTCATGTTCTGACAACAGGAGAGTGAAACTCTCTCATCTGATATAGGAGTGTCTCTGCAACTTATTACTCTTTCATTGACACATAGTAAATTGAGCTCTGGCAATAGCAATACTACTGGGAAATAAAGATAATTAAGAAACATAAAGCATGTCACTCTTCTTGAACCCAGTTGGAATTTTGTGTCTCTCTCATCATAGGATTATGAGCCTAGTTTTAAGTCTGTATTCTTATAATTTTACATAATTGACCATTTGCAATCTTCTATAATCTAAAATGTCTAATAACTATGCACAGAAAGTGAGCCCTTTCCATAATATTTATAAATATTTCATATGAATGGGAGTTAATACAATTTATTTATAATGCATGGGAGTCTGCAGTGGGTTTATAAAAATAATGGGTGTTAACATGCAGTCATGATTTAATAATCAGAGACTAATTTCTAAAATATATATGGAGAGTGGCTGGTTCCAGTAATTGGTAATAGGATTGAGAGGTGTAGATAGGTGACTGAGGTATGGTTAATATACCACACAGGGTGGAGCAAAGATGGCATTAACAAGAACTTCATCTTACTGGTACCCTTATTATTTTCAGTATCTGCCAGGATAACACTCAGATAGCTTCTCCAGAAATCCCCAGGCTGATAGATCAATTCTATCCTTCTGCTGACAACCACTGTGGTAGAGGATGATGTCACACATATTATGTCACCACAGTGCAGTAACACCATCCAAGGATTCCCACCTTCTCAAGAAGCTGCCAAGAAGCCATCAAGCTACATGAACCACTAACCATCTATTAACAAATTGATTCAAAACTGTTAAAAGGGAAGAAAAGTTATTTATCTTTTACACAGTAAATGCCTTTTTTTAACTCTCAGATTGCTGCACTAAGCAAACCGGGGCCTTTACAAAAAACAAAAACTAGTTCAGATCCCAGTTTTAATATAACTTTTTAAAATAAGAATCTGAATGGATTAAGCAACTATTTCAGGGCAGCTGGACCAAGTCTCTCAGAAGTAAATGAGTGTTCAGGCAACAACTTGTGACATGACGTGACTCTAAATATTGCAATTCCCTATTGTAAAGGACTTTGTGTTTTCTGTTTGGTAAGATATCCTGCATGCTTATTTACAAGAGAATGCAATTACAAAGACAAAAGAACCCTTAAGAACTAATATGAAATTATTCCCCTAAGTAGAGTTACCTACAGGCTTCAGCATCTGCCGTTATAAGTTGTACCGCCTCAACTCTCATAGGAGTATTTAACATGTTCTTCCTTCTGGCTCCCCTGCCCCATTTTGCCTGCTGGTGGTGCCTGTTATGGGTTGTTCCAGCAGGGTCACTTTAGATTCCAATCAGAGCAGCATGTTTACATTTCCTGTAAAAATATCGTTTAGATCCATGCAACTAAATATCTACAAATGTAAAATAATATATTTATGACTCTCTATAAATAATAGATTTTTTAAATGTTGCAATATATATTACTCAAGCACACAATGTTTCTCATTCTTGATATAATCTGTGATTTCAGCCATCAGGTAAAGAATGTGAAAAATGGAAACAAGTATTTTAGTTTATGTTCTTACATACGTTGGCTATGCTCTTTGTGCTCTACTGCTTCGACATCCAATTCTATGTTCTTCATATAATTTTAATTACCATTTTTCTGTTTAGGAAGAAATATAAAGGGGCACTGAAAACTGGACAGTCAGAAGGATACACAGGCCAATACTTAAAGTTACAGCTCCAGCTGATGTTGATTCTGATCTGTGTGAAATGCTGGGCAGGACTGGAAGCCAGTGACCAGATTCCCCAGTGGCTGATGCTAACAAAGCTGCTGAAATCAGAAAGCCAAAGGGTGTAGATGGCCCAAAGGACACATTGCAGTTGTCTTCAAAAGAGCCAAATCTAAGCTCTGCACCCAGTGAAAGCCATTACAGCTTTAGCATCAACTACAGATGGATGTAGATGCATCCCCTTGGCATTTAACTTCTGATTTCAGAAATCTTTTTTCTAATCCTTTTTCTGTGTTTGTGCATAAGTCTGAAAAAAGTTAATTTTGTTAAACTATTTGCCTTTGGAGATCCTTTGTACTTTCTCTTTTACCAGCAGACTGTGTCCATTGCCCAGCTTTCCACTCTTAACAAACCCCAGGTTCAGCTTGATCCAGTTTTGCTTCTCCAGAATTACTTGTCTATTGTAAGCAGTCCATTTCAAGGTCTATTTTATAAGACAAACCTTCCGGTTCACATCTTTTGCTCTCTATACATTCCTTTTTGGAATGTGGTACAGTGAGTACCCATCCTCTTAGGTCCTGAAATCAGTCCATGGAACCCTCAGAAGTTCCAAACTTAGAAGAGGGGAGGGCACGCATGCACCCTTCCCCAGCAGCATCAAGGTCACAACTATGTGTGATGTCTAATATAATACCTTTTCAGAGGATGTGTCAAGAAAATGAGGAACAAGGGATTAGGAAAACACTTATCAACAGAAACTGTACACTTTAAAAACCCTGGAGAAACACAGATCTCTGCAAGCAAACAAAAGAAATCTCCTGAGATGCAAGGCCCTGTGGTCTGAGCTCACAAGCCTGACGCAGGTCCATGTTT
Organism: Athene noctua; assembly: GCF_965140245.1. Classification (NCBI taxonomy): domain Eukaryota; kingdom Metazoa; phylum Chordata; class Aves; order Strigiformes; family Strigidae; genus Athene; species Athene noctua. The sequence continues at coordinate 23,953,843 of NC_134041.1, forward strand.
TAGATGGGTCTGACCTCCTGCCTTCCCTCTCCTCCAGCTCTTATTTGTGCCAAGAGCCAAACTCATACCATCTTTGCTCCTCAGCCTTCTCTGCTCCACTGTTCTTGCTCAGAGAGACAACCCTGTCCTGAGGGAGGAGGCACTGCAGAGAGCCCTGGACAGCTCTGCTCCCTCTTTCTGGGACTCCGGGACAGTCTCACCAGCTCTCCCCAGCCTGCTTTCACACACACCACATGCTGCCACTAGTGAACTGATGCACCTATATGGTATAATTTCACCGGGGGGAAACATTTTCTCTCCTGCTTTTTTGTTTTTTTTCAGATAGAAGCCCTACGAATGCATGGAAAGCAAAGTTGCTCACGGTGTCTGAGCAACTGCAACAGCTCAGGTAATCACCATTCAGGCTGAAGTGCCAGGAGCCTACTCTGGTAACCTAGCACACTTTTAATACAATACAATAATAATGATGTATATGAGAATAAATTTGTAAATATTACTGATCAAACTTCAGATTGATAGCTGTTTTACATATCAGAGTAAATGTATAAACTTCAGTGCCATCTTAAGCTTTTAATCATTTAATTCATTTGTTGATTCATTCGTCTTTTCCATAATCTGATCTATTGGACTGGTTCTCCAACATAAAAAACATTATTGTGGCAAATGTCGCCATTTTAATTTGTAACCAGTGTCTCAGACACATCCCATAAAATATTATTTTAATCCCTTAAAAGGAGAAGGGAATTTTTTCATTAATTAATTGGACAGTCTTGCACATTAAATATAGTAATAAATGTCTTGCAATGCAGGTGAAATTTTAAATATAAATAAATGTTGTTGACTATAGGAATGTGAAAATCCTGATATTTATGTTTAGTTAGTGCACGAGTCTGCTAGAGAAAGAAAACAACCAGAGTTATCTTGGCCCTGACGACTTCCCTCCACTATTGCAACACTGAAGGAATCGCACATCTGTGTGAAAGAGAGGGCAAAGAAATAAAACCAGCATCTCTCTCAAAAGTGGTTCAGCAGAGCCATCCCCAGGCTGCTGAGACAGTGCCCAGGGGATCGCTCACCTGCAGCCCACCCCTAAGCCTTAAGGATCCTAGTTGGGTTCTCTCAGTAATTAATCCTCCCTAATTTAGGTCTCCTACACGAATCCTTGCCTATCTCGTCCCTTTGCACTAGGGAGACAAGGTAACTCACTTAGAACAAACACCTACTTTTCTGTGCCTGAAGTGCCATGGATGTCATTCCTACTCTGTTATCTACCATTGGACCTTTTTTTTTTTTGGCAGTACTTCAAAGATTCAGAGCAGATAAAACAACAAAAATAATTCCAGATAAAGCAAGAAGTTCTGTTAACTCTAGCAACTGTTGAAAACTTTTCTCACAAACTTGCTTTTTCCTCACAGTGGAGGCATACGCAATGATTACTCATATATATATATATATATATATATTATATATCACACCCCAAAACCTCTAAAGTTAAAGTAGATGCTTTTGGATTAATAGGCAAGGGCTTGTCCAAAGACTGAGCTTTACGCTAATCTTTATCATGTCTCTAAAAAGCTAATCAGCAGCATACCGTCCAAAGGGTCATCAGGGGTCACTCCACTCAGAACTGCTCCTGGAGACCCCAGGCACATTTCTCCATCTCTCTTCAGCCCTGAGGACCACCCTGGGTCTGCGCAACCCCACTTCGGACTGGCTGGGCGGCCAGAGGCCACGGCAGGCAGCGTGGATGTGAAGGAGACAGTAAGGCTGAATGCACGCACACTTGCATTTATGAGCTGAGTCAAGACATGTTCTCTTTAGCACTAAAATACTCCTAGTATTAGAATAATTATTTTCTCCATAAAAAGGAACAATGCTGCAAATTAATATTGTTGGTAGCTGTTTGAATATACATAGAAAGAGCTTTCTCTACTATAAAATCACAGTGAAGATCTTTATTTACTGGGTATTCAGTTAATCATCTAACAGGACTGATTCATCTGTTTTTCACAGCCATGACAAATACTTCAAATTCAGAATGATGTATAGCTTTGTTTTTAGAAGTAAATAGATGAACTATTGTTTGCATGAACTTACAGTATAACATAGCTTCCAGTGGAAAGTCAAGATATGTTTTTGGGGAAAAAAAAGTTTGTTAATTTTTAAATATGCACATGAACATAGGACACTTCAAATGAGACTAAACAGCAGAGCACCTTTTAATTATTCCCTCCCAAACACCATAGTAAATAAAGATATTATTTTTAAAGAGTTTGTACACGTTTACAGCTAAATTTTCAGACATGAGGAAGAAAATAAAATTGCCAATGAAGTTCTTTCCAATATCCTGTTATACTGAGTACAAATAGGAGTTTGTCAGGCATACAAATCATTATTTCCTACTAAAAAAGCTAAAGAAAACTTCAGAAATAAAAGAACTAATCTAATCTACCAATTTGTGTAGAAAAGCATACCTCCAGTGTTTTGAACTACAAAAAAAATCTGTATTGTTGTTTATGTATTTCTGATATGAATCATCATTCAATCTGCTAAAATCTGGTTTGATGTGTAGATCCTATGCTATAACTTAAAAAAGCAATTGAACTGACCATACTCTTAGCAAGAGATTCAGCTTTTCAATAAATGAAATGCCCTTTCCTAAAACCCATTACAAGTAAGCTGTCAATTTGTATCTGTAAATTCCACATTGACAATTACAGAATGCTCTTGAAGTTACTGTTTTGTGGTAATACAGCAACACAACCAATTTCACAGCAAATCCAGTTAAACAATTTATGTTTACATCGTTTTAATCTTGAAAGCATAATTAGTGATAGTTCTAGTTACCTAAAACAGTTGGTTAGTGCTGCCCTTCGCTGGTTCGTAATGGTATACCACAAATCAAAACTAATGGTTACCTGACAAAAGTGTGGTGCAGCCATATGAAAACTGAGTCTTCCTTACTTCTCTCTCCTGGAGTTTCACACTCCTATCAAATGAACACCCAAAAATGCCTCTTCATAATCCAGGTTTTCAAGTAGTGAATGCTTTTATATACTTATTTCTCCTTTTCATTGAGGGGGATAATTTCAAATACTATCTCTGCCCATTGTTCTTGTGTTTTTATCCCATGTCAGAACACTACTGTAATTCACTCCTGAATGTTAAATTATGCTTTTCCTCCATGAAAGAAATTCATCAACAATAGAACAATGAGAATCATCCCTGGAGTGTTTCTATTCAATATTAAAATATTGGGCTGATTAAAATTGGTACTAAGTAATGTCTGTATTTGTGTAGGAATGCACGTGGGATTGGGTAAATAACTGGTAGTTCTCAATACGTGCCTTTTGCCCTGCTGAGGGAACAGAATATAGCTGGTTCTTCAACACAGAAAATGTAAACGTCATTGTACCCAAACAATAAGTTCCATTTGGGAACTGAATTCAGAGTGGCTGGTTGTTTCAGCTAGCTATGGCATACACACTGTAAGAGCTACAGATCTTTAGAAAGCTATTTTTGAAAAGGAAAGATGTTTAGGGTAGCATTAACAGCTAGAAGATATCTGATGACAGATGATGAATTATTGTTAATTACTGTATTATATGGAGTAAGTCTAACCTTAGAGGCACAAATCAGATGAGAGCAGTGATAGGTTCTGTATGCAAACATAAGAAGCAGTCCCTGACTCCAAGACCTGACAAGCCTATTTGCAGAAAAAAAAAAAAAAAAAAAAAGAAAAAAACAGGCTCGTGAAATATTTTCAAAATATAGCATTAAAAGATATAACCTCCACTTCAAAATCAGGTTCAACATTTTTGGTGAAATAATGTATGCCTTTTCATAGTATATTATGCTTTCTACTATGTTTGAAAAATGGGTGAAGCTTGCATTGGTGCTGGCCATTTCTATAGAACATTTCATTCTTAAAAGTCTTTTTTGCAAACGCAAAAAAACCTTTGCTGTGCACATTTCTGATCAACTCTATTGACAGCTGTACCCTATGGTCACCCACGCAGTGAATAGGCCCCCCTAGGACTCAGCTCACTTACAGCCATGTGAGCCTCCATGAAGATCTTCGTGCCTGTGGGTTTTCAGCAGAAAGAGTGCCCAAGCAAAAGTCAAACTGAGCAGAGAGAAATTCAGAAAACAAGGAATTTTGAAAACTTTTCTCCAAAGCACCTTGGTCAATACCATTCAGGGAATTTGTCACTGTAAAAATGGCTGAGTCAGCCCAGCCTGGTTATTCTGAACCCATCCTTACTAGGGCACCCTATTTTAATTTGATTAATAAGTGTTGGTCCATGAATAGCAATTGGACTTTTATGATCTTTGTCTTCTACAGAATGCATAATGATAGCAAGAAAATGCTCCAGATAAATCTCTTTCACCACCTCTCTTATTTAATGCTGGAATATTAAGGTTTACCTCTTCTGGCAGGTTTCATCACCCACACTGCTAACCACAACCAATGAACTGAATAACTAAACCTTCAACAGAGTTATCCAAAGAGAGAGTTACCAGTTGATTGGAATAATATAAATAAAAGCAGAAACTATAGAAACTATGACATCTTTATAAAACAGACGAATTAAACATCTCATGTGTTGTTACTCCTCTGGTGTCAGCATATCACTACCTTTCCCAAAAAGTCAGCTCAGCCTCCTCTAGAAAGACAGCTACTTCCAGGGCAGTTTAGCAAACCACAGTTACATGTGGCTTCACTGATGATGAGACAAAGTACATTCCACCTCGTACCAGAAAGCAGCGTTAAAATATGAGCCAATTTGTTAAGCAGGGTTCATGAGCACAGCCACAGCTTTCAGCCCAGCGGCTGCTGCCAGCTGTGCTAACACAGTAAGGAAGAGCAGGCATGCCGTAACCAAGAGCAGCCGCACTGCCAGCCACCAGGTGGGACAGCCATTAAGAGCAATACAACCCAAAGGCTTTGTCAGGAGGTTTCTCAGCTACTGCTGGTTTCTAGGAAATGATGAAACCTGAAAATACTGAGCTCTGAAGGGAGGAATCAATAGGTGAGAGAAAGGTGTACCCAGATCTGCTACCCTGCACCACTCCGGTATCTTGTTCTGCATCGCATGGAGCCATTCTCTGTCCAACTGCAGGAGTGACTTTGATGCCAAGGAGGTCCTTTCCTTCTTTCCACTGCAGAGATGAGAACTGACGCTCTCCCATCTCATGTTCCCTTCCATGCCTCGATGGGATTTTCCATAGTCCTGCCTATATTTTGCTTCAGATACAGATGCAAAGATTTTTATATTAGCCACTTCCCCTTTTTTAATAATTATCAACTATTTTTATTTTGAAAAAAAGTGTGAAATATTTGTTATTTTCAAAGGAAAATATTTAGTTTAATGACATATCTGTTCACAAAACAAATCACCAGTGACTGAAAATAGAATGTATGCTACCACTTTGTGAAAGTCATTTACAGCACAGAAAGACCACTTTGGCAGACACATTTATGTCTATACAAGATTAGATTTTGCATTTATTATGGGCATGTGGCATATTATTAATTATTAACACCAAAAATAAATGTTTATGTTTGCAGAAAAACAAGCTGCTAAATTCTGAAAAAATATTGTCAGGGATTTACACGTTGTGTCATGTGTGTTATGTAAATGGAAACAGCAGAGATTCAGTATTTATTATTAGAACAAAACATTTTTCATCCTGTGAGCGGAAATCCAGGCTGTAATTTACATGCATCTCTGAATCAACAAGTCTGATACTTAAGAATAACCCTTTGTATATCAAATAACTGACTTTGCCTTCTCACCAAGGGCATACCTAGTGGAACTCCTTTGTCCGTATTCCCTGGGGAACTGCATAGAAATTACAAAAACGCTTCTCCAGGAGATCTGAAACGGTTTATTTTCTATCCTAGACCTGAGGAATGAGTAACGGGGTCCCATGCCCTGCTAGCAGGAAACAACGCCACCCAAATCAAAAATCCTGCTGGTGGGGTAGTTTCTCTCACAGAATTCATACATACCCAATTTCAAGATTTCAGACCGAGATGTCCTGTTCAGGGAAGCTCTCAGCCTTGAAACATGATTGGGAAAGATCTCCTTACCCTCTAAGGAAAAAAAGTCATTATCAGACTGTATGGAGATGGAGGCAGGAGTAGGATGTCAGACTCGCATATCTCTTTATGTAGTGCGCATCAGTGCAACATCATACTCCCAGCTGGCTGCCCAGATTACCTTACTCGGGGGCTGGAGGGCTTTTGAGAGTGCTGCATGCCTCCACCAACCTTTTCCATTAAAACTTCCCAGGACTGCTAAACCGGGTCCACTCTGGGCAGAGCGCTATGATGGAAGCCCTGGTCTAGACAAGGCACTTGTAGCTGCCAGCATTTTTCTGTTCTGCCATCCATCCTGCTCAGAGAAAACCTCTTGCAAACTGTACTGTGATGGAGGTTTCAGAGCAAGGGGTGACACTTTTTTCAGTAGCCTTCCTGTCCCCTGCCCTTGGGCTGTCTTGAAGCTCAAGCAGTGGCCAAACGCTGCTCAGGGATGTCTGCATTTGTGCTGCTTCACTGAACAGAGTCAGGATTTGTCCCCCTGCCTGCACAAATGCAGAAACCTTTTGATTTTGTCATTTATCTCAATACAGTTTTCCAATCATTCCGCTGGAAATGACACTGCTGGAGGCACTAAAGGTGCAAGCCCAGACCAACATTCAAATCCTCACCAACCAGTCAACTTTACAGGAGGTTAAACTGCTGTGGGCAAAGCAGCACTGAAGTGGACAGATGAGCTCTGCCTCTGGGAGAGTTCACTGTTTCTTGGCTATTTCTACCCCTGTCTCAGCTCAGCAGGGGGAGGCAGGGGCAAATTACCACTCCTGCTATTGTCTCCCGCACCTTTTGCCTGCTGCTTTGCCAAACCTCTTTCAGGTATTGGCAAAAGAGGCCAGAAACGTGTATGCAGCATGCCAGAGGAGCAGAGCAGGACACGGCGCAGGCAGTGGCTCCGCAGCGCAGAGATGCACAGTGGCACTGAGCCACTCTCCGCACAGCGGGACCTCCCCTGCCGCCGCTCAGCCCCGAAGGGCTGCGCCCACTGCCTGCTCCCCACTGCCCTGCCGGGGCACCGGCCCCGCTGTGATCAGCCTCTTTGTTTTGAGGTCAGGCCTCAGCCGCCACATCACATCATATCTGCATATTTCACTTCAGGCCTCAGAAGCTGCTACTCTGAAATGGTGAGTTTCAGGCAGGGAAGCTCCCCACGTCACTGGACACATTTGCAGGGACACCTGCTACTTCAGGCAAAGCCAGGGACTCTGCTACCGCCCAGTGCGGCGGTCCTCTGCTGCGGGGAAAAGCATCAATAAAATAATTCTGCTGTATCATTAGAGGTCTAGAGCAGGTAATAAAAGATTCATAATGGTACATGAGGGGATGCACTAAATATCCAAACTGCATCTTGAAATCATGCAAAGCTTGATTAGGTTCAGGACTTGGTTAAAAACTTGCAGTTCAGTTGGTGTTTCACAGAAAAGTTGGCAATAAGTGATACCACTTCTGTAGCAGAAATTTATGCTGTTCCCAGTAGAAATTATGCCTTGTGGCAAGGAGTATCCTAACAGGCACAGGTGCTCCCATGCTCAGGTCAGTAATCAAAAATTAATCCCTTTCCCTGATTCTGTTCGGGGCCGATACCAGCTATTACTGAGAAGATGTAAGAAATACTGCTGGAAGCACTTCCCAGTGTTGTGACTTTCCATTCCTCGGTATTTAACAGCTGGCTAAATCTTCATTTCAGACAATTTCCATCCCAGTAAGGCAGGTGGTGGGACCTGCAGTAGCCTGTGCATTTTTAAATATTCCATTCAAACTTCAGTTAATCTTATTTTTTGTCTAAATATCAAATCTGCTTTAGGAATTCTGCTAAAGTCCCATCTCAAGGTGCTGTGGCAGCAAGTTCTCCAGTCCATTTACATGTGAGCAGTTGTCAGTCTCTACTCCAGGGGCCATCAGAAATTCAATACAGGCATTCGTGCAATATTTTCAGTTTCATTTTAAAGGCATCCTCCTTTACCCATTTTACTGCAGCTTATGATTCTAACAAGAACAAAAACAACACAGGCAAGTCTCCTCTAGCTGCTGAATTCCATCTGCTTTTCCATCCTTGCAACAGCCTCTGACAAAGAATTTAAAGCAGATCCCATTTTTCTGATAAGCTTAAAATTTGGCTGTGAAGTTTGGCCACATTCTCAGACTGGATATGATTTTTGGCCGTCATTTTTACCAGTACGACACATTTAATCTCAGACTTGGTGACACTGCACTCAAACCAGCTGCTCCAGCTTTGATACACAAGAGGCTACTATCATTAGCAGAAGAACTTAATGATGTTTGACATATCAAATGACTTGGTCCTGCCTTTAATCTTTGTGGCCAGCCAGTCCCACCAGCCAAGTGGCAGTCTCAGCAGACAGGCCAGACTTGGCATGGAGGACAGAAAACTTCCAACATGGCACCACAAGTGAGGTTTGGGGCACATTACTCAAGCAGCGCAAGGCGTGGAGCAGCTGCATATGGCACGCTCAGCTCTGCTCTCTACCAAGTACGCCACTGCCGCTGGCATTATCGTAGCGTGAAGAGCTGTGCTCTCCGCACATGGAAAGGAGGCTTCCTCTCCCGCTTCGCGTCTAAAGCAAGAGAGCCCCCCTCAAGCGCTCCCAAACCTCACAGCATCTGTAAACAGCCAACCCAGACCTGCCCACGGCCAGCCGAAGCCAGCGCGCCTGGAGTGCCTCTGAGGCGAAGGTGCCCAATAGCTCTCACAGGCAGCAGGCCTGGTCCACCCGCACGTGCTACTGCAGGGACTTGGCTCGGTGCATACAGTGTCCTGCACTTTGCTGTACAGCCCTCCATCTGTCTTGTAACTAGGGAAACAACGCATTTCTTCCAACTGCAGTGAAACTCTGCCCCTCTCCTTTACAAAAGGCCCTATGGAGCCTCGATGCCTGACACGCTTCCAGTTCAAGTGGAAAGAGAAAATGACTCATTTTCATCTTCCATTCTTTTATACCAGCTCAGGGACGATTTCCCTGCACCAGGAGGCTGCAAACAGAGCAGGAACTGATTTGCGGGCTGAAAAACCCTGAAGCTGAACTTTCCCACCCTTTTGATCATTCCTGGCTTTCCCACACAAACAGCTTTTCCAAGTGTGTGGTACCTGCACTAACACAGCCACCAAAGATGCCAGAGAAGGAATGGAAAGAGCAAAGTAACGCCACTGCCCACACAGGGAAATGAAAGCTGGGAGGAACTAGAAGGTGTCTTTTTTAATTTGCTGGTTGAGCTGGTCGTAAGGGTAAGAAGTAGAATGATGTTCTTAATGGCTCCTGCCACTTATTTACACAACCTACCAAATTCCATGGCCCAAGCAGAGAACAAGCCTATTACTCTACCAGAAATCCACTGCCTCATTTCATCTGGTTACGTCCCAGCATTGCAAAATGCCAAATCTTGTCAACCGAAGAGAATGGCACTGTTGCCTACATAAACACATTTAACACCTCTTAACATGCAAAACACGCAAAGAAACGATAAACACAGCCCCTGAGCGTTCACAATACGGCCAGTGTCCGACTGCCCAGAGCTGGCACCTGGAGTCCATCAAATTCAGTAACCGGGTACTTGCCAGGAGTAAACACAATTCCTACACGGGACTCACTACCCCTCATTAGTTTTAGGTACTGTTTTCTATCCTGGAGAAGTCTGAAGGGGAGAACTGCGTGTGCCTCTCATTGGAACAGCGGCGGCGGAGCGGGTGCAGGAGGGAACCGGGCAGGCAGAGCGGAACGTGGGGCCGGAGTTTTCGCATCTTTCTGGAGCCCAGGAGGACCGGTACGAGGCGGGCGGTCACGGCAGCGCCCCAACAGTACAAATACCGCTTTCCCTCTGCTTCGGCGGCACTTTGGTGCTGGGGGCAGAGGACGGGCCAGCGCTTCCGAGGCGCGTCCAGCCCCGCGGGGAGAGCCTCCGGCGAGGCGGGCGGGACGCTGCCCTGCCCCCGCGGCGGGGCGCTCCGCTCGGCTCGGCCCGGCCCGCCCGCGCTCCGGGCTCGGACAGCGGCGGCACTTACGGGGCTCTCCCGTGTGCGCGTTACCGGGCTGAAGCCGAAATAAAGGAGAAAACAAGGGGCGAATAAGGCTGCTCCAGCGGGAAGGGAGCAGCCGCGGCCCCGCCGGACCCGGCGCTGCCGGCCTGGGCGGCTCCCGTCCCCGCCGGGGCTGCCGGGGGGGTGGGCGGCGGGGCCCCCCCCGCGGGGCAGGCGGCGCCGGCGGTCGGCGCGGCGGGGGCGGCGGGGCGGGGAGCGCGGCGGCGGGGGGGCGGGCGCGGCGGCGGCGCTAGGGCCGCGCGCGGCGCGGGCCCAGAGGTGGGGTAGCTGCCGCCGCCCCACTCGCCGGCAGTCGCGAGGAGGTCGCTCCGAAGTGAGGAGGAGGCGCCGCCGCCGCCCGAAGTTTGGCCGCGCCGCCGGAGCCCGCCGCGCCGCAGCCCCGGCCAGGGGCGCGCCCCGCATGCCGCGGCCGCCCCGCGCGGGGACGCCCCTGCCCTGAGCGGCGGTGGCGGGCGGGGAGCCCCGGCGGGCAGCACCTGCGCGGCGCCCGCGGCGATGCTCTGCGCGCCCGCGCACCGCCCGCCGCCCCACCGAGCGCCCGAGGAGAGCGGCCGCCCGCCCGCCCAGCCGCTCGCCCGCCCCGCCGCCGCGCACCGCCCGCCGCCCGCGCGCCGCCAAACTTCGACGCCCACAAGTGCCTAGGGCCGGCGGCGGACCCCCCCCGCGCCCCGCCGAACCCCCCCGCGCCCCGCCGGCAACTTTCCCGGGAGGAAGCACCCCCCGCCCACCCCGCGGCCCCTCATGCCGCCGCCGAGGGAGCCCCAGCGCGTCCCGGCGCCGCGGCAGCTCCGCGCCGCCCCGCGGTGAGGCGAGGGCGAGCCTGAGCGGTGAGTACCGCCCGCCCTGGGGCGGCATGGGACAGGGGTGCGGCGCGGAGGGGGGCTGTGCTGCGCCGGTGTCTGTCTGTGTCGTGTTCCCCCCCCTCCGCGGAAGTCCGAGCCGCGGACCGAGGGCGGATAGGCGCGGGCCGCGCGCCCCCTGCCGCCGGCGCGGGGCAGTACCTGCGCGGCGCTGCCTCCTCCGCGGAGCTCGGGCCGGGCCCCGCCGGGCTTTGAAGGGGCGCGGCCGCGGCGCGCAGGCGGTGGGAGAGACCCGAGGGAGGGGCCCGGGCCCGCTCTCGCGCCGGCCCCCGCCCCTCGGCGCGGATTTTCCCGCGCGGGGGCGCGGCAGATGCGAGTCCCGTTCGCCAGAGGGCGGGGGCGGCGCAGGGAGCGGCCCCGCTGGCCGCCGAGGCGCGGACGGGCCGCGGCTGCTCCGGCTGGAGACGGCTCCCTCCCTCCCTCCCTCCCTCCCTCGCATCGGAAACCGCAGGCGGCTGCTCTCGCCGTTCGCACGCGCAAAACCCCTAAAGAAACCGCACATGGCAGTGAGCAGCGCGGAGCGGCTAAACCCGATAAAACAGATGCTTTCCTACTCTCAAAGTTGGTGCGTGTGTATTTTTGGCCTCTGCTGAATAGACTTTTATTGTTCTGCAATCAACTTTTCGATATTCCGGATCCGATGTGCTAGGAGCCAGCCTTACTTCTGCGGAGATGTTAGCAGAGACAGTGAGTGAAACAAACGGTGGAGATGCTTTTGAGGAGGGAATAAATCACTGTCTTGCCTAAGGACAATGCGGTTGAGGATGAGAAGCTGTGGCCTGGGCAGCCAGTCGAAGGGAAGAAAACCACAATAGAACCTTGCCCGGCTTGTTTTCTGGTGTGTGTGGGGTTTGGTTTGGTTTGATTTTTTATTTGGAAAAAAAAAAAAAATAAACGCTGATTTCTGGCATATTTTTGGAGTTTTAGAGGATGTTTACCAGAAAGTTTCCAGCAGTTAGTGGCAATCTTCTCATGGAGTCGTGGACTTTGCCATCAACCCTCAGCCCTTTGACAATGATAAGAAGTGGCACCAACTTTCTAACTACGTATGTAAAATCTGGCAATAGCACAGACTAAATTCAGGGTCCAGAAGGCTTTCGTTTTCATTCAGTTTTGAGGTGTCATCTGCTCACACCATGACTTTAAAGCTCGGTAGCCCTATACCCTGGGGACGCTGCCTGAGGAGCATATATTATTGTGGGTGAAAAATAATGACCAAAAAAACTGTAGCCGCCCCAAATGCTACCTTAAATTCTGAGAGGAAAAACTAGCAGAAAAGATTGATGCTAGATACAGAGATATTTAAGGCAATAAGGCACAATTATATTCTATAGGAGAAACTTAAAGCAGCTACATACAAAGCCTCTAAAATTTAAATAGCTGAAGTGCTTTTACTCCATATGCTGTCAGCTGATGATACCCGGCAAGTAATGGCAGAGGTAGTGTGAGGTGTCACTCAGCAAAGAATGATGTGGGAAAACCAGAAATATTTTAAGTATAGTGCTGAATCCCAGTTTTTTGGTGGCAGAACGCTGTATTTTATTTTCTTCAGCCAATAGGTATTGACATTTTAAATTCCTCCTGAGGAAAGAAAATCTTTTTGTGCTAAATAGTTTACTAAGCTGAATAAAAATAAAACCTAAACTTTGTTTGGAGCAGCATTTGAATCCAAAGGCACCACAGCAATTGTTTGGAACATACTGTATTTCATCCAAGTACGATGGAAAGTTAAATCGTTAAATACAGGGCCCCTTCTTTTTTGCATAGATGAATAATTTTGCATTTATAAAAGGGTTGGTTTCTTTTGGTTTGTATTTTTCTTTAAATGCTGGAGCTTTATACGTGCCAGGTTCTCAAGTTGTCTAGGTGTAGCAAGGCATAAACCATTTCGGTTTTTATTAAATGTTGTAACTTGCAGGTATGAGGATTAGTTCTGTATTGTAGTACGCATTGTTTCATACGTTCTAACCTGTCTTTAAATAATTAATACCTGGTGTGGACACAAAGGATCTTTTTACCTGGGTTTGATTAGATACATTCATCTGCTGAAGCTGTTAGGGATACAAATTTAAAACATGTTTCCTTTGGGGGAAAAAAAAAATAAAAATGTTCTGCTGATGCTGGTGTTGGGAGTTGACAGCCAGCACTCCTTGCCTTTCTTCATGATTTTAACTGGTTCTCCTCAGGCTGCTGTGCTTTATTAAAACTGGTCTTGGCTCTTGCTCTTACTTGTGCGTGGCAGGGCAGCAGTGTATGCTTTATCAAATGCACGGTCCATGCAAGAGGCAATCGCTTGTTATTTTATTACCTCCTTCATGTACCTGCTGTTTGCAGAAGAGAGAGTCCGGGTGCCCACCCATAGGCTGTGCACAGTGACTTCCCAGCAGGGAGCTTGTGCAGGGTGTCCGGCCGGTGTGCTTTGTGCGGGGGGAGTTATGCGGGGAAGGGGGTGGATTTTCATGGTGATGGAAGGAGGCAGAGGAGGAGTGTTTGCTAACAACCCCTGGTGAGATCTGAAGTTCTTTAGCGGCACCGATTCTGCCAAGATGCATTTTAGCTGGTCTGTGAAGGGGGTATCTGCTCAGGCTGCACAAGTAAAATGCTGTGTGAGGTGTGACTTACCCACCTGGAAAGGGATGCATGTGCTTAGAGCCACCTCCACAGCTGATTTTACTCTGGGGGTCAGCTGTGTGCCGTTCTTCTCTTATGGCTATAACATACTCCCTGTGGCCTGAACGTCCAGTGCTTGGCAGAAGGAGCAGTGCTCTGGGGGAAGGCAGGGGCCATAGAAGTGGCCTTCAGCACCGTTGCCGCCCAGTGTTTTCCGTGTTGGAGAGGCAATGGCACATGGCACATTCAAGGCCCAAAATGTCCCGTGGTTCATACCGCTCTTGCCCCACAAAGGAGATCTCTGGGATCGGCATGCTCTGGAGGCTTTGCATACATTAGCTAACATCCTTCCAGCAGTTTGCTGTTCCCGTTCCCTCAGTCTGTAAGGATACTGCTCCCTCTCTGCCACCCCCGTAGACTCCCAACACCCAGGGTGTACAACTGGCAAGGCACAATGGGGTGCGGGGGATTGAGGCACCACACATTAGTTATTCCTCATTTGTTTGATTGCTTTTTTTGTAAGGTCAAATGCACAGGCATTACTGGGACAAAAATAATACCTTTGTATTGTCTATAGCTAGAGGCTTAGCACTATGCAACTGGTAGAGCTGTAAACTTCAGAAACGTTATTCTAAATTTTTTTTACAGAATAATTCAAATAGATATGTCCTTAACGATAAAGCATGGAAATGTAGAATGCATATCGTGAGTGACTCTGCAGGAATAAATATAAGCAAAAGAAATCACATAGCTCCATCAGAAAAACCCCAGCAGTACTCAGCATATGATCCTTAATGTGCTTTGGTCAATATCTTTCTCTGTATCAATGGAAGCTCATTAAAAGAAGATATTGCAGATAAACTGAGCCATGCTGTATTAGTTCTTGCCAAAGCTTGACATTTTTAATACATTAATAATATGTCTGTAATGTAATGGAAAACTATTAATCAGAACTGGTTATATGCCAGAAATTTAAGCTATAATTGGCTGCTTCTTGTCAGGAATGTCTGTCGTACACTGCTACAGCTGCCTAATGCTCAGATGTCTTGCACTCCTCTGCACTTTTTCCTTGTCAGTGCACTAAATTCAATCGATGTTATAGTCTATAATTCTGTGTAACGACCATCATTATGACTCTGGCTTACTTTAATGAGAATTCGTTATGTGGGAAGTATTTTAGCACAGTGTGTTAAGGTAGTGGCTTGCTTCATATTATTTTAGTCCTATCCAGTCCTGTTTATTAGTGGATCTGAGTGTCAGCAGTTATAAAAGGTTATGGGTAACTGAAGAGCTAGCAAGGAAAATATCAAAGAAAACAAATCTATTTTTTCCTGAATATATAGGCTTGTAGTCTAAGGATAATTAAAGTCAGTAACTTATTTCTACACAGAAACATGATATTCACCTACTGTTTATTCCAGCTATGACCAAGCTTTCTCCAGTACAGATTATTTTTTGATTTCCCACTAATTTAAAATCATCTGGCTCCATTTTTAACAGAGTAGTTGTTTGCCTTTTGTATAATGACTGTTCTAAGCTCAGGGGTTTGGAGGTCGTTTTTTTCCCCCTTCAAAATATTAAAATACATTGTAAAGGACTAGAGGGAAAGAGTATGAGGTGTCTTTAGAATGACATGGGAAGTGTTCTCTGAATTACTGAATTCTAAGATAATAAGTAAACATTCCCACTGAAAACAAAAAATAATGTAAGGTCGCTACAAAAACAGTAGTACTACACAGCGTCCTTCTTAAAAAGATTTAATTTTAATTTGGTCTTAGATATTTCTGCTTTTGTGTCAAATTCTTGAACTAATTGAGAATTATTATTGCATGAAAATTCAGATATTCTCTGCATATTCTGATAAAATATGAGAGTTGTATGGTAACACTCGATAAAATGAATATAATGGAAAATTGCGTTTACGTCCATACGGCAATTATTGTAAATTACTTTGCTATGGAAACACAATTCAACCATCTGTTGGCATTTCATAGTGTCTGTAGTTTAGCTCAGTTTAAGATGAAGCATTATTTAAATATAGGGATGCCGTTTGCAAATAGCTTTGAAGTTTTGAAAAAGCGTATTACCAGGGTGACATGCTAAGGAGCTCACCAGGTCGCATACCACTTCCTGTGGTTTTGGGGTATAGGAGGGTTCATAACACTGATCATAATTTAAAACTGGGAACAAGCAAAGTGTGCTTCAGGAAGTGGTGACTTACGGTTGTTTCTTAAAATCTGTCTGATGAGTTTGCTTAGATTTTAGCATCCAGACAAAAAGAGTGCTGCAGCAGCTGGCTGAAATCCTCCTCCTGCAGAGAACCCGGTGCCCCAGCTCCCCGTCCTTGGCTGGCACAGGCTGACACCAGGCGCAGGTGGAGAGGAATGAGTTGGAGTTCCTAGCCCTGCTTTTCCTTGTCTGTGTTTAGGGTACCTCGTCTTTGCAGTTTCCCTCACACGTAATTTGTATTTTTACCTGTGTCTTTTAGAAAATGTGTATTTTATGTCATCGAAATAACATCCTAGGATTTTATACTTGTAATAATATGATTGAGGTGATACAAACTGAGGGAATTTCTAGTTGCCTTCTGAAGAGAGGAAAGGGGTGTATCTACTAGGAAATAAATGCTGAGTATACAGGTACCTTCACCCCCAAGCCCAGGTAACAGAGGCAGAAAGCATCCTTAGAGTAAGCTACAAGTGAACCACTATCTTTATCAGTGGTTTTACATCAGTCTGATCAGTAAATCACAGTCCAAATTGAAAAGCAAAAGTAACAAAGCTCTTCCAACATTAATGAGAAATCTCAAAGAAATGGAAGTGTGCTTACAGTATCTTTGTTACCTTTTTTGTTGTTGCTGTTTAGAAAATCAAGGAAGTGTAAGGCTTTTGGAGCTCGCTGTGGTCCTCTTGCCAAGTGGCTATCAGGTGCTGATAGCCCTGATACCCGTCTCTGTGTCACTTTTATTAAAGAGCCTTCCTGCTGCTGCCCCGAGGCACTGGGCTGCCTGCTCCCCTGCCTGCCTGCCTGCCTGCACCATCTGGGCAATGGCTGAGTTCAGTAGCTGTTAGGTTTCGCTAGGGTGAAAACACAGTTTTGGAAGCAGAAACCTGTAACTCACCTGGAACATTATAAATCTGTCTTTGTTAGAGAACAGTTAAATCCTTCATGTCAAAATACTTTTCACTGTGAATGATTTTGGTAGTTTGTTTATTCCAGCACAGCACCCACAGTAAAGGTTATCCATATTATACCAATTTGCTTTATATTGCATCAAACTTCCAAAATGTCAACATATCGTATATTTTGTAATGCATTGATTCTTGGACAATAACTCTAACTCTTATTGTTTCTAAAAGGGTGCTGGTGCCAGAAGAGAAGAATGATTGATGGGAAACAGACACAAGCCTGTAGACACTCATCCTTTTGCTTCGGATACTGATTCATCAGGGCGTCTGGGCTTCCCCTGTGAGCCCTGAACACAGAGGATCACTCAGGGTTATCGACAGTGTAGCTGAAGACCTGCAACTTCACAAATTATTTTCTGATATTGGACATCTTTTACAAGAAGCCCTGACAAGTTAAAAGACAAAGGACGAGTGCTGCATTGCTGTGAAAGTCTGTCATCGGGGTCTGGGTGGCTTCTACCAAAGTCTTCAACTTAGTGAAACAAGCACCCTGTCCTAATGCTTCATGTTTGACTTGGAACCTGTTTTATAAAACATATACATGTATATGTATGTATATTTATAATCTGTAGACTGCACATACACCGGTACTGAGCATCCTTACGAAGGTGACATAAAAGGATTTAGAAATGTATTTGTCAAGATTCCTGTCACTTCACGCCCTCTGGGTTACCGTATCCTCTGTGATGCAGCACTACCCTTCTGTGTGGGGACACTATGACGTGTGTAAGACTCAGATTTACACAGAAGAAGGAAAAGTATGGGATTACATGGCCTGCCAGCCAGAAGCCAGAGACATGATCAAATACGTAAAAGTGACTCTGGATCCCCCAGACATAACGTGTGGAGATCCTCCTGAGACTTTCTGTGCAATGGTAAGGCAAGCTTTTCATTTTGCATAATTAGTGGTTATATATTTGTGATAGATGGCTTCAAAATGGAAGCCTTAGAGCGCACATGTAATTGTCCAAGAAAATCTGCATCATATTCCAAATGTGAAAGGTCCTGCTGAACAAAATGCTGAGCAGCACATTAAGCTGGGCAATGAGATATTCTACTTACAGGGAACCTAACTTGACTTTGTCTGAATTAGGTGTCTCTCTATGTCAACTTCTAATGACTTAGAAGAAAGCAGCATAAAACTCCTAGTGCGCTAACCTGTAACTGGGGTGTTTGCCTGGATCACAAAAGACTCGAGTGAATTGGTTCCAGTACAATCACCTGAAAACATCACAGCATGGTATAATTCAGCATCATCTCCAAACACGAGACTGTTGTTAAAAACTCAAACTGCAGAAGCTCAAAAAGCGGTCATGGCAGCTGGGCTGGTGGAGTTTTTCATCAAGTCCATGCAGCATTGCTGGAGCAGCACTGCTGGAGCCTTGCTACCACACACAGCAGGGGCATACCAGCAGGTCCATACATGTGTGTATGGACAGTGCAGCAAGAAACACCTTCAGGTGGCGGCCAGCTCTACCAACTACTGACAGCTTTCTTCTTTGACTGGAATTGTAGGCATTCAAGCCAACTAAGAGACCAAAGTCAAGTTCCTTAATTTAGATACTCCTAAAATTAGAGACTAGTTTTAGAAATGTTGGGCTTGGTAAACAATTGTACAGATATGAGAAACCAGGCAGACACTATATATATCAACCTTCTACAGTTGTGCTGCTCCCAAGTGTTTGATAGATCGTGCTGTAAGAGGTCATTAGAGTTAAAAGAAATCTTCAACTTCACCTCACAAACATGGAGAATTCTTTTTTTTTGCCACTGAATATTTCTGTTAAATATTCAGTGGAAAATACACTATTTCTTGACTAGAAAATGTGAGTTTGAGATGCAAAACATATGTACTTATATCTATTAATAAAGCACTGGAAACATACCACATTACCTACATAATTTAGATTTGAAAAAGCAATGAGTTCTGGTAAATGAGGTTATTATAACTGAGAAGAGGATACAAAATATTTATTTGCCTGTGTACGAATCATCATTGCTGTGTGACAGCATCCCCACGGAAAGGAAATTTGCCTTTAAATGCCTTACCGTATTATTTTCAACCACTACTGTTCTATAAGGAGTTCAGGTCCAACCACACATACATTTAGGGCATTATTTGCACACATGCAGCTGCTTCCCACGTACATTATGGGAATAGCCACGTGACAAATTGCGGAGCTACGTGAATAAATTACATTCACTGTGAACCTTTGACTGCACCACTTGCTCTCTGCCCACTAATCCGTCTCTGCTGACAAGGCTTTGACACTCTAAACCTCCAAGCAGTTTCAAGCAGCCACTGTTTAAAAACAAATAAAAGTAACATGCCCTGCATAATATGGTCTTTTTCTTTTTTCTTCATCTTGAAATGTATTTTCTCCCTCAGAATAATAATAGCTGTGATTTAGCCCTCAATCAGTGACGATTAGTAACTCATCATGTAGTGAATAAGAGAAGTTATTCTTCTAATGAAAAGAAACTGTCCAGCCAAACTTGTTTCTTCCTTTTAGTGTAGATAAACATTGTAGCAGTTCCCATCTTAAATATTTTTTTACATTTCTGAAAGCCTTGGTTATCAGTCCATTCTCTAGTTAGAATAATGATTTTGAACAAAAAAACAAACAAGGAAAAAAGACATTTGAATTAAATCTAAGTATTAAAAATAGTGCCAGAACTCCCCCTGAAAATGTTTGACCTAGCAAGGTCCTTGATGCTGTGATGGGGATGAAAGTTTGCTTGGGAATGACCTGAGGTTATAGCTGTAGCTCTCCTGCTGCTTCAGCCCTTGAGATGCAGAAGGTCACCAGAAGAATCCTGACACAAGAAGTAGAGAAAGAGGAAGAACGGAGAAGATGGAGAGCGCACGCAACGAGGGTGTATATTTAGTGATGTGAGTGTAGAGTGACTGACTCCTACATGATAGATGTTGTATTTGCTTTCAGTATAGATGTATATTGTACATATACACTTTATTCAGATATGCACTGGTAATGGCTTGGCTTACTTGAAACATAGGGAAATGAGAGAAATATTTGATGTTCCTGAGGTACTGCACAGCAGCAGAGCACTCTCATCCCTAAAAATGCTTCATGTCTATCTGTATTGTAGCTACATGTAGAAATTACACATTTCCTTCAAAATGAGGTTTTACATTGTAGGGCTGAGCCTTTGGCATTTCCCAATGAAGAGTTCTTTTATTTTTGTGTTGATTTTTAGTTTTAGAAAAAGAATTAAGAAGGTATCATTGGCATACTTGAAGAAGGTGAGCGGTGGAAAAGAGTACATTCCTGTTAGGCATGTTCTTGCACTAAAAAATTCTGTATCTGAAATGACAGAGATCCGAAGGTTTCTTGTCAGCGTGGTGAAATGCCTAACTAACTTATACAAATGCTTGTTTTTATTGTTGTCAGTATTGGATATTTCTGTGCTAAACCCATGTACCAGTGTTTTGTTATTGAAATCAGGTTAAAGCTGCCTTAGAGGAGATCAGGGTCCTTTCAGATATCCTAACAATAAGCAAGGGTACCAAACAGCCACAGGAAGAGGAGGAGGTTGAAGCAACCTCACGTTTTGTTTCCATATCAGTTCCCCAGTTGGGCTTAGTAATTTTCTGTTCACCACAGACTATACAGACTAAGGTACTAACTTTTGAGTCTGTATTAGCTATCAGTGTAGTATAGATTATATTCCTGAAATACAACCAGACAGAGAGGCTCACCCCAAGTTTTGCTAGGGGCTTATGGTAAAATCTAAGGCAGTTTGTGAGAGGGAGATGATAATAGTCTGCAATAATACACAATGTAATCATCCATTGCAATGCACACAAGCACACAGAAGAGATGGGCAGTTAATGGTAAAATTTGCTTCCTACTAATTTCTGCATATTCCCCATGGAATGAAATGTTTTTAGAGTCTATTATGAATTTTTAC
Organism: Athene noctua; assembly: GCF_965140245.1. Classification (NCBI taxonomy): domain Eukaryota; kingdom Metazoa; phylum Chordata; class Aves; order Strigiformes; family Strigidae; genus Athene; species Athene noctua. Next base: position 23,974,591 of record NC_134041.1, read on the forward strand.
TCGGTGAGCTTGTTGAGTTGACAGACCGAATAACGAGGTTTTTGCACATGCAGATTTGTTGCAAAATGCAAGACTTGCTAGTTGGTAAGTAAACCCAGCATGTGGCAGCTCACAACTTCTAAGTACCTTTGGGTCGTCCCTCCCAGGACAGCATCTGTAGGTATTATGGGGAACATACAGCAGGAAAACTATCCCACAATTGCTTTTATGCAATCTATTCTGAGAATAACATTATAGTTTCTGGTGACATTCAGTATTGACAACTCATGAGATTATTCTGAAACCTCAAACCTCTGGAGTCCTATGATTATGTGAGATTCTCAGTTTTCATTTAAAGCATCATCTTTATTTTCTTAGTCCTTCTGGTTGCAGAGAAATGTTTGAAAATGAGGCTGAGAAGCTCAAAAAGTGGAAGCCAAATAAATAGTCCTCAAAATCATTATTTGTTTAAAATCTCATCATTTTTGAAGTTGCTCAGGATTTTTAGGGCTTGGGAAAGGATTTTGCTTGAGAGGAGAGATGCATGAAAGAAACATATAAACGAATGGTTTAGAGCAGTGAATGATTACAGTTTCTGGCCATGGAGTTGCTTGTGTCTGTAAGGAGGATGTGATAGCAGCCTTCCCCAACAGGCAGTACTCCTCCTGCCTGGGTGATAACCAGCCCCTTGCAGAAGGGGTGGATGGGTCACCTCAGGCTCTCTGTACATTTTGAAGAAATTTCTAGTTGCTTAGAGCAAGACATGCATGCTAGCAGGCAATGCACATTTGCTTTCTGTGGCATTCCTTCGAGGAAATTTGGCTGCCCTTTGTCAGTCACAGAGTTGGACTGGATGGTCATAGCATTTGAGCCAGCATGACCATTCCTGTGGGTCTGTAATTCATGAACTTTGAGCATTTGGCATCGGTAAGAGTATCTGGCACCATACACTTATGCTTAGTTGGCCTGGGAGGAGAAAGAAGGGGAAGGAGAGACTAGAAGAGAAAGAAGCTACTTAAAATTTTCAGAACTGCAGGATTCACTTTGCAGAGATACTTGTAAGCAAATTTTTAAGTACCTGGGAGTGCTAGTTCTTGTGGCCTGCAGCATTTCAGTTTACAAAACAAATCTGCTTTAAATCCCCAGGGAGTAACTAACAATTGGTGAAATCTTCTACCTCCCTCTTCGTAAGCGCTTGTTACAATTTCACAAAACTCTGCCCAGTAAATCATTAACAGAGAAACAAACCTGACTTTTCATGAACTATACCATCTTTTGCCCTACAAGAATAGTGCATAGGTGGCTTCTGACTATTTCTGAAACGTTTGCCGGCTGTGCCCCTGCTGTAAGCATCGGGAGCCCGCATGATGCTGTTCACGGCTTGGCGGTCCTGTTGCCCCAGAGTCGCACCTCCCTCACATGGGCTGGCCCCAGCCTTCAGCATGGGGTTTGCATTCAAACCTTAGCCAGGATTAGTGTATTAATTAATCATGAATTTAACCAGGAGACTCCTAGTGGCTATTGCTGTAATTTTCAAACGGGAGACGAATTTATGTTACCAGCCTGTCTTTGTGGCTGAAATGGCAATGTAAAAATGCACTTTTCTGCTTATGTTTAGAACCTAGCTATCATAACACAATCCACATCCCAGTGGCTAAAAGATGATGAAATTATCGGCAATTATTGTTGCCTGCAGCTAATTTTCTTCATAGATTAAACAGAAGCTTGAAAAGAAGCCTACAGACAGGAGTCCTGTGCATTTGTACAATTTATAGAGCAGAAATGCTGATGACAGTAGAAATTTGAGCCCTTAAGTGCTACTCTGTATTTCATAGCCAATCAAAACTAAATTAAGAAACAAAGATTATTAAAAAGTCTTCTGTGCATGTAATTTTGGCATAATGTTATGAGGTGGACATTAAATTTTTCCCTCTGAGACTTTCAGCATCATTAATATAGCATTCCTTTAATTACAAGTAGGCTCGTATTCCTTAAAAAAGGGAAAATACTCTGTAGTGTTGTTAGTGATACCATTATTATGTTTACTGAAATAATTAAATGAACAGATATTCTTCTGAGTAATGTATAAATCAAAATGTGAAATAAATTATATATTTTTTTAAGCATTTTGGCATGCATACATGCATTCTTGGATAAGACATTTTAAAACAATATTGAACAACACTGTTAAGATATGCTGATGAGAAAAAAGCTTTTTTCTTTTATGGGCTGAATAAGGGCATACAATCCTTCATTTTAGTTCCATCTGTGCAATCTTATTAGGTAGCATGGAGTGGAATAGGAACAGGGAGTTAAAGATGACACTATTGTTACTGTCTTGTTTAATGTGGATTTTCGTAGTTACTACTTTAAAAATATGTACAGCTCAAAGTTACTGCAGACTTTATTTACTGTACCTGTATTCATCTGTTTTGAACTCTTGAGGACATTTAATTAATATAAGCATTGCTTTGTCATTGTTGAAAAGAACGTTATCCTTCAGTGTGGTTTATTTTGGTGTTTCCATTTTAATTACTGGATATTTCATTTCCTTTCTAGTACCACAAGACCTCTGTGGTGAGCTACAGCCCCGCAGCCCCTTCTCTCCTCTGCACAGGGCAGGACACCTCTGCCACTCCACTGACATGGCTGTTCCCATTGAAGTACCGCTTTTGTCCTTACGTTCCAGCCTCAGAGTAGAGCAGCTAGCAGGACAAGAGGGAAGCAAGAAGCACACTATGCTCTTTGCTCCTTCCATACCCCCCCATGGCTCCCTCCCGCTGGTCAGCATGGAGGCAACAGCCTACCTGTGCCTTTGGTAGCAGCCTGTCCGCAGACACTTCAAAGGTGCCTTGTTCCTCAGACTTCTTGGGAAAGGAGTTCTTGCTTGAATAAAAGAATAAAAAATGGACATACTTAATGACAGCAGGAATGAAAAAAAAAGGTTTGGTAAAATCTTTTTTTATTCCAACTGGAAGCAATCTAAAAATTAATAATTTCTCATAAATCAAAACCGAGAATTGCCAGTAAAACAGATTTGCATTTTATTCATTATCACATATCAAGATTCCCCAGTAAATCATTAACAAAACTCTATCCAGTTGCCTTTTTTTAATTCTCCTCAATTACACTTTGGGTACTGGAATATTTTCAAACCTTAAACAAAGCAAAAAAGCACGCCCACAAAGTACTGAAGTTGTTAAAAATATTTGGGAGTAAAACAGTGTTCCTAAACAAAGCCAAAAGCTTATGCTTATTTTCAGTTGCAAAGTTTTAAGGCACATACCACTACTATGTGTAAAAGTGCATCCTTTTAACAAGAGGTATATTTTATAAATATACTTCATGGAAAATGCTTAACTGCTGCTTATAAAACTGCCTTTATTCTATTTGATACTTGCTCTCCTATTATGTTTTTTCCCCTGAAGTTAGCTGGAAATATTAGACATTTGTAGCTAACACAATGATCAATAAATTATTATTGTAATAATACTTGATCTTAAAAAGCGAGGGATTACATGTCATGTTATAACATTTCAGCAATAATAGAAATTATTTTAGGGCTTTTGTCATCTGGTAATAGCCATGCCATGCAGACATTTGAACAAAACATCTGTGAAGACATCCCTTTTACTGGCAGGTTATTGATGGCCATGTCAAGACCAAAATAATATAGTCATGTTTTAATTTCAGATTGATTTTTTGGAAAAACAAACAAACAAACAAACCACAAACTATCGGGGAGAACTTGTTTCTTAAACACTTTTCTCCTGTCCATAGAAAATTTCAAGAAGATAATTCCTGGAAGGCCAGTGAGGTGGTTGTCACTGGCTGGAAGGTTCATGCTGGTGGAGTGGTAGTGGCTCACAGCATCCCTGTGCTGCCTGCTGCCACCTGCTGCACCCACACCCTCTTGCTAGGGGCAATTTCGGCTCAGCAGGCAGAGTTCTCACAGATACCTGAGCTGGTTCCCCCTGCTGCCCTTGGCACCCCAGGCCCCCTGAAGAACCTTTCCTCACTGGACAAGGAGGGTATCTGGGGGTAGCGGCCCAAGTACTCTGTGGGAACTTGGGCATTTGGTTTGTTTAGGTGAGCAAACAATGACAGCAATTTTATGAAGAAATAAACGGCTTCTACTGCAAAATGGATACCTTGATATCCATAAGGGAATCTGAATGGCTTGCTGTCAGTGTAGCTGGACTAGAAATGTCCCCTCAGCAGCACCTTTAGTGCCACCTTCTGCAATAAAACAATACTACTTTATAAATAAAATCTTTACTAGCAATGTATTGTATGTAATTTGTACCTCTTCTACTGAGGCAGAGGTGATCTCAAGCCTGCAGCTCACTGCAGGAAGACTCTTCTAACAGGATTTTCTGGGGTACAGAGGGATAATGCAGTAAAGCAACATCCTGACTGGTGGTCCTTGCCTGGGTAGGACAGCACGTCAACCCCCCTCCTCCTGGGCTGAGGGCCCATAGCAGCAGGTGTCCCCATTCCTCTTCTGATAAAAATCCTAAACAGAGATTTATTTTTATTTTTTTTTTTAGGGAGGGCATAAATCCACATTTCACAGAGTGACCTTAGCTTTCTAACCCACCAGTGTCACATAGTCAGCCAAGAGGAGCAATGGTGCAGGATTGCCCCCCTCACAGGGAGCAGCCAGTTTGCTTTCACACGTTTTGGTCATGGGTGCAATGACCTGCAGTCCCAAGTGAGCTGTGCAGTATTAGGCTCTCTAGGCTGCTGTCTCATTTTGAGAACAGTGTACAAGGAATGTGATATTATATTTCCTCCTGCTGTGATGGACAAGTCTCAGAGTGCAAATTTTGGATTTAGTTGGCAGAACTGAGCAGAGCTATTTTTATGCTGCTCAGGTTTTTCCAAATTACCTGGACAAACATATTTTTCCTTCTTCACATAGTACCTGTAGGTCTCTAAACCCCAGAGTTTCATGTTTCTTTCTTGCAGGACTTGTTCTTGGTACCAGCCAAGAATCACTGGAAACCAAATGCAGGTTCTTGAGACACTTCCATACATTAAAATTCTATTTGTAAGCATCTTAGTTGAAACAAAGCCGAGTGAACTTGGCTGAGAGTTCTGCAAACCCTGTGTACATCAGGACAACTGTTCTGGTTAGCAGGCTCACCTGGAGTCCTTTGAGAAGGCTTAAGTCAATAAGTTGATTCCCAAATAATGATTTTAACATTTAGACATTTATGTTACTTATAAAGCAGCCAGTCATATATACAGGCCAAGTCACCCCATGCAAACATTTAAGCCCACAGTATTCTGCCAGAGCATTCAAGAAAAAAGAAATGTACAGAGATGATAATCAGGCTCTCTCATCCCTTCTGCTCTATGCTGTGGAACAGAGCAGGGGAAATCCAGATAAGCATTAGCAGTCCCTGTTGACAAAGCATGGAAATTACCCATCTCCTTATGCAAGGATGAAAACCTGTCATTTGTTTTTATCCACAGAGTTTAGGAAGGGCTGAATTTGTGGGAGGTGCTGAATTTTAGCATGAGTACCACTGCTGCTTTTTTTCTTTTTGAAACAATACTGTTTTGCCAAAGCTGCAATTTCCGATACGTAAAAAACCCCACATACCTATTTAAAAATGAGTAGCTAAAACCAGGTAAGAATCTGTTAAACCAGATATTTCTTGACTTTTTTCAAGGCCTATAAATTCTAGCTGGCTCTGAAAAGTCAAAAATCATTCCAGATACTATTAAGGTCATTGACTGACAAGATCTATATCCCTGGGTACACTGGTCACTAGGTGAAATGTAGGAAGTAGTTCTGTACCTGATTTAATTGTAGAAACAATGGCTGTTGATACACATTTTAGGTATGGAAGTTTATATTTTCACAGGTCACTTGCAGTGACGCCACCTTGATCTACAAGTACAAATACAGCTAGGGACATGAAAATCCTTGGCACTGAGCTGACTTGGAAATGTGCATAAGTGATTTCACATAGCTTTGATGTTTGCTGTATCATAGTTTTTGTAAAACAGTTTTATTTCTTACCTTCTAGTTCTTTAGGCAGATTGTATATATGGAATTTAGAAATGAAAAAGAGGAAAGAAAAGGGCACAAATGAATTTTAATTATATTTATTACAAGCAAGGAATTGTACTATATCAGAGATATTTTATGTAAGGCTTTAGCCCAGAGAGAATTTTTATAGCTAAGTAGTTGTAAAACCTTTAAAAGAGGACACCATTATGATGAGAAGAGCATTTTCTTACATGTACATACTGCATCTTTCCAGCATCCTGGTGCATTTTAGGTTTTTATCTATAAAACTGTCAGGAGCCATCATTTTAACTCATCAATTTGATTTTTACCATCTACACCTGCTCATAAGGCATTTTCCTCTAGTGAAAACTAGAAACAGAGCTGCTTGTGGGTGACATTTACAAATGACTGGGAGAAAAAAAGGTAAAAAAAAAAGGAATAGCAAGCAACCACACAAAAGCCCTCATCTTTTAAAAACAACAATAAGCATAGCTGTAGAAAAAAGAACAGAATGTAATTTTCTGACTGCTAAAACAACTCTTTCTACATGTGCTATTTTCCCCATCTATTTTTATCACAGCCTTCCAGACTCTGACATGCCTCTTGGCTTCCTTGACCATATGGATCTGCCAAGCAGTATGAATACTGTAGGGATAGCCTGCAGAAATAACCTAGCAAGGTGCCTTGCTTTGCAAGAGTTTGCTCAGACTTCCAGAAACATTAGGTAAAGGGTTTAAAGGGTTCAAGTGTTGTAGCTTTCCTCACTAAAATTTTGGGGTAGGTTTTTGTTCGCAGTTTGTACCTAGAGTGCCCTTTTTCCTGAAATAGAAGAGAAGCTTTTGAAAATAAAAAAAAGAGAAGAACATACAAGCTTTCTGTTATCTGAAGCTCTGGCTTTAATTTTTTTAAAAAAGGCATCCTTCAATAACTAAAAAAGCAGGTAGAGTTGAATCATGATATATATTTCATGCCCAAGAGTCAGTGTCTGACTTTCCAGAAACAGGGCTTAAAATAAGATCTTCCATTGAAATTAAAGTGTCCTGTATAAGTCAACAGAAGGACTTCTACTGACAGCAATGGATCATGCCCAAATACTGCTTCCTTAGTAGTTCATATTATTCCCTGTACTGTACCAGCTTGAAATTCTCAACTGGAAACTTTAAAACCATCTTAAGTAAAAACAAAATTAACAGTACGCCTTTATCTTTTCAACTTGTCAGAAGCAATTTCACTGAAGTTCATTGTTGCCAACCTATTTCAGTTATAAAGTCTTCTTAGTCATTATATTGGTGCTTGGTTTTGAATTACTTCACCCCTGTGAGCTTCAGTGCAAGACTGCTTGTCTCTAGTGGCAGGACAGGATTTGGTTAATAGGATACTTTTTTTTTTTCTTGGGTAAAGTTTTGGCAAGTTTGGGGCATGCAGGAATTCACCAAAAGTATATTTTAGACCTTCTAGCTGGAAAGTGCCAGCTAGAATGCATATATAGAATATGTATCGGGGTTTGCATATTAAAATATATTATTTTAGCTTTATGCGTCTCATGGCTTATTTGTAAATAATTAAAAAGGACAGAAGACTGTTACTGAAAAATCTTGCCATTGTTCTCTATAACTGCACCGTCATCAGTTGCAGCACTCAACAGTAGCTAAGCATCATCATTCATGAAATTCAGGTTTTACAGGTTAAAAGCAAGTCTCCAAACAAGAGTTCAACAGTTCCCTGGTTTTGTTACTCAGAAAAAATGTGGTTTTCAGCATAATATTTTGAGAAATTTTAAGCTGTAACAGGGAATGTGCCATTTCTAAACATTAAACAATGGACAAATAGTTTATGTCTGCATTTTGCAGGGGGGTTTGTTTGTTTTTTGAAGCCATACGCACACTTGTTTCTCCTCCTTCTACAAGCTGTTTTTACAAGTCCTCAGCTGGTATATAGTGTATGTGCGTTGAATGGGTTGGTGCAATCAACATGGAGAAGGTGGCTCCCATATATCTGCCACTTGGGCCATCCCTGCACCTCTCCTGGGAGCCAGCCCCTCTCTCTAGCCTTGCTGAAATGGAGGCTCTTGAAAGTGGTGGAGGCTGAAGAGAGAAATGTGCTCCAAAGAACACAAGAGCTTGCCTTCCTCCTGGCTGGATCCGTCTCACCACACCTTAAGAGCTCTGGCTTGAGAAGCCACCAGAGCTGATGGGTTTGTTCTAATTTGCACTTCTGCTAGCCTTTTTCAGGCAGTAGTCTCTTTTAAAATGGTACAGAGCTATACAGACCTCAGTTTGGGACCTTAGATGGGTACAGGTGAAATGTTTTCAAAATCCTTTTGAAGTCTGAAAGTTAAGGAATTCAGCAGTAGGATGGGAGAGGTGTGTGCTAACATGTGGATTGGTTTATCAGGACCCTCTTATCATGTTGCTTTGCCTAGGCACGGTCTCCAAGAGAGTAAGTACCTTACAGGAATGCAGAGAAAAGCAGGCACAGCCTTTTTACAGGCAGCATTCAACTCTCCTGATCAATAATAATCTGACTAAGAATTTGGAGTAAATGTCATTCTGGTGATTGTATCTTGTCAAGGGCCTCATAATGGTAAGTGATGGATTTGGAATGATAAAGTTGTGCATAAGATCAGAAACAGAAATCATAGAGCAGCAGTGCCCCACTAAATTTAATCTTAGCCTCAGGTTTTTTTTCAGTTCCTATCCTCAAGGTCATTGCACCTATGCTAATACAACTGTCAGCATCCTCCTCCTACCAGGCCAGTTCCTTCTGATACCCTAAAAGGAGATTTACAGGAGCTGACCAAGAAAAAATAATGCTTTTTACAAAATAATTACAGAGATGAATGGCATCTGTGATGACCTATTTTAACACTTTTTTTTTTTTTTTAAATGGCACCACCTTACATGAGCTTCTCTAAACTCCTGTCACGTAAGCCAGTCACAGTTGGTTGAGTTTGGTTTTTTGGCTGTCATCCTAGCCAACATCCAGGGCCTCAGAAAGTAGATGTAAGGGCGATGCTGAGCAAGCCTTTGCTGTCACTGCCTTTACTCTGGATTAGTAATTGGTTTGTTTATAATTATGAGCTGTATAAAGCCTTGCAGGAAGAGCAGAACATGTTTACTTTTACAATGATGAATTAAATCATAAATTGGAAACACCTTTGGAATTAAAAAATACCCTCTTCACCGGGGATCAGATTTGCGGCATTTTGCTGGGAAATATGTGCGAACATCAGTGGTGCAGCTATGGCAAAGGGCTGCTGCTGAAAAACATGGCAATAAACCTCCTCACTTGAGCTAGCAATTGCAGTCTACAAGGTAATGCTGGTCTTGGTGGCAGAAACTGCCCTGTGTTTCTACACATGCCCAGAGTGTCCCCAGGAGGTGCTGCAGCCCCTAAGCAACCCATGCACATGAAGAGAAGTGTGTAGCCATGTTGCATCTCACAAGAGGAAGACAGAGATCCTTCGTATTTCTATGCAGATCTTGGAGGATTCTTGGATAATTTGTTTGCAGGAGAAATCAGCTTTTCTCCATGTAAGAAATGCTTTTGAGATTCCAACAGTATACACAGACTTTATTAGAAGACATTATCTGGCCCATAAACACATGGAGGAGAGAAACTTATAATTGAGCCTACAGTACTACTGTATCTGACAATACATGTCTACTTAAGCCTTGCACTTTGGAGATCCCCACATGTCAGGTAGTTTGGTTCAGTTACTGCTGGTTTTAATAGTTTATAGTTTTCTGACCAAGGTTTCGTAATGCTTTATGCAGAAAAGCAATTCAGAAAATAAACACAAAGCACAAAATATGGCCACACTTATGAAAAAGTCCATTTCTACAGTATCTGTGGCTCAATGTCTTATTCTGCATTCAGTGAACATCATAGGCATTGAGTCAATCTGCAGCCATAGAAAAGAGCTATTTTCTGATTTGATTTGTTTTCTTAGTAGAATGTTTTTAGCTTTTCGCAGTTTGAGTCAACTTCCAACTATTTTGTTTATAATTTTGTTAATTGTATGTGTAAAGGTCACAGAACTAAAGTGGTAAAAAAATCTAATTTTAACCCGTAGTTGATTTATGAAATGATACTCAGTTCCTTGAGTTTGTGAAAATAACATATACCACTAATAATCTCTTGGAACTGATTTAACACCATATTCTATTGCAGCACTAGGAAGAAGCCAAGGACTTGTAACAATCCGTCATTTGCAGTGACATTTTTATTACTCTTTCAGAAATGCTGTGCTTTAATTGTCTCCCTGCTTCAAATCAACTGCTTAGTTTGCTTTAACAGTAGTTTTTTCTCTATAGTTATCATTGCCCTCGCTATCAGAAACCTAAACTCTGTATATTCCTGGCATGGTAACTGCTAACAAGAACAGGAGCAGAGAACCTATCCATGTCCCTCTAATTTAAGGGACTGAAAATGCTGTATTGATTGCAAGTTGCATTTTTATGGAGTTCACACAAAATTCCTTATAGGCCTGCATCCCAGGCAATCCCCCCTTGATTCACTAGGATTGAGCTGAGAGAAAATCCATCCAAAATAATATACTCTTTTTTTTTGCACTGTTATGAAGTTTGCAACAAGCTGCCCAATAGAGAAATAGCTTTGCTTTCAACTATTAAAAAGAAACTGTAAGCTCTTAATTTAGTAGCAGTGTCGCTAGTGCTTTAGCATCTTCTGCAGTGTGCCTCCAACTGATGAACTGAAGCACAACTATAAATAGCAATGATGTCTTTGTCAGCTTGTGAGAAAAAGGGGTTGGGGTTTTTTTTCCACACTTCCTGAAAGGACATATAGTAAGACATTTCTAATCTCTTCTTTTGCTTAGTACATCGATTTATCTGTTTGATGGGTTACTGAATTAAAACAATGATTTGTTGCCTGTTGGTTCACAACACAGCTCAGTGAACAATAGGAACATGGCCCTAAGGTTATGTCATATTTGATTGGCACCCCAAAGTTTAGTGATTGTGTAAAGTTGTCAGCTTTACAGTTCAGGACTTTGGGGTGACCTTCCCTTTTCAAGTGAGAGGCAATTTCCCCCCACCTCAGAGTGTGCTTGCCTGAGCCACAGCCCGGCCAAATTGCATGCTCAGACCTTTAGTCCCTGCATATCCCTTGTGCATGTCAACGATGAGGGATCCCCTCCTACCATCCCAAATCCTTGGGAGATCCCTTTCACAGTGGGGCTGCTCCTTTGCCACTTTGTATCTGATAACTAAGAAGTCTTATGAGGAGCAAATAGCTTTGTTAGACTGAGTCTAGCTGCTCTGTATTTTAAGAGAGTACCTGTCAGAAAAGCAAAGTTTCACAAATCCCCGGGTTGGGGACCCTATGCAGTGACAAAGAGGAGGGACTTAATGATGGCTGTGGCAGCATGGCTGGTCAGCATGCTAACAGGTTTTAATGGAGGAGATGAAATCTTCTCTGGATTCTGAATCACAAATGCATTCAGGCAGAATAATGATTGGGGGGAAAAAAGAGTTAATTTTCAGGGCTTGCATGCCTTCAGGTTTGTTTGCTTGTGAATATTTTTGGAGAGTAATGTTAGATGCTAAGGGAAAGTCACAGCAAGGCTTGTGACTAATGGATAAGATGCAGTATTGCTCTGTGATACTACAAGAAAAATGCTGATGCAGTTAACTGATATCAGAGAGATAAAATAGTGACAGCATTTAAAAAACCAAAACTAAACAAAACAAAAACCTGAAAGGTTTTATAAAGTTTCTGAGATCCCACCTTGGTATCATTTTAGAGGATGTTTCTAACTAGTAGCCACACAAATAATTGCAGATTACAGTGTCGTACAACTCCATTAACTAGGTGAAGGAAAAATAGCAACATTTTCATTTTAATGAGATGTCTGCTCTCTCTTCCTCTCTACTGTGCATCTTAATGTACCTTGCTGTCTGCACTGACTTGGGGCTCCAAGGCTTTGTCATTTCTTGGCAATTCCATTCTCTAATTTCTTCTGACACATAGTGCTTAAATCCACAAGAAATGTGAGGTGAGGCAGAGAGGATTCCTGCAGACTGCCGCGCCATGAGAGGAGCACTCATTTGCATTATTCATTAGATAAAGACAGTGATTTGCATCTCATTTTGGTCGTCTCCATTTCCAGGCAGAGAATGTAGAGAATTCGCAGAATTGATGAATTTTATGGTATTAATAGTGTTCATTTGGGATTAAGTCTCCATTGTCTGCTGCCCCGTATTTTGTCCCACACATCTTAAATACCTACAGAAATTACATTCTTCTGTTCTTTTTATAATGAACTGCAGCTATTTACTGCATAGTAAAAGAATGCTAATTTGTTTATCATTGCACTTTTTAAAGGTTTTTTTTTTTTTATCAAGGCCATAATTCTATACTTGGTCATTATTTGTAATTAGATTATTATGACCTTTTTCCCTATTGTTCTGAGGTTATGATTCAAAAGCAAAAGCTTGTAGAGCAGCTGCAATGATTACATGTGGTCTGATGATCTAACAGTATCTACTTTATTTTTTTTTTCCTGTTCAGTATTCTTAAGCAGTAAGCTTTTAAGAACTGTATGCCTTCTGTTAAGTAACATGTTAACACAGTAAAGTTGAGAAATGGAATAGCCCTAGATAACTTCTAACTCTCTTTTGTTCTTTTCTAAGCTTTATGAACCAATTTATATTATGGTTAGTGTTAATATTTGATTCAGAAAGCTCTACTATAAAAAGGAAGAGATATCACTGTTCTGTCTACAGTGCATTGGGGGAATGCTTAATTTTGGGGGGCAGGGGGATTGGCACTATTGAGCTCTGTCATCATGTTTTTATACACAGGAAACTGGGGAAATTAGGAGTTCCAGAGGACATAAACAGATACCATTATTTCATATATGCTTTTTGAGAAAATATACATGATAAATGCCTTAGAAAACAGTGCTGAAACCCAGAGCCATTCCCTGACCCATCATCTACCTCCTAGGACAGCAAATGGCTAAAGCAAACGGTGGCTTATTTTGACTCTCAAAGCCCTCAGTTAAGCTTTGTGCTTCACTGGGCTGGATATTGTACAAAAATAAAGGAAGGCATTGTCCTCATTTTTTATTACTTTTTACATTTGTATTTCAATTATACTGTAAGTTAAAAAGTGGGGATGAAGGCTGACTTTAGCAAGATGAGGTGCTAAGGCTAATGATTATGCATTATTAGCATTTTTTATTGTAATTATGGCATGACTCTATGGCTGATGCTGTAGCTGTCTTGATTTCTTGGGAGTGCCACGCTAGAGAAATTCACATTGGGCTTGGATTAGAAGGTGGGCAAGGTAAAGGCCCTGAGCAGCAGTTGGTCAGGACACTTCCATCTGTAAGCGGCATTATGGCAGAAAACACAATGCAAATGACATACGAAGATGAAACTGGCTTATACTAGGGCCCTGCCTAATATGCAACTTAATTATAATTGAGTTTGCCACAAGTTAGTGACACAGCTGAATCTAAACAAATCACCTAGGTAATGTGCTGATTACACTAACAGCAGTTGTTGTCAGGGGCAGAAGATGCCATATGGCTCCTCTTCTCTACCTAGGTCAAAATATTGTTAGGAAGAAGCTGAAATACATTGACACAAATGAGGAATTAGCCTATCTGGCTTTCCTCCTGCCTGCAGTGTGCATACATGTCCTGGGGTCTGGCCATTCCCGGGCACAGTGCGGGGGGGCTACCCAGATTTTTCCAGAACGTACCTAGTGGAGGAGTATCATGGCACTTGAGGACAAACAAAGGCAGCTGGCGCTCTGTTGCATTGCTCAGGCACAGCTTAGCTCTCTGAGGTGTGCCTGGATTTTGTTGGGCAGTTTGTGAAAATAAAGTATAAATGACACGGACTGCAAACTAGAGGGGAACGAATGTAAGGGATGAATGAAGCAGGAGCCAGTCACATGGCATGGTCAGGTTCAGCCCCAGGGAGGGCTTTTTTTGTGAATGGGGACACGAGTCAAACTCCCACTAATTGCAGTGAATTTGGTACAAGTCTTCTAAAGTTTGTATAGCTTTTTTATTTTCTGATTTTGGGAACAGACAAAAGTATAGTATAAATTTTGCAGTGCCATGACCAAGATGTTACCCCCTGTATTCCCTTACAATTTCAGAATCTTGTCCATTTAAAATAAATATCAAACACTAAAACCAGTCACTAATAACATCGCAGAAGCTACTGCTCCTGTAAGAGCAGCAGAGCCTGGCAGTACCACTGCTTTTAAAAGATCTTTTAGCATTTCTAATCTATACTCTGTGTGATGCTTTTCTAGGCTGCATCAGGCTGAAGCACAACAGAAGTGGAGTTTATGCCATGTTAAATTGTTATTAACTACAAAATGTCATCCAAAGTATAGTGTTCTGCCAGTTTGAGTTACATACTTTTGTTATGCTTTTTGCTCTGAAAAATACACATTTGAAAATTTTAACTGTGCCAAGCAGGCCAGATGCTGCCCTTCAGAAATAAAAATTGCCTTAAACTGATTCTGTGATGATTCGGGTTCTAGAAGAGCCGTAAAATTTCTGCCAGACTTAAAATATCTTTCCTTGAACACTGGTCCCGCTGTGCTGATCTTGCTGTCAGCAAGGGTTTGCAGATCCTCAGTTATGAAACACCTTGTCACCACTCACCCAGCAGCTTGCTCCTGCTCCACTGTGAAGTTTGTTTAAGTACTTTATTCATATTTTGAAATACAGGGTGTGTTTCCTAATGATTTTCTTAGGAAAAGGGTTGTGGACAGTCCTTTCGTACAACTCAGGGTAGCTATTCTGAGGTGTGTTATGGAAGCAGTGGGTAATCCAAAGGCTTCTAAACAATGGATTATTCTGAGCGATAGTTACCCTTTAAAATGTCCTTGTCTAGTGCAAAGTGGGGAAAGCAGCTGTTCAACATTTATTTTTGTCTTCACTCTTCAATGGATATTAGACCTCTGCCTCTTTCGGGGCTTGCCACTATATCCCTGACGAATTTACTGCACAGTTCTGCCTCATTCATTACAAACCACCTATTTTGTCTGCCATGTCTGCACCCTCAGCCACACCTAGGAGAGTTTGGATCAAGTCCACCGAAGTCACTGTAGAAGCACCTAGACACTGGTTTTTATGCTCCGTGCTGCCTTGGCCATGCAAAGTAGCTAAAAAGCAGGCTTGAGGATGGAGCAGAGGATTTTTACTGGCACAGAGAAATTCCTCCAGTGGCAGAGGATTGGCAAAGCCAACTCAGTGCCATCTGCTCTTTGATCCTCCCCTTATTTCAGAAGCCCTTTCAGGAGACAAACCGTGCCAGCAGCTGGAGGATGCAGAGCGGACCTGAGAAAAACCCTTCTAGACAGTGCAGCCAGTACACTGGGTCTTGTGTAACCAGCATGAGCTGGAGCAGCCTTTAGGATGCTTTGAATTATGCCTAACGTTGTTCCAAGTCTTAATCAAGATGAAACGCTTTTTAGGACTACTTTTCTCCCTCTTCATTTGTGATGAGCATAAAGTGGAAACCAAAATACATTAATTCACTCCACACCGTGGGTAACAATTTCCACAATATATTCATAAACTAAAAATGCGGAGCTGTTTCATATAAGCTTCCAGAATGACAACTGAAATCAAACTGTCAGTCTGGTGGGTCATGCCAAGAGCAGATCTTAGGTGCTTCTTGGCACTACGAAAACACAGTCATATGATGCACAAATGACCTTACAGAATCCAGCTCTTCCAACATGCCTTACTAATTACAGAAAGCTGATCCTCATGTGTTCATCCCTCACGTGTGAAATTCTGAAAGCTGAATCAAATTAAGTTCCAAGTATATTTTCAGTTTATGTTGAGATGCCACTATTTCAGCAAATCTGAGAGAAAAGGAACATTGCTTTCATTCAAACAGTATGAACAACACTGCAAAGAGATTACATCTGTTACAAGAGAAAAATGCTATCTTTATGCCTTTTTGTAAAGTGGCCAATGGCTAATGGACAGGAAGTCTTTCAGAAAGTTTTGCAAATCCACATAATGTTCCCGAGTACTGGAGCATGCATTTGAATTGCAGATTTAACTGAGAGAAGAAAAGTGGGGGGATTCATACAGCCACATCTCACTGTTTGCTACGTATCTAAGAAGGATCAAAGCCACAAGTCTTGCCAGCCAAGAATAGCATTATCTTAAGTTTAAAACACTCCCTTCTGATGTTTCTTTTCAGTTTGTAGCATGTGAATCAGTACTGCTTCTTGCCCTTCGGAGCAGACCGAAGCATTTATAGGTGTTTCACTCTGTTAAATGTGGAGAATTGCAAGTGCATGGAGTTGGTCCTTTCTCGAGAGCAATGACTCACATGTAACTGGAGAGATGGACAGAAATCCTATAGATGCATGAACTAATCTAAATTACAAGGGCCAGATATGAAAACATACAGTGGTGGCTGATCACGCTACAGTTTCTTACCACAAGCAAAGTTGGAAGACTGCTTCTGAGCAATGTGGATGTGCAATCTCAACTTTCATTGCACTTAATATTTGTATGGTGGATTAAATGCATGATAGGGGTACTCTCTAAAACTTGAAGACATGTAGCTCAAATAGTGTGATTTATACCGTGATCTTTCATTTCATCCAAAGTGCCTGTGACAATCCCTGTAGTTTCAGGAATGTGCAATAAATGGGAGCAAATGCCTGCACCTCATCTCACACTAGTTCCATACATGAGCTAGTGACTTCCCACAGTACCACATTGCTTCTGAATGCTTTAGTCTGCAAGCTCCTAATGAACACTGCAATTGAGGATTTTTCCAGAAGAAAATTAATTAGGGAAATTATGGAAAACCATAATCCATATTTCCTTTACTGTCTCACTATTCACTTTAGGTACCTTCAAAAGAATTGTGTCTTTTTTAGAGCTTTAGAGGCTACACTTGCCATCTCAGAGCATGAAAGTTCCTGGTTTTGTACAGAATTCTTGGAAGTCAGTCACTGTGGTAGCTTTCAAGGAATAGCTCGTTTGCCATGCTAGCTAAATTTAAAAGATTACTGTTACAAGTCAGGCATTCCAATAATTTTTAAAAAAAGTTGATGATTCTGTTACAACAACTTATACTTCTGCACGTCTTTGTGTTTCTTACCATTTCTTACAGGTCTCCTTGTTCAGCTAAGCTGTCCACCCTTTTCAGATTCTCCCTGTCTAAAAATCTTTCCATGCCTCTCATCCTTTTTTTGTCACAAGGGAATCAGAGTTCTCCAAACATCAAAACAGCACAAGAATAACTGGCAGTAACAACATCTAAAAAGTTGTAGGAGTCTGCAGGGGAAGTCAGGCAGGGGGTAATACTACACTCTGCATTGGCACTTAATGATACATGATTTCCATAACCTTCGTGAAGATAGGGATTTAACTGGTTGATTCCTGAGTGAGCAGTTTCTGTAGTGCTGCTATAAAAATTATTTATACAACCGTATTATTTAGGAGCACTTTTATTTATGAGCCTTTCTTGTGCTAGCTAGATGCTGTCCAAACATCTGGATGATCCCTAAACTCAAGCTCTCTATTTAAGGAGACAACAGGTACGGACAAGTTGTGGAGCACAAAGTAGTAAGAAGTCAGCACTACTCAGAATGATAGACAGTAGTCATAATACAGCACATGATTAATATGTAGTATCACATTTCCACTAGTCATCACTGCAAAAGAGAGGCTTTTAAGGAGATCACCTTAAGGAGATTCATGATCTCATTTCCCTGATGTTTATGGAGAACTCCTCCCAGTGTGAAAGGCAGCATGGGAGAAAGCATGAAGGTGCCTGTGTAATAAATAAGTAAATAAAAATCAAACAGGTCGAGAGCGAAGGTTCTTATCACCAGGCAGTGATAGGAGGGAAGAGCTGGCTTCTTGGTATGAAACTGGAGATGATGAGTGGGGCAGGAATAGGCTGTGAAGGGTTTTGAAAATGAGGGCAAACAACCGATGGTTGTTAAGATGGAGAATGGGGAGCTGGTGCTGGAGTGCAGTGGGAGCACACAGTGGCCAAAGCAGTGAGCTGGAAAAATGATCTTTGCAGCAGTGTTCTGGATGGTTATCAACAGGGCAAGATTGCATTTGTCAAGGCCAGAGAAAAGGTTGTTGCTGTAATCAA
Source organism: Athene noctua (assembly GCF_965140245.1). Lineage (NCBI taxonomy): Eukaryota > Metazoa > Chordata > Aves > Strigiformes > Strigidae > Athene > Athene noctua. The sequence goes on from NC_134041.1 coordinate 23,992,732, forward strand.
GACACGGTATGGCGAGAGCCTGAATGAGGATTTAACTGGGAAGATGGATAGGAAAAACTACACCGTAGAGATATGATAGTGATGTAGTGTGGAAACCATAAATCATTTGGCAGAGCTGGTGCACTCTCAGCAAGGTCAATTAGCCCATGATGAGCACTGCACTGCCAAAGCTAGGCTGCTGCTACCCATGCTATTGGGTTTGTAACTATCACAGGAACATCTAAACAACAGATTTATAGCTAGCTCAGATCTCTGCTCTGTGCAACTAAATACAGTGTAAACATATTTAGCTTAAGTGTGACTTTCCAAATTAATCCACCTGACAGGCAGGAGGTACAGCAGATCCTGCTCACTGTAAGTCACTCTTTGTAGAATGTTTCCTGCAGTGCTGGTTTTCCTTCCTTGCTTGCAGTCCTGCTTTTGACTTTTAGTTTTAAATTTCTGTCACTTACAGCCTCTCTCCTATTGCTGATCAACTGCCCTAAAGCAACCCTTTTTCCTCCCCCAGTACCCTATATTTAAAACTGAGGGTCAAGTTCTGCTTTGTCTTCCATCTCACTGGGAACTGTTTTGTCATGATAAAAAAATGGCTGATCAGCAATGACATTCACTGGGAGGAGTGACATACTTAAAGGAATAGACATATCTTTTGGATCCGTTGTTTTACTGTATTTCTGATAAGAAGCATATTGTGATTTCCCTCGCCTCAGTATGGCAGGTTTTCCATGGTTTTATTCAGGGCAAATCTACCTGGACTTGTGCAAAGCATTTGACACTGTCCCACATGACATCCTTGTCTCTAAATAGGAGAGACATGGATTTGATGGATGGACCACTCAGTGGATAAGGAATTGGCTGGATGATTGCACTCAGAGAGTTGCGGTCAACGGCTCAATGTCCCAGTGGAGTGCAGTGATGAGTGGTGTTCCTCAGGGGTCAGCGCTGGGACCAGTGATGTTTAACATCTTTGTTGGCAGCACGGACGGTGGGATCGAGTTCACCCTCAGCAAGCTTGCTGACGACACCAAGCTGTGTGGTGCAGTCAACACGCTGGAGGGAAGGGATGTGCCATCCAGAGGGACCTGGACAGGCTGGAGAGCTGGTCCTGTGTAAACTTCATGAAGTTCATCAAGGCCACGTTCAAGGTCCTGCACATGGGTCAGGGAAATCCCAAGCACAAATACAGGCTGGATGATGAGTGGATTGAGAGGAGCCCTGTGGAGAAGGACTTGGGAGTAGTCGTGGATGGAAAACTTGACTATGAGCCAGCAATGTGCGCTCACAGCCCAGAAAGCCAACGGTATCCTGGGCTGCATCAAGAGAAGTGTGGCCGGCAGGTCAGGGAAGGGGATTCTCCCCCTCTACTCTGCTCTCATAAGACCCCACCTGGAGTCCTGTGTCCAGCTCTGGGGCCTCCAACATAAGGACATGGACCTGCTCGAGCCAGTCCAGAGGAGGTCACAAAGATGCTCAGGGGGCTGGAGCACCTCCCCTGTGAGGACAGACTGAGAGAGTTGGGGTTGTTCAGCCTGGAGAAGAGAAGGCTCCAGGGAGACCTTATAGCAGCCTTTCTGGTACTTAAAGGGGGCTACAGGAGAGATGGGGAGGGGCTCCTTATCAGGGAGTGGAGGGATAGGATGATGGGTAATGGTTTTAAACTGAAAGAGAGGAGATTTAGATTAGATCTAAGGAAGAAATTTTTTACTGTGAGGGTGGTGAGGCACTGGCACAGGTTGCCCAGAGCAGCTGTGGCTGCCCCCTCCCTGGCAGTGTTCAAGGCCAGGTTGGACGGGGCTTTGAGCAACCTGGGCTAGTGGAAGGTGTCCCTGCCCATGGCAGGGGGTTGGAGCTACATGATCTTTAAGGTCTCGTCTAATCCAAACCATTTTATGATTCTATGATAATTAAACACATGAGTGTTTCAGATACCTACTTTCTGCAGTGTATACTAGTCATTCCAAGACATGCCTGTCTTGGAGTTACTTAGCAGTCCCAGTCTGCACTGGTACAGGTTCCTCACTTCCATCGTAGGCCCAAAGCATTCAGTGTATTTATAATAAATAGTTCTATATGCATGAGAATGTTTGAGAGCTTTCCAGTGATACTAATTGATAAACACAGGGGATCTGAATAGGGGAAAACATGGAATCCAAAATGCTTCTAAAAATAGCCACAAAACCCATGCAAATTCTTGCTGTGGTACTTCACATCTGACTACCATCATTATATTGATTATTTTCTGAATGGCCAGGTTACAATAACATCTTTAAAAATATTTTATATACTCGGTATGACATTTTCAGCAAGTTGTTAATTCTGTAACTTCCAGATGTTAAGCCTTTGAAGCAAAAAATTAAAACAAGTGTAATGTGCTTGATTGCGTAAAATAATACCAATCTAAATGCCTGTATAAACTTGCTAAACGTTAACAGTCAATGAGTTTATGAGAAACTAGAGCTACATTTACTATGCAGTATCTGTTCACAGAATGAGAGATTTAATGACTGAGAAAAAAGTAAAATTCAGTAGCTAGCTTCAAACCATTCCTTATCAGCTCAGAAGGTTCATGTTTTTATGGCTGAGGCCCATGGAAACTGTTCTGGTCCGCATTAGCCAAGCCAGGTATCTACTGTATTTGTCAGCAGTGTTGTAGAACACTGAAAATACTGGCTGGTGCTGGTTCTACACCAACCCAAACTCCCAAGCTGTGGAGCTTGAGGTTTGATAGGAATGTCAATCCTGCATTGCTGTGACTGCACTGTAAATACACATTTTGGATTCTGCTTCCCCCAATATTTATCCTGCTTCCTTCATTTCTCCTAATTTCATCCACATGGATTTCAACCCTAAAGTACTTGCTTTCTTTACAAGAAGCCAGCAACTCTTAGCTAGTGTCCCCAAAGAATACAAGCAAACCTGTTTCCACACACCCCCCACCCTCCCCACAAAAAAGGAGGTAAAAAAGGCCTCTGCTCCTTTCATTTTTCTGCAGAGCTGGCATTTTAGGATGCTAGACAATTAGTGGTATGTTTATAAACATCATTATAAGAAGTGTTGTTTTCAGCAGAATAAATTCAAGGGTCTCACTCATCAATTTTAAATAAGAGTTGCAGGACTGCAAGGTCAAAGGTAGGAGCTTATGCTGTTGCTGCTTTGAAAATGCCAAGAGAGGGAATTTTCATCATAACTCCACTTTGCCCTGGGGAAAAGCCTGCTCCATTATCTTTTTAAATTAAAATGGACACCGAAAAGCAATGTTATATGAATTGAAAAGGGAGTTTACACTGTGGCTTGATTTGGAATTATTATAATTTAGGGAAGTATTTTTCCGAATACACTCTCTCTCTCTCTCTCTAATTAAACCCATGGAAATGCCTCATTTTCTGGTTATTGCCAAAGTGCGTTTCAAACTCTGGTAGAAACGCTTGATTGTAATTTCATTAGAATTCCATTTCTCCAGGCTATACAGGTGCAATGAAAGAAGAGGTAAAATTAATTAAAACTATGGACATGTTTATATCTGCCAGGTGTCATAAAAGGTAGTGGCTGAGACATTTTTCAAGTAATTAAGCAGACAGTTCTCCTTTTTCTGATGAGTTATTGCCCTTCCCTCTCTAATCCATGTACGAGATTTCATCACGGAGCTATTGTCAGGTGATAGGATTGCTCTTTACAATCAGCATCCGCCTCGCACTGCCACACACTAATCGAAATCACATCATCACCGCAAAGAGGCAGTGACATGAAGTTGGCACATTTCCAAAGTCAGGCTTCATGTGCCAAGGTCTGCCCATAATTTAGGCTAAAAAGGGGATAACACAGTTTTCAGTTTAACCATATGTGGGTTAAATAGCTTGAGTGTTTATTCAAAGCATGGCACAGCTTCTGCATGTAAAGCTCGGTTCTCCTCAGTGAGGGCAGCATTTAATCAGATTCATATGTGTTGGTGGTTGTGTTACAGGGCTTTTTTTCATTCTACTTCTATTTTGCAGGAGTTTGTCTTCTGGCCATGTTGAAATAATGACTAGTTTTCCTGAGGATGTGCAAATTGCCATGGTCATGTCCTCAGGCAATATTGTACATAAGGCTGTAATGATGGCATTTTCTGCGTTTTCAGTTCAAGTTAGGAGCCAGAATTTGGCACATTCTGCTTCTCTGCATTGGCAGTGGATATAAATGTCTCTTCACTCTCCTCTGTGGGCTTCTAATACCGTAAGCACAACTTCATATGTCTGCTGTGTGTCGTACATTTACAGCGCTAAGGCCAAGGAAGGAACAGGGGGGCAGTCATGACATCCATGGTGCTTTCTGGGCTCACACATGGCAGCGCGTCTTTGGTACCAAGGGCAGGGCCAGCGTGATTGTAGCAGCTTGTGAGGTGGCGATGATGAGCCTGTGGTGCTCCTGGGACAAAGCAGCGATGTCATTGCCCCTCATGCAGGGCTCATGAAAGAGCCACACTAACCCTGTGCCCCCCACAGCTCTGCTCAGCATTGTTACTAACCACAGCTGCTCTGCACCTCCAAGAGCATCACCGTCACATAGAAGTTGTTTTCCATCCCACATCCAAGAGAATGGGCTAGAGCCTGCATTGTATAGCAAACTGTGCCTTTTCTGCATTTTAGTGTTTTACATGTCTCTTGCAGCCCTGTAGCACTGGTTGAAATGGATAATCAACTCCACCATGCTTACTTAGTTAGAAAAAGTAGCCACTTCAAATTTTACTTCCTATTTCAGTTGGTTTGTATTTTGCAATCATTATTGATTAAATATTAAAAAAAAAAAATAAATTGCCCATTGATATTGGAGTAAAAGGAGTCACTGTAACAGATTGCTCTGTATTTGACAAAGTGGAACATGCTGTTTTCAGTTGCAAATGCCCATAGCAATGGACATACTTAAAGCAAAAATAATTCAGAATTACAGTATTCACTGCATACTTCCATTTAGAGTTAGTGCCCTCCGCAAGCATATGTTTTTGTTTTTTGTTTAATGCTGTCTTTATTAACTTTAGATCATTTTAATTAGATTTCCTTTCATAATATTGTAATATTCTCCTACTTTCAAAGTTATCCCTTACAAGGTCATCTCCAATACATGACTAATGCATTTGACCAAAATTCACAAATACAATATGATAGTCACATTAAAGCATATGGGACTGTGCTGAGAATAACAACTTAGTCCAAGCTTTAAAAAAAAATTTATTAAAAAATCAGTAAAACCTAGGAGAAGAAAGATAAAGTCATACACTTCTAGAACCAAATTCAGCTTGTGTGTACTTTGTACCTGCTGTTCTGGGGCTGAATTTGACCTTTTGAGAGTTGAAAACCGTTTTTGAAACAGAGTGGTTTTTTTCTTTTCAAGTTTTAAATAGCCATTTTCCACTCTTTCAGTACTAGATTCTGCCTTCTGCAGCAGCCAACATAAATCCAGAATCTGCCTTGACCTAAATGGTGCTCCCTTGCGTTTCTACTTCACGTGTTTGTCATCTTTTTTTGCAATGCCCAGGCTTTCAGTTCAATTCAGTTCAGTTCCATCAGTAGCATGTTTTAAATATATTACCTGTTTCACTGATTTGTCTAATTTCATTATGTAAAAGAACAAATAGAGCACTTCATTTACTACTTTTGTGCAGGTTTCTCCCTAAATAATACCAAGCTCTCATTTTTCCTCCTGTAGAAGTCAGTCCAGCCATCTAATCATATCCATCACCTGATTTTGAGTCTTTTCTATTTCTGCTATGTCTCACGGCAGGTGAGGTAAGCAAAAGTATATTTTAAGAGAGGGTACAACAGCTTATGGAGTGGCATCTCAATATTTCCAGTATTTCTATCCTGTTCTTTTTGCACCCTAATATTGTATTCTTTTCCACCCTATGAAAGTTTCTGCTCCATATGCATTGTGCTGTCTCTGTGGTTCTTTTATTAACTTGAAAGAGCTTTTGTTTACCACAGAAATATTTCAGAAATGTTTTAGTAGGCACTGAACTCCTCAAAGCTTAAGCAGAGATATTTAGATGTTACTTTTAAGTGAAATACATCATGGACATTCTCAAATTTATTTAAGAAGCTTTTCTGAGCAACTTTTAGTGATTGATATTTTAGATCACTTACTGGAAGAGGCGTGTGTTGGTAACATCTTGGAAAACAGTTGGTATGGCAGCCAGGTGCTTTTAAAGCATTTGATCTCAAGTGCAGTCTCTTACTACTCCTTTATGGAATAAGACAGCATTTGATTAATCTAGAGTCCTTTATAATTTAAACTTATTTTTAAGTGTTTTATTAGCAAATAATTAAAACACATGTTGTTAGAAGTTCTTTTTCTTCCATGGTGCATATCAAATTTTAGATTAGAAAAAGAGAAATTCTGATGGTGAGTACTCTAGCACTTTGGGCACACCGCTGCTGCAGCTGCCCCACAAGCCAGGCTTGCTCTTCAACTTGGTGTCTCATGATGCGCTGCAGCCTTCCCTGGTGAGCTAAATGTGTACACAACCTCATAGTCCTTCAGCTTTAAGAGCTCAAGAACCAACATCAGTACATAATTGAGTCAAAGGAGTTCCACCAAGGGCATCCAGAACAGATCCATGGCGTCAATAACAGCTCCAGCAATGACACAACATCAAACAAGCAATTTCTCTCCTACCAACTTTGTTCTCTGGCCTCCCACATCACCACTTGCTGAGAGTACTTCCAGCAGGAACATATACACCAACACACAGAGCAGAGGTCAGCATACAACAGTTTCTACAGGTAGCCACAAGGTTATAAATAACCATACTGGCTACCCATAAAATGCTATCCATAAATTAATATCCACAAAATTCTAGCAGATTAAAAAAAAATCTGAGTCCTATTCAAGTAATTTGAAACTTATTTTGCTCAGAAGAGACCAGAAGCCATCACAGTCTTCCAAACCTTTAGTTACACCCACATCCTTGACATGCTCACTTAAGCTCTTAGTTAACAGACAGTCACCATCACTGACCTTAATTGGGTGAATTGGTGGAGAATCTCAAACAGAGGAATCATCCACACCTAATAACCACCTCATTCCAGAAAACTGGGTCCATAGTGAGAAGCTTGCACCATGGCTCTCAATAGAAGTGAACCTAAAAAACTGAGTTGAAAAAAATAAATGCATGTTATGATATGCATGCTTTAGTTACTCAGAAGTGGAGCATTCCATCAGTATTGTGTTTTTACATGATGAAAAATATATTTGTGCACTGCATTTTTAGACTTATGTTTTTAGAAGTAACAATCTAGTGCTGAGATGACATAGGATTTTAGAATTATTATACTCCCTTTAAAATGTAAAACTAGAAGTAGAATGGTAGCACCTGAGAAAGATGTAGGTGGATAAAACTTCAAGAAATAAATCAAGCGGAGCAAATTCACTGCCATCCTTGGATATCTGGAGTGGGAATTTTGATGCTTTCTCAGTAGAGGATACTTTTATTTTAAAAAGTGCATATTTTATATGGTTAAAATCCAAACCCATAAATAAATAGGTATCTTAGCATAACACACTGAAGCTTAACATTCAGACAAGCTAACCAAATCATGCTATTTGTACCTGTCCTCAGCCCACTCTTTCCCTAGCCCACATACATGTGTTTTTCTCTAGGTATGGGATCACTGAATTTTTATATAGCATGTAGGCAGTTATGTATGTAATTACCAGTGTGTCAGAAACAAGTTAGTTCTGATTAACGAAACTTTTCCACTGTCATTCACTGAATGAGAATAAAAGAAAACAGGAAATAATTGTAACCTGTCTATGGCTAGATGTGACAAAGCTGAGCTATGCCAGCAGGGACTGGAAAACTGCAGTAGTCTGCATTTCTGTGGATGTCATGTTTTCTCTTCTCTTGGTACCACAGTCCTCCTTTGTTGCTGATAAAATGAAGATGGACTCCATCACTTCCAGGAATGGAGGCTGAAGCTAGACACACATTTCAGTAAAGCTGATCTGGTGAAGCATCTAGAAGAGAGGTGGTAATCTTAGAGTATTTGTTGCTATTGTCCTCTCTACAGGCCACCACCACTGGAGGTTTTTTAATTCCACAGAACCTGATGTTTCAAGTGTCTTTAAATTAACTCAACGTGTCCACCACATGGGTCAAGATAGGATGTCCTTCGCTGCTGTCTTCTCCTCTCCATCCATGCTGGGGTTATTGCCGGTTTCCCCTCAACAGAGGCCACAGAGGGGAATCCCCCACTGCTTCAGCATGAGGTCTCCTGGTTTAGCTGGAACTGCAGCTGCTGGGGTAGTCAGCTAAGCTGATGAATTTTGCACCAAAGCTAGCAGCTGGTCTAGTCTGCCAACTTTGCTTTGGGTCTCTGACCTCCAGGGAGGAGTAGTGGCTTCCATCTTTCCAGCCAGAGTCACTGGGGAGTAGATGTCAAAGCCCTTTGTGAGCTGGAAGTGTCATCATGTCTGACTCCAGCAGTGCTTCATGTCGGTTGGTTTTGGATGGGTGCATTTATCTAAACAAAGCTTCTCTGTTGTTGTTTTTTTTGTTTGCTTGATTGGCATTTACAGAGAGAGGGATCAAATTCCTTCTCAGCATCAGTTCTCCTCTGTATCCAATTCCATATATAAACAGACTAACCATCGAATAGTAAACTTGTGCTTTCTCATACCAAGTTCTCACCCTCACTCATTGTTTTATCTCAGCCTTGTGGGAACATCCCAGCTGGCCTTCTCAGGTATGCCCATGTGGAGCTGTAAGATCTTTTTGTTTCCTTTCCCCAGTTACTTCAGCAGCTGTGTTGATTTAAATCCATACACAGCCTTAAATTGCTGCAAGCCATAGCCCTGCCTGTCCCACCCATGGCAGAATATAGTGTCTCACTAGCTACAGAAACAACTCCCCATCTTTCTTCTGGACATCTCGCTAACCACTGTCAAACTTGTTTTGTGGCCCAGTCTCCTGCCAAGTCTCTCACATTCAGGCAATGACACATTGTTTATTCTTCGAGAGAACCAAAGGCTATCTATGAGTCCTTGTTTTCTGCAACATCATAAGCTTCCCAAGGCAGCTTGGGATGCCCGATTTGTGCACTTGCAACTTACTCCTTCTTCTGGACCGTTCATATTGGCAGTAACTCTTGTGCATCCACGGCAGCCAGTCCCCAGAGATGCTATGGCCGCATACCACAGGCACCTTCCACCACAGGTCATGCCAGGTGGGGTCTGAGATGCATGGTGTCTGTTGGAGACATTCACAGGAACACCTTTCTTACGGCCCAGGAGCCCCGGTGCCTGGTTAACTTCCAGTTGTACACCCAGCATTTCAGCCAGATAGATTTGTACTTTAAATAAAGCACAAACTTGCATTTTTAAGAAACACAGTAAAAAACCTTTTCACTTTAAGACAAAATTATCACGTTTCTTCTCAACCTGCTTGGTCTTCTCCTGTTTCACCTTCATAAAATGGAAGTTTTTAAGGAGGCAGTAGCAGTCTGTGGTCCCAGGGAGGCCCAGTCTCACTCTCTCAGGAAGGCTGAGCTGTGATTGTGCATGACCTCTCTGTGCTGACCTCACTGTGCTGTTATTTACTTGAGACAGGCAACACAAGGAAATGTTTCCTTCCTCATTTTCACTAATTTTACCTAAAATGTATTTTAGTAAAGGATTCCTGGCTGTTTTGATATACAGTATACTGATACAGTTATTTTAGGATTGCATTCTTAGATATTTCAGAAATCATGCTTTAGTCTGGGAGCTTCTGATGATGTTCATTAGTTAACAGGCTAGAAATCTTACCTAAGGGGGTTGTATATTCGATTTTATTAAAGCCATCAGTATTTGAGTAACTCAGGATTACTGTGATTGGCAGTTCAAAAATGCGGTGATCCTTTGCATCTAGCACAAGTTATGCTGGAGAATATTTAAATCAATAATAATACTATCAGAGCTGGAAATCAAATGCAAAATAATTCCCTGGGCTTCCCCTGTATAACGACATTTGCTCTTTTGATGAATTGCTAATGTATTCTTGGACAGAAGAGCTGGCAGGCCAGCCAGCTCCTCTACATAAATGGCAGAATGGGGAGAGTGGAATTGTGTTTACCACTATTTACTGCTAACAAACCATGTTATCTCTCTACTATGAATTACTCCAGGTCTGAAAAAGCAACATCTAAATAAACTTTAAGACTAGTCTTTTAAGAAATTACTGTTTTCTTCATGGAAATGTTAGCTTCCTTCATTTGTTTTGAAGTGACAGTATCAAAAAATTGAAACATAATTATATTTTTAAAAAGGCAGAAATGGTTTCAGCTATGATGCCTACCTAATCCTCCCAGCAATTTCCATGACTCTAAGGCGTTTTTTTCTTAGTGTTCATTTCTCTCATGTTCATTTCTGACACCTAGTGCAAGAGAAGCAGCCTGACTAACCAGCAGACAGACCTGCACTGGCAGCAGTGAAATGAACTATATGCAAAGTACTATACTATGTATAGATGATGAAAGAGGGAGAAAACAGAGAAAAAAAATCCTCTAATCTTTTAATTTTATACAGGTAACAATTTAGGGGGTTTATCTTTAACAGTAATTGGCTAAAACTCACTCAGATAACAAGTACAGATAAATCTGTACAGAGGTGTTTTACTTATTTGTTTAATAATGTTACTTTAAGAAAAAAAGTACACTGAATTTGAGTTTTGTTACTGTGAATTGTAAATTTTGTCAGCATTTAAAAAGAATACTAGTTTTGAGATTTTTTTTTCTAAGCATACTGCTGTGCTATTTCTTTCTGTAGTGGATTTTAAAAGCATGAAGTATTTCTGATTCTCAAAGGACTCTGGCTTTGCTGGAAGATGAGAGCTATAAGACTGTACGGAAAACTTTATATTAGTGTGGATTCTAGTAATTTTTAGCAGATGCATCTTTTTATCTTGAGATTGGAAAAGAATATTAATTCCTTATTTAATTTACTAAGCTCACCGTCTTAATTAATTTATTTATTAATTAATAAATAACCAAATGCTTTACATTGTATGTGATACAAATGGACACAAAAGTCTATTTGAAAGGCGTGGTATGGAAAGATTTGAAACCATACTAGCCCTTTTCAAAAATCAAATACTTTTCCCCGTGTTTACTTATTGGTTCTTCTTCTTGAGCTTTCCATTTAGATTTATTTACCAGATATTACAGTAATATGGCACTGCACTTGCTTAGAGAAATCAAGAGAAGAAATTAAATATATGCATTTCAAAAACAAAAACATAATTTCTGGTTTTGTGCATTTTCTAGTGAATATGAACTTTCCAATTAATATATTTTATTTCTTATGAGTGCTTGAATAACTATGACCAAAAAAAACCCCAGAAACCTCACTGGTAGAAATATAATCCTTACAGAGAGAAATTGGCAATTCACAAGATGGTAGGTTCAGATAATATCTTGTTTTTCATTAATTAAAGTTAAGATTTCCTGAGACCCGACTTCAATCTCATAACTGAATTGCAGCATCATTTGGTGTCCAGAAATGTCTTTTTTTTCCAGTTCTTGCTAGATTGCAAACTGCTTTCAGCAGACCGCACAGTATTTCCCCATCTCCCTGTTATGAGTTCCTCTGGTAGGTCACTCATGGTTGCTTTATGGCTTTGTCTCTGCAGTGCTAAATGGATCTATACAATGTCTGACATAATAATGCTTCACTCTTAGCTGAGACTTCCCAGCAGAAAAAACAGAAATTGTGAGTAAGAGTAACCATGATTAGCTGTATGTAAATTGCATCCATTCAAAAGAAAAATTGTGATCTTGGCTACACTGAAATGAAAGACAGGGTTCCCAGAGGAGAACTGGGGATCTCTTTTCATGTACGGTGGAACATTAAGTAGGATATTTCTCAACTACGTTCACCTGTAGATTAAGAAAATAAGTCACAGCAGGTGTAGCACAAAGGGCTTTAACCATATGCTTTGATACATGATGCACCTATGTCTTACTAGAATTTCCCAAATAATCTCACTACCAAAAGGGTGATAGGAATAGTCCCTTTACGCCTCAAGGATAACAGGGACGTCAGATCTGGCAGTGGGGTTGCAGCTGCTTTGCTGGGTGAACACAGGCTCTGGTGGTGTCTTGTCCTGAGCATGGGTTGGTCAGGAGGTGAAGGCAGAGAAATGGTTTTGAAGTTGATGCTCCACCAAGATGCATGTTTGCTACATCCCTGTTGCTGAGACTCAGACTGTTCCACCACTCAAATAATGCTTTTACCTTTGCTGTTGATGCTCTGTACTTGTAATATTTAGGTATTTTACAAGCTTAACTCTTAAGGGTTTGGTGCAATTGTATGACTAATACCTGCAGTCCAAGAACACTCTACATTAATCCAGATCTGGTTACCCTTGATGCTTCTGTTAACTGCCACCAAATTCCACAAACCACACTTAAAAATCCATGACTGTGTGATATACAGTTTCCAAAACATTTCTCAAAAGGTGTGTTAGACTGTCAGAGAGGAACAACAAGCACAGGTTTTCTTCTTCATGACCATCAAAGTCTTCCAACTTGACCAGCAAGCAGAAAAGCTGGGTGGCAGTGCCCTGGCAAGCCTGCCATGCCAGTCATCTGGCCCGTGGCACGCACAGCCAGTTTATCTTCCATTCATTTCTTTTGTGTGCAGGAGCCACGTGGACACATGTAAGTTAGGCAATTCCTTCTTTTGCTTCCCTGCTTTCTCAGTCGCTTCAGAGCCCTGCATGCACAGGATTAGGCTCTTCACTTATGTAAATTGCCAAGCTCAAAATATCCCAAGTTGTGCATCCCTGTTAAAGACTGCAGTACTCACTACTGCCACTCTCTTACCACAGAATGATAGCCAGTTTATTCCCTAACACAGCAAGCTCAAATTTTATAAGGGTGATATATTATGCAAGAGAATTTTTCACTGACAAGTTCTGTTTCTGTTCCCCCCATTGATTCATTGTTTCAAAGGACCCATTATGTCTCCCATTTTCTATACCATTCCTCAGAAGGTCATATTACTATTTCTGGAAATTTTTGAGGAAAAAAATAAAATTGGTTCTTTTTTTTTCAGATTTGAAAAAAAGAGTATTTTCACAGCTGTTGGCGAGAAGGTTAAGCATGTGCCAGCAGCTCCAATGATTAGCACGGACTGCTTCTGTGTGCTTGTTTGTGGAGAGCTTGTACGCCATTCTGCATGTTTCTCCGGTTCTCATTGCAGAGCCTGGCAGAATCTGGGAAAACTATCTGTGAGAGAAGCAGCTTGGTGTCAAAGCACTTTTGCTGATAAGATTGTCTGGGTCGCTGCTGGTGCTGATAGAGCTTTAGGTGGCTAGTAAATAATAGGTATATTTGTACTGCATTTGTTAGCTGCTGTTACACATGTAAGGAATGCAGTCTTGCTGACTTTTGGCTTTTTGTAATACAGTGTTTATCAAAACCAACTTCTCTAATAGAAAAGCTTCATTAGTCTCCATTTCAGGTGTCTAAACATTATGTGAGCTATTAATTTGCGAGGATATCTATATACCTGAGGGTTTAGATTATCAACAGGTCTATGATACACACTTGCATTCAATTGTTCAGAGCATTAAGCTCCTTAGATATAACTTTATCTCTGAACAGAGGTGCTCGGTAAGAAAGGCAGGGGCTGGGGGTGTGCAGAGAGCGGTCCCGCTCACTGTGCCCCTGCTGCCTCACGCTCCGGGGCTAGGGACAGACTGTGAGGACCGGCTCCTCCTGCCCTGCTGGTGGAGCCAGAGCTTGTGCCTGTGTAAGTGTGCATACAGCCCCCCAAGGCCCATCAAATGCACGGGTGACTCTGCTGCAGGAGGTCTGACCTATTTCTGAGCAGTCACTTAAACTGCACAGGCAACATTTCTTTCTCACCGCATCTGACATGGGTGCCTTTCCTTCACATCTCTTCCCCGACCATCAGTGTCACTCTCCGTGGCAGGTTCTGTGCAAGATTTAAACATTAAACCAAACCCTGGTGTAAAGCAGATGCTCTCCTGAGAGGGAGATGAAGAAGCTGCCAACTGTTCAGTGCCAACTGCTGTGGGCATCAAGCAGCTCACTGTGTCTTCCCCAGAAATGCAGGCACACACTTAAGGTACCCAGCCATTCTCTCTGGAGACCGTATCAGTTGTGCATTAGATGTTCATCTTTCATTCCTGCCCATTACTAATTGATAGCTGAGGTCTTTAGCATGCATCATATCTCATTGCACATCATAGCTGTAACTGAGTTGAAAAGAAAAATTCCTTAGAGTTAAAGATTTGACTGGAGACTCTATAGATCTTAAGTTTACACATTGCTGCTTTTGTACAGTAATTGCTGTTCTCCAGCTGGTCAGGTCCACGCTTTGCTCTTGATTTGCACAAGTTAAATCCAGACTAACATTGGTGGCTTTAGCAGAATTGGTATAGGTTTGCTTTCATTTTCTCTATCAGCATTAGTATTTTTCAGAAACTGCTAATGGTTCCAGTGGTCCAAGTCCCACCACGGCATTTAGACATAATTTAAGCCTCAGGAAGGGCAGAGAGATGGGAGAGCAGGGGATGCAGGTGAGCTTTGTACCTCCTCTCCTTCCTTCTGCACCTTGCACCTAGCCCAGGATTGGTACTGGAGCTCTCCCTTGATGTATAGGGAAAGCAAGCCATTCTTCAGATGGGAAGACTATTAATCTCACTAATTTTCCTTAATTAATTTCTAATTGAGAAAGCTGCAGAAAGAAAAAATCTTAGACTATTTGAATATCTCTTTCAGCTAAGCTGAGCTGCAGAGCAGACTGCATGCCCAAAGGAAGCTTGAAAGATTTCTTCCAATTTTATTGCCTGCCTTCTTACCTTTCTTTCTAAAAACGCTGCAGAAAATTCACTTGAAATGTTGATCCATCTGAACTTTAAGATGGCATCTGCATGAACTTGTTACCTGAAGTTTTGGGTCAGCTGCCTGACCACTAAATATACTTTAAGTTTTTAATCTTTTCTTTTTCTAGCCTTTTTGCTCTTGCCAGATTTCAGCAGGTTTACAATAGCATATAGAGGGGGGGAAAAAAAATCTGTTATCAATCAAGGGAAAGCAGAGGAGGAAAGGAAATGAGAAGAAAAAATAAGAGAAAGAAAAAGAAACGAGCAAAAGAGCAAGCACTATTATTTTTAGAACAGGCAGTTGCTTCTGATGGTTCACCTAAGGTAGTTTTCTGTTTCTCCGTAGGACTCAAATTCATTCCTCTCAAGACTTTTGTATTGATCCTCTTTCTTTTCAGAGTTCCTGACCTTCCTCCTTTCCTGTCCCAGCCCAGCTGGTATGCTTTCATACAGCTTGACTAGCTTCTCAGCTCTTGCATTTTACATTTCAGCAGGGATACCCTTAACATGCTTAATCTACTCATTTATACCATAGCAACTGAACTGGTTAGAGATAGTCTGTAGATCTGGTTTTTAGTTTTGCTTCCCTTTTTTTTTAAATAGAAGATGTTATCTATTGAAATAAAAAGTGAGGTTGATTTAGCTACAGCTATTAAAATCTCACAAATAAAAGTCGTAGACTGTCTAGTGCTGTCTGTTATTCCTTGCTTCTGTGTACCCCATTTCTTTCATTTTTTTTTAATCTCTCCCCTCCCCCAAAATATTTAAAGTCTTCTGTGTCGACATTTTTAACAACTTACATGCTAGATACAGAAATTATTATTAGTGGAAATTTTCTTTCAAGTAAAATTTTCAAATTTTCAGTTTGATGTCCAGCTCAGAGCCCAGGCTTTGAAATCTCAAACTACTTAATGAGCTACAGTTTCTGTCCTCTTCAAAGCGTGACTGGAAACTACCTGACCCCTCCTTTCACAGTCTGTTCCTGTTTGCTCTCTACAAGGGATGCTTCTGCACATCCTGTGCCTCACTGTCCCCGTCACCATCTGAGAGCCCATCTGCCCGCCTTATGCCTCTGAGCGCTGAGGAGAAGATGCCGGAGGCTGTCTGAGGACAGGGCGGCTGCCGGACTCCCTGGGGCAGCAGGACCTGGATGTGAACTGTGTCCGCGGGACTCAGGAGGCAGAAGGGGCTCTGTATTAACAGATAAGAGCGTCCACAAAGAAATCCAAAGGAAAGGGCCAGACGTTGTGAGATGGGGAGGACAGAGGGAAGGAGGAGGCTTGTGTTCTAAAAATTGCATTTTCTGTAGAATGGAGGACAAAAAAAAATTGAATTTTGAAGTTGTAAATTCCTTCTCTAGTGAAGGGAAAGAAAGTGTAGGCCACTATGGAAATGGCAACAGGTGCTCTTTCAACAGCTGAGAAATTAGGAAAATAATTTTTTTACTTTCACAATATATGGAGAAGGAAAACATAGATGTGTGTTGAAGCATGGTAGAGGAAGTGAAAACAAGAGCTGTCTGTGGAAACACTGCAGAGAAGAGCAGAAAATATTTACTGAAGGGGAGTAATCTTCAATAAAATATGTTAAGTCTTATTAGTTGTGCTAGGGTGTTTCTTGAACCACTGTTAGCATGTTCCTGTATTCCACTCCTTCCGCTAGCTAGCCCTATTCGTTTTCTGATTTTTTTCCCTTCTTTCTCCATTGCTCCTCATCCTCCTTCTGTGTGAGTAAGTGAGGTTTTTATTAACAATCGATTTTCTTCTTAATGTGCAACTGTTCAACAGTTATCTGTTAGACTTTTCCATCCTTTGGCCAGCCCCGCCTTTTCATGTACCTGGTATAATGTGCATAATACATAGTTAAATTTAAGTGATAGATCTAATGACTCACAAGACAATTTCAGTGTCATCTGAGAAAAATGTCATGCTGAGCATTTCTTGACAGTCCCTAGGGAGCATCCGCTCAATCTCGACTAGTTTCACTACTAGAGAAAAGACAAGGAATTTTTTTCCCCCCATCATTTTGAAATGACAGCCCAGCTAAATAAATAAAACAGTATGAAGTAAATCCCATCCTTAAATATATCTGATTCTGAAAGTCAGTAAGAGTTGCCTGCATTATTCCAAGGAGTAGCTTATTTTCAGCCACATATCTTTAGGCATTTCTGACATTAATTTTGGTAGTCAGGATTTGAGGATTTGTAAAAAAGAAAAGCTGTGTAAATGAAAAGATTGTTAGAAGTGTGTCTGGAAGATAGGTGCATTATTTTAAATCCTCAGGGAAAACAATTTTGCTCCTATTTAAAAACACCTCTGCAGTGCCATCATATAAACGTTACTGTGCACAGCTGCCTCCAGCCTGCCCACTGGGGAATGTAGCCTTCCTGCTTGCTTTTATTGCCCAACATTAATGTGAAGTGAACGAGACTTTCAAAATTCACTCACTTTGTAAAATTTTTAAGTGTTACTTACTAATTCAAAGAAGGAAATGTGCTGTCTCAAAAAAATTGCATTACCGATCTTCAGCTGGACCAAATGAGTAAAATCGTGCTAGGCTGGCTGACTTACACTGGCTGAGGATCAGCCTGTGGTTTTCAAAATTACATGTTGTCCTAATTAATAAAGGAGAGCTAAGTTTACACTACCTAAATTGAACCAGTGCCCAAACACATCTCTTCCTCTGCCACTTAATGTTCACAGACCGTGATCACTTGTCTGAGGCTTTGTGGTTAGAGGACTAGGTTTGCTGGGTGGTTTTGGTGCCTTGGTATTTTTTTAGTTTCTGAGTGTATATATCCTTTTTGTTCTGCTTTAACATTGACATTGTGTTTTGCTTTAGTCTGAACACATAGGAACAAAAAACCTGATCTTCATAAAACACTTGTGTCCCCTTTTTCTCCTGAAATTAGTATTCTTCAGAACTAACCAATATGTTTTTATTGCATATAACATCCTAACTGTGACAGCCAAAAACTGAGCACAGTAGGCACACCATTTGAAGCTGATTATATTAATTGCTATTCAGGTCATAACTTAGATTAATTATTGTGTTTGTGTAGGATGTTCGTTAAGAGGTTTCCTGATTGCTGTTCAGAAGATTGATTGCTTGTTACATTTACCTTGTGGTTTCTGTTGGGGAAAACATCTTTTAGGCTTCAACATTTGCAAACATACTGAGGCCAGGCAGGACCACTGAGAAGTGAGGATACATACACCTGCCACATCAAGAAGCCACGACATACGCCTGCATTAATACCAAGCTGGAAAATAGAAGATGCATAAAACAGATATTTTTTTTAAAGTGGCTGAGTCCAGAGATAGTAACATAGCCTTAGGCACTGATGTACCTCTTGTAATTACAGTAAGGGAAAGAAATTAAAAAACATACAGAAAAATGCCAGTTGGCAGATTTGTGTAGATGAGGCAGGTGATTTACAAAAGAGCCCACCTTGCTGTACCTGTCACACAATTCACAAAAATCCAAGTTTCCATGCCTTGAATCTCATCATTTGACAACAGAGTGACCCAAGATTTGCAGGCAAATGCAATGAATTGCTTGATGTTTCTACTAGAAATCAGCTGGTTTGAGGCAAAAGTGGGAATATGAGGCTTCCTGTGGAAAAAAGCACAATGTTCCAATTAGTATCTGGAAGATTTTATAGGTATTTTTAGGAATTCAAGAATAAATTAAAGTATAAGTCAGATTAGGGGACATCCTTGGACTGGGTGAAGGATAAAGGCAAATGTGAATTGTTAGATTCTTTTATCTCCTGTAGCCTTCTTGAATAATTGGTGTTTAACCAGATGGACTCTCAGTCCATATTTCTTGATCTTTTTTGTCCAAACAACAAATACATGATCATAAACAGCTGTTTACAGCATCAAAATTATAAGATACTGAAAAGACAAAAAAAGTAAGACAGATAAATCATAGCAGTCATAGTTGCTTAAAATATTTTTTGAAGATTACCCTGCAATATAGTGCTTAAAATAATAATAGGAGTAAGGTATAAGGCTATGTATAACTTCGAAACAACCACGAAGTTTTTTTTTCATATAATTCACTTCTCTTTCTTTACTTCTGCTGAGGGGTTAATAAAGCAGAAAAAAAAAAAAAAAAAAAAAAAGAGGTGTTTACTGTAAAATTAAAAATAATCACTAGAGCCTGATAAAAGATCTTAGCAAGCATTCAAGGTGGTAGTATCACCAACAGGAGCTTTGTTTCCTGCGAGTTTTCCTAGCAGAGCCAGTGGCAACTCCAGTCAGAAAGGGTTTAGAGGTTCTGAGTATATGAGGACTCTTTTCTTCTTAGCAGTTAGGCTGGGATAAACTGTCAACTAGAGGGTACTAGATGTGGTAATGATGGATATGACAGAATATCTCCAAACAGATAGTTAATATAAATTGTTTTTGACCTGCCCCTAAATCTTTAATCCAACAAACAAAATTCTGTGCAGTGATACCTGTCTTAACGCAGTGATTAGTGCATGCCCACACACTGGTTCATCCAGTATGTGAATTGATATTAAACTGTGAGATCTTTCCCTGTTTTGAAAAAATTATTTTAGAGGCACCAGGTAGACTAATCTGTCAAACTCTGTAGACTTACCTGCTAGAGTTGCCTAATGCTGGAGAAACATAGTATCAGTGAACCACACCCCCAGTTTATTTTTCAGTAGAAATACATAAATCTTCCTTAGTACATTTGATGTATCTCATATTTTACCTTCCCCATATTTTCATGCATTTAGTTCTAAAAATGGCATGTTATGTGAAAATACTTAACACTGCAAGCCATAAAAATAAACTATGATCAAGTTCCATTAAGACCCCACTTCTGGTTCACAAACATATACTGTTTATAAGAACATCTTTAGACTTTTGGTGAGAAAATGAGAGGAAAAAGTGAACTCCTAAAGTTGCATTTCTGGCAGTTCTGCATGAGAAGTTCTTGTCCTGGTCTTTACCACTTATTTTGTCATTTAGCATAATGTCCACTAAAATAGAGAAATGAGAAGAAATTAGGAAGTAGGGAAAATGACTTAATGATAATTCACTTTTTTGTAGTCTAGCACTTTTCCATCCCATTTTCTTTACCCATCTTAAAACAGTGACCTTTTATTTTCTTATGCTTTTCTTCTTGTGTGCAAAATTCCTCCTGGTAGATAGGCTGCTGCCTCCAGACCGGACACTCAAATTATTTGCCTCACACAGCAAAATGAAGGTGTGATTTTATGTGCATGAATGTAGTTATGCTATTTGGACTATGTTAGCACATATTGAAAAAAGGTAGGAATGAGGAGCCAAGATCTCTGGGAACTCCAATGTGTGATCCTATTACCTAACACTTTCAGTGCTGGTGTTACCAACACAGGATAGTCTTACTGGCATAGATGGGCATTTTTGCATTGTAGTTATTGTCTGATTTTCCCATGTGAGCATATCCACCATGCTAGGACTAAGGATGTGTGAAATGCTGTGTATTTTATTGCTGATTATGACAGTCACCTTTCTGAAGGCATTAGCTCCTGGAATAAAGAAATTGGGACCATGACTAAAATTGTGACTATGGGAATGACTGGTCAGAAACAGAGTTATGAGGTGAGATTGGCACTAGTACTTTCTCCTGTAATATCATGTTCTAGGAAAAGAAAAGGACTTGTAGCTGAATACCTGAGAAAACCAGGAAGAGGGCTGAAAGGGAGAAGGGAGGAAAAGATACTTTTTAGCTAGAACCTTATCTGGAAAGATGCTTGGCCCAGTGAATAAGCAAACTGCCTCTGGGTGGTTCGCTCATAATGCCTGGTAAGTAGAACCTTCTGCATACTCACAGCAAACAAGTAGGACTGCACTAACAGCATACCTTCTCCATCATCAATTTTCAAGAGGAACCAGTAGGACTCCCAGTATCGCCTTGCCATTTAGGAAAGAAAGACCTGACTGTGGCTTCCTGGCTTTTATATTCAGGGGAATGACTTGAAATAATTGAGGATTAAGGAGAAGAAAAGCAAAAAGTAGTTGTCTTTTTAAAGTTAAATTGGTTTTTGCCTTTTTTTTTTCCTGATTACCTCAGTTCTTCACACTCCTTTCCCATTTCATACCATTATCACCTATTTCAGTTTTATCGTATTGCCAACAGTTGTCACTAACTTTTTTCAAAATTTAGTTGTACTCTTTTTTTTTTTTTTTTTCCCAATGACTTTCTTTCCAGACTATTTTCTTGATCAAAAACACACCCCAAAGCCTACTTGTAGAAATGCAGGAGTAAGGACTGCAGTGCCTTAGAGCTGGATTCCTGTAAGCAGACACTCCTGCAATGCTCCGGTCACTGATCCCATTTATTATGGCATCACGTGTGGTTTACACAATCAGCTCTCAGATATAGTTGCAGTGACTTCAGGGAGGCTACTTTGGGGAGTAAAGGCTCTTAGCTGTGAATAAAGAATTCACATTTTATTCTCTGGCCAGAAGGTTTGCAGCAACATGTGTCAGTAAATGCTTCCCATGAAAAACATTGACTGAGTACTGCTCCCCCGTCCCTGAAACTTTCCACTTCTGAAGTAGTTAACCATTCTACGGCACTGGGACAAGTACAAATCCCAATAATGGTACCAACATCAGTTGAGATTGGTCAGGGAACCAAAATCTTCAGCTTCTGAAGTCTTAATGCATTTTTCAGAGAAAATTTAATGACACTGCAGAAAAACCTAAGACATGTTTGAGGATTTAATTTCCTAATGTTTTGGTCTACTGTAGCTTTAATTTTAAGTCACAAAAGTTATTCCCACTTTATCCTGATTTACACAGATTTCCCATAACATTTCATTAAAGATAAGATGTAAGCAATATAATTCAGATTTTAACTAGACTTTCACAGCACTGAAGAGTAAATGTGTATTTTTCCAGAGATTTTATTCAGCCACTACTGAGACCATCCAGGAGGCTAAAGATGATCTCCCCTCAAGCTCTGGAATAGTTTAGGGTTGTAGCACATAACTTCTGCATTATGTCATAGTGGAGAAAACTTGTTTCCTCTAAAACTCGGAAAGCAACTGTACTGAAAGAAGGGAATTGTATTGTCCTTACAAGTACTTGGTTTGTCTTGGATCACTGCAAAAATTAAGCAAGCCTTCCCCAGCCCTTTTTACTCCTCTGCTCTACTAAAGATTCAAAACCCAAAATAAATCCTTCATGCAGCCTTCTCACCATTAGCTTGACTTCTACTGCTGCTGCCCTTTAAAGTATTTTAAAAATACAAAGCATGAACCCACTGGAATCTGGGGTGCTGCTTTTATGGATGAATGGTGTAATTTCTTACAAGATCACTCTCACATTTATTATTCTTGGTATTTTACCAGTTAAGAAAAGTTTTGTTTCCAAAGTCTAGAGTACGCATGCGTCATTACTGCCTGTTCTGTGAATGCCATGCAGGCAGCATGCTGCAGTCTGCTCTCAAAGTAGCAGTTCTATTTGCAGAACATTCTGTCTATTTGTATTATAATTAAACTCACTTGGTGAATTATATTAAATGTCATACTTCATATTTCATCACTGGTGTTTTTTTAATATGGAATAATTAATTATACATGAAGTCCAGTAGTAAAATAATTCCAAACAATAAAACACAGTGAGGGAGAAGTCCTCATCTGAGATGACTGGAGGGGTATGTCACTTAACACAATAATGTAATTCTTTTACAATTATTCAGCATTAAGAGATTGATTTTACTCATAGTATTGAACACAGTGTGTTCCTTTTTTTTCTACTGTTTCTTGTGGGAGAGTTTGATCTTATAGGGTCTCGCTGCTGTTTACGTAATTCACTGTCTTGGTGCAAGTCTACTTCAATTTAACTCCGTGAAAAGATTCCCACAGTCTTTAGTGGGAGTTGTAGGGCACGTGAAGGACCTGTCCGTCCCAAACACCAGAGTAACAGCACCAAATACATATGAGGCCTAACCTTCTTGTTATTCCTTGCACTGCCTCCTGAAATTTTCCTACTCCCAATTTACTCAGGAGCATGGGATGTCTGTTATGCATCCCCCTTCTCCAAGGCACAGCAACAATTGAACACCTGAACTTTGCCAAGACCAGTGGATGTCATCATAACAGTGACAGAAGAGCAGCTAGCCATCAACAAAATCACATGTATCAAAACACTGTCAAGGTGGAGAATGCCTCCCAGCAGAGGTTGTCTTCATCCCTGTTTGGACAATGCCCCTCAGCAGGCTGTGGGCTCAGACCACTCAGTGTCATGCTACTGCAATACCAATGTGTAAACGAATACAAATAATACATTCAACAGCCCGGCAGAAAGCTTTTTTTTCTTTCTCTGTTCAGCTTAGATCATTACATTAATATTGTTAATATAACTGAACTGTAAATGTTTTACATAGACCCATGGTATTTAACACAGTTGTCTCTTGGACTCCAGGCAAGCTGAAAATGGGCTAGCGGTGTCCTCAGCTGCACATAGACATGAATAGAGGGATGAGAAACACTGAGTTTAGAATCCGACTTTGGCAATATAACACACTTTTGAAAGGCAAATGTGGGCTATCCAATTAAAAATCAGAATTTGAGCACCATTACTATATAACTTATCCTAAACTCTTCTGCAGGATGATGAGCTTCATTATTGTATAAAAGCTAGTCATAACCTTCACAAATCTGCCTTTTCAGTCTGTTTATCTCTTGTAGTTATATCAGCCCATGCCTGACTTTGCCCTGCTAGCCTAGACTCAGCTAATAAAGCCATGCATTTGTATGTGGTATTGAAAAAAACCTCCCATTCATGATGGTGACTGACAAACATCAAGCATCTTAAATGAAGGTGCCCTGGAGGACTTAGAGCCTGCAGTGTAATTTAATTAAGATATCAGAGTGATAGCAATTATATCATCTATGACAGCTATTCTATTATAAAGCATTTCTTTAATTAACAAAAGGTGATACCCAAGAAGGCAAGCACTGCTATAAAACAGGCTTGCCCTTACACTTGGAGAAACACAGTTACTCTTCAGATTTACTTGAGTCATGCATTTGTTTTACTGCCTTTTTATCTGCCTTCAGTTGGTGCTGTGGCCACTGCTCCTCAGTCCCGCCAGGTCCCTACAGCCCCAGGGTGCCACAGGGACCATATCATGAGCACTACCTTATCTCCAAGCTCCAGGAACAGAGCAGTGACTTTTGGTTTCTCTCAAAAAGCAGCACGAGTCACTTTCCTTCACTAACATCAGGGGAGAGCAGCTGATGGTAAAACAGGCCAACTTCAGAGAAATGCGATGTATGCGGAGCTAAAAGCTGCTGGGAAGTGACAGGATGATCTGGGACCTCATAAGTACTGGGATGCCTCCTGGAGCTTTTATTCAATTGTTATTCAGGTTTTATTCAGTAAGAACATCTGTTGGTTTCAGTGAATTCTTGACTAGGAATTAAATTAATTGAATCTCAGGATAGGATTTGCCTCATTGAAAGGAACTTCAGAGAATTTAAATAAAACCATAAAGTTTTAATAAAATATTTTCTGTGGCATAAGGTTATTTTATAACACAATAAATATTTAAATACCTCTTCATGTATTCAACATACTCACAGTTTTAAATGGCTTTCTTATGTGCTTGCAGATACAAAAAAAACTAATCAGAAGTTCCTATTTTTGAACATCATAGCCAGAATTTTGGCATCAGCCCAGTTTCCAGTCATCCACAGATATACAGGCAGTTTCTCTAGGTCTGGGGAATACAGGACCCTACAAGAAAATGCTAAATCAGAGTTAAAAAGCTGTTTGGAAATTTAAATATTTATTGTTGTAACTCTAAGTTTCCAACTCTTACATCTGGAAAATAATGTTTACAAAATTAAGTCTGCAAAAGCAGTCTAAGAAATATAGGAGCTTTAGAAAGGAGCTTTACTGGGCATAATGTCAGATGGAGGAATTGATTTTATAATCTAAAGCTAGTCAGTACAGTGTTCCAAAATATATACAGATACATATAGAGATATAGATGGTGATAGAGTCGCAAATGTTTGCAAGGAGGAGATAAACAGCAGATTTATTTATTTTTAAATAGCTTCCATGACAAAGACAAGTACCTCTCAGCTTGCTTGTCAAATAAATTACACTAATAAATCATTTAAAGTAACCTTAGTATGTCATTATGAGTTATTAAAATTGAAGATAACTTAACAGGCTTGTTTTCTTCTTATGTACGTTTTAATTGTTGGCAAACTTTTTGAATTGGCAAGTACCCACATGAAGTATTATTTATTTAAATAATGTCTTCAAATGCTATATGACAAAATTCACAAAAATTATCTTAAATCCATTTAAAATTATCTAGAGCCCTCTGCTGACTTCAGTTTTCAGCTAAAATTTAAAGTTATTTTCCATTGATTTCACTGCAGAACTTTCAGTGAATGTCCAATAAAAAATGAGAAGAAATTAAAATGAAGAAATCTAAGGGCATAAATCTTTTGAAGTTACTTTTTCTTTTCTATTTTTGCATTAACATATCACAGATGGCCATGTAGAACAGGGTGAGTTTGTATGCTGTCTAAAAACATTGTTATAAGCAGAGCTATGCCACTTATCCTTAAAACACTTCATTAGGGCCTGAAAATATTCAGATGGTATATGCAAAGTGTTTTTATATAAAAAACATAAATGCTGCATATCTTTAAAGAAAGAGGCATATGGATTTGGTTTGTAGCATAACGCAGCACTAAATTCTGTGTCAGAAGAAAAAATACCTCACCTTCTCTGAGGACTGTTATTTTTGCACCCTTACAAATAGTGACTCATTTTATAGACAACTATTTTTCTTTCTAATAAGTGCACTTCATATAGCTCCTTTAGTACAAACTGGGACCTAAAACTCCCTTTAAAGATAAATGCTGAATGGCACTAGATTGTTTAAATTACAGAGTAACCGTAGAAATACACAGAGGCGTATCTATCATTGTGGCAAGGCAACTTCATGTCTTTCTGGCTTTGGGTGCTGCCTTATGCAGCCACAAGAGCATCTTATAATACATCAGAAGCACATCCAAGTGTTAGGGAGCTGATGTCGCCATCACGCCTCTCACTGAGGCAGTTGGAGAAGGAGCTGGGCTCCCCTGGTACACTTCTGCCCCTGGGCATCCCTGGCCTCTGGGCTGTGCAGCTGGGATAGTGGCAGCTGGTGCAAAGTTTCAGCCTTTCCTATACCACTGCAAGAAGCAGAGTGTTGGAAAGTAGTCCTACAGTCAATTGGCAAGTCATTAAACAGCATTTTTGTTCAAAAGTAGTTGAACAGCTAGACAGGCTGGGATAAGGAAATGTAATTTTTCAGATTTCAAATGGCAGCAGTTAATTGCATTACTTTATCCAAGTTGTTTCTTTTTATCACGTCTTCTGTAAGACAAGCCTGTGATCAGTAGAACTGATAGGGAACATAGTATGCTGTAATTTATTACTTCCCAGAGTAGTACAGTGGAAAGGAGCATACTAAGAGCTTCTCTTATCAACTTACTCTGTAATAGACTGAAACGTATTAGGATAAAAGAAATCCCTGTCCTTAAACTTTACCTTCAGGCATCCCGGCAGGCAATTGTAGAAAGTCTGTTTTTTCCACTACAGAAAAACCGCATTCAGTCTCTGCTTGTGAAAACTTCCCCATCTAATGCTTACCAAAAGTGAAATATTTTTCAGGGTATATTAATTCTACAATGTTCATGAGTTACGATTGTCTCTTCCTGGCATATGCGTCCAGGCTTAATCTCAGTAGAGTGTTAACAGCACAGGTAAAGACTTGGTAGCACAACATCCATGTAGGCAAACAGCATTGAAATGCCAAGCAAGCACCACTACACGGCCCAGGGTGCCCTGTTCTTACTAATGGGGTTGCCTAAGCTAGCCCAGTTAACATGCCAATGACTACTCCTTGTTATAGAGGAGGCATGCAGTGGTTCAAAGTGGAACCGCATATTGCAGCAGTCCTACCACAGCTCCATGGTGAAAGAAGCCTCTTCGTCTCTAGTTTTGAATTACTTTACAGTCAAGTCAGTAAGCAAGTTTGGCTCAGTTCAAGGGAGTTGCTTGCAAGCTACACATCTGATGTGTTAACTGAAAGTATATTACATCTGTTATCATAAGCCATTCTTGCACTTAGACATGCTCTTATTTCAGGTAGAAGAATCTCATTCAGACTTGGGTGGTACTCTGTCATTTGGGACAGTAACTAAGGCCATTAAATATTTTGTGGGACTGGTTTTATCCCCAATTCCCACTGCTCCAAGTCTCTTACCAGAGAGCCCAAGAGGCAGCAGCAGCAGTCACGCAGGCATTACACCCCTGCCCTCTGCATGGGACAGGGGATCAGCTGCTTTCCTTCCCTCAGCTCTGCCATCCAGCCAGTTGGGATTCTTTGTATTTCAGCATGCTGTGATGAAATAAGTTTTGAAAATGACTGGTTGTTAGGAGTCAGTGCAACCACATACCATACCTGAACTGTAAATTTGCAGATAAGAGTCTTAGTACAAATTATTTTAAGAAATGGTTGTATATTTTTCAGAGCTAAGCAGTTATTTTTTATTATGGCTATGTGTAATAAAGGCAATTACATGACCATCTCCAGCACAGAACTGAAAAAATTACCAGTTTATCACAAAGTCTGCAACCCTTCCTTCAAAAGATATATATATATGGGGTCTTTTTGATTGAATTACTTATATTGGTGCAGTATCCTAATGTGGATTTGATGAGTGTCTTCATTCTCTTTCAGAGCACTATGTACTATAATCAGAATGTGCAGAGACATCACACAATTCATTGTGAATACTAATAAGACATCCCTTCACTGTATAATATAATTCAACATTTAAATTTGTTTCTATAACAATTCCACATTAGGTAGGTATACACTGTGATTCATTAAAAATATTTATTTTATCATCCTAACACACACAAACGAAGGGAAAACAATGTAGCCTACCTTTTAAGAGAAATGAGGTGGAATTGGATTTCACTTACAATTGTCATTTTTGTTTATGTTCCTTTTCATTCTTCCTTTGTACCATAGCGCAGTGGTTCACATACACACCAGGGTCCTCTGAGCCTGAGAATTTTGTAACAAAAAACGATCAAATACAACAAGAATGAGCACAGATTCTGTGGCAATAGTAAGACAGATTTTCTAATATATTAAATACAGTGTTTCTGCATAACATCAGCAATTCTAATTGTGGTGTTTGACATTCAGTGTTAATCCATTGGCTCCAAGGCTTATTAAAAATGGCAGTAGACACATTCGTAATACAGGAGCAGGTCAGAAATTCTCAAAAACTACTGACATTGAGAATCAGAAATAAAATTACAGTTATTGTAGAAATACAATTTTGCATGAAATTCACAGGCACAGACTCAGTAACACTCTGTAGCGGGATGAACAGTGCCTACAGATGCAGACAGTCCCAGAAGCACAGCTGAGACATCCCCAACAAGAAAATAATTTCTTCCACCTCTTTAGTCCCTTTTATTTGTTGTCTGGCTCTGCAGGTTTTTTTTTCTCTATGGCATTAGCCATAGAATTAGTACAAAGACAAAAAAAAATTTCTCTTGTAAAAAAAGGCCTGTGGGGCAAAGGAAAAGGGTCTATTCCTGGCTTAGCCACCACTTCTCTGAACACTAATTACTTCACCTCTCTGTCTGATCTCCCCCAGCTGTAACTTAGTGAGCAGCTGAACATACCTGCTTGTAAGTCATTTGGAGATTTACAGCTAAAAAGTAATATGCAGAACATTGCCTAAACATGTGGTATTACATAAACATGGATTGATAAAGTTTTCTTACAGCTTTCAAGTGACACAGTTTTGTTATCCCTATTCATAGCAAGTACACCACATTACTACATCCTATTACATGTGTGGCCTATTGAAACTGGTGTGATAGCATGCAAAATAAGGGACTATCATAGATTTGCTAAGCCAAGGCAGGTTGTCTTCCCCAACTGTCTGCTTTCAATGATAACAAAGTGAAACGTTGTTCAGATTTGGGGAATTAACTGTTTATTGACTTGCACTCAGTGTTTGTCTCATTGTGATGATTAGTAAAACATCAACTTAGTATTTTGGTAATGCTCTCATGAATATACACATTACTGAGTGTAGCCTGTATAGGTATTTGATTAGACCATCTCTCCTAAGATGATGACCTACTGCTGAAAGAAATAAAGCAAAATTTGAGAATTTTTTTTTCTATCTTTTGCATCACGTTTACCAGAAGTTACTTAACTATTGCTACTACTTAGGAATCTTCTCTAGCAGTCTTAAAAGTCTCCCACAGAGGAAGCAGCAATCACCCCAGGAAAACTATTAAAGCCAATGACAACCGTTTGTCAGAGGCAACCATTAATGAATACCATGGAGGATTTGGTATCCTGTTCCTTGTCTTACTGTAATTCATACTCGGTGTCCCACAGATTATGCAGAATGGCTGGCTGTTGTAGCTTCGCATTTAGGCAAGCAGATAGCATCTTTTAAGTGGGAGATAAATGGTAAGATCTGTTTCCTGAGGGTGAATACTTAAAGGAGGACTCTTTCTTTACAAAGCCAGTTAGGTTTGGGGCTTGCTTTTGTTATTTCCCCTTTTAACTTCCTAGGATGGGAGTTGTGTGTTTTGGTGCATGAAAATAGTTTTGTATAAACTTTGTGTCAATCAGAACAGCTTGATACAGTGCATTTTGGTAACTCAGTCTTCATCATGGCAGTTTGACAATATTCAGAGTAATATGTAAAACCTACAACCACGATGAGATGAGATAACAATAGCATACCTTCCGTCAAACTCAGCTGTATGTACAAGGTGTAGCATATTCTACAGTTTTACTTTTAGGAAAGAAAAAAATTTTCAGATGAAGCAAAGAAAAAATCTGAAGCACGCTCACACATATGCATACATAATAGAGGCAAAAAAATACTGCCTGTATTAAAAAATTGAATTCTTCATACCTGAATTTAGGTAGTAGAGATTGCAACAGAAATACCCTTAGGGGATTTGCAGGTGCTGTGTTTACATCTGTAGGAAAGGAAATAATCTGAATTTGTTGCCTTAAATTCCTACTGCCCTTCATGGGAATAAAATTGTAATGTTTCCTTGGGGTGACGTATGTAGTAAAAGTAGTTTTGTGGGACAGAACTAGTTGTGCCCAAATCCAATACCCATTAACACACCCAGAATAGTCTTTCACACCATAAATAACACTTACACATACAAGTAGCTATTTGTATGTGCAAATGACCTTTTAACAGATAGGCATGAATGGCTCTTTGTTCTAAATTTAGGGTGCATTTTCATGTTACCCTTAAGCCAGACAATATGCACCACTTCAGTCCCCAGCTGTTGCAGCACCTCTGGCAGTATCAGCAGTCATGGCCAAGCAGTACAGCAGATCAGAGACTTGATTCAGTGGAAAAGTAACATTGGGGAAAAGAGTGCTTACTTCCTAGACACATCAGCCTTCTCATCCAACTCACCACACAGCAACATAATTGCTAGGCACAAACGTGGGATCTTCTGAGTTTGCAGTAAAATTGTCCTTAGAGAGAAGCTGCCAGCTTGGAGACCATCAGCTCCCCAGCAGGAGTGCAGGGGGAGGCGGGCAGGGAGAGGGCTGAGCAAGCAGCACACTGCTAGATTGCAAGCTGATGCTTGCTTGAATCAGAACTGAGCCCACAGCAAAGGTGCAGCTCTGGAGGAAAGAGATTTTCCAGTGGATCCACTGGAAGTTGCTAGGCTGGAAAAGTGGCACATTGAGATTTCTTAATTTTTTTTCCCGTTTTTTTCAGGGCCCTCCTCCAAACCCAGAAGGGTTAATATTGTGCTATTTTAAAGAGTAGCCTCATTCTAATTTAGTGTAAAATTAGCTTTGGTCACAGAAAGCCCTTGGTCTGTTTTGCTGTGCTATGAGGAAAAGATGGCAAGCAAGCGGCTGTGAGGCCCCAGCAGGATGGGAACCTTCCATATGTGTCTGCATACATGCAGACTTACAGCCACCCTGACAAATGTGGCCTTCAAACCACCCATTTGAATCTATATGATACTGCTCTGTGACTGTAATTTGAGCTTCACTGAATCTGAAAATCCCCAAATTCTGAAGCACTAATTACAACGCATATTACCTATCATATTGTTCAGTCAGCCAAGGTTAATATGTAACTTGAGCTATTGTATGAGCCACGTATATAAGTGCTGAAGTTGTTTTTACATACTCCTAGTGGGACATTTGCATTTCAGACTTCCACTACCTAGTGTGAACCTGCACAGAAGCAAAAAATGTAGAGGCTAAGTGGATGTAATTTTAAAAATGTTTTTTCTTCATAATTTGCTTTATAGTAACTGCCTATTACTAGTGTGGATTTTTCTTATTACTCTGTACTTAAATGTAGTAGAAATAGACTAAAAAGCTTTGTTTGTTTAGGGATACTTTGTTATTTTGCACTATACATTTTTGTATATGTTTACATAAAATACTTCTGAAGTTTAAATCAAATACAGTAGTCTTCTGTTCCACTCTAAATATTTGGACACTGTAGAACAGCTGTGTGCTATTGAAAAGCTATGAGAGTCTGCTTTGGTGGACAGTCAGATAATTCTTGAAGCTATGTTAATGATCTACACAGTGTTTTAGAAACCTTCTGGACTGAAAAATACTATGGCTAAGAGAAAAAAGAATAGTAAGCTCTATGCATCTTTCTCAATAAGTAAATAATACATGCAACATTATTATTAAGCTATTTACATGGCAATTTGGTGATGGAAAGTCTTAGTCCAGATGTATTAAGGACATAAGATTTTGGAACTGCAGTGTAAGCCCATGCTGCTATATCAAAAATTTTACTGGTTAGTTATATCTTATTATGGTAACAGCTTGGTGAAAAACAATTTTCACTGTAACTCCCTTTAAAATACAAACACAAAATCATAATAATATTGTCCTTTAGTGGAGAGATCCAGACCCATCCTGTTTTCATTTAAGAAATTACAAAATTGTACATTCATTCTTCAATAATTTTAGAACTTTTAATTGTGTTTCTACACTGCTCATTTCTAACCTCACATGAGTTAGTATGCGTGTGACTGTTTTTTAAGGCTGTGATGAATGTCTACATAAAGAGCAGTCCAAGCAAGACACTTTTACTGAAATTAGCACAGGATAGGGTTACACCAAACACTGTTGTAGCTCATCAGTTAAACACCATATCAGTGTTCTCTTCTATTCCCTTAACTTGATTTACACAGAAATCGGGTTGAAATTCTTGGCCTGTAACCAAAGGTACTCAATTGCCAGGACTGTGTCATCAGTACTTGGCGTGAGCCTCCACGGATACTACTCAAGAGCTGTCCACCAGGAGGCCAAGGAAACCCTTACTACAGGAGTAAGGGCCACAGAGGCAGAGATGGAACTTCCTGGAGAACCAGTTAGAAAGCTAAGAGCAACCTTTTGCAGAAGCCACGCCATCACGTCCGACCTGCTGCCACCACTGCTGCAAGGCACATTTCTTCAGTTTGTCTGTGGGAAATAAAAACGTGGAACTTGTTACATTTACTTACTTATTCAGTTGTGTTATCTAGTGTAAGAGAACTTCCTGCCACTTGCACACATCTCACCCAGTGAGAGGAAACACCAGCCAAGCATGGCTCACAATGACCACCTTGCCCTGCACAGGAGGGTTTGGTGGTCCACCCTCAGCAGCGTGGTTCAGGAGCCCACCCAGACTGCGATGTCCCTGATTCCTCACACAATGAGTCTTCTTGAAATTTTTCCCTACTTAAAATTTCCATGCTCTCGTAATTTGATTTCATACTCAACTAATATAAATCTGCTCCATTGTTGTCTAGAGCAAGCTGTGCAGCTTTACATTTCTGTTATGTTCATCTCCTCACTAATTGCATATCCCTCAGCAAGTGCCAGGGAGCAGCAGAAGCAGAGTCACCCAACACAGGACACATGCGGGAGCAGAGGACACCCCAACACCAGCCATGCCCTCACCTGTGGGCACCATCCCACATGGCCTGAGCACAGCCAGGAGACATAGACACATCAGCAGCCCCAGGCACAAGTGGGCAAAGCAAGACCATCAAGGGAACGCCATCAGGAACTGCAGGAGACAGGGCTACAACCCAGGCCTGAGGCTGACTTATGAGAAAGAGCTAGAAGAAAGCCCCAGCCTGAGCTTAAATAGGGCCCAGGTTGGGGTTGTTAACACCTGCTGCCCAGGTGGGTCTGGTCAGGGTCATTAAGGCTTGCCAGGCCTCCCCTCTCTCACAGCAGTTTCTCAGACTTTTTACTATCCACACATTTCCTTTGTGGAGCAAAAATCTGAACACAATAATTTATAGCAAAAAAAAAAAAAAAAAAAAAGAAGTTGGGTTTAGGGTTTTTTTCAGTATTTACAGCATCCCGATTCCCCCTATCGCCACCAGGGTGATTAGATTTCTCAGGTTTTTTGATGCTCACCATGATAACTGAGACTGTCTGTCCATCACAATGGACCAACTTGCCTTGGCACTGGTTTTCCCTTGCCCAGGGATGATGCCTTTCAACTGTAGTGTTTTGGACATCTTTTTCCTAACCCCTCAATGGCTCCTATGCTAAATTCATGGATAGTCCAAAATAATCAGAAAGTGAGCACCAGTTGAGGAGACACCCCACCCCACCCCCCGCCCCATACCTCTCACATGACTTCCTTGTCAGAGCTCCTGCAGGACAGCAGCATGGCTGGAAAAGCAGCTCAGACGAAAATGCACCAATATGAGCTGAGCAAAATGCTGGAGATTGATACCCTCTGCTACCTTGTCCAAGGAGCGCTCTCATGGATGGCCTGGCTTCCCCAGGACAAGTGCTAATGTGCTGGGAGAAGGGGATGCTGTGTTCCCTGAGATTTCAGTTTCTCGAATCCAAATATGCATCCAGTGTAGATAGAAATTAAGGTGTTCTTGGAACATTTGCCATATTGTTCAGCCAGAGCTCAGCACAATGGGGTCCCAGCGTTAAGCACCTCATGACATTGCAAAAGCTATAAATAGGAAAATGATTATGATGCCAGATACCTGCTGATACAAGAGGAAAACACCAATATTGAGCTTCTGAAATAACAAAACAACACTTGGGTCAGTGCCAGTAGATCTCCCTTAAAGTACCATTATGCCAGAATGACCAAGCGGTCAAAATAAAGCAAAGTTGCCAAATCAAAGAAAGCCTTGGAAGCATAAAATTACCAACTAGGAATAAGTAGACTTTTCAAAAAAAAAAAAAAAAAAAAAAGTGGGTAGAGGGGTAGAGATATTTCAGAAGAAATAAAACTCCATTTGCTTCATAAAGTAAAATGAAAAGCATTTCCAAAAAGTACCTAAAGTAACTAAAAAGAGAGAATGTTCTGCTACAAATTAAGTGCCTTTGCCAAATGCACCAATGAATTCAGTGGTGCAAATATTAAAATGTTTTCCTATGATTCATTTTCAGTTCACAGCATTGGAGAGAGGCGTGATCTAATGATCTGAGAGCTACTCGTGAGTGCCAAGAATGCCTTTGTGTGATCTACCAAAAGGCTTTGGAAGAAACAATATAATCAGGGATTACAGAGTGCATCATATGAAAGCATTTCTTTCTAATTCTGCATCTATATGTAAATTTGGGATAAGATCCCATACCTCTTGGAGGTGTTGTCATGAAGATTAATTAGCTAGGTCTATGTTCTACAAGGCAAAGTGCCAGATCTTTAAAGGCTTAAATATATTTTTTAAATCTGATTTTTAAGAGCCTGCTTGCACCAAGTTTGTTGCAGAATCAGGGCCATAATCTGCAATGTATTTTCAACCTTAAAAGTGCATGAAGTTTTTAAGCATTATTGTTTAATTTTGGCCAGTCAGATCCTCCCTGATTTAATCTTTTTAAGTCTCCCCAGAAATTATTGATTTAAACATGCTTTTATTTTCTTTTTGCTGGTTTTGGAGATTGTATATTGTTCAGCCTACAACTCAGAGTTCAAAATGCTTGTCTGGTCATCCAGATGCCTCTCGCTTGGGAGCTCTGTGAAAGTGCATCAAATCTTTCACTGAGATTTTAGCACTTTTTCTTTCTTAACTTAAATCACTTAAGTTAAAATGCTGTCACTGTGGTGATGAAAAGCTATCAATGGTAAAATGTGCTTGTCTACCGCCATCCCTGTCTTCATCACAACAATAATTCTGCAGACATTGTCCGAAATGCTCTCAAACCAGCTAATGGATGTAGTGAGTTTGATAACATCAATTATCATGTGACAGATTCTATGCCTCGCCAATCCTCCACTGCACTGTCTGT
Source organism: Athene noctua (assembly GCF_965140245.1). Taxonomy (NCBI): domain Eukaryota; kingdom Metazoa; phylum Chordata; class Aves; order Strigiformes; family Strigidae; genus Athene; species Athene noctua. Next base: position 24,027,938 of record NC_134041.1, read on the forward strand.
TTGCCCTTAGAACAAGGCCTAATGTGTACTATCTCCCAATTAACAGTTTTATAATCTGGCTCTGTCATGGTAAACAAGTAATTCCTTGTTAGAAACCACATGCAAAATGTAAGCATTAGGGCACTTGCTGCTATTAGCTATTACTGTCTAATTAGTCATCTACAAGGTACAACACAGTACCAAACAAACTACTTGTAATGGTCTCTTGGAAAGGAAAACAGAAGTGCTCTATTATTATATTTCCAAAACTGTGATTTGAATGTAGTAATTTACTGCACAACCTCACTGCGAACGTGAGTCAGGCTGTTTATTTCTTGTCTTGTGCATCTGAGCTAACTACCTTGAGGCAGCAGTATAAAAATCGGTTGCTGTGACTCGCTTCTTGAAAATTTATTTTGCTCCTTCTTAAAATCTTGGCCTGCTTGACCCCAGCAGCCTTCACCAGTTTGAAAATGCAAGTTATAATCTCCTGTAGGGATTTAGCCAGGTGTCTATTACAGCATGTAATCTGTGATACAGCTTCCAATATTCACACTGCAGAAGGGTTAAGCCCCTCTGTCTTTGTTCCTGGGTAGAAAAGTCCATGAGGTGTTAGTGTGGACAGGAAGCATATTGAAAGCAGCAACATCTTCAATCAAGCCCTAAGCCTGTGCTGATGCCGCTGAGGCGCTGTCCTGATGAGACGGCAGCTTGGCAGCTTCGCCTGAGCAGCAGCGCTCTGACTTTAACCCTCCAATGGCAGCTGCAGCACCGCTGCCAGCTCCTCTGCTGACATTCAAAGGTCATACTACTGCTAGACCTCTGTGTTTAACCAAAATCCTCACACTAGGGTCACTGTCCTGTCTGCCACCAAGTTGTTCCTAGAAGATGCGCTTGGTAAAACACGCTCCTGCCCAGCAGGAGCAAGGTCAGCACCAGCACCCCGTCCCAGGCAGGGACACTTGCAGAGCACCTCAGACACCACTATAAAAGTTCAAGTTGCCTGGCACAAACAGACATCACTGTGTGCTAAAACAAATGAAATCTAGCTAGTTGAGGGGAAACCCTACTGGGACCAGTCAGCCCTAATCAGTAACTTCTCAGGTAACTCTGCTCTTTCTAGTTGGGGCTGAGTATGATCAAACCATAACGGGTACCTCATCCTAAAGTCAAAAACTTTTAGACTGTCAGTAGTCTTGGTAATATTTTGAAGTCCATAAGCAGCCTAAAACAAAATAAACAGCAACTTAATTTGCCTGCCTGCAAGGAGCTATTTAGTATCAATTCTGCAATTACTGTGCAGAAAAATAGTGGGTTTCTAGTCATGGCATTGGGAAAACTTCAGCTACCTTTTATGCTAATTAGCAGTAAAGTGTTTAAAAGTATTTGTTAGTGGTTAATTATTTAGAAATCTCCTAATGGCTTAAATGTATTTTTGAAAAGTTAGAAATATTTTCTACCTTATCCAGCTGAAGAGCTGCTGCTTGGAAGGCTTAAATGACGATCTATTTACAGCTGCCTGCTGATCACAAAATTATGTACAGCTGCTAATGCTTCAGTCCTTTAGATGCCCCCAACACAGAATGGTCTTAGTTTTCACAACTTGGGGAAAGTTTCTTTTTTGTTGTATTCATTTTACTGAGATAGAGATCTTAAAGAGGATTATCACAGAGATCAAGACATTAAAATATGTAACTAATCCCAATTAAATTAATTGTTTTCATGCTACCATGTACTAAAGGATGTTCATGTAGGGTAGGGCCCCTTTACACTTAGACTGTTTTTGTAATGTAAGTGTGACTTAACATGCAAATTACATTTAAGATTAGTTAGAAGCAGTTTAAAGCCAAGTTGCTGGTAGAGAAAATGAGAATCTGACTCCAGGCCTCTGAAGCAGTAATCACGTTAAATATTTCAAAATTACATCAGTGACTGCTGTGTCAATAGACAGAGGGGAACTTACCTAAACTCATCATTTCTCTCCCTCTCCCTTGGTTAGAATTCAGGTCATTTATTTTATCGGCTTATAGCAGCTTAGATTTTTTTTACTAATTTCCTCTCTAGAATACTGAACTCCACACAGGTTATTTCGGTGTCATCAAATCATTCACCTCTTAAAAGAGAATTGTGTGCCATAAAATTAAAAGAACAATTCAGTTTATTGGGGAAGATATGTCTGAAGCTTTTTATTAGGATTCTCATTTGCAGTGATGTCTTTATGCCAGGGTTTCAATGGCAAGTTGTGCCCCTGACATTACCACTCAGATTTCAGGTGCAGGACAGCACTGTGATTCTGACCCATTTCTCACTGTACTCTGCCATTAACTGGAATACTCTCATCTTTCCCAAAAAGTTTTGTGCCCACAGAGATGTAGACTACCTTTCAGCAGCGAGCTAGTGCTGATTTTTAGCACTCACTGCACTATTCTTTTAGGTACCTTAGCGCTACCAGCTCTCATGGTCTTAATGTGTTCACACTAGCTTGTGTTTTGTTAGACCCCTGTCTCCCAGTGCTCTCTGATTGTATTGGCACATCAGGAGAAGGTGAAAGGGGAGACAAAGAAATCAACTGTTAGATACCAAAAGAAATAATATGTCCCACACAATCTGGGTTACCCACTGGAAGTCATAAAACATGCCTCCTCCAGCATCCAGGGACTAGTGAATCAAAGCAGCTTTAGTTTTTAACATGAAGAATCACAACAGACTCAGTGGCTGTTTGTGGAGCAGGAAACCAAAGTCATCCTCAGCAGTGCTTAATGCACCTGTCTGACTACCCAGAAGCATTTTATTTGCTGTTTCAATACCCATGACCTCCCAGTGAAGTTGCTTTTACCAAAGCTGTGACAGAAGCATGTCCGTTACAGGTACGCAGGCAGCTTCGTGGTGACAGGTACAGAAGTGACCAGATTTTTCTAGTAAACCTCAGAAAGGTGATATACGCAACACTGAGAATTTTATGTGAAATTGGTATTTACATATATTCAAAGGGTCTGGAACCTTACAAATTTCACAATATGTGCATTTTCCCTAAGGAAAAGAAAAGGCCTAAGTTAGCAAATTCTGGCATTTGTGTCTGATATATTAAGTGGAGCTTAAATAATAAAAAATTCGGTGTTTTCTCTATTCTGCTTGAAACTTATTTTTGATTTTCACTGTTTTATTCAAAAGGAAGGCATAGAAATAGCAACCGTGAGCTTGAAATCAGAGCTGTAACAGGGACTTATTATAGACACGTTTTGCAGAGTATTTCCAGTTACAGCTGCATGCTTTGAAGCTGTCAGTGTAACAAGCAGTGTGCTGCTTTTCAAATAACCCTTTTTGTTGTCTTGTAGTTTTTTTTCCTAACTTAGAGTCTCAGTGAACTGTTGTCAGTTTTAGCATTCAGCTGTATTAATGGGAAAGAGAGAGAGAAAGGAAATAGTATTTCCCTGCCCAGGTAAGAGGAAGTTGCTAGTGGGGAGGTTGAAGTGACTGCAGAAGTCCTTTCGGTTGTGTTCTGTGGGAGTATGTCAAGGAGCAGAGCAGCTGCCAAGGTGGAAACTCACGTTTGAAACCCATTCCCCACACTGGATGGCACTGAATCACTTCATTTCCCTAAGTCTTTGAGATGGAGACAAGCATAACTGTAATTATAAGAAAAAAAAAAAAAGTTTATTATGGTAGCAGGGCATGTTTTGTTTTCAGAGTAGGTGAGGGGAACTCTGATTAATGACAATAACAGCTACACATAAACCCCTATTGAGCAGTGCTTGAGTCATGTGCGTTTTTTTCCCCAGCAGTGCTGACCATCAGTGAAAAGAGGCATGGCTTCTTCCACAACCCATATGTAAGGCAGAGGGATGGATACAGGGCAGCAGTTGCTCTGGAACAAACGCAGAATGAACAAGTAGCAAAATATTAATGTACTGTTGAAAGCTGAAATTAGATAGACGTGATTCAGTGCAGCCCACGGGGTCTGATATCTTGGCAACTGCTGCAAGATATCCCCAATCTGCAGACAAAATAGCCTTTGTGCAGAAGCAGAAGATTGTAGTGTGCAAGTTAATGCATCAAAAGGCCAGGAAGAGAATAATTTACTTTCACCTTGCTACAGAGGACATGCAGCAGTAAAAGCTGTGCACTATTGGCAAGCTTTTTTTGTTACTGTTTTTAACTCAACCCCCAGTTCAGAGCTCCAGCCACCTCGGCAGCGTTCCAGCTGGAGCTGCTGACACCTCCCACCTAATCAAGTGCCGGATTATCTTGTCCTGATAAATTGGAGCCAGTGTCTTGTGAAAAGTCTTTCCTGAAGTACTTCACTACCCTGTAATAAGATGGCAGATGTCTGAGTCAAGCCCTAGAGCTGGCAGAGCACTGTTTTTGTAATGGCTTTTGGTGGCGAGTGTAAATGTTTTAGGGCAAGCTGGTGCTAAACTGGGAGCACAGTTAAGCATGATAAATTTCACACTCAGGTGAAAGGAAACTTGAAGGTGTACTGAGTACTGGTTCATACGAAGTACATATTGGCTGCACTGCTGACCTCAAAACATTTGCCCTAGAATTACTTTTGTGAGCAGAGCTCTTGAGGAACATACTTGTTTTAAAAAGAAATTCTCTTCAGCTGCTGCATCTTTCTAGGAAGAGTTGGAGTTGTTACTGAGCTATTAGAGACTTGCTTACTGTTCTCAGCCTTTTGTGACTATCACTGGTCCAAGTTGTTCAGGATAAATAAGCTCTTTTCTTTCTCTAAAACATACTAAGAAAAATGTTTATGTACATGTTTATATATAGCAAGGGTGCTGTATATGTGTGTGTTTGTACGTTTACTTTAACAGGTAAAATGGCCAGAATAAATCTCGTTAAGATAAAGGTATTTCTTCACAAGCATTTGTTTTTTCTTTCTTGGTTTCCCTCCTGGAGAAAAAGCAGAAGTTCTCATGTGCCAGACAAGAAACATCTTTATGTGTCACAGTCACCTACACCGTGCCTCTTGTAACACTGCTTTGCTCTTTTCCAGGGGAATCCCTACATGTGCAATAATGAATGTGATGCGAATACCCAAGAACTGGCTCATCCTCCAGAACTGATGTTCGATCTTGAAGGAAGACATCCCTCCACATTTTGGCAGTCCACAACTTGGAAGGATTATCCAAAGCCTCTTCATGTTAATATTACACTCTCCTGGAACAAAACCATTGAGCTTACAGATAACATAGTTATCACTTTTGAATCTGGCCGTCCAGACCAAATGATCCTGGAGAAATCACTCGACTATGGACGAACATGGCAGCCCTACCAGTACTATGCCACAGACTGCTTAGATGCTTTCCACATGGATCCAAAATCAGTGAGGGATTTATCACAGCACACAGTCCTAGAAATCATTTGCACAGAGGAATACTCTACTGGGTACATGACAAATAGTAAAATAATCCACTTTGAAATCAAAGATAGATTTGCTTTTTTTGCTGGACCTCGGCTTCATAACATGGCTTCTCTTTATGGCCAGCTTGACACAACCAAGAAGTTAAGAGATTTCTTTACCATCACAGATCTGAGGATAAGACTGCTTAGGCCAGCAACTGGAGAAATATATGTAGATGAACAACACCTGGCACGCTACTTTTATGCAATTTCAGACATAAGGGTATATGGAAGGTAAGAGAATATATACCATTAGAAACAGGAATGTGTGTTTGGTTCTAGAAGTTACTCAAAACTGTTTATTTCCCCAAACACAATGACATTTTCTGCCGAGACATGTTCTTTGGAAAGCTGGCTTGGCTGAAGTCTATTCCTGGTCATACTAGAAGTTTTAGACTCAGTGGCACAAAGTACCAGGTATTTGTTGTCACTAGCCTGGGATCATGAGCCCTAGCTCTACAAGCAGGATAGTATTAACAGTTTCTTATATTGGCTCAGGAATGTACCCTGGCATTAGGACATTTTCTGCTTTTATGTAGTTGGAGCCTGATCTGATGGCAGTTAAATAAAAAGAGAGATTCTGTTTTATTGTTTGACTTTTTCAAGCCTTTAATGTAAGCTGTGATGGATACAGCAGCCCTTGCACAGACCCTTCCCACTAGGTCTAGCTATGAACTGCCTGTGAACAAGGAAGGCAGCAGAGAGTCCATTCCTTGTACTTTAATTAGCTCTGAAATGCGGTGAAGCTGAAGTAAAATGGGACAAAACAAGAGTGTTTTAGAGAGACTGATTTGAATATAACAAAGATGATTATTCAGCTAGGTTCAAGACAAATAGTCCCTCTAGAGCAAGCAGTGGCTGTTATCAGTTGCTGTAGTTCCAAAAATAATAACTGTGCAATGACACTTCTGTTGGGAAATTCTCTTCCCAACTCAAACTAGCAATTGACCGATGACCTCAAGCACGAGGGTGATACCCTTTACATGTCTTGGATGCCAATTTGTTCAGAAGAAATAAATGGGACCTTCTCTATTAGCAATTCACTCACCTCTGTAATGTACCTTTTCCTTCTCTATTTCTTCTATAGAGAGTTCAAATCTTTTTTTTTTTTTTTTTTTTTTTTTAAAGAAGCTAAGTATCAAAATGAACAGAAAAGCCAATGTGGAAGCCCAGGGCATTTTTTGCAGACACAGGACTGAGTAAAAAAAAAAAGTAGAAACAGTGATTATATAAAACACTGGTGACTATATTTTTATTACTGCTGTAGTGAGTTTGCCATTTTTTACCTCTTTTATACAAGCTTTCATGTTCATAAGCATTTCCGTATTGCAAAAATTGATACATAAAATCAAAATAGAATCAAATTACTGTGATGTAATCAATTGAAAAGTATTCTTTAACTTCATATAAAGGAAGAATTGATGCCACATACAGATTTGAATACATAAGCACTTTTGCAGTGCCAACATATTTTTATATGACATCCAAATACATTTCTTAGGACCGTAGATTTAGCATGTAGTTACAATCTTCTGTGTCCACACCACACATATATGCATACATACAGAATCACTAACTGCACATGTGAAATATAAGATAAATGTTGCTGTTTTAAGAATTGTAATTCTCATTAGTTACACTGTAAGTTATTTTTCAGAAGTCTCTTGGGAGGGCTAAGTGGATCATAGGCAGCTTAAGATACTGTTTGAAATACTTTGGTAAAATTAACCTCAGTAGATAAAAAATAATACATATATTCTATTTAATGTGTATTCTTTCTCCATTGAGCTCCACATAGGTTAGCTCTACAGAGACATCATATCAAGGCTTAGGATTGGAAGCTCCTTACATTTTAAGGAAAAGCTGCTCCCCATCTGAAAACCCATTTGGAGCTTAGTCTGACTTCAATTAGACTATCAGTACTTTATCAAAGAAAGCATCTGAAGGATTAAAAAAGAGTACATTGCATGCAAATTAGAAACAGAAACCTTCTGAGCACATCTGGGGCATGGAAGTCTTGTGAAAAATTATCTATAGAAATGAAGCCTGACTGTACAGAGAACTTATCTGATGCTGATGCTTGTTGTCTAAATGCTGCAGTAATTGGACACGTGCTTTAAAAGACGTATCTGATGTGTAATAGTATCTCACTAGATTAGATTCATGTGAATTCTTATCACTCGTCTGCTAATGAGAAGAACAGCGCTTTAGGGATTTGGTGGCCTTTCCTCCAATATGTAGTGAGTCCTCCTTTTCAAAGATTTTATGGGCTTGCTTACTGCTAAGTAGCTGTGGGACTGCAGTACACAACCCCTGATTATTTAGTTGCACCAAGTGTAACTTGCAATATGTCACCTGGTTTTAGGTATGTTTGGTCTCCTACAGGAAATCTTATAGGTCCCCTCGCCAAGAGTCTCCAAATCAGCATTATAGTCATGTGCCCGGGCATTCCCTGTGCATAGGAACATGATGGAGGTGAGCAAGGGTTACCAGGGGTTTTCTGCTGCTGTTTCTGATTCAGCTGAGCTTTACAGCCTTTGCACCTTATTTTAGGATGTTAACTGGAAAGTTAGTTACTTTTTTTTTTTTTTTTTCCCCCTATAATGTTTCATATTCCGGGCTTTCAGACCTAGATATTTATATACATTTAGTAAAGCTAGACTAGACTATTCCATGAGGATGGGATACAAAGGGCCATTACCAAGGAGCTTGACATGTGGTGGTTGAGTGATGTTAGCAGAAACGTTTTAAAGCTAGTCCTTTAACTGAAAAAAATAACCTTTAGGTTAAATACAGTGAAAAATCACTGAAGCTCATAATAGCACATTTCTAAAGGCAGCATAAAATGTAATTTGTTTCACACTGTATTTTAAGGACCAATGATAGTGAAGAGCATCTATCTTAAAGCCACCATATTTAATATATAAGATGCTGGAGTGATTAATACTTCAAAATGAGTTATAGATAGGAGATTTGCTCACTTCATATAGGGTTGGTTTTGTCATTGTTTTGCATTTTGGTGGGAAATAAGCCTGATGTATGTCGCATTAGAGATGTGTACTCTCGATAAATGCCTTACCTCCTCTATTACCACCAGTTTATTCATCTTCAATTTACCACTTCCATTGTGTATTTATTAAGATGATGAAAAAAAGGAAACGTGGCTGTTAGCAATTTCAGCAACCCCATTGTTCTCACATTATTCAAGAAACTTAATAATCCACATGAGCTAATTCTGACTTACCGATGGTCTGGCTTCGCTAAATCAGGGTGATTTTTTTCTAGTGAATAATGGACAACGTAGTGTGCCAGTACCTTAATTAAAGAGAGCCTCTCTTAGTCTTGATCTCATTTTAATTTACAGGGTAATACTACAATAATATCACTAATGGAAGGTACATTAAAGGGCATCAAGTAGCATTAACTGTATTAAATTATGGCACTTGTGTTAATTAACTGCTGAAGCAAGATGGTCCTAACGGCTAGAAAGGTCGACTAATGCATAAATAAAGTCTTCTGGGATGGGAAACTAAGAAAGAGCAGACATTTCCCCCCTTGTCTGGCCTTGCTGCAGCAAATCAGAGGATGCCTTGTGTGGTAACCTCAGGAACGTTTCTCTCACTTCACTGCCTGCAGAGGTGGCCTGGACTGTCTGTGGGCTCTGCATGTCTTCAGTTCCATGTGAAGGACAGTTCTGGCAGTAAGCTGTGAGGCACAGCTCCCTTTTTTAACTTTTTTTTTTTTGGTAGAATTTCACTCAAATGCTCATAATAATTCCTTTGAAGTCAAGCAAAAGGTTCCCAGCGAATTTTGGATCAGGCTACTAAAGGTTTAACCATGTTCATTCCAAAGTATTTTTTATTTAACTGTTATATTGTCAGTGATGTGTACATTTATACACTGTAAATTAACTGTAATTCAGGATGCTAGTAAAAAAGCATTACCCCAGTGGGTGATGGAATGACTAGCTGGCTAAAACAAAAGATCTTACTGCTTTGGGGTGATTAGGTTTTGATCTAAGAGCCACCAGTTTCCTTCTGACACAAGAATATCCAGCCTCTGTGCAATGTTATTAAGCCCTTTTGAATTTATTTTTATACACTTCTCGCCTTGAAGCTTCTGTATTTAAGCCCCAGGGTTTTCTGACCCTGTCTCAGCTACGGTTGCAGTTCCAGCAGCAATAGAAACCTCTAACTCACAGTAGGCAAGTGAAAAGTATCCTCAGTTTTAACAGTTTCTTGCTCTCAACATTACACATTATCTCTTCTAAATTTAAATCCATCTCAGCATCTGAATAAATTACTCTGAAGGAAATCATATCTGCTACTTAGGGGGTTGGGACTTTTTTAGTCAGCCTGCCCCTCCTTCCAGATATGACCCTGAACCACTCAGTATTGCTGCGGTGTGCTTGGGGTAGGTGAGTGCCCTTCCACTTAAAAAGAGCTGATCTGCCGCCCTGAGTTGGGAGTTCGCACTGCAGCCTGCAGCAGACAGTCACACCATCAAGACTGGGTTATACCATGTTTCATCCTCTGGTTTATTCTACAGATCCATTCTACAGCTGGATTAATTGGATTAAATCTTTGTTACTCTCGCATACACTCGACAACACTGTAGTAATATCCCGCTGTAATTTAACCCAAAAGCAGAACTTTGCCCTAGGGAAGTTGTAATGTATAGAAGTGCTTTAGTTTTATTTATAATAGAAAATGTTTTCATTAATGTTCAGCTCAGAACCAGACCATCAATATGAAGATATATAGGCTTTTAAGGAGACAACTGAATACCATTCTGGTTTCTAGTATTTATTTACCATACTGGAATACTCTTTGTTTTACAAGAACACTTGCATAAGCAGCTTGTTCTCCTTTGAGATTTTCACTAGTATTTGGAGGGAATCTAGCAGTTTCTCCAATTAAATTATGAACTCATTAGAGAACAGGAAAGAAAAATAAATGTATGTATTTAAGAGCATGTCAATTTATCTTTCACTCCCAAGTGCAGTTAGCTTTTTTAATATATCTACTGTAATATGTCACTAAGGAAAATGGTCCTTCATTTTTTCTAAACAAATCTAGGCTCATCAGGAATTGAAATAATTAAATGGTCACTGTGTTTATTCACACATGAGCAGTTTCCAATGGTTTACTCAGTACAGATGTCCTGGTAGGGTTTTACTCCTGCCTGTGTTCAAATAATACTGGTTTCCACCCTCCGTCCTGATGAAACAAGTCCTGACCATCAGCTCAGAGTGGTCTCAGTCTTGTAGTGGCTGAAAGGGGAGCAGAGCAGTAGAGGCTGGATGGCTGACTAGGTCTCTAATTCTTCTACACACTTTTTAAACTAGTGGGTTTAAATCACCAGGTTTCACTCACCACCTTTGGTCATTAGCATGTGATCATCTTTTCTTGGCCCATTTTGCAAGAGTTCAAGTATTTCCATACTGATCTCCCCCAGCTGTCTTTCAAGGAAGCTCAGTATCGTGCCGGATCAGAGTGTTTGAGGAGAGTCACCAAGCCTTTTTGTAGTATAATTCATTTTGCCATTGAACATTAAAGGAGTGGAGATGAAACTCCTGATGAAAGAAGAGAAAAATTTTCTTTCTGTGTTGCTTTGTATGCTGAAAAGCTATCCAAAGAGCCTTTCTGAATAAATTCAGTGACTCCAATATCTTGCAGAAACTTTCTTTCCTTTAAGCTTTTCATTTCAAGAGTTCAATGTAATGCAAACACTGAAATACGCTTAAGGATCTCCTACTCCTAGATCACATATACAAATGATTCATGGCACAGAGATGTCCTTCAGGTTGAAGTTAAAGCTGAAGTGGTACAACATATTGTCATGCTAAAAGTTTAAAAATTTTCAAGTATTTCACAAGTAACAGGAACTACCAACTTTTAGGTGGGGTTTTGGGGGTTTTTTTCTTGAACATTCTGATCCCTTCCATGGGCACCAGCATGGTGAGATTGCCTGCTATTTTGTCTATCTTCGTACCTAATTTACATGTGTTTACAAGCTGATTTATCCTGGCTACTCCTCGGTATGTGATGTGCCTCAGAAGGTAGTAGGTTGAACTCAGAATATCCTTGTGCTTTCTCATGACACAGGTGATGTTTCTCTCTCTCTGTTAATCGTTTTTTTGTTGTTGTTAGTTGTAATAAAAGAGCCATCGTTCAGCTGTTATTTAGGGAAATATTTGAAACTAAGAGAGTTAACTTTGCCACCTCTCTTATTTCCCTCTAGTACACTGCCATAGTAAATGCTGTGTATCATATACACTATGAGAAGTATTGAAACAAGAGACCAGACCTGATACTAGTTTCAGATGCCACCCTGTAAATCAGGTGTAATTTCAGTGAAGTTACTGTATTAAACCAGTGAGTTTCAAATATGTTCGCATAGGAGGACAGAGGGAAAACAAGTGATGGAGAAGGAAGGGAAGACAGAAGGAAGTAAAGAAAGAAAGGAGGGAGGGAAGACAGAAGTAAGGAGACTGTCTCAGCTTCTGTTTAAAAGAAATGAGAAAAAAACCACACCTGTCAGTCTTTTCATCCTATCTCATACTTGTATAATAAGGCTGCTGTAAAGCAGGACAGTTCTGCTACATCCAGTGATGGTACCACATGGAGACACATATTCAGAAAGCCAGAAAGTGAGTTAGTAAAGGTCGAGGTCTAATAGTCTCATTACATGGGGTCTGTGAGAACCCTTCCTCTGCTTCACTCTAGAGTCCGTCTCAGGGATTAATGGGCCTCAGCAGTACTAGTGACCCATGCACAAAGGGAATCATCATGGTCCCTACTTGATTACAACAGGCTGTAGTGCAAATGAGTCAGCAGCAAAAGTCCTCAGTAAAATACAGCTGAAACATCTTGTTAATTGGGCTAAACAACAGGATAAATTTTCAACACTGCTCTAATTCTGTTGTCATAGAATATAATCTTGTTCATGAAAAAGTAAGAACTACAGAAAGAAACAGCAATGCTGTGTATTTAGCGGGCAGCAATATGGTCAGGAAAATGGTGACAAGGGGTTATGCTGCAGGTAGCATGCCCAAAAGAAAGTCTGACTGCTGACACATTCAGGAAAGCATAGTGTTAGCTGCAGCCCTTTGCTGGAGAACAGGCTGCGTCCTGGTTAGATTCATGGGGCATGGTAGAAATGAAAGGATGCTGAATGGCAAGAGGCATCCTAATGACATTAGGAGAGAGCAAGAACTGGAAAACTGCTTGATGTACTACCACTACAATATAAGAACACCTTTAATTTTTTGCAGCACACCAAGTCCTTGGAGCCTTAGAATCTGTCCATGAACAGCATCAGGTTGCTCACACAACAGTTCATCCAGACTTCTAAGCAGGTAGCAATTAATAAAAAGGAATGATTGGTATGACTTGTATGCTGGAAATGCTGCCATACTCTGGAATAACATAGCTGTACTTCACTGATTTGACATTTTTTACATTTCTGGGGTGATGACCACTGTTTTAAAGTAAGTCTAAAACCAAACAAAAACATTTCAGGAAGAGGTTGATAACCCATAGCTTCATACTATGGGCTAAAGGCTGATCAGGCCTTGGGACATGCTATGGATAATGCAATATGTATGGTACATACACATGCCCATGTCCCAGTGCTGGAAGGCAGTTTTCTAAAATTATGCTCTTTCTTTGAACCCTTGAGTCTATCCTCTGACTTTGACGTTTGTGCAAACGTCAGTAGTTGTCTGCTTCTTCCTTGTAAACTCCCTGGAAGACCTTGTGATTCTTTTCATTTTCACTCTTAAATCTATTTCTGTCTTTATGGGAGTTATGCAGAGTGTCTTTCCATTCTGCCATGCAGTATTCCCACTTGCACCCTCTCTAGATATGTGTTGGCCTGTAATATGAGCCAGTATCTGATATGTTAAGATTTATAAAGTACTTCGAAATACACTTAAGAATGATTGGTAGAGAAGCACAATGGATTGTTATAATCTGTCCTCCCTGCACCATCACTCATAAAACAGGCATGTAACGGGAGTACGGGTACAACTGTTAATGATAGCAGTGCTGTCCCGATGCCAGAGGAACATGGTGGTTCACATTTAACTGCCATCAGTATTTCTGTTATGCTGCGTATTAAACCTATTAAGAACCCAAAAGATAAAATTTGATTACAATAAGGATATGTACATTGAGATATGTGTCTTCACACTCAACTAATTAGTTGCCATTGACTGTTTTCACTTTGTTAGGTGACATGTGGTATATAAATCATTACAATATGTTAAATGCAAATGGCTGGTAATAGGGTAACCATCTGTTCCCTGTTGGAAAGTTAGCAGAGGAATATAGTAAGCTGTACTTCTAATAACGATGCTAAACTCACATCCCTGAAATACCAAATATCTAAAAACAGCTGCCTCCACTAATGCCAACATTACTAATATGTCTCTTACCCTTTTCATTTTCAGAAGTAAACCACATATTGTAAGAGGTAATTTTGTTCTTCAGCATGAACTTGACTTCAAGGCTAGAGTCTGTACAGCAATGTGAACCACCGTATCTCAGAGCCTGATCTTTTTCTTAGATTGTGTTCAGTACTTTTGAACAGCCAATAAATAACCAGACTGCCCACTCTTCTCAGGACATCTTTTCTTCCACAAATATAATTAAACGTTCTTCCTCCCCTAACCCCTGCTGCCAGGCCCTTTTCCAGGGATGACATTATTTTGTAAGTGATAGATAGTTGGCACATTGCTGTCTGGTAACATATTACGCTAGAGACCATCAAAGGGTACCTTCCATCTAATAACCTACCGTGCCCTATGAGCATTAAAGATCACCACTGCAGAGAGGGATCAATTATTTTGCCACAGACATGTATTATCAGGGGCTGTCACATACCTTCATAATGAGTGTTTCTGGATGCCCAAGCGACAAAGTAATGCATTGGAAAATTAGTAGTGGGACAAGCATGAAGGACTGCCTGCCAAAGTTGAGGCTGTGCCTTCAAGCTAGAGCAGCTCCTTCTCTCCATACCCATTCAGTCATCTGCTGGTCAGGGTCACTATCACAGTGCTGATGTGCTGGCTCCCCCATCGGTAATATATTGCATTATTGCCTATCAGAGAGATTAATATGTTCCTGTACTGAATTCCCAAGACATGGCTCTCAGCATTAAAGAAGTTGAGGAATTAATTCAGCTCCCACTGTCTGAATGGAAAAGAAGTTTGTGAATTCATCAAAGTCAGATCCTAGCGCTGCCATGGCTTTCTTAAGCCACATTTGGGAGGGAGGGGTTGGTGTTTGTTTGGGGAGTTACATCTGGCATGGCGGTGTCTGATTTAAGATTGTGCTTCCAGGGAAGCACCTGCAGGGGAAGAGGCTGCAGGAGAGCTCATTAGCCTGGCGGTTTCTCAGCCCCTGGATGAATTACTGAATAAGATGCTTGCTCTACAGGGTCTCAGAAACCTACAGCTTTGTGTAGGTATGCTGTCCTGCAAAGCTTTCCAAGTTTAAAAAAATGTTACAGGGAGACATTGTGCTAACACATTTTCCTTTGTTGCCTTGCAAGAAAAGAAGCACTGGCTGAAGGCTGCACACATTTGATGACTCCATTTTGATTCACAGTGAACACTTGCCTGTTTCAAAATGGGGTGTCTGCACTTTACAGTTTTCTGAAGCATTCATAGACAGAGTTGGTGTGATGAGCAGCACTTTATAATACCTCAAAGGCATGGCGCCAGAGATGGGAATTTGATAAGCTGGGGTCCTGAATTGGATTCCAGCAATGGTCACAAGTTTTAGGAAGCTCTCATTTGAAATTGCAAGCAGGGGAAAAACAGGATTCTTTCTCTTTAATTGCATTAGTTTTATTGAACTGAAGCATTGCTTCAGTTCCCAGAACACTTTATATATATTTTAATGCAAGTTACCAGAGACAGAACAGTTGCAGGATTGTTTATTGCTTCTGACTTTTATATTTGGTAAAACTGATTTTACTCATTTTCCCATTTAACATTCTTGTGCATTAAGAATCTTTAGACTTTGAGATGGTGTTTATCAAAGTCATGATAAACATATTAATTTTAACTTCTTTGACTTGGTGATGCTTCTGTAGTGCTTTTGTTTAGGCCTGTTCAGAAAAGCCAGGCCAAGCCATGTGAGCATGAACTGGAGTCCAGGAACCTCTGGTAGACTTTTATGCATGAGAGGGAGCATGAAATTCATTCGCTCAGTAGCTCACCCTTTAGGTTTTATTTGATGTATGCTGATAGCATTCACTGCAACACAAATGTCCTGGCCATTGGATGCCTCCCATCTGTTGTTCTGGGGACAGAGGGAAGGTTATTTGAGAGATTTGGGGTTTTTTAGCTGACTTACCTTGGCTGTATTTTTAGAGCCTCATCACATTTTAATTGGCTCTACATCTTCTTGCTGTATTTATTGAACTATGAGCTGCTCTTCCCTTACTTAGAGCTAGGGGTGTGGATTTTGCCATGTAAGCACAACCAGGAATTGACTTGGGGGGGGGGGGGGGGGAATTACAAAAAATTACCATTCCTGCCCCCCAGTTAGAACACAGCAGGTCTTGTGAACTTCTGCACCACCAAGGGAGCAGAGTTGGCAGGAAGGCAGGAAGAGGGTGCAGTAATGGCAGTTGGGACAGGGGACAGAGCTGCAGTGTAAGAAGGTGTCTGTTTTGTCAGTGACCCACTTTGGGAAATCCTCCTTCCCTCCTCCCACACCATGCATACCTCCAGCTGCTCATTTCTCACTGTCTTTGCTTCTCTTATGGTGATCATCACTCCTCCAGTTGTATCACATGGGGAGTCGCAGCCCATGTGGCTCAAAGAAGGAATGGAAACCTTCAGCAGGAACATCTCAATTTACAATGAAAAAGTAAACCTATTATTCTTTGTCAATGCAGAAAATTGCTTATCATTTAACAAGGTTCATTAAAGATTATGCTTATGGAACCATGCCTTCCTTCCTTTGAATGCCCCTGAAATAATGCTTCCAGCAGGACAGCAGAACAGCAAGGAGCCAGTTACATTTTTAATCACTTGTGTCTCATAGGAATTACAGTCTGCCGGCAAGGGCAGCTCGTTCCCCTCTGCAACACAGGAGAATTAAAAGATGGGAAGCTGTGGTTCCAGAATGGTGTCTTACAGTTATTAATGAGCTAAAGATCAAACAATCTGAGTGTCATTAACTACTAATATTCTACTACTGAAAATGTTTAAACCAATCCACAATCTAGATCTTGGGGAAAAAAAAGGGGTTCATCCCCCTTTTCCATTTGTTTTGTTCCTGAATGCTGAATGGGAAGTGGAGAAACAGTTGGATGAAAGAAATAGGGAAAAGTAAAATAACATTTAATTTGTCTGCTACTGTACATATCTCAAAATAAATTTTCATCAGTGTCGAGTCCTTACACACCCAAACCAGTTTGCATCATTTGATGAGTTAGTCACTCTAGAAGTAACCTTCAACGTGGTGATTGTTTCTGAGATTCGTCCTTTCAGGTGGATGATGGCAACAGTCTCAGTTCTGTGTACAAATATCTCGTGTTTTAGACTTGATGTCTTAAAATATACATCTGGACTTTTGTTTGTTACAGATACTGAGACACTATATTGAGAGATCATACTCTGAAATCTCTCTTCACTCTGATGGCTACTTTTGGAGACTAATGCAGACTTTGGATTTTGTAGTCTATATGTTTGGTTTGTTTGTCTGTTAATGCTTCATAAAATATACATGGTTTAAATAGGGGAGAAGTAGGAGAGCAATTACCACCAGAATGACAAAGGGGTTTTTGTCTTGATTCCAAGAGCAGGTGAAGGATATACTTTTAACACAGTTGATTGGTTTCCTGACTGTACAGTCATACCCAGGTTTTGATGAAGAAATGCACAATTAGTGTGTGCCTGACATTCAGCCTGACTGCGAATTGTGGAGAGGAGATACATATGCTCTGTCTAAAGGCTTCATATGAAGAGCATTATATTACATTTTTAGAAGTATTTGGCATTTAAAATGAAACCTTCTGAAAAAGTCAGGGATTTTGTAAATTTTGTCTGTGTTTTATTATACCAGGACTTTTGAAAAATCTCTTGCGCATATTAGGACCACCAAAAAAAGGGCTTAGTCGCAGAGGAAAGTTTCTGCAATTTAAAATGGGCTGAGGATAGAGGCCTTTTGGAGTCTTGTGCAAATATTGCGGCAATGCAAACACAATTAATAGAACATAAAGTCCAGTCTCAATGCCCTGTATACAGGAGCTTCCCCGTAATTCCTAACACATGAAATGTGTACTTTTTTATATCCTCATAAGCTTAGCATGTTTTAGAAGAAACCAGGTTTAAAAATTCAGCTGCTATAACTACATTAAGCAAACAGAAAAGGAAAGAATTGCCATGAGGCATAGGTGAGACTTTATCCTAGAAGACTTGTAGGCAGCAGCCCAGGGCACTTGCCAGTAACACTAAGAGGGAGGCGGCTGTTTTGTGACAGGTGTTATCGGAGTTCCCAGTCTGCAGTGCATGCATCTCAAGAGAAGCCTGTTATAGACTTCGACTTTTTTTCCTTATTTTATCAAGTTCTTAATCTTAAGAGGTAGGTCAGCTTCTGAAAACCCAGAGATTATCATGCAGGGGTAAAACTGAGACAAAACACAGGAGTGATTTGCATAGAAAAAAATTGAATAAAAATGTTGTATTCTGAAAGCTATATACAACTTCTGTTACTTCTGGACAGATGCCAGAAGTTTGTTCCCTTTGTGATATGATTATATGGCCACTAAGTCATTTGGTTTAGTCAATTTGCTGTGCATCATGATAAATCTGTATATAGCACAAAATCCACCAAGTTCTGCCCTTTTCCTCTCTTGAGGTTTTCTGCCCAACATGAAAGCAGAGAACAGTTTTAATAAGATCTGGGACCGCTTCTTCCCGTGTAATGCTCCCCTCCTGGCTTGTGTAGTTAACAGGAGGAGGTGCTGAGCAGGAAAGATGATGAGCAGTAATGGTGGGGGGACAGTAGGTCATGGTTGCTGCGGGCACCATCCTAAATCCCAGTCTCCTTCCTCCTCCTCTGCAACTCTCCAGTGAGAGAAAGAACACAGCCCTAAAACATATCAGATACAAACACTAACTCCTTCATCCCCAGAAGTATTACTTACAAAAATTTTTCCTAATAAAGCAGCTATTGTCCTTTCCTTTTTGTTTTTCATTTGCATAATTCAGGGGGTTTCTGATAATTATGTGGAAGTTCATTAAGGATAAAGCTGTGTCATGCCAAAGCTCTTGTTAAGATCTTCTCAGGGCACATTGTCTTTTTCTGCTCATCAGATCTTCAGAACAAATCCCTCTTCTTTTCAATGGATGGCAACTCTCGTGTCAGCGTGCAAACAAAAACCAATTCATTTTGAACGGCAGTCTTCTTAAGTCCATGCCCAGAAGAAAACTTTAGTGCAAGGAAGCTGTTGTTCACCTTCTGACTGTCCATGCCTCAGACAGGATCCTGTCTAATCTTGCTAGACCTGTTCTTTGTAATACGCTGCTGCTTGAAAAATGGGTGCTGATAGACATCCCTGTATTAATGACTTTTTTTTCCCTCAACTCTAGGTTCTTTCTTTATCTGCATCTGTTAGTTCTCTAGTGCTGTTCATAGAGCTATGTATTATATTTATTTTATATATATATATATGCATAAATTTTACTGCCAGATTAGCTCAGACATTCTTTGCGAACACAATTTGCCACTGAAGTTTGAGGCTGAGGAATATGCTTGACATTTCAGAGAAAACAGAAAAATTTTTATAGGATTATAAGAGCTACATTATGCAAGATGGAATTGCAAAGGTTTGTTCTTCAGTATAAACATATACTGATTGTTTTTGTCAGCAGTATTTCACAATTTGCTTTCCCCTATGACAGCCTTACATTATTCATAACTTGCAATCTATTCCTTAAATTTTCAGTTATACAAGTTTCCTGGTGGGGGTCGCAGAATATGAAGAAAAGTATTGATTTGAAAGATTTGAAATATAAATGAAGTTGTTTAGTTCTGGTACATGGAATATTATAGTCACTGATCTAATTCGACCTCCCAGCATGTCTGTTTTCATAGACAAACAAAAACATGTTCCCAACCCCTCAGTGTACAGTACAGCTCCGCTCTAGCCTCTGTCTGAACATTCTTTGATTTACCCAGTATTTGTTAAAAACAAACATGAATAATAAATGTTTCAGTACACTTAAAGGCCAAAAGCAATCACTATTTTATTCTAGTCTGACATTAGGTCAGAATATTAAGACTTTGCTTTCAAACTACCCGTCCTTTGTCACTTAAACTTATGGAATAACATGGAAGCAGTATCATCAACCCCATTTCACAGAGAAAGACATACACAAAGTCTCTTGTCACATGTGACATGAGTTTGAGGCTAGGACAGGTACTAAACCCAGTGAGAGACCTGTTTTGGCACTGGGGGAAAGCCAGTCAGTATTAGTGGTACTGCAGTGGGCAGGCATACATTCATGTCTGTACGTGTCTCCTGCTCACTGCTCCAAGACCAATGCAGGAAGCCAGATCTCTCCTCTTCCCCATCTGAGGTCTAAGAGCTCATATTCAGCTGCATCTGATAAGTGAATAGGACTGCCTAGCTCTGGCCACCCACCTCTGAGAAGACCAGGTCATCCATTAGGAGTCATATCCACAGACCATCTATTAATATACTACATTCATATTTTTCTTTAGTGAAAAGTCAGTAAATTTGATCCATGATATCGTCTATCTCAAACTTTCTAATGCTAAAGAGCATTTGTAATTTTCCCATCTTTGTATAATTCTACAGACTTTAATAAAACATAACAAAATGTTTGCAGAATCTAGCCAGTTTAGTGACTTCAAGATAACAATAAGTAGTGTCTATAATTAAACAGTAGTCATATGGTATTTTGACTTTCTGTATGTGAAATAAGCACCTGGAATACAGTATGTGAAAGAAGAACTGTTTTGCCAAATTGAAAATAAAAGATACAGTTAGAACTTTATTTCCTAAACCATTTAAAATTAGTCACAGCAAATAATTTCACTGTGCTGTGTTCTTATACCAACGCAGGGCTAGAGGTAAGATGACTCAATAGCTCTTTTTCAGTATCTAAGTTAGCTGTAGGATGCTAAGTTGCTTTTGGCATACTTCAAACACTATGCACAGACACAAACCACTCACTCTTCATCTAGGTTTCTTCAGGAGGAGAAAGGATTAGTATTTTTGAAGTATAAATTATTCACAGAAGAAACCTCTGTCAAGGGTGGCTAAAATTGTCTTCAGAATTCAACACACATTAATAAATACTTTTGACTCATTTTTTGAAAACTCAAAAAAGCCATGATTTTTCCTTTGGAAATATTTTTGCTCAAAAAATTGTCAAAAATATTTTTAAAAGGGGATTTAAAACCTGAAAATAAAACTATTCTTTTATTTGACACAAATTATTTTTCCCCCCCAGTTTTTTTCAGTTCAGTCAGTGAACTGAAAAATCAATTATTCGCATGGCTCTACTGGCAAATAATTCTTATCATAATAATTCCAGAGGGAATTATTCTGTGACAAGGAGCTTATATTGTATGGAATTTAAAAGTTAAAAAATTGAGGCTAGCATGATAAACAATGAGAAGTGTTCTGTTAGGTTTTCTCTCTTTTCTCTTTCAAATTATGACCTCCAATCAAGATGAAAAACTGAAAGAGAAAAAGGAAAAAGAGAAACAAAGTATTTATATATTTTTAAGTAGATTTGAAGTGTCTGGTAATATTTTGGTAATAAGAAGCTGCCAGTTCCCAGTTATTTTAGATGGAGCCACGAGGCCTAAGCATTTTGAAAATCAACCCTAATGAAACACAAGAAAACACAAGAACAAAAGCACTTTTGAAGTATTTAGTCGGATTTGTTTGCTCTGAACAGTTCGTTATGCACCCTTGACTTTGATAGTTTAATCATGAGTACCTCGAAACACACTCCAGAAAATAATATAGCTGCTTTGTGCCTTGTAATTATCCTTAAAGTTCAAGTTCAGCAATATGATTTTTCAAAAAAGGGATCAATTAACCTGCCCGTATAGTAAGTGCAGTCTTCTCCTTTGCCTTTATGAGAAACGTCAAAGGGAGGTGCCAGCAGGATCCGGCAGAGAACAAGGGCTGTGACACCGGTGCTCAGGCATGCAGCAACCTGCCCGTCCTTCTCTCTTTTTGGTAGCGATGGCAGCACTGCAGAGGGCGAGGGATGATTCAAAGTCCTTAAGCTCAGGTAACACCTAGAAGTAGTATCAGCGATAACCAGCAGAACAGCAAAACACTGAGGGGGGACAGCAGGACACAGTTTACCTGTGTATAAAGGCGCCCTTCAGAGTGGTTGCAGAGATGATTCTTGGGCAGTGGCTTCTGTGCAGACCAGGAGCAAGGTATAAGCCTGAAAAGAGGAATATTAAACTAGTTCTCAGAATCACGTGTTAGTTTGGGGCGAGGCTGTGTATTTACAATTCAAAAATATTTTACATATTTGTCATTTTAAAATATGTACCAAGAGGACAGGCCGCTAAAGCGTATGCTAAAAGTTTTCATGTCTGGGATTTCAGGATTCTCAAAAGAGAACAACCTGGATTACATTACTGCTACACCCTCGCTTATCCTGGTGGTTTTCCTACATGTCCAGCCACTGTCTAGACTTCTCACGGTGGTACTGAAAATTAAAGTGTGCTTTTATCAGCAGTTCTTTACTGTTCCCCACACATCTATAAAACAAGACAGATAAGAGAACGAAAATCTGATTTTGAAGTACATGTCTTTTTTAAGCACTTAAATCCTGGGCTTTTCAGGGACCGTTAGGTGTTGTGTGTAACTATATTTATTAACAGAACTTAAGTGGAATAAGAACTCAGCCTTTGTTCTTTGTGTGTGCTCTATTGCTGGTTGTGTGTATTGGTGGTATGCCTAGAGCTAAAGGTGGCCAAAATACACTGAAAAATAAAACCAAGAATATGTTCAATAGTCCTTTTCTTGTTGGAGAAAAGTCTGACTTCTATACTGGCCGTTTTTAAAGAGAGGTAAGTGGGGTCTCCTGTTCCACTGCCTGCAGCTTTCCTGGCTGTCTCCTACCCCTTGGTCTGGCCCCGCTTCCCTGGCCCATCCTGCACGGCTCCTGTCCCGGCAGGAGCCTGCCCAGCCGGGTGTGTCATGGGAGCCACTGTGAGCTGGGTTGAACCAGCTGCTCTGACAGGATTAGACATCTGTAAACGATTCTGCTTTGCATTTACTTTTCTCTGAATTCTGACTCATTTTCTTCTTGGAAACAGATCTTTCCCTGGCCTCTGTGTTTGTTTGGAAGGGAGGTGGAAGTCTCCTCAGGGCTTCGTGTGATTTGTAAAATCCTCTCACCTACAGACATAACGAAAGGGCTTAAAAAGCAGAGCTGGTCACATAAAATGCCTCTCAGAGAATGAGCAGGGGAGAGGGTTCCTCACTGAATCCTCGTACCAGGACCCGCAGAAAGTCCTTTCCTGTTACTGACTGCAGTAGAAACAGGACCAAGCTATTACTTGCATTAAAACTATCAGAGACATCTCAGTTTTTCAAGTGAAACCTGGTGTCCAAGAGTAGGCGGGAGGGGGGTGCTGTTCTGCACCCCCTGTGGGCCTGCGTGCGGGGAGCCGGCCCTAACAGCTGGGGCCTGGCACAGGGACGCCCAGCGAGGGCGTTGGCGGCATGTGTGTGTCTGCACCGAGTTAGGGCTGGCATCCACTGCTCCTCCCAGCAGCACTGCTCAGGCTAGCACAAGGAGTATTATCTCTCACTTGGAAGCAACCCCGTTACAGCCCATACCCCATTTTCCGTATAGACCGTCCCTGCAGCAGTGACTATTAGGGGCACATTCGAGCCTTTAAATGAGTCCATAGGAGGTCTTTCAAAGGGAAATGCTGTGAAATCTTGTGAAAAGAGCAGCAGATGTACTGCTTCACAGAACTGGTTTCCCTGGTGTTGAATTTTGTGCACACCATGGATATTTTTATGCTGCTTTTCTATATTATGGTCCTCAAAAAGTTATTGAAATCAGTATGAAATTAACCTTGCTTGTTTCTCACATAGCAGAAAAACTGCTCCCCTGACAATGGCTCATGAAAATACTTTATTCCCTACTGTGACACAATAGGTGCTATGCCAAGTCTTTCTCTAAGCTTAAAGATACCTCTGCTTCAGCCAGGTCTGTCCAGCATTAATCATGGGCACGAATTTGTAACAGCTCACTTGGGGTATCACTGCATGCGAAAATAAAATTTTTCCCATTTCAGAGAGTTAAGTAACATTTTTGAATGGTATTGTAAGCATGTCCACTTGGATGGTAATTTAATGACCACAATTTCAGACCTCCCACACAACAAATTGTTCCTTTTCAGTGTTGTGCTTGGAAAAAGAATTCAGGGTACCAGCTGGCAGCTGATACTGTGAAATACAGCTTAGAAATAAAGACAGGAAGTTTGGTGTAATCACTAGCATCTTAGAGCAGCTTTCTTGGGATTGCTGCTGAGCAGATGTAAGACTGGTATTAATTAAATTAAACCCAGAAAAATAGGTCTCTCAATAAACTTAAAAGTGGTGATGCACATTAACCCAATGCCAGGAATTTCAAATCTAATGTTCAAATTTGCATGAGGAGAAAAGAGAAGAAACTGACTCCTACAGATTTTTTAACTTTCGTTTTAAATTTGTAAGCTATAGAAATTTGCAGTGATATATTGCTGCACCTTTCATCTGAGGTTTGTGTATCATGTTCTTAACAGTCTAGCAGGCTGTGGTACCAACTCTTACAACTGCTGTGATAGAGTGGTTAAATTTTGCCTGGCGGTATTATAGTGATTAAAATAGAAGGTGTGTCTAGGGTGTCTGTTGGTGTGTATTGATTTGATACTGACTTACTGCCCAGTGGATGGATGACAAAGTAAGGCTGGCTAAGCAGGATGTTGGGACAGCAGCAAAAAAAATTAAAAATAATGGAAACTTTGCTTCCTTAATATCCTGATGTCAATGAACAGTATTCAAATCTCAGCCAGCATGCTCCTTAACTTTTTTGCACCATCAGACAGATAATGACAAGGTACTGCCAAGCAGATTGCATTATTCCAGCTGGTGGAGAGAGTGCTGCATTCTTGTCACCATAGCCCTTCTGTTTCTGATGCATAACAGTATGGACAGCTGAGGATATTCAGGTTTTTACCATCTCCTAGTTTTTCTTGATATTTAGAACAAACCGATTAAAACACGTGTGATATCGTAACTCACAACACCTAAGCTATGCAGTACCTCTGCAACAGATGTACTTCCCACTCTACCATCCTATCCCATCTATGTATCAAGACATTGATTTCTGTATGAAGTACAGCGACTTAGTAGGTGAAACCAGAGATTCCAGTGAGAAGGAAGGAAATTTTCAAGTGGGAAAGAAGGAAAAAGAAAAACTAATTGTAATACTGATGAACTTAGAGTTTACATCCACTGCTTTTTCTCCATTCTTCAGTGGTAGTCTGGGAACCTACCGAAATAATCACTAGTGTTAAATGATCAGTTGGTAGCACTGGAGGAAACTGTCATTATTGATCTTCATCTTATTAAGAGAATTTGTGTCCTCTCTGGGAGAGACATGACTGCCATGGGCCCTGTTCAGCATCCTTCATGTAGATAAGAAAAGCTTGCTATTTCTGAGGTGAAAGATTAGAGCAAAATAAATGCATGGACACAATGTAAAATAACAAGCCTTTTACCTTCTCAGCAGACCTGTCCCTAAAATCACATCACACCTGGGCTCCTTATCCTCCACTGACACCCAGTTTCCATGCCGTGCTTGTTCAAGGTCTTGGGTCTGCCATTCAAAGTGATAAAAAGGTTATCTGCCATTATCTAAAAATACAGCCAGTGAGCTTAGAATAATATGAATGAAAGCTAGAAACAAATTAGGCCACATTTCAAACAGTGTGAACTACCATAAATTCATTGATTCTACTGCAGCCAGATGGATTTACATCAGCTAAGAATCTGGCAAACTGTGTTCACGGGTGAAATTATTTGCAGAACATGCTGCTGGCAAACTCTAGCAGATTTTATAGCCACTCTTTTTATTGACACATTTCCATGAAAACTAATATCTCTGAAGAACAGGCAAAAATGAATATTTGGGAAGGGGATGGAAGTTAGTTCTCTACAGCAGCTAACAGCAGCTATATTTTCAGACAGATTTATTTCAGCTTTATCACTTAGAGAATGTGAAATGAAGATTAGAAAAAGCATTTAGCCATTCCACTTGTCTAGATGTATCTATGTATTTAATACTAAGTTTAGGTATTTTTTTATGTGGTAAACTGAAATAACTTGGACTCAGAATTCGCTGTTCTGTTCTACTAGGCATAAGCATCATTGGATTATTTTTAGACTTTGGACCTAAGAGACTGAAGTAAGTCTGAATCTTTTCATATCTGTTGGTTTATAACATTTTTTTTATCTAGCCAAGAAATCAGAAGAGTTTCAAATGCTTAAAAATACTGAGGTGTTTGTAAGAGGTTTAATAGGTTACTGCCTCCTCCTTTCTATGTTTGAGTTCTAAGTGTTGCTGATCTAGCCTATAAACATTTTCAGTTGCCTCTGTTTGTTTGGAAGGATGTCATCTAGTAATGAGAAACATTTACACTTTATTTGGCAAGGTAAGGTTGCTTGTGGTCCTCTGACTGAAAGGGGCAGGGGAAAAGGAGTGGCAAAGCCAAAAGGACCCACTCCACTAAAGTCTGGCTTCAGAAGGAAGACAGTATGTATCTATCCCAGAATGTACTAATCAAATAGAGGTTGAGATATAAATAGATCAGTAGTGATACTGTCTTGTTTATATTGACCAGCATTTATCTTGACAGTAGTTCCTATTTAAATAATCAGAATACTTAGAAATGTTTACTAGTGTGTGAACACAATAAATACTATAAACATGTCAATATTTCAATTTAGCATCAATGTGCTCTCAGTATTGGGCTGCCTTAGGGCAATTCCATGCCCTGCACACTTTCTGTGAGTCTTGGAAAGTCTTAACTCTTGTGGGAAAGGGAATTATGTTGCCCTTTTGGACTTTGTTTTCTTTTTTAATATCAAGGTCTCCAAACTGCTGGGAAGTAGGCCACTGAGAAAGCAAAGTAAACATACCCTCTGTGCCTGAGTTTTGCTGTTCCCCACTAAATATATTATATTCAGCTGAGGGAGAATAAGAAGCTATTTTGCCCAATTTTCCATACTGCCTGTGGGAATCTAATTCAATTTCCTCCCAAATTTAGCAGTGAAAACTAAACGGTAAAGAATAAAGTTGAAGAGGCTTCTGTAAATCTCTGGATTCTAAGGTACTAAGGTGCAGCAGGATTACTGAGCGCAGGTTAAACTTCTTTTCTAGCCACAAAGCTACTTACAGATTTAAGAAGCTTAAAAACCTGATCCTTGCTTTGCAAATGAAGGAATAATATATCTACCTATACAACGTTATATTTGTTATTATTGAAATTTTTTATCCTTTATTATTGATGTAGCCCCATTCCACAAAGGAAGCTCTTTTTTTGGTGGGAGATTATGTTGTATTAGATAAATTCAGGCAAAGAGACAAAGGCTGATGACCAAATGCATTACCAGAAATAAACAAATGAAAGAAAGGGCTCACATTTCATTACTCTCACTACAGTGGCTACATTTTACCAGCAGACAAGAGGGATTTTATCCATAACTTCCAGAATAAGATGTAGTACCTTTTTTGGACTTGGATTCCGTACAGCAACATGGACCTGAGGCATTCATATGGCTCAAAAAATACTGAATAAAAACCAGAATTGATTTTTGTGCTTCACGTGAGTTGGAGCATTTATTCAGCAGACCTAGTAGCAGCCAGCAACCCACGCCATTTTCTGATTGCCAACTGTCCTTAGGCTTTTTTGATCCTTTTAGTTCAGAACTTCTTCAGATGGGTAGTCCCTGCAGTGAGCACTGGTAGCCTAGATTGCAGTAATTATCTTGTTACCTCTTTTATGTGTGTGTTCTGTCTATTCCATGCTCGCAGAAATAAATTGGCCGGCAATCATTTTATTTCTTCACAACGGTATGCTTTATACTTGTTTTCATACTCACAAAATCTGCTTCAATAGTCAAGCTGAGTAGACATCTATTAAGCTTTAGAAATTAGGATAAGGACCAGCATACTTTGGTTTTTTGACATGACATTGAAAAATCCTGTGATATAATGAATAATAGTATTCAGCAGACATGATGTTTCTGAGGCCATAAGCCTCTATGAAAAGATGTTCCACTTGTTAAAGAGATTTAAAGGAAAAACAAACTAAGTATTTTCATGATGTTTACCTTGTACACTCAATGGTGCAAGAGTTTTGTCACTTACCGGTACAGACAGTTTCTGAGTTGTGACGAATTTGTCTCATAAAGTGTCAAAAAAAATTAAAAGTAAAAAAGATGTAAAACCTGAAAATTGAATGATTCAGATGCAAGGCTGGTTTTATCCCAAAGATTTCATGATATATTTTAAAGCTGCTTATTAGCTTTCCCAACCTACATCTCTTCCTCCTTCATTGCTGAGGTATCACTTAAAATGTATTTGCAATGCGGAATTTTCATCTTCGTCTACATTATTTTAGCAAGCTAAATCTCACTGGTGAAACTGTCTCAAGGTCATTAGTAAACTTGAGAGGCATAATGTAGATAGCCTTAACATGTTTGATGTCATGCTAAACACGGCCAAGTCCTTTAGGACAACTGTAACAAGGTGCTGGAAGTAGTTGCTAGCACTGGGGAGCTGACTAAGGCTGCTAACATTGCTAACGGTGTTTTAAAATGCCTAATTAAAACTGTGTGGAGATGGTATTTTACGCTGTGTGTGCACCATGTTGTGTGGGCAGTAATGCGAAGAGCAAACATACCAACTCCTCTGCAAGTTCAGGCTTTGCTTACCTGGGAGCAGAGAGCTGACTCGTGGCATGTAAAAGTGAAGAGTCTGCAGAGGGCTTAGAAGTTGGTTTTAAGTTGATTTTCTAAACTTTGGTGATGACCTAGAATGATCCAAAGATGTATCTAAGTGAGGAACATATGGCTAGTCGTTAAAAATGTATCAAAGAGCTTCTCTTGTCTTCTTTCTCATGAATGATCTCTTCAACATAAATGATCCCCTCATGTGACCTCCAGTCTGTCGGTTGGCACTCACATGCAAGAGCATCAGCACGCTATTAGCGATTACCTTAGTGATATTTACAGCATTTTAATGTCAGTTGTCTGCATGTAAATAGAGTCTGTGAGGAATGCAGCACACCCGGGGCTCCTGCTCCCACTACAACAGCACTGCTCCTTCAACGCGCCAGAGTGCTTCCTGCACCTTATGTAACTGCCAAAAATATCATTTCAGTTGCTTTATGACAAAATAATGAGTCTGTCAAAGATGAGTGGTCAGAAAAACAAATTTGTTCTCCCACACAATTAGAGTTTATAGTGTTGGACAGCAATATCAATCTCCAGTGATTCAAAATTGAATTTGCACGTTGGAGGGAAATGTGTTCTTGCATGTGCTGTAACCAGCCTGCTTAGCAGAAAGAGTCCTCACAGTTTGAACTAGAAAGATGGATATCAACTGAGCTGTGGAAACATCAGGATGAAAGTTTCCAAATACAGACAAGTGTTGTCGGGACATGGTGTTCACTTCACTTCCACAAATTCAGCACTGACAGAGCCACTCCCACAACGATGAACAAACAAAAAAAAAGTTTGAAAAAACCATCACCAGACAAAACAGGCAGACAACCGTTCCCTTCAGGTAGAAAACTGTTTCAAAGCCTGCACCTCCCAGTATGTAACCTTATTGTTCATGGAGTTGTTGATATTTATAATCATAGACATCCTTTGTAAAGACATACAATGCATCAGACCTCAGCAATGCCATTTATGGTGAGCATATACTGTATCTCAGAACTGCACTTTGCCCTTAACATTTGCTTAATCCTTACATGGAATTTTGCCATTAAGCTGTTTGCCAGTGCAGTGTGAAGGCAGCAGCACAGGTTCTCTTACATTTGCCATACCTTAGCCTGTATTCTCAAACCTGCTATACTTATTAGAACTCCCTCAATCATCCCTTCTCAGTACACAGGCAAACCCACTTGATGTGCGAAGCAGCTACTACCCACCCACTGCTACCCAGTAATTGCATTTCTGGGCATGTTTACGTAATACCTTGTAAAGCACTTTGACTTTATTCTTTGGATTTCAAGAAACTATATAGGCATGAAATATTATCATCTGGAACTCAGTACACAAGATGTGGAAGAAGTTTTTTAGGTTTTTAGAACTCCTCCATTCTTACACATGCAGCTGAAGTGACCACATTCTTCTCATGGAAGCATCTCCAAGGGCTATGTGAAATTTTGTGTTTAATGTGCTTTGTATGTAAATCTAATTAAGCCTTTCGCTACTATATCAGATTTAAAGCAGTAACAGCTAGGAACAGCGTTTCAAAGCAAGTGTTTAAAGAAATTACAAATGTTACCTAGGATTTTCAGTAACAACCTATCATCATGGATATTCACATAAGGTAACAAAATATTTCCTAACCTCTGGAGCAGAAAAGTAATCTTCCTTAAAAAAGAGACGAGACAGATGAAGGACTCTGAACTTCGGCAGTCTTCCATAGGAAGATGATGTCCACATCCTGACAGGGATCTGATGGGAGCCCAAGTCAGCTACCAGATCAGTGGTGCTCAGCTAATTCACAGTCACCTGAAATGCCTAAGGTCCAGACTCTGCTGCTTTATTTTCACACTGTTCACAATCCAGTATATCTCATCGCAAGAGTGGTTCTCTCAAGGTCCATCTGGATGGTACATTTACCTAAATAGTCGTCTTTCTGTAACTGGAAATATTTCAGTTTTCCTTACTGCTTATCCCACAAATAGAATTAGCTTTTTATTGTACCCTAGTCATCTCTCAGACCTGCTACACACATTTACCTCTTCCATTCATCCAGAGAAGTGCCCCTCAAGATCTCTTCTTTGTAGTAGTCTCTGAGATTGTCCATACATACACTCTGATGAGGTCCCTGGGACAGACTGCCCAATTCATAGTGCAGCCTTCCTTAAAAAAAAAAAAAAAAAAAAAAAAAAGTAGTATACAAAATACTATTTCCCTGCTTCAGTAAAAATGCCTCTCCACATACAGCACAGAATTTGTTATTGGCTTGTTTTTCCCCAGACACAGTACTCTCCAACTTCAGTTCGCTCTCCACAGATGCTTTTCTCTTTCAGTTTTAGCACTGTCTGCATTTTTCACTCATTCAGTATTCAGCTACGTCCTTGATTTGCTGTGGAAATCATGATTAATCTCTCTGAGATCTGTGAAGTGACCTCAGAAAAAAATTCACACGAGAGGAGAATCAGAGCCTCTGTGGTTCAGTCCTCTGAATGTCTTTTTTTTGCTTATGCTTCTGCTCTTTTACTCCCTATGTATAGTTCCTGACACCAACAAGAACTCCAGTTTAGTCTCTTCAGATTTCATTAATCTACAGATTTTTTTCATACTTGTATAACACTAATAGTCATAAACCAAACCCAACTTCTGTGTTGCCTATACACTAAGAAGGCAATTTTCATATTCCTGTAGACAGTAAAACCACCTGTTACTTTTCTTAATAGCAGTGCCATTTACCAAAATCTTCAATCTCTACACGAGTAGGCATATCTCATCCACTGACACACAGGCAGGCATCTTTCATTCTGCAGTGGCTAGTCTTTGAAAATGTACTTTACAATTGATGTAGTCTTTAAGCATCCATAGTTTGGAAATGATATAAAAATTAATCACAGTTTCTTTTATCTGGCATACTCAATACATTTTGGTAATTTCAGTTTAAAAGGTGCTGAACCTGGTTTTCTTTAGAATGAGAATTGCTCTAACAGCAGTTTCATCTACCTCATTTCTAGCATTGAGGAGAATGCTCCACCATCTACTGTATTACAGATTCTTGTGGATTTTCTCCAGCAGCCACTTATGACAACTGCAAGCTTGTTTTACCCTGGGGATATATATGTATGTAGCCAGTTGCTTCAGGTCATATTCCTTCCAAATGGAAGTCAACTTGACAGCTGTTAATTTGCACTTGGCCATTCCATGTGTTGTTTTGCTCTAATTATTGGTCACTGTATGGAACAGGTGACAAATGCCCCCGTGAGAACCCTTTAAATCACTAGATATAGGATCATTAGGAAAACAAACAGGCAGGGTCGTTAAATAGTGGTTTTCTCTCCAGCCCCAAACAGAAACAGATTTTAGCCAGTTTTGACATTTATTGGAAAGGTATGGGAAGAGATGACAATACCTGTTTATGAACCTAGCTTCCCATTCTGTAAGTGCCCTGGTATCAGGGAAAGAGAGGAATTTGAAGAAAATACAGTTGTTCTAAGACCAGATGCAGAATCTGGTTTATCTAATGATTTTGTTACAAGGTTCAATTCACTGTTATTTCCGAAGTAAAACTAAATGTGCCTACCAAAATATTTCCTCTGAGCTTCAGCTATTTTAACTATATCAAATTAAAGTGGGCAAAAAAATTTTCCTTTCTGAGCAAGAATGTACTTGCTGAACAATAATGACAAAACACCATTATAGTGAGCTTCCCTTCTACTAAAGTGTGGCATTGCAGAGAATATTGAATTGAAAACTGTTTTTTCAGACTCCCAGGGTCTAATTTGGATCTTAATTTGGGCCATTCTCTAAGGATATAAGCAGAGGACTTGTTTTGTTTCTGGGAGAACTGAGTAA
Organism: Athene noctua; assembly: GCF_965140245.1. Lineage (NCBI taxonomy): Eukaryota > Metazoa > Chordata > Aves > Strigiformes > Strigidae > Athene > Athene noctua. Next base: position 24,060,194 of record NC_134041.1, read on the forward strand.
CTCTTGAATTTCTGCAAGATTATAGACCTGTCTGTAGTGAAAATTATGAATAATTTAGTTGATCTCAGTGGAGCTGTGTTAGTGAAAACAAGAAAAGAGTCAGCATCTTGGAGGCTTGGTGAAATTACTGCTTTTAGACCTGTGTGAGCTGAAAATACTACAGCATGCTATTTGAGTGATGTGCTGTAAAGCATGCTAAAACAATAATACAGGCACAACACACAGAAATAGAGTGGTTGCCATAGGACATGCTTTACTAAGACTTAGTCTGAACTTAAACTCACCTCTAAATAATATCCCACTTTTTTTTTATTTTTGCCTTCTAAAAATAGGTGTAAGTGCAACCTTCACGCTACTGGCTGTAAAGAAGAAAACAAAAGACTACTTTGTGAATGTGAGCATAACACAACTGGCCCAGACTGTGGAAAATGCAAGAAGAATTACCAGGGCCGACCGTGGAGCCCTGGTTCTTATCTGCCTATACCTAAGGGCACTGCTAATATCTGTAAGTAGTTCTGTATAATAAGGATATTTCATTATTAGAATTCTGTCCTGTATCATGACTCTGAAAAAAGATTAATGCTGCTGAAGTTTGTCCTTTCTTTAAGACCCGGTGCATATAATTGGACAAGGTGTCAAATTTTAAGTTAATTGTAAGTATTATCTGTGCTCTCACGTGGTTGTAAATAACTTGCTTGAAAACTGCATGTAGACAAATCCCTGGACACTGCACAGAAAGGGCTAAGGAATGAAAAAATTAGGACCCTTCACATAAAAAGCACACACAGAGGAGAGAAACCAGTGGGAATACCTGCAGTACTGCTCCAGCCATGGCACTCTCAGCTCTCCATTCATACATCCTTATTGCTTCAAGACTCAAAACCACCTCAGCTCAATGTGTGAAATGAGGTCCTTGCTTATTTTATATCCATTTAAGAAAGTTAAAAGATCTCAGATGAAATTTTTCCAATTAACAACTAAACATCTAAAGTTTGGTAAAGGAAGTTTAATAACTAAAGATCTAAAGGTTGGTAAAGGAAGGTTTTACGTGATGTCGACCTGCAGTCCAGATTCATATGCACTCTTCTAGATCACTGTGGGTGTTGAAGGAGGCAGGGGAGGGCAGAACCCGCGTGTTTCTATCTGCTTGTTTCCAGCTAGCAACATTCAACAAGACACAGTCACTATTCCAGCACACTTTCATACTATCCAAAGGAAGTTATTGACAGCTGCATTTCCTGGTCCTGGACAGGATTGGGTCAAAAAGAACATGATGCTAAAAAAGAGGTCATGAAGACAAGTATGAGCATCAGTTCTTCCTTTCATGCATGTATGAAATACACAATGATTCCAAATCATCCTGAACTGGTAACAGACTTAAATTCCTTTGAAGAAAGGATTGAAGATGATGAGGATAAATCACCAAAGCTTTTGACAGAAGTTACTAGCTTCTTTTAAGAAAACAGTCCACAATTTTGTCCTGATTAAAAACAAAACATTAATTTTAGAATATTAGACTATAACAATTTACTGAAAAGTTATTTGGGAGAAACAGAGAGCGCTATGTACTGCAGTTGAATGAAAAGTTTGAAACCAGGAGCAATGTGCAATGCTCAGAATGTTATCTATTACTTCAGAGCAGCAGCTGTGAAGAATCAAAACTCAAAAATTACTATCATAGGAAGCAGGACCTTATCAAGTTAAATGTGAGAGTAATAGACCAAGTAACAAACCATGAAGTGTAGGGGCATGAAATTATGATAAAATTCTTACTGAGCAGAAAAGAAAAGAACTTTCAAAAAGCGGGGGAAAAACATTTTGTAACAGTATTCACTTTTTCACGTTATAAAAAGTGGGTGTGGCTCACAGAATTAATACTTTAAAGCTATGTTCAGAAAAAAAATGTGAAGTTTACTAAGTTGGTTTTATTCATATATTTTATATATATATACATACACACATACATACATATGTGTGCTCATATATACATATATGTATAATGTAGTTGCTACCCAGCAATCATCTAAAACTAGTGACAAGATACATCTGAACAAGAAAACGAGGATCTTTCTAAATGCAGCTTGCTATATCAGCTACAGCATTTCCAATCAGTTGAGCACACACCAGACAGAACAGTGGGATTAGCGCCCACTGAAAGGATGCCTGAAGCCTGTTAAAACAACTTTCAACATTATTGAATGCCATCAGATACACAGTTCCATCAAAAATAAAAATATTTTGCAAATAATAGTCAGTCTTTTCTGGTTTTTATTATTACTATTATGATAGCATCATGAAAACATAACCTTCTTTGAGCTGACAAATGCTCCACTTACCCTCAAATCCTGACTTCAGCAGTGACCAGCTGCAGGAATTTATGACAAAGAGGAAGTAGTATGAAGGATATCTTCTTTGTCTTCCTTGTTGCCAGCAACAAACTGGCTTTCTGAGCTGGACCCTCCATCCTACCTGCAGTGGTTGCTAGCTGCTGAGTGGAGAGAGAGACCCAGCTGTCATAACCTTTATCTTAGTGACAACTTGTGGTAATACATTTCACATTTTAATGACACAATGAGTGAAAGGTATTTCCTTTTGTTTGCTTTAAATGTTTTTATATGGTTAACCCTGTACCTCCTTTGATAGGAAGAAACAGAGAATAATGCATTCCTATTTACATCTCTTATATCATTTATGGTTAGATAGATTTGATATGTTCACTCCTCCAACCTATTTTATAAATGATGAATCCTAATCTATTTAATCTTATCATATATAAAACCATGTCACATCTCTAGTCATCTGTGTTTTCTTGCTCGCTTCTGGTTCTATGATGTCATTTTTTTTTATTTGGTGAGGCTAAAACTACACATGATTCTAGACATAAGAACAACATGGATCTTTTATAATGGCATAAAAATGTGTCTGCTTTATATTTTGTTATTACAGGAATCAGCCCTTGAGTCCTTTTTAAAGACTGTGCCACAGTTACATTTCTTCTCGTATCAAGGCTGACATAAGTGACAGGTTCATATGTTACAGTAGTTAGTTCAGAAATGTCATATTTGAGTTCCTTTAAAACACTGTTTGGGTGAACATCACCTTATGGCAATTCTTATGTTCTATATTGTTTACATCTTCTAAAACACCTTCAGATTATGATAGACATTGAGAAACTTCCTCAGACGGTGAGAATCTCTCTAACCTTCTTTGCTGTGAACATCGGTGAAAACAATGAAGTTAGGAACCAGTACTGTTATACCTTGATTGCCTCTCTACCTAATCATCTCACTGGGAGGCCTCCTGCTTCTAGTGTGGTTATTTTAATAAAAAATTATTATTAACTTTTATGTCTGTAGCAAGTTGAATCTCAAAATACTGTGGTTTATATTTAACTTGACAGATTTTATGCTTTTTTTTCCCCTATCTTTCTCCATTGAGATGACTTACACTTTTGAAGGGTGTCTTTCCGAAATAATCTTCATTCTGCTGTTTTGGGTTGGGTGTTGGGTTGGGGTTTTTTTTGTTTAGAAGATTTTGTAATCCTCTTAAATTTTCTAAAATCTTCTAAAATTTTGTAATCTTTTTTAAAAATTGATGGGGTTTATGTGATTATTCTGAGTCTCGTACACTTTATCTCTCGCCTGCCTCCATGCTGTTCGCATTGAATCTTTTTAGCTGTTCTTATTTTTCTTTTAACTAACTTCTTCGGTTTTATCTGCTCACTCTCTGAAAATTAAATATTACTGCAATGGATTTTTTTTTTATCCTTCTCAACAAGTATGTTGACTTTCAGTCCAGAAGTGGTTCTCTGATAACTACTTCTTGAATCAGGTCCTATGCACTCCTCAGAACTAAATCAGCTTCTCTTCTTGCGGGTTGTCTGATTACTTGCTACAGGCAGCAATCATTTATGGTATGTAAAAACTTCATTTCTTTTGTCACTTCCTGATTTAATGCCGCATGTGTTGGAGCATATGAAACTTTGCATTATTATGTAAACTCTCTGCACAGCCAATGTAGTTTCACTTACCCTGTTCATTTATGTCACCATCTCCATTGTGTGGTCAGCATATACTCCCCCTGATCAGGCCTGAATTCTGTAAATAGTTGCTGAAACATGGTGATAGAATTAACTTATCTGGTTTGACTCTAAACTTCCCTTGATATATTACTTTAATTCCCTGGGGCCACTTTGTATAATCCAGTAATAAAGTGTCCCTTTGATACTCTTCCTTTCTCCAATTTTCAGAGTCTATCTTTTCCATCTAAGACCAAAATATTTAAAATTTTAAATGGATTTGAAGTTCTTTTATATGAGTGTGCTTAAATAAGGTACAGCTAAAAATAGTTGTACAAAGACTTTTTTTCACAAAAAGATCCTTTTTCTTGAGATTCTCTGTAATTTGCTGTGATCCAACAAGAAGCCTAATGTCCATTTCCAAATCTTTCCCAACTGGAACTTCTGTTGTTTCCACTGTTCTGCTTCTGCCATTTTTTTTGTGGCCAGTGAGATTTTATTATACCTTTTCAAGGCACAGTTTATGAAATACAAGACATTCTAGATTATACTCCAGTCATAGCCTAAACCATGACATAAAGCTGTTTTCTGTATCCTTCTCATTTTAAGTCAGCATGAGTTTTTCTGGAGAACACAAATGTTTTTTCTGTGCTTTGCTTGTGAAAGACACAGAGTACTCTATTGTTTACTGGCACTAACAATATTTCCACATTTGTCTCCCACATAGCATTTATTTTATATTTTCACTCGATCTTATTGACTATTTTGTGATTACATTTATTCCCTTGTGCTGCCACATTCTATGGATAGTTTGTCCTGCAATATGTTTTGACACTCAAAGTGATCTTATTGAATTTCTCTATAGTTGGTATTACAAGATAGCTTTTCTCCTCAGCAGTTGTATGTGTCTGACAGCACTAGCCCTTTTCTTCCTCCTGTTGTTTAGAACATCTTTGGCACTTACGTACTTCGCTCCATCAGACAGAGCTAAGACTGTGCTGGGCTGCCATCCATCAAAGCCTGCTTGCTTTTTGTCAGTCCCTCCACAACCAATAACTTGTACAAGAAGTGGTTGACACTTGGTGAAAACCGCCTCCCAGCTGTTACATGACTTTCCTAATTCATAGTTCAACATGAAACAAAAGATTGATGAGGGCACTGGGAACATTGGTGGTTCTTTTCAGCCACAGTTAGGCAGATGGTCTCAATCAGTTTACTGAATTTCTCCTGCAGCAGGTCCCCCTCTAATAGTACAGCCTCTGTCTCAGCAGCAAGGCCTTAATCCTCCCTGAATGGGAAAAGACTTATGAGGCATCACTGCAGCACAGCTGCCATGGAAACAGTTTCTGGCAAAAAATATGGCGCTTGAAGTATTGCACTGATTACCCTCATCTGTGTTTGTAGTTTTACCCATGAATATTTGCTGACACAAAGCCATCTTGAAGGACGGGGATGAAGGAAGTAGGACAAGAGGTTGTATGATGGCAGGCTTTCTATTCAGGAGTCCAAGCAGCATGGATCCCTATAACTGAAAAGATCACACATCCTGCTGTCCTGTCAAAGCAGACTCATAAATTAGATAGTGTCCCATTTTCTAAGGGCCCCTTTCTCTCAAACAGCTGGAAGGAGCTTTCCAGTGCCTGCTTCATGACTGAGGTAGAAGAGGTGATCCCACATGATCTCAATTTGAAGGAATGGGACAACTGTGCTTAATATGTAAAAGGTTACTTCTTGATGATTTTTATAACATCTTTCTTAGAGAAAAAAGAAGGTATGAATGCAATAATGTTACAAAATTGCAAAGCTTCTTGTTGTTCCTATTGCATATTAATTTTGGCTCATGAAGCTTACAGAAGATGTAAAGCCACAGAAAGATGTCACACAAAAGCTATGTCAGTCTGGGAAACTTGGTGGTGAGGGCAAAGCTGTAGTGTATCAAGAGCATTCAGGAACACAGAAGTGTCAGGAAAACCTGCAAATTATAAACTAACTTCCTTCCAATTAGGTATCCAGTGTAATGGGCAGCAAAACAGTGCAGGTACATACCTAAAACCCAATGCACTATAAATAACATATGCTCTGTTTTTTTTTAAATGGGACTGGAAAAAATATTCTTCAATACTACCCTCTTGCATGACCCTGCTGAACTGGTTGTTTGTATAGGTTCTTGTGGCATCTTGTTCCCATCCATCACTGGTTTCAAACTACTCTGTTTTTGCCATATACAGTGAACAGGAGCAATGAAAGAGGGTTCTAGTCCTTAAGCAGCAGTATGGTAGGCAAAGTGTCTTTTCTAAGATACTCAAAGTTCTAAAAATGGTCTGATTTTCAGGCTTTTTGAAGCTTCTCATATCTAATATTCTATCAATAAATGATGACTACTTGAAAAAAATCCTTTGATCTCACTGGGAGTTTCTTAGAGTTTTCAGTACTGGTTTGGAGTCACTAGAACATCATGAGAAAAAGTCCAGATTTTAAAGGTGTTATCCAGTAAACCAATAAGTAAATATTTTCTCTGTCCCATTCATGTGTGGCAATATTGCCTGGGAAGGCAGAGGTAGAGGATAACAAACTTTATCTAAGCAGTTCTTTTTCTGGGAATTTAAAAATTTTCAGTCTTTACAGAGCAGGCAACTGCGATATTAACAGTAGCAGGAGTTCTAGGGCTCTTGCAATGAAATACATGTGACATTTCCTAAGAATTGTGTCTTTCACTGTGTATGGTCCTTTGGCTGAATACAGGTTTGGCAATACATGAAAAGTTTACCCTGTGATCCTAACAATCACTCCTTTGAGGGATTACGGATGCTAGGTTCTTCCAGCTTCTCAGGGCTTTAAATTACTAGAGAATTCAGAACCTCTGAAATTGATGCTGAGGATCTGATTTTGCGATCATGCGTCAGTGGAGGAGTTGCAAAGGGAAGAAAGACTCGCTGCAGGGAGTGTTGTCATGCTGCAGCACAGTTATTCTAGCAGAAGATCAGATGTGGCATTAACAGCTTTGCTCTGACTCTTTGCTATGGAAAGTTCTATATTTTGTTCTTGTTTTAAGAGTTTAAAAGTATGGTATAGAGTGCAATTATAAGGATGTCTCTTTTGTCAGAAAAGCTCTCACACAGCTTTGATCAGCAATTAATGTGAATACAAACATGCACTGCACTGTTTACTATCGTATCCTGCATGCCTTGGTAGGAGACAGCCTTAATTCTCAGTCTCTGGGCTGTATTCACCTGGATAATTCACTGAGCTCTGGCTGACAGTCTTTCCATGAATGTGAGCAAGCCTGGGAGCTGGGTGTCATGTTTTGATAGCAGCAGGAGCCAGTCCCTGGCTCCCTGTCATAAGGCAGGTGCACGTTCAGCTTATGATGGAGAAGAGGCAGAGAAGCCCATGGGAAAGATGGTAGCCAAGACTGAGCTGACAGAATAATTCCTTCATCCCAGGCATACTCCATGCCCATGAAGGGATGCAGCCTGGCTGAATTAATTGCACAGCTGGTGGGAAGCGCACGCAGGCATTGAGGATGGAGGTGATAACAGGGACTGCATGGTATGGCCCACCCTGAGACTGGAAGCAGCAGTGTGGCTCTTCTCACCGAAAGCCTGATGCTCTTTCTTTATGTTAGGGATTTCATGCTAACACAAACTACAAAAGAAATCAAAAACTTGCTTTCTTTGCTAGCATCTGATTTGCTTTTTTCCTCCATTCTCAGTAGTCAGCTTCATGGTAGCAATAGCTAAAACAACCTATTCCTGGAAAAAGGGGAAATGAGAAAATTACAGGGCAGATGCAGAAGATCATATGAAAGGAAAACACCAGATTTTTTTCTCTCAAGTAATGCATGTATATTTAGATGCACTTACAGTGAACATGTAATATACCACCCTCAACTCAAGTCAGAAATAATGAATAGTGTTAGAGACTTTCTTCTGCAATGTTTGCCATTTTGGGGGCAGTAGCTGCTCCTGAACTTTGCATGATTTGCTCACTGTTTCTTCACTATAAAACTATTACCATTAATAACTATCCCAGTGATTTCAACTGGAAGATAATTTAGATTGAACATTGCCTTGGTTTAACAACTGAATATACATAAATGCAGTCACTTGGTTTTATTTACTCTTTATGGCTAGACGAATAGCTCTTGTGCATCAAGGCAAGTAATGGGCCTGATTCTTCATCTCTCTCTGCAACCTGTTCACATCATTTCTCTGCTGCAAAGTACTCACAGATTTCAGTACAAGGCTAACTGGAGACAATCCACATCATGTAACGTACCAGTCTCCAGAGGGCTGGCGGGGGGTGGCTGGCTCCCGTCAGCCCACTGGTGTCCACAGTGGCGGAGCCACAGGAGGAGTCGTGCGGTCAGGCCCCCGCCTGCCTCCACGCTGACAGAGGGGGAGAGGCAGAATCCCACCTCCCGTGCCTCGTTACCTAAGGACTTGCACCAAATACAGCTCAGCTGAATTTAAGAGCTAGCCTCAATATGTAACTCCAGATCTCACAAAAACACTCGTACTAAGAATAATTTTCCCATCATATGTGCGGTTTTCACAGAGTGTTAATAGATCCTGCTTCATGGACCTACATAACCAGCTCTTTTCCAGACAAACTTAGAAGTGCCATTCTCACTCTCTCTAGCAGAAAGGACACAAAGTAGTGCACTATCAAGGCCAGTCACCACACACAGGAATACCTGGTATTACAAAAATCAAGCTGGTTACAGAAGATCACACCAACCCAGAAACTCTGCACAGAAATATCAAAAGAGCTTTTCAAACAGAACCTGAAGACAACTTTGCAAGGTTAATACAGAGCCCTTCAGGCTAGCAGGCATCTTGTTTTCATTATTCTCTGCCCAGGAAGCATTTATCACTATGAATTCATTGAAAATTTTGAAGTACAGTAAAATGAGGAGAGCAGACTTGCAGGAAAGCCTCTCCCTTTGCTACAATCTGTTCAGAAGAGAAAGGAAAGGATATTTGTGTGTGTGTGTAGGAGAGAGAGAGAGGTTTGAGGCGGGGGAGTATACCCAGAGGAAATACAAATACCATTTCACAGTGGAAGTGTGAGTGCGAGAACACAGTATCTGTATTTTGTCTAATATTTTGCAGGTTCTGTCAGTGTGTAAATAAAAATGAATCCTGTTAATTTAAAATAGATACAATGGCTTGCAAAAATTGTAAACACGCTTCTGTGAAATTTTGGAGAAAATTATTTGAAAATTGATTGTATTTTTGACATTTAAGACAAAAGAATAGCAGTGCTCTTACATTATCCTAACTGAAAAAAAGCACTTTTTGTTACTTTTAGAACTATAACAGCATTATTCTATTATGATAATATTTTTATTTGGCTTTCAATACCTCATGATTCTAAAATTTTGGAAAACACATGTTAATCTCAGCAGAAGTAGAAATAATTCTGTTTGCAAACAACATCTGAGTGTGGGGCTTGGTTGGCAGCAGGTACTGTCTCCAGTGCCGTGCCCGATGCTCTACCAGAGCACAGGTTCCCTAAGATATGAAACCAGAGAGCTGCGATTCTGACGTGTGCCCCAGAACTGATGTGGTGAAACACAAAAGATCTGTTTATAGTTGCCATTCTGCAGTGCAGTTATTTCAGCCATGTCTTAGCCATGCCACGAGTTAGAAATGTTCCGAACTTGACTCTGCAACCCTGCTTACAGTGAATATCATTTATCCCCAAGACATTCCTGTGCCCCAGTTTGCTAAATGGCAGAATGAGGTCCATGCCATCCCCGAGTAAGACAGAACTTCAAAATAGATGTTGAAAGAAGTATAACAGATGTTTAATGGAGAAACAGACAGATTTCTGCAGTAAAATGCATGCCATCAAAAGTCAATAAAACTTACAAAAGGCAAACTGTATTTAACTAAGAGGATGCAAATATCCAGGATTTAAATACCAATCCACAATTTGTGACTTTAACCCAAGAGACAAGCAATAGTGCCATTAGCAATTCCATTTAATCTACAGAAAATGGCATTTCATTGAAGATTTCATATCCATATTTTTGTGCTACACACCTTTCAGGGCAGACCTGATGACAAGCTACATGTTGGGACTGCATCATGCAACATGAGATCCCCAATGCTAATCCAGCAGAGGAGTTTTACTCCTCAGCAGCCCTACCTCTTCTGGTAAATCTCACCTGCCTCTAGAATGGTTTCCTTGCATTAATTCATCTTAGGAGTTGAAATGAAAGTAGTGGGAGGGGAAGAAAAAAAAAAAAAATCAATGAGAGGCTTAGTCAATATGAGCAACCTAACGCATTAGATTGTTTTGCTCAATTACCTTTCTTTTCCATAGCTTAATTTAGATAACCGTCAGGTAAAAGAGGAAAAAAAATAGCTATATACAGTTAATGCAACAGAAGGTATCAACTGATTTAAGCAGCTGGTCAAAGCAGTTTGCAATGCATCTATCCCTTGGTTAAATTACTCTCCTAGATCTGCATAATACATGCATGACTGATATTTTTATCTAGAGCATTAAACCTAATGGCTGGTTAGATGAAATACAAAACTGTTCCGAACAAATTCATGAAGTTCAGAGAGCTGGTGTAGGTCCCAGAAATACCCATCTGTCAATAAATTTTAGTGGTCCCTGCAGCCTCATACTGAAAAACCTAAAGAGTCTGCCTTTATAAAGGACTGGGTACATATTGGCAGTTGCTTAGGTTTAATTATGTATTGATACAATAATCTGAAAATTAGGAGAAAATGGTTTTCAGAATATTAGATGTAATAGCTCAGCCAACTACAGCAAACGACTAACTATACTTTTTGTGTTTTCTTTCTCTACAGGTATACCCAGTATTTCCAGTATTGGTAGTAAGTAATAAAACCAGTATTGTTTTGCATTGTCATTCAGCTTCTTGGATCTAATTTCCCATTATCCCTTTCTGTTGTAGATAATGTTTTTCTGAAAATGTGCTCTGTGGTACAAGGGCTATGTATTGGCCTTCCTCTGTTGCATTAACATGTAACCAAATTACGTGGTCAGAGAGAACGTCACTCCAGACAACACATCTGCCTTCAACTGCAGATTTTCTGATCAGCAAATGAAAACTGAGTGCTATAAAACTATTATACAGAGAATTAAGACACTGTTCCACAGAAAATATTTGTTGAGCATCTTTTAAAGAAAAAATAAGTATTTGCTAATAACAGAGAAGTATAAGACCATTAATTTTCATGCATGTATGTGTGTGTGTAAATTCAAAGAGCAAACAGAAGAGTTCATAAATGAAAGAGTTTTCATTTTTATGAAGCAGCTTAGCAAATGCAGTGTATCTGCTGGAATCTTTGCATTAACTCCAGCCGCCTTTGAACTGCACTTTACTCCACAAAATAAAACAGAATCGCATTCCTTCAAAAAACCTGCTTTCCTATATGCAATTAAAGCACCAAAATATTAAACTATAATAAAACCATAACACCACTGTGTAAAGAACTACTGTATCAATAAAATAGATGATTAATTAAATAAAACACTTGAAAGGACTAAGTGCACAGTAGCTCAGCTGTGAGTCTCAGCTGAGTTCTATAGCTGAGAAGTGCACACAGTCATGGCACATTAGCTGATTACAAATAAAAAATATGGGATCTTGCTGAAGCTGACTGAGAGAATTTTCACCACCACCTCAGCTTTGTAGAGGCTTTCGACACAACTTTTGTGATGCAGGACTATCACAATGATAAAATACCACAGTACTAAAATGCAATTTCCCTTACCTGATACCCAGCTGAAAAGCTTCTAATAATTTGAGTAAAACTGTCTTGCTTCTTATGATGCAGCATCAGATCTGTCAATTTATAAATCAGCTCAGTTTACTTAACTTTATGAATGGTACTGATTTGTTAAGCTCTAGACAGCAAGTTAAATGCCATCAAAAGTAGACTCCTTGCAAATGAGAGCAGCGTTAACAGCTGGATGCCATGGCATCTGTTTTGCAGCTTTAATAGCGAAACAGCATCAATGGCAGTAACGTGCAAATGAAAGCCTTCAATCTTAATAAGGTAATTTTCCTAATGTAATACCTTCTTCGGCATTTGCATGACTGCAAATACATAGTGATGTGCCATTTTAAAAACTTTGTGTTTAGACATATATTTTATAAGCAAAAAAAATAAACTCAATGAAAGAGATGTTTATGTCGCTGTTCTCAGGAATATTCCTGCCATTAATAACAGAAATGGGATGAATGGGAAAATAGCTCTTTGAAGTTTGGTTGTGCTGTAGTTTTAGTACTGTGTTGCATGGACTATACGGTTGTGTTTTCACTTTACACTCCATACAGCCTTTGTCACCACATCTACCATTTCTGAGCATCAGCAGATGTTGGCCTTTGAAAACTTAATAGGGAAACTCAAATACCTTTTAAATAACGGTGACCTGAAAGGATGCATTGTTGGCCCCTGTATTTTACACTGGGGTGATTCGTACAGTTTATCTATTACAAATGGAGAAAATTCTGTTTAACATTCCATAGGAAATACAAGAGTTTCTGCGAGTCTATGCTTTATCTTTAATCTGCTGTAAATGTCTTGGAATAATATGTGATAGAATTCAACAAATTTCTTTGCCTACCTGGAAAGGATGAAGCATGAGAATCACTTCATGAGCACAAGTAAATACTGATATTCTCTTGGTTTTTTCATGTGTTTTTTCTTAAATAGCTCAGGGGGAAAATAGCTCTACTTGCACAATGTTCTGAACATCTTTCTTATAAGATAGAAATAGCAGAATTATCGTTAAGCAAAGATAGAACCCATAAATTTATCTTGGTCTCTAAGAGAATTTAACAGAAGTACAATTAATACATAAAACCAAACAAGATTAATTAGTTGTGGCTGCTTTAATGGATTCTGCATGATTTCTTCTTTTGTCTATGCTAATACAATGTTTGTGTTCATATCAGCAAAGTTTCTCCCCATCTGGGGATAGGAAGTTACTCTCAGGAGATACAGTTTGGGTTTTATTTTGCCTGGCAGCAAACACTAAGGGGGCGGGAAGGGTGGGGGGAGGGTTATTGGCTTTTGTGTGCTCCAAGATTTTCCTAGTATATAAGGAGGACGGGGTTGTGGCGGGAGTTATGAAGACTAAACTGCCAGCATACAAAGAAGATGCCACTACAAGTGATCTTCATTTAACACTTTAAAGACTGCAATGAAAGCAAGCAAAGAAAAATAAAATATATTTACCTGTGTACACATATATGTATCGTTCTCTATTCCTTTTTTACCTCAAAGGATCTTGTATTAAAGCAGCTCATCATTAAAGTTTGAACATAAAGAAAGTGATCATTAAGTAAACATCCTTTCTGATCATCTAGAAGAAAAGAAAAAAAATAAATAATCGGAGCTTTCCCATTAAGGTCATTTGTACCTGCTGTTGTCTATCAGTTGAATAATAGGTTCTTTGAACATTTCCAGCATTCTTGATTACAATGCTGGCCTTTTCAGCCATGTCTGGAAAAATACTGGTGAAAGTGTTAGCAATTAATGAGTCCCAAAACCATTTCATAATTTTAAGCAATGCTTACATATAACATGTAAATATTCTGAAAACTACATTATTTTACTTGCTAAAATAATGATTGTACAACTTTACATAGACCAATGCATCAGAATGTTCATTATTGTGACCAAAGTTACTAATCTGTACATGTATGCCTTCAAAAAAGTTGAATCTTCTAAACTAGAGCTTCTTAACTTTTTTCCTGTAAAGCGTAACTCCACTAATTATGCTAAACAGTTTGTTATAAAGGGTATAATTAGATACAGGATAGGATAGACATGATGTGCAAATAGCTCTGTGTGGGTGATTATCACCTTAAAGCCTGCTGGTGGCAGATGAGTCAGAGTTTAGAGACAGACGTGCACTCAAGTGCAAGATGCAATCACGATAATCAAATGGTATTTTCTGCTTTGTTCTCTATGTTTTTATTCTTCTTTGTAGCCAATTTCAAATGAAGAGGGTTTTTTTAACGGTAACGAATGAAAGACACAAGAGAAAAAAAAAAAAAAGACTGAACGGGCACTTTCTTATTTTATTGTTTTCTTAACCTTAAAAGACCTAGTAAGAACTTTTCTGGAACCAAAATAGTGTCAGGATGAGTGTAGCTTTATTTGTTTTATATATTTATTATGAAATTTTAATGTGGTAAATATATGTCTTAAAAGGTTGTGAGTGCAAATACTAGCGGATTTTTTTTTTCTTTTTTAATACAACACAAAGTATTTTGGACCTGATTTTGCCCCCTTGCAGTAACTGAGAAGTTCTCTCATTAAATTTAAGTCATGGGATCAAAGCCATTACAATGCCAAGCTCTGGACTAGAATATATACACAACACCCACATCTGTCAGTAGGATATAAACATTCATAACTAGGTCGTACATTACTTCTCTATTATTATTTGAGATCAGGTTTTACAGAGAGAGTTGCACTGTTGAGAGACCATTAAGATGTTTATCTCCTTAGAACACTTAAATATTGTCTTCAGACTATATATATATTTTGGACATACTAGCAAAGTGTTCTCATTTCAATTCAATTTTATCTAAATCTATCTTTTTAATAAATAATACTATTAATCAGGCTCCTAGTCTAAAGCAATCACCTTATCTAACTGATTATATTATGAAGCCTGTAACAGTATTTGTTTTCCCTCCTTTACTTTTCACTTCAGCAGTTAGATTTTCCATTATATTAAAACATTACTGAGCTGAAAGAAAATACTGATAGCCTCTATGGTATAATACACTCATTTGAACACTGGATCTGAAAGAAAATTAACATTCCAAATAAAAGACATTACGAATAGTTTATTTACCTCTTAGGATTCATAACAAAGCTCGTTTTCTTCTATATAACTAGGATTTAACCCTTGAAGTTAAGTAAGCAGAGTGCCTGCACTGACACTGAGCAGAAACCATCTCCTTATGGGGTGATTTCTAGTGTAGGGTCAGAAACTACCAGTGCTGCTCCAGGGAGCACTGATGGGTTGTTGGAGTGGGCTTTGGGGGAGCCTTTGTTTCAGTTTTTGTTTTGCCAGATCCACCAATTTTAACAGATAAGAAGAGCCATACTCACCAGTCTAGTAGACATGGCCACTGACAGTTTAGTGTTGTTTCTCATTCATTCCAGTTTACCTTCATCATCTTCAGTTAGTTAAGAACAGTATATCGGTCAGATAGTCTTTCCAGTGCTTTTTTTATTTGCTGTAATATACAAGGAATTACTTTGTTCACAGTTATCTTTGTTTTAACCATTAATAAACAATCTGAGTGATAGGACAGGATAGAAAAAAAGATACCAACATTTCAATATGTACCATGGTACCCATAGAAAACACATTGCACTTGCAGTATGCAAGTTTAGCTATAGTTTCTCAAGGAAGTTTATAGAGAGCAGATATGATCCACAAAGATATTTTAAAATCTAATTATCTATGAAGCTTGGGGAGAAATTGCTGGGAAAAAACACACTTCTATATTTTCCCCTTTCCTCTTTCTTTCTGTCCCTCAGACATGTAATCAGTTTATTTCATAGAGTGTAAGGGAAGAATGAGGTTTCCAAATCAGCTTTCTGAGTTTTTAAAGATCTTGATTTACTGTTCTTCATCAGTTGTGAATTACTGTACAATAATCCTAGTCGACCAGCCAATTTCAGCATTTTTGTAGGAAAAAGCAGAATCAATCAAAATAAAAAGCAACAACCCCTGCAAACTATCAACAGAATATTTTACATCTTTTGTCATGAGAAAGTACCTAAATATTTCCTTCCAAAAATACTTGAATTCCTTGTGCACTTTTACAAATATTTTTAGTGGAAATAATTATAATTGAAGAACATTCCCTCAGACCTCATTAGTTTGAGAATTAGCCAACACATTTGTTAAAATCAGTGGATTTTTTTCTGATATCTGAAAGTTTCCAGAGCTGTATCACTGGATTTTATTATTTCTTTAAATCCTCTAAAAAGATCGCTTTCTTTTAAGAACACAAGTGGACACGTAAAGGACTAATTGCATTTAAATTCTTCCAACAGTTATAAAAGCTGTTATGGTTGAGGAGCTGCCATAAAACAACCACATCTTCACATTTATGCAGAATTCTCCTTTCTTCAAAGGAACAGGTATGAAACTTCCTACATTGCTCCAAAAAAGATTGCCTAACATTGGCCATTTTTTTTAACTTAATAAAATAAAGGGGTGATTTTAAAAAAAAAAACTTTTCCAGCATTTCTTCTCTTTTGATGAGTTATATTTTGCAGTGTTGTGAAAGTGCTGAAAGGCAAATTCTATGTGAGGTAGGTTATCATGACTTCAAATAGACCTAAAGAGATAGAAATGCTGTAATAATGGTAGTGTGATCTTTGCAAGAAATGATGGAATATGATCTGATATAAACATACCCAGTTATTCCAGCACTTACTAAAGCTATGTCTGATTTCAGGTTTTTTATCATTCCTAATTTTTTGTCTAATACTAATACCTAAAAGCACTGTCATACATATAACCCCACCATGCTCAGCAGACATCTGTATTTTAGAATACCTATTTACTCTCAACTGTCCACAGTTTAAAACAAGCAGTAGCAAGACCAGTTTTCTATGACTAGAAACATGGTCTTCTACGAGAATAATCAAGCTTATGTTGACATTTTTTTAATGGTTTTTTGTGTTTTAAATAGAAGTTGAAGGAAAGTTAAAAAACATCTTAATCAGTGTGTCTCACTAGAGTTCCTTATTGTTATTATAAATTAAATAAGTAGTGATAGTTGTCAACACAAGTGCTCCCTGTCTGCCATTAGAGTGAGCATTATTTAAGACTTACTGATTTATTAATAGTAATTTTCATCAAATGCATTATTTGTGGACTGGGTCAGCAGAAACAGTTTAGGTGAAAAAAAAAAACGCTAGTCTGCCATAGAGCACAGATGCCCAGGCAGCAGTGTAGTCTTCATACACTCCATCACCTGCGCTCTTCATCCCTGAGGAAGGATAGCCCCTCTCAGCGGGCTTAATTTTGCTGCCAGCTCAGTACTTGGTTGGAGTCAGAAACCAACAAAGTGCTGATTAATTTCTGCCAACATCGTGACAGGTTTTTTTCATGTGCAGCTGTCTGGTTGGAATCAGGCTGAAACCACCAATTCATTTCCATAATTTCCCCAAGCTGAAACCATGACCTAGACCATGGTGCAGAGTGCAGTTCCAATGGCTATTTGAGAGAGATTTGCTTCATTTAATATCATAGGTAATTCTAATACTGTATATCCAAAAACGAATTGGGAGGGGGGAAAAAAAAAAGGAAATTATCCTCACCTAATGTGTAATGCAATCAGTTACTCCTTACTTCATGAAAGTAAGATTTTTATTTTTTTTTTCCAACACATTTTCTTCATAGAATTGGCTTTGGAACAATAGTAACTAAAAATGCAATAAATTTCTAAAATAAATCTAAAATGTCATATCTGATTTTCTGTTCACATACCTCTACTCTTAAAGTTGCCTACAGTAGCTTCACTTTTAAATAATAACAGTAAAACATACTTTTAGAAACTCTTTTTCACATTTCTGTAGCCTTGTTTGCCTAGAATAACTATCATAGAACATATTACAGTAGATTTATATAGCGTATCTCTAGAATACCTATACCAAAATTCATTGATTATTCTGGCAAATAATGACTAATTACAGATACAGTGTCCATACATGGAACTGTTCTGGAAAAGCTTGGTTTATCTAGTCAACCTCTCTATAAATAAAACCCTTCGTGGTAATCACTGAGGACTAGAAATATTTTCAGAAGTTGCTATAAAAGAATAACTAACTGCTAAATGAATCTTCCCAGTGCCTGTTCAAAGGATGACTCATCTGCTCCAATATACTTGTGGGAATGACAGTCAACATTCTTTGACTTGGACGTCTCACATACCTTTTCAGATAAAGAATTTAAAGTCATCTCCATTTAAAAAAAAAAAATCAAAAATAAGAAAAAAGGACATTTTCAAGAAAACAGTAATCTTGGTGATAATACATTCCATGAATAAGGATGTAAAAAAAATATCTTCTCTTTAACAAAGATTTTTTTAAAAAGCACATAATAGAAACATTAAGTCTCCAGGAGCATTAACCAGATTACCAAGCAGTCCAGGGACACTGAAGACAGCAGCTGGTCTCAGCTGGATGTGACCCTGAACAATCTCATCTGACTTTGAAGTCGACCCTGCTATGGGCAAAGGGTGGACACAAATGGCCTCCAGAAGTCCCTTCTAAGATGGTTATAATTATCACTAATAACAATCACTAGTGATAATACCTAATTGGTAATCTTCAGGCACTGTAAATATGCTCTTTATTGTTTTGGGTGGCCATTAAGAAACTTGGCTCAATGTAATCTAATTTAAAGGGTCAAGGAATTTTTAATTATTTTGCAGTAAGTCACAACCTCCATTTTAAGTAAGTTTGCTAATATGAGGACAGATCTGTAGCATTTATAGGATTACTAAGAGATATGTAACGCCAATTTTTTTCTGTCATACAAGTAATTATTTAGTCAAGAGATTACTTGGGGAAATCATCATCAGAATAAGATTATATATGAAATATTACTGATTATATGAATCAGATTGTATAAAATATCTGACTTCCTATATAGGACCTACAGTTTATTACATGACAGATATTTCAGAGGGTTAGTCCTAAGGCGTTACAAAGCTTTGATGCTACCACTTTTACTTCTGGTAATACCTAGGTCATTTCAATTAAAGACCATTATGCATGCCCCACAGTATTCAACAACAGAAGTAGGATATTGGAAGCTACAGTCTGAAATATTACAGGTTTTCAGCAACAACCCTGATGTTGCTCAATGGCTGAAAGAGAAAAAGGCTCAGGGGACAGCAGGACAATGTAGTCAAACATTGCTTTTCCTTTTTAGCTTCTAATTTTTCTATGTATTTTCTAACCTTTATTCCCTTTAAAAGCTTTAGGTCAAGCCTAAGTGTTCCTAAATCTACCAAAATTTTAACAGTGACTTAACTGTGCAAGTAATTTGTCTGTGTGTGCTTGAATCTTCTTTACTATAACCAGTCAGTCAGTGTTTCAGGAGGAGGAGGAAGGTGACCTCTCAGGTGCATGGAATTAGTCTTTCAGTGGGCTAGGGTTACCATGCCATCTCAGTAACTATGGCCTTTAGATACCTTTTGTCATACACTCTGACTATTGTGTTTGCACTTCCTATGTGTGTGAATTGGTGGATCTGACCAGTGGAAGCAGGTTATTTTTAATCAATACATAGACTGTTTGAGAATCTACCAAACTGACTCAGTTTTTCTTTCTTCCATTTTCTTGATTGATAAGGAAAAAACACCAAAATGCAATAATATATAACAATGTGATTATATCACAACTTAACTGATTCAATTGCAAAAGACTACTTAACAGTAAATGGCACAGGGCAGGCCATCATCCTTTCCTTGAATTGTTCTCTATGGGGGAGGACTTTTGGGACAGCTGTCCCCACCCAGCCAGTTTCTCTTCACCCTTGACAAATGGGCCAGAAGATACTATGGGATTCCTCTTCCACATCAGATGTTTGAAGCCCCGATCTTTTTGTTGTAGCTTCCCTGAAGGTCTTCCACTAAGATGGACATAATAGTGAAGCACACCTTCTTCAAAAAGACATGTAAGCCTAGATCCTTGATGCTAACCAAGTTGTGACAACTGCAATCTACTCACTACTCAGCTGAATTCCTTTTTGGTAGAAATCAAGAAATAGTGCTCTCCCACAAATATCACCACCATGTAGGTGATGTGTCCATTAAGAAAAATTTTGTTCAACTCAGAAAGGACACAACCACTGCAGTAGTTACAGAAGATGATAAAAATGTGGTCCAAATCTGATGTTCAGAGCTAGGCAGATGGGAACAGAGAAAATACTATAACAGAAAAATAAAGAGAATATAAATACTGTTTCCCAGATCAGGACCCAAATAAAAGTTTCCTTTCCTCCCGCCACAACTCCATCTCCTTCATTTACTCTGTTTCAACACCCATTCTTCTAAAGGTTATCACTCCCCACTACCCCAGCCCCAAAACAGACTGACCAAAGAAAATGAAGCTCTAAAGAGACACAGCTAATTCTTCCACTGAAAGACAAAAGGGCTTTTAAGAAATGTAGACATTTGATGGTTTTATCAAAAAAAAAAAAAATCAAGTAAAATATATCAGCAGAGGTGGTAGGAAATAGATAAAACACAAAAAAGTGTGAGAGTAAAAGAAAAAGCCCACTCTACTGGTAAATACATTTCTTCTGATAACAGAAATATAATTCACTCAAAAGGCCCTAAAACAGGATGTTACGGTAAGATATGTGTCTTCGGTAAGAAATCCGTTTTCTTCTGATATTGTCATTTTATCTCTGTAGACCAGATTTAACAGAATCTGTTCCTGTTTTGTTCCTGGTGTTAGAACCATCTGTATTGGTCTAGGATATCTTCTTAGCACAAAAAATTATATTGTAAACCACAGAAGATAAATTGTTATACACAGTATTTTATGTCCATTTGGTGTTTTGGGAATCATCAATTGCTTGTTTTCTTGTTCACTGTGTAGTCATGTATTGTTCAAGTGCAACCTAGACTAGTCCAGTAATGGATGTTTGTAATCTATGTCTTTGTCCATATGCTTGCCTGTTTAGAACAATATCACAGATGTAAATAACAAAACCTGATTTTTCCTGGTGCATGCAGATCCTCCAAAGTTTGATAGGATATGGCCGAATATTTCTTCCCTTGAGGTTTCTAAACCAAACCAAGGTAGGATGCTGTAAAATTCCGAGTGGTCTAAAGTTACTGAAGTTTCTTTCAAGGAGTCTCACATGGTGGCAAAACTAATAACAACGAAAATCCAGCTAATTTTTCTTCTGATGCTAAGTAATGCTATTTTATGAGAAAATAACCATAAAATGAACCTTACCTGAAAAGGGGGTCTTTCAACAGTCAAGTTGCGTACATTACTGAAAAAGTCTGGAAAAGTAGATGCACAGATTGTAAGTACTGATATACAGAAAGCCCTACCTAATGTTGGACTTGTTTAGACAGCATAGACTATATTTTCAGTAACTTTTGAGATTTTTGAGTGAGAAAGATTGTCATTGCCTACATCAAACCCATTTTTAATGCCTTGTTTCCACTTTGTTTTCCCAAGTGAGCTGAGAGGCATTCTCAGCTTGCATGCCATCAAAATACAAGCAGGTTCTCTGCAGGACAGACTCATAGTTTTCTGCAATTTAAGTGCCACACAAAAAATTACTCACAGACTGTGGCATGATAATTAGCATTGAAAGAGACAGAAAAACTTTTTAAGATTACTAATAAAAATAAGATTCTTTGTTATTTGAAGTTGTATTCAGCTGTACTTCACATTTCAAAAGTATTGTTCATTATAAAAAATAATGTCCTTTTGTTCTTCTCATTTATGGCCCTTTGCTCCCAAAAAAATCCTTGCAGAAATCTGGCCTATGGCTTGCTTTGACTGTTCAAAGGGTGTCCATTCTGCGCTACAACACGTACAGCTGGAGAGTAAAATGAATGAAAAAGTGATCTAGAAAATAGCTACTAAACTGAATAAGATATATTGGGAATCTGTTGGAGAATTACATTGGAAGGGCTGTAGTTAAACCCATTGAGCACAGTGACTACATCAAAACATAGGCACATACATATAAAACCTACCATGCTATATGTGCAAGTTTCTATGCGCCCAACAAAACAGAAACACTAATTGATCTGTGCCTTCTGTAAGGATTAGCAATGTACTTTAGTTTGCATTATTCACATATATTTTAAATTAGATATCCCTGATGAAGTGATACTTAGCATTCCAATAACTTCATCTAGCCCATGTTGTATTTTCCAAGCTTTTGCATGTGTTCCTTAAACAAGCAATCAAACCCCTGGTTGATCTGTGCTCCTCTGCTGTCTGTAAGGATTTTAAATCAAAACATTCCCAATGAAATGATATTCAGCATTTCTAATGGATTTCATAGCTTAATTATACTGCTTGTGATCTAAGACAACTTCATTGTAAAATACATCTCGAACAGCACAAAATTTTTTAGTGCTTCTTGCCTAAAAATAAGAGGTTTAGTAAATTTAGCTTTGACCTTTTGTTAGGGAGCACAAAACACAAAAACATACAAGCATTTCTTTTCAATTTTTGTGTTTGCAGCATATTGTTACAGTGTTGAACATTTATTGTAGATTAAATACTTCAGTCAAGGATAGTGTATGAAGAGAATAATTACAGAAATCTGCCTATATTATTTTATTCTGTTTTCTTTCTTTATGCTATTAGGCCAGAATAAATATGCATATAAATTTAATAAAACTCTTTGCAGACCACTCTGATTACCATATAGTCATTGGTCATGGATTGGGAGAAATCATCAAATAACCTCTATCACAAAACTGCCAAAGTGTGTAAATGTGAATTATATTCCCTTTCTTTATATAGGATATTACAGTTCAAATGATTCGGTAGTTGCTAGTGTATAACTCATTTTCTCTAACTTTCACTATTTCCTTACAAAACAATAACCAATGTTAAACCAAAAGTTAGAAGATAAAGAAGTTTTAGTCTTTTGTTCCTATATGATACCTTTTCTAATTTACTGTTCATTTTGTTACCTATCTAGTTGCTCCCAAATTAGCTATGTCAACTGTTTCTTCTATTCAAGTTGCAAACCACAAGAGAGGTAGGAATTCTTGGATTCATACAGTGAATTCCATAGTGCTCTGTGTTGTGAAAACATTGCACTGTATGAATCTGGAATATCTGTGAAGTGTACCCATAAGCTTACTGGTGAGGCATCTTCATTGACAACAACAGAAGCATTAAGTCACATAAGCATAAGCCATACAAAGAAAATAAATATGCTTCTTAGAGAGCCGCTGCTGGCATATAAAGTGACATGGCATTTGTTTCTAAAGGAGTTAAATGTGTGAATATGACCATTCGGATTGTTGTCCAGAAAGCAAACGTTTGTTAGAGCCTTGTTTTCCTCACTGATATGTGTAAATTGTAAAAGAGGATACATAAGCAGATTAGTTGAGGGCAAACAATACATAAAACATCAATTGTCTGTATCCTCAAGAAGTATCTGTAAATGCCATGGAGTGTAATGCATAGTTATGTCTTCCAATGCATTGTAAGTGTGCCTTACATCTTCGTTTTATTGTAACAGCGTGCAAAATCAGAGTGTAGGCATTACATTTTGAACTGATGTTTCAGTGGTTTATCAAAATAATGGAATTATATGGGCATAATGAAGGATGCCAATATTCCCTCTGACTTACAGGCAACCTGTTTCATCTATCGTTCAGTCTGAACCCTCAGTTCTCATCATTGTTTTTCCTCATCAGTCTGTAGAGTATGTATAAAGATGTTTTGTCTTTCTGTAGCTACTGTGAATATCTCATTATTCATGAAATACTTATTAACAAGGAATAGAGATATTAACAAATGTTTGAACTTAGTTTGACCCATTTGATGAGATCATGACAACCATCCGTACTGTTTGTTATGAAGTAGGTCATTTCTAAGGTTACAATGAAGTCTCCTTTGTTTGCCTTTTGTTAGTATATAGGAGAGGAACATAGTGTTACTGAAAATGAAAAAATATTGTAATCATTTTTGAGTACACTTTTCTTGAAATACTCTTTGTGCTTTTAATTAGAAAATGACACTGATAGCTGTCTCATGCATTACCTGTCTTAGTTTAAAAATTATGCTTCCCTTCCATGTGTGTTTACCATTGTTTCTGTGATGAAGTTTCCTGTTTTATTGGTCATAGCTGAAGCTTAAGCTGAACCTGATCCCCACAGCACAATAGTATGTCATCTCAAAGATGTAAATGCTTAGTATTATAGTAGAGAAAAAAAGTATTCGATTTATAGAAACAAAACAATTACATGATCAACCTCTTTATGATTCTCTTCCAATGAGTAATTTTATCATGCTTTCTACAACAGGATCAAGATTGATGCAATAGCATCATTGCATAGGAATTAGTCTTTAAAGGCTCATACAGTATATCTTTCTGCGAGTTGACAATTCCTGAAGCATCCAAAGACAATTATCAAATCTAACAGGGCTATTTCTTCTCCCTTTTTCCTTCACATTAAACCTAGCTAGCTATCTTTACCTCTCCTCTGAGGTTTTATTTTCCAAACCATTTACTCCTTATTGTTATTCGGTTTAAAACTGTTTCCACTTTATTCGTGTCTTTTCTGACATGTGGTACTCGGAACTGAAAGCAGCATTTTCTAGCACTGTAAGCTTGTGTCATTTCATTGTTGGTAAACCATTTGCAGCCTGATTTTAATACTTTTCCCCCATCTCTTTCAGTGATTGCATGGCATTTCCAGTGCATGAAAGTGGTTGAGCTGCTAGCCAGAGACATATGCCTAAAAACCTTAAGCTCTGCTTATTCTAATAAGCAAGTTACTTTCTCATCTTGGTGTGCTTGTTAGGGTGAATCACATGATAAGCTAGCAAGGCCATACAGCATTCACAGGTATTATCTTCCCAGCTGGCATGATGCTGAATGCAATTCTACATGGTGTGTTTGACTGGTATCATCTCATGTAGCCAGTGGAGAAAAATAATTCAATCGTATGAGGACCCTTTATATAGTTTTTTTGAAAACACAGAGGGATGTAAAAACGATTCACTGATCAGGCCAACCGCAGTAAGCAGAATAAGTTCATATTATTGCACTAGCAAAATGGGGGGGGAAGGCAGGGGGGAAGCAAAAATTAGCAAAAAAAAAAAAAATTTTTAAATTAAATACATTTAATTAAATGCATTTAATCATTACTTGCCATGCCTTTTTTTTTTTTTTCCACTGCACCATTGCTAATCTTTGATCAGATGTTAGACTAGTTTTAACAGGGGTTTTTCCTATGCCATGTAGCATTTATCAGTCTGATGATCAAGATTCCTAGAGCCTTCTTGTATCTTAGTTAACTTTGAGACAAAGGCTTTCTTTCATACAGCACAGTTGTTACAAAAGAGCAGTACCTACAGGAACACAACCAAGTATAAGAATTAGTCTTATTGTGTACCTTTAATATTGATGAGCGACCTCTGCACTCGGGTAGTCTTTCTACATATATTTAGTAGCATGTGTGTACATCAAACTAAGTCTGTCATAATTATCAGATGTTTCTTCAGTCCAAATCATAACTTGGAGGAAGCCTTGTTACAGAACAAATTACTTTATCTGCAGCTTTGTTTCTTGTGCTTTTTAAATGGCTAATTATGTGTAGCAGTAATATTATTGAAGGTTATATCACAATTTCAAAGTGGAACTAGTGCAGTCATTCATTCACAAAATATTCTCAATTTCTTTCTGCTAATTTAAACACAACAAATTATATAGCACAGTCTGATTTACCAGCACTTTATAGTCTGCATATTTTTGAAACATAAAATGTAGTATTCTGCTGCCTGTTAGCCATTCGAAAAACAAGGTAAATTATGTCCTCTAAATTCATGTACAGTGTGATTATGTTTAGCCACAAATCTGGCAAATATACCAGTATGGTATTGTCTCACCAAAACAAATTGTCTAATGCTAGCAGAAGACATGTACTTTGTCAGACAGAGAGACTAATACAACATTGCTTCTGAATTTGAGATTCAAAAGGAACAGATTACTTAATCACTAACCAATCTGTCTTATTTTAAAAATCAAAACACATAAAAACTTATAACCATTTTCCCTGTGACTCGTGTTTGCTAGTGCTAATTTCCACTTTCAGATTTGTTGCCTCTGCCCCACACAGGCAGTTTTCACTTGAGCAAGATGGATATACTAGAGGAGAAGTGCTGCTGGGTGGCTGGCTGACACTGAATCACACTGACCATCTGCAAAAGACAGCAAACATTAACACTTTTTTCCTCCCCACTCAATTATGTCAAGTGGTAACATCCTGAGACTAATAAACCAAATGTTTTACTGTACTCCGGCAATTATAGCCATCAAAATTAGCAGATTGGCGTGAACCGCAAGATATTGGTTTAGCAGTGTAACACGGAAAAGAACAAGAATGCATATATGTTAATTAAATGTGTATATGTAAATTGAATGAATGTTTCCTAGCAGCCGAAAGGCAGATCTCGAGATTGAAACATATGTTGTGCTGTGTTGTACAGTATAAGAAAAGATTCAATCTATTTACAGTCCACTACATCAGACAACAGCTAAAGAAATACATGTGTATTAGGTGTGCATAACATGCTCATAAGCATGTACCAATATTGTTATTTTTCTGTAAAAATACAGACTGGCACAAATATTGTATCTGCCAACAATGAGTGGGTTTATTAGGTGCCCCAGCATAATCAGCAGCATACCACAGGAAAGGCAGCACATGCCATTTAGCCCCTGTCATGTACGAAAACATTTTACAACCTCTGCTACAGCTTCATCTAATCACAGGCTAAGTTAACTTCAAGACATCGAAGCCCTTTCAAGTCACTGCATCCAGTACTCTGTTACTGCAGGAAACATACTGTAATGTTTTTCACCAGTTAATAAACTGTATCTCTAAAGCATCAGTGTTTTTGCTACAAATTGGAAGAGTGTTCAAGAACCTCAGTGCCCTAATGGCTAGATAGCATCTCCTAATTTCCAGTTGAAATTTCTCAATGGCCTGTTAACACGCATTTGTTCTTGCACCAGTGTTGTCCATTAGCGTACTCGCTTAGGATAGGAAAAGGCTATCTCCTTGATGTATTTATAGTCCAGTGATATCCCCTGTCTTCAGTTTCCTAGACTAAACAAGCTAAATTATCCTTGTCTTCACTTTTTAAATAGGCTCTCTACTTCTCTGATCATCTCAGCAACCTTTTCTGCATTCATTCTGGGCTCATAATCTCAGAGTTGAGTGATCAGACTTCCACACAAAACATATCTGTGTCTTCTGTAATGATATTGATACATTTCTAATTTGTCCTTCTTTCTGCATAAAACCAAGCACTGCTTGTGATTAAAGACTAAAAGGCACTAGCATTCTATGTTTAATGAAGGGGCTTTTAAAAAGCGGCTGCCATGCCAGCTGCATTTCAGATGGCTGCAGTAAGCATGCTTTCCATTCAGTACACGTCTCAGAATTCTCATGATATTTTCTGGCCTAATTGTTTCTCATCTCAGAATATAAAAATGGGTTAATGCTTACCACCGAAGTAAGTAGCTCTTAAATAACACCTCCCTTCCTTTTCTTCTCTTAATCATTTTAGGAGGTGCTGGCCAAAATTGTCAAACTAGAGGTTTGTTTGGTCTTGAAATAAAAGAGCCTGGTTCCCAAGGTGCCTACCAGTTGCAGTACCCCGAGCTCAGTAGTATTTTTGAATACCATTTATGTTAGAACAAAGCTTTTATTTTACTCACAGTTGTAGGCTTAAGCATGATGAAGTTTGACAATTTTGTCCACTGTATTTAATGCTTTTAATATAAGAAAGTTTTTCCTGGGTCTTGATTTATACTCATCTCAAATGTGCAAAAAGATGTGCACTTCTGTCAGTGGAAACTGAGCCTCCAGTACCCCTGAAAGGTTTACAACTGCAAATGCTTCAGTTCCATCAGGTCTGCCAACAACAGCCAACTTTCGACATCATGCCATGGTTGTCGGGTCACGCTAACCTGCCTGAAACAAACTTCACTTTCATTGCAGATAAACATCTGCTGTTGTCCATGTTACATTGATTAACATGTATGTGCCATTCATTCATACTTCTATTCATGGTTCATTTTTACTAAGCATGTAATGTGCTATTACTCTGCTGCTGTATACATTTTGTATACATTTCTGTTCTTCCTTGAAAGACTGTGAATGCTTCGGGCACTCCAACCGGTGCAGTTACATCGAGCTGCTCAATACGGTCATTTGCGTGAGCTGTAAGCACAACACTAGAGGTCAGCACTGTGAGTTATGCAGGCTGGGCTACTTCAGAAATGCTTCTGCAGAGCTGGACGATGAAAATGTGTGCATAGGTCAGTCCCGGGATAACTGTGGCTTTTCTTCTGTGCCTTTTCAGCTACTGGCAGCTGCTAGGGACCACTGCTGCTTACTTGCCAGTTGAGCAAGAATGAGCTTTTTCAATGGATAAGAACATCTGTGTAGACTTCTCACCTCATTTCCATTGCCCCTGTAGCCCCAGGAGGTATTTTGAATCTGTATCGACTGTGAACCTCCCTGGCTGAGGGTCCTGAGAAGACTTTCCCCAGAAGCCCCTGAGAAGCTGATTGTGCTGCCCTTCTGCAGGAGGGAGGGAGGCATGCTGGAGTTGCGCACGTGAAAACCGAAGGGTTGAGTCATAAATACCTGTTCCCAGTCTAACTTTCGGAATTATGAGTACAGACTTCTGAATACTTGCCTGGAGACCTACAAAAGTCACCAGATGCATCAATAGGACAAGGGGAGTGGTGTTTAATAACTTAAATCTCATAAAAACACGTTGCAGCTAATTCTGTTCCCAGGCACAGGGCTGTAAATGCAGTGTTACCTCCCCTTTCCTTAGAGGAGAAACTGAAATTATGCCCATGTGGTTAGGAGCAGAATTTGTCAAATCAGTTTGACACAATGTCAATTTAGAAAAGGGATTTCTAGGTGAACACAGTGCTTCAGACCTAGCATCTCCTATAAATATCCAAAATGCAGAATTAAAGAAAATGTCAGAGCATAATAAGAAAAGCATAATCAGAAAAAATATAGAATCTTTGTCATGCTAGAAGAATATGCATTGTTCTCATGTCACCACAGATAGTATATAGCAAAAGTTAGGACACTAGGTGAAGACTGAACATAATCCATAAAGTAAGCCACATACAATGGTCAGTAGTTAACAGGTAGCCAAAAAACACACAGCTCTACTAACAGACAGATGTGGAGAATTTCATTATATCATGTTTCTTATAGACATAAGCATCAGTAGAACCGATTCAGGGATTTTCATTGTGATTTTTCTTTCAATTTTCCAGGAAGCGAAAAGAAAGAGCAGCTATAAGATATTTTCATGCCAAAATAGACTATGGGTGAAAAAATTATGTTTTAATATTCTTTATAATCCATTGCTGCAATTCAAGCCAGAAATTATTTAGGTTGCTATTATTTGTTTCAGTCTGCAGCTTGACAGATTTACATTTTATTTCCTGATAAACACCCAGATCCATCCACAAACTGCATTTCACATGTCCTTTTAACTTTGCTTGGCAACATATTCAGAAAATGCATGATCTCCTTTGACATTAATTAGTCTGAGCTAATAAGAATTTTAGTAGGCAAATCATGATTTTGTATGACTGTGCTGAGGAGATTAACCCAATCAAATGTTCTTGGAAAAAACCCGCTGTCCCTCATATTTGTTTGATGTAGATGATGGACATCATCAGTATGACATCAGGGCTGTATAATTTCAGCTGCCTAAATAGGCCTAATGAGTATGACACTAAATCACTCTATTTTGGATTTTTCATCAGCTCATTAAGTTGTTTTCCCATGTACACTGAAATGCTGACAGCAACTATAGCTATGTAAGACAAGGAAGTTAATAAACCAGGAGTCAAAAATAAGGAAATTTTAAATTAACTTGCAAGTGACATTTTTAGAATGTCTTAGTAAAACAAATGTGCACCTTGAAATTGCCCAGATTCTGCAGAAATAAAATTTTAAAACTTTTTATTTAACAACAGTCTTAAAAAAAAAAAAAAAAAAAAAGCAACATGATGCATTTGCTGACTTTCCCATCTTAATGCAAGCAGAATTTTCTTGAGCTCTCATGACAATTTTACCATGTGAGATGACTATAGGATCAAACCCTGGTTTGCTACATATTAAGTAATTTATTTTAAATAAATAATACTCTTGTTGGACTAAAACAGTTTTCAGGATCATAGTGATCATACGGCATACAAAATGTACGTATCCTAGCTGATTTGCCAACTTAAGAAGACTTTCATACTACTTCTTGTTTAAAGTCAGTGAAGCTGATACCTAAGCGCTTTCAGAAAACAGAGAAGTTTGTACTTAAAGTACTTCCCTGAACGGGGGCTCCTAAGATTTAATTGGGCAAAATGTAGAGTACTTTCACTTCTGAGAGAGTTGATGGATTCACCATCCTTCTACGTCAAGCACAAAGAGTCTTGCTCTATTGGAAACGCTCATTTCTCTTTTCTCTGACTTAAAAAGCAGTGTTTTGGGTTTTTGAGTACAAGTGAAATGTTGGCATGAACGTTTTAATAAGCAGATTTCCAGTGACATGTGCAAGTCTTATTCCCTTATGAAAGTCATTTTTTCAGGCTAATTCTTTCCTCTTCAGCCATATATGTAGAAAAGTAGAAAGATGTTTGGATAAGCTAGTTTAATGGCAGCTAACAGGGCTTTGGCTCTGATTTATCAAAACTACTTATATAGTTTTCATAAATATATATGGTAAGTACATGGATAACAAATCTGTGAATCTTAGCTGATGCTAACTAAATGGAGAAAACGTAAAATGTTTCATTTTTAAAACAAGTTACAAAGAACTGAAATACTGGAAGCTTTTTACCAGTGAACCAAATGCAATGCATTATACAGTGGGCTTAAATCTAATGTCATTATGCCCTTAATTTCTTTAGAATCAAAATACATTTTATTTCCTAAAATTAAATATCAAATATTTGTGGATTTGTCAATTAACTGCAAAATTACCTTATATGGGCAACTACAGTTTCTAAATAAATCAAGGCGTTTTAAAGTTGAAAATCATTCACTTGACATGCTTACAGTGAAAAAGAATTTAACAACTTGAAGTGTGTTTTATTTCTACAAGGTCTTGATAAAGTCCTAGTAACCCTTTATTTCAGTGAGTACACACACTGGCAAGCATGGATATAGCATGGAAGCCACCAAGTAGACCCAGAGTAATAAACACTTCCTTTGCCTTACAACATAAATACTGAAATGGCAATTATTGTCACACCTATAAGAAAACCAGCCTTGCAGTCACTTAGGCTTAAGCTTCAATTAACACCTTTAGAAACCCTAATGATATATATGAGATAGATGATTAAGTGAACCCTGAGGGTTGTCCTGTAGCTGCTGTCAACCCAGACTGATAAGCAGCAAGCCTGCAAGCTTCAGCCCATTTTCCCAACCTTATTTTTTACTTGTTTTCATTGTGTTTTGCTGGCAGCATCACATTGATACGGTGAATCTCAGTGAACAGATGACTACTACTGTTATCTTCCCATCCTTCAGACAGTCCCCAGATGGAGGTTAGGAGGAAAATTCCTTCCCAGTTCAGATCTGAAGAGTTTTTTTCCCCACCCTGGAACCTGGTGTGTGATCTGCTTATTAGGATGATCAGGGAATGTTAATTTAATATTATTTAATGCCCTGCTATTGCACAGGCATTGGAGATACTCACTGCCTCTCTGTGGCAGATTGGAATTGTGGCTTTTGAGCTTTTTTATGTCTTAAGTATTTGGCAGAGCTTGGGAAGTGTTCCGCAGTCTGTGATACTCTGTTGGACAACGAGCTTGGATGATCTGTGGACCTCTGTAGGTTATATATCTGTGGTATCAATTGTGTACTGGGAAGGACAGAGGCTAGATTCAGTTACTGAGGATTACTGGATCTGTTTGGTATTCTGATCTGATCTACTGCTTTTGTAAAAGGGCCTGGCTTCAAGTTTTGTTTCCACTATCTACGTTCCCTTAAACAGCAGGTTTGGTACCAGGCCTGGTACTTCTTACGTATTTGCATGACAGAGTTCAGCAGGAAAGCTTTCACTGATACTGGGTCAGGTTCTTGTTCTTTGGAAAATATAACGTTATCTATAACATTCAGTATCATAAGGCCATAGATTTCTTTCACAAACACTTGTTTAAATCACTGTAATTCCATTATGTCCAACTAAGCTATTTTTAATGTACAAGAATTGGGCCCTCTGTTTCTAATGTAATTCCAAGTTTTTTGTCTTTCAAGGTTTTCTATAAGCATTCTTTAAGGAAATTTTACTTCCTGAAATCAATATGTATCTCAGTTCTATGCCTGTTTACATAAACATTTCATACATCTGATTAACATCAGAATTGCCAGCTTTTCAAATGGCACTCACTGTGCTATAATTCTGCTCAGCCTTGCACAGTATTTTTGGCATTTCAGTTTTCAGCTTCATTAATGGATGTTGCTAGCTAATTGACTCTATTATTATTGTGGAACTCTGTCTGCCAAAGGTAACTATTCTTCTTCAGCATGCCAAATGTTCAAAGTGCCATCTGTAATTTATAGTTAATAAACACTGAGACAACAGATGACAAATGTCTTCCTGGTAATTGTTTTACTGTTACAGTTTTTCCGTTGGATTTCTTTTTATATTTTACTTCTCAGTTCAGCTCCATTTTGTCATTTACAATATCGTTGAGGTTTAACTTAATGCTAGGGAACAATTGCCAAAGGTAGTCATCAAAGTAACTGATTCACAGACATATAAAGCCAGACTCCCAGCAGGTTGCCCAGATTCAGGAATCAATTTGTGTATCTTTTGCCTTCAATAGCAGCAGAGATCAGATGCTGCCAAAATGTGTCTGTGGTCTCAGTTGACAGTGGAGTTACTCTGGGTCTACATGGGTCTACATACAAATAAGATACAGCCCTTCATTTAAAAAAAAGTAAATAAACTGAAGAACAGGAGTGCCAAAAATGAGCTTTGCTAGCTGCTGTCTGGTTGTCTTTGTTCAGCTAGCTGAAAGCTGAATACGGATATTGTAATGATGTTAAAGAAAAGGGTTGTGAATGAACAGCACAGTAAGTGTTGTGGGAGGAAATGAGTTACCCTAGTCATTCTTTAATTAGCTGAATACACATGGAAAATACACAGTGGGGAATGAGCCTCACTGCATTTTCCACCTGCCCACTGGGAGGTGAGAGAGATTAAAATGGCAGCGTAAATCCAGTTCTGATAAGTTTTGCATTACATTAGTACTCACCTCAAGCTTTTCATTGTGGAATATGTAAAAGGTTTATTAACAACACTGATAAATACAATCTCATCAATTGAACAGCAGATATCCATATAAATTATTATACTGCTCAAAACTATAAAGGAAGACTATCTTGAAAATAAGTAAAGTGCATTTATATAGCCCTGTAAAGACATTCAGCACTTCTGAAAATATTGAGTAATATAGATAAGCCTATTTTAATAATGTGAAACATTTCACCCTGATGGCACATTGATATATCCATACTATACAGAGCTTTTCTAATGTTCATTAAATTGTCAAAAATATTCTTACCAAAAGAGAATCTGTTACAATCACTTATCCTCAAAGACCGTAGTATCTTCTGCCTTTATATCTTTTCTGTTTACTTTTTCTCTTCACATCATAAAATGTCTCTTCCTGAAATGACATAGCAAACAAATAAATGGACCTATAATAGTTATATTCGTTACTCTGGATATCCTTAATAGACAGTCTTCCTTTACCTTTAGCACTGGAAATGCACCCTTTATTGGTATTGAATGAATTATCACCATATGTAGACCTGAATCCAGTGTGTATGTGTTGTCTTGTTTCTGCAGACTGTTATTGTAACCCTTTTGGTTCAGTCCATGATCGCTGTAATGACAGAGGATTTTGTGAGTGTAAGGAGGGAACATCAGGGCCTAAATGTGATAAATGTCTGCCGGGATATATCTGGCACAGCTTGGGCTGTCAACGTAAGTAACTCTGAGAGTCGCCCTTCTCCTGCAACTTTGCTGCCTCTGCGTCTGTATGCTATAACGTGCAGCTACTTAAGAGCAGAAAATGAACAAAAAGCTCTACGAGCTGTAAGAATGCCATACTGCCTGAATCTTTTCAGAGACTCCCAGATGAGAACAGTAAATTGACTGTGCCATCCATTTGTTTCAATATGCTTTCAGTGTCCTCTCTCTTTCTCTTGCTAACTCCTGGAGGAGCTCCCATTGAAATATGTAAATCTGTGTGTCTTACCAAATGTGAAATAAGTTTTGTATACCAAAACATAAGCATATTAACTTCAAATTTTAAATTCCTTCTAAAAGACAAAAAGTGCTTTCTCTGCATGTTCAGTTTTCTCTGTACTAAACATCAATTTCTTGAGTAACTTAACTGTGCTTTCATACCTTAAAAATACATCCCTGGACAAGAAAACTGCAAAACACTGGCTCATTATCTGTTATAATTAGTGAAAACTAGACAAAACCTAAAGGTAAAAAAATAAAATGGAGGCATGCTTAACATCCTTAAAAATATAAGCTTCAATTTTGCATAAATATTGGTAGAGCAGATGTTGTTTCAATGCTTAGTTGTATATTTAGCTTCTCTTCCGGTTAACAGGTCTTGTAAACAAGTGAGTTGAAATACCACATCAGTATATAGAGGATTAGGCTTTTATTGCAAATTTCTTTTGTAGTAAATTCTTAAGATTTATTCTTTATAACTGTTTTGATCATCTACTTCCGGAAACTGTGGAGAGTCCTCTCATGTTTTTCTTTCACCTTTTCTCCCTGCCTCTCTGCATTCTTATACACACACATTAAAGTCAGATTTCTACAAGAGCTTGCTTTTGATTTTAAGACTGAGAAACACAAGAGAGAATGTAATTACTGACACTGATTAGCCAAATATTATAAAATATAGCCATATAGCCACAAAAATGCTCTAAATGCTGTAAAATAAATGCAAATCTTTCATCATAATTTTTTTAAAAACCAATAAAGCTAGAGATTACTGCTGCCTCTCCAAGTGGTGAGTACCTCTGAAGTAGAAAATCTGGGCTTGTGACAATTCAGGAAATATATATGGAAAA
The DNA here is from genome assembly GCF_965140245.1 of Athene noctua. NCBI lineage: Eukaryota > Metazoa > Chordata > Aves > Strigiformes > Strigidae > Athene > Athene noctua. The sequence continues at coordinate 24,095,134 of NC_134041.1, forward strand.
AAAAAAAACAATAAATAAAGAATTTCAGGAAAGATTGTGATAATTAACCAATTAGCATTAAAGATAGTATATGAAGAGAAAGGAAGTCTGCATGGGCAAAGCCGTTAAATGTTACCAGAGAAAACAGAACTTCTTCAGCTTCTGCCAGAAAGCTCCTGTTTATATTTGGCAGGTTATTTAAGCCATACTTTTTACATGTGATTGTTAACTGTATTATCATTTTTTTGATGCTTGCACTTGAGTTTTGATTGAAAAAAAATTACTGGGCACTTACAGTTGCAGCAGAAAGCAGGTGAAGTAGTGTTTCAGATCTCAGAGTTCTCTATTATTAATATTCTAAAAAATCAAATCCTAGGTATTTCAAAAAAAAGCACTCAAAAATCATAGGATCTCCCTCTGCTTTGCACCCCTTATGTAGAAGGAGGTTGTCACCACCCCTGTACCTTTCCCTAGATACTGGCAAAATAAGCATTGGAATTTGTGAAGCATTGAGATATTATAGTGACAGGAACCACAGGAAAAAAAACAAATGAAAAAGGAAATCAATATGATTCTCTGAAGTAGAATTTGAATAAAGTACAGTAAACACCATATCCACACGGGGGGTCTAAAAAAAGATACGAAGTAGCTGAGGTACTTTACAAGTCTGAAGGTCCACGGAGCAAATTTTACAGTCATATAATTAATATAACATATATACCAGCTTTTCAAACTAATTGCTTATTAATTGCAGTATTGCCTATCTTTTCAGGTTTGGACATTATAACCCCAATAATGTTCTTTTAATGAGCATTTTTTGAGCCCAACGTATAATTAGTCTGATTTTAGCTGAATCAGAGTATTTGTAAAAGCTTTAGACAGTTTCTGGAAATGCAAGTTAGTGCCTTTATATTTGCTGACAAAACTAATTAAGTTTCCTTCACTGTTTTGTAATTTTCTGAACAAATCTCAGTCTGATTGTGTAACTGTTGGACATTCGTCAAGTTTGACCAAATTATCTGATCAAATTCAGAAGAAAAACAACTAGATGCAGTTGTCAGTTTTATAGAACAGACATCAAATCGCCATGTTTTACCAAGCACACACAGATTTAAATTTCATTTCAAGTCTTTTCATGGAGAAACAGAATTCCACTTCATCTAATTTTGTAGTGTGGCAACTTAGCTTTGTTTGTTATTTTCCCATTGAAATCTAAACAAATGACTGGGCCAGCAAGCAGACCCCAATACACAAGAAAAATAAGAACTCATTCTGCTGCCTTAGCAAAGCTCAAAAAGATTATTTGCCTGGACATGTAGCATGTGGTTTTGATCCGTTTCCCTGCGCTTGTGCTGTACAGAAATGTATATATGCAGAGATGGATACACACACACACACTCAGCAAACCAGCTTGTTTCGTTTTTGTTATACGTAGCCTATTGGCATTATTAAGAAAATCTATTCTTATGGAGCTTTGTCAACTAAAAATCATTGACCTAGGGCAACCAGAAACTTGCCCTCTAAATAAATAAGTTAAATCTATACCATAGCTAGTTTAATTACTTGTATGATTGTATTAGTAAATGGAGTGGCTTAGTTTTATGTATTAGTACTCCTATTTGGGAAAAACCAGCGCTAAAGTCCTGTTGTGGTTTTTAAGGCTCACAGTATACTATTTGATAAATTACTGTTCCGAGTCTACTTTGTACCGCTCATGGGCAAAAGACACGGAAGCTGTTATTCTCAGAAATATTCATTTAGGTACCTCACTCTTACTGATTTCATCTAAAACCTCTGAGGATCTAGGCAGAGCACTCATCACTTGGCGTCTCTGTGCATACTGAGGTCAGATGCAATTTTAGACTTTGCCTCCCAGATAAAAAGCACCATGATAACGGCTGTTATCTTGTTGAATTCAGGATTTGTGCTGCATAGGCATAGCGGTCAGCAGGGTCTGGTTGGTACAGGAAGGTTTGCTGCCCTCAGAAAAAAAGGGACAATAGATGCAACTGTGCTTTGTGCTACTTCTAAGCCCTCCCCCCAAACTGTCCATGCCACAGGCATTGTGCGTGAGGCCACTGCTGGGGTCTAGCTCTCCACCTCCCTCCCGGGTACTGACAAGGGTCTTCTCACCAGCATGCATACATAGAACAGAGCTCAAGGAATGAATTAGGAACAGAACAGTCTGGTCCTGAAACCCTTTCTGAATTCTAAAAACATGAGAAAATACGTAGTTATATTTAATTTTACTGTTTTATAGAAATTAAACATTTTCCTTTAAAAATTAACATAAACACAGAAGAAAAGCTCCAAGCCCAGCAAGAAATTTAACTAGCAACTATAGCTGTTTTGGGCCAGTCTTAAACTGAACAGAGTGCTTTGCGATAAGAGGAACCTGTAACAAAAGGTAGAAATATTTACACACAGAAGAACTATCTGAGTTTTTAAAAAACGGATGAAGGCAAAATATTAAACAAGAGCATTCATTTGGTTTTCTAAGTGTAGTGCTCAGTCTTGCATCTTTTGTATTTCTTGGTCATGACCTTTCCAAGTGAATAAATTCTGGGGCATACATACAGGAGCATTTAAAAATAACACCTTTTAATTTCACACACACAAGAATTGATTCCAAAACCAGCTGCATATTTATCAAATCAGGCAAAGAAAAAGTAACTCTTTTGCCAATCTCAGTTTACCAGCACACTCTAATTTTCATTAGGCATGATCACACCACAGGAGAAAAGGTGAGGGAAGGTCTAGTGATTAATATTAATCACTATCTTCCTTCATATAGTGAGTGGGCAAATAAGGATGTTGAACCTGCAGCCCCACAAAGGCCTAGACTGAGTATGAGAGTTAGCAATAGTACCTTGTAACCAAGTTAAATTCAGTGCACTATTTATTATGAAGCACTGTTTTAAAACATCTTGATTCAGTGGTGAACAAGTAATGGTTAAATCAGTGGTTAAATAGTTAGGGAATGAGTTGTCAGCCAGATGCCTTATGTCAAGCTCTGAATAGTTTATTTTACTTTATCTTATCATTTTTTGTTCATTTAGATAGTTTTTATTAAAGCAGCCAAAGGATTACACTCACCTTCAATGCTCTAACTGTGCTTAGTGCTTGTATCTGTCTTCCAGAGCGAACCTGTGTTACTCTGCAGCCTGTTAGACAATTCATATTCTGTCACAGTGTTCATTCAACTTATTATATGATTATTTAAGTATAAGCCTTTTTGTGTGCATTTTATCATGTGTTACAAATGTTAGAAGCCAAGGCACTTGATCAAAATCATCATGCAGATTGAATTGCCAAAGAAAATCAAACCTGAAATTGTAATCCTGGTTCTTATATTAACATTTGCATTTGGAAGTTTGTGTTTACAGTTCATCAAGAAAAGATACATTAGCATCCATTTCTTTTAAAAAAAAAAAAAATCTTTCGTGAAAAAATACATAATGCACTTCTTTCTATACAGATTAAATACATACACATAATTGTCTTCCCCACTGAAGGTTAGTGACCTTTTATACGTTTGTACACAGGTGTGTCCTGTGAGTCCTTCAACACCTACACATTGAACTTGTGCCTGGGGAACCGTGCTCTGTAAAAAGAAATAGAAGTTCAGAACCAGGATGCCCTGCCTTCCCGTTCACCTTTGCAACTGCCTGTGTGGGGAGCCATAGACAATCCACCTATATCTTTTATATCTTTTTACATCTTTTTACCAGTAGCAGTTTTAATGCTTTTAGCCAGTCAGGATACAGTAGGATTTCCCCTCTGCACAAGTGATGAATCTGCTTTCAGTTCTGGTGTATTTTGGTGCCAGGACTAGTGCTAGTATAAGTGCACTGCCACACTTGGAGCTGGAGAAACAAAGTGTAGAAAGAATTTGTTGTAAAGGATAAAGTTATGATGGGGCTTAACACGTCCCCAATGAACAATCTGCCCTTGGTCTTTATACTGATTTCAAAATACCTATCTTACATGATTGTTATGCAGACTAAGGAAACTCTGTGTGTAATCGGAGCTTGGATGCAAGAGGAACAGACTGTGCTTCAAATGGCTCCAAATTTAATCCAGAATAATTCTCCTTAAATCAGTCAAGAATCCCACTGCTTCAACTCAAGACAAAGTATGGCTTACAGATGTAAGACAAGCAAGGCAAGATTACAAACAAAATAGCAGTGCTATCAGGCCTGATTCTTAGATGATGCAAAACACTAATTCCACTCACCTCAGGGGCGGCAAGGGCAGCATGCTGACAGCTTATATGTGTAAGGCCATAGTGATATCCTGGGTCTTTTAAACCTGAGACGAGACAATGGGAATGTGCACATTAATGCATTCATTCCAAAATACATGACCCACAGAATAACCATACAAATACATAGAAAATTGTTCACCAAAGTATGGATATCATGGAATAGTATTATTTTTTAATGACATACTGGATTTGAAGGAGAAAAAGAAGGTTGATATCTCTCTGGTGAGAGGATATTTTAGTCAGAATAAACATCAGAACACAAACACTGAATTTAATAAAAATTATTAAGTGAAGAAACTTTTCTCTATGAAGAGCACAGAGAAGATTGAAACAGAGGATGCCTTCTCTATATAGTTATTACACAGACCTACATACTTACCTTAGTATGCCTAGGTTGGGGATCAAGTCTCAAGCTGATTTTAGTAGTGCTGCCTACAAAGCGTGTGGAATATTGTGGAAATGGAAGACCGTGCTGAAAGAATAGACTACAGGAGCATTGGTGAGAGCTTAAGGACATTATCTCAGCATCTCTGAGCTGGAAGGAAGGCTTCTATTAACAGAATGGGGATTATGAACTAGGTATCACCTGTGTGGGGACAAACCAGAGAAAGTAACAGGTCATAATTCAACCAGAGAATGGGGCATAGAAGAGGGGGCTAGTTAGCATAGTTAACATCTTATTAAGAGGCACCAGGCTCTGAGACTGCAGCTCTTCAGGAGATTTACTCTGCTAACCTGGTGATCAGACTTGCTTTCTCTAAAGTGAAAAGAAATGGTTCAGCAGCAACATTTATACACCTGACCTTTAATAGAACATTTTTTCCCCAGCAAGGTGAAGGATTGGATTGGAGCAAAGAGGTTGTTTTCCTCTTGATCTTGCCCAGATGTCAGCTTCAAAGCTACTATTCCATGGCTGTCTAAACTGCTCTAATTGCAAGTGCTGCAATACCTCTTCTCCCAGTTCCCAGCTATTTAGTCCCATACCCCTGGCAATCTCTCAGGCACTTGTTTGACCTTTCATTGAACCATTTCAGATCCAACTCAGCAGGACACTAACCAAAGAAGAATAGTTTTCTGTTGTGTTAGTTCTGTGATATGAATCAGCAACGGGTTGAGCAAGCAGGAGCACCCTGGGAGAGTATTAACCCACCCAGCTGGGGAGTGATGGAGCACTGGCAGCCAGCAGTTAGGCTGGACTGGACTGCCATGTAACTGTAGCACATCTGTGGGATTAGTGTTCTCCTCTTTCCATTGTTAGATCATTCATGTTATAGTCTAGCAAGTTGCTGGTATCTTTACCAGACAAAGCCATATAATTTCAGGTGGATAATTAGGAAAACTTCCTAAAAACTTCTTCCTAAAAAAAAAAAAAAATAATGTTCTATACTCTCAAAAATAGTTTAAAAACCACTAACCTACAGAAAGACAAACAACTCATAAGTTTCTCTTGTACTGAAGCAGAATCATAACTTTTTACAGAGAAATTAGGATTCTGCATGCAGAGCAAAAATGAACAGTGGTGACAGACATGAGCAGAGTTCATTTCAAAACAGCCCAATTTAAAAATTGAATACAATTTCTAGGATCTTCAATATTTTTGGTGCTGTATCATGGGAGAGTTCTGAACAACTAAATATTAGGAAATTCATGAAAATTTAATCAAGGAACATTATTTGTTTTCTTTAGTCAGATGATTTTTAAATGGTTAATATTTGATAGCACAATGATAAATATTTTAATATAGTATATTGCAGTCAGTTAGGAATAGATCAAAAAGATACAAAGCAAGCTCCACTAGATAAACTTTTATTAGGTACATGAAATAGAACATAAAGCTTGATAGCAATTACCATTTAATCTATTCACATTTGGAAATGTATTGAAGAGGAAACTTATAACTCAGCTGTTATGAATTATTAAATGTTCATTTAACAGTGATGAGCAGGACTGCTTTTCCTCTGAAAAATCTGTCATGCTTTCCTTTTAAGCCTGCTCAGTGGCCATAACTTCTATGTAATTTGCCTGCTCACTGTCCTTTTATGAGGACAGAAATAAAGAGATCAATAGCACCACAGACACACCCAGATGGAATGTTTTTATAAAGGGGCCTTAAAAGGATAATTTAGGAGTAAGTAAAGTAATCTCCATCCCACTTAATTGTAGATAAAAACTACTGACCTGAGGCAATTAAAGACAGTCAGCACTTCCTATCTTGACACTGATGAAACTGATGTCATTGCTGACACCAGCACATGCTTATTATTAAGACTTCAGTCGTTACTGTTTTAACTTCTTTTCAACATGGGCAAATACAATTCCCCCAAGAGATCTTTCTGTTCACAATGATGACAATATGAAAATCAAAGTTTAGTTTAGAAGGAGCTGATAGGTTTTAACTTGCAAGGTTAACTGCCTCCCCTAACAGAAGCTAAACTCTGCCAGTGCTATTGAAAAACTGCCTTTTAATATTATGCATTAATAAATGGATGCCACAGACGTAAGTATACCAAGATTCAGTCTACCAGTAAACTTAAATTTTAAAAGACTAGCTTCCACCTGTAAAGGATTTCAGAGTTATTCTAGGTACAGGAGCACACCTGATGTTAAGGTATGTTTATGCCCTGAATTTGAACATGCTGAAAGGATGTAATCTAAAGCAATCAGCTTTTCTTACTTCAGGTTTGTATTTCTACAGAGCTGAGTATTGTAGTATCTAACAGCTAATGAACTCAAGGCTTTTTAATCACATATTCCTACTATTTGAGGTACTTTCCAAAAGTGTTTAGATGTCTTCACTCATTGACAGTGTTTCTTACGAGTAATCTGTAGAGGTGACTGAAGTTTTTAAGGAAATTTAGTTAACTAAAGGAGGTACTATTTAGTATCAATAGGTTGAGTACTTTGGCAATGAATTGCGAAAAATAATCAAGACCTTTCAAGATGTGAACTCTTAACTAAAACACTTAACAGAATTGTGCCCTTTTACATTTCCCAGTTCCTTATTGTTTTCTGACCATCTTACCTAGCCCGTTTTAGAGCTGGTCTTCAAAACCTTTCACTCCTGTGAGTTGTGTTTATCTTCATGCTTGCATGCTTATAGATGGAAGAACATCTTACAGTAGAAAATTAGAAGGCCTATACTGAGTTAGACCAGGGGTCAATTTACCCCACTATCCTCTAATTTGACAGTAGTTGGTTGAGTTGTATTTCATTCAGTATTGGCATCCAAACTCTAGGAAGCTACAGCTTACAGATTTTCTTAGCCAAAGAGTTCATGAATATCTTCATATTGAGTTGGTCTCAATGAGCCTTTCGTCCACTAATTTGCCTCATCACTTCTTGAGACATTCATACTTTTGTTATCCAAATGTCCTGGGCACAAGTTCACGATTACGCAAAGTATAATAATAATAATAATTTCATTGTTTTAACTGTCTGGCTGACAATTTCACTCAGTAATTCCTTGTACTTGGAAGGAAGGGGTAATAAGAATACATGACTAATCATTTCCAGTTCAGCTATTCCATAACTTTTGTGAGTTTATAGATGCCTTTTATTTTCCTTCTATCTATCTTCTCTTTTTTATGCTGAAGAAACCTCATCTATTTAATCTCTCCTTTTACAGGAACTGCTTGTATCACTCTTCATTCTACCTTTTTTGGTAGTACTATATACCTTTTCAATATTCAGGACTTCATGCAGCATTCAAGAGCATCATGAAGTTATATGGTGACATTGTGGTGTTTTCCATTTCATCCTTCTTTTTCCTGTCCTAAAAATTCCAAGAATCTGTTTGCCTTTTTGACTGATGAAGAGCATTAAGTCAACATCTGCAATGAAATACCCTGAACTACTCTTAAGGTCCCTTTTCTAAATGGTAAAAGCCAAGTAGCTATGCGTGTGTATTACTCCTGAACACTGAATTTCATCTACCATTTTATTGTGCTGTCACACAGCACCTTAGAAATTCTTCTGAAGGTCTTTAAACCCACAATATTTGTGTAATATGAGCAAACTTTATTACATTACTCTTCACTCACTTTTCTAGCACAACTCTGCATGTGGAAGTCTTGACACAGTTCTTGCAGGACTGAGTAGTGGTCTCTAACATTTATTCTTACCTTGTTTCCTATTAATAATCCATGATTACTCCATGAAAACAAACCAAAACAAAACTCAAAAAAACTCTCTTACCAGCTTCTTTAAAAACACTGCTAAGGTAACCTGTGAAATACTTTTTGGAGATTCAGATAGAGTATTAACTTGATCATTTGCAGCCTTATATTTACTGATTCCTTAAAAAATCACCTACTAGGTTTATACACCATTATTTCCCTCTACAAGAAGTTCACTCTCCTGTGCTCATCATGCTCATTTATCCATCTAATACTTCTATTCTTTATTACAATTTCCATCAACTTGCTTGCTGCAGAATTTGTACTGCTGGTCCTTAATTCCTCTCAATCTCCTTGGAGCTCTTTATAAAAATCATATCTGCCATGGTCCCTTCTTAGAGTTAATCAAGCCAGTCTTGGCAACTAAATTAGTAAAATCACAGGTAACAGTCAGAAATTTGCTTCTGCATTTTTTGAAAATTCTTGGATCAATGTTATTTGCTTCTGGTGATCTGATGCAACATACTATCTTCCATTTTTTAAAAATGGTTTGTATAAACTTTGAGACACATCTCCTGCGCAAGCCACCATCAACATAGGCAGTAGCCTGGTAACCAAACTCCTAAAGCTCTTCCATAGTTAATACCTTGTAGATTTTTTCCCTTCCCTACCTTACACACCATTCATTTGCCCTAGAGACTTCCTAGAAAGTTTCTGCTTCTGATGTATTTAGAAAAAAAAAATTAGTTACTCTTATTATTTTAGTACATTGCTCAATCATTTCAGGTCTTCCTTGCAAAAGTACCATGATGTTCTATAAAATATCAACAGTATTGTTCTTTAAATTTCTTTCATCCCTGCACAATTTTGAGATAGGATTTTGTTGATTATGAACTGTTCTTCCCTCACATTGGACTACTGTCAATAGTAAAAATCATTAAAAGAGACTTTTCATGGAACCTGGGTCAAGCCCAGTATAATCATCTTGGCTTCTAAATAGAATTATTAAATTGTTAATAAAACTTTTACCTATAATCATCAGGTGAAAAGAGAAAGATGTGACAGTGCTAAAGTTTAAAGATTTCTACAGAGAAAGGAAAAGAGAGTTTGATGGTAATTCAGTTGTTGGTAATTAATGTCTGTAGAAGATTACTTATAATTGAAATCAACTTGAAATAATTATATTAAAGAGACTGTATTTATTAACATCACTGATTTCAATGTACAGCTGGGGTCCACAATGATTAAAGCATTATGCCCAAAACTATTTTGTATTTTTACAATTACAGGTTGGACAAGTACTTCTTTATGTGCTCTTTCTTTCTTTCCAATTACTCCCTGTCTTTTTGTTCAGATGGAAGTGGAAAACCATGTAATAACAACTGCACTGATGCCACTGGCTAAATCTAGAGACAATATTTTGATTTGTACTTCTGTTTGTAGATCAGTTTACCCATTTCATTCCCTTTCTAGTGACTAAGTGGAGTAACTTTCCAAATCTTTCACACTTTTCAGACATTTATGAAACCCTGTGTATTTTCCAGATATACAAAGAATAAAGCATAGCAAAATCTGTCTGTGGATAAACCAAAATACTGTCCCAGCTTATGGAGCCAGTGGCAGAGCTGTATATTGTGTATCTCTGAACAGCAAAACAGAGATCTTTATCTTGCTACGACACCTATGTGCTAGCTCCTGTTCTTTATTTCCTGCTAAAATTTGAAGGCTTTTCCAATGGACCCAAGAATCTATTCTTGCACTTCAGAACTGTTAAATTATAAGGAGCTCAGCCATTATCTCTTTGGAGAAGGAATTTTCACTTGAATTGTTATTTAGGTTAGCCTTAAGAAATAGCACCAAGCAGCTGTAGGTCAGGGATACACAAGGGCTACAATCCAAAGAACTACCAGTTTTGTTACCCACACTAACCAATACCCATATATGCTGACAGGTGCAGGAGGAGCCAACACCTCCAGTACCCTCAGCGTAGAAACAGCTGTCCAGAGAAGACAATTCAGCAGGGTGTTCTGTTAATAAGATGCTGCATCACTGAGCTCTTAATGTTACACATACTTTAAATGGGAAATTAACTTTCCTTTTAAGCCAGAAGATCTTTGAAATAGGACTCTTACTTTGAAGAGTTTAGAATTTCATTTCCAAGGAGAGTAAAGAGAGTTTCACCACATGTAGCTCATTCTTTAAAGAGCTGAAGCTGCATTTTGAGACTGTGAGCACTGACTAGCATCCAAAGAGAACAAGCTACTCTCACAAGGTTCAAAAACCTGACTTGCTTCCTCCTGATTTCAAGAACAGGAGAATCCCACAATGAGATTTAAACTGGAGCCATTAGTGCAAGGAAATTCATATTAAGGGCAAACATAACATCCTTAAATCAGCCCCATTATGTTGACATTATGCAGCAAAGTGCAGCTCTCCGCAAGGAGGCTTCAGTTCTCAGTAAAAGCATCCTATTCCATATATCTTTATAGACAGATTACAATAGTGTATTAAAACAGATATGTCTCAGAAATTGAGTCAGATGTTTTGAAATGCCTCAAATTACATATGCATACATGTCATGGGAAGAAACATGAAAGGCTGCATGTACACAGCATAACTTCTGCAAAGGTTTGAAAATTTGGGTCAAGATTTGCACCACCTATCAAAATAAAGTCATATACTGCTATAATTTTTCTTCAACGGCTTGAGAGCTTTGCTAGTTCATGCAAAACCATTACTGATTTAAAACACAACTGAAAAGATGCTTAAAGAAGTGTACTCCAATTATATCTTCTCTTTTATTCAGTGGCAACATGACAACTTAGCGATGATGCTGCAGCCCACACTGCTCTGCACCATTAGAAGACCTTGACTGTTTTGCAAATACAAAACATTGAGCCAGCTAAAATGTGTTGAGCACCTCCCTCACCTCCTCCCACCCATCCTGGCTTTGGCCCAAACCTCTCTGTTCCAGTTCCAACCACTTTCCTTTAGCACTCATCTTTCTCTTTTAGCTTAACAGCTACTCATTCTGTATCTTTCTTGCAGTCTTCAGAAAGCCATCATCCCACTCAGATCTGCCATGTTACCACTTAAGAAATGCCGTCTCACACCGGCAGCATAAAACCTTTGCATTGCACATGCCTCTCATGCTCTCACTCCACTGGGCCTGTGTTTCAAACCTGATCCCGAACCACGTTGGAGTCTCTGCTGCCCAAGATGGCACCTCTGTGCAGAGGTTGGCCATGCTTGCCATGTGGCTTCATGGAGCAGGAGGAGGCTTGGTGTTTCACCTCAGTGTTTGAGCCCTCACAAGGGTCCCGGCATAGACTAGTCCTACAAAAAATAATTCTACCTGGAATTACAGCCCTTTCTCATCCTCCAATATCATGTGCACCCATCAGCCAGCACTCTACACAGGCATGCAGCAAACACCAGCTCCCACCATAGGAGACAACATAAAGGAATCCACACAGTTCTGGAGGAGCTGCAGTCTGAGAAGCCAGATTTCCATTGTCATCACTGCCAAGGCTGCTGAGAGAAGGACAAGCATGTAATAGGGGTTGTGGGGGTTCAGGATTTGGAAGGTAGAGCTATGCAAGGGAAGATGTTTGGGGCAGAGAACAGGACTGGACCCAAAAAATAAATACAGCTTCATCATCCAAATTCTATTTACCAGAAATCTGTTTCCATTTTCTCTGAAAGTTCTACAAAGAAATATACTCAGACATTATGTTTTAAAAGAATATACAACATTCTAGAAGTACATTTTCATTAAAAATGAGCATTTCTTGTATGACCTTCCTTCTCTAAACCAAAGGTAAGTATATGAATGGGTAACAATGGTACATGCACAGCTTCTGAGGAGCATGAGAAAACGACCAAGGTCTTGGCGTTTCAGTCTTGAGCGCGGAAGACTTTTTGAGTAACAATTCTTTTTCTTCATCGTGACGTTTAAGGGTATTTACACACTTTATCTTTAGAAATATATAACACACTGATTATTGAGTAATTTATTTTGTCTAGATTAACAAAAATATCTTTGATATTTTTCAACTCTAGCATGACCACATTCTAAAAATAGGATAAAATAATTTTAAATAAAGCGAGTACTTTGAAGTTAAATCATATTTTGCAGTTATCTATTCCTTGAGGATCTTAAGTTATTTCAGTCTTCACTAACAATTAAAATTTAACACCTTTGTGCATCAGGATTGATAAACATAAATAAATATGTTAATCAGCATGTCAAAAGTAATGCAAGAACCGTATAAAGCACAGAGGGAAGCAGTTCTTATTCATGAGAGTCTTAACTCTGGGCTTTTTAATATCTTGAATTATCTTAACATTTTGTCATAGTAAACAATATCAACATCCATGTTTAGAGGCATTATCTGTAGTTCATGTGCATGTAGAAAGAACTTTTCAGACATTAACCCAAACAAGCAGGGCTCTCTTTCTAAGTCTCAGACACATCTGTTGTTATTCAGACGTTTTCTACTTTGTAGCAAAATTGTCCAGTTGATAAAATGAGAGTAGTGTGATCCTGTTACTATTGCAGTAACTTACTAGTAGTAGCTTGCATAATATTATTTCGAAAAATATTTAGGTTGACTGTATGCAGTCTTCATCTGTACTGGTTAATGTGTGATAATGAATTATGAATTCTAACTGCGTACTTATCAATACATCCCTTTTGAAAAGACAAATAAATAATCAGAGCCTTTGAAATTTTGTTAAGAGGCAAAATAATTAAAGAGTTATTTTGTGTTTTGATGTGAGCATCTTTTGGATATTTTTGCTGAGTGATGTCATAAGTCAGTTTTAAAAGTGTTTACAGCTAAAATACTGGCTAAGCCTATCACATTGGTTACACCTGCATAGCACATTGCAGAAAAACTAGTGTGCCTGAAGAGGATTGTGTTAGAAAGCAAGCATCTTTTATCTATGTTTTCCCATCTAATGGCTACTCTGTCATGAAGATAAATGCACAATGATACCAACAGTAAGTCTGTGTGCAGCAATAAATATTGTTGATGAAAACTATCCTGAAGCAGCTAATAGCTTTAATTATTTGATACATGAATTTATTAGTTCTCATTTTTGCTGAGTGCTACATGCCAGCTGTTTGAGTCATCTTATTGATAATCTGATGAAAAGAGTAGGAAATTAAAGCATTACACCAATTAAAATCCCACTTACAGGAGGGGATATCATCATCCAGTATATCTCAGAGAGAAATTATGGTATAAGAATCTGCCTGTTGAGTGTCATTTTTAAATTTTACTGTAATATTTGAAAATAGACAATAATAGATAATATTTTTAAATTCCAAGATAAAGCAGAGGGGATAAAAAACATTTGTGAATCTTTATCATGTTCTTGATATATGAATATGAAGCTGCTAAAGTTCTGACTAGCGAAATTAGGAGGTACATACATAACATTGGTATTTCTAATTGTCAGAACATTTAAACATCTTATGCAATTGCATATGACACTTAAGTGGAAAACATTGCATATTCCTTTTTTAAACTTCATAGTTTATAAGCCTTTTTATAGCTGAGAGTCTCCAAACTCCCTTGGAAATAGTAATCAACTCTGCTATTTCATTTATCTAATAAACAGCGCAATCTAGGAAATAGAACTGGAATTCAGAAGACCTGCATTCATTCCCTTCTTTTCTTAGCATAGGCAAATCATTTGATTTTCCTTGGCACCTCTTCTCCATTGTTCACTGACAATAACAACTCTAATTCTGAAGAGCTCTGAGAGACCTACAGGGCAGTGGTTTTATCCCAATTCTAGAGCTAGCTCAACAAAAGCACTCTGAAGCATTTCATCCACATTCAAAACAATAAATCAATGTAGATTCAGAAATAAGATCTCCTGCTTCCCAGCATTGTTGCTTTAACAACAACAAAAAAAAATATATATATGTATCCCTCACATCTCATATGTTTTGTAGGAACCATATAGATGTTGTACCTTTACCTTTGCATTGTAACGGATGTTCACATAAACTCTGAATTTTCATCTCCTGAGAGATTCTACACTATGTATTTCACACATTAGTGTTTTGGTCCACTGTAGCAGAATATTATCCTGGTATCTTAAAGCTCTCTGTTTTGAAAAATGCACATAAGAGGAATATGTAATGACATATAAACTTGGCTTTACCCTTACTTGTGGTCACTATAACATAGCTGATTATAATCACACTAATGTAAGTGTGACTCCCTTTTTTTAGTTACAGACCCATTCCATTTTAATATCTTTGATATTTATGATAGTGTAATTAAAGATTGCTGATGTTTCCATTACAAATGCTATTTTATGTTGTTTAGAAGTTGATCAAAACATTTATTTCCATTAGATTTCATTACTAATTTTTCAAAATGCCCCATGCAGTTGGCTTTAAGTCAAAGTAGTGAGAAGAAAGTTTGCAACATTCAAATTATTTTAGATCACAAATAACTTCAGAATAGCAGTGTTCAAAATTTAACTTGACATGACTATAACATCTTCTGTGTAAAGAATAAACTGTCATCTTTAAAACACATTACAATGCAAAGTTATTACTCTGAATTCAAATAATTTTTCTGTATAATATTTGCTATACACAGCAAGTATTGTAAAATAAAATTTGCAGAACCTGCAGTGAGAACCTCTGAGTGATACTAAGCTTAAAATTTTAAGTTAAGTTAAAAATTTAGCTCTTTCTTAACACCAAAACCAGGACATATGTTATTAAGCTACAACAACTATGTTGTTTTGGGCAATAAAAACTTTAAATAACTCATTAGTCTCCTCTTCTTTACCAAACACATCATGAACACTTTTGCTCAAATTGCCAGAGTACACACACATATACAAACGTATCATATATTTGGGGAGCAAAAAATTAGGAAAGAATAATTTATTTTAAATACCGTCATTAAATAACATAAGATTACAATTAATCTTACAGTTCTCACTCAGCAGCTCTCTGAAATCATTTTAAGTTTT
Source organism: Athene noctua (assembly GCF_965140245.1). Lineage (NCBI taxonomy): Eukaryota > Metazoa > Chordata > Aves > Strigiformes > Strigidae > Athene > Athene noctua. Next base: position 24,110,503 of record NC_134041.1, read on the forward strand.
GTGGATGAAGCACTTCAGGACCCAGCACCGTGCAGATGTTTTGAGGAATACCAATACAGCCAGCATTTTTCCTCAGATTAATACTACTGTGGATTTGTTAATAGAAGCCATCAACATATTCTCTCACTCTCTACCCTTCCCTAAAAAAGTTTAGGAAAATAATTGTTAGAGTATCATTAGGAAATCTTTTCCATTGTGATTATCTTCTCTGGTTTTGCTGCCAAATAAAGTAGTAAGTGTGTGGCACTGTTTCATGGGTTTTGAAAGTGTTCAATGCAGCATTCATTGGGAAGAATGTCAGGAATAAAAGCTTTTGTCTTTGTAGAGGAAGAGAAATTATTTGCATTCTTTTGTGTCTGAAACATTATTGCAAGTCAAACACCCTAGCAGCTAAGGATGTGGGAACATTCAGCTTTTTATATAATTTATAGTCACGTGTCTGAATTGCTGACCTGTGCATGCACCTGCTTTGGTTTGCTCTCCTGGCTTTCTTCTGCCTTTCTGTGCTCTGTAAAAGCAGTACTTGTTGTGGGTCTGTTTAATGGTTTTGGGAATGTGCAAGAAAATACTACTGTCATGCATGAAGCTGAAAATGCTGCTGTTCAGGCAGAGCTTTCTGGGTAGGACTGAACTGACCATAGGTGTCTAGTGCCACGGCTAAGGCGCAATGGCAGTTGGTGGTTCCACGGGAGACCGCAAGCCAGGAGCAGGAGGGGACTGGTGGGGGAAGGGGAATGGGGGTGGCAGGGCAGGGAACTCCCCAGCTCAGGCTCCCTCCCGCAGCACCCAAGCCAGGCGAGCGGAGCGGCTCCGGTGGCAGCGAGGGGCTCAGTCAGGGCCTGCAGGCTGCCAGACAAGCCGCCAGTGGCGAAGCAGGTCTGGGCCACAGCAGGAGCTCAGACGTACGAGGCCAGGATGGGCTGAGCCCACCAGGTCGCTCAGGCAAGGGCCCGCGTTCAAATACACTCCCAGGCTGGTGGGCAGAGGGTGCTTGGGTGGAGGACTCAGATGAGACTTTTCACAGCCCTTGCTCACAACTTAGGGGTTTCCACAAGAGCCACATCCAGCGCTGCACAGCTGCACCGGACCAGAGCAGACGTGGAACGCGGGCGGGGGAGCCGTGCGCCAGGCGGAGAGCCTGCGGGCAGGAGGGCTGCAGGCTGCCCACAGCACCCACCGCCTGCAGCACTCCCAGGGCCCAGGAGCTGCCCAGGACAGGCAGGCAGCTCCCGGCAGGCTTCCTGCCACTGCTCCCACAAGCCTAAATCTCTCCCAGCTCTTACAACACACCTGCCAGCTCCATAAACGTCTGAAATGCCCTCTGGCACCTCTAATGGCAGTAACTGCTTGTATTTAGGGAACCAAATCTCACCCTCCAACTGTTCGGGGACTTCTGATGACCGCTTCATCTTCTCTATCTGAGAAGTTTTTGTGCTTAGCCAGTTGTTATTGATAGTGGTTACATCTAAACCCTGACCTTGCTGTTGGCACTAGACAAAAAAAAAAAAAAAAAAAATCCTGTAGTTTCAAATTGCTTCTCTTCCTAATTAAGGGAAGAGAAGACAGATCATGTATGAATGTTCATTTATCTCCAGGAAGATAGAAATAATGGCACTGCAGCTTACAGCTTTGTAAGTGGTATATGAATGATAGAGGTATGTAGTCCCTTTTGAGCAACTAAAGCAATGATGTAGTTTATTGCTTTCCTGAGATTATCCTAAAATATGAGAAGGGTCATACCAATTCAGTGGTTCTCCTCCATAAGCAAAGCAATAAAAAGAGGGGGAAAATTTTTTTCCCCACTTTGGGAATCATCCTCTTTTGGCGAAGTGTAAAATTAGAACCATCAAAATCAGAAAACTGAAAGGTTAGTCAATCATTTCCTGTAACCGAGGAAAATCAGAAGGTATTATTGCCACCATAATTCTCAGATAACTAAATCTGGATTTGTTTTCAACCATCTTAACAAGCAATATTATGCTGTTTCTGCCAAAGCTACTGTGGCTTCTCTATCATGCAAAAATACCCATTCCAAAACTCAGTTATCCCCCTTGTTCTTTTGACAGATTTGATGTATTTCTTTTCATTATCTTTTATTAATTAAATCCAAGGATTTTAGATTAAGAATAGAGATGGAAAATGAGAAAGCACAGACACAACCTGTGAAATAGAGTAACTTTCTACCTCTGCTATCCTTAGACCATAGTTAAAATAAAATTTGTTCTGTAGAGGATTTTGCACTTTCGGTAGTGGAATGTAATCAACTAAGCTTACCCATGTGGATGCTATGATAAATTGGTAGCTATTTACAGGAGAGAGGAATCACCATCCATCCTGTGGCTGTGCATTGGGGAGAGCTCTGAACAGTAGCTGCATCTTCTTGTAGAAACTCTGAAGACTTTTCCTGCAATTTGATTAGAACCCACTTAGCTTTGAAGTGAGATTTGTGCAGAAAGAACAGACATTACATGCAGGCAAACAATCTAAAAATTCTACCAGAAATTTTTAGCAAACACAGTACATCCATTACCCACCTATTAATTTACTCTCTGATAACTTAATAGAACTGGTTTGATAAAAAATCAAGTGTCATTTCAATTGTGCCTCTAACAAGCATTTCTAAGACAAGTCAAGATTGAGATGTCTGCCTTTAGAAACTACTCTCACTTGGTCAATGTTTATTTCCTTGTATTGTTGGCAATATAATTAATCACAACATTGTTTCAACTTTGCACCAGAGATCTTTGTATTAATGTTTGTCATTTTACAACCATAATTTTGACACAGTAGGATATGGTTTAGGCTTGTACTTGTCGACACTGATTTATTTTGTCTTAACCTCAGAATGTGCCCTGGTAAATAAGCATAAACCATGTGTTTTTTTCAGGTTATCAAAGCATCTACCTTGTCTTGATTTGACAGTATCCTGAGATAGTTTTATTGATACCACTACAGCAACTGTTGAATTAGTGTCACTTCAAAAAACCAAAATATTATATCTTGTTTAAAAGAGCAATAACTGCCTTTCATAACAAGTATGTCTGTGGTTTAAAACCACTAAAGAAGTCTGATCAACACTGACACACATATTCATGGTAGCAAAACATTTAAAAAACATTTGGCAGTACTTTTAAATGATAACAGTAAAATAAATTCTAACAATAATCTAACAGTAGAACTACTTGGAAGGCAAGGGGAGAAATCTAAGTGACAAAACCTCCAAGTCAATTATTAGCTACTGGTTATTCAAATTGATAAGATACTTAAGTTCTAAAAATTTGAGGGTTTGTCACATGCTGTGCCACACTAATTGTAACAGCAAATAGTTGTAACCTTTTAGAAGAAGCCTAACTACTTACATAGTATTTACTTTATAGGGGTGAAATCTCATGAGTTACTGGAGCTTCACATAAAGATCTTTAACACATTACAAGTATACATTGTGTTTTTAGAACTGTTTCCAAATAATGGAAATAATTTGTTGTTGCTAACTCTGGCAATTTGAAAATATTTTGATTGTGGTCACTTATGTTCTGATACAATTGAAAACAATTTTAAACCTTTACATTTGAATGAGACTAAGTGTTTTTCATTCCGCAGTTCCATTAATATCCATCTGACAAATTGTGAGAAAAACATTACTAATACCTTCATAACTGCAGAGGTTTTCTTGTGCATGTTTGCTCTATGTATTTGTAGATGTCCATATTCTTACTAGGCATACACACAAGCTTCCTTGTTTGTTGCAATTTCTTTAGTATTCTGTGATTGCTTTTGCCAATTATTGAATAAACTATTGCGTTCTTAGAGAATAATATATGTTAGTTACAGGATCTTTATAGTATTCATAGGAATTAATTCTGTATTTGACAAGAAATCACTTGTGCTTGGCCTCAATTTACTGAACGTATTTCTGTACTGAGATGAAACCTCCTAATTTTTTCATGGCATTTCAATGTGCTGCTCACAGTTGTCTATATATAGACAACCACTGCATATATTGAAGCTACCTATGAACGTCATTAGTGAAAACATGGGGTTCACTATGCTTGGTTTTTTACTCACTTATTATGCCGAGACAGAATATTCTGTTAGCATGTGTGCTGAAAACTTCCTCTTAATGAATTCAAGTAACATTCTGTACTAGATAAGTAGTACCAAGGAAACAGATGCATTAGAGAAAAAAAAATAGCCAAGAATAATTTCTTCAGCCACTAGACCTGCATGCTTTCAAAGTTATGAACAATGGATGGAATCCAAGGTCAGAAAATTCTCAGGATTTCAGCAGTGCCATTCACACAAACTACTGACAAACAGTATGGAAAATTCACTGCAGCAGAGGTAGGGTCAAAGCTGGTATCAGTGCTTTAGAATAGACCAAAATGTTGTGTAAAATATTGAGAGCTGTCAATCCACCAACCTGTCCAGGGACTATAATACTCATGATGTGGGAGACAAAAAGGAGAAAAGTGAAGTGATGGTTTTTAAAAGAGAGGGAGAAAGAAGGCTGTAACAAATGTTAACACAAAAGAGCACACTGAAGAAAAAGTGATGGGAGAGATCATACAAAACATTGCTTGAAATGACAGACTTCATAATTCAAGAAAGGAAGCAAGGACCTCTAATAAAAAGTTTTGTTTCTGTGACTTTATCATTAATAAATCCAGATTTCGATGCAGAAAGTGAACACCACCTATCCCAGGTCAAAAAAAAGGTCTCCTTTTGAATACATTCATTTCTGGTTTTTAAGTCAGTAGCCTGTCTTTTCTCATATTCATGTGGCTGACCCACCAGAATAAGATGCTACTGTAGACAAGCTGTAGAAAAACTGAAGTAGCACAAGGAAAGGTACAAAATATATTTTCTTCCCTCTTAGATGGCCTTAACAAAAGAGACAATGCTAAAGAAAACTGTGTTTAAGTCCAATAGTGTATTGGTTTTCTGTCTGAGCAGCATGCAGACCAGAAGCACTGTGCATGTGCTCTGAAGCTGCCCAAACACAGTCAGCAGAAAACATAAGCCAACAGCACAATGCTATGCCTGAGGTGGCCCTCCAGATCGAAGAGTACAAGACTTGCATTTGTGTTACTGGGTCTGTATTGCTGTTTCATTCAGAACTAAAATCAGCCACAGTTGTCAGTCTTCTCTTTCAAGAAGCTGCAAAGGTATTAAAGTTGAATTTCGGACAGACTCAGAAATTTTCATGTATTATTCAGATTTGAACATTTAAGAGGAAAGTAGATATTTGTCAAACAACTATGCTACTCTCAATACATTTCATTAAATACTCAATATAAAGTGTATGAAACACCAACACATCACTTAACCCCTCAACTGCTCGAGCTGGGTATTTTCCCTTTGCTTTCCTTTTTTAGTCCATTTCCAAATGTAGTAACATTGGAATTACTAATCAATAATATTTTGTGACTTGTGGTAAGACATCTTTCATCATCATTCATAGAGGTCTTATCCTAAAAAAAAAGGCTTCAGTATTTTATTAATGATTTCTTTGGAAAAGATGTTTTCATTTTAATCCAAAAATAATAATATCTCTTACTAATTTCAGGGGTTTGTTGGTTTGGAGGGGGGAGGGGGCATTGCCCCAAGGTCAGAAAAGCATCAAATAGCAATTCATTTTTACATGTGGCTTTTTTCTGTTTCCCTTGGATAGTGTTTTAAGGATGCCATAATTGGACTGTACCTTAAATTGTAAATTGCTAAATTATTAAAATAACAGTAAATTTTTCCTTTTACTTCAAATATTTCACTTCCCGCAGTAGCACAGATCTGGAGACTGTGCTCAGAAATATCCCCCCAGAAGGCCTGCAAAGCTCTCCAGAGCAAATCTGGTATCTCTCTTTTTCTAAAACAGTCAATTTGATATCTTGTCTTCTAATTAATGAAGATCTGCCAGCAAACCCACAGCTAATTCAGTCACACAAGTCTTAATAGTGATGTGTGATTACTTCAGAATTAGCTCTTTTACTTGCATCACTTCTCTGGGTTTTGTTCGTTGATCAGAACTTGATACCTGATGCCTTTCAGATTAATTAAAACTAATATTTCACCATTGTTTCTTTTAATGATGAAGATAAAGCAGAGCTGGTCCAACACCTCTCAGCAGTAGAGGCAACATTTCACTGCTTGGAGTATAAGAAGGGGCAAGGGCATGGCAGGTAGGAGAAGGTAGGAGGGATACAACGGGCAGGAAGGCCCTGTACTGCCAGGCTCACTGCTCCTGCTGCTTGGAGAAACTAAAAGGCCAAGGGCCAGGCACATGCTGGGGCTCCACCAGCCCCACCTGCACCCACCAGTGCCAGCTCTCCTTGGGCTTCCACACAGAGCAAGGGGTCTGTCTGCAAGGTCCTGGCCTGCTCAGCAGCTCCCAGGTGCCTGCCTTCTCTGAGTAAAACCTCTTCTGAAATAAAACACGTTGTAACACGTATCCTAGAACAATACTGTTAACATTAGAAACATTGTTAATTTTAATAACAATTAATATACTTGCCTTGCTTTGGCAGCGTGTCTACTACTTTTGTTTAAGGCACAAATTTTGTTTTAAATTCCAGTGAAAGTACTTTTCTTTATGCTGATGATGTGCTACACATTAACTACAGCTAATCCAATTGCTAAACTGAATAAACATGATTAGTTAATATTAAAGCCTTAAAAGTAACCCTGACCATGCTTTTGGGAAGGTGGAAATGGTATTAGAGTTGATCAGAATAAAATTAAAACAAAATTGGCAAAAAATAAATAATGAGATTTCATAACATCTTCAGAATTGTTTCATTTAACTTCCAAATCACCACAATTGCTATCTACATGATACATATATGTGTGTACATGTGTGTGTGCAAGAGAAAGAGATACAAGGACGAAAGTGAGGACAAAAATCTGTGACAATACAAGATTAACGACTCAATAATCTTCAGCTGCATAGTAGTTTGCTGAGAACATTAAAATCTACCTGTTTTAACTTCAGTGTGTTTCTGTGGGCAGATTTTTAAAAGCATGCAAGCATAATGATGGAGAAGCTTTTGATCCATCCGTTCTTTAAGGATATTTTTAAAACTTTTAATGAGAAATAAATGGTCTTATTTAAAAATCAGCATTGACAACATTGTATCCAGAATTCTGTAGACAGCAGTGATTAGAGGAATTTAATAGCAGCCTGCATCTGTGTGTCAGGCAGAACAGCCAGCATATAGCAACACACCACTTCAGTCACCCATCTCCAGCAATCTGTAACTACAGAGCAGAATCTGGGCTGATGACCTTTTAAAATTACAGGCTATAGTTGTCAAAATGAGTTTAAAAATAGGGAAGCTATTGGAAAATAAATTTGTTTTACCGAATACTTGGGAAAATTTAGATAATATATTCTGGGCCAAACACAAAGTGAAATATCTCATCTGCTGTTTAAGAAGTGGTATTTAATTAACTATTGAATTCCACTCAATTATTCGAGACAAACAATGGTCAGTATTGATGGGACAGATATTTCACCATTTTCATTGCCTGAACTGTAGAAAGCATCCCAGCAGTGGGTAGTCTAGAACCAGCAGATTCAGTACCATCAGATAAAGTATTTTGATTGTGCATATAGATGCAGCTAAATATGTACAATATCAATAATAAAGCCAGCTTTAAAGATACATAGCCTCAGTGATAAGAGATGTAACTCAAATACTGACTTTTAAAATACGGTTCGGGGGTTTTGGCCCATTATCATTATATTTCTCTGGGTTTTTAATGTAATCACATTTATTTGGTGGTGATTTACTGTTCCTTGTACATAATATAAACACTATTTCTTGTAAGGTATATGAAAACATAAACATTCAGACATATGACTGTCATCAATAATGTGTTGTTTGTTGTATTTTATTATTCAGATTTTGACATTCAATTCAGAAACCAGACAGCAATATTAAATTCATAGCTCTTAGTAAACACCTTTGATTGCTAAAGGAATCACTGAAAAAATTTATTTAACTGTTGTCTCTTAACTGCATCTATGAGTTTCTACCACACCGCATTATTTTTCTGAAAGCAAGCCAAGACAGATAAGATTACAAGTAAGGTTGCTGGTGCTCAAAATTTTACCGATTTATGTAGAATTGCATCACTTAAGAACTTGGACCGTTTCAATTTTAGTTCTCATAATATTTGAGTTGCCTCTAAAAGTAAGTAAATTAACAGTTATAAAACTGAACTTCTTTGTAGCATTAAATAGCAATGTTTAAAGTAAAATTAACAATATTTTCCCTATTCTGAATTATTTAGGGTATTTCCAGGGTAAGGTATGCATAAACAGCATATAGTGTTGAGTCTGCTTCTAAACTAAATAATCTTTTCCCTAATTCTCTGAGTGAAAATTTTAACTGTCACATTCTGCCTATATAGTAGGTGCAAGATCTTTAATAAAATTGCCCCTCCTGGGGAAGACAGAGCTGTAATCTAGCATATATTCTACTAGTGATATCATTTGGAATAAAACACAGATTGACACATTAAAGTAGTATGTTTTTCATACCTGCACATATTTACCCACTGAAATATTCCAGTTAAGTAATACAAAGTAAAGCTGTCAATTTTTCAAATATGATAATGCAGCTCTAAATCTTTTTGCCTGTATTATTTTCTCCTAACTCTTTTGACAAATCTGACTTCTGAAGTTATTATATCAGGCTACAATATCTAAGATAGTTTTAAGATGCCAGTTACCCTTGTATCAAAGTATCAAACCTTATAAAGAAGAATTATTTGATCTGTAATGAAAATAACATCATTATCTTTTATTTCCATATGTATATACCATGTAATGCCCATCAAATAGCATGCTGAATTTCCTGCCTGTGCTTGCCTTCTCTTTTTTGCGTAATTTTTTCAGATCATCAATACATGCAGTCCTTGTTTATAAAACCCTGCCTTCTCATACAGATCTTTTTACTTTAGCAAAGCCATGTTGCATTTTTAACTACTGTTCATGCTTTCCAAAAGCTCTAGCTACATTACTCCTTCCAAACAATAGCAGACTCACCTACAGTTCCAGTTCAGTAGTAACTATAAAAATGCAGACACTGGCACAAGGCAGGTATTCACATCATTTCATTATTAATCATTATTCATACTAATTCATTAATTAATATTATCATAGTCAGTGGTCTGAAGTGAATGATACGGTTCTCCAAGACTACAGTCTAAAAAAAAAAAAAAGGGGGGGGGGGTGACAAAATATCAAACAATATAAAAAATTCAAACTTGAAGTGTTTAAAAAAAAACACACACCCTGTTTACAAGTCTCAGGAAGAGGGGGGAGGTAGTGTTTTAATTCTGGTTTTATTGCAGTTTCTCACGTAGATGAACTTATATTTATTCTGCTTTTCTTTCCCTCCCTCCCCTGCTGTCTTACAGCAAACGTATGTGACAATGAACTACTGCATTGCCAGAATGGAGGAACATGCATCAACAATGTGCGATGCCAGTGCCCTCCGGCTTACACTGGCATTTTATGTGAGAAGCTGAAGTGTGAAAGGGATCCAGGAGGCTGCAGCCAAAACTCCGGCCAGGGGGCAATATCACACAGGCCACTATTACTGCTGACTGCTCTGCTAGGAGCAACCGGACTCTGCATATGCTAGACTCCGTATGGTTGATGGCATCACATTCAGACTGCTTCAAATGAACGTGCCACATGAAAACAAAACTAAATCCAATTTAAAAAGGAAAAAAGAGAAAAAATAACCACATACAACTAAGAAGGCCTAACTGAACTAAGCCATATCAATCAGTTATGGACAGGGCTCTGAGTCAAGACTCTTCACTTCTGACTCAAGACAAGTTGACAGCTGCCTATTCTGTCAAATCAATGCTAGCTGCAAAGCTTACGCTGGACTGAAATGGCTTTGACAGCCCCCAGAATGGGAAGAGAAATTAAAAAACATTTGCTACTCCTATATGGTGCGCTACTGTACCTCCACCCGGTGTGTGGACCGACCAAATAAAGGCATTCTTTGCTGTCAGTGCATTGTGGGTATAAGGAAATCTGTAAAAGCTGCCATATTGGCCTGCTTCAGTCCCCGAATCCTTTCCAACCTGTGCTTTAGTGAACGTTGCTCTGTAACCCTTGTTGGTTGAAAGATTTCTTTGTCTGATGTTAGTGATGCACATGTGTAACAGCCCCCTCAATAAAACTCAAGCCAGTCATATCCTTGTATACCTTAGCAGCACTGCATCAGTAAGATGCTGTGTTCACCTACTGTACAAGAGTGGCTATAGGACAAGAAGTGTATTTATCCTTTTGTATTCAAATGAAGTTATTTTTCTTGAAATAATGTACAATGTAGATTTTTTGTATTATTGCCTATTTGTGTTACCAGACAATTTGTTAATGTATTTAATTCTAATCAGATAAGAGAAAAATATTACTTTTATTTAGTCCTTTTCTTTTTCCTTTCATTTAATTGTGCAGAGATTTCTCTGTATGGGCAACGTGCTGGCATCAAAGAATATCAGTTTACATATATAACAAGTGTAATAAGATTCCACCAAAGGACATTCTAAATGTTTTCTTGTTGCTTTAACACTGGAAGATTTCAAAGAATAAAAATTCCTGCATAAACCGTTCTAGGATGATGCTTTGCTATTTCTTAAGGTCTTTTTAGAAAACAAAACCAAAAAATATTGATCATTTTGCCACCTAGTATATGGAAGAAAAACAGATTCAACAGTGGAAACTACATCATGACAATCTAACCTGGTTTTATTTTAACTACTGTCGTTATTTTTGCAAATTATTTTAAACGTAAAGGACATCATTTGTTTGGGGAAGATTTCGTCAAATTCCAAGCTTGGAAAAGGTATAAAAAGTTGTTCTCATCTTTTTCTCTCAAGTTACCACAGAAATTATTCCAAGACAAACTTACAAGGTATTCAGGAGATAGTCTTTAATTCATACAATTTTTGTGGATTCTGGCAGCAATGAAGTAGATATAGCCACAGCTTATATTGTTTCTCCAAAAGCTTCATTAAAATGATACATTTATATATGTACTTGACTGCCTAAGAAACTGCAAAAACAGCAGCAATCACCAAAAAAAGCATGAAGATTTAACTTTTAATAAAGTCAAATTTAACATAGTCAAATTTAATATTTAGAAGGAACGTCAAAATATACAGCAGCAAGGAGATAAAAAGTGCTGCTCCAGCAACTAAAGTTTGTTTCAAGTATTGCGCAAGGTGTAATAAATTCTTGTTTCTGCCTTTTATTAGGCCACTTACTGAGTGTGACAAAAAAGAATAGCAAGAATAGAGAGGCAAGCCAAAACCACAGCAGTGTTTCAAAGTCCTGGGAAAAAAAATTTTTAAATCAAAAGGTAGCAAGAGTCTGTGAATTGATTTCCCGGTAATTTTCATCATAATGGCTGTAAATATTTTACCAACATAATAGCCTAGTATGAAAAACAATCAGCAAAAGAAAAATTCCTGTGAGAAATAAATTCTACCTGCCTCTTCCAAATGATGAACAGAGCAGAATTTAGGGCACTGCCTTCTTGGATAAGCTCTTTCTGCTTACAAAGCAAGTTTTGCAGACCAGTACCCAGCCTCCAGAAACAGGTAGGCAAATCAGGTCTTTATTTCTAAAAGAATCCTATGAAGATGATGATGACGAAGACAACAAGCTGGTGCTTGTTCAGGCTGTCACGTTGGCCCTTCATGTAGAATTTCAGTGGGCTAAATAAGATAAGGCAAAGATAAATTAAGAGCTTGGCTGGTTGCCAGCCATGGCCTACAGAAGATTGCAGGTATATATTAGAAAGATGTTCATGACAATAAACAGAAAATTATATTGCAGACTCCAAGCAAGAATATAAATGCTAATACAGGTGACATGCAGAGCTGGAGATTACCTATAATTAAGTGGATTTCTGATATTAAAATGTGGAATTCAAGTTTTCTTAGAGCTTATTAGCACAGACCAAATTCAAATTGTGTAATTATTGGAAAAGATGCACTTTAATTGTCATTATAAACTCAAGGCTTTGTAAAAATGCTAAAAAAGCATGTTATGCACATTTGGTTAGAAGGGATTCTGCCAGCAGTGCTGAAGTATAATGAATATCAGATTGCAATCAATTCAGTGCTTTCCAATTTCATACACTTACAATCTTCTAAACCAGGGCAGAGTTTATGGCTTTCCACGTATTTAGCTACCATTTCATGCATTTTATCCTCCCTCACCTATTAATAAAATTACAATTTTATACAGAGTACATTCATCGGAAAACTTTCTTATTAATCATCCTTTTCTTCAGCTTCATTTTTGTCCTCTGAACTCCACAGAACTTCACTAATTGAAAATTTTGAATATAAGATTCTGCTACTGTATTCCAAGTATATTTGTAACATTACATGTGCATCTTTGAGAGAGGAAGAGATTTACATCACTCAGCATTAGTTTACCTGCTGTTTTATTTAATTTGGTGGAAAATGAAGGCAGAGCCTGTTCCCCATTTCAGAAGCTGCGAAGAACAGCTTCCTTTTCCTGAAGATAAGGTAGGATCTTTCCTTGATAACATGTAATTGCAGTACCTGCTTTATTTTTCACATTTTCTGTATCAAAATGCAGCAAAAGGAACCTACCGTGGAATTATTTCCCGGTAATAATATAATGATATTTCTTTCCTGGAAGGTTTAGCATCCAAGAACTGACCAGGCTTCACATTACTTTGTTGTCCAGATTATAGTTCAGAGTACAATGATTTTAAATCTAGCATTCATAATTAAATTCATCCAGTTATATTAGTTACAGTCGTTTTGCTAAATCAGTCATTCCTAGTCAGCTTGCAATTCCTATGTTTCTAACTAGAGAATTGGTTCCAATCCAGGATCCACATGTGTTTTAACATCAGAAAATGGGGCAGTTTATGACAAGGTGCTGCTCCTTGACAAGGAAGCTGCAGAAATTTCCACTTCAAGCTAGTCATCTTTCTCAAAAGGGCATTAAGAGGCATCTGTCTTAGTGCTGCATAACTGTTTCAAAACAAACTATCCAAAGGAAAAAAAAAAATCAGATGCAAACTGATGCCAGATAGTACCCTCAAATGATAACTGATCTAATACTTTATCATGACTGAGCCACAGAAATGAAATTATTTCATGTAGTGAACAGAATAAAAAAATAATGTGCAAAAGACTCCTCAAATTTAGAAAGAGCTCTTCTGCTTGCATATCATTTTATACATCTTTCTCATAACTCCAAGACGCCAGGGGGATTTGTTATAGCCTCATTGGGATTCTAGTTTTATTAAACCATTGAATTAACTAGATTCATCCATGCATGCGGTTTATCCACCTGTGAGAAATTTGAGTAATACTTTTCATAGAATATACAAGACCAGATTTTCAGTCAACCTCCAGCCTGGCCTTTATGTTTGTCCTTGCAAATGCAAAGTTACAGATGTAAATATTAAGACATAACCAATCAATTTATTCCTAAGAAAAACTGTAACTTTAATTATTTATGGATGCAAACATTTACCCACAAAAATGCAGATCTGGCGCTATAAATCTGATACTTTTTATGAACCAACTTAATAACTTTTCCCACCATCATACAGTATCAGAAAGAGTATAGAAGAAGTATATGCAAAACGACAAGCAGAACATCAGCATTTTGCACCATATGGTGCATTTCATTTAATGAAATGAAAGTTCATCAGCAGTACAGTATATTCACCAAGACACCATTTTTGCCACAGTATGCAATAGATAAAATGCCAGTACAAAGCGTGTGTTTCCCTCCATTGGTTTTCTGGCCATCTATAGAGACCCAAACATACACATGATGAAATACTGCTCAAGAAATTTTACACATAGAAGACTAATGTTATGCAATCTGTAGACCTAAACAGATTGTAAAGGCTTCAGGGATGAATTTCTGCCTACACTGGTAGCTAATACTCATTTCTGAGAAAGATAAAGATTACATCATGGGAGTGCACTGAATCAGTGTTTCCCTGAAGTCAGTGGAACCAAAGAGACAGCCTGCTTCCAGAAAGCAGAACAGGATGGTGTTAGTCCTGCATCTGTCAGGCAGGGGTGTCGTGGCTTAACCCCAGCTGGCAGCTAAGCCCCACACAGCTGCTCAATTACTCCTCCTCGAGGTGGAATGAGGGAGAGAATCAGAAGGGTAAAATTGAGAAAACTCGTGGGTTGAGATCAAGACAGTTTAATAAGTAAAGCAAAAGCCACACACACAAGCAAATCAAAAAAAAGAAGTAATTCACCACTTCCCATCAGCAGGCAGGTGCTCAGACATCTCCAGGAAAGCGTAACGGTGACTTGGGAAGATAAATGCCACCACTCCAAACGTCCCCCCCTTCCCTTTTCTTCCCCCAGCTTTATACACTGAGCATGATGCCGTATGGTGTGGGATATCCCTGGGGTCAGCTGTCCTGGCTGTGTCCCCTCCCAACTCCTTCTGCACCTCCAGCCCACTCACAGGTGGGGTGAGGTGAGAGGCAGAAAAGGCCTTTACACACAGTAAGCACTGCTCAGCAATAATGAAAACATCCCTGTATTATCAACATTGTTTTCAGCATAAATCCAACACACAGCCCATACTAGCTGCTATGAAGAAAATATCCCAACCAAAACCAGCACAAGGGGCAACCACATCTCACCCTGGGACATACCTAGGCATCACTCTCCCATCAAAACTTTTGCATGTGGGTTTACAGATGTGCACACTCTAATTACAGTTGCTAAAACACCTGCTGCTTGCACAATGCTGCTGAATGGAGTTGCTGTACACATATTCAAGTGTGCTGTTGTCACTGGAAATATAATTTTTGTACTAGGAGTGAACCATTGTTGAGAAATTGAAGTAATAACAGTGTATTGGAAAAGAGGGTCAGGACTGGGTTTTGGGGATATTGCCTGTTTGTTTTGAGAAAATGAGACTGGGTTTGGATGAGATTTTCTGTTTCTCACATAGTGCAATTTTCACTTGAGTACTTTGTGCAGGTCTTTGTGATGTCTGAAAAACAAATTACTAATAAATTAATTCTGATATTTATACATCTGAACAAGACCTCAAGAATAATGACATCGGTTCAATCCTATATACTGGGCAGTCTTTACAGTTCATGACTGTAACATAGGGTCAAGACACAGTACTCTTCTTCAAAGGGGAGAAATATTAGAGGCATTGATAGGGGTGAAAAGGACTTAAGAAGTCCTACATACGAGTGTAAAAACTTAAATATATATATGCACACACATACTGACACTGAAGCCAAAATCTCCCCAACATGGATGCCTTAGCATTCTGAATAGAAACTGCCTGATTTTCACAAGTACTCCATTTTCACAACTCCTAGAGGTTGGCCCTTACTGGTATTACAGCAAATGTGCAGTGAAGTGGGGCTCTTCTCTGTTTTAATGGAAGAGTAAATGAAAGTCTTTCTACATCATACTGTAATTTGCAAAGCAACATATATCACCATCTATGAAATCAGTGCAATCTCCAATATATAGAAGAGTTACGCAAAGTGCAATAGTCTTCAAACACTAAGTTACAAAAAAGAGAAAAAGTCACATTCTATTATATCGGAACGCTCTAAATATAATTAAAAATCTGGTTTTATGTATCACTAACCTAATCCAAGTGATGGAATTTACAGAACCCACAGGTGCAATCTGAAGACAGGACTCAGAAAGGAGTTTAAGCTTAAATTTTCTCCAGAAGAAATATTGCAGGTTCACAAGCCACATCTAATAGAGAACTGAACTCCAGATCTAGGCTGCAGTGATGGTGCTGGAAGTGCTACGATCACTCTCAATCTAACAGACATGCTTAATTGTTAAGTTTGTAAGTATCTCTATAAATTCAACAAGCTTTGAGAAATCAGATTATTGGCCAACAAACTCTGAGTCTCTAAAATGATCACAGTGAGGCTTTTTAAATTCTGTCAAGTTGTCTTCAGTTCTCTAGTCACATGTGTTCCAAAATACCATTTCTATGACCACTGGTCACTCCGAAAATCATTTTATAACCTTAAAATGAAGTCACCAATTTTACACAATCTGTAATCAGACACTTACAACAATACCATAGTAGTTCTCTATTTTTAGACTGTAATATTAATGAGTGTCAAAAAAAATTGACATGACTATGATTCAGCAGCAATTCAAGATTTATTAATGGTGTGACACGGATCAAAAGGTTGAATTTCAGCAGCACTTAACAACTGACCAATTTAATGATTAACAAGGTGATTTGGTAGAATACACTATAATTAAAACAGCAACTTAATTACAAATTTGAGAATTACAAGATTCACAATAACTTACTAGAAGGTAACCTAAACCAAAGTGTATATTAGTATAAACACAAAACGTACACACACAGAAACAGGCAGAAATATTTGATCCAGTAAAATATGTAGATGCCCACATTCATGAAGGTAAATGTGGACATTCAAACACATAGATAGGCAGAGAAATGGATGGGAGAGACCAGCTTATAGTTATAATTTTCCTCCTCTTGAGTTTAGAGTAAATACAATGCATCGGCATTCCTCAATGGGCAATAATTGAGCCTCAGGAAGTCTGACATTGCCCTGGCCCTTCCACATGCTGTCAGCAGATGGTCTTTAAACCTCAAGGAGTTTATGCCTGGGAGGCATCTCCACCCAGGGGAGATGCTGGTCACAGCCTGCTGTGATCCAGGAGAGCTCAAAGGGTCTCACTTAGGGTTGCTATTTATAGGGTCTGAGATAACTGACTTTCATCAGGCACTTTTCCGTATCAGCCCACCTCAGATGACAAAATATTCTGGTACTTTCCACCAGTTGAGCAGGCCCAGAACTTGCTAGATTTTGAAGTTCTGATATCATCCCCTTTGGGCCACGATCCAGGTACAGATGTACTAGGTTGTCAGGAGGTGATTGATTGTCATTACTGTTCCCAAGTGACAGGGGAGACATGAGCCAGGTGCATTAAGGGGGTGCCTTAACACTCTGGTCTGCTGCCTTTTGCTGGTCTTAGGTTGGTACTGGCCCAGGGAGGGGGAAATCACACCAAGCACCGAGCATCCCAGGAGGTGAGGGGAGTTGCGTCACCACAATCAGATAATAGAGGGGAAAGGTTAACATTGTCCTGTACACAGAATCATAGAATCATTTAGGTTGGAAAAGACCCTTAAGATCATCAAGTCCAACCGTTAACCTAGCACTGCCAAGTCCGCCATTAAACTATGACCCTAAGCGCCATGTCTACCTGTCTTACATATTTTTGTTCTTCCTTAATGCAGAGGTAAATCACAGCTCAAGTCATAACACAAGGGATATTTTCTTTCATTCATTCCCTCTATTTTCAGTAGAATCCAAACCTAGTTCCCTCATT
The DNA here is from genome assembly GCF_965140245.1 of Athene noctua. Classification (NCBI taxonomy): domain Eukaryota; kingdom Metazoa; phylum Chordata; class Aves; order Strigiformes; family Strigidae; genus Athene; species Athene noctua. Next base: position 24,127,918 of record NC_134041.1, read on the forward strand.
TATTCTACAGAAATTTTAGTATTTTCCAGTTGTTCAACGTATTGCCCAAACAAAAATATTTCTTAGCTATGTTCCAGAAGGTAACATTAGCAGACCTTAAAATTAAAGAAATAATATCTTTACATCAATCTCTTCAAAGCAAAGTTGACAAAAATTAGTATAAAATCCTTACAAACCATTTTGCTGCATACCACTATGGACAGTACCTTAGCACACGTTTTCTATTTAACAAGTCTAAAAGGGGTTATTTACCCACTTGTGATAACACAAACCAATTTACATACAGTCAATTGATAACCCATGAACGTCAAAGGGATTTCTGTGTGATCCCAAGAGAAGAAAAATGTTCATGCATGGTTCATAAAAGTGGTTCACAGGTACTAAATGCTAGATCTAAAGTTAATTATTGTATTGCAGCAGGGTAGATCTGGAAGACAATAATGCCTGTAATATAAAGATCAGTACAAATCTAAAAAAAAAAAAAAAAAAAAAAAAAGGAATAATTCTGCAAGTTCTTCAATTTCTGATTTGGCTCCATAGCATGAACAGATTTTTTTTTTTTTAGAGAGTTTTCTGGTTGGGATATCAGTTGTTTTGAGATTAATGCATTCTCTACTTTCAGAAGTACAACACCACTCCTCCACAAAACTATCTAAAACACATTATGAGATGTACACTCATTCAGGCCCTTCCTCTGCCAGTTTGTGCAAGCCATACTTGAAGCACCCTGATTTTAAGAGGCCTCAATCTAGCTGATGCTTTCACACCTCTCAATGTCTGTTTTCAGTGTTACCTGAACATGTAAATGAAACTATTTCAATCCTTGTATATCTACAGGGAACATGGTTCACTTTGCACCTGCAAATAACTGCAAATGCAAAATTAGTGGCTGACATCTATAATTGTTTGTAACTGACAGTACCAAGAGATCTCTTTCAAAGGCTTGAGCACTCTTGGACTAGGTTCTGTAAACATGTTAAATGAAAAGATGTATGTTGAATGAAGAGATGTATTTGCTTACTGTAACTAAATAAAACACAAGGCAAAATCATTCATACAAGAATCTTGTGATACACAAAATGTCAAAGCACTTCCATTTATCACAATTGAGATACTTCAAAAACCCTCAAAGAAGAGACAATAGGCTAGATTGTTATTCTCTATGACCTTTAAATGCTCAGATTCTTTGAACAGAAATTCTGTATCATTTATCTTTTAGTAGAGATGAGGAAACTGTGACCCAGAGAAGCAAATGGAGTTGCCCAAAACAACCCAAAAAACAACTGGCAAAAGCAGGGAACAAGTTCAACACACTCAAGCTCCACATCATATTGAATATGAATAAAGCATTACACTACAAGAGTATTGAAAACTTAGTAGCTTTCGTTCTAATTACCACTATATATAGCATTAGTATGTATATAACATGTACTATCATTATGCATAACATATAATTATTTACAAAATATTACTTCACACCTCCTCATTTTAGAATGGGAATCAAACCAACACGTGATCTCACAAGCAATGTGCAGGACAAATGGATGTATCCCAAATGGTGTGAAATTATTCCTTGCCTGAGCAGGTAACTGTGACACTTTATTAAGAGTTATGAACACCGAGGTCATAAAGAAGTTAGTTTTTCTATACTGTTTTTTTAATAAGAATTAATAACATATAGTGGATGATAAATTAAATACAGCAATCATGTTTTTAACTATCATGATACCTCATAAATTATTTCCTAAAGCTTAATAGAAGTCATTTTAATGGCAGGAGAATATAATGTATTTAGAGAAATGCACTAATAAATTTGAAACTCAAACACTAAAACAACAGTTTATTATTTACTTTTTGCTAGTTTTACTGACCTTACGGACAGTAAGTCTATTAAACTCTTCTTGCAAAACAGGCCTGCTGAATACATGCCCAGCTTAACGCTGGCACATATGCCAAAAAACAGTAAGCTAAAATATAATACCAATCACATTTCTAAGTTGAGATTTGCTCACCTAATAGAGCTAAAAAGCATTCACAGGAAATGGGATTCGAATAATAAAATGAAATCTTCAGCTTCATAGTGTAGAAACTTACAAGGTTAAATACAGAAATGAAGGTTGGAGTCCACACTGCAGGAGCAGAGGTTACTGAAAAGAAAATGTAGACCAGCAAGAACAAGAGAAAGCATAAGTAACAATTCTGTTCTCGCTACCAGTCAGACACAAATCTTACCTCAGTCCCAAACAGAAGTATATGTGAAAAGCATTGGAATCCAAAGGGAAACAAAGAAAAAAAAATTCCGCTTTTCTCCAGAATTATAATATTTGGGGGAAACCCAACACTGGGAGAGTAAAAAGAGAAAGAATGTAAGTTGCTTCCAGACTAAAAACATACTAGGATCTCAAGGAAAAAGCCAATCTAGATACTACATAAATACCCATAAATTCATACATACAGCATTTAGCATTGTAATCTCTGATTTGGAACCTGCAGGACTTGTGCCTCAAACAAAGGACAAACAGGACACTCTCTGCTTAAGGATTTCACCTGTTTAGGTAAAACACTGCTCACTTATCTGCCAGAAGAGCCTAGGCCTGTCAGCACCACCTCTGCTTTGTTTTTGGCTCCAGCTGTGATTTGGCAGCACTACCCTGGACATCTAGTCCAGATGTTCATGAAGCAGCTGCCTTTCAACACTTTTTGAGAAACCACATCACAGGCCTCCACCAGGCCAAAGCAGAGCAAGCTCAGTGCAGGAAGAACCCCATTACTAAGATCTGTGTGAGGCCAGCAGTTACATTTGCTCTTCACTACTCACCTCCTAAATCATTAAACATAATTCTTATAAGGAGATAGAAAATGAAATGTGTTCAGAAGAGGACATCTTCCCTCCAGGCCTGCTATTGGCATCTGCTGTCACTATGTTCAACAGGGGACTGAACTACTCTCTGAATGGCTACACTGGCTCATTCAGTGCATTTCTTGTTAACATCTCTTACCTCTAATTACTGTTGCTTGGTAGGACGGGACAACTGGCATGTAGAGCACTCCAGTAATTGCATTTATTATACTGCTTTCTTTTGCCATCCTACAGCTTCCTTTCTTCCCTCATGTCAGAGTTTTTTCTATGTCCTCATAAAATATATTTAATACTTTGCTCTAGAGATCTCCCACAGGCAAAAAGTAGGTGGATTGGTACTTATGAATTAGTCTTGGCAGTGCTCTTTTGCCTCCCTAGATCTGGTAGCGAGTCACAACTACTTTTACAATTCTCTCATTGAGTAGGATGTAAGGAACGATGACTAAACTATGTAGATTTAGTGGTGAACAATTTTTTGACAGGTTTCTCATTTACTGACAATATCTAGCATCTGAGTATCTCCCAGACTTTACTGAGGTTAGCCTCATGACACTACTGCAAAGCAGGGAGGCATGCTATTTCCATTTTATTCATGGAGACTGAAGCTTGAAGATGCTGAGACTTACAAAGTCAATTACAAAAAGAGAGATTAATTCTGACACCTCATCCACCGCATTAAGTACCAAGACCTACAGTTCCCTACTCCATCCAAATTACACAAATTTGAAGTTAAATAGTCTTCCATCTGCATGTATTTGCCACCCACTTACTTCAAATATCTTATGCAAGTCTATTTTACATTACACCTCCCAAAACATTGTCTTTGCCTACCATGCTTGGAGTTTCAATGTTGTGATATGTAACTCACACATTTGATTTTGCTGTTTTGGGTTTTTCTCTTTTGCACTTCAGTCTAAGGCTAGAAGGAAACCACAACTACTGTTTTTTTAAGGGATGTTATATATGAGTCAAAGTAATTGGAAGCATCTAAACAGTCTGAGAAATTAAATGACATGCATACAGGGAAGAAAAAAAAAATAAAAAAGATTAAAACAGTAAAGACCTCTTCCAAAAGAAAGAGATAGCTATGGGGCTTTTTTTCCTCCTGCTTGTCTGATTTTCTTTATTGGATGTATTAAAGCTCATATAATAATAATATTATGACTTTACAAATTAGTATATAATATCTCTTAGAGCTTGAAATACCTATAGCTTAGGCATTTAATTTCTTCCATAAATGTCTAGATACTGACACAATTAGGTTTTGATACATAGATATTTCTGCTTACTGGAAATCTGGTAGCAAAAAGACTACATTTTGAATGGGCTCATAAATATATATTGAATTTAATTTTTTAATACACAAAATCCATTTTCTTATTGTTTGGTTGGTTTGGTGGCTGCTTGAGAGAAATATTTTCTATAAATATTTTTGTTTTGTACAACTAATTAGTCCATAAATCAATACATTGTAATATGGCAGAGATTACCCTCAAGCCAGTAGAGAGCAACTGATTGAATGTACTTACCTTCTTCATAATTCATCTGTCTCTAATGTCTCTGCATTTTCTTCTGCTGCTTTCAAACACTGTCGTGCCACTTTTTTCTCTCTTCCCATTCTTCAAATATATACACCAGTTTAACCAATAAGCATACTTTCTATTAAACACCAGATTTTTCCTGTATTTTGAGCAAGTGCAATGGGCTGATGAAGCACATAAATAAACAATAACAAGATAATCATAGATTAATCAGTTTGATTCTGTAGTAGGAAATTTTACGTGCTTTCCTTTTTCACATTATTTATTAGGGCCGTTTACTGATATTAAATAGGTGCCAACTCTCATGCAAAAACATGCCTCTGAAAGAGGGGAGAGGAAAACTACCAATGTAAGGTTCCTGTAACAGATGTCAGACTAAGAAGTCAGTTCAGGATGGTAACCATATTTTAAAAAAAAAAAAAAAAAAAAAAAAAAAAGCATAAGCACATGCAGAACTAGGAGCATGTATGTTAATAATACTGAAGCCCCCTTTTTTCTTCCTAATCTATAGCCTACTTTATTTTCCTCAAATTGCTTCGATGGATAAGAAGAGGTAAAATTGTTCTGAGGCACTATCACTTGTGACTTGCATGCTATTAGTCATCCAAACCTCCACAACTTTAACAAAACCAACTAAAAGAAACCCCAAACACTGGAGCATAGCTTTGTCATTTTTGCTGACTTAAGTTCCTGAGTGGTAATTCTTGTGTGGCAACTAGTTGGCAGTCTTAGTACAGCTGCTAATGGAGATGTGCACACTGATTAACAAAAGCTATCAGTGGTTTTTCCCTACGTGTCAATCTTAGCAAAGGAAGCCAAGCGGAAGTGGAAAGAAGATGAGCTAGCCTTGCGTCTCTCAAAACCAGACCTCAGAGAAAAAAGAAATAGATTGACAAAACAGTATTAGAAAACATAGAATTACATGTATCTGATGCCTCTATTCTGTGGACAATTAAGATTCACCCACCGAGGACTGACCAGTTTGTATTCTTTAATGACCTGCTCCAGAATCCACTAAATGCAAAGGAAAGCCTCACCTTGATTTCAACAAAACAGACTCAGGTTTTACATTCAATTGAAAAATAATTTCAGGAAAGGAAAAAGTAATCCCTTAGGCATTATCTCTCTGATCCTACTATAATCTGAAACATTTGTACAGTTCCATGTACTATTTCTTGTGCATTATTCTATTGCAGCACTTAAATTATTCTCATTTGAATGTTTCCACAGACACAGCAGTTCTGGTGACAAATGTCTTAATTTTAAAAGCTGGTCTGCATGGCAGACACCATTCCTATCCAACAGAGAAAGGAACTCCCTAGCTGAAGCTGTTTTCACCAACAGTTTGTTTGCCAGCAGCATGTTTTCCTGTTTAATCCGTGTTAACATTTTGTTCAGAGTTATCCTAACTGGCATGTATCCTATCTGATAAACATCTCCTCTTTTCCCTCACGGAAACATTATTTATTTATGACATTATTGTTACAGACAACTAAACAGCCAAGAGGGAAACACATTTGCTTTTCTACAAATACCTGCACATGCTGTTAAACCTGCATCATTTTTCTCATAGATACATCTAAAACTTGGTAAAAGGCTTCCTAGCATGTCTTTGGTATCCACTGAGAACAAGGAACAAGGACAGACACATGCAGCAGTACAAAATCAGCAAGGGTTCAGGAAAACAGGAGGAAAATAATGACATTTCAGGTTGTTAGTCATATAAATGAAACTTTCTCCTATCTGGCCCAATTTGTCATGACTCCACGACTAAATGAACTAAACAGACCCGGTATAAAATGACTCAAATTAAGAGCTGCTTTCATTCATGTTCTCTGTATCTTTGCCAGTGTAGGAACTAGCTATGTATGACCAGGAAACCAGTACCCAAACATACATACAGTGAGCTAACATCAAATAATCTGTGTTGGAGCTCACAGTGCCCCCCAGGCTGCTTCATGACTGAGGCTGAATTAAGGAAGAGGAAATAATATAAATCCAAATTACCACAGTGCTTGAGAAGCAAATACCCTCAAAATCCCCATCACTTCACCAGTTACATTCACCTTGGATCCTTGGTGACAGAAACACATATCCATTTACAAAAGGACTAAGACCTACATCAGTTTCATGGATGACACTGAAAGTCATAACGACAATTTACGTCAATTTAAGTCACTACTCTGCACCAGATTGCCAGTGCCAATCTCCCACATCTTTGAAGATCACGTTCCATCCAGGGCCTGTACTTTTGCTAACAAATAAAGATCTTAGTGTGTCTACCTGCAGGTTTCACACCATTCTTTCTGTCTTTGTCTCAAAGTGCAAGCTTCTTTAGCACATACACATCTTCAAAGTATGTGACGCAGCTCAAGACATAGCACATATCCTTAATTATTATGAGCTGATGTATTCTTGAATCTTCTCACACTGGGCTCAAAATTTTTCAGATACAGAAAGGATAGTCTCTGAAAAAAGGCTGAAGTCAAAGGAGCAAAGAGCCAAAACTGGAAGAAATGGACAAAGGCAACTTTTAAAGATGGACTCAACTGTAGGTCTGTTATTTAAGTAATACATACATACATGCATTGGAATTATGTAGGTTGATATACATATCTGTTCATGTGCTTATGGTATTCGCTAAACAAAGATGTTATATGGCCTTCCAAACATTTCAATTCTGTTACATAGGAACGTGTTCGCATATTATGTAAACATACACAAGTAATAACTGTGTTTGAGTATCTACCCACCTGCTCATTTGCAAATTACTTTCTAAGTTAAATCAACCTTACCCTCTGTATTTTTCTTCAGTTAAAGGACGTTTTCTGCCCATTATCTGCTTCTTAGTATAGATTTAGAAACCTTCTGGAGTCCCTTGTCAACAGTATCTGTTTCACTAATACGGTCCTTTGCAGCAAAAAAGCAATGCACCATGGGAGTATTAAATACAAGAGTCACCAAGTACTCTTTTCCATCCAAAATGATAGTTGCAGCATATAAAGGCATGACGGCAGCACGTGTAAGATGAAATTCTGTGCAAAACCTGAGCACATACCCGTGGTCTGTGAGTTTTATGAAATGTCTCTGTCACTCTGAGCCTGTGCCTTGATGTAGTTACTCATGTTAATTAAAACAGAGAAAGAAAGGGGTGCCAATCTGTGCCAATCAAAGCTGCTCTCCTCACGGCCTAAGCTCGTGTAGTGTAGAGGAACCAATACATCACCTCTCAGCCAGGGACTGCAGGGATCACCCCCAGCAGCGTGGGATGAGGGGGAGGGAGGCAGCGAGAGAGAACACACAGAAGAAGGTGGGGAAAGGGTCAGTAATGTGGACAGCAGAAATAACGGTTATTGGCAGGTCAAGGGGGGAAATGGGTATACTTTTCAAAAACATCACAAGCATCATTGACTAATATAGAAATTTTTTAGTTTAGCCCTAATTAAAAGTTTCTGCAGCACAATACTACTCCTGAGAGCAGGTTAGGTTGCTGATTAGCAAGTCCTCCTCTTTAATGTTTCTCTGCTAAATTAGAAGTGCCATGGAGCAGGTCTTACAAAACCAAAAATAACCCAAAGAACTGTCCCCAGCCCACACAATCTTCAAAAACTTATCTTGTTTCTGATACACCTTAGAACTTTCTAAGCTTCTTACAACAATGTTGAGCAAGTGGGGGTGAAGGAGGGAGGGAGTGTTTATAAAGCCTTAGAACCATACGTTGGTTGTATTTTCAGACTCATTATTCACTTCCTCCAGTCCCATCTGAAGTTGCTGGGGCCACTGACTCAGAGAACAACAGGTCAAACTCAAAATCCTTGCATTCAGTACACAGAACTCAGCACTATGCAGGTTTTCCGCCTAGTTGTGACTTAGCACAACACAGGATGGGCTGAGAGTTTTAAATCATTCTAAGGAAAGCAAGTATCAAAGTCTTTGGGCTTTAGAAAGAACTGATTGACTGGCTTCTTTAGATGCCTTAAAAAGCCAAGATTTAATCATTATCTTCACCATTATTTTTATTTATATATATCCACACACGGATATATAAATACATATGCATACATAGAGACGCATGGTACTCTAACTCCCGAGTATTGCTCCTCACTCAGATTAGCCTGACATCTTGTGGCTATAAAGAACATAACACTCGGTTTAACCAAACATCTGAAGACCATTCGGATGCACATAAGCATACTAATGCCTGTGTAGTTTATGCAAACACAAAACAGCTCTTGAGCAACGCAAGACAATTATTTCATTTAATTAGATGTGACGTGGTGTAAACATCGTCTTCCGATAAGACAAGCTGGCACAGAACTGTAAAGGCAAACCACAGTTACAAATAATGCAGACTGGACTACAGCAGATAATATTTTGCTCAAAACTATATACCTATCTAATCTGAAATAAGAATTGCCAGGATATCTGCAGTTGTTCTGATATCGCCATGCTAAATATTACTTTGATTTTTGTCACAAGAACCAAACCAAGAGCCGAACATTAGTGCAACAGACTACATGGGGAAAAGAAATGTCTTCTCAGACAGGAAGATAACTAACAAAGAGTGGTTTTGCCTATACACACAGGCAGAGCATGGGTACATGCGTGGCAGGGGAAAGGGGAAACATCCATCCTATGAAGAGCAGTTGCTTTTTCTTTTCCTAAAAAAGTTGGTCTATTGATTCATTTTCAAGAAAAATAACTTGAATCTCAGAAGAAAAAGATTCTTCCTCCTAGAAGGATTTGCTGCACTGTCTGAAGAGGTTTGACACTCACCTCCTGTTCTCCTTTTTGGCATAGAGGAGAACAATCAAGCAAAACACAGAGAAAATAATTTGTGCAGTTTGATTAGTTTTCACACCAGATGTTCCCACATATATTCACATCTCCCCAACTCTCTTTCTCCAGCCAAGTGTGTGTGCAGCTGGTAATTCTGTAGTCAACACCAAAGCTATTTAACAGCACTATTAGCTGGGGGGGGCTAGATGATGTATCCCACCACTCTTCTCTGGGGGCCTGCTCCTGTTCCCATTAAAGTTAAGGCATCATCACACTTGTTGTCTTCAAAGAGAGACAGGAAACATTGCTGGAAAAAATTTTACTGCTTTGTTACATAACTGCACTTTCATCTCTTCCCAACTATGATTTCCATTTTATTTTCTTGCTGGTAGAGTAAGGCACTGCAGCCATTCACTGACCAGCTCTGGGTTTTCATTCTTTGTGAATTCCAATGGCAAACAATCTTTAAAAAAATGACAACCGGTAAGAACTGTTGCTTGTTTGTTAATTAAGTTTTAATGACCACAGATTTCAAGAAAAGGCAACTACAAAATTGCATCTCATTAATGTACCAGTGACTGAATAAACCCCAAAGACAGACATCAGTGTTCCTTGATGAAAACAAATCATGGGTTCAGGCAAACTCCCCCAGGGCAAGGACTGCCTGGAAAGTCAGGCCCCCCAGCTTTCAAATGGACACTGTACCAGAAACTCTAAATTCCTAAATCATCTCCTGTTCATAAAAAAAAAAAAAAAAACAAAAAAAAACACAAACCGAAAAACAAACCAAAAACCAGTTCTTAATATTGGCAGAAATCCTGCATAACCTTGGAGCTTCGAGGTTTGTTCTAATTGCTCTGGTTGCAAGTGAGAGGTTTACTGTAAGACGTAGAAAGGAAAAATATCTTTATATCTTCATATACCTTCATATCTTATTAGAAGAAAATTATAAAGTTGTGTACATTTGCATTTCTAGGAACTCAGCATCTGTGCAAATTTTGTAGCCAGTCTGTCTTCACAACTTCTGTGTCTTGTTGCAGAAGACACACATGTGGGATTATTCCATAAAGGATTTATGCTTTCTTGATGCAAATTAAAGGTGATCTGAGGTGGAAACATGCTGGTGGAAGAATTGCCGTAACAGCTGGGAAGAAATTATCCTGTATACCCACAGTGCTGTCCATGGGGATTTTTTGCTACTAGGTTCTCAGTGTGTGCATCTGAGGACCAGTCTTTTCCATGTGGATGATCACTTGGAAAATAATGTTAGAGATGACCGAAGGGCTGGATTATCAGCTGAAAGCTGTTATTCTCCAAAAGGGCCATTTTAAACGTTTAGGTATCAGGTTAGCTAGATTACCTAAAAGCATAAGTAAGATACACTGCTTTTAGAAGGCAAGTGATTGCGGGAACTGGTCAGTAAGTGATTTGCGAAGGAGGAATGGTCTGTACCTATCCCTGAAGTCCCTCTAAAGGGACAAGATGTAGTACTGCACTATACCCGCACAGCAGGATTGAGTGAGAGCTGACAACATACTCTTAAAGGACAGCATGGGTTCGGCAGGTACTACTGGGAAGTAGGAAGGTACATAAAAATAGGACACACTGATAAAGTAGTCAGAGGGGTCTGGGATATGCTTCCCTCAAGCAGCATAGGGAGATGCAGAAAGGAAGATTAGCAAACCCAACCCTCTCATCCTGAAAGGGACAAGCCAATAAGCAGAGGATCTCTTCAGAACAAAGGTGGCAGTGGGCATCATACAGGTCTCCTGAAGCCTTAAAGGGAAGTTATAAGTACAATCTGCTCAGATAATTAGATGTAAATGGTCATACTGTTCATTGCTGGTTTGGACTTTAAATGTCACAATGTTTAAACACTCTCCTGTGGTGACTGCTACTACAGTATAGAAGTCTTGTGTAAAACCAGGAAGAAAATGGAAAGGACCCATGAAGTAAAATAATCCGTTGTTTTCCTTCTTGTTGAATGAGGTGAAGGAAGGCAAAGCAGCACAGAATTAAAGGCAAATTGCATGGCTAACAATGTCTGTATACTAATCACTGAAACTAGAATTTAGTGTGTGAAATCCCATTCCCTGACTTTTCTGAGTTCTGCCACTGACTTCAATGCAGCCTCAACTTTGTCCTGAAAATGTATCAAGTCAAATGCTGTGAGAAAATGGAGGCTTGCCAGCATGTTAATACGTGAGGAACACTGCATAACCTCAGTCTTAAAATAAATAAAAGTCTTTGCCATGAGAATTTTTCTCTTCATAGGGAAATAAAATGTATTTGCATCATACCAGCACAGTAGCTTAATTCCCCTCCCTCATACACAGTTGATGAAAACTCCCACTCTTCTTGTTATAATAGATACAACACCTGGGCCTATTTCAGCTGTATTATGGAACCTGATTTTTAAAGTTCCAAAGATGCAGATATGACATGGGATTCCCAAATGCATCTGAATACTCTAAAACGTCGCCCCCAGGTCCACTGGCAATGAAACAAGACACAGAATGTTTTATTATGTTCCAAAACATCCTTGAGAGGTAACAAGTGAAAGAAAACATAACATGAGCATGATAGTAGGGTCTAGCAAAGCAAAGGATATTTTGCACAAGCGGAAACAGTGCAAGAAAATATCATTGGGTCCTTTCCTCCCAGTAATCAGAAAGCTTCGTCATCAAAAATGCTTAGAGACACTGTATGGCAACCAAATGCTCCCCCTTGCATTCTCCTCAGCAAGCTCATTTCAGTTGCAGTTATAAAACATGAACATAAAAAGACTTCAATGAACCCAGGAGAGAGCAGATGTTAATTATAGCAAAATTGTTATCAAAGCCAGACTGAAATTGTTTCAGTTTGGTTTTGCATGATTAGTTCGGCAGCACTCCTAAATAGTGTAAACTCCAGCATGTGCAAACTCTGACCACTTGACAAAGATGTATGTGGACTTGCCCATCCTATGTAACTGAATGTCACCCACGTAGTTATTAGCAATTGCCCTTAAGCTAATGCATCATATGTCTTTTTAACAAGAGTAATGGCTGGGTTCTGACAAAGAATAATTGCCATTTCAATTGAAAATGTTAAAAGATAACCAAAAATCAAACATGGAATTACTAGTGAAAAATGTAGGAGAGATGACAGAAGCATATAACTTCACTGGAATTATCACTAGCTTGACTGACCTTAATTTAGTTCTAATAAGCATTCAATACAGTACCAGCCACAAGCTATACAGTGTACCAAAATGAGGATGGCCATGTCCTCCAGGGCCAGCTGCTGTGCTCCTCCAGCACACCCTTTCTGGGAAGTAACGAAGAGGGCTGAACAGTAAGTGCTGCAACTATCTCCTTCCAAACCTCAGACTTCTGCAGTATGTCGTTGTCTCACTTTCAGTAATTGAAATTAAGCTCTCTAAATATTCCTATCAATTACTTTTTGATTTACTGCCTTCCATGGCATTTTCCTCTTTCATTTATTGGTGTACTTGACTTTTATTTCCTACAGGGACATTGCATGCTAGAATTATATGTCATTCTTTTAAAATGTCTCTTTCCTTCCAGTACAAGTTTAGACTGTACCATGTAGGGTGTCCCTGAACTTATCTCTTCTTTCCCCAGTCCTAGCAGAGATCTCTGCCTCTACAGCTAGCAGTTTTTCCACCACAGCAATGATTAAAATATTGATCAAAAGCTTACCCTGAATCCTGTCTCTATAGGACTGCACTACGCATAACAAGTTAACAGACTTAACATCTTCCAGCATGCATTTAAAACATAGTAGTGTCTGATTTCCTGCATTCAAATGCACTGGTTGTAGTTCTTGTCTCCCTCTGAGGTATAATGGATACAAATGATAAGCAGACTTTGCCCATGTATCTATACCACCGGGCAATCCACACTTTGGGATTGTTTTTTTTTATGCTAGCCACCAATCACTGCCAAACACATCAGAAGATCCTTGTGCCAGCTGTGGGGGGAAATGGATGACAGAAATACCATTAGAGCAGCTCGACACAACCCACTGACTTATGCTTCACTTTGCTGATCAACTGTTACTTGTTTTGCAGTAGCTGGAAACTTAGGTGTTTTTCTAAAGTGAATTCAAAATATCTGTTTGCATTCTACCCAGATTTCAAAATACTCTGCCATTCAAGCCCACTGCTTTGTCATTGTTACTGACATAGATCGGGTTCTCTGCACACACGCAGCCCTCGCCAATATCACACTTTTCTTCAGCAATAGAACTCTCAAATTCTCTAAATCAATCAATTTCCAACATCATTATGAAGAGGGAGACCTTAAAAAAGAAAAAGCCTTTGGGGTACTAATCTCTTCACTACAAGTATCTACTTTTCCCATGTATAAACACTGCAGAATATATCCTTAAGCCTAAGTATGATGTTACTTGTTCGTAAAGTACCAGAAACTAATAAGAAAACCACGCCTACACTGTTTTGATAATTCACAAGGCCAAAGCAAGAGACAGGGTGGGAATTTTCTGAAATTTTAATTAAACCTAAGAGAATCAATAAAACCATTTATTGAGTTCTAGCACCTGTTTTTAGGCAATAATATCATCATGCTACTGCTTGTTTAGTTTTAATAGAAACTACATGATCTGTTCAGCTGCGCAAAGACTATTGATTTGTATGTAGAACCAGGCAAAAGTACTGGCTGATTACAAGGGATTCACAGTTACCATGAATAGTGTCTGTAAACAGTCACCCAACTCCAGTGTAACATACCAGCATGCCTCAGAGAAAGCAAGCTAAACAAACCAACAGTTCATATAGCACATAGGAACCACTAAACCACCTTCCTTGTCAGGTAAGAAACTTTCCAAGTCTGACAATATAAATAACACAAGAGAACACATGCTTTTCAACAGCTCCTAAGAGGAAGATTAGGGAAAGGGAAATAAGAGAAGAAGAAAATAAAAGAAATTCAATAAACATCATCACTTACCATTCAGGCACCTTTCTGCTATATAGTCCTTTCTGTATACCTACTAAGAATTCTTAGCTACAAGCAGAATTCTAAAAATATGAAAACACTTATCTAACCACTAACCAGTGAGCACTCACTGGTTCAAGGCACTTCAGGGAGCAGCACTCAGTAGTCAGCAGTTTTAAGCCACTGGAAGAAAGTAAGTCTGCCCTTGACCATTTCTGCCCATACTAGAGGAAGGAAACATAAGTCTATGCAAGTGGCATCTTCGTCACACCCATTACCTGGAGAGTTTATAACTTTTTTCTATAGGATTTAAACAGATTATCTTAGAATCCTTGTTGACCATTTCTTCAATACCCATAAATTACAAATTCCCAGCAATATCTATCGTGTCTTTAAAAATGAACATCATCTTATCTGAAACTACACTGCGGTATCGTAAGCTTCCATTCAATTCAGCAAATTGCCTGAGCACCTGTAGATTTCTATTGCCATGTTCCATACTTCTGTTCACCTAGTTAGTGCATAACGTTTCTACAAATAGACCTACAGCTCTTTAGTACTGGTAACTGCATGTTTTTCATTAGTATGTTTGAATTGAGATGTAAACTTAATCTGAACCTCCAGAATTTGTTACATGTAGGACAGTTGTTGACCATCTTTTATCATTATGGAAGTAGACAGATAGGAAGGAGGTTGCTTCTTTTTAATTCCTAACACTAACATGTTTAGTAACAATGACATTAGTTTCTCAGTCTCAAGAATTCAAGAACAGACAATAGTCTCTTTTCAGCTAATAGGGCTTTGTTGTCCTTTAGGTAAAGTATAACTGAATCCAACAAAAGTGAAAATACATAGGTTTCTTCTGCATTTACCGTTGCAATCAGAAACCCCAAGCAAGTAATATGGAACAGGAAGGATGCAGTCATAATTAATGCTCCTCAAACTTTCATCAGCACATTCTTCATCCTAAAGAGTTTTGTCAGAAATATCAGGTATCCAAATTCCAAAAAGCTGTTCTCAAAGCATTTCCTTTAAAGGGCGACAGAGCTGGGTAAAAGCAATAGATCTTGATTTTTGGTCTACTTTATTTCTGACACTCTAGGATTACTGTAGCTTTTAGGCTCAGGCTTAGGAATGCTTAGCTCCCACTGCAGTATTTGAAGTTGAGGCCTCTGTGCAACTCTGGGGTTATGGCTTTAACCTCAGCTTTCATACATGTGATACAAGGATGCTGACGTGGTCCTCCCTATGCACTGCAGACCAGTTTGCTTGAGATGCATCTGGAATATCATTTTCTGGGCAGTTATTTTATGTGATTGCCAGAGAACTATGACTTACTCTGTGATGGCCTCGGGCACAATCACTGCTAAAACTCATGCAATTGAATAATTCTCAAGAGCACACATCTTGAATGATCCATACAGCTTCAGTTTGCACCAGCCTGTGTCCTTTTGACAATAAAAGGTCCACCGTTACAACTGAACTTATCAGTTCTGGTCAAGTTTGAGCTGCTTCTGGCATGGTTGGCTATATTCTACATTCCTATGGTGTCTGCTTCAGATATTTTTTTCATCTTAGAAGCTTAAAAGAAAATATAATATGATCCTACTATTATGCTAGAAAGTGTAATAGTGAATTCTGATCTGGAAAGTAACCCACTACATTTAAAGGATATTTCAGTTTAGAGTTTGCCACCCCTCCCTATAACAAGCTATTTTGTTGCACAATCACAACAGATCACTTAAGTAGAAAAACTGTACAAACTATTTTGAAATAAGATCTCTAGAAAGTTCCACTGCTCAACAGAATATTGTTAAAATGAATTTCAGTTCCCTCTTACAACAAACTTCCTCTCAGCCTTACAAGAAGCCAAACCCAGAGTCTCCTATAAACTCTTACATAAGAAAATGCCACCACTGAGTAGGTGATACGGTGATTTTTTGGGGTTCTGTTCTGACCAAAGCATTCAATACAAAATGTTAATATTTTTCCAAATAAATAAATGAAAAATACAACATCTACAAGAAACGCTCACTTTTAAATAAACAGGAAATGTTGATTATACTTGATTAAGTCTGTGTTTTGCCACTAAATTTACTACCTGTATTCCATAGCGTTTTGATATACACACACCATGCTCTGTTACTGGGCTGGAAAGTGTTCTGGGCTGCTTTAATATGTATACTTCAACAAGTTGAAGTTAATGCTCTACTAGGCATTTTTCACACTGACTATATGAAAAAATACATTAAATGCTTCTTGCACTGGTAAGTATAATAAGAAACTACTGCCCAAGGCAAAGTACTCCTTGTGAAAACCTAACTCAGGCTGGCAAAAGGCCTCTCTGGGTATTGCTTCCTAAAACAGGGATGAGGGGTCGACTGAAGTGTTCTTTTGTTCATGTTAGAGGAGCGGGAGAGGAAGAAAGGAAACAAAAAAGCCAAAGAAACCAGGGAAGCAATATACAAGCAGAGAAAAAAGCCACTAATGAGATTAAAAGGGTGGGGATTTTTAACAAAGTATTCACTAGAAATCTCAATCTCTGGAAAGAAAACTGATTCTTGGTCTGGAAAAGAGAAAAAAATTGAAATTATTTTTAAGTATATTGGCTGCACCGATTAAATACATCGTTATTGCCCCCAATTTCTTCTAAAAGCAGCAAGATTCTAAATACTGCCTAATCACACAGACCACAAAGAATATTTTGTATGCACATCTGAATGCATACAGATGCACTGTTATCATATAGATATAGCTGTAACTTCAAGTGTCTAGATAATGTAGTTTTTAGAATTTATTAAAGAATTAATACATCAGTAGAGCAAATCCTGACATTTTGCCAACTCTTTGAAGGCAGAGGAGAGCCACATAAGGAACCATTAATATTGGCTCCAAGGCAAGTAGCCACAAGAAGAGGTTCCAGCACCTCCATGTCAAAGTTCAGGCTGATGTGTAGTGAATCACGCATATGCTCCAAACACTAGTCACATTAACAGGTTCTGGATTTTGAACCCAGTTGCATTTTGTGAGTGGAGACAGGCCAAGCTCCAGTGACACAGGGAAGAATGAACAGTGTCACATCACACACCAATTGTTCTCCAGGCACATTCTGTTATGTCACAGGTTAATTATTGTTACTTCATGCAGCCACACATCACACAGTCTATTAATTATTACTTAATGTCACTACACTACTAAATGGTTTGATGAATTCTATTAGTAATTAGAACTGCTCGTGCAGTGACATTCAAATAAACCTTTTCTCTTCATAGTGCATTCCTGATGAAGATCCAGAAAGAGAAAATACCTAGGTTTATTAGTCTTACTGACTAGATGCATTTTATTTGGACTACAGCTGTTTTCTGTGCTTGTTAATTTATTTCACTGATAACTACAAAATACTCGTGACGATCCAAAAATTGAGACTAAATTTAGCTGTGTGTAAAACAAACCATTGCATCTCTTTATATATGTTTAAAACAGAGAAAAAGGATGTCATGCCAAAAGCTGACACTTATTTGTTATTAATCTAAAAAAAGTCAAACAGAAAAAAAACAGATAGAATAAGTCTTAGCCCTAGTATTGAAACATTTGACATTGAAAAAGATTGCAGTCAAGCTGATAGCTTGTTTGGCACTTTTTTTTTTTTACAGACCTATTTTAATATTACAGTACTTTTGCAAATTCTGCATCAAAACTAAACGAACTGGGTTTGTTTTATAAAAAAAATACTTTCGGATGATTTGAGGGAAGGATGATTGAAGTCATCTCTTTCTCGGATCTTTCATTTTCCATCTGTTTGGAACTGAGTAGAAAGACATGGTACCTGAGCTGCCTTCCTTGTTAACCTTCCCCGAAATCAATGCATATTTAAGAAAAGTTTCGATTTTGACACACTGCATATGTTGCAGCAGTATGTTCTATCAAAAACAAACTTATAAACCGTTATAATGCTGTTTAGCTCATGCTTCCCACTGTGAACCAACTCTTAAAACTGTGGTTTTACACCATTTTTACACTACTCTGAGATAAACAAGAGCCAACTGCATCTCCTGAAGAAACTTTTAATTTGTAAACATTCAAACTGCTTGCATATTCAGCAGCCTGCTAGCTCGATGTTTACCTTACTACCTTTTGTATATCTTTCCCTCTCTACATCCGTGTAACATTTCTATGGGATTTTGGCAAACACCAGCAGTTGATTGAAGCACTGCATAGCTGAAAGACAATTACAGAAAGGCAGTACAGCAGGAGCTCCAAAAGAACATGTGGTATGTAACTTGGGCATCTTTAACTAAACTATCCTTCACATATATTTAGCTAACTGTATCTCAAAAACCTCCAGTGTTGGAGATTCCACAATTTCCCCAGACAATCTTGCATTTGTAATTTGGTTTAAACAACTCCACTTTCTTCATGCCTCTTTGTTAGTCTCTTCAGGAATATTTTCAATGAGACTGTATCTTACACAGAATTTAGTGCCCAAAGCTGGACAAACTACTTCAGCTGAAGCCTTACAATGAATTAAATAACTTCACATTTTATAGATGATGTTCCCATTACTATACACCAAGACATTATTTAGCTTCATCACACTAAAATCCTGTTAATTTCTGTTCTGTCCATGACTTCCTTTTACTTTTCTCCCTCCATCCTTTAATACAGTACTGCTGCTTAGCCAGAAGTTGCCCAGTCTTAACTGGTGTAGACAATTCTTTCCACCTGAAAACTGCTTCACAGATATTCTTATTTAATTGCATCCTCTTTTCTTAATTACCAATTTGTCAGTGTCTGAATGAGTTAAAATCCTGTCCTCCAGCCCACTCGCAGCCCATGCTTGCATGACATCACTGAAAATATTCTGAATATATTTTCTAGACAAGAAAAAGTAGCATTTGTGAAGAATTTATTGGGGAAGGTCACATTTGAAATAGACATCCCTGAGCACAGTATAAAACTGAACTCCCTGAAAACAGACTTGAGACCCTCAGATTTGCAAGTGAAGAAAGTGCAATCAGGGAATCATTGCTTTAGAAGCTTGTTTTTTCCAAAGCCATGAGGCTCTTTGGGGTAGTAGGCAGTATTTTCTGTAGAAATGTTTTGTACACTTATACAAGTGTTTACTAGCATGTCCCAGAAGATACAAAATAAAAAGGTCTTATTGTATAAATCTGGAGTTGTAATCAGACTTTGGTGACAGGAAGACTAAAGCCTGAATTCCCATGTTCTGGAGGACATAGGTTAAAAGGTATGTTTCCCCAAAGCGTGAATAAAAGTTGTCTTTGCAAGTCAGTGACATACTGATTTGAAGAACAATCTGCTTTTTAATCTTCTAACGCCTGACCACCTGATCCCACTGGATATGCTTATATTGCTACACAATTGTGAAAACAATAAATCTCTCTTTTTAAAATAAAATATGAATAGACCACCTTGCATCCTCTACTTGGAATTGTTCTTGGGAATAGAGCAGCTGATATAATAGGTAATGAAGCCTGATCCTGTCCTTCCCTCAACAATAAAAATTAGTATTACCAAAAAAAATATCGGGCATGATTGCTTTTATGATCTGCCTGTATTTCTCTTCTCTCCACATTAATATTCCTGACAATTTACATATTTATGGGATTAAGCACATTGACTTGTAGACTACACCGCAGTTGAATTTCATAAGTCTTTATGATTTTGGGGAGTTAAAAAAAAAAAAAAAAAAGAATGAAAACAAGCCTCTTGTTCAGTGTGTACTGCTTTCAATTGTTCTTTCAATCCAAACACTCAAATTAGATGACACCAAAGAGTCACACCCAAACATTACGGTACACACAGTTCCATGGAATTCAATCTTTCATCCATCACAAAGACAAAACAGTCTAAGTGTAATGAAGTTATATTCAGAGACACATCAAATTGAGAGAATAAAACTGACCTACAAATTCCTCTGAGGTAAGCGTTCCCCTCTCTTACATTAAAACAAAAAGTTTTCTGTATCATCCTTGTAGCCATTCTGAGTCTATCTTAGGCAGTAGGGAAGCAAAGGAGAAAAAGCTCCCAAGCCGCTGTGTTCACACTGTATTTAACTAGCGTTTTGAAGGGGAAAGGAAAACAAACTCAGGATTCAAAAAACAAAATATCTATGACAAGAGGTAGGAAAGGTGTTTTGTACATCACCTGGTAACTTAGTAGGGTGGGGGCCTCCTGGCACATTCCACATTATTAACAGCTTACAAGCTACATGGACACTGACTGTAAAACTACCAGAGAAAAAGGTTCCTTCAATTATACATATTTCGATTAGCCTTACATGAGTAATTATAATCCTAGGAACAATATTGCATCTCCCTGAGGAAGCCTCTTAATTGCTCTGGGAAGAAATACAACTAATTGAAGACAGATTTACAGAATTATCTGGTAAGACTGGGACCAAGTCCAACGGTCCTTGATCCCTCTACCACATTAGCAAAGTTTCCCCATACAGAAGCAGTAGAGAATTTCTGTTTCCAATCCAATGCTATCAATAGACATTTAATATTTCGGGCAATCATTCAGAAAAGTTACCACACACCAGGTTGCTTCTAACACATATGGTATCAAGCTTTTACTTCTTGTTCTCTGATCTTTTCTATTTCTGTTCTTCCTAAAGCCAGATATTATGCTATTAATATGAAAACACAGTTCTGAAAGAAGCAAACCAGCCTCATGACCCTTGGCAAACAGCCACCTCCAAACCTGCCATTTGATGTAACTATGAGTTTACTTAAGGTCATATTGCAACACTTTAAAATGAACTCATATGTTTTGTGAAAAGCACATTACCTGGTAAAAAAGTGTAACCCAGAAAGTCACCATAACGATAATATTTCAGGCAGCTTATTAAATAAAATCTAACTTCACAGTCATGTAAGCAGCAGAGATCCTTATAATGAATGGGCCAGAATACACTGCAGCAGATCAGGAATTATAAAACTAAATTAGAAACTCAAATCTCATTTGCTATAAAAACAAACAGCACTCTGTTCTTGAAAAGGAAATTGCTGAGATAATGCAATGAATCACCCTTCTGCAGTCAGTTTCTGATGCTAAATCCTTTCTATAGTTCTATTAGCTAATTATACATGTATCATACATTTCAGCATTTTGTGAAAAATTAGGTATCATTAACATCTCATCTCACAGCTTTATGAACTTAAATTACTCAAAACTACCCTTCCTCCATATAGCGGACATCTAGGTAAGCGCTAAAATTCCATGGCATGTTTCAAGAAAGGCTAAGGAATGTATTGACTCCTGTATCTTAAATGAACACATTCCAAGATTCAAAGTTGCATGCCAGCGATGACCCTACCTGAATTTGATGAGAACAGCTACAATTGTGGCTTGCTGAAGCACGGTGCATTACATATACACACAGCATCTCTGCTGGTCGTTTTACCTTTATGCCTGCTGTACTGGGTCTGACCAAGATGGCATTAACTTTCTTCATACCAGCTCTTACAGTGCTGTATTTTAGATCTGCAATTGAAACACTGCTGACAACACACTGATGTTTTAGCTATTGCTGAACAGTGTTGCATTGCATCAAGGTCTTCTGTGTTTCTTACTTCTTGCCCTCCCTCCCCAGGGAATAGAATCTGGGAGAAGACACAACCAGGTAGATGACCCAAACTAACAAAAGAGATATTCCATGTCTTATAACATCATGCTCAGCAATAAAATGGAGAGGAGAGTGCTTCCTCTGTCACTCAAATGGAGTAAGCAAGTGCTCTCTGAACAGAAGAACTTAAGTTTCAGATAAAATAGTAATGTAAGGTTCTCAGCAGCTCTGTTCGTAGCAAAGAGAAAAGAGTTCATTTACTGTAGTGTTAATACAGTTGGTGACAGTGCTAATGCATAAATTATATTTGCTGTTGCAGCTCGTTTTCCAAAGTGTTGGCAATATTTATCATGAAATAGAAACAAACATTTTTGCAATGAACATAAAAGTCAACAGAACAAAACCTGGATCTGAGGCTGGGTATTTTGTATAAACAGGCCCCACTTTTTTATAGACAGCACCTCTCTCTCCCGTTTATGAGCTGCTAAAACCTTGAGAATGACCTTTTCTTCTCCTTTGTACAGAATCTAGAGTTTGCCTGTGAGGCAAAGGAGAAAGATATCCTGGTTGGCATAATTTTCGCTGTTCAAGTTAGATTGGTTTTTTTCAAGCTGAGATTTTCAAATAAGCTTCCAAACCTCACAACTGAAAAAATTATGCAGAACACAGTCACAAGTGGTTCTTACACCCTAATTACAGCACACTCGATTTCTCACCCATCAGAAGACACACATCTCTTCTCGCATATAAGGGGAAGGAGAACGTCTGTGACTGAGTGTGATATTGTTAACAAGAAAATTTAATTGAGAAACATTTTTGCATCTTGTGTTAGGTGTGACTCTTAGTTATGTGATATGTTCATGGGTGACAGGAAAATTATGCCTTTTATCTGTAGAGATGTGTAAATGCCTCATTAAGTTTAATAATTATCTATTACAAGGGCAGTTCCACAAGAAGATATCTGCTACTGAAAAACAGAAGGGACACAATGAAACAACACTGCAATTATATCATCACTGACCTTGCTGAATTAATTCAACTGTCCAGAAATATTTTATAAACATATTAATAATGAATGTTATACTGTAAAAAAAATCCATGAATGAGTTACACCATGAAAAGGTTATCAAATAGTCCATGAAATTCAACACAGACTATATTTTCAGATTTGAGCTCAATTAACTGGAATTTGTATGTTAATTCACATATGACAGAGGGAGAAAACAGAAGGTGGAAGAGAAAGGACATTGATATGAAACATGACACATAAAAGGAGACTTTTTAAGAACAACTTTTCCATCAAAAAAACTACAAGTATCATCTTTGACAGACAAAAATCAATAGCATATGACTGATTCCCAAATGTTCTCTATAGCTAAAAAACAAAGCAAAAAACCCCACCACCTTCCTGGATGTGGCAGAAGGCAAATTATCCCAACAGTAAAAAGCTCTCAAGGAAGCTATACTGTCCCACTTATATTGACAGCTCAGTTTTACAGCTAAACAAGGATTATACACTTTTGGTAAACCAAAACAGAACATTATCAGCTTCTGTTCACAGTAAGAAGGTGGTTAAACAAACAAAGTACAACCTTCATACTAGCCAACTAAGCATTTTGACACATACCATTAAACAAAAAATTATCAGTTTATTATATTTAACATATTTACAAAATAGTACAAATTAAAGTACTGTAACTCCATTATTGCATGACAACAAAAACTCCATACAGGCAAAAGCAGCACATGAAAGAGACACTCCAGCATATTTTGGAAGTCTTTGGTACTCAAAATATAGTTTAAGATGCAGCATTAACTCAATCAATACAGGGCGTTCAACACAGACAATGATATGTAGATTTATGCCACCAAAGTAAGTTCAGCTATGGCTTTCATTCTTCTCAAAGGCTGATTACTAGACTCAGGAATTGCTTAAAAGCTTTACAGCAACTTTAGGATGGAGAAACTACTCAAAATTATTCTAAAAGCAAGCTGTTGAAAATGACTGGTATATTTCTCTACTCATATTGAATTAAACTGCCTCTTCTCACAACTATATGACAACAAAGCACTAAACACTTCATAGGCCTAGAGCCTATTCCTCTACCCCTTGAGCAGGCAAAACTGTGAAAGAATCGACTTTGTCTACTTAAGGAATATAGGATCAAGCTCTGAAAAGACAATAAAACTGCATGGCAAAACATGATTAAAGACAGTATAGTCTACACTGCTGTACACGTCATTTACAAAATATGTTTTATGGATAATCTACATACTTACAAATGCTCTCAATTGTTCCATCAAGTAACATACTCAACACAATCACAGTTCACTGATTTTGAGGTAAATCCTTGAAAAGTTAAGAGCATCAGCAGAGATTCATCTGCAAGGCTGAATCTCACAAGTGGAAGAATTTCCAATTAGATAATCCTCTCTTTCACCTGGTCTCAAAGCAGTGTATGCTAGGGGTAAGATGGGTAAGATGGTTGCAGAGACAAAGCAAATTACTGTAAACCCTCTGTGCTGTGCTTGGTTCTTCCTGACGGGCAGAAGGAGGCCAGAGAGAAGCAAAGAACACTGGGGACAGCTAAAAAGAATCCGAAATACATACTAGCAGATTGTATTCTGTGGATAAACAGTGGATATTGTGTTGCTTGTAGAGTGGGAAAAACTGCACTGGTAAATTGTGCAGTGTCTATGCACACTAATTGCAAAATGCCTATGTGAAAAAAGGACAGGGAAAAGCAAAGGAGAGGATGTGGGACAGGATAAATTAACTTTTCTTGATTGGTCAGTATTACTGTAGAAAGAAAATGCATTTAAGAGCTTTATTTTCTCAGTTTTCAAGACAGATTAGCCACTATCTAAATATTCAAAACTGCACATCTGAAGACATCACCCACATTTATTTTCACCTATAACTACAGCACTTCTGACCTTCCATAAATACATTAAAACACTGCCTCACCAAGGGGTGCACACCACTTCACAAGGCCTGATATTTCAAGCTAGATAACCTAGCCACATTTTTCCTTGGAGTTGTTCATAGCACTGCAACAAGACCACTCACTGAACTGCTGTTAGCATCTCAGGGAACAAGAGAGGAAAGGGCATGAAGTCTGCAAGTTCCCTTTGTATTACCTCATAAGATAACAAAAGGTGGTAAAAAGTCCTGTTTAACTAGGAAAGACAGTTTAGAGCTGGAAGCACCAAACTTCATCTAAATCAATCGAGATGTTAAAGTTTTGTTCTTGAAAAGTGACATCATCTTGCATTAGTATACTCTCCTACAGAATAAATCTACAATACTTATTTAATGTTAACCCTGAAAATTTTAAAACTCATCTTGTCCTGACTATCCTCAGTTGCACTTTTATGGTCAGCTGCCTAAATTAAAAAACTTCACACAGAAGGACTTGCAATGAGAAAGAAAGGATCCCACAATTTCACTTTGTGGACTCTTTTTCAAGCAATACCACATCACTAGACCTTTTTTAAATGTTGTCTTTAAACAAATTGTTAGAAGACTTAGGCAGGACCTCAAAGTAGTCAGTTAACTAATTATATACGCATGAATGCTACTCATGTTTACTACATATTTCCTTCAGAAAGTTTTTGTGAGTGTAAAACTGTTTGTAAGGTGATAAGTAGTTTGATGTTTCAAGACAAGTCTACTAACTATACTTTATGCCCACTGGAATGACTGAACTCTCTTTTCTGCATGCCATGATAAGGAATAACAAGCCTTCATTCTCCTTGTACCATCACAGATGTTAGCTAGAAGAAAAGAGACATTAAATATTCAACCATAGCTAGTATTCATGGTGTAGTACAGGGTGAAATGAAAAGGAGCATAAAGAAATTTGTTTTCCAGAGTTCTTCTGGGAAGGTGAAGGTTGGACTTTGTACTGATCCCCAGTGATGGCAAACTGGCAGGTTGTTTCTTGCACAGCTCTGGGCAAGATAATAATCTGTCAGCACAAACTTCTGTATAAATCCCAACATTAAGACTGAAAGGTTCAGAGAGACAAAAATGCTGCTGTTTAAATACTTAAGAAGACCAATAACACTTTGAAGATATTAAATGTTTACAATTCCTGAAATTGCTGGTCAGCAGAGGAAAGGTTTTAATTCATTCGTCCTCTTCAACATAAGTTGATGGAAACCAGCCCACCTAAAAAGGGGAAAAGCAGAACAAAATAATATATGAGATGCACAGGTTTTTTTAAAAGTCTGAACTAGGCAAAACAAGGATGGGTCTGTTCATTAAGTGTAAGATTACAAAAATAAACTTGACTGATCTGCCACAGTTAGGGTAAGTACCCAAAATAAAAGAGTAACTTTCAGATATGACAATTTGGAGACCAAACCCCTCCCCACCCCCTCAAAAAGAAAAGAAAAAAAGCCCCACACAAACAAACAAAAAACCCACAAAACAAAGCAAACTTTTGCCCAAACTGGAAGTCTAAGCATTCAGAAAAAAAGTCTAGAAATGCCAAGAGCAGAAGTAGGTTTACTATTGGCAGGATGCTGCTATTTTATGAATGAGCAGTTAAATATTTAACAGGCTTCAGTCAGGTCCAGGGCATCCTCTTACAAAGGAAATAGTGACCGATTTGATTGCATTATATGGAGTTAAATTCCCCTGCCACCAACAGGAGTTTTAAATAAGACAGAACTGAAAGACAAAGTCCAGTGTTTCACACTTCATAAGTTATAATGCTATCTCCATTCTGAAGTTAATGATGTGTCAAATAAGGATTATATAAGACATACAGGGAAGCAATGCCATATATTTCTTATTATCTGTTCACTTTAGGTTTTTCACTCAGACTTTTTTATATCTAAGTCAATTTAACACTCAAAGACCTCAAAACCAAACCTAAAGCATGATTGGAAGGAGTAACTGCATAAATTTTGTTTTAAACTACCTTGCCAAAATATCTCCAGAAGTGAGTTTATGATCTCAAGTCCAGGCAGGGAAAGCTATCAGAAAGAATGCTAGCATATAACAGGGGCATCCTTCAAGATGTAGCTAGGTGCATTAGAACAAGATGCTCAATTTTCTTCAGATGACCATTTCACTTAAAGATCATAACCAGGCTCATGTACATTAAAAAAAAAAAATTCTCCAAACTGCATAAAGCAGTAGATCTGAACATCTACTTCAATCAGACTTGCAACTTCCATATGCAGCTTCTAGCCAATCTACTTTTTTCCACCTCACATTCCTTGACCCTGCATTTCAGCTCTTTAGACATGGAAACAGCAGCCTCAAATACTTCTGACTAATTTGCATTAAAAAGCAATGTACTAAGACTGAAACAATATAGCTTTTATAGGTCAAAACGGAAATTTACTTCCACGCCAGTCCGAGAGTACTACATTTTTAGAGATCAAAGAACAGCCTCCTATAAAAAAAGGTGGCTGATTCCATTGCATTGTAGGCTGTCAATGTAGAAAGGTGTGGAAATCATTCAGTGTTAAACAGACTTCCACAGCACCAGCAACCTGAGCTTTTGACCCCAAATACATGTGTGCAACATAGTTCAAGGAAGTTCAGCTGTAGCTGTACTATTAATCCTGGTTATTTTCCAACCATATAATCTTGCCCGAATATTCAGCCTGGTAGGTCACATTAAATAACCAATTAATTCAGATGCTGGGAAAGCTGCCTGGCAAGAGTTCTGCCTGGCTCCTATGAAACACAGATGAGAGAGAACATGTTGTAACTTGTGAATTTAAATATACAAAGAAGGTTCATGATGTAGGAACACTTTTTTTATTTCCTTTCACAAAATCACTGTCAGTAAAGGCAGAAATGATACAAAGGAAAAAAAACAAACCAACCTTACCCTTCCATTTACTTCACCTCTCCACCAGCCATTCGCACTCATCTTTGTATAAATTTTTACAACATCCCCTTTCAATAAGGACAGCTCTCTCATGTCTCTTGCACAGAAGTCATACCTGGCTATAGCAATGCCTATCACCTTCGGGCTTAGCACTGAAATGAAACAAGACATTGACAGTATTAAGGTTTGTTAATTCAAGGCTACCACTGTACTGTACTTACAGTACTGTAAAATAGAAAACAATGATTTCACAACAACATACACTGGCATTCATTTTATGCAAATATGAAAGCACCTGCACTATACAGATCAAGAAGGTTTAAACACAGGTGAACGGTGTAAAAGTTGAAAGGATTTTATGTGATTTTTTTTTAAAGTTTTTTATTTTTAGAAAAAAGTCAAACTAGATGAACAGTAAATAAAATATCTCCCACCCCAAAACTGCTAAATAAATTTGAAATTATTGTATTTTTTTGCATCACAGTAAAACTTGCTGCCAGTTACACGCATCAACATATTTTACAGGTCACTAGTTTCTTTCCAAAAGAATTATTAGCATTTACAGTTGATTTAACTTTAAACTTCTAATGAAGCAAAACAAACAGAATAAGGTGCTGTTCTTTCAAAAACAACTCCCAAGTTAAATATTAATGCACTTAAAATTGGAAGCTAACATCAGCATGAGCAAAAAAGTAAAGAGTTTCCACAGGAAATTTGTATGGATCATTTGTTACAATCTTCATGAACATCAGCTGATGTAAATCTACTCTTTTCAGGAGTTTATTCTATAAATCACCAATTAATTTGTTCTATAAAACTTTTCAGGAAGAAAAAAAATCCTTACATATTTTCTCCTAAATTTCAATGAAATTAGTACTTAAAATTTTTAATCTACGTCAATATGTGAGCATTTTGCCAATGTAAAGCCCAGACATTTTAAGCAGTAAAAAGCTGTGAAATATTTTTTAAAAGCAAATGTGAAAAAAAGCCTCATTTTAAAAAGTAATCCCATCCTCCCAAATAAATTTAGAGGAAGTTATGTTTTCAACCCTGATGCAGAATGTCCAAACTTGCAAAAGAAATCCTCGACTCTTCCAATGAAAGAAAAGCAGGCATGGCACCTAAGAGATAAAGGCCTTTGACTTGGGCAGTTTAGAAAAAACATCTACTATTCTACTGCATTTTGTAGTTGGATTAATTTAGCCGAAACATTCTTTTTTTATTTTTTCCACTAGTACCATTTTTTTCCTATGCAAGTCACTGTAGATAGGAGTTCACAAGCACAAGCAAGCTTCCTCCTGAAAAAATTTCAGAAGAATTCATCAAATTATCATAATGGATGACTTGACATAATGTATATATAATCATCTTTTTTCTCAGAACCCTTTCCAATTTTTTAGAAATCATCTTTAGGAAATACCATTAAGATTCTAGTTTTAGCAATACCTGCAATGATGTAATGCTGCAAGTTCATAGCTAGTTGCCTTTAATTTAAATCAGGAACAAAAAACATGACAAATGAGCACGAAAATCTTGACACTTTCAACTCTGCTTGTATTTAAGATTTCTTCTAACCCCACTGGGGACACTTCACAAAAACAGAGGCTTTCGCAAAAGAGTATTAAATATATGAAAATCACTATATATTCAAATATTTATAGCTTACAGAGACAATACAAACAATTTCTTTTAAAATAACAGCAGATACGTTCAAAATATTACATAGATCACAAAAATGGAATGCCTAAACAACTGTTTTGGCAACAGACTATGGCCTCTTATATCATGCCATCAAAGTTAATCCAATGTTTCAGACTGCTTATGTAGAGTATACTTATCAGATACTCGTTACAGGATGTACAGGATACCATATAAAAGAGAATCAGTATCTCAATTTATTGCTTAGATTTACAATATAAATATGTTGTAAAAAAAAAAAAATGGGTGATATATTAAGTATATGAAAGTTCAAACATACTTTTTTCCCCTCTAAGCAAGTCAGATGTAGACGCTACTTGTTTAGATCTTGACATGAATGCTATGTCCTATACCTTATCAGCATTGCAGTAATCAATTTTACAGGGAAAGAGCACATCATGGGCAGCAATTGTTTTGGAGAAAGAAAAAAAAAAAAGAGCAGTTATTGATTGTAAGGTCAGTAACCATTTATAGGTGTGCAGCAATATTACTTGCAGATTTGGGGAAGCATCGGAGGATGAAAGGAGTAATTCTGGGGAGCAGGGTATCATTTCAGACTCTAGAAAGGAGATAAAGGGGCAAGGAAGATTACAGGAGGCAAAGATGAAGAAATTTGGGAAAACATGGAAGAAAAGGACTAAGGAGGGAAGAAATGCATGCAAGAATAATAAAGATGGAAAATACTGAGGAAAAGTAGGATAGAAAAAGAAAGGAAGGCAGATCTGGGGGAAAGGCTGACTTCTAACTCTTTTTCAAGTTGTGGAGCCAAAGAGGAAAAGGAGAAAGCAGCAAGAGAAATCAAAACCATGTATCCCCAAAAGTCTTGAGACAGAAAGTAGAATTTAGATTAATTTAGAATCTAACATCCATATTTTCAAATAAAAGTGATGTTCTACAATAGGAAATAGATAAAAGGAAGCCAGATGAGTGGTGGAATAAAGGAAAACGAGTGCTTATTTTGGAAAAAATATTGACCATATCTCTCTTGTAACATTGTCACAAAAAAAGCTTGAGCAAACACTATCAGCCCTGAATTCCCAATCAGAGCTTGCCCAGAATAAACGAAACTTGAGGGGAGACAGTCAGCATGTGGAAAGGACATCTGTAAAGATGGGAGAGAGGAGAAACACTGAGTGAAGGACAGAGAGAGGATAGCTACAGGGAAAATGAGGAAGGAGGGAGAGAATGGGATTAATAGCAGAGACTGATGAAAAGAAAGTGCCCAGCATGAGAATGTGAATGAGAAATTAAAGAGGGAGGGAAAGGAAAAAGTGAGAAAAAAGAAGCTATTGACAAAGTAGTAATAAATAAACCTTGTGTATTAGGAGGGAGCTACTCAGAGGATTAACAGGAAATAGAGTGAGGAATCTGAGGGAGATTAATAAAAGGTACACATGTGAATGAGAAAAATATGCTTTTGTTTAACCTAGCCCTTCCTTCTGTAAACAGAAGTAAAAGAAAAGACAGGGAACTACAGTCAGCTTTGATTCACGCTAGAGTATGTTGTAAAAGTTTCTCACTGACAGTGAGACAGATGTGCTGCAAATGAATTTTAATATGTTTGGGCCACTTATGAAGGAACTGGGGTGCATACAAAAGAGGTTCTGTGTAATCACAGCACATTGGGTCTAGCTCATGTTTCTGTCTGTGCTTAAATTCCACAAGGGTCAATGTTATCATTATAAAAGCTGTGGTTGTTTCTCTCTCCTTGTGGTATGGCCTTCACATAATCCTGCAGCCATATCCCCGCAGGGCTGCTCTTGTGTATTACTTTCCATGCTCCTTCAAACAATGTACATTTACTTGCACTGTTTAACCAAACCTCAGTTCTATTATACAAGCATGGGCAGCACCTCCAGTAGTGCTCAGTAGTCTGCTTAACCCTTCTCCTGTGTTACGAACTTCCATATCAGCAGAACTAAGCCAGCTCTGAGGATCCTTTAGAAAAATAAATACTTGTAATATTATGAAATAAGTTATTTGTTCATTTAATGTAAGCAAACTCTTTGGCTTTTTTAAAAAAGATGGTTTTACTAAGAACTTACGAAGTAATGTAGCCTATCAGAATATGAAATCCAAAAAAAAGGTAGATAAATTAAGAACTGCTCATCAATATTTTCCTTTAATATTTTGTACTTGTATAAAGAAATACTTTACACATCATATTGTGATATGCAAGGCATTGAATTCTTATTTATTGTTAGAGTTACTTAAGAATTTTCTGATAAAGCAGTTTGTCTAGGGAAAAAAGGAATATAATTATAATTTGTTGAAATCAATATGGGGATATGTGAGAATGTGTGATTGGCTTAAAGTAACCCTGAGTCTTGATTACTGTTCTATCATTGTAGGTCACTTCACAATTTTGTTTTCATGGAACAGATACCAGTTTCAGTAAGAATGGACTTTATGATCAAGTACTGTGTATTTGAATGAAAGAGGTCATCTTCTATCCTTGCCCAAAAGGACAGAGGCTCCCAGTATTTATCTACAATAAAAGGCCAAAACCTAACTCCTTTGTGTTCTCCGATACAAATGAGATGAGTGCTTCAGACATTCCAGCTGAATGGCTATACCAGAATGGCTTTCTATTCAGAAACCTCTATTCAAGGTCCTTTCCAACCTAGATGATTCTGTGAATTTGTGTGATTCTGTTAAACACTCTCAGCACAAGTAAGCACACTATCCATTCTACTACTGAACTGCCATCTACATCCTTTTCCTCTCTAGAAATTATGCAAAGACTTAAGAATCCACCTCAGAGTACTAAGCAATCTGGATGACCTCTGTGGGGCAGCTGTAAAACATACTGCCTACGCAGATCTCCTGGTCAGACCTTGGTTATGGTTATGTCTGTGTTCATGCAGGCTAGGCACCTCCCTTTCCCTAGTGCAAAAGCCAGCCTCAATCCTGATTTGCACAACCTAGGCCAAGTCCTCCACCTCCTGTACACAGAGGTGTGTCAGTGTAAGATGAGTGAACACCATGTTCTCAACAGTAAGGACCATATAGAAATAGCTGCTAAAGTCATTTACCTTCCTAATAGGAAAATTCTTCTTGATTTGTCCCACAGTGCAGTTTATCTCTTTGAAGACTAGGTCTCAGAGACCAGAGCAAGTCATAGCCATAATAATGCACTAATTGAGACTACCACTGCTACTACTACAAGCATTTTATGCAGTCTCTTAGTTTAAAATGTTTGCATCTATTAAAGCCAGAGAAGGTTAAATGAGAATAAAGAAAATAACATTTAGAAAGCAGATGGGTAAAATTAATTAACAATGTTAATGCAGAATTTAAAGAAAGCATTTTCTACAAAAAACCTACTGTATTCTAAGATGCTGCTGCAGTATGGTTTGCTGCAGGGATGGGACGAATATATTATTTATCAACAAGCAGTGAAATTTTCAGGTTTGTACATTCAAATAAATGCATTAGATATACAGATCTCATAAATGTCAACTACATAGCAAATTAATGGTCAAGTCATCGACTGAATCTGCTGTGACTATTGACCTTTGCAACACCTATTCAACTACTTATTATAATATAGTTTTCAAAAATTAAGAGTTTTATTTTTATTATACTCCAAGAATAACATGTCATAACTCAAGTTTTTCCAGTCAGAGAAGAACTGAAGTATTAGATTCGTCCCTTCCCTCACTTGCTGCACACAGAAACAACAGAAGCAAATTTAGAAGAAATATAAAAGCAGTAAAGCAGTACCTGACCAGAAAGGAGTGGAGGAAGGGGGAACAAAGCTGTAGTCTGGAGGAGTTACAAAAGAAAACCCACAGAACAAAGAAGGGGCTTAGAGAAAGAAAGAGAAAAAGAGAAAAGCAAAAAAACATTGAAATATTGGCACAAGATTAAATAATAGTTTTTTAACTATATAATTCATTGATAATAAGGAAACTAAGGTTCCCTACTAAGGATGTCTGGAAGGAAATTGACTATAATAACTAGAAAATTTGAATCTATGATTTAATTTTTAACAATTGCATTTTTCAAAGAGAAAAGTAGAAAGACGACACCCATTCAGGGTTTCACAGAAGCAAATTAAAACTGTAGACTCTTGCAATTTTTTTCAGATTTAACAGAAATTTTGTGTGCCCCACTTCTAACTGTACAAAAGCAGGATGTCATGCATACATAAGACGACTAGTCACACGCCTTAAATTAGGAATATATTCTAAGTACCAGTTGAAATGGGGTCTCATAGTATGCATGGGAAAAAGCATGCGTTTTGCCCTGATAATCATTAACATCAGTAGGAATTCCACAGCTAAACTACATCCTCTAAGGTCCAAACAGTATTGCTCATCTTTGCAGTTTTCCCTAACTTAAGAGAAAACCCTTGAGCGAGAAAAAAAAAGCCTGAACTTGGCCTAGGCAGAACTAGCACATCATCCTAGTCCCTGTAACAGCTTCCTCAGGTAAAAGGTTAGAGGTGCATTTGCTCTACTGCCAACAAACCTAGGGTCAACATATTTTTAAATACAAAATTACATGAAATGAACTAAAATGACTTCAAATGGAACTCATTTGTTGACATGTTCTCACATTTTGTTTCTCTTTTGAAGAGGCAATGAAGATAAACAGTGTACAAAGTCTATTAAAGCCAGGATCTTTGCTCCCAGCTGTAATTTGGAAAGGGGATTCCATCCTTAACTTGATAAATTATAATGTAGCCTCTAAATTATGCATAACAATATCTATAATTACTGACCAAGAAAACGTAGCAGGGTTATATTGATCACATACAGCTGCATCCCTGAAGTTATTTCTTATGACTACACATGAAACAAAATCATTTTGCTTCAAAATGATTATTTGCAGGAATGTCAACTAGAACTATTT
Source organism: Athene noctua (assembly GCF_965140245.1). Lineage (NCBI taxonomy): Eukaryota > Metazoa > Chordata > Aves > Strigiformes > Strigidae > Athene > Athene noctua. The sequence goes on from NC_134041.1 coordinate 24,162,063, forward strand.
TATGCACAGAATGAACAAAGAATCCATGGTGGATGTAGCGATACAGTTTTGTACATCTTACCTGGATAAGGATAGACATATATGTGACAATGAAACTACCAGCATAAATAAAATAAACAAGACCGATACTGTATTTTAATGTTATAAATTATGGGTTATTTGTTAAAAAAAACCACAAACTAACAGCAGTTTAGGTTAGTATCTCAAAGTAATACAAAAAACCCCCATACTCCAGGGCCTCTTGCACACTAGGAAACTCCCTTCTGATCCTTCACAGTGATTATCCTTTCTCGACCTCTAACACTATATCTGAGAATGCATGAGGTTACCTCTGTTACACTGAAGCTAGTAACCATAGATTGCAGCTCTATGTGGAAATACATTACACCAACTAAAAGGGCAACTTGACTGAAGCAGTGTGATCATTCTGAGACACAAATAACTGCCTTTTTTTCTACAGAAGTACAACAATAGTGTGCCAAAGTAGCATGCAGGAATAATGACAGGTTAGGTGCTGTATAGTGAGTGGTTGGTCCTTTCCTGTCCATGCATTATCTTAATTTTTTGATAATTTTTCTGTCCAGTATAACTGGAGGTTTGTTTTTACACATGAAATTCGGGACCACTCAACCTGTGTTGGCAAGGAGATTCCACCAGATTTGCACAGATAACTAGCCTATTTTTAAATGTCACCTATAAGGGTTTTGGTGTTGGCTTTTAAGGAGAAAGGCTAGGTTCTTCTGTTTCCTTAAGGGCTGGGATGACACTTACTTATTTTACTTTATCAACAGATACTTTTACACAGTTAATAATGCATTAAACAGTAGAAGGACATTACCTAATGTACCTACTTCTAGACTACAGGTGATGAAGAACATCATTTGGCTTCATGATTTAGGTTACATTAAAATCTAAATTTAATAAAGACTCAGATTTCTCAATATGATTGTGCTCTTCAACAGATTGGAATAAAGTACAAAAACTATTCTGTAAAGAATGTCAAATTTTCTTCCATTTTTGCCTTTATTTCATTAAATGGTCGATCACCCCTCTAATCTAATGTAAGAATTATTGGGTTTTTGTGTAGCAAACCTAAATTTGATCATAGTATGTCTAGAAAAGACTAGGACTGAAAAATTAAGAAGAAATAATGTACCATTTCCAAAAAAATCTTTCTAATTAACTTGAATTTCTATATTGAAAAAAGTAAATGTCTGGCAGCTTTTACAACCACATTAAAAGTGTACAGTAAATATCAGAACAGAGTGGGTGACTTCTGCAACACCGGAAGACTACAAAGTAAAGTTCCAATTAAAGTGGAAAGGAAGCCAAATTAACTATCTCCATAAAATGAAGATTTTTGTTCTAAACATCTAGCAGAAGCAAGAATCAAATTTCCTGAAAATAGAAGTTATAAGGCAATTTATTATGATTCATATCAGAAATTACATGTAAAATTAAATGCAACTTGATTTTCTTTCCTTCGATGGGTAAATGAACACATGACAATTACCAAAATTAATATAAACCTTTCTCACATTGTTCTAGAAAGTGAAGTTAATTTGGTATTGCCATTCAAATTCACAGCAGCTCTAAGACTTTGGCAGCAGAAAATGATACAACACTGTGAGTCTACCATGGTTCAACTCATGTTTTCTAGAAACACTTTTCCCACTTATCTGTCAATTATATAGGCTAAAGATCAGCTGTTTTGAATAAGAAGCTGATGTCTTTTCAAAAGCTGGCCTCATCAAAAAATCCAGATACCGTCATGTGACCAGTATAGTGCAAAATACTGAGCCGAAACCCAAAATCTCCTGAAAATCAGCTTCAAACTCCCAAAGTCCATTGCATTTGCTAGCTTCAGCCCCGTGCCTGTTAAGATATGGGGAATGTGACACTGAGTAGTTGCACGACTGAAAAAAAAAAAAAAAAAATGGGAAAGTGCCCTTCTCTCTTCAGCTGACTTGTCTGGCTTCCTTTCAACAGCTGTTTTCCTGCACTCAGATTAAGTGGGAAGAGGTCAAACAAACATCTGTGTGGCAGTTCTCAGTAAGGGCTTTGAAGTAAATGTCCAACTGCTGCCCCATGTCTTATTTGCTTCCTCTGCTAAATAAAACTGCAGCCTAACATTTTCCAACTTCTTTCCAAATTCAGCTGAGCAGGGTTCACACAGACTAGATACATAATTATTCTAACATCAACTTGTTAAAAACTAACAGGGTAGCTTTACAACTGAGTGTCATGACTCACAGATGAGTTTTTTGGAAATTTTGCTTAGAACAGAAATTTTGCTTAAAAACAAAACAAAACATTAATTCCACACTCATGGGGACATACTAGCACCTTAAAAGAAAACTGTCAAATCCATTACATGAAAGTGTCATCCAGAGTCAATCTAGGTAAGAATTGTGGAAATCTATTAGACTTTATATGAGGAGTCTGAAAATTGAGAGGGTTTTTGATCAGTTTGGCTTAAGATAAAAACTGCCAGTTGCCACCAGCATAGTTTGTAACATTAAATGGCTAATGTTTACTGTAGCAGAGATGCACTTTCTTATCCCCTTGACTAAAATGATAGCATTCCACAATCATTTCTCTTGCTCTTCCATACACTACCTAAAAGATCTTATTAAAGAGACCATTTCTTTTGTATGTGGACTGAAGGTGATGAGGATGTTCCATAAGTCTTGTATCCTGTAAAGCATGAAAAGATTGAGCTAATGCTCTTACAGACTAATAAACTGGTGGACAGCATAGATACATTCTAACTGGCCTAAGAAAAGAAAACAAATTGATTCTACTCACATTCAGTAATAATAAAAACAAATGCAAAGTGAATTAAGCAGGGCATATCCTCTCAACAATTATAGCCTTAATGCTGTGAGGAGGCAAAGGATGAGAAAAGCACAAGAGATGACAAGAGAAAGAGAGAAGCAAAGGGAGATCACAAGCTGAAGGGAGAAAAAAGGACAGGACAGACAAATTCACCAAGAATGGAGCTGTACTGAGATACAGCATAGCAGAGAGACAACTGACAGAAGGGAAGTGGTGAAAGAAAACAGAAATGGAAGGAATAAAGAGAAATTGGGAGATAGAGACAGAATAAACAAAATGCACAGACACACTGTTTTGTTACAATCATCTGTTTTAAATTACTTTCAGTTTAATTAGGAGAGACAGAAAGTCTCAAAAGTTATAGAAATGTTACGGAATAGTGGCAAGCAAGTAAACAAAAGCTCACAAACAGCAAACGAAAGTAACACAGCCAGCTTCATAATCACAAAGACTAGACTGGACTCTATGGTCTTTCACAGCAGTCTTCATACTGTTAAAATGCCCATTAATTTTTATTTTCCTTTTATTATCTGTTGTAATATAAAAATATAGCCACTGTCTGCAGAACTGCAAATCTAATATTTGCTCTTTGACAGAAACATTATATACTTTCCAGAGGCCAGCCATGTGGTTGTTTTTATCATTAACATTGAACGTGTACGTGTCCTAAAAATCATGCTACCTTTCACTTCAGTTATAATAGGCTAAATAAAGGATACCACATGCATTGCAAATCTCAGTTTATTTCTAAACTTCACAACTTTTTAACTGCTATTTATATTGCACAGTAGTTCATTAATGTTCAGAAGCTCAGAGGCCTGTAATAAACACCTAAGGTTAAAAGGCAGGCATAAAAATAATTATGATACTGTAAATCTAATGGGGTTTTTTGAGAAATATATGTGGTATTACTGAGATGCTACTTCATATGGCTACACTACAAGACTGATTTATTTAAATCCCTTTTTAAGGATTAGAAATTGTCACAGATATTATTAACACTTGTAGCTGCATGTATGCAAATGTCTGAAAAAACTAGGCAGGATACAGTTTAATCTCTCCCCAGCATGCCTAATAGATTTTTGAATATCAGGGAGATTTTAAGTTTGGCAGCAAGACTAACTTGCTAGACGTGTTTATAAACCTCCTGGCAGATCTGAATCTGCTTAGCTTCAAAAAATCCTAGCTAAAAGCATTACCATATTAATTGGTTATATGTCAAAAATGGAAAATGAAGACCTTCAAAGTACTTCATCCTTTTAATATTTATATGACAGAAAATAATATACAAAAATTTATAATACTCACAGTTGCCACCTGTTCTGTTACTCCTTTGTCCTACCGAGTTTTCAGATTCTTTGTATGGAAATTGAAGAGTAGTATCCAAACTTCGAAAACCTTCTTTGAGAGAGTGGTGCTTGTAGTATTCTACGAGTTCCTTTCAGAAAGGAAAAATACTATGTCACTAGAAATTGAAATCACATCCTTTTCAACATTCTGGTTACAGTCAATGACAGTTCTATCATACAAGTAACATTTTATAATACAACATCCCACAGTACATGTTTATTTTTTTAAAAATCAAGTATCTTAAATATTGACTGCTTTTACACTGCCACATAACTGGTTTGGGGGTTTTTTGGTCTTGTTGGGGTTTTTTTTTAAGAAAAACATTATTGTCAGAGTCAACACTTCTGGCTCCTTTAAGCCAGACTAAGCATGTATTTGTTTTTCTGAAGTCAGGCAGAAGGCAAGGTCAGCTGCTTGTTCAGTATATAACAGTAACTGTCTCTGTTTTGTAAAATATCTTTTGCAATGATAAGTGATATTTATCCACAAATGTATTTGTAAGTACACAGGTCTGAAATAAGCAAAGCATAAGGCTTGCATATGCATGTATGTCAACAGTAACTTAATGAGAAGATACACAGATCATGTTAAACTTTCAAGGCCCTGCCATTAAAACTGGGGGGGTGTGGGGGGTGGTGGTGTGTTGGTTGGTTGGGGTTTTTTTCCAGATAGCGCACACTGACTGAAAACTCCAGCATTTCACATTCTTCTTGGGCCCTATCCAAAAATTTGTCTCTGTGTGTATATGTGTGCATATATAAACACACATATGCACACAACATATACACATACAAATTTTTTATATATATATGCACAAATTTTATCTATAGGTATGCACATACACACAGATATATGGAAATTTTTTTAAATGGCTCAAATAGTTTATGTAGCCAAGGAGATAAGTTACTTTGGTTTCTATTCCAAAGAAGGCAACACCCATCAAAATACTGACAGCTCGTGTTATTCCTTTGCAATCTTCAACCACTGCCATTGTCTCTTACATTTGAATTGGCCCTACAACAGCCTACATCAGTGATATATGAATTCCAGCCAAACAAAAGGACCCTCAAATTATTTAGTCCAAATCTAGTGCATAAACCATAAACTCTTGATAATAGTCTGAAGATTATCTTCTGAACTCTGAAGCACTTGAGTCCCCACACAGTGAGCTGTAAAATCTACACCTGCTTTTAACAGTTCATAATCACAGACATGCCAAGCCCTCCAAGTAAGCAGAAAGGCCAGGACACTAAGAACTGTTCAGGCTTTGTTGTCCCATACCAGCACAGCATGCAAGCTACAATGTCAGCAACAACATTTTCTGTCTGTATCACTGCGTACCCAGACATCCAAATTACCAAGGCTGCAGAGAGGATGATTTGCAAGTACAAAGCATTCAAAATAGGATTTCTGGATAAATGGAAAAATAACTAGTATGAAACTTCTGTTACCTTTTTGCACCACTTAAATCCACTAGAATTATGCTGTTTGGTAAAGATAGTAAGAATTTCAATTGTACAGACTTCACTTGTTAGCAAAAATAAGTAAAATGGCTCCAAACTGAGAAAAAAAATTACTTTGGGTCACAAAGTTCCAGTTGCTTTTAAAAGCTTAGTTTTCAATACCATTCTTCCATGAAAACAGTCGACAAACAAGCTTCTAAAACATTCATTGTATAAATCACAGTAGCAAGCTTACAAAGTAAGGTATAAGTAGACCCTGCCAGTGTGGATGGGGGTCCTTAGGAGTCTGACACCATGATTCACATCAGCAGCACAGCTGACCTTTCACTCCACCTTGGCATGCTTAACACACTCAGCACATTTTAATTACTCTTGTAAAAGTTTTTCAAATGTACTATGAAAACTATGTACAAGAGCTGTTCTACTTTTGCCACCTCCAAAGTAGTACAGAACACTGTGTCACTGCAGATCACTACTTTAGGTTGCCATGGCTGCTGCCTTTGTCTCTCTTCTGCTCTCAGTTCTATGCAGACTACTTTTGTTCTTCTCTTCTTCCAGACACTGTTACTTTTTCTCTTGCATCTACCCAGAACAAAGCAGTTGTTCCACAGCATATGCAAAGAGTACTTACACTACCACTTGTCTATTTAACTCTCAAGGGCAGACTTCATAATATCCTAAAACTTGAGTTGTGAAATGAGTTTTTCCTAACTGAACATTAGCAAGGCTGAACAGGTAGCGATGAGGCCTTTACACTAGAAATTTCCTTTGTCCTCTCAATTCTTTGACACAATGCATATGCTTTTTTGTTTCTTTTTCATCCAAGTTTGTGTCCTGTACTTATACCTCTGATCATTCAGCTCTATTTTGAAACCTCCATCAGTGCATTAAACTGCATTACTGTCATATGCAAGTATCTGGCAGGATGCAACTCCAGCTCACGTGCTTTGTCAAGATCCTGAGAGTGCTCACATGTTTTCATCAGTTTCCAGAGAATCATTTGTAGTGTTTGCAGATTAAGTAGAGACCTCCTTCATGTATTTGAGGAATGCCATGATTTCTGTTGCTACCACTGAAAAGATCTCAGGGTCCCCATCCCTAACATTAAACACTTCAACTGTTTTTCAAGCGTCAAATGAAGACTGAGTGCAGAAACAGCTTGGCAGATTCATCAGTAAATGTATGTTCTTCCCATTCCAATGAGCACTTATTTCAAATAGGGTCAGGCAAAGCATAGATTTCTGCTTGATTCTTTTACCACTTGCAGGATGTTCTTGCTTTACAGAGTATCAGTGGATAAATTAAAATAATTTCTAAGACTTCCTGGTTTTAAAGCTTCTCTCCCTACACTTGTTTTGCATTGTCCATTTTTATTTATCATTTTAGAGTACCTGGATATGCATGCAGGAAGGCTGCAGCATAAGTTTTAATCCAACTGATTGCACTCAAGATATTAAATGAGCTTCCTTTCCTTCCTTTATGCTTATCCTTTAAGCATTAAAAAAATGCTTAAGCAGTAAAATTTTACAAATGCACTAAGGTAATTTATTCAGACACCTTGTATTTGTCAGTCTTGTCTGAACAAAATGAGCTATCAAGAAATTCTTTAAAATTAAAGTTAAAAAAAAATTTCTTCCTATCACAAGATGACTCAGACATAACACTGAAAACTCACTTATTTCTGGGAATAAACAATGCCTGTAGTTGGAGTGAAAATTAACGAGACCACCTATGTTTTGTGTGTTACTACTACAGCTTGCTAGAGTGGTTCGCTGACACACTGTAAACTCGAAGTACCCACACAATAGTTTTAATTTAGACTAGTCAACATTGACTCCAGATTACTATTATTCCAACAAGGATTCCTGGTGTACCAGGACGACCAGCCTCTCCCAAGTTTTTCTAGGCTGATACACCTGCACCTTATAATCTTCTCCCTCTGAATTTATACATCAATACACATCATTATGTACAGCACTATAGGTGTACATGAGCTGGGCTGGGAAAGAACCTTCACCTAGCTACTTTTAGGGATTAATACTATACAGAGAAAGATTTCCAAAGACATCAAATTCTCCTTTCAAAATTCAGCCTAACTCTGTAGTGGGCTGATGCATGGGATTCAAATTCATCCCCTCTTCCACATCACTGCAAGGGACACAGTCCATTCATAAATGTAAATATGAAGTTTTAACCTCATAAATGTTAAAAATTACCATATTAGGAGGTATGGACACAATTCAGATCTCTCACTCACAGCCTCCTGTAATTTCACAAATCAAAGTAGCTCTGACTAAAAGTAACAGCTATACAGAAAAATCGCTCATTGTTAAAAACACAATCAATGCTTACCATTAAATTTTTAAATTTTCTGTTTTCTGCAATGTGGAAAAAGCCATCTCTTGTTAAGATCTTGATGTGTTTCACTTCATTATTGTACCTGTGGGCAATGAATAACTTATGAATATAAATGTGTTTCTAATCAGATGCAATCAATAATTACCTGAGGGCATGCCCCAATAACAACATATGAATAAATTCTTAAGACAGAATGTATATCTGTGCCAAACTAAAGTTGACATCTAATTAACCAAACATATTTATGAAAGTACAGCTGAGAAGGTGATCTGTATTTGCAAAAAAAGTCACAACTAACTGCTCACTTTAACTTGGAAATGTATTTCTTCCTTTTATATTCATGTTGATAAACAACATGAAATCAAACAAGACCCTCAAAATAGTTTGCATCCACAAAATTTATGAACCCACATTTGGTGAAATGTCTGAGATGCAAAGGTCTTTGACAAGTTCTCACTGAAGGCAAACATTCTTATTCACTTCAGAGAAGCAGATTACATTATACTGCAAACGCTTGCTTACTAAACCATATACTAGGCCATAGTTTCTGTAGACCTGTTTGCTATAGCAGCACTATAAAAACCATTGCTACCTTCCTACCATAAATCATGGGTATTTTTGTCAGCAACTTCAGTTTCCTACACTGACTCTCTTAAAGGCTGCATGTGATTGTCACGAACTGCTCATAAACAAGAAACTGTTCATACACTCAAACAACTCGAGTGGGACGCCCTGTGGGCGGGAAGCAGAGTGAGCCCTGCGGAGGTGGGGCGGTGGGCTGGTTCTCTCTCCCTCCCTCCTGTTGTTGCCCAGAGACAGAACTTGCCTAACTGCGCAGGGACAAGACAGAGAAAATGAGAACCACCTTCTGGAACAACCTATTGCACATGTGTAAGAAAGATATATAAAGGCAATACCCCATGTGTGTCTTTGTCGACCCACAACCTATGGACCACACTGGCTACTCTGCAACACTGTGGGATCCAAGGGTGGTGATTCTCTTTTTCCTATCCTCTCCTCCTCTCTCTTCTGTTTCCTCTTTTTGCTCTCTTTCTTTTACATATATTCACGTGTATAAGTTTTGTAGGAGTTGAATTGGGATCCGTTGTTCATTGACGGGTTATTAGGAAAATAGTCCTATTGCCAAAGTGTCTTTATTCGTTCTCCTAAGGGTTATCAGTTGATTGTTGCCAAGTTGTCTCCATTCACTTACTAAAGCGGTCAAAGTCACCAGCACAATTGTTCCTCTGAGTCATTGTGGTGACTCGGCCCACCCTGCGGCTCTGCCGAGCAGAGACCAGCTCTTCCACCAGCACACAGGCTCTCGGGAATTCAAGAATCACCCTCCCACTATGTGGGACAAGACATGATTATATAAACCGAAACAGGTTTTTATTTTCCTTATTCATTTCAAGTATTATCTAGACATAAATGGGAACAGGAAAATTTTCTGTAGGAGATATTATTCCACTTACTTAATACTAATTGCATATTCTCCTGACTCTTTGGTCCTGTGCCGCACCAGGTAAGTGCTATTTACTCTGTTAATAAGTTCACTCTCTGCTTGCAGTCTTTCCATTGCTCCTGCAAACCTGTAACAGAGAACAATAAAAATTTCCTATTATTTTTCGCAAAGCTACAAAGAAAGGTCTATCAAATATGCAATGCAGCATCCCAATATTGTGTATATGATGGGGACCTAAAAATACGTCAGTTACAACTGAATACCACTTCCAGATCTTTGAGTGAAGAATAAAGCATGAAGAAATTCCATGCAGAGGCGGGGATGGAAATTCTTGATTAGAAAAGTACTTGTGCACATGTTGAATGCCTATTAGGAAAAGTACTCAAGACTGAGCATTAGCTGAATAACTACTGGCTTGAAGAGCTCATAAAACTACATGTGTTTCTGAATCATGTGTTGCAAGTGAGACAATAAAACAGTGGTCCAGAACCTTTGAACTTCCCTGAGTTCTAGGGGGATTCATCTTAACAGAGTGGAGAAACAGCCACTGGTAGTACATTAGGTCAAAAAAAGACCTATACAAGAAGTTGGTATTTATACAAACACACTATTTTATTCGGTTTTATAATTATTCATAACTTCTAAAGGCTGAAGTGTAATAGGTAGACTAATCATCTTCAAGAAAAAGAAAAACAAAACAAAACAACAAACAGCCTAATATGTCCAGATTTGAAAGATCTGATGCTAAGAGTTGAAAACTAAGGCAAGTCACTGATGCCTGACTGCATAAGCAGATTTGTGCCCTTCTGCGCTGGTTTGGGTGGAATTTCATAGGATGCTGTCAGCAGACATTTATTTGCAAAACAAGAAGTTAAACTGTTAATTGAGGAAAGTGACCTAACTTCCAAGGAAATTGTGCTTATTTTAACATTTTAAAAAGTAGTCTAAAGGCAGTCAACATCAGAGACCACTACTGTGTAAGATTTCATACTAATCACTACCAATTAGAATGGAACTTTAAATAAAAAATAGTTACTTTAAAAAACACACCAGGGGACATACATTTGAAGTTTATCACAGAATACATGACTTTTTACAGCAAGTTTCAGCCTAAAGTAGTTTTGCAGTTAACTATTACAAATCCTTAGAAGATAAAGATATGCTTTCTTCTAACAAAGTTACAGATAAATGTTAGAATTTGATTTAGAATATCAGTTTTAAATAGTAAACATTCTATTTGGCTTGTTACAAAAAATCAGTATTTGTTTGGATCTGATTCTGATTTCACTTTTGGCAACCTAGAGGAAATCAGAACTCACATCTAAATGACAAAGCATAAAACCAGTGAAAGAACAAAAGTGATGGTTATTCTATTCTCTCGAAATCATCATGTCTTTTCAAGAAGTGAGCTGAATTCCAGCAGAGTTCACACGCTTACATAAGCACCAGACCAGCAGTGGTTGTAGTTTTGATACACTGTCTTTTTATATCTCTAGTGTCTTTTTTATTTTTTAAGGAAATGTAGAATTATTCACAAGACAAGATGTATTTAATATTATTCTTTGTCTTTAGTCACTTAACACATAAGATCATGCATGCTTCATGTTACACTCATCTCTTATTATTCTATTTCAGACCTCTAGAATTAAGCTGCACAGCTACAGACTTGTAAACAAAAAGTCAAAATCATTAAGCCACTATATCAGAAATGCTTTTAGATAATGCAGTGTGTTGATTTCCAAAACCGTTACAGCATGCCTTCTTCTGAAGCCTAGAAAGGTTAAACCAATATAAATTAAATTGTAATGAACACAGTTGTCTTTCTATGACTGCTTCTTTCAAAAAGATTCTTGTAAGACTAGACAGAGACTCACCACAGTTGTGCAGAGTAGTCTACTGGTTTAGGAACCTAGGACATGGAAAGATACAAGAGAATGAGGTCAAGATTTTTTACTAATCAACACAAATTAGGTAGCATTGATCTAATTGTCATCCAAATGAAACAAGTTAAAAGAAACAGATGATCTAATTAAGTCTACAAGTCTGTTTTCTTTTGAAGGAAGTTATAATAAAGGATAAATATTCCGTACCATTCTGAAAGTAGTACTGCTTTGGTGCTGTGACATATGTTTTTTACTTAATAGAACTGTGTCCTGGTTCAGCTAGGATAGGGTTAAGTTTCCCCAGCAGAGAGAGAGGGGGAAGGGATCTCCAGCCAGGTTATTCATACCATGCTGATGTCAGGTCCAGGGGCAGGAACTTTTTTCCTTGGTGGCTTTTGGTGGCAGGAAGCACACGGCAGGTTTGTTCCGTGACCATTGCGGTATTTCTTTGTATATCTTTTGTCTTATTCACTGTTATTGCTGTTTATTGTTGTTATCATTGCTACTGTTGTTGTTCAGATTGTTTATCACACTGTTGTATGAAATTTCTTCTTATTTTAACCCGGGGTTTGTGCCTCACTTCCAGCCTGACTGGCTGAGGGTGGGGAGGGGCAACGGCAACGTGGTCTCCAGTCCCGGCAGGGCTTAAACCAGCACAAACTGTTAAAGCTTTTCTGACAGTGCCTACATTCAAATTTCATAAATGAACTAGCCCAATATGACATACTGTTGAAAAACATCAGTACAATTAAAAATGTGCAATAAATTTAAAATGTGGAATAAATTAAAATGTGGAATAAATTTACAGTAATGTATAAAATTAACTTCATGTTTTCAGGATTGTATGACCTTAGAAAGACTGTCTACTAGGAAATACAGTATAAAATCTTCTGAGAGTGTTGAGGATAATCCATAGATTGTGTGGTATGACATCATTCACCCCTTTGTATTTGACTTGGTTAACTCTTGTAATGAATTTTAACAAGTATAGAATTTGATTCTCAAATTCAATTTAAAAAATTAAGGAAGTTACAATCAGTTTGCAAAATTGATGTTATATGTATATATAAACATATGCACAGATAATATTTATACATGCACAAGGTGCACCGTGTAACAATCCCCATGAAAACCAGCATTTCATCTTGACCATCTCCCACTGGCATAGGATACTTCAGTATTATCCTACTTTTCTTAAACAACGTGTGAAACTTGCAAAGTGCTGAAAAATTTTAGTGGAAGCTTAGCATACATCTTTCATACTTTTAAGCTATATCATATATTCTTAGATTACTGAATGATTATTTTTTTCCTTCCAGTAAAACCAAACAATGTTTTACTCTTTTCTGAAATTTAACAGGGAAAAAATTACAGTAAAGTTCTTCTCACATTTTTTTATTCATGATATATGGAATGTCTTCAACAGAGACTTCCAAACACAGATCTGCTCGGGAAGATATTACTATACAGGCCTACAAACAACATCAGTTACGGTTCCCACTAACTTGACATCAAGTATCAAACTCTGACCTCTATCAAGTCTCTAGATCTGATCTTGAAATAAACTCCAGTAATGGGACAAGCCTTGCCTCCCAAAAAAACCAAACAAACAAAAACCACAAGAAAACCAACACAAAGCCCCCACCTCCCTGCATACTTAATCACAGTATTCTGCAGCTAAATTTGCAAGAGTCAAGTAATGCAAAATTTTTGTGTTAACATGTCCAAAATGCTACAGTATATTTCAGCAATATTGCTGAGGTACCAACAGGCAGCTTTTGAATGGAAAAAGCAGAATAGGAATCTATAATGCGATTACTGAACCAGGATATTGTTAACTAAATGCCAGCAGACAGCTGAGTTGAGGGAATGTACAGGGGAATATGATTTTTACAACCACTTGTGTGGGTAACATATCTTGCAACCTCCTCAAAAAAGCATGGTTACCAGAATGTAAAATTACTAAATTATTGAAACAAGTAAGAATTGTTATAATTTCACCATTTTAAGGCTCTTCATGGTAAGAAGCCTCAACACTTGTTATATAGTGCACTTACTCCAAACACCTCACTTAAAACACTGGCTAAGTATATTCTTAGTTAACTTCTTTACTGAAAACGCTTTCAAAAAAACTTAATTAGGAATTAAATTAGTATTTCTCCTAACTTCTCTTTCTCCACAGAAGTAAACAAAACTGCTCAGGTTTTTGTGATAGGATTGGATTTTGGCTAACTTTAAATTTACTTAGAATGTAACTTATGTTTCTGTACTGTTTTTATTTCCATGAACCAAAATTTGCAGAGTTCCCAAAGCTCTGCTTACTGCCTTTGACATAACACTCACTCAAACTAAATACATAACCATTTACTCAAATGCTGCTCAACACAAGATTTTTTATGATAAATTTCTGATTTTTATGGGACAGCTCAAAACCCACATTTTTTCTAAATAACAAAGCAGACACTAGTGTGGAACACATTAAAGTTCTCTGTGATAAAACTAAAGTCACATGTTCTGCTTGCAAAACAGTAAATCTATCCAGATGTTAAAACAGTCATTAAATTAATCTAGTTCTTGAGACAGAAAAAAGGAAACATGCATTACTCCCAAACAGTATTTTTAGTGCCAGTGGTATGCAAACCCCTTTGAAGTGTAGGGGGCCTAACACAGCCAGATACTACCACAGGCAGCAGCAGTGGCTCTTCACATACCTGCAGCTACTGATATTGCTACTTGGGCACCTCTGTTTGTAATGGTGAGACTTGGAAAAAAGTTATCAGATTATGAATATGCTGACAAAGAATTCCTATGAGACAGTTCAAGGCCAGCTAGGCACTTACAGAGTCTTTCCATGTTGTGAGATGTTTCAGTAATACATTTCATATACAGAAGAACTGACCTTTAATGATTTTACTATACTCTATAGGACTAATTCAATAACATGCATTCTAACAGCAGCAGGAAAAGAAAGAATAGTTAAAAAAATAATCTTAATTTGTCAAGTAGTCCTACTATGTCAGAAAGGATATAAAAATTCAGACAGTTTATGTCCATTCTTCAGAATAGTTAAACAATAGATGAGCAGTCCTTTTCATTAATTTTGAATGGACAGATATGTATATAACGAGTGTTGTGCACTGTCATGAAACAGAGTAAAATCAAACGTTATTCCAGAAGCTCCTGGTTCATACTGTGCTATGTATCCAATGCATCAATAGAAATGTGAAAACTAGAGGAAATCTAGGAAGAACCAGATAGTACTCATATGGTGCAGAAAATGTCTACAGACTATACTACTTACTACAAAGAGGAAAAAATTGTTTATAGGTACATCTGTGAGAAGTCTGGAGTAGAGATATTCTGAAGCTCAGCAGTTTTTCATTCAATATTCATTCCTAAACTCTTTTGATGTATGTATTTTATGCTGTTTCTGGGCATTTTTATATCAGCTGGTTGTAAAGACTGTTAGACTTAATAATCACAGTAAAAGTTATACCATGTTTAAAAACTGACAGATGTTTCAGTATATTTAACAACATCATTTATCATAATAAGATGTTTGTATTTCATCCTTCCAAGTTAACAGTGGTGAAGCATCAATTTATCTTTTTGTTCTGATCATGACACCAGTTGGTAACATTTCATGAATAATATTTATTCATTCTGTAACACTGCATTATTTTCAATATTCCTCTAACCAGTATATTTTAAGTTTAGCAGAAAGCTTTATCACTAGAAAGGAATCTTCACAACACCCCAGCAGCATTTTTCCTAATGTTGGATATCCCACTTCCTCTGCTTTAAAGTATAGTGGTCGTTCCTGAACTGCTGCTACAGTTGCTGTCAATGACACTACGCAACGACTGGGTGGCTCCAAGAACCTAACACCAATAGACAACAGGTACTGCCTGTGTCCAGGACAGTGACACTACAGCATGAGAAATCCACAACTCTTAAAACAAATAAGGGGTGGAGGGAAGAAAGCTAAGTTCACGTAACATTTTCATCTTTATTCCAGATCTGTTCTCTCACCCAACCTAAAATACCTTGTGCCTACAAATATAGTGTACTAAGGATGACTCAAGATATCTTAATGTATTTATAGTCTTTATGATCACACATATATTTGTTTTAGAAACTAAGGCACAATATAAGCCTTAAAGGCATACCAAAATGCAGCCACTAACAGCTGATTCCACCTACTTACAAACTATTTAAGTGGCATATCTTGATTGCTGTAGTGAAAGCAATTCTATTAATAAGTCAAACTGTTGTGAATCAAGTTAAAGGTAGTTAAAGCTGTCTTAAATCAAAGTAAGGAATATGATTCATCACTGGTTTTATAGGTTTACATCAATTAATCTCAGAGACATGCAGTGATCCGATGCACAGTGTTACAAAAGGTTGGGAATGAAGGAGCAAGCGTACATTATATTAAGGCATCATCACATCTGTAAACAAAACTCTTGAGTACATATTATAAAATATTTTTTCTTACTGTTGTACTGAACTTTTCTAGACTGAGAACATTCTTGTGTGAAATAAAGGTAGGTAAAAACCTACAGAGAGAAGAAATTTATCAAGTAGCCTGAATGCAAGGTTTTATATTAGCTTTATGCATTTTTAAACTACTTACTGTGTAATCCCTCTCTCTAACTCAAAGTGACTGAAGAACAGATTAGAACCACAGCATTCTCACCTTACTGCTGGTGAAGGAAGGTAGTGCACTTTCCCATAAAACTTGTTTGTTCTATACTCTGGAAACTCTTCAGACAGTTCAATTTATTAATACTCCCAAAGTTAAATCTGCCTCCCAGACATGTTTTCTTGACATGTCCTATTTACAGCTGATAACCAAAAGCATTAGAATGCTATATTTTAAGCAATATTGAACATACCATGAAAACACAAAGGAACTAGAAACAGTATGATTTTCATAAGGTAAGATTAATAAAGCAGTGGTATGAACTAGACAGTTTTCCTGTAATATGACAAACAGAATTAAACAATTGTACTCACACACGGGCTAGGCTTTACTGCATCACTTGGGAAGAATCCAAGCTCTCCTGTTGTTAGATTTCTGCCCTAGAAAAAAAACCCAAAATTTTCCATTTTTGCAACATAATGGGGATTAATAGTAAATAATAATACATACATTGTTCTAAATCTTTGTGCAAGTATATCAAAGAGTCTTTAAAATAAAATGCTGTTCTAAAGTGTTAGTCAACAGTTGTGCGGGTTGTGTTGTTTTGTTGTGGGTTTTTTTCTTTAATTTATACAACTAAGAAATAATTATAGCCAATACACCTGGGAGCTCTGAGAGATGAGATGCAAGAAGGGGGTTGTTCAGAGCCTGGGTTGTGATTCCCAGTTCTGTCAATGTCTGCCAGTGTCTGATATTTTCATTAACGTTAATTATGTCCTTTTAAGTTACTTCCTCCTCAGCTGGCATCACTCTAGTGAGAGCTGACACACTGCAACATTACAGATCCCCAAAATGACTACAGCACCATGCAGCAGCAGCTGCAGCACCTGAGTAATCACTCTAATTCCAGTGGGAACTTAGGGCTAACAATCAGCCAATGTGGACAGAAAGTTCTACAGTCAAGGTTTCCATAAATTATGCAAATTATTTGAAATAGGATGGACACGAGAATACTAACAGAATTACAGATTAACTCTCTATGATATCTTCACATGTTGTAGATGCAACTGGGGGACCCGCTGCAGAAAAGCATCCAGCACATCCTAAACTGAGCCTTTTATGCAACACAACTGCTGCCCCAAAGATGCAGGGCCACCAATTTACTCTGGGTCAGAAGTGACCTGATGATGACAGAGGCATGCTTCAGCAGCTCACAATTCACCACCAGGCTCTCCTGAAGAAACACCTCCTCAGCCAGACAGAACAGCAAAATAAAAACACCTTTCTAGCCCCAGTAAGCTGTGACCATGCCGACCACATTTTCCAGAGCAGAACAGACCACATAGATAAAAATTTCTAAATACAGATACGCAAAATGAAGGCATCAAAATGTATATTTTGGCAAACAAATGTTTTCATTTAACAGAATTTTAAGAGTCCATCAATGTCTAACTTCCATCAAATTTAATACAGACTGTAAGCATAATACACTATCAGCACTTGGCAATGAGAGTAAGCATCAGTACTTCACAAGCATTGTAATCTTGAAAATTACACTTTTTTTTATTTTTGATAGCATACCTGCAACATAAAAAATTCAAAGGGGAAAAAATGCTTCAGAAACAGACATAGAATTTCTTCAGAGATTTAGTTAATTTGGTTTCTGTTATACCAAATGTGTAATTGTACCCTAATACCACCACATAAAACAGAATTCAAGGATTTCAAACAGTCTAGAGCTGAATGTAAACGCGAGAAATAACAAGGGTTTATGAAAAAATGAAAACATTCTTTGATTGTGATATCCCAAGCACAATAAATGAGTGCATCATTTTCCTAAGGTGATCATTATGCAGTTTATCACATACAGATCATAACCCCAGTAACTGCCATCTTTACCAAATATACAGAGAAGTGCAGAGGAGTTAGAGAGAAAAGCCATTAAGCAGTATTTAAACTACAATATGCTGAATAGCGATGGTATTAAAAAAAGAATTATGTGCAAACAAGTAACAATCTTACAAATCTGAACCTGTGTTCAGCACAGCTTCCTTGCTCTCTTTGCCACTATCTGCTTGAATACAGGTTACCCTTTGCATCCATATATTCTATTTATTCCCAAAACATTAATCCCTCTGAAGTACAGACTTCATCTACAAGCAGAGCTCTGACACAGTTTCCCATCTAAGTAATACTTATGATACTCATCTTACCTGAATAACAAGTGGTATCACTCAGAAAGACCAGCCACTGAATAAAATACATTAATGAGAAAAAGCATTTTGAAGGAACATAACTGAACATTAGTTTTGTATGTGCCCACACACCATTGTTATTCACAAGAAATATTTATATGAAGTGAAAGAAGCTGAACAAGATGACACATCATGCAACATACGTCCACAACATCTAGAAAGAAGCCAAGATGAAAATTTGATGAGCTCAGGGACAGACTCCTGTGTTACCTTCTGAAAGTGCAAAAAGGGACATAATTTCAAATGTTCAGTAGCATTTCATAATGTTTATAGTGCTTTCTCCTGCAAGTCAGAAATACAATCTGGATACTTATAGGATTATCTCTTACTCTTCTTCCAGAAATGTATTTTCATGAACCAAAATCCAGAATGAAAGCTAGCTTTGATTTGCAGACATTTAAACAATTCTATCTGCATTGAATTATACCAAACTGAGCTGTTCCATCTCTAATAAAAATTAAAAAAATAAAGCCATATTACAGCCACTGAAGAAACTGTAGCATATACAGAAAGATCAGACCATGAGACAATGTGATGTAGAGCCAACATTACACTACCTGGCTTAGAAACTGCTAGCAGTACACAGTGATATGAATCTCAGCTTAAAAACCCAGCGGAGCAGCAAAGATCATGAGATTAGTTGTGGTCAGTACTAGTTAAATCATTATCACAATGCAGACATTATAATGTATATGCATTGCCAATAAGGAAACTGAACTGCAATCCACAGACTTTCATTTTAATATTCTGTAGGTAAGAAGTCAATGGCACTTGCAGCAAAAAATGAACCATCTGGAGGACACTGAACTTTCATTGAAATGAAGTGGTGAGAAATGTTGTCACCAGTGGACAGACTTAGAAGAGAGGTACAGCATTAAGCAATACTCTTTGCCCAAGCAACAATCCTACAACAATCCCTTAGATGTCATCACTTGCTGGAAGATCCTTTTCGGCACAGATGTGTCGCTTTGCTGGGCTAGGAGAGGCTACAAGACAAGTATGCATGCTATGAACAGTAGACCAAAACCAAAGCAAAAGCAGCAGTAGAGAAGTCACACGGACACACTTTCATCACACAAAATATACCCAAGTACTGTGACCAGTGCAAAACTTTGCATTTTCAGGAATACTATGAATGTAACAAGCACTAAGACAAACCAAGAAAGGCTTTGTCTTCTGAAGACAAGCTTCACATGCGGTAACCGCAGATGGCTTTGTTAGTTAAATAAAAGCAAATCCTTAAACAGAACAGGGTTTGATTTATTATACATTGCTGAAGGGAAACCGTTCACTTTAAAATGCTCTGTCAATAATGAGCTCATATGAATAATTTGATAATGTCCTTAGAAATCCATGTTATCCTATACTTTAGAAATCCTAGCTAAATTCATCAAGGCTTGGTGCCATCCATACAAAAAACCATGACCTGTTGTTAGGTGATTATTTCAAAATTTAAGATCTATCCATCAACTCATTAAAAGCAAAATTATTATGCCACCATACTTCACTTCTACTAATCATTTCTTTCTACCTTATGTTTCCTGCTTGCTAACTGCTTATTGTTTGATGAGCAAGCATTTCCCTTGAACACTGCCCTATAATGCCTTACGGTCATTATAAAAGAAGAAGCTTTTATAATGGACAGAACTAGTTTTAAAATACGTATTATGTATATACTATTACATTGTATTTCTAAATCATTGTATTATATATTAAAATATATATTATATGTATGTGTGTATACATATTCATATATATTTAAGGGCCAATTAAGCCCTTCAGTCCATTTCTTTCAATGACAGTCTCAGCAAGACTAGAAGCTGATTCAGAAATTTGTACCTGTTTTAACAAAGGAGACTTTCTGAAATCACTTGACACATTTGCTCTAAATTTCCAGACTGCTGCCTCCTATTTAGCTATGCAATGCCCATTAACTTCATTGGGCATGCACAGAACTAGAACTCCAGGACAGCTAAAATTTATAAATTATCATGACCTTCATCCATTTTCATTTTGTTTACTGCAAAATGTGGTAAAAAGAGGAAGGAGGCAGATGAAAAATTACAAACCAAATTACGAACCAAAAGGAAAAAAAGGCACTTTTACACTGCTGTCTCTCCAATGTTTCAATTTTATATCATATTTACAATATACTTAATACCTTTTGGCTGTTTACATCAAAACCATTAACTACTGAAGCATAAGAATGAACATCTGTAATGGCTATTACTTGATATGGGTTTAATCTGCATCAAAGAAAATCTGGTTTGGAAAAAGGAAAGAATCAGTCCAGGAAATATCTGTATTCTTCTGGCGTATCTGAGAAACATAATTGCCTGAGGATGGCAGGTAATTGCAATGCAAACCTGTGAAACTAGAATTACATTATATCTTATGGTAGGCATTGCGGCACCCCTGAAAGCCTACCCTCAGGTTAAGCAGGTACCAATTTACTCAAACCAAACTCAGAAGAGGAGAGAAATATTCACATCTATAATAAAAATCTGACTAAATCAAAGCTGCACTACTACTGCTGAAACAACCAGCAGTGCTCTGGTTAAGGTAGCTGACATTTCCATTTAAAAAAACAAGTTTTCTCCTTTCTGCACCCCCAGCCTCTCTTCCTTTTCTTATTTCATTCTGCAAGTGATGTTAGATGAGCACCAGCTAGGCAAGCAGCATGGGTCTTCTAGTCCTGCACCTTGACTGCGGAAAGAATAGTAGGCATGCACAAGGGGATGCATGAGTATCAGCATAAGACTATCCTTCGCTTTATATGCAACCAGGTGGTTACTGGGGAGAGTAAAATAACTTGTGACAGTATCAAACCCCCTATATATTACACATTCTCTTTGATGAAAGCTTAGGTATTGGATGATACCAGTGAAGCAGAAAGCAAATTCACACAATTCAGAAATGCTTATCCCAGCCATCTTACTGTCTTCTGCGATTGCTCAGTTTGCCAACCAGAAAGCATTTGCCATTTCATAAAGAAAAAAACCCATACTTCTGTTTTCCAGACTGCATAACAGGTAGATTCGTATGTGTGTATTGTCTTGAATTACTACAGAACTTACCACAACAATTGCTATACGACCATTCAAATATTAACTTAATAGAATTTTAACATCTATCAAAACACATTTGACTGCACTTAAGCTATGGCTTAAGCATTGCTTAGTGACTTGTAGGGTTTATGTGATGTACCATAAAGAATGAAAAAATTATATTTAAACCACACTCTTCTGTATTATAAGCACTTGAATTTTTTAAACTGAGCAATGGTCAACTTAAAAATCCACATTCTAATATTAGTCTTGTAGGTCAGCTGTAAATTACTCTAAAGCACCTCGAATAAAACTTACAGATTTTAATATGAATTGTATTTGCAGGTTTTTTCCTTAATATGCATTTTAAAATGCAGATGTCATTACAAGACTCACAAAAAATCTGTATTAAGCAGTCTGTGCCAAGACAGCTTGCGAGAAAAAAAAATTTCCTGAATGATGCTAATGGAGATGACAATTTCCATTAAGATTCAAATCTATTACGAAGGCTGGGGAAAAAGCCTCACACACTTCCCAGTTTTTGCTAGTTAAACACAATGAGATTCTATCTAAATTCTTCAGCATGATAGGTATGAATAACATCTAAGACAAATTCCAGTAGATTGAGTTGATGAATATATATGAACATGGCAACAGAATCAGTTCCACCAGATGCCAATAATTCTGGGTTGTACTAATTGTATTAGTCAGATGATTACCTTCCATCCAGTCCCAAATCAAGAGCGTGCTTCAAGCACTTCTCTGGATCAGAACGCAAAACCTTGCAGAACCAAGCCCTACATATAAAGGTATATAGGCCAAAACCTGCCAACCAACGTTTGAATCTATTTTTAGTGATGTGAAATATATATGGTCTGCTAAATAATAGGTTTGGGGAGGACTGGTTTGTTTGTTTGGGTTTGGTTTGGGGAGGTGGTTACGGTTATTTACACATTTTTAAATTGATAAAGCATTTCTATTTTTTATGACTTCCCCAGGTTAAATGTTGTTCATCATGATGCAGTGACATTGGAACAGAGTTCACTGATTGAGTCCTGAAGAGTTTGGAGAAGATTCAATCCTAACTGAAGCCAGAAAATAAAAAAAACCCATATGACCTAAATCATACAACAGGCAAAACAGTTTTTATAATTATAATGATCAACTTATAGCCAAAAAAAAAAAAAAAAAAAAAGGAAAAAAAAATCATTAAGACAAACACAGGAACAACAATTCAAGGCAGTGACGGATGCCTCCCAGTTGTTGTTCTATTAATATCCTGAAAGTTCTTCTATTTAACTCTATTTCCATTTATCCAATAATATCAGCAGTACACAGGATTCTAGTAAGAACAATTAACAATCAAGAAAAATGAGACATCCTTTAATGCATTTATCTTAAAGTGAATGCAAGACAGCATTTTCAATCTGTTTATAGCTCTCAATTTCAGTAACAGTGGTGATGTGAATCACATGATACTGAGTTTTGCCATCAATAGAATATACTTTTTTCATGTACATAAAAAAACTGTGCTTAACTGACTAGAGAGGTCATCAAGAAGTTTAGGAGAGGTTTTGCAGAGGTCTTTCTCTCCCCTATAAATCTAGTATTTGTAACTGGGTTTTGCCAGTATAGCTTTCAGTTCTGCTATGTTAGAGAAGCAGTGACTGAAAATTCACAGGACTTTTTATTAAACTCACTGTTTATGTGCCAGACGCTCTCTTAAGTCTTTACAATTTCACTAGAAGGATTGTTATCAATGCTATGTTCTTGCAGATTTATTCACCAGGACTTTAACGCTGCAAGAATGAAACTTTACGCAACATAGAAACTACTGGCAATTTAAAAGTAAAAACGGTTGTATTAGACATTTATTTTGGGTAAAACACAAAGATATTCTTTTGTTGTTGAAAAAGTAAAAAAGTTACAGAGTAATATATTGATAAGAATTTAGTATCTGGAACTAATGGAATATAGCCATTTGCTAAATGATACAATACCTGCCAAAATAAGCTATGTGCATCTCCTCTAATTAGTTCAATAGTGTCCCCAATCTGGATGTGCAATGGTGGACCATCTTGAGCCGCTGGCTGTGGTATCCCATTGTAGTTTCGAATTACTTGCATTTTTGGTAAACCTGAACAAATAAACAAAATGTAAGTCAGCATATATTTTTAGTTAATGAGAATTTATAAAACCTGAAGACCACAAAAGCAATCAAATAGACACTGTCTTTAATACGCACCTAAGGCACTAAGGCAGTGCCTTAGTATTGTACCATGTACAACCTAATACGAAATAACTATTTTGAAATAACATCTTTGTTCTCCCTTCTTCTTGGGGTAGAGTGGATTTCATGTCTATGGAGGTTCTTTCCTCTACACATGAACTCCTGGTTCTGCATTAAGGTTCAAACATTAATGCTATCTTTGTAGTCCAAGGCAAAAATTGTGATGAACTAGTATTAAAGACTCAATATGGATAATCTCATCGGTTTTCTATCAGTAAAGCCTACTGCTGATGTGAACGTGTCCAAAAGAATAAGGATGACAATGAAGTCTTGCAGGCTTCTTGTAAGACTTTTTCTCCTTTTTTTTCTTTTTTTTTTTTTTTTTTGGTGGGGGGGGGAGAGTGTTTTTAAAATTTTCATGTTTACACAATATTTTTAGATACACATAGCAAAGCCTGGATCAATTTAAGGTTTCATTTTCAAGACAAGAACTCCAGCTGCAAACCAGTCCTTCCATGTCAACACTGGGTGCATCTAAACAGCTGATTTTTAGTATTTTTTTTTAAGGGAGCAATCCACTTTTTCAGATACAGAATATTCCCCCAAAGATTAGTCTGTCTGTACAAAGAATTAAATCACTGTTTATAACTACAGTTCAAGAGCCCTCCATAAGCATGTATCAAATGGAGGGCAGAAAACTGTGGGTACTGTAACTCCATGTTCTTATAACTGTAATGGTATTTTAAAAAACAACAACAACAAAAAAAACCACTTAAAGCATTATGGACAGCGAGTGTATTGCACTAAAAGAGCATGCTGTGATATTACAAGAATATTTGAAATCAAGTGAAATACCACCCACTCTATATACAAACATAGTAAAGACTTAAAAAGTTTTAGAAAAGCATTTTTTCCACTTTTTATACTGCCAAGGAAAGCTTCACTTTAACAGAAGCAATCTTTTTTTATTTACTCTCCCTCTATCTTTAAATAAAAGTTTATATAATAATTTCCCTGGTTTTGACTGCACATGGGATGTTAAAAAAACGCTGCAATTAAGGGGGCATATGCATTTATAAACTTAACCAGAAAGTTTTGGGTTAAGTAAGATTCTGTAAGAATGTATATTAATGAATACGAATAGAAGTGAAAGCATGCAAAGTCAAGGTTGCTGGGCTGCTGTACTTAACCAGTTTCTTGCCGGAGAGTCATAATTAATTCTAACAAGAAAGGATCAGCAACCCTACAAAGGACCTATTTCTATTACAAGATCACTACTGTAATTTAAGTGGCAAGAAATACAAATATCTATGACCTCCTCTAAACTGTATGAAACATGAGATTACCTTCAATAATTACTACTCTCTGTATTTAAGAATCCAAAGTGCTGATGAAACACTGAGCAAAGTAACACCAGCTCTTACGTTACTCAACCCAAATGACACCCTAACTTTTACTATTTCTTCAAGTTATCTGGCATACTTAAAATGAGCACCTAATTATTAGTAAGCCATTATTCCACTTAGGTAAATACTAGACTTTGCTTTATTTCTCAGCTGAAGGCTGTCATGCTTTCAAATACTGATTCAATATCAACAAATGTTGCATCTATGGTGTGGCAAATAGAAGGAATGCTGCATATAGTATCTCCTCAAAGCTGACAACTTTGTCCTAATGCAAAGGAACTCCCTCATCACAACATAAATGATAGTTCTGCATATGTGGTAAACTGTAAGCATACGCTCATCTTGGAGACATACCTGGAAGTCAAAACAAATGCACAAAAAATTATTCATGTTATGAAATCTTGTATCGTGTGATTTAGTTTATCACATTTCTAGTGTGTTGATATAATATACTTAAAACACCACTTTTGTTTTGACTGCATCAGAACATAATCAAGAAATCTCATGCACTTTTCAGTACAAGTCCTGGGTTATTTTAAAGATTCTGTACTGCTGAAAATATTAATTACAAACATGTGTAAAATGACTTCGTATTTATTTTTTACTGGTAATTATGATTATTGGCATCTCTGAAAACCAGGCCAAGAGAATATTGGGGGGGGGGGGGGGGGGGGAAGAAAAAAAAAAAAAAAAATCACACTGTGTCAACTAGCAGAATTATTCAAAAGGTAATACAGAATTTATCATATTAAAACATCATGCCTAGAATACTTGCATATAATTCAGTAAGCTTAATTCTGTAAAATCCTACAGTAATTTTGATTATAAAACTCCCTTGGCAGATACAATGTTGGAAGACTTGATCTAACACCTTGACATCACTAGAAATAATCCTATTCATTTAAATAGCCTTTCAAGTTAGGGTATTAGTCTTAACAGAGTTCATTATTTTGCTTTGGATCACCTCTTAAAATTTCTTTGCCATAATGCCTACAGAAACTGTGACAACTACGGTGTTGATGTGCTACAGCTGTTCTCTACTATAGTGACCAATAAAGCTTATTCTTCTACTCTAATTTTACTACCTATTTTTATCCGATTGTTGTCTTTGGTCTACTTAGGAGTTCTTCATATTCAGTATTGTCTTTGCTATGACTACACACTGCCTACCACAATATATACACACTATCACTAGACCTACATAAACCAGCATCTGGAGGAAGAAGGATACATGGCTAAGATCCTCATACATTGCAATAATACAGAAGATTATTGTGATTTCATTAATTACTGCATTACTTTCTTTCACCCCCTTTAGTAATGATACTGTGTGCTATCTTCAAGGCCACTGATCAAAGATGCAGGTATAAACAAGGGAAATTATTTTCTGGTGCTAATTATTTTAGCACACATTAGATTTTATTCAGATTCTGATAGTACTTTGTACCTCAAAGTACAACAAGTAAGGGTAAATTTATTCTCTAACAACAGGAGTGTCTGAGTCACAGAGAATATATTCATTTCAATATCAGCAATACCAGACAAGTGTAGACAGCCTGTACTGATCAAAGATACAGAAGCAGTGAACATGCAACTAATGTGTTTTCCTTGTTCTATGAAAAGATCATCAAAAGGACCTATCCCTGTTACATGATTTTAAACACTTTTTAAAAATCACTTTTACCAGGAACAAAAGACTAAATAAAATCTCTGGATCAATCAATCAGAAACAAGCACATACTATTCTGGAATAGCTGTTCTTCTATAGATAAATGTTCTTCTCACAGAGCTTTCCTGAAATCACCATTAAGCACGGAGGAAATAAATGAGGTACAGAAAAGTTATTAAAGAGTCAAAAAGCTCCAAACAGAATACTCAACTTGCTTTTCACCATGTAATTACAGATTTGATAATAGTAGCTCAAAAGCAGTTTAGCAGAATAACACACACTGAGATGCTGTACATTTAACTGGACAGATTCTGCTCAGCCCTTCACCTCCTAAATCTATACAAAATACACTGGGGTGTGATGGATAAGTCCCATTCATTATTATCGTAGAAAACAGTTCACACTATCTTTCATCTGTTTAGGAAGCTTATCCTAAAACTAATTTGTTTGTTCCTATTGTTCATTTTAGAACTTCATTCTCTGAGCATTTAGAATCTTCTTTCCAGTGTAAATTAATTCATGGCCAACTTATATCCACCTAGAGGCAACAGTCTGAATAGTTCTTTCCCCTGTCTGCATTTATCTTCATAATATAGTTGTAGAGAGCAATTATATTCCTTTTAACCTTTATTTTGCTATGCTCAACAAGCCAAGTCCTTTTAGCCTCCTCTCATAACAGAGCAATTCCTCTGAGGCAGTATACCAACTGCTTTACTGAACTTCAGACAAGATCTGGAATATTTTCCTTGTCTACCTTCAAATTTCATTCTTAATTGACACATGGATTCATCACAATATACTCATTAAGAATCCTGAGTACTTACTGTAATGTAATAATGCAGACAAGAAAAAGTGGTATGATACAGAAACCTGAAATGTTTTAAGTGTAATTATAGATTATTTCTGAAGAAACAGTAGAGAAACATTATTCATTAATGACTAAAATGTGCAATATGATCAGCATTAGAGACAGTGCCATTGCAATGTACATAGCTGCAGTACTGAGAGTATCTGACAACTGCAGAAAACTTCTGGAAACGTATCTGCCACAAAAATGTTATTCATGAATATGTTTAAAAGCTGATAAAATTCCAACACAAGGGACAAGGCCAGGATTTCAGCCACGCGTTATTATAATTGTCAAAAATCTCATTGGCTTCCATGAGGTTAGATTTCCACATGACTGAAAGCTTTTATCAGGAAGCTTTCTAATTTAAAGATGGAAAACCTGCTTGGCAGTTTCCAACCTTGAAATCAAAAGGCAAACTGATCCAGTTATTCCACTAATAAATAGCTGAAATTCACTTAACTTGAAAACCAGGAAAACCCCCAAATTCCCAGAAAAGTCTTCATAGCCAAGCTCCGGATCACAGACCTAACACAAATTGATGATCTAAGCTTCAACTGTAGCTCATGAGAAAAGCAGAAAGCATGCTAGCATCAGGGTTTACAAAGTACCAATTTGGCTACATTATAGAAAAATAAAACCTTTCATAAACAATACCACACATTTGAGTATTTAATCTCATAGTTATGAGTCAAAGAAGGAGGTCACATTTTAAAATTAACATAGCACATAATGTTAGAATACCCATTATATATATGAAATAAAAACATACAAACTCCTTACAGCAGCTCTGCATTTATGAATGGCGCTGAATGATCCTCAGTTTCATGCAGAAATTCAAAAATGGTATTTTTTGCTAACAACATGCATAATGCATATCCTATGATGACCTCTATCTGTCAGAATTGATTCCAGCATCTCTTATTTCCAAGCAACACAGAATATGGTTTACACTTTGGTCAGGGATCATTTTAACATACAGAATAATGACATCAAGTCTGAACCAGGGTTCAAGAGTGAATCTGTTGATATACTATATACTGTTAGCAAAAAGACCTAAAACAGCTTTGTCTGCATTAAACAGCCATAGCTAGTTAATATGAGTCAGGAAGGAAGACTTTCTTTATCTCCAGGCAAAATATAGCCTAGTCACCAAATATTTCTAACCCAATCCAAAACCCACTAATGTAGTAGAAGAAAGCCTCCTGATGACTTCATTAGGATTTGAATCTGAACAGAATTTTAGACTGACAAGGTCACCTCACAATGTTTCCAGAAACTCAGCCCAATGACATTTGCCTTTCCTATAGGAAAGTATACAAAGTCTCCCTAATTCTGTCTTTTCTTTCACCAAGAGTGTTTTGGGTGTCTGTTTGGACACTCTGAACTTGCTTTAAACCTTTCTGGTTTGTATTTTTGTGGCTACAAAAAAAAAAGGGAATGCAGCTCTGCTGAGGAGCAGACTGGCATTTAGTGACCGATAAGCCTTCCACAGCGAAGACCAGAAGAAATACTCTATCTCAAATCTCAGAGCAAGTGCATCTCCAGTCATCTTCACCCTCCAACCAGGAAATGAGGGCACAGTAACCCACAGCAGTATCTCATTGTCTCATTAAACATTTGAACAGCAACCCAAAGTGTCATCAAACATTTTAACAGAACAATCTAAAGACACACAAGAAAAGGAGATCTTGTATTTAAATAAAAGTGAAGAAATACAAAATTAGTATTTACACCATGGTAAATCAAGTTAAATTGTTAAAGTTTCAGATCAAGGAGCATAACTTCAGATAATAAAGTAACAAGTTGTGATTAAAAAAAAGAAAGAGGAAAACAGATGGGTTGATAAGGACAGCAGTGTGAATTGCAGGTGGACAGTTATACCCACAATCTGAGCATCCATGACACAAAACACATCAGCTTTGCCATCTTTTTTGGCAACATCTTGGTCTGATACTAATATTATTAAAAGCTAGTTAAAGGGAAGCTCTATTCTGAGCATGGACTAACAAAGTCCTTTGGCATTCTCTGTATGTTCTTCAAATCAGCTCTGCTAGCTTCAGCATTTAAAATTCTTGTTCCTAATGATTTCGTTGCAGAATTAACAGTAATCTGGATTCTCCTCTCTTGCATTTATCAAGAGAGCTACTTGTTAATTCCTAATCAGTGTCATCTATTAACACAACCAGTGGAAGTCGGTAGCTTTGTACAGTCACTGCCAAAGGCAAAACATACCTAGAAGTCCTTCTCAGCTGGCAAGGAGACACAAGAAAAGCAACGCTACGTTATCACGTTCAAAAAAACATTCCATTTCTGGGGCTATTAATGATGTGAGAGTAAATAGGTGGGGTTTTTTTACTTTTAGGCCAAGTACTTATGACACAAATTTCAGAACATGGAACATACCAACAATGTGTTTTAAGTGCACTCTTCAGAGTGACAATGATTTAAATAATTACTATTGGACAAAATTAATACAATGAATAAGCACATAGACATACCTCAAAGAAGATATTTTAATTGAACTTTTAATTCTCCCAGTCTTAAGTCATTATTTTTCTAAGTCATCATAATTAAAAGTTCTAATTTTAGGTATTGCTTATAAGCTTTACATTCAGGCAAGATGACCGAAATGCTGACACTGCCTAAGAATCAGCTTCGAGTATTCCACTTGTTTGTCTTCTCCTTAGCTTTTTTGTGTTTGAGTACTGTTCAATAAAGTCCCGAAATTTTTCATATGACTAACCACAACCCCTGAGTTTGCTGCTTCATTCAATTTTAAGTCTAAAAACTTCAGAAGGCTGATTAGTAAAACACTTAACAGTACCATGAGCCTTATTCAACTGTTTAAGCTTCTGCCTATATAGGCATATAACTACAGCAGCACTAGCAGGGCTTTCTTCTATAAACAGAGAACTCGCAAGCACTCGGAGTGGGCAAAAATCTTCACTACCTCATAATTCAGATTACAAATTTGTAATGCACTCCATATCTGATAAACATTCACATTTCTCTTCCACTTCCACAGAAGCAAAATATTTAAGGACCATCATCCTATGACACAAATAAAACTACTGAAGAACTTTTTCTTTCTTTTTACAGTCCTAGCCTTGCTTTCTGTGACTGTCTTCACTCAACTGTTCCTACCATTGTACCTCCTTAAAAACTTTACTGAAGCAGCATACAGGATTCCCTCCAGTCCTTTACCACCTGTCAAATCTTCTATAATTATTCAAAGATTCAATTTTCCACCATTTCTCTTTAATGTTGCATATATATATATATGCTGTATTCTTGGCAGAGACCTCTGCAAAAATGGTCATCCATCAGCTAAAATGAAGATGTGTGGGAGGAAAAATCTGTCTGCTAACAGTCTGATCAACACCTTGTTTTCAGAAACACAAACCCACCACAACTCAGGAAGTCCTTTCGCTTCTTCAGGTTTTGTAGATCTGAAGCAAAAAGCCCCCTGATAATTAGGTGTATCTCCATTTTCCAGTGAAGATCCACAGAAAACTACTACACGGAACTACATTGCAGATCATAGTAGGAGTTCATTACAAGAAAAATGACAAGTCTAGACATGTTACTCAATTTACATGGTTGCATTTTTGAAATTGTGTGACTTCTGAAATATTTCTAGACAGATGTTCATTTTTTTTTTTTTTACATTAGTCTGTTTCTCTTAAAGAATGATGCATAGACAGACATCTTTCTCTGCTCTGAACATCAGTATTTGACTTAGTTCAGATGTTTTTTCAGCAAAGATATTCGAGGATAACTCTCTATGCTTAGTGCAATACAAGCAGCATTAACAAAATCAGCATCATGGGAACATGGACACTCACTGCGTTAAAGTTTTCAGGTCTTCCAAGTCAAAGCCAAACTTAATGCTCAGCTTAGTGCTCCTATAAACGCAGCTAACATTTATTTTGATCAGAAATAAACAATTTAGCTAAGAAAATTGAGACTCCAAACTGAAGTCTCAGAATTTAATTTCTTATTTAGAAAAATAACTCCAACAGAAGGCATTTTCTTACTTACCTCCTAAGCAAGGACATTTGGCACATCGTGACATTCATTTTAAAGAATCTGGAAGCTCGCCTCTATGCAAGAAAAAACAGGCACTGCAGAAATGCTTCTGAACATCCATGTTTTTAAAAATAAGAAGAGAAAGCCATAAGAGCTGTCTTTGGGAAAGGAATGAACCTATCATTATTTAGATGACCAATAACCATTTGTCTCTCATGCCCTTAAGGGTGGTACTCCTCACAACTCGCACAGATTCACTCCTCAGGTTTAAATTTCTTTTTTCTTTCTCAAAACAGAACAGAAGGAAAAGAAACTGAAGATTTTGGGAAGTCAAGGGACAATATGTTACAACAGAGCAAAAGCCATCTGAGAATTAGTTAAGTACACTACAGAAAGAATCTACTGACATACAAATGCCAACTCATTCCTGTTTGCACAGCATTTTCAGAAGCTGTCCTAGGTATCATTCAAACACTCAGTCTTCTCTTAAAATATATACATTAGTCTTTATTGCTGCAGTTACATATGGATGTACAAAGGAACCCACTTTCAGAAAGTCACGTACCAAGTACTAAAAAGATCAAGTACCACTAGCTCCAGCTGCACTTGTCAAATTTTTAAAAAATTTTTTTTATTTAAGCTTGACACAGGAACTTTAGCACATTAATTTAGAAAACCTGGACATGCCCTAGATGGATAACTGTGGATTGCAAGTGCAAGAAAGGATGTTTAAAATAACAGAAATTTAATGTGCAATTCCAAAATTATGTCTTATTATCTATACTCAAACCAACTACTTGGCATTTAAAATGTTGATGTCTGAAGTTTGTCCTCTTCAGAAAAGAGGATCCTCTCCAGGACTGCAGTGAAAGACAGCAGAAGAGAGCTAGGAAGGCCACTGACTTTATAATGTACATAGCTACATACAATTTGTGATAAATTAGAATGAAGGCCTTGGTTTCCCTTCCACAGCATGCCTTCCTCCAAACAAGTGTTAAGGACAAGCTCTCATGTTTTGTACAATTCTAACTTCAAATGCTTATTCAGGCAGCTAGTCCTTCCTTGCAGTGACATAGGCAGCTATTTTTGTGAGAGAAAGGGATTTTGGAATTGTCTAGATTGATAAGAATCTCAGCAACAAACGTTAGAAATAGGTGAGTACTACATGTCTTGTTATGTGAATAAACAATAAAGAATAATCAAGTTTCAAAACCAGTTTTCATTAGTTTTGACAAAGTAACGAAATGTAGTCTAGTGGGTGAATTGGGTATATCAATTTTTAAAATAGTGTTGCCTCAGAACGAAGAATCTTCATTATTTTCTTTAAAATTGAGCAAACTAGTGTTCTGGCATATGAATTAAACAGTGTGATACACAAGGTGCTTTTTATAAAGGCATAAGGTATGAAAATTAACCAGAGATAATTATCACATCTTTTAATGTGGTACCATAGAAAGGCATGGCATTCTAGAATGTGTATTTGTTCAAACAAGTACCTGCCCTGAGGAGCTAACAACTTACATTGGGCAGAAATTATAGATGATCTATGAAGGTGTGTCGAAAACAGTAGTAGATTATGTACAGCAAAAGGCTCTGAAAAACAGGGGCAAAACTTGAAAGATAAAAATCCATTATTCCACAGAAGTAACTACTTTAAGCTATGTTTTTAATACTACACTCAGAGATGATCCTGCAGCAAGCAGTAAGAGAAAAAAGGCTTGAGAATAAGAGCCCCACTTTGGAAACTGAATTTAATTCTGCAAAATGTCATGAATCTTGTGAAGGACCTAGGCATTTTTCTGTTGTTGAGCATTCACAGACTAAATAATCTTGAAAATAACTTGCTCAATTAAGTATAAACAAATATAAACTTTGTCCTTTCTAAAAAATAAATATACTGCAGTCAGAATATGATAGTCGAATCTCACATGTAATATGCCTAAAAGCGTGGCATGACATGAGGCAGTCCTACCTTTCAACAAGTCTATTCAGCAGAAATGGAATTAGCCACCCTGCTGAATACACTGTATGCTTCAGTGTATAGGTACTGGACACTAAAATAACAATCACGTACAGCAAGATAACTGTGCACAATATAACCCACAAAAACATGCACTTATGCCACATAGAATCTTTCACAGGTCTCAAACAAAATTTAAAAACATGCATTGCTGAAAACGTGCTGAGATTTTATTCATTAAGCATCACAAAAATGAATATTAAATTATCTTTCATGCCATGTCTTTTGTGCTCAGTATCGACTAATAGCAGCTGCCTCTAAGATAAAAAACCTTACTCTCCATTTCTGCTACTTACAAGAAATAAATTCTCTGGCAGGGATTCTTAAATTATTACATAATATGAAGGGGAAGAGTCTGATGCCTGGCCAAGCAGGCAGGTTCCAGCAAATGACAGAATAATCTTGCCTGCACGCATCTTCTTCGTAATGCTACATAATCCTTCAGCTTTTCAAGTTAAACACTCCTGTGATCTTCCTCTTTGAGAAATTTTTCTTTTCTGTGGCCTCTACCCTGATTAGGGCAGATATCTCTGTTACTTCTTAAGTAACAGATCTTAACCAACATGCAAAAAATTTCAGGCCATGTAGACCTTCCTTGCACAAAAGCATCTGTAGATAAATGTTGCCAAGAATTACAGCATTATATTAAACAGTGAAAAGACACTCTTGCTTTGGCTGAAGTAAACCTGATTTCAGAAGTGTACCTACTGATTTCTGGTTTGTATAGGTTACAGTGATTAACTTATTTTCTTCTGGAAAAGGGTACAAAACTTGCTTTCATTACAAAATATCTGTGTTATAAAAGTAAAAAAGGATGAGTATATATTTCATTATTACCACAATATAGTTAATATTGTTTATCCCTAAGTAATATATACTGTGATTTAATTTTTATGCTGCATACTTGCACATTTCAAGTATTGGCAATCTATGAAAATAACTTATGGGAAATCCAAAAGAATAGTATTTTGTGATACCTCCATCTTTTCCATGAATTTTGTAGCAATCCTGGTCTCACTCAGTTGACATAGCTATACACAGACTTTCAGACCATGGTTTAAGTATCCACTGAGCATAAAAATGTATTTATCTTACACATTATCTAATCTCACTATCTTCATTTAGAAGTTACCCTTTCATTTAGCAGGATTCTTGTATCAAAAATTATGTACTACTATGATACACTGAAGTTTCTACAAACTCCCTCCTCCCTTTTTATCAAAGAAAAATATTTTCAATTTGTAGTTAAAATTTTAAGAATTGCCTAAAAAATTAAATAGCTTAATTTTCTATGTTTACATATAAATAACTCCTTAACTTGAAGATGGATCACATGATGAATAAATAATAAGCAGTAACAGGGTGCTGTTTTAAAACTAAAAATGAAAACATACAATAATATCATCCATGATCACTTGATCTTTGTTGCAAGCTTATAGGTAAGTTGTCACAGGCAATAAAGATGGGAATCAAGTCCAGTGCCCTGTCAGGATGTCTGCCCTGCAATAATGATCAGGCTCCACTTTAAAATCTTTTTTGTTTCATTTCCTCCCCCCCAACAAAACCCTCATATATTCATCTTGCCAATAGTGAAGGTTCTCCTTCTCTTTTCTGTTTCCAGTCTGAATGTAGATTATATACTCCAGAAAACAGTGGGTAATTTCTTAGGATGTAAACCATAGCTGAAAGCAGTAAAGGATATGGGTGGATGTTCCATCTAACCCAGGATGAGTGTATTCTGTCACACCCCCACTAACTGTGCAGCCTCAGGACTGAGCTGGTACAGCAACTCAATCAGAAAGAAAATTACTTATTTTCCTGCCACCGCCAACACCACCACTGTCTCCCACGACAAGTTTTCCATTATGTCATTGAAGCAACTTTGTCCTGTGACCAGATGATGATTAGATTTAAAAGAAAGGGCAGTGATGGAACATCTGGGTAGGAAAAAACACCATACCTTGTGGCAACAGCCAGTAGTTACACCAAAGAATCACCAGAAATCAAACTGACACCAGTGGAACACCTGGAGTTGGTTCTTTCTCCCAAAAATACTGCCCTGACAAACACCATCATTTATGCGCTTAAATCCCAGCACCAGCTCTTTGAGCTTAGTTGATCATTCAATGTTTCTCAGATGCCTGAGCCACATGCAGAGTGATGTGTAATTACAGGATTTAAATCAATACCACGAGAAACAGACAAATAATAAAACCAGCACACAATGCACAAGAGCAGTCAGAGATCTAAGTCTCCATCATTAAGTCTCATACTCTTTTCCTTTTGAGCTTTTCCTCTTATTTATCCTCTCTTCTCTCCATGGCCAAGCAGAAAAGGGAAAGGGGGAAAACTATAAAGCAATATGTAAGGTCTTACAGAGTGGAAAAAAAACCCCACACTTAAATTGTATTAGATGTAGTGGCATTAAGTGAATTCCACTGTACTACAATGATCACTGCCATTTGCAAGAAGGGTTGCTGCTGTTGCCAGGGGTGAGATGTCATTCTGGAAGTAATGCTGTGATCCATACACACAGCTTTTGTTTTTGTATCATATTTCATGTCATTTGTTGCTATCAAACCCAATTAATGAAAAAATTCAAGAACAGTAAACATGCTGCTTTATCATCTGAACTACAAGACATAGTGCCTCATGCACTCTCCTCTCCCCACATCTCCTATTCCAAATGGACTGGCTAAAGAATAACCTCTAAGGTTAGTAGAAATGAAACACGTTTTCAAGGTATCATAGAAGGGTTTGGGTTGGAAGGGACCTTAAAGATCATGTGTCAAATTATCAGTGTCAAATGCTTTGCACAAGCGCAGGTAGATGATGTCAGCTGCTCTTCCCTTATGAACCAATACTGTAATCGTATCACAGACAGCCACCAAATGAAGTTACTACTTAATTCCCTGTTACACAGGGAATTGCAAGTTATGAAAAGTACAAGACTGAACATATCTTCTATTTATTTGCTGGTCAGCAAGAGCAGCAATGAGGGCTGAACTCAAGTGCTTTCTCTGAATCCTGGATAAACCGCATCAAAGGTTTAAAACAACTGGGCTGAATTAATTGATTCTACTGAAAAATCAATCAGATCAATTTTTATAGTCACTACTTGGAAAAACTAAGCACTAAATAAATTCAAATATGAAAGTGCTGAGTTATTTAATTATGATCTGCAACCTATTTCTTAAAACAGCCTCAGTACCACAGAAATAGGAGGTTAAGTGTGAAAGCAATGTTTTAAAGCAACTCAGTTATAATCAGTAGATGTCCCAACATGGATACCTGACGTATGTACAAGGAAGATTGGTAAAGCCTACTATAAAAACAGAATTTGAAAATATATGGATAAAGACTGAAAATACTTTATAAAGGAAAATTGAGGACATCATTTAGAGTTCTTTGAAGTAGACAATGAATATGAGGATGAAGATTACATATTAATATGGATTAACAAAATAATTTTAACATGACTCACTATGAGGATCTCTTTCAGTTTTCATGATAGGAGAGGCAAAGCTTCCCACAGAAAAATAAACAACAAAAAGAAAGGAAGTAAAAGGTTGAAACAGTAATATTTTTTTTCAAATAGAAGGTGGTTTCCAAAAAGTTCACCCAAAGGAATTCATGCTTGACCTTCCATTGTACACAAAATTAATAAGGAGTCTTGAAACGGGAGTAAAAGTGGATTAAGTCTTGAGAAGGCGCAATTTTTTTTTTTTTAAATAACACTGCTTGCAGACAACTGAAGGATTATTTCATTACCTGAAGTACTTGTACAATAGGATTACAAATCACAGAATAACTTTGGCTGGAAGAACCTTTGAAGTTCATTTGGTCATAACTTCATGTAAGATGTAACTTAACAAATACAAAGTAACATATGGGTTGAATATTCATACATCATGATGGACTCTAAAATTACTACCATCAAATAGACAGCAGAATCTCTGAGTAATTGCTAAGTATTCTTTAAAATCAGTTTTTTACGATTACAATTTTATTCTGCTGTGTGCCAATGCTAAGAAATTTCTCAGAGCAGACGAAAGCAGAAAGATCAACCACTCTTGGACCTAGAAGCATGCAGACAAGCAAAGAGAATGGCCAGACATACAGAAAAGCTTCTTTAACAGGAGAATTAAGCAGATAATGGCTCGATGACAGGAGGGGATATCACAGAGACTATTCATGAGTGGCAGAGACACTGACCAGAGAAAAAGTATTCATTATTTCTTCATTTATTGTTCACTTTCTTGATTCAAAAAAAATAGTAGGCATCATATTAATAGGCAGCAAATTTAAAACAAACAAACAAAATGAAGTACTTTATTCACACAACGAATTATGAAAGTAACAGTTAAAACAGTTGTGAACACCAAGATTTTAGATTGGCTCAAAAAGTGGCAATGAAATTACACAGAAGAAAAACTAAGAGCTAAGAAACAAAACCACAAGGTACTGGGGGGAAGTACCACAACATCTTACCCCATATTCTATCCTTAAGCATCCATTTAATTGGCTACTGTTGAGGAAGGGATCCTGGGCTAGATTGGCCTGCAGCTTAACTGTTCTCTTCTCTGGGAACCTCAAAGAGGTGAGCAGATTAAAAACTCTCCTGAAAAGCAGCATCAGTTTCTCAGGCTCTTGCCTGTGGCCCCTTCTACCAAGCTATAAAACCTTCCTTAGGCAGAAGACAGAGGCAGTTCTGGGAGCTTCTCTTCTGTGATTTTCAGCAGTCTTTTTTTCTCCCATGGGATGGCTGCTTTCAGTTTTACAATGTTTCCCAAATTCTTTGTGTGAGAATTACTTTGAAGTAGTGATCAAATACTGATCTAGTTAAATGAGTGAGCCACAAAAAAAGAAATTGTATGCTTTAGAGTACTGTTAAAATTCAGTAAGTTTTGACTATTTTTAATCATTCATTGCCTTATTACCTTTGTTTTTGCCTTCTGAGAATAACAGTACCCTGAAGATTAAAATCAGATATGAAAATAGATGGGTAAATGCAATAGTCCTCTTGAAGATGAGTAAGAGATTTCTAAGTGCCAATGAACTTTATCAGAATACTAGGCAATTCCCTTCTACTTGCCATGGTAACTAAAAGCAACTTTGGGTTGTATTATTTCTGCACATGCCTTTTTCTTAAAAAAAAAAAAAAATATAGTGCTGTACTATTTTTGTGTGAATATAAAACGCAAAACGGTATTTTTTTTGTTCTACTGATCATACTTGTATGCCCATTTTGTCCACTTTTACCCTGCTCTTTTCCTTTTTTCTGCCTGCCAACTCCCTTGTAGTTATCTTTAAACAGTGACATTTTGCTTAGAACAGTCCATACCGAGAGTGCTTTTATGCAGAACGTACTGTAGGATTTTTAACTCACCTCACCTTAAAAATTATGCTAATACATGCTGAGCATGTATTAATCACCATTATTTCTCCAAGAGAAAAATAAAACGTTAGTTGCTCAAGATACAGAGACAGTCCCAAAAACACATGCAATAAGACAAAAGAGCCTAAATTACTCAACTACAAACTAATCTTGCAATCCAACCAGACAAGGATGAAAGAGTTTGACAAAATAAATGTATTTCACCCTTTGGCATCTGGGTCTTCTGATGTTTAATTAAAAGAAAAGGCTAAAGGCGATGTTCTTCTCTGAATGTTAGCTCATTGCTGAGTTGCCAAAGGGACAGACACCTTTCAAAATACCTCTCCCCAACAGGAATGTAAAAATAATTTTAATTTAAAATATAACAACCCAAATAAAAATCATTAAACTGCATTTGAAATGCTTCATTGGAAGACAAAACTCTGCTTTGCCTTCCAGAAATGCATTAGTGGAAAATTTCTTGGTGCAAAACATTAGACATGTTCTTTCTTGTATCCCAACAAAGATGAATTCATTATTTTGGGAAGCAACAATAGCTCAGCACATGGCATTAGCGCCGTAGTAAAAAAATTTAAAAAGCAAGGATCCTGAATGTAATATGTATTTATTAAAAATATGAGAGATAAATTAATTTGATCTCACAAATTAGGTGTCACAATTCAGCATGTCTCTGAATTCACTGTTGCTGAGGTCCACCTGGAAGAAACTGTCCCATTAACTGCTCCTAAGAACATGGTGACCACAAATAAATTTTCTGACTCTTGTCTCAAACCCCAACCCATCCCAGCCACATGATGTGAAACATGTTAAAACACGTCTATCAACACTGAGAACTGGTCAGGTTACAGCTGCAATCCAAGTCCTTGAAGGACTCCAGAACATTCATAATCATACAACACGTCAGCAAGCAGTATGCTTCTATCCTGCTAAGGAGTCTTCCCTTTGCAGCAAGCACCCTCCTAGCTGCCCTGTTAAACCAGTTCTTACCTGCAATTCACCTGGTTCACACAGATCCCTAGAGATATGCACGTATACTTTATATGCACTTTGAACAAAGTGTTTACATGCCGGGTAGAGAGAAGGAAAAAACATCCATAACCCAATAAAACCCACCCAAAACTTAAGTATATGTGTTATCCGTATGTATAATCAAATCTGATTTTTGGTTCTGTGGCTTAATACATTAACATGTAGAAAAGTCTTTAGCTACTTAGCAAATCTGGTGCTCCACAAACACTACAAGATTATCTCTAGGGCAAACACACAGAACTATATATTTACTTTGTTATGATTGTTAATTATTAGACACACTTTACTTCCAAGAGAAGTAGATATTGGAGTGCTTTCCAGTTTCAAGTTTCCCCCCCCTTTTTTTTTTTTTTAAGCCATATAGGCTGCATTTTTTAAGCCCTGGGCTGCATTTTTATTTGTAACAGGAAATGTAAAAACTAAATCAAAAGGACATAAACAAACAGGTCATTCTGGTTAGTGTGCATGCAGCAAGTCTCCAAGTCTCCTGGTCGCTTACAGGATGCGATGGATGTTTTACTGCTATGAACCTTGTTAGTTTATCCCATACCAGTAAGCAGTGGGAAAGACATCAAACTTGTCAAACAAACTCTTCACTAGAGGAAGTTTTGTGAAACACTTCTCTTTCCTCTAGTATTCTTCAGGCTTTCCCTGATTTAATTTACAGTCGTACGCATTCGTTTTGACCAGCCATTAAAATGCATGGTTATGTTCAATGTAAACAGTATCTAAAGCTGAAAAGAGTGTCTTGCATATACTTCAGTACTTCAGTTGATGCTGTCACATCAACTCCCCCAGAATCTTTTCATAGATATTTAACAGAGAAGGAAATAAGCCTATGGGACTCTGAGCAAGGTCCTGAGGAAAGATGCTGAAAGAAATGCCCTGTAATGGTTTGTTCTACTCAGTCTGAAAAGACAAGAACTATTAAAAGGGGATTGCCATTCACGCCTACATTTTATTGACAGTAAAAATTAAGTAACACTACCGAATGTCTCAGGAAAAAAAAAAAAAAACAACACTATGCGTGTATTTCTTGATTCTATATACAGAAACTCCTTTGCTAAAGGAAAAAATGTTACCTTGATCTAATCGATCTTGATGAAGATAGTCATAACAAGGAGATACTATTAGTGACGCCAGTCAGCTTCTCATTTTTCATGAGAAAAATAAATACTGGGGCCTTGTTTAATACTGGCTTTTTATTTTTGGTAGACCTTTTTCTGTGGCTTAAATCCAAGATAAATTCTTGTTCTCAACAATGATATTGACAGCCAGTTAGTAATGGACCACCAGAGACGCAGCCAGAATCACAGGTAGATGACCCCATTGCTGAAATGGAGAAATAAATTCCTGAATGCCAGTTTTTCAGCACTAGGCTTCATGTTGCAGAAGGTTATCTTTTCTTATCCATGAAATTGGATATTCTCTATATGGGGCTCAATGAGAAAGACAACAGTCCATCAGGACTACCAAGGACTTGCCTGAATAGCTCATAAGACATGAAAGTGAGACATGCTTCAAATTCTCAGTTAAGAAGAGTAGTTTTATCTATAACCACTACATGCTTGGCAAAGAATTATCTGCAGGTTGGGATATCCCAACATTTGAATTTGCGCCAGATTTTGCTTTTGGCTGGGACATATGGTTGGAGTGGCACTGAAATGGAAATTAGAGCTAGACTTGCATATCAGAGAGCACACTCTCTCAGAATTTGTTGAAAGATCTCACAGTAATATACCTCATTCTT
Source organism: Athene noctua (assembly GCF_965140245.1). Lineage (NCBI taxonomy): Eukaryota > Metazoa > Chordata > Aves > Strigiformes > Strigidae > Athene > Athene noctua. Next base: position 24,203,748 of record NC_134041.1, read on the forward strand.
ATCCGAAAAGGAAAGTTAAACTGCCAATATTACACTATCCCCTCATTTCTATTATAAAGAAAAGATGCAATCATTACCACAAAACACAAACATCTGAATATTGTTTCACTGCTTAGTAATCAAACACAGTAACAACGACAAAACCTAGTTAAAAGATTCCACAATCCAATTTCAACAAAATATAAAGTACAAAGTAGCCCACTATGTCTAATTAAATAAACATATCTCCAATCTAACTAAATAAACATTATCTCCAGTGCTGGACTTGTCCCTGCACTACTATTTTTTTTTTTTAAAACATGTATACTTCAGGCCACAAACCCACTTATTCACTTCAGATCCTTTATAACCTGTATAAAATCAATATTACTGGATTGCTTCACAAAGGTGGACCAGACACCAATGAGAAATACAAATACCTGGTTTTAGAATTACTATTTGAACTTGGAACTCCCAGGCTGAAAAACAGCTTTGCCCAAGCTGTTGCACTGCATACATTACTTGTTAACATTGTGTGGCACCAAAAAGCCCAGTCAATATTTTACTGTCTTTGAAGAGAAAAGACCTGTTGGTTCTGTCCATCAGTTAAGAACTAAGGTTTTCTAAGCTTTAATCCATGCTTATAAAGAAATCAGCTATTTAAGAAGTCAGAACATGCTCAGTGACATTTTTTCACAGATCAGATTTTGAGTTTAATCTGCAATGAATCTTGAATATAAGGCTTCTAGTGTTCCATTTCTACCAAGTTTATCCTTCTGATATGAAATATACTTTCACACTTTTAGAAATTAAAGTTCCAATATTTATATTAGCAGAAGTGCTTAGGGTAAAACTAGTCTTAGAAACACTAAGCTGTGAATCTACTGCATTTAGACTCTTTATACTGTTAAAAAAATAAAAAGATAGCAAACATACACTTATTCCAACAGCTGAGAAAGAGAGAGTAATTTTTACTCTATTAAAATACATACAAAATTCTTTCTATTAAAAACATTGGTTGGATTGCATCATCCTTCTCAAGAAAACATACAAAGCCTTAATTTATGCTTATGAATATACATGAATGGTCCATTTGTCATTTAAGTCAACAGTGCAAATCACATGCTTAAACACATGCATAAAAGTTTTCATGACATTCCTTACACAAGGAAAAAAATGTTATATAATTATCCCTCCATATGCCCATTCTAGGCAAAAAATGACACCAATCTAATCGCTTCTCAAATAAATTTAAGCAGAATCATGTTATTCTACAGTAAAATGCAAAGACTAGACCAGAATTTTCCTGGCTTTATGAGTGCAGTTGCATTTATAGGTTCATTCTCTAATGGCTTTTATTATCTGCTGATTAATCCAAAAAAAGATTACCTAAAACCTGTCTCCCCTAAAACTTAGTAGATGGACCAATTCAGGAAGCTATCTGCAACTGGACCACAGGCTGATGTCATAGTGTACAGCATAAAGAAAAGTCATATTTTCTTTGGATTTCCAATTTGTTCACTTGTACAGTTTTTGCACACATTTCTTTGTGCAGTTTTTGCACATATTTCTTTTCTCGTGATGGTTTAGTTTCCCAGGAATTTCTCTGCCTCATCATCCATTAATCACTTTTTCTTCTATCCTTCCTTCTTATACAGCACAAAGCAAATCTTGACAAGGAAACTGTCGCTGTCAAAAGTTTTAACCAAACTTCAAAGAAAAACAAATTAAACAGCCATGAACCACTTATTGCTTTTAGGGTACTTCAGCTAGATAGGTTACTCCATCAATGAGCTTTATCAGTGGAAGATGAGATATTTTAATCCAGTATCTTCATATTGTTTTGTTTAGACCATCCTTCTACACACAGTACTTCTCATCAAACTTGAATGATTTTCATTCAGGGCTAAAATGTGTCAGTGAAAGTTGAATTTGGCTCTAACAGGCATAAAAAGAGAAGCACAATGCATCAATTTGGTTATGCTACATCTCCCACATTCATTATTCTTTACTAAAATAGCCAAAGACAGACCACAGCAAGAGACAAGACCAAACATGTCAAAAAGTTTGTGCTAAAATACTTGCAGCTCAAAATAATTGTATTTACTGTTGATATCAAACTCCACCAATATTTAGACACCACAGATGCCAGTAACTGATCCACAGCAAATGCCTGATTTCCTCAACTAGTACCCATGCTTTGGCACCATAACATGCAACACAGGTAGCAGCAGAATATTAAACCTTCTAAAGACAAACCAGTCTGAGAAACAAACACTTTTTTTAAAAAAAAAAAAAAAAAAAAAGACAACACACTACAATTTAAATGTTATCTCTGACTTAGACTATCTCTCTCAGCAAAAAGAGCACCATGGTGCTTTCCACAGATTTTTATGCCAGTGTTCTTGAAAAGCTTTTAGGATGAGTGCAGTACTGAGTGCCTGAAATAACTGATCTGTTACAAGTGCTGTTCTCTGGATAGCATGTTCTGTCTCTCAAGGCAACGTGCAATTTGATGAGTAATATTACTTAGAATATATAAAAAAGATGCCAAGAGTTTACCAAAGACATTCACATCTTTAAAAGTTATCCCCACCAAGTTACAGCAAGACTCATACTACATATGCTGACAAAATGCAAATTAAAAAGTTCACTTCATTTGAAAACTGACAAAGTACATGTACAGAGCATGGTAGTATCTCTCTTATTTATTAAAAAAAATGTTAACATTAGAAGCTATTCTGTTAAGACAGTCTTCTGCAACAGTATCTCTAATAAATGCAAGTATTCTGCATTTCTACTGGCTTTCAAAAATACAACAGGGACCAAGAACTTTACTCAACAACACTACCCCAACGACTCAAAGAACTATTTTGTGTAAGTAAATAGATGGGGTGGAGGGGACCTGAACCATATTTTAGGCATTGATTATACACAGCTTTTAAACATCTATTGAATTCAATGACTTTGGTGATTTGAATAGTAGTCAGTCTTCAGTAAAAACAATTTTAAAGTATCCTTGTATATAAAGATCACATAAATACTTCTATCAGACTTGAACAGCAAGTAAAACCACCATTATACTCAAAAGGTTCGCAGAACTAAATTACTTAACCTTTTAGGAGTCTACATGAGACAGCTGTGTTTAAGGATCTGACCTATAAGACTATTCTGCAAGCACACATTACACTTCACTGCAACATATACTATCGAATGGGAACAACTCAAACAGTCCCACGTGAAAGAAGTATTCCTATCTTCTGCATTATTTCATTCATATTCTTGATGTTTCCCCCTCTGTATTAATTTTCAGAGTTACAGGGTGCTCATTTTTTTCTTTTTTCTTTAACAACTTCAGTCAACAACACACAGAACAATTTAGGAATATCATGAAGCAATTTTTTTGCTAGAGGGAACAAAGTGACAGTACATGTTCCAAAACATTGTCAAAAGTAGGTGAGTAAGATAGGTGTGGTCTGCTTCAGCTAGTTACAACATTTAGCCTTTCAGAGCCAAGGCAGCTGCAATGCTACTGGCACAACCAGCATTCCTACTTTTTGAAAAGTACTTTGCTCTGCTAGGCTGTACTGTGGTGTACAGAGTTGCCATCCTGTTTAAGGTCCGACTCCAACTACTCTCAAGTGTCCACAACTAGAAATATTGAATTATCACAGCTTAGTTTTATTCCAAATAATATCTGCATAACAAATCTCCAGTAATTAAACTATACAAGAAATATAAAGGACAAAAAAGTAATTACTGTAAAAAATTACACTGAAAATATCACAGTTACACTGAAAACCATTGAGTATTTTATACAGACACATAATGGGTCTCCAGAGGAAATGTTCACCCACTTGAGTACATAGTGTGTAAGCAAGCATTTAATTTTCTTAAGGGCTGCTGCTGCCATGATTCCACAAAAGTATCTACTATAAACTAACAGAAAGAATAAAATCACTTTGAAATTCTACATAAAACTGCAACTGGTTTATGACTTTTAGAAGAGGAAATCATATTCAATACAGCTGAGCACTGAGCACCACTACAGTTAAGAGAGTTGAGAATACCCACAACTTTGCAAATCAGAACCTAAGCCTTACAAGCAACTGTCTGCTTTTCAACAGTTTTTTACTGTACTGCAGAGTACAGTAGGGTGGGTCATGTTAACCTAGAGCCCAGAGTCTTTTGTTGTTCAGATAGAACTGAAGCACTGCTTCAAGAAACAAGGAAAAAAAAATTAATCAGCTGACCTTATCTTTGAAACCACAAAGAAAGCTATCGCTTTAGACCTTCACAACTTTGGCAATAACGAAAGATCTCAACATTGCATGCATTACAACAGCATTCATAATGCAACGTGGTAAAATGAGTTACAGCTTTCTCACTCTTTTTATTTAATGTTTAACTATTAAAAAGTCATGACACAAACCTGGGTCCATATGTCTAGAGTTTCTTCTAATCCCATTCGTTCGTTTCTGCATGGCAAAAATACAAATCAAGGATATGAATAAACATGTTTTCATGTAGGCACACCGCACTCCTCTCATTCCCACAATCTACTAGGTAAAGCTGGTTTTCACAAGTTATTTCCCCCAACCACCACCACAATTATCTTTATCTTGTAGAAAGATCATACTTTGAAAAACATTCTTACTAACATAGATCTTTTTTTCATATATCCTTTTTTTTCTGCCACTAATCTCAAAAGATTCTTAGTCAGGAAGAAGGTTTGTTCATACATCAATATCTTTTGATATCAAGAACAAATTTATTTTTGAATAATTTATGAACAGGATAGTGGAAGAATATGTAGTTTGGCATTATCTACCCCAGATAATGTCCACAAACATGAAAGTATCAAAGCTGCTTGCATTGCTTTAATATGGTAGAAATTTTCAGTATTCCTACTTTGTACTCAATGTAGCTAGAATTTCCTATGAACTTCTTAATTTTCTTGTTTTCTGGGCAAGTACTAAAATATACTTAGTAAGTCACCTCCTCTTTCTTTTAAAGTTGGGTGAACAAGAGCTGTGTGAAATCAGAAGCTCTCTGACAAGATTGAGACCTTTTTTTTAAAAAAAAAAAAATTAATGTATTTTGTCCTCCAAGACACTTAATATGAATCCCTGAAAATTTCAATGTGAAATAACGCGTATCTGTGAACTACTGATCCGCTTTTGAAAACTTGTTTTAACTGGTAGCTTACATGAAGATTCACGTATTTATTTAATCAAACCAAGCAGAGAAAAGCACATTGCATAACAAAGGGAACAATTAGGTTGCTCCGATTTGCTTGCAGTTGATATAAGCTGATGCAGGACACACACCAAGACAAGCCAGAAAGCAGTAACCTGAGGCACAACCAAATTACTAAGCCCTGTAGCAAGCTGGCAAAATGAAAAGCTTGGTTTAAAAACAGCTTTCAAACTATTGAGTCTTTGGACATACTCTCTCTGTACTCCACAACTGTAATTAAAGAAAGGATGCAAGTTTTATTTCAACTGCAGTGGCAAGAAAAAAAATTGAAAACTGCTGCTACAATGAAGGTAATATTACGGAATAAGAACAGAAGGCTCAATTACATCCTAGTTATTTTTTTAAATGGAGGCTGTATTGCTGATAAGGATTGATGGGATTGATGCAGAGTGGTGAGTAACCACAGATTTGCACAAAAGAAGGGGCAGGAGGGGGAAAAACAGGCATAAAGGTAGAGAAATGTTTAACTAAAATTTAAAAAAAATTACAATATTTCTGTGATAAATCATATACACCAAAGGACTGGATGGAAAACAATTTTAAGGAAATAATTTTTGAGCTGTATGCACCAGTATACTTTATTACACTACTGGTATGAATTCTAAATCCATGTTGTTTTCCAAAACGGCAAGTCCTCATCTATGCTCAAGTTTCCTTCTGCACAGACAGAATTAAAGCAGACACTTATACAAGAGTCTTGGTAAAAATAAAAGGAATCCTGACATTTTGGATGAACTCAATAGTCAATAGCAAATCAATAGCTCCAGAAAGCAAGCCATTTTTTCCTCACAAAAAGATTTGCAAATCAAGCTAGGGGGTTAGAAGTTGAGGAGCAAGAGGGGTTAGATACAAACAGTGTACATGTTTTCTTCATCCAGCCACAGTATGTTCACCACAGCTAGCTTTACCGAGTCTAACAACCTTGTCCACAAGGTCCAGTAGCAATCTGTTTACGGCTCCCCAGCACTGTCTGTCAGCTGCAGTACTGGGAGAGTTAGGCAAACGGACCATGGTGTAGTTTCCGTATTTCAGAGTACCCTTACTTAGCTGGTAAAGCCAGGCAGCACATGGCAAGAGGCACAGCTGAGCGAGCAGCGAGGAGAGAGGGCAGCAGCAGTGCCTCAGGCACAGGCATGGTCTGTGGTAGCGCAGCCCTCTCCTCACCTGGATGCTCCTCCCAGGCCACCTTGCCATTTCCCCTTCCAGGCCCCCAGGCAGCCAGTGCCCACTGCTGGGCCCTGCACCCACCCATGGCCCACAGCCATGGAGCTTGCCAGGGGGTGCCAGGGCTCTGCACACCAGGCCCCCACCACTGTCTGGGGTCACAGCAATGCCACAACAGCTTGAACATCAGAGAGCGCAGATGTGGTCAGCCCTGTGCACAAACCCCCCCTGCATCAGTCCTGTCAGCAGTAACAGCCTTGCAATTCCACTACCCATTTCAGTGATAGCATCAAGCACATACATGCTTACGGAGAGAAGTAACAATACACCCTCGTACACTGTTCATGACCAGAGTGTCATTTACTCAGTTAAATTACCATAAACTTCTAATCTGAAATAGACACTAGAAACTATTATAGTCTACATTTAAAGTGCTGCACCTCTTTTGTCAGAATTAGCAGAGAAAACCCAACTGCCATGCCTTTCTGTACTTCAGTGGCAATCCACCAGGAACTGGCGAGAAAATAATCCAGGGTAGTTTGCAGCCTTCTTGGGCTGACAGCAGTGTACACTACGCGCACCACGGTAGCCCCCACTCTGTACAGGGCCCATTTTACCATTCTCTCCAGATCATGTAAACTCCATAACCACTGGACAGTTTTGCAACTGAAGTCTTTTTACATTTAGAAGCAAACACTGTCCTGCCAATCCTTTATCGCCCCACAGTCTGGCATGGCAGAGACTGGTTCCAAGCAGGACTCACCAGATTTTTAAATAAATAAATAAATAAATAAATTTTTATTCTACTGACAGATTTGGTCTAGGAACAGTAAGGATCTAGACATCAGTTGTGAAACAACGTAGGGTTTTTTTTACCTGCAACTGAAAAAATACATCTCTACCTCTCCAATACTCTCAGCATTAAGCCATACCAACTGAACATGGAATCACACTTAGAATACATTTATATTTAATTATGAATAGCTTATTTCATAGACAATTTCTATTTTCCACCACTCTAAAGAGATCTGTTGTTAAACCCAGAAGAAAAACATACCTGCTCCAACAGCACGCAGCACGTGCACAAAGTAAATAAGGAGCTCTTATGTCACCGACAAAACAAACATCACAAGCAAAGAAAAGTGAATCCTTACCTCATGTTTCAGGTTCCCGTGTTCTGAAACATAAGTAAAAATTGGCATTATTGGCAATTGTAAATTGTACGCTTTTTATATAGCAATCTCAGCCTGTGCTGTGTTGCATTACAGAAAACACTGCTGCCTTCTTTCGCTACCCGATCCCTGCAGCCGCCCCAGCAGCCCGGGGCTGCACCAGGTCCTGTTGTGCAAACCCGGCTGCACCCTCCGCCCCGTCATTGGTCCCGCCAGGCTGCGCCGAGCCGGCGGTGGGGCACGGTCTGTGCTGCCAGGCGTGCTGCGCTGCCAGGCGTGCTGCGCTCCCCGACAGCAGCACCAGCACCTGCTCCACTACGCTTCAGAAACTTTTAGAACATTTCAAAAATACTTTATCAACATCGACTTGTCAGGAATTCAAAAGCTACAGTTCTTTATTGCAAGTCAGCTCCACACTTCTCCTTGCCTCTGTCTTTTCATAGCATGCCAACGTGTATCGAGACAAGACGTATACCTTTAGCTTCAAAATTTTATATATTTAATGTCTTTAAGTTCAATGCAGCATTGCATTAGTATACCACAGACACTGAAGCCACTGGTGGTTTATTTGCCTCTTTTACTATGAATTTTCTTGTACTATTTAAAAATTAGGAAAAAAAAATAAAGTCCTGTGGGTCAGCAGCAGGACTGCATCAAGACAGTAACAGTTTTGCACGCACATACCACCACACATCACAAAAGACACAAACAAGGATGCTTTTTTACATTTTTCTTTGAATTTCTAAACTGATAACAGGTATTTGGGTGTACTCTAGATTTTGGTTCAGTGCCTTATCAAAGCACACAGCTGTATTTCCCTGTGTGCGTTCTCTAGCATGGCACACGCTGTTGAGGAAAAGCACAAACTGCACATGATTGGTCTGCACTTCATCACATTTGAAAACTTTTACTGTAGTATCTTACAAGCAGTAAGCCATATTCACAGTAAATCAACTAAAGAGCTTTAACAGCAAGTACATTGTTCTGCTAAAAAAAATTACATTAAATAGTGAAGTGTGGGAAAAAAAAATCCTTGGCTTTCCAGCATTTTATGCAAAGATGATAAGGCATGCCGAGACCAAGCATGCCATCTGAGGACTCTGGGCCGGGCCAGGGAGGCACAGCCTGTTTACCACTGGCAGCGATCTCTTCTCACGTACGCTTTCAGTTATGGTTCCCTCTCTCATACAACACGCTAAAGACACATCATCTTGTCATCCACAGAAAACACTTTTATGATTATAAACTTTTCAAAAGTATTAATTTGCATCTGTATAGCAAGCAAAGAGAAGAAAAATAAGCCTGCCTAAAGCAGGAGATGTAGGTAGACTACTGAGGTTTTCTAAGGAGCCTGAGGGAATTAGTTGCCTAAGTGCTGCTGAAATTCAATATAGTTTTGGTATTTACTTTTGCAATTTGATACACCTTTCAGAATTTTTGCCAAAATATGAAAAAAATCACCTTTTCTGAATGTGTCATCTCAGCATTATAAATTACTTCAAACAATGGGAAGTCATATAGGCAAATACTTGTGGGGGGCCAAAACTTCAAATCCAGATTTAGGGGTTTTTTTGTTGTTGTTTACTGGGGGTGGTTCTATTGGGTTTGGTTGTTTGGTTTTTTTTTAAATGGCCTCTATTTAGTTGTGCAGATCTCTCATTTAAAAAAATCAAACTGAAATGTCATTCTATCCTCCAATGGGAATAAATTAATCTGATTTTTAATGGCTGCTGTTGAATATTATTTTTACATCTAGGAAATATCCCAAACTCAACTAGAGAATTAGTTCCATTTGGTGACTGCACTTTTCATAATAAATAATTAAGAAACTCATTTTCAATAATCGGATTTAAGAAATCACTACACAGAAAGGTAATTCATACTCCTGATAATTCACATAAAATAAATTTCATGAAAAGGGAGGTGGGAGGATTGTATTTAAAAGGAAGCCCAAAATTTTGCCAACACTGACAGACAAAAATGCCACTGGTGAATTCACTGTTAACACTTCAGGAATAGAAAAATATCCAGTATCTGTATTTCCATATAAAAGCCTATTCAAAAAATAAGACTTATGCCTGTCTTTTTATTTCATTACAGTTTGAATATTACTGTATTTCAGAATATTCAATATTCAGAATATTGAATTATGTGAATTGCTTCTTCATGAGAGATCTTTTTTCCAAATGTCACACAGAAGCAAAAAACCTCATTTCTACTTGTTTCTATTTTTGGAAAAAAATGAATATCTGAGGATATCCACCAGCAGATACTTTACACGTGACAATTTTAATTCAAGTTCCTGCTCATCACCAATGTGCCAATGAAATTATCAAGTGAGCGAGTTCCCAGTTCTGACAGCTAGCTACTTTTACTGCCATAGTTCAGAACAATTTTTAGGGTTTTTGTTTATTCACAGAGGCCATGATACTATTGGGTCACATTTTGATAATTATATTTTACTACAAAAGCATCAGAAGCAGCAGCTGGCCTCAATAACACAGATCAGAAAATGGGAATATCTCCTCATGGATGAAACAGACTAGCTGAGTTACATGCTAACTAAGTAGTAAACTACTCACCTTCCTATTTTAAAAGAAAATTCAAAATATTTAAAATGCAGGAACTATAAAGTAAGCCTCTTTAAAGAAGCTATGGGACTACCTCCTCCTTTTCAGTCATTTAGCTCGTCATTGCAAAGTCAGAACAAAATGAAATTGTGACCTAGAAGTACCACAGTGTAGGACTCTGCACAAAATATCAAGCCCCCCAAGTGACTTTTGTTCAGGTTGAGCAAGGATGGTTAGTTAAACAATACAGCTCAACCTTTGTTGCAGGTAAATAAAAAGTGGCATAACTCCAATGAACATTCTGGGATTTGAGCATTTACTTGTCAATTTTGTTGACATGGTAGGTTTGGAGGAGAGCCAGCAACTTTGCAACTATTGATCAAGCCAGCAAAAAGGTAAACAATGAAAGCTGTTGGTTTCTTTTTAGATGTCAAAAACACATGCTTTTTATGAATAATCTCTAATGTGCTGTAGCAAGCAATTATTACATAAACAGCATGGAGCATATTATTTGGCATACACATTACCATATGAAAGCAACTCTAAACTTAACCCATTCATATGGTAACATTTTCTTTCAAGTTCATTACACAGTTAAACTTCTTTTCCACCTAAGGAAATATACTACTTTTTCCAATTGAATTACTTGAAGGAGAAAGGAATCACGCATAAGTTAACTAAAAAGTACTATAAAAATGCACAGTTCATGTTTTTCAAATCCATTTATGCCCTGATTAGAGAGGTTTCAAACATTCCCTGGGAACAGCAATATAAAGAAGAAAATCTTGTGGGTTTGGCACCATATTTAAAATATTCAAAACATTTTCAGATTCTAGAACCATTATTGGTGGGCCATCTAACTGAAATGTTCAATAGTCTGTGGAACCAGTAAACATTTGCATAAGAATACTTAATATAATTAGATGGAGTTGGAAAAATTCCAGTCTGGCAATAGGAATGAATTGTTAATTCTGCTGGTTTAGACTAGGCAACAGACAGGAGTTTTGCAGTATGTTCTGGACAGAGGTCCTGTTTTATCAGTCTTGAGGACCTCTGCAGAAATTGCAAGGGACACAGAACAACCTGTACAGTGAAAGTGGGAATAACGAGGGACACAGCTTCTCCCTTAGTCTACTAAAAGTATGTCTTACTCACACCCACTTACCAAAGGTCCCACTCTTAATCATTCCCAAATATAAACCCTTCCAACTAGTGGGAGAGCATCACCAGATAAATAAAATTGTCCTTTGCCTTGAAATAAGGCATAAGAATGCAGTTGAGAAGCCAGAAGAGGTAGAACGGGAAGAGGAGACCTCCACATCAGCCACCAAAAAAAAAAGAACACCACATATGTCCTTATAAAGGGCCCTGTCAGAAAAAAGATGTGCATCCATTTTGTAATCCTTGTGTTTAAGGATTTCATAAGGCCTTGCATTTAAGACTGCACAATCAAACTCGAAGGAGTTCATCAGAACATTATCAAAAAAGAGGGGGCACAGAGGATTTCAAGTAAAAAAAATTAAGTGATAGGGCATCAAAATATATGAAAATACAGAGGACTACTTGAGCATGTATAGGGCAGCATTTCAGGGGGAAAAAAAGGGAAATCAATAATGACAGAAACGAGCACAGATTTCAACCAGCATTGCTGTTTTATAGCAACAAGGGCAGGAACAATAAGAAAAAAAACCCAAGGGCTAAATACAGACATTTTGTTCTATTTATTAATTCAACTGATTAACTCTGCATCTTTTATCACTGCAACTTTTACAGTCTGTTGAACTGGACTTCTTTGAAGCAAAACATCTGAAGAGCTGGCATATGTTTGGGTCTAAGGCATAGCATGACAAAACAGCAATTTATCTTCAAATTTTGTCAATGTTTGTCTCATAAGTGTATCATCTAAATTTGATACTTATTAAATTTGTCATTCTAAAGGTTTCATCTGTCTTCGGATGTCTGTCTTTAGAATTTTCACAAACTGTTACTTGGAATGAAATACAAAAGGATTTAATCCATTCAGGGAGGTTCTAAGCATCATTTCAGAAAGACTAGCAAAAACATCTGTTCAGTGGTCCAAAAAGAAAACAAAGTTTTAAACTGTACAAAACCAGAAAATGCTGAGGAAAATTCAAATGCCTTTAAGCTACTTAATGGTATATTCTCACTGAAGGGTTTTGAATTCTAATCACCTCTTTTCAAACAGAAAATAGAAATAGGTCTGCCAAATAGGAATGAAAATTGAGGCATAGAAAAAGTTCCACTTATGAAGAGATAATTAAAAAAATAAAAATCAAGACTATTCAGTTCAGACAGTATACTAATAAGAGGTCATGAGAAGTTATAATTTCCATACAGAAACAGTCAGCCAAGAGTTCCATCAACTCTTCTCACAAAAACCCAAAGACACATGTTAAAGTACAAAGGTGAAAAATCAAACATAACCAGGATAAGATATGCAACCTACAAAAATCCCAAACAACTTTACAGATCTCACTGTTCCAAAACTTCTGAAATGCAGTTAGATAATTCTGTCAACAAAAACAGGGAAGCTATGTAAAAGCATTAACAAGATGTAAAAACTCTTAAAACACCAAAAAGAAAAAGAAAATTTAACAGGATTAAGAAAGTAGCATCATTCCTGAGCATTGTCCACCACAGAGAAGATTTGCACTTTCCTTTGAAGCGTCTGGAATGAACCATTGGCAGAATGACAGAACACCAGATTAAACAGACCACACATATATCACGGGAGATATATATATTCCATATCTGTGGAAGAAACTAATACCAGATGACAGGGGAATAATAATGTCCAGTTTTCTAAAAGGATGATTGTTTCACATCCATTATGCCCTGTGAAAAAGGCTGTAATAGTCCCCTAGAAACAAAAGAAATACGTAGCGATACAATAAATGTTCCAGGCATTTTGCTACTACCGAAGCATTCCGGCTATGCTCCACAATTTCTTATCTAATAGCACTCTCAGGCCACCTTTGCTAATTTCCCACAGGAGCAGCTAATGACACCACTAGAAAAATTAAATTGATCGTAAATTAATTTCTCCAGATTTCAAAAGGAAAAGCTTCAAAATTAAAACTACGTTGGAATTTTGTACATGCAGAGCATACTTCTTCCACAAAATGCAGTGAAAATGTTGAATTTTACATCATATCTTTGTGTCTGCATTTTTTTAATAACATTTCCTAACATGGCAGGCGTGGCAGATAACTTATGGGAGACTTCATTTCTCAGCATAACTCTGGAAAAGTGAAAACATAGCTCTGGAAAATCATTCATACTCAAGTTACACAAACCAGTATTTAAAAGACTCTGAATTGTCCCATCCCCTTCTGGACCATATAGGGAAACAGGAAATGGTAAAGCTCCTCCTTAAACCTTTCCTTACTCTGTGTACAGTATGAATGGGCAGCACTGCTCAATCAACACTTCTTTCTTTAAAAAGCTAAACAAAGAATAAAATGGAAAATAACAGAAAAATCTCAAGATTTCCCTTCCTACTCATTGGCCAAAGTATCTCATCAGGTGGAGAGAGAACATGTTTTCAACAAGGTGGCCCAAACCATTTGTCCTTTCCATAGTCATTCATTCATAGAGCAAGGGGGAGCATGGCAAGAACTCTAATTTAGACTTTGTTTTTGCAGCTACGTAAGGATGCCACAGCCTAGCACCTCCTGTCATTCTGCCTCACGAGCAGATGGAACATACACAACTCTTATGGCTTATACTAGAGCTACAGAAATCTGGGAGCCTTTGCACAGAAGATAGATAGACTAAAAAAGAGAAAGAGAAGTTTGAATAGAGGACAGAGAACACCTGGATGTAAGCTAAGCATATCACAAAACAGTATTTTAACAATCCAGTTGCTGCCAATTTCACTGAAGTAAGCCTCAGGAGAGTATTGTTTTACAAAAATCGGGGCAATAATTTAATGTAAAATCCAAAATAACATTCTTCTCCTTTGAAGTTGTAAAATTAAAATTTATTCCACTCACAAAGCAGCAGAAGTGTGAATTTTTTTTTTTTTCTTTATTTTGTTCCCTCTAGCACATGTACAGCATTAATTATATACGCAGGAAAACTGCAAGAAATCAGACCTTGTGTTATCTAGGCATTTATGGTCATTCTTATTGATACACATTGCACCATATGTGTCCACAGATCTCTACAGAGAAATAGAAAGACAAGCCTCTGCCTCCTGGGGTCCCAGCTATCCAATTAAAATAAAAATACAAAAGCAATTAAAACAGAAGGTGCAAAAGAAAGAAAAAATAGAAGTAGGGGTGGTTTACACCACAGAAAATAGCTCTCCTGAAGAATAGTATCTGTTTGGTTTTCTGCTCTATTAATTTAAATGTAATTGATTTTAAGTATTCAAATTTTGATGTAATTTTAAATATTTATTTTCTTTAGAATATCCATTTAAAGTGCTACAAAAAAAACCTGTGTTCCAAAAAAGTAATTTTCATTGAAATCCATGATTGCCTGTATGGTTTTCAGATCAAAAAAAGATTATTTTTAAAAAGTCCAGACTTGGAAGATAGCATGTAAGATCTCCAATACAAGAAAGTAACAGGAAAAAATAAAGTTCACTGACTTCAGCAGAAGTCAGTACCTGCCATCCTGGTGATTTCACGAAAGAATGAAGCAAACAAATAGCAAAGCGAGCCAAAAGCCAAGTAGTAGTCGGGAAGTAACGCAAATAGGGACAAAGACAGAAAGAAGCTTATACAATTTTGAAATGAACAAAAAGCTAGAGCGAAAATCTTGAAGCAGCAGATGAGTGAAGAGCAGCAGATTAAGTCATAATGTAATTCAAGCAGTGGGAAAGAGATTCTCTTTGCAACAGCATTTTGTAAAGTTTGTAGATAGTAACGTCAAAAAGAAAACCCAGTGGAGAAGGTTGCAGTAGCTTTTATGAGATACACAAGACATAGGACACTTCATAAGCTATTATGAAATAATTCTTGAAAGGAATGCAGAGATTTTAGAGAAGTGAGAAGAACAACTTAATAGAAACTTCCCCAACATATACAACTACACTTTACAGAAATCATCATGTGTTCCAAGGTCTTTTCTCTTTCAAACACATTCAAACAACAGGAGTTCAAACATATTAATTGAGAGAGAAATTCGGGGGTTGGGGGGTGTGTGTTGTGTGTCTGTCAGTTGTCCGTCCCCCCCTATCACCACCAAATCATCTCTAGAAAGAAGAAAGAATAGTTAAAAACTTGGACAGAGGGAAGAATCAAAAATGGCCCTATGGTTATGTGACTAGCTGGCTGGAGTGCAACAAACTCACAGTCAGGGAAGGGAGACAAATGATGAGAGATAGCATTTAGCATTAGAAGTGGAAGATCCAGAAGATGTCAGAGGATTACAAATACATTACTAAGCAGAAAGGGAAGAGGTCATATTTGGAGTCATCTGAGGGACACCAAACGATAACTGAAGTCAGGAGAGTCCCTAAGGTCCCAAAGAGCAGAAGAATAGGGGAAGTGCAAAGTGACAATGGCCAGGGAAGAAACTCACAGAGTATAGCAATCGATTAAAAGAAGAAGAAAGAAAAAAGGTCCTTAAATGTGAGAAGTAAAAGAAGTAGAGAGCCATCAATCACCTTTTTGTGAATATTGTGAGTAGACAGAAACCATGGAAACCAACGACATGAAAGAGGAAGCTGAGGCAACACAAACAGCTTTAGGAGCTGAGATGAAAATATGAAAATTGACATAGACATAAAGGGAGGACCACAGGGATGATAGATGATATGCTGTCCAGCAGGTGTTACATATGAGCAGATTAAAATGAGAGCAATTCCTTGTTGTATGCGACATTGACGAAGAAATTGGGTTTGACCTATAACAGTTCTCTCCTGCTTTCAAACATTTCAATTTAGTAGCAATAAAAATCCCTATGAATTCTAAAGGCAATTCTAATTGTGCTTATAAATGGTAGTTTCACAAGTATGTATGTTACAATAAACACAAATTAGAGGTAAATTAAACCTTAATTATATCTAGCAAGTTTTATGTCCTAATTAAAAATGGTATTCTAACAATAAAAATGACTTACCACCTGAATTAGCTCTGCCACAATTGTCTAATCTTCCTAAACATTCTTTGTGTGCACCAGCTCCACACTTAGAACATAAATAGCCTTGATAAAATGTTCCCCTGTAAAATAAAATTAGATAGCGATACATTAGAGGTGATAAATTCCATGCATAAAGGAAATAAGAGACATGGCAGAGGGTATTAGAAGTCATTTGCTGTTCTGCATAATGATAGTCCTTAAAGACTCAGAAAAAGTGACAACTGACAAGCAGCTCATCTGCTTTTCGTCACTACTAGCCATTTAAAAATCACAACCAGATAGTTCTTCTGGACTACTAGTAGAATAACAATCTCCATTTCAATTTAGCCCAAAACAACTTTGGCACACTGCACCTGAAATTGTACCATTATGTGTCTATCCTACTACAGTTCTACAGTTCGTTTCATTTCTGTATGAATTTGCCTAGCCACCCTGAAGACTATGATCCATTTTAAGAGAGTTGTAAGTTTGAATATATATATATTTAAGCAGGAGGAGTTTATAGGCTATATTGCAAATATTCTTGACTTTAAATTTGTTCATTAAAATTAATATATATAGATATCCCAGTACATTTTAGTTAATATTCAGAGCTGCTAAATAAGGAGTCACTTTCCTTAGTCTAAATGTTCTCCAATTCCCCTTAATGAATTGGAATCTAAACTTGAGTCTGAAGGAACCTATTTGTTTTCAGATTTTGCATGCCTTTTCTCTTAGGTACAATCCACTGAATGGCTAACAGGGAAACAGCTCTTTACGTGTACCACCAAGCAATTATATGGGTTCCATCTATTGATGTAGCTGCTTGCTCTTTACAGTAGACTTGTCTGTCCCCAAGATTATCCTGACCAGTCTGGAGTGATTATGCATCCCAGTCTCACATAACACCTTCAGCTTCAAAGGAAAATCAGGTGTCTCATATGAAATACAGGATTAAACAAGTTAAACCTGAACGAAATGTACAGCAACTGCTATTTACTATAGCAATTTCTAGACTGTTAGTGATGAAATACATTTTTAATTAAATTCAGAAGCTCAGTATTTTTAAGTATCAGAATACACAAACTTAAAGACAAATAAATAGAGAGTATAAAAATATTTTAATACAGTCTTCCATTTTTATTTTTTTCCTTATTGCTACACAGGAATGCAAGATTCTCTATATAAAAGTATAGGATGTAACATTATCCTTCACTACAGATGCTTCTAAGACAAGAATTTTACCTCCACTTACAGATTAGGCACTAAAGTTCAGATTTTTTTTCCAAGTATTTACACGTTAGCTTATGTTTGCAACTTAAAATTACAATCCATTTTAAAAAGCAATTTAGGCACTTTATGAGGCTAAGTCCAGTAGGTTTTCAATACAATTTAAATATCCAGGGACATGTCTATATACCACAAGGTAGCATTTGGGGATACCCAAGCTATCTTTGAGCAATTGGCATGCCTATGCAGAACAATGCAGCATCATGCGGGCTGTGTCCTGGAAGCAAGACGGCCGTTTCTCAGCAACAGCTGCTAGTGCAGTAAGAGACGCAATGACTCAAATATACTGCTTCAAATTCAGAAATTAGCCCTACCATCTCTAAGTTCAGGATGTATGCACCACTCTTCATAGTCCCTTAGACCTTACTGCATTGAGGGGGGGGGGGGGGGGGGGGGAACCTACAAAGAAATAATCTCTGAAAATTCAGGTCAGTCTAACTGTTCAGGAAAAAGGTTGCTAAAGGAAAAAATACGTGACAGGGAGAAACACACCTGAGGTTATTTTATTCCATGCCTGTGCTTAACAAAACCACTACCCGTACTTCAAATGCCCTTTCTAAAATGCTATGGCTACATTTTTGGGAACATAAACAATATGCAATGCAGAATCATATCACAGAATCATAGAATGGTTTGGGTTGGAAGGGATCTTAAAGATCACCTAGTTTCAACCCCCCTGCCATAGGCAGGGACACCTTCCACTAGATTAGGTTACTCAAAGTCCCACTCAACCCACTGCCAGGAAGCAGGGGCATCCACAGCTTCTCTGGACAACCCATTATGAGCACCTGAACTGGCCAAAGTTTACAAAGCTTTTACATCTCCAACTTACACTATGAAATGTAGGTTCAGTATATACCTCTATACCATTGGACATTCCGTATTTACCAAAAAAACAAGGTAGCTCCTAGAAGATAGCTAAAATAATGAATGAGAAACTACAGATGTGCAAGCATGTGTGTGTTTCAGAGGAAAGAGGCAGAAAACATGGAATTAATTAGCTTAAGTCAGCCTTACAAATCCTTGTTCATGAAAGCATTAGTTTTCTGCTAGCATTTCTTAACTAGCTTTGTAATATCTATCTTCAATTTGTCTACATATCCCTGGTTCAGAAATGGCTGTTAATGCCTCACAGTTATTTTCCGTCTCACAAACCAATCTCCCCATATCAAACATTTATGAGCATCATCAGAATCTGATTTTCTGAAAAAAATATTCTATCTGTTCTTGTAACTGGTCGTCTACAGCAACAGGCCCCATGGAACAGCCATGGTAGTCAAAACTGTACAAAACAGTTGTTACTTACTCTTCCACAAGAACTCCTTTATTAAATAATTCTCTAAGAGAATCATGATAAAGCAGCATTCTTATAAATGAGAAGCATCTCGAGCTTTTAACAGCACTCCTGTTAAAATTTGAAATTTTATTATAAAAACTTGCTAATACAACAAGAAATACTATGTAGGATTTCATGGCTTGTCTGTCTTGGACAGGTAACCAGCTAGCCATGTGTTTCCACATGCTCCTTTGACTCAGATATTTCACCTGAGGAAAAAAAAAAAACCAATACTTCAAAAGTTTACCTCAGAAGCATCTGACAGACTTTGCAAGATGTCACACGACTGAAGGTGTGCATTTTGAACTCATGCAAGCTTGTATCCGCATAGTCTGGCCGTATGTTTGACCTTAAAAAAAAAAAAAAAAGTGAAAATCCTCTTTAAACCAATGAAATCTAGAACATAATGCAGCATTCATATCAGAAAATCTGAATCCATGAAAAACTACTTTTATTTACACTTTAATATTCTTCACTGAGGTAAACCAGAAATATAGACTTTACCACATACCTTGAAATGAAATCTAAATTATGATATTATGCAGACCTGGTCCTTTAAAATATACCCAGATGACACAATAACTAGAAAACTATACATCAAAACAAACATCATCTGTTTTTTATTCCTGTTCAAATAACTAAGATCATTTTATGGACCAAAAGAATGCTCACTTTTCCATTCTCAAATATTTTGTTATAGGGATGTACAAGAAAAAGCAGTTTATACTGAGAAGCAACACACGTGAAAACATGAGCAGCACATCTGGGACAGTCAGGTCACAGTTATGCAGCAATATACTGGCTAATGAGTGATTTCAAAAGGAATTAGAAAATACTGGGGTTTAACTAGTCTTTCTTAAATGTGTTGCCCGATGCCTACAGTTGTTGCTACACACACTTAATTTAACAAATAAAACAGAAGATCACTATTCACACTGTGAAGATACCAACACACTATTGACAGACTTATTTCCAAAGACCAAATTTATGCACAAAGCACTCACTGGTCCATTACTGTACATGTGTTTGGTTTATCCTCCCTACTGATCCCTTTCAAAAGTGGAAGTATAATTTTAAAATGACCCACTCATCATTTTGTTGTACTGGTGACTGCAGGTTTATTTAAATTTTATTAAGTAATCCTTTCAATTTTTTCCTTCATCTTCCCCATTTCCAAGACAGGGGAGAACGGGAATTTTCAACTGATTTGGTTTTTGTTTTCTGGTGTTTTTTTATTCAATAACAGCCCCGAAGTAGCTTAACACCATCCATACTAGTAACACTGAATTGCTAGGTATATAATTTAAGCTAGACTGTATCAGAAAAAAAAAAAAGAGTGTGAGAGAGAGTAAGGATTAATGCATTTTTAAATATGATTTATATTAGAATGTTTAGGATTCCATAAATTTCTGGTATTTTTCTAGTAAAAAACATAGGAATGTATGATACACAGAAACTAAAATAGGAAAAAAATCCTGAGGGTGAGAATACAAGAATCTGCAACACTCGAAGGAAAGATCAGAAGCTTTTCCAACACACAAAATTACAAATTCATGCATTAAAGTTGGAGATACTTATTAGATAAGTTTCATTTTTATGTATTATAAATAACTTCTAGACTAAAACATAGACCAGCCACCAATTGCAATGAAACATAAATATAGGTAACCATGCAAGCATCAATCTCTCCAGGACTGAATGAAAAGGCTTATGAAAAAAACATTTAGAGAATCTCTTTAAGTACCTAATGTCAGAAAGGTCAGTCTTCTAATCTGCCTGCTGAAAATGAAACTGTACTCAAAAGCAAATGGGATATTGCTTTTATGCTTGAGAATAACCTTACACTTAGTACTGTTTTAACTAGCACACTAGTGTCTCTCTCTGCTATGATACGCAAGATGTCAATACCACAACCACTGCTAACTAAAACAGTCATGGGTTCTACTCATTCACAGCAGGAAGGTACAGATATCAGGATAGAATTAATCTCCAAAAAAAAAGTAAAAAACTTTTTAAACCAAGAGAACAGCATATCATTTTCGGGCTGTTAACTCTGCAGAGCAAGGACTGTATTTCACAACATGTTTGCCAAGGGGCTGCTAAAACCTCTTAGGCTACACAGTTAACTATGGACAATCCTGAAAACTCCCTAGAACAAGTACTAATGCTCCCAACAAAAGCTGCTTTTTGTTTACCATTTGGTTCAGACCACGACAGCTTGCAAAACCATGTCCAAATTATCAGTCTAACGTGCAGAGACTCATCCGATTTGAAAGCATATCAAATTAGTCCTAACAAGCTGACCATTTTTCAGAAACAAACCAAAGAAAAAAATTCCATTCATTCGATTTGTCCTGGTTCAGCTAGGATAGGGTTAAGTTTCCCCAGCAGAGAAGGGGAAGGAATCTCCAGCCAGGTTATTCACACCATGCTGACTTCAGGTCTGGAGCGGGGAACTTTTTCCTTTGTGGCTTTGGTGACGGGGAGCACACGGCGGGCTGTCTGTAACCATTGCGGTATTCCTCTGTATATCTTTTGTCTTGTTTACTGTTATTACTGTTTATTGTTGTTATCATTGCTACTGTTGTTGTTCAGATTGCTTATTACACTGTTGTATTAAATTTCTTCTTATTTTAACCCAGGGTTTGTGCCCTACTTGTGTCCGAGGGTGGGGGAGGGACAATGGCAAC
The DNA here is from genome assembly GCF_965140245.1 of Athene noctua. Lineage (NCBI taxonomy): Eukaryota > Metazoa > Chordata > Aves > Strigiformes > Strigidae > Athene > Athene noctua. The sequence goes on from NC_134041.1 coordinate 24,225,301, forward strand.
GTGGTCTCCAGTCCCAGCAGGGCTTAAACCAACACAGAATTATAACAGGATCAATCTTCAAAAATAATAAGCATAGTGAATGAAAAGAAAAAAAAAATGACAGGTGATTAACACAAGCATGTGACTATATAACTTCATTTTGTATGTAAAAATTCTCTTCCATTCTTCTCTCAGGTTATCTTCCACAAAGACTGAAATACATGAACTCCTGAAAATATACCTCCTATTAACAGAACAAAGATGACACATGGTGTTCATTCTTCTTTATAGTAAAAGTAATATTTAAGGGGTTTTATATTTTATAAAGCCATTCAAATTCATTTTACAGTCCTTAACAGAAAAAGTTAGACTTGAGAGGAAAAAAAACATTGTGTTAAAATGGCCTCACAGAAGCACTGTCACAATGGCCTCCACCTTCTTTCAACATAATTTTTATTATTGCACCTATGGGCTAAATTATCAGATTATAATGTGCTAAACAAGACAGAAGATTTCTCCAAATAAACAGACTGTATAACTTTGACTATTTACTGTATGCTAAAGTTTGGATACATTTATTCTACTTGCATACGTAGAGGAATACAAGACTGAAAACATATAATACAACACAAACTTTAGAATTTCATGCAAGCTTCAGTTTCTCTTGTCCACTATTACCTACAGGAGGAACTAGTTTGGTTCCAAGTACTACTCAGTTCTAAAGGATCATAAAAATGTATCATAAAGAATGAATCCCTCAGTTTCTTCAAACCCCAGCAGGTTTTAGTTTAGTTATTGTAACATTCTAATGATTATTTCAATAAATTATTTATCTAAAACCCTGTTCTTTCTTCACCACCTACACATCTTTCATACTCCCTATCGCTTCACTACCATTTAACTTCATGGATTTCCTTGTTGGCTAAGGCCAAGCTAGCACAAAGATCTTTTAAAACAGGTTTTTTAAAAGACATGAGCCTGAGTAGCTTATTTAAGGGCACAGCAACTATTAGTAAACCAGAAGGACCTTTTAAATTCTGCTAGCCCTTCTGCCAACCACTCAAAAGATACCATATTTTTTCCCTTTTTTCTCCAAAGCCCCATCACCCAGAAGGAAAAACCTAAAAATCCCTAACCACAAAAGCTTAATGAATCTAAAGGAGACACCATTGAAGTATATCACCCACAGATTAAATTAATCTGGAAGGGACTAGAGCTGCAGCATATTACAGAGGATCCTGTGCAGAAAGTGCAGGAATCAACAAGAGAAGAAACCTAACCAGCTGCTCAGCCTTTCTTTTTGCATAGACTTCAGAATGTACTTCCAAGCAGTCATCTCAAAATGAACAATGCCACTGCATTCACTAAGAGCAACATTCACGTTTTCTTTTGTCCCTTTCAGTTTCTAATCATTCATCCTAATTGTATCAGGTTTGATGTCAAACAAGAATGGAAAAATGTCTTGGTTTATTTCAGTTTACACATCAGCAAATTACATTCTCAAATTTCAGGCCCATCACATTTCAAAAAGATCAGTATTTTACCCATTATCTCATGATTCTCTTCATAAAAAAATAGTCGATTAAAAAAATATTTAGATACATTGTTATCAGTTGATTCATGTTAGACAAGAAGGCATTTCATGACTGCTCAAAAAAGCATTCACATTTATGCACAAGCAAAGTTTCCAGTCATCAATATTCTCATAAAAGCAGAAGAAAAGAACAGTGCTAAATAAGAAATAATATGCTTACTCTGAAGACAAAGTGAAGGAAGCTAATTAAGGATACAGCGAAAATCAGAAAAAAACTATAATGAAAATAAAAAAATAATGTGTATTATCTACTGTAAATGTAGAGGTGGAATAGGGAAAACTTTGTAGAAGAACTTATATTGCAGAGCTGACCATGGACAGGAAAACTCTTGCACATTCTAGTACCTGATTGGTCATGCTGCATTATGGCAAATCCAGTTCTGTAGTCACATTACGCATTACATCAGACAAGTCTGAAATAATTTGAGATAATGCACTGTAGCAGTATATATCAAGAAGCAAGACTTTTAATGTAAAGTTTGGAACTTTATGAATCATCGGGTTTGATATTTTGGTTTTCAATATATTGTTTTTCAACAAATCAAAAATAATGCAAAAATAACCCAACACAATACCACACAAAAGTTTCCAACTATAGATTAAGCACATCTGTGACTGTTCAAGCCCAAATACCACAAGGGCCAGAGGAATTTTTTTTCCACAAAACCTTTCACACTGAATAGTGTATAATAGGGGTTCTCAACCTTTCCTTCACCACAGACCCCCTTTAAATACCTTTTGTGGCCATGGACCACCAAGACTTAATTCAAGATTTAAAGCACTAGACTGCATCAAATATTTCAGTTCTCTCATAAAGGGTCTTCAAATTTGGAGAGAAGTGGAAATAAATTAATCTGTTAATGCACATACTGCTATGATAACTTCATTACAGTGATTCTATATGAATTTAAAATAATAGCATCACACTTCTTGCTCAAATGGCTCATTCTGAATTTGATGTCAATTTTTACATTAAAATTTGATGAAACGGTTTTACAATTCTTTTCACCTCCCCCCTTGTTTGTCTGTGTGCAGTCACCATATATTTTTGTTTACAGGTCCAGGGCCACCACTTGGAGGAACAGACTTTAGCCCTGTTGTGGCCCTAAAGAAGGCTGTTGGGTTAAGAAAATGTCTTTAAGAGAAAAACCGTCTAGTTAAAGTGGGTCCCACCAACCATACTAGCACTGAACGTACTAGTGTGTCAGGGCAGGGGTGTGGGGAGCTCAAGTATGAGAGGAGCATTGAGGGGAGGGGGCTGTGGGAAAAGGAAGCGCAGTGCTTGACACGGGCCAGCCCAAATGTTTCCAGGGGCTGGATGTTCCCCACCCCTGCTTTAAGCCTTCATGGACCCCCTGTGACGACATTGCAGCCCAAGGGTCCACGGCCCACAGGTTGAGAACTACTGGCGTATACTATTTTTTGAGTTTTTAAATACAGTAAATCAAGCTGATAGATTCAACAGAAAAACAACAGTCACAGCACAGCACACAACTTCCCATAGTCATGTCCAACCATAAAGAAGTTCTTTTCATTATAGCATTCAAGCCTTCCACTGATACCCTGCGAACACACAGCAGACCTGCCACAACACAGTAAAGAGGACACATCACCCTTCCCAAATCTTATTTTCCCCTCTCCTTCCCAACCTGTGAGCATGTTCCAAGACATAGAGAAAACCTGAAGATTAGGTCAATATTAATTTTAGTCTTAATACTGAGTATATTTTCTTCTTCAAAATGATTATTTCAGGGAGGGGGGGGGGGGAAGCCCACACACGATTGTCATAAAAATTCAAACATATTGAAGCAATTTCTGTGGCTAGCATTAGGAAAATCTAATTCAGGACTTAAACTGTTTCCTTCCCCATCACAGTGGAACAGTCACCAATCAAGTCCTCTTTCCACAACAACTTCTACTATGGGGTATCCCAGGCTCGCCACAAATGAAAAGTTTTATCAATTTCTGTTGTCAAACAGTCTTGATGAGTGGCCAGAGCAGGAAGTCACCCATATACCAGGAATACTTATTCTGAGGTAAATAACGACAGAGAACATGTTCCTCATTTTATGGTAAAACTCTGTCTCTTATTTTTACAAGCAATGTGGGGAGTCAAAAGTAGTTTCTCTTCCTCTCTTCTACTTTTCCCCAGGCTGTCTCAACTCCTACACTCTAGCAGAGCCAAAAATGTCAGGATACAGAAAGAGAGTGAATCTGTATGAAGATTTTTCCAATTCTCTCCTCAATTCAGCAGCAGAGCTTTCATAAGAGACAACCACGAGTGCCCTCTCCTGCCTAGTGCTGGATCACCATATCCAGATTTACTCCAGTCACTACAGCAACGTCCTTGGGCTGCCTCTGAGCCTTTTGAGTAAAGCTTTCTCTTTCCAAGTTACTTGCAGAATATTAGTCCCACTGGGACCAATTCACTGCTACACCACCAACACAAAGACCTGCAGATGCTTGTCTTGCGAGTCTCCTTCGTCATTTGGACACACAATTCTTGTCTCTGCGTCAGCCATCGGAGCGACCATTCAAGGTGCAGAATAACCATCATCTTCAGTTAATCCTGCATTTCTGAACAGATCTTTTGTCTGTAAAGTTTAGAGAGTTCAGTGTAGAAAAGAATTATCCAGGTATCTCACTCAGTTGCCCTTGATATCATTAGACTTAGAAGCACCCCATTTTTGCTAACCTTGTGCATAAGAAATATTTCCCTTTTAAAAATACTTCTCCATATTTGCAGTGCCATTTCTTTCTATTGACTCTTACTTCTTGTAAAAGTAAATTGATCATAGGCCAACTCTGTCTTCAGCCACCCACATAATGCAACACCTTCATAAATGGTGTCAGAAAGTGTCACATGATCAACAGTCCCTCATAAACTTTTGCTGTTAGAATTCATTCTAGTAATAATCTTCACCTAGATAAATGGCACAGCTGACCACAGAGCAATACTATAGATACCCCAAAATTATCTTGTCAGACAAGACACCTAGGCACCTATTCTTATGCCTACTGAATAAGGAATAAATTCTCTCTACTATCCTACCTCAAAATACCAAAATAACTGTGCATATGAATAAAATGAAACAGTTTAAGCTACAATTTTCTAACACTTCCCTAAAGCAGTCAGGATAATGGTTCAAAAACTTGTGAGTAATTCTTAACACTAAAGACACAAACATGTCACAATCAAAACACTTATACTTAAATCAAAATAAAGCAATGAACCTTGGCAATCTTGACATATCAAACAATGTAAGTTCTATATGTCACCTTACAAACCTGAACTTGGATCATCATCGGTCTAAAGTGTTTCCAAGATGCATACTGCAATGACAAGTGTACATCATCAATATCAAGAAGCTTAGATGGAATTTGTTACTGTCATTTCCTTACTTAACCAAAACCATATTCTGATGAGAAAACATTAAGATTAGAATGTGTCTGAATAGCAATAGCATACAGCAGGCATTTGGCTACCTTATAGCAACAATTGTAATTTTTTATCAGCATTCTTACATTCATGTTTGTTTTCAACAAGAAAAAACAGAGTACCTTTCACAACATGTTGGACTAAACAAATTAATTGTAATTTCTTCAGTGGGCCAGGCACAAATATGCTTTCTCTTACTGTCAGTTTAAATTTACTCTACATAGTTAAGGCTTACAAAATAAAATGCACCAGGAAAACTACTAAACTTTCAGCCCAAAACTCTATCTTATCTCTCTACTAAATATGTAATTACTACAGATAATGTGTCCCAAGAGAATAAATAAAAGGCTAAGAGATAGTTTACTGTAGCTCTTTCCTCCTATTTTCTCATGTGGACAATCAGCACATTAAAATTTCCAGAAAGACCATATTTCTAAAGATATAAACAATGAAAAAACCCTTCTTCCACAAATTTTAACATACTGACTACATCTTCCCTTAGATGTTTTGCCCTTCAGATGTTTAAGTATTAGCCTTACACACTTTAAGAACTACTGTCTCAAGTTTGTTTTGCATGGACATATTACTGAAAGCCTACTGGCTGCCAACAAATCTAACAAAAATATAATAAAGGGAATGAAATAAAGTATTATGTTCATTAGATTAAATTCTTATAGAAAGTGTAAATTTTAAACAGGAAATTAATGAAAAGCAAATCACACTGCCTCTAATGAAAAAAAGCACACAAGAGAGGAGGTGGTATTATATATAAAAATGTAAAGAGTAGAAGCAACTAGCATCTGCAGCCTTTGGCTCCTGGTTATGGGTGTCAATCTCATAGCACAGCACTAGCAACAAGAAGGTATCCTGCAGCAGAGCACCCTGCAAGTCTACCATCTTGTGGTTTCGTATTCTGCAAGGAGTTAAAGGAAGAAGACTTCAGAAGACAGCACAAATTCTCTTCTTTCTTTTATTCTAAATCTATTTACTATCACCTTTAATGCTACCAGTTAGAACCTGTAGTTTAGACAACCTGCCTGCAAAGGTCCACTGCTATCCTCCACTAGCCACCAGTTCTTCTGTCTTTCTGTATTTTGAGGGCCATTTCTTTTAATTGCTTCCTTGGCAGCTTTTCAATACTAGCTTGACTTAAGCAATTAAGACCTGTACAGATTCCCACTCACCCTGAGTCTAGGCCACTGAGAAGGTGTTGCTTATACCCTTTACAAACATCTCAATTAATACTGAAAAATTGCTCCTCTGAAGTACTTAATTAACAACTCCACTTCTCCTTCCCAGACTTCAAGTATTTCTAAACTAAACATGTTTCTTCTTAAACTGGAAGGAAAAAAAGTATTACAGGGTGGGGGGATAAAGAAAAATGTTTGATATTCCTTGGATAGATGCACATCATTTTGTCACCACGAAAAGCACATACATGCTTAATTGCAGGAACTGCAGCACATGTAAGAAAATAAAGAACAAATACATCACAAAGAGTAATGCAAAAGTAACCCTTTGCAAATGGATTAAGAAAGGTCTTTTCAAAAGTGAATTAGACACAAAACAAGACAGGGTATGAACAAAATCAGGTGCTGACCTAGCCCATTGAGTACATCACTTGTTCTGTTAAATACAGAGGAAGCAAAGGCATTGTAAACACTGACTGAATCGAGCCATTTTTCTCAGGGGGCTGATGATAAACCTCACAGGTATCATTTAAACCCAGAGATGCTCCTCCAGATTATTGTAACTCAGTGGGACTGTCAACTTGGATAGAAAAGGAACCTTCTCTTCCCCCAGAGGCAGCTCCACAAACATGTTTTTCTGAGTGACCCAGAACAGCATTAAGTGCCCAGATATGGATGCTCTTGGGTTGGGAAAAGGCTGGCCAGCAGAATCACAGCTTCTGCATAACAGCACAGCAAGACAGCTGCCCTTTCTCTGGGGCAGAGTTTTTCCCCCAAAGGTAAAAACATGAGAGGACATTCTAACGATACTTCTTGGTTTGGGGTTTTGACTCGTTTTTACAGAAATGTTATTTGGGTCAGATTTTGAGGATTTTTTTCCTGTATCAGTCTTTTTAAGAAATGCAATAATGTCACAAGACATTACGTAGGGTTAGATGGGTTAGATCATATGTAGATGTTTACAAAATATCCCATAATTTTTAAAGTGCATAATATTTTAAACTGAATAGCCATTTCACTTGATTAAAACTTGGCTTTAGAGAATAGTTAATATATGTATGCCCACCTGTGAGCCCAGGGGCATAACAAATAAGCAGATGCATAAAGTATCAGATAAGGAGCCTGCAGTGAATTGCAACTGGTTTAAGTATTAAAAGAAGAAATACTACAGGGAGCTCAGATAAAACTCAATACCTTGAACTCTCCTCAACTCTCAACCCCAAGTTAGACCTTTGCATCTGAGACCTGTTATTATTCTGCTCTCCATGTTATGCTTATAATAATTTAAAATGCTCTGTACAGAACTGTTCAGAATTATGGACACCCTGAGCACGAACTGCTGAAGAACATTTTCAAGTGTATGTGACATGAAATCTGATGCTGTACTCTTGCAGTATAGCCTATAAAGAAAATGGCAGAGGTTAATACCAGAGGACACTGAAAATTTTCATTCCACTTCACTTATTGTATTGCTATTTGACATCACTGCAGAAAATGCATCAATAAACCTAGATCTGTCAGAAGTATTTCTAAGTTATTAATTGCTAACAGAAATTATTTATGAAGACACCCTAAGTTAAAATTTCTGTTCTGTGCCAAAGTGACTTCCTTTCAAAATTTTAAGCACCTTTGAAGATAGCAACTGAAGTTAGTACAACTGGTACTAAGCATCTAAGAAAAATATGGAAAATTTAACTAGGCAATAACATATAGCTAACATTTGACACTCATTCAAATTTTTTAAGTAATAACACAGACCGCAGAAGTTAAGAAACAGAAAACCATATATGTTGCTGTCAAGACAAAGCTTTCAGCCAAATCTCATATAAGGAATTTCATGAAAAGTTGGTCCCAAGAGATGTTCAACCTCACTCCCTGCTCTGATATACAACAAACTTCCCTTAGAATCCTGTTCGTCACAAACAGCAGAATTAGCCGTGCATTTACACTATCCTTTCTTTCCACAGGAAACATTTCAGCTCTGTGCAACTATCACCATTACAACTGATCACTTCATACAATATGGTCATAGAATTAGAAGGCATTTGTGTAATAAATTAACAACAATGCAGAAACAAAACCACAAATAAATAATGTTTTTTCAATTTTACAAAGATTTTATTATTCACTGTAAAAGGCAAAAAGAGAAAAAGGCATGCTTAGGCAGTATTCTCATGAAGAGGTGGGCAATGTCATTTCACAAAGGATGATTTTCAGCTTCTTTTCTATCTTCTCAGGAGCAGTGCTGATTAATTACAGCTTAATTCTTTTTGTCTGTTCTAGCTAGGCTGTTCCATTTCAGAACTATCTTTGAAGATGCTATTTACTAAATTAATCAATCAATCAATTCTCCATATGCTAATACTCAAACATTCTGGTTTGTCACATCAAAGAATCTCCATCAAGATGACATGTTATATAATTAAATTAACTATACCAGAAGTAAATTGTGCTTTTGATCAAGAACACAAAACTTCTAAGACTTTGCTAGGAAATTTGCTTATTTGATCATATGATGAGTGGCTTTTTTGAGATCAAGGAAATTATCTTGTTAACTTTTTGGAAATGTACTGCATTGTTTCAAACAAGATAATGGCTTTTCTTCTTATCAGCCTACTTGCCTGAAAAGCATGGGAGATGGCCTGCTTTGAGCTAACCTATTCCTGTATAACATTTTTAAACACTATCTGATAGGAACAAAGCTCTGTCACACATCAGCATTTGTAAATCAAAAGCATCAATGCTTTATATACTTTGATATTCGCTGGCTAAGTCTTATTTGTGAAAGTTCCAAGTCTTACAAATACAAATTTACAAAGTTGCTTGTCTTGGTAAGCTTAAAATATTTTATCATATATTTACACTCAACTGAAGACAAATGTCTATATTTTGGAGTAAAAAATGTAAAAATATAGGATGTATACAGTCATAAACTTGTAAATTACCAAACACCTAAACCTGCTAAGAAAAAGAAGTAGCATTGGTTTACAGGGAGAAGCTAGGATATCTGTTCTTCTAGCCAAAGAAGCAATGAAGCAATTCCATGTTTAAAGACAAAAAAAAACTAGCAGCATGCACAAAAAGCAGTATTTAAAGGTGGTATTTATCTTTATGATGTAGTGTCACTACAAATTTATTTCATTGAGTTTTAAGAAACATTGATTAATTTTCATAGTAATATACCTCACATGTTGTAAGGTAAATTCCAAAAACACAAGGACTGGGAAATCTTTGATTTTTGTGAACCAGAAGACATAATATCAAAGTATATTTATCATCTACAAGTATTTACACACTGTTTTCACAAATTCTGTTTTGCTTTCACATTCTATGTTGTCCTTATACTGTGCCCTTAATCACATACAGAATCTTCACACAGCTCTTGCTGTGTCTGGAATAATCTTAATTACATAACTGTATGTTGTGGATGGTTGCTGATAACCCTGAACAACATCTGATCAGAAACAACTGGAGTCATAGCAAAGAACAGGCAACCATTCTGGTTTCACAGACATGAACTTGACATTCATTTTTGCAGTACTGAAATATTTATACTGATGGAGAAGCCCAGGCAGACATGTTTGTTTATTGCTTTGGTAACCTATGTGAGGTTGGTGTAAGTGAAACACCTTTGCGAGCTATTTGAAAAATGCAGCAGATATCTAAGGCTTTTAAAGTGCTCTGATAAGAAAGCTTTAATTTAATATGTCAGTGTTCAATATGTCAGAGCTCAAATATTCTCTCAGAAGAAGTCTTAATGCATATGCATTATTAATGCACTATCTGAGGGAATAGATCTGTTTGAGCTGAATCTGACCAAAGTCATTAGTCACAGAGTGCAAACCGAATTTGGGAACAGGTATGATAATAGGCAAGAGAACACTTTTCACCTATCTTGTTCCTTGTACTAGTTTTCTTTACAATTTAAAAAACCAATGAGCTCTATCTACAATTTACATAGCTCGCCTAATCTAAAATGTTGCGCGCGCACACCTATCGGGTTTGAGAATGAAAGAATTTCAGGATTATTTCCTTACAAACAGATGATGTGTTCTACATCCCTTGAGTTACAGGGTGTAAATTTATGTCTAACTGAAATAGTAATTTTTAAAAAAACATATTAAGACTGTACCCAAGCGGCTGTAAAAACTCTGTAGTGACCTAAAACTTAAATACAGTGTAATTAAAGCTAAACCATGTCATGTCTGAAATCTCTTTTATTTGGATATTTAAAAAAAAAAAAAATCAGATTCATTAACTCCATGCAATTAATGCATACACTAATCATTATAATGATCATGTGTTTCCCACTGATTTTTCAGGCATTACTAATTAGACGTGACATTAATATTGCAATTGCAGTAACAATGTCAAAGCAGAAACTACAATCATAGGACTTCTGAAGGTGAAATTTTAACTAAGTACATTCTTTAAAAGGCCTGTTCCTCTGCCTGCAAGATGTTTTCATGCACTTCTCAGTTTGTGAAAGAGATGTTGAGTAAAGCCTAATTAAAAGGCATGTTACAACACTGTTGCATGAGACTGTGCAATATTCGTTCTGTGCATCTTGAAATCCAGCAGTACTAAAAACCCAAGCTGACAAGGCCCTCAGCAACCTAAGCCCTGCAGGAGACTGAAGCAGACCATCTCCACACCCCTTCCAACCTAAATTCTTCTGTGATTACATTTTAAATTGCATTTCTATGTAATATGTTCCTATCTAGGAATATACACTGAAGCCAGGTTTGCTGACCACCATTATTAGAGTGGATTACAAAGCACAACTGAGAAACCAGAGAAAGACTTAATTATATTGGCAAACTAGACATCATGATGACAAATTCAGCACAAACCAATAGAAGATATTGCATGCTGTATTACACTAATGGATTCCTATATTATATTAAGTCAGTGGAAAAATATAATATGTGGCCTTTCATGGAAAAGGTGTCTGCCACTGTGAGGAAGACAACACACCAACTCCACGCTCTACTGTGATCAATAAACAAACTACACAGAAATATTTAGTGGATGGAAACAAACATTTAGTGTCAACATGAGACAGCTGTAGTAATAATCAACATATTTTCTTTCAGTGTTTATTCTAGCAGCTTCTTATGAAATAAAAGAGAATTAAATTCATCACAGTAATGACAAGAAAAGCAGTTGCCACATAAGAAATTAAGCCTGATAATTAGCTAAGTAGTTCCAAAACACCATAACTGCAGCATATACATGCATATAACTTCAACTTTCAAGGAGTTTTTTCTTTTAATAACGAATGGCTAGCATAAAATCATTGACATATATTAGTCAGGTATTTTTAAAAATAAGCATGTTGAAAATAAGAAAAGCATCTGTGGGAGAGCTTTCAAGGGGACAAAAGAAAATGCCAACCAGTGCTCCTACCTTCTGACATAAGCTGAATTACATAAAAAGTATCAATTATGTAATTTGTAGGTATATTATAAGACATTACATATTGGTTCTGATTCTTCTGGTTGTTTTTAATATAGGAGAAAAGAGATTAGGTAGGATATGTGACTAAAAAAATCTAATAAAATTGTCTCTTACAATTGCAATCACTTTTTCAGTTTTTGATGGCTTAGTTACAGCAAATAAACTATGCACTTCATCACGTTGCTGACAAACTTTCACTTAATACATGATGTCTCTAATTTGGCTGAGTAATTTGGTGCAGTAATTTGGCTGTACACTTCTATTAATATTATCTTGGAAATGGAATGACTTTGCATTTAAACCAATGCTATTGGGCATGCTAGATTAAATTTAAACATTCCATGTCTAATACAGTAAAGTATTTGTAGTACTATCTTTTAAAAGGTGCTTATTTACCCATACAGTTATAGGCTCATCCATTACTATGAACAGAGTTTCGAGAACAAAATAGCAACTGCCCAAATTAACCACTATCACTGTCAAGTATCACTTCTCTTCCAAGGCAATAAGCAGTTATGCTCCCCCTGTGCATGCAAAACCACCCTTCACATCAGTGAGGGAACAGGCAGAGCAAGAGAGAACTCAGCTATATGATGCCACTCAGACATATGATACCATCCTCCACTGGTCTCTGCCTGATGGCTTTATGAAAACCTCTCGCAGCCATGAAATTTATTAGTCTAAGCAAAGTTCCAGCTTCAGGAGCTTCACTGCAATGTTAACTGTGCTGCCCCAGTGTCCTGCTTCATTTTATTCTCATCTAGAAAATCCTGTGCTCCCAAATAACGAACAATTTTGACGATTGTACATAATAAACTTTTTCTGGTTTTGTTTTTGAAGGTTGTACATAATAAACTTTTTTGGGGGTTGTTTTTAAAAATAAAGGGGGGGGGGGGGTGTGCAGGAGGGAGAGGAGGTGACCCAGCTTCAACTGTGGAGATCACTGTGGATTGGTTATTATTCAGTGCAGCTGTGCCACAGTACCATTGCTGCTGAGGATGTAGTGTATGAACAGGCTTCACGAATAAAACACATGAAATTCTTACGAAAAATAAAAATTGAGGTGTTTTGGTACGATATGTTTTCTAAATAAAGCAACAGTCTCAGGAAAGCAGCAAATACATACTGTAGCAACAGAACTGCCATATGAATAGTAACCCATTGTGCCCAACCTCCCTCACACCAAAACAACTCACCACATACCACAGTAACACCAGAGCTGGCTAAGAGGTAGAATATTTCCACAGCTTTGTCAAACTAGTTTTCTAACAGAAAATCTTACTAGTCTGACAAGTAACACTCTGGAAATAACACCAGGATTTCATCCTTCCTTCCAAGATTTTCCATATCAAGTCTGCCTAATGTATTCCTGCCGTCCAAAGCTAAACCAAGTCCAGCCAGCAAAGCAGTGATCTCCTCTATTTCATACTTCATCAATAACATAAGCTTCCCTATCTGGAGGCAAATTCTCATCTCAATGACACCAGCATGTCAAGTGTAGGTGCCTTTTCAGCAACATAACTATTATCACTGTTGTTCATACACTGGTATAAACAACTAAGCTCCTAAAAAATAAAAATAAAAAATTACAGCCTAGCTAACATAGTTATGCCAGTAAAACTGTTCTAGTGGCAACAAGGTTAATTCTTAGTTTAAAAATAGCAAGAAAGATCCTAATTTGTTCTGTTGTCATGTTCTTAGATTAACACTCACACAGACCTGACTTCAGAGAGAATGCTATCCTAAAGGCAACAAAACTGCATTGAAATTTCTGTCTGGAACTCAGTAAACAACATCATTTCTGATAATCAAAAAAGAATGTAATTCACCCCTTCAACTGTGCTGTTTTTGCAGTCTCAGTACAAATTTTAAGTAATGAGAAGTATTTTGCCCATAGAAGCAGTAATTATAATTGAGTATGATGAATAAGAGCATAATTTCAATCATGACTACTTTACAGAGTAGAATCACACTAGAACAGATAACCTACACAGTAGGCAATGAGACCCATGAAAACAACAAATCAGACCAACCAATTGTTCGTTCAAAACACTTAGCTTAGTTTGTTCCCAAATACAAATTCTTGTGCTTCAGTATGCATTAGATTACAATTATCACTACATACACCAGGATTTTGGGAGAGCTGCTGAGGGGAATATGCTGTGAAGGCAAATCTGTGTAACAGAGTTGGGGGAAAGGTATAAAAACTTCAGAAAGGATAAAAGCTCCATGTTGTTTTCAATCCTAGTGGTTTAAAGGTAGCAAAAGCATTGCCCAAAGCAAATAATGCCACTATATCCTGTTGCACCTCAGCCCTGACCTTCAGCAACCCTGCAGCTCCAGTTCCCATGCCTCTGTGTTACAGCCTTTAACGGGAAGAAGTTATACAGAGGTGTGGGTTTACGAGAAGGACAAACATCCATGCAAGACAAGGCTCACACCACCACTCATTTTCAACAATCATCTCCCTCCGCCCAAGAGGAAAGAATAGCAGATTAACTTGACAACCATTCAGGTCCCGTTTGTTCTGCTCACACAGGGCAACTGGCAGCAGTTTAACCATTGCTCGCAAAGGCGCACTTGTGAACAGCTCATGAGCGCTGGCTGGTGCCTAAACACTGCATAAAGCAGCTTGCACTCACTCACCACACACAGCAGTGGGAGGCGGGATCCTGCACAGAACAATAAAAATGTTTGGGAAGAACCGAGGATATGTTCTGGAGAAAAAACATGGTGCTCTTACTGCCCTCCTTAGCTCCTTGGCTGACTTCTGGTTTGGTTGGTAGGTTTCTTTGTGCACTGGGACATGACAACTGTAGAGTGATCACTAGTTGCAATGCCACAGCTGATAAATCCGAGTTCCTCATGCTTTTCATACATGTTTTATCTATATTTAAGTAAATATCAATAATGACATTACAAGAAGTGCAGCGGGGAGGGCACAGGAACAGAAAGAGGGAAAGTACTCGGCTTTCTGCCCACATACGAAAAAATGTTCCCATTTGTTCCCACTATGCTACCCTGAATTTTTTTCAAAACACATGTCATTTTTGTCTTCAATAAAAACCAGCAAGTTGGGAACCCTAGTAAGCAGGCCTTAAAATATTTGTCAAGCCCAGGCTTTCCTCCCTTATGATTTCATTTAAATCATTAGCACTCATCATACTAAGGTTTTAAAAATATAAATACATATATATAGTTTATGAGCAAGTTTCACTCTTATCAGCTCATAATAGCCTTTCTCCCAAATCTATATCCCTTTACCATCACATTCAAAACAATCTTTATTAATGCAGTCTCTCTATTTTTGCTAGGAGTATCTCACTCCCCCTCACACTTTTTTTTTTTAACCATAAAGCAAGCATCGCCCTGTAATCCAATTCCCTTGTTCATATGTTTTAAATTTAATCAGAATACCTGAGGTGTCAATAATCATGTTTGTCTTTCTGACAAGGATCAGAAATGGAAATAAAGCTCATACTGCACAGGAATAATGTAATCTGCAGTGGTGCATCTGAACAACTTGTCAAGAAATCTAAAGCAACCTCCTCTTTTAGTCAAAAACATATAAAGGAAATCAGTCTTTTGAAACTAAATTTAATAAGCCAAGCAACTTGATCCAAATACTAAACAATAAATTAGTTAAAAGCCACTAGGAAAGATGCCAGGATCCCCTCTCAAATCATCAGCATCAGCTTTCAAAAAATATATTTCAATTAATCAAAACAAAAATGGGAGAGGAAAAATGTCACTGTTATATATTTCTTGCTAAAATAATTAGTATTTCCCCCTGGTTGCTTAAGACAGTATTACTAAGCAGCAAAGTTAGGAAGTAATACATAGCCTAGAGTGCCCTCTTTCTTTTCCAAGAAGAGTTTCAGGGAAATACTCTGTTAATGAAGGTGTCAGTTAGTCAGTTGTTTCCCAGGAAGTCAAATAAAATAGATAACTAGGCTGAACTTAAAAAAATCTGAACATGAAAGCAGTTCAGCATAATTTAAGTGATATCCTTACACTGGTGATGAGCATGATTCTACCTTAATTAAAATGTACTTACAGTGCCATCTGAAATTGTTCAAGCCATTTTTTCTTCAAGTCTTTAGTTTTGCAATAAACTTCTAAACCATTTTGACCTTGGATATGAATGAGGTAGAAGCCATAAGACCACTGCATAAAAAGATCGAAAATACAAAGTCATCAGTTATGAAGAAAGGAAAAGAAGGAAAAAAAAAAAGATAAAAAATATTTATATGGGCCTTATTTCCCCGATTTTGGGAACAGCAAGACCATTTTATTGTGTTCACTTAGGAATGATTTGCTCAAACATTTTAATGACATCAAAATGAACAAAGTTGAAATGCCTTAATATTAATTTCAGCTGACATTTAAAACATAAAACTTTGTAAATAAATTGTATATACGTTCTGAACTCCTACAAAATGTTTCAAATTGCTGCTAAAAATACACATTTTATATGACTTAGCAACAAATATTTACCTTCTTATTTTCTTTATCAGTAGTGGGGTTATTTGTGATTTTATATTTCTGAAGATCTATTATTTCCTTCATTTCATAATTATCACCTCTCCGTTTGCAAACAATTACAGCTAGATCAAACAAGAAGATATGCCTATGAAAATATAAAGATGATTAAAAACACTCCAGAAAGCCAACAACCAAAGTCTTTATTTCACACACTTTTGCTCATGGCACTTAAAATTTTGAAGTTGAACAACTAAACTAATGAATAACAAAACAAAAAAACACTGAAAGTAGTGGTTTGCTAGAGACTTACTACTTATAAGGGACTTAGGTGATCTTAGATGATGTCATAACAGCTAACCTCAAATAAATTACTTTGTAAATTCATATGGCAAATGGTGGACAGGCTCTGGGAATGCACAGTGAAATGCAGAGTACTCCCAAGAATTATTGAGCTGATCTCAAATCTAAAAAGAGAGTTTTACAGGCTTTTTAAGAGCAAACACCAGAAGTTATGCCATCACCTGTCTTGCCTCGCACGTTTGTCTAATGTAGTTATCCTTATTTCCCCATCACCTTGAGGTCTTCCATACTGTAAGAGGGAATGATTCTGCAACAGAAGTAATATGTATGATTCAGTATAGCAAAAATGTCAAGATAACAACACATTCAAATGCTAGACCACTCACACCTTTTACCCCAAAAAAGACTTTTCAGGCCTGATAACACCTTTTCCTCATTATCATCTAAACTAAATAAAGTAACAAGTCAGCCCATTCCATTTTTGTCTTCAAATGGGAAAATATTTCCATTACAGAAAGACCTGAGTCATTGTACAAATACAAACCTTTAACTATGCAAATATAATTTAACTGAACAGACTCCCAAAATAGCAGAGATTTCTGTACATAAATATTCATGTCATTCTAAACCAATCATAGCACACTTAAACATTACCAAGGGTACTATAATTTCATATGAAATAAGGAAAAAAATCCATCTATCAATATATTTGATCAAAAGTGATTAAGAACTGTATTTATGAAAAATATCACATACCAGATTCTCTATTGACAGTTGAAACTGTCTAATTTCACGGAGTGTTTCATTATCTCTCTTTACTTCATTTACATATTGAGCCAAGTCCTAGAGCATCAACAGAAAAAGGGAGGGAAAAAAATCTTTTCCATAACAGATTATTTTAATACATTATTTGGCAAATTTATTTCTAGTTTTGTCTTATCTGCCTATTTCATATTGTTTTTAAAAAAAGTTACCTTTAAATTTCTAGAATTACCAATATGTGCGTCTAACTAAAGAAAGAAAAAAGCCTCTATATATCTTCAATAATATTTACAATTTTCTTCATCATATCTATTGTAATACAATTTTAGTAGCAAGAAAGAAGGAAACACATAATAAATTGTAAAAAAGGGCTGATTTTTTCTGAATTTCATTAATGTCTTGTTTTCAAAATTAAAAATGGAAATGCAATTTATGCAGCACACTGCCAAAAAAGCAGTCAACAACATCCAATATCTGAGAATAAGACAGAAGCTGAATAGAACATATAGTAGAAAATGTATGTAAGGCAGCTTGAAAGCAGCACATAAGGTGTAAACGTATCATAAGCCTGGGTGCTTATTAGGAAAGAAGCAGCTACTGCCCCAGTAGTGGGATCTTGCTCTTACTGTTGCACAGCAAAAAGAATCCATTACACAGCAAATTTTAAAAGGGGCTTTTAATGGGATATACTACCTGAAGTCGGAGGTTGAGATCATTATTGTGCCCTTTACCAGAACATGTGCTGTATACATTTCACTAAAGCCTTTAAAATGATCTGAACATGCTTGAGTAATAGTAACAATTTCTGGAGCTTCTCTGTTTATGGCTAGAGGTGAGGAGTGAGCAGGAGTGGTAATTGGTAAGGTCAGGGATGCTGAAAGCAGTAGTTGGAAAAGGCATTCTGAACTTCACAGCTTGCTTTTACGGTATCCCTTGAACATGGTCACAAATTTGGAGGGTGGAAGAAAGATACATCTTCTTCGTAAGACCTTTTTAATCAGATCTAAAAGTAGCTGCAATCAATACGCTAACTTCCCAACTGAATCTGTGCAGGACACATTCACATCAGTCTTAAAAGAGTTAGTGTAGAAATTAAATAACTTAAATAACCTTTTTTTCTTGCTACTAAAAAATCTGACAGCATAATCCTTCCTAGAATTTTCTTTCTTGAGGGGCAGTACCACTTTGCTGGCAGTTTTTCCAAAGACATGTTATTTTTGATCAGACATGCCAGTGTCTTCAGAAGCAACATACCGATGCTGTAGTTACTTCTACTATACTGGCAGAGACTATTGTAAGAGGATACAGTAAATCATGAAGAAAACAATGCTGCAGTCTTAAGGAGAGATGATCATACCTGGATTTTTTTGGTGGGTTAGAAGGGCAGGGTGTGAGGGGTGGTTTGAGGGAGTTTTTTAATTGGCAGGCTATGTCCTGCCAGCCAGCATGTAACTGCCACAGCCACTCTGGCAAGAGATTTCTTAATTGGTCTTTTACTTTCAGTCCAACAGCCACCAAAAACAATGAAGCCAGCAAATGGGAAAGGAGAAAGTGGGGCTGGAAGGAATAAAAAAACAGGGTTATTTTCCTAGCCAATCTGCAGCAGCCAGGATGCACGGCTTGCCACTAGATGGAAGCAACACTGTGCCATCCCATTTCAGGCATCTCTCCTTAGGAAATTATGGTGGCTCTCTCTGCATTTACTGCACAAAACCAGATGACAAAGAAGGGGAACCAAAAATCTCCTTTGTGAGAGTCTGTATTCCAGGCATTCAAGACAGTCACACAATATGACACAGCTGCATGACCCAAAACTAACTTAGTCTGACTTCAGCATCTTCTGTGAACCATACAGGTTACAACAGAAGGAGATATGACCTATGCAGTGTTGGCTTCTTTCCCACTTTCCCCACAAAGTATAGAAAAAAATTTCACTATTCCAGTGCATGAATGTCACAATCCATGCCATGAAATCAACTGAAGCAGAACTCTCCTTCATTTCTGAAGCTGTGCAGAGGAACACACCATCTATTACCTCATATGTAAGTCAGGAAAGCTATCCTGTAAAGCATTTCTACCACCTGCAGGTGAATATACAGCAAGAGATACTTTACCTCCAGAAAGACACTACTGCTTTCAAAGGTAAAGCCACAGAGATCGTATTACAAGGACAGAAAAAAAGTTTTGTAAAGAAAGGTAACTGTTTACATCTCACTGGGAAACTACTGACCTGGATTAGAATTGACTTACAGGGGTAGAAATATTCCTAAATTTTGGATACGAGACCAACATTACTGAAACACCTGATTTTCATCCCATGACAGCAAAATGATGTAGAAGTAAATTGAAATAAGTTCCATTTCATAAACTCTCCACTTCAGAAAACTACTGAACTTGTTTCCCAGACTTGGGCAAGGCCCTCAACTACATACTTGCCCTGACATACTCACAAAGGTCAGAGTGACCTGTAAAAACATGTTTGATCTGCTGTGAATAACATTATCTCCTCTAGGAAATACAGTTCTGAGCTACCGTTTTAACTGCCAGCAAAGACAGAAATACTTCATTGCCATGAATACTTGCCTTCATTGCATCAAGTGCCAGTTTTAGATTTGCCTTCTCCATGGGCTCAGTAGTGTGCTTTACCAGCTCCTGTGGACAGAGCAGTTAAAAATTTTCACCCACTGTTTTCAGTTTACAAATTGAAGTTGTCATTGCTCATACCCCACTGCACCACCACACCCCACTCCCCCAAAAACAAGGAAGAAAACAAAACTAGAAAACACAACTCAAGAAGTCACATTTTCATCCCCATAGTGAGCACCCTATTACTGAGTGAAGACTACTGCAAATAGATAATTGGCAAGTGTTTAAGAACCACTGCTGTATAGCCTAAACACTGACCTTATCTGACAATCAACCATCATTAGAAGCTAATTTGGTCTGTCTAGCACTTAAAACTTGCCAAATCAGACCATTACTGTATGTGCATGCTGAAAGCACAGATAAACACTTGAGTTCGTATGCACATTACTATACAGTAGACCATCCCATTCCAAAGCATGCACTTGTCTGCAGAGAGGGATGTACACTTGCAATAAAATCTCAGCTAAACTGTGCACTGCTTAAGAGAAGTCACTGTCTCATTATGCCTAAGATAAAGCTGACTCAGAAGGCATATTTAAATCAAATGTAGATGTTTAAAGTTTTTAGCCACTTCCCATATGGAAAATAAAGGGGCTTTTTTTGTTTTTATAAAGTGAAAAATAACCTCTTGGGGAAAGAGGTTATTTCTTCTTTATAATTTGAGAAGAGAATTATACATTTCAGCTAACATAACTACTTGATAAAATCATAGGAAATCAAGGAATAAGTATTTATGCTTCACATTATAATCCTAATAATTTGCTGGATTTTTTTCTTTCAAAGCCTGTAAAATATTTCTTTCTTGTAACTACAGTGTCACACAGAGCATAGTGACATATTGTATATCACCTTTTCATAATATTCAGATTGATTATAAAATCATGAGTCAGATCTCTGAAGTTTTTTTTTAAAAAAGCAGTTGTACCATTCATTTTGGTTCTTTCCAATTTTCCAATGATCAAAACATTGATGACTCATAGAAATATTTCAGAAATTTAACATTATAAAATGTATGTTGCTCTGCTGAGTCAAAATTATGCTTCACATACAAGCAGTACATCTTTTTAAAATGACATTTTACAAGCATCAGCAGGGTTGACAATCTAATATAGTAATATATTTCTTTGCAGCTGAACTAACGAGTCTCCTGGCACAGCTATCAAATTAAATTTATAAGACTCTCCACCCTTATTACAGGACTAACTGCAAAAGCTAATGCTCTGTGGGTTATAACAAGAAGCATTTCGAAATAAATATGGCTTTATTGTAATCTATGACGGCAAAGAAGCATCTTAAAAGTATGCCATAAGTATGGTCCATCTTCCTCTTTTGGGGGGTAATGGTTCCCCTTTCAAAGTACCACGATTATAGTTTGGTATTACTAACCATTTTAAACATACCAAGAACAAAAGGTTCAACAATCTGAGGAAACAATTGTGGTTTACTCTTTTTTTCCCCAGATATGCTTCTGAGGAATGGTCTCTGTAAGAAAACTTGCACTTGACTGGATTTTATTTTGTAACAAATCAGCCTCGTATCTATGGAAAAGTCAATCACCTCTCCTTTGATAAAGACCTTTAGCTCTCATTCTTACAATTCATTGATGATAAACAATGACAGTTTTGCTCTCAGCCCCCTTCAATTTAAAAAATAAAATACCTGGAGCAGTAGGTGATATTTTAGCACTCTCTGCATTGGAACCACTAAAAGATCCCGCAATGTAAATTTCCCATTATTGGCCCTCTTGGAACATTCCTAGTTCAAAGCCGAAAAAAAGAATAAAACAGAGTTAAAAATCAAAATATTCAAGTGATATATATGAAAATTTAGTGATATATGCACCAAGCAACTATATTAAGCTTGAGATAAAGAATATCAACAAAATTAATGATCCATGGGTCATGGTAGACAGCAAGCCTTGTGATGCTGTGGGACCAGGGCTTCAGCCTAGAGGTCCCTCCCAACCTGAGTGATTCTGCAATTTTGTATTCTCGGCTGAGATGTCACAACAAACAGAAGTGTATCACAAATGATCACTTCCTGAAAAAAAAACTTAACCCTACTTATCTCAGTGACAAAACTCCATTCACTTCAGCGTCAGAATGTGTATCGCAACATCTCACATATTCATTTGATCAGAGGCTCCAAAAACAATTAAAAGGAAGAGAAACATATTCACTTACCAGTCCAGATAGTTTTTCATCAAGAAGTTTTTGACTTGGATGAAAGCAGGGCATATTCATAGAAACATGTGGGGGGTTTTATTTATATATATATATATGTATGTATACATGTTAAAAAATACTGATACCTCTAACTTCAATTTAACATCTTCTTTTGTCTTAGAGATGTTGTCTAAGCATGATATCGCTATCTCCACTTGACTGCAGTACTGTCCATAAATAACCAATCTAAATCAAAGCAAGAGATGAAGAATAAAAGGAACATTTGCTTATTTAAGAACAATCCTTGATCATTTCTCACAAATACATTGTCAACAATCCTATTTTCAAAAGGAGCAGTGCCTAAATAAGCAAGGATAGGATTTAGCCACAGACTTCAATAAGCAGCATGAACACGAGGAAGAATATTCAGGAGAACACAGTTTTGATCTACCTTGAAAATGCCATAAAATCACTGCAATTTCCTTAATATTCACATGCATATGTTCTGATAAATACAGGACTCATTAAAAAGCAGCGTAACTGCTGTTTAACAGAGCAACAGTCTGTAGTATTACAACACTCTAGATTTTTAAGGTTGTAATGAATAAATTCTGTAATAAAGGCTTAACAGGATTAATTACAGCTATCCTTTAAAGAACTTATAGGTTACCCATACTGATCCATCTCCAACAGCTTCTACCAGGTTATAACCTGCAAGCTCTCAGATCAAAACAATAGCATATTAAAACTCAAGAAATTTTCAATAGTTGAATAGTTGTCAAGGGCAGCAATGCTTCTTGAAGGAGGCTGATGTTATGATGGGAGTTTCTTGCCCCTGTTTGGAATGCTTCTTTTTGCTAGTCCCATTGCAAGGAGTGCTGTTTCCTTTGACCTTTTCATATATTTCTTGAGGTGACTCCTTCAGTATGCTTCAAATCCCTTTTTTAGGGGTTCCACGAGCTTTATATTGGGATCTCCTAAATTTCTTTTTCTCTTGCCTAATCTCTACAATTTTTAAAAAAAAAAAATCTTGTTTCACAATTAAAGCGATTATACTGTTTTAAGACTTAACACTTCTGATTACTTTTAATCACTACATGGTTAAGCCACTGAGTCTACCTCCATCTGTTTCCTTTTTGTATAATATAAACTTGAGGTTTCTTCTCTGTGTCCTTTGTTGCCCTCTTAGCACAAATTTCAGAACTACTTTTGAAAGATAAGCATTTTCTAGAACAACTTATTGTCCCCTAATTCCCTTCCACAGCAGCAGAAAGTCTAACAGCCTGGGAAATAACTATGTCCTGCTCCAACATAAAAGCTGAGACAGAGAGTCTCTGAAGAAAAAACTGTTTATGGGCAGTCTGGGACACCCTCCTCCCTCAGAAAACAACTCTCCTGTCTAACATTTTCCAGATGGTGCTGTCCAATTTCACACAAGCCTGTTATTACTGCAACAATCCTCCTTCCTCATCACCCTCAAGCAAATCCAATTAGCTCCCACAGGTCTTTCCTGCTCCCATCCCAGAAGGAACTAATTTTTAACCACAACCCAAGGGTTACTTCAAGGCAGGTCAGCACTGTAGCCCACAGTACAAGTGTTTTTCAGCTAAGTATCACAGGCACGTAAGTTCATCTATACAGTCCAACAGCTGTTCAGTGCTGGCAGAAAAAAAAAAAATCCGAAAAGGTAGGTATAAAAATTGGCAATTAGCCTACAGGGCATGGCATGTTGCCACAGCTATGCCGTTATCAGCTTGGCTGTTTTTCACAGTTAGAAGGTAGAGCATGTTTGCTTTATTGTCACACCTTTGATGGCAAGGCAGGGTAAGAACCTAGTCTCTTTGATTTTGCACCTGCTTTCTCTTCTTTCAAGTTATGACCTCTTCCATTTTCATGAATGTGGAATAGCCATAATATGTAAGGGTATTGCCAAAGGTCACTTCCTGAATAAAACCCTAACTCTACTGATGTCAGTGGCAAAACTCCATTCATTTCAGTACCAGGATTTTGCACTTATTTTGCTCCTTCTTCCCTTTTTATAACATTTTATCTGTTAAACAATACAGGTACACACTATAAAATACCTGGGATTAATTTCATTAAAAAAATGCTGTGCAAAATAAGCTATTTAAGTTTTGTTCAAAATACAGATGTTGCCTGTCTATGTAACAATATTGCCAAAACAGGGGGTAAGAAGAGAAAGGCTCATGCAGCAATAGGTTACATTTTGACTTTCAGGCTCAAAACGCCAAATACTAGCTTAGTAAGTAGACTGACATCAAATTCAATCCTGTTTCAGAAATACTCAAGCAAAAACACGGTAAAATACCAAATTAGGCATAGATTATCGCAATTAGTAAAAGTCCATAAATCTTACCTTTCCTTGTAGTTAATAAAAATTTGATATAGGTTCTGATCATTTTTGTTAACAATGGAATCATTGATGTCCTGTGTTAGATTTCGGTGAATTTTCACCAAATCCTTAAAAACAGTAATAGAGGGAAAGGTCTTTAAAAACAGAATGACTCAAAACTATGAATATAAAAATAAATTATTTCATGTTAGATCTATTAATTTCAATAAATTAGAAAACAGATTATTTGAGAGTAGAACCTAATTTCAAGGTTTGCCACATCTTCCATATATTGCAACAAGAAAAACTGAACTACCTATTAGAGGCTAATTTATTCTAGCTTGGAACGTGCACTGTTAATTCATCTTCATTTTATAATGATAATTTTAAAATTAAGCAAGTCAACTAAATGCTTTAGTGACAAGATAAAGTAATGATTCATGTCCCTGAGCTGTGAAAAATTAGTTTTGTACATTACATTGGTCAATTAGTGATGTTCTAGTGCTAAGTTAACTGCAATCATAATGAGTTTCCCAATACAGCAGGCAATGAATGGCTGAAAGGCAAGAATATTGCAGAAAGATTTGCTCCCTGAGTATAGTAGCAACTCACCTTACTTGTTCACTATTATACAAAAACTTGTATAATACTGTAAGGAAATTACAACCGCCTTAATACTAGTGCAGTAAGTTATATACTACAAAAATAATACAAAATATTGAGTTGTGAACTAAGTGAAAACATTTCACTTCACTGTGATGAAAAACAAGAGTACACACAAAGTCGATCACATTTTGAGGGAGCAAAAACTTGAAACAGATCAAATTCAGTTGCTAGCAATTCTAGTGCCATACCCTCAAAATCTTAAGTTGCAGCAGACAAAGACATTATTATAGAAATGCTTCCCAATTAATGTATTAGAGCACATTTTCTCAGGAGTGCACAGGGACTCAACTAAGCAACACCCCTGAAAAACAGCTTCATGCTAAGGGGACAAAGTGTCTTTCTGAGCTGCTATCTCAAATTCCAAGTCAAATTTTAAATTAAGCTGATGTTAATATTGTTAGAAGTTAATGCAAGTTCCAACACTTCAGTATCCATTATATGTACTTCCATCTCTCTCTCCCCCTGCATGTCCATATATACATTGCAATTCAAACGCATGCATAGTGTACATATGAACACATCTATATACGTGTGCACACGTATATAGACAGATAAACATACAAATGCATATATATGTACATATATATGCATAGACACACCCAAATGTAGAGCCATACATTTTATAGGACAGAACTTTGAAATCTGAGCCCTAATGAAAGGCACACTCTTTAGACTGGTAAG
Source organism: Athene noctua (assembly GCF_965140245.1). Classification (NCBI taxonomy): domain Eukaryota; kingdom Metazoa; phylum Chordata; class Aves; order Strigiformes; family Strigidae; genus Athene; species Athene noctua. The sequence goes on from NC_134041.1 coordinate 24,251,021, forward strand.
TAGTTTGGGACACCTGTTTTTTTGTTTTTCTTTTCTTAAAAATAAAATATATTTTGACATCAGCAGATGATTTTGTCCAGCAAGCATCTTTCAAAGTTTATACAGGGAATATAGCATCACCCTAAAGCACCGATCCCTCACCACAACCCTTTAACAGAGGCAAATCCATTCTGTTCTCCACATCACAGTTTGCTGTAGAGCTCTGTGTGACAGCTATTTTTAGTTTAAAACAAGCTTCCACTGCCCTCCAGCCTTCCTGCTGAGGAACTGCCACAGAGACAAGGTCTGAGCAGACAAAGCGTTTGCATGTATTTTTGGCTTAGGCAAGCCCTATACTCCTTTTAATGTTTTTGGATGACTATGAAATGTTACTGGAGTCAGAAATACACACCACCTTGTAACAGCAGAATACTGAATGCTGATAATGAGAAACCAAGTAAAACAACCTAAATATAACAGTTTACTATGCATTTTCCTATTTTTGAATGAACAGGTTTTGGTTTTTTTACTTCTCTTTTCTGATCTCATTACATATCTTTAATGAGTAGTGAGTAGGCTGACCTCTCAGTTTGTGCTTACAGCGTATAAGCCCTTTTTATACCCCTGTGCAGTATTTCACGCTGGTTGACTTGAGGGTTTTCAATGCACAGAAATCAATATGCCTATGCACATGGAGCCTTAGGAAAGAGGTTTACAGCAACTCAGATAGGACAGACACATCAGGGCCTTCTTTGCAATGAATAAGAAACATTAATGCAGGGCAGAAAATAAATTCTTTTTCAAAAGCAAAAGGGCCTCTACAGGCAGCTGACATACTTCAAGAGAGCAAGTAGGTTACTGAAATCTGTGGCAGTATTTTGGACTAATATTCAAAGAGAAGGAAATTACAGCATTTGAGATTCAGGGTGAAAAATTTAATAACAGTGCAACTATGGCAAGTGGTCAGATATCATCATCAGTGTAGTAACTGTCATAATTGAGCTACTGTCAGGATGGTGCTGGAACAGCAACTAAAACATTCTTATAGACCAGGTTCCCACAGAATAAAAAAATCCTCAATGCCACCTCCTACAGCCCTGAGAGCCTGTGGGACATGCCAGACATGGCCAAAACAGAGGTGATCTTTTACAGGCAAGAAAAATTTGATGTGACCCATGGGCCACACTGGGGACTCTTTCTTTACAGCGTGCCTCATAGAAGAATACTACTTTCATTTGTCTGTGTTGAGAGAGGTGTCAGATTATGTCTGATGTCTTCCTTTAAAGTCAGATAAAGGCATCTGCTGAATACTTACATCAACTAAAGATATATGTAAATTGACATACTATTATGATTAGGCCAGAAATAAATGGAACAAAGTAATAATAATCACAGAAACCTTTAAGATTTCAGTCAGATAAAGAGGTCTCCTAGATATTTCACAGAGGATTTCTTTCATCCTTTACAGTGCCATATTCTGAATCCAAACTATGAGTTATCTTAATTTTAAAATGTCTTCAAAGAGCCAGGGTAGATACAAGGATTTGCAGAGTAGCTATAGAAATCCTCATGAAAGCACCACTCAGCATACAGTGGTAGGCAACCTAATAGTCACAACTTTGTACTGTCATTAAAATACCAGTATATATTAGAAGATAACCCATCTTCTAGAAATTATTAGCTTCTAAGATACTCCACTTTATAACCATTCACTATCTGACATAATAACACTATTTCTCTTATCCTATTCTCTCAAGCAGAAAAAAAGCTTGCACATTCTTTTTTTATCAACTAACCTACCATCTGCATAAATGCATTGTGCACTTTATTTCAAATAAATATTTTGTGCAGTAACATACCACACAAATAGATCACAACCAGCTATGAATCTAGTATCTGTTCATTAAATATGTGATTACTTACAGGAATGTTGATGAAAACTGTCTCAAACTCTGATGGTGATAGAAACCTTTTCAATGGCACCATGAAAAACTACAAGGGAAAAAAAAGTATACATGTATCAACTATGCCATTGCATTTTCTAGACTGTTATAAAAATACATAAGTTAAAATTCTATAAGTAGTATCTTACTTTCTCCATCGATTCCAGAGTTTCAGTGTATTTCTCTTCAGTTTGCTTTATTTCAGCAAGACAACAGCTTCTTATGTCATTTTCAGTATATTTCTGCAATTACAATGGAGTCAAGTTTGAGTCATTAACAGGCACCTAATGGATAACAAATGTATTTGTTTAGAATTAAGCAGTTAGGATAACTGTTTCCTGAAGCTTCCAAAGATGATAGCAATAACCAAGAACATTTCAATGTTCAATTAGCTGATGACTTTAAAGAGTTTTACTAAAATTCAGCATCAAAATATATTATGAAAAATTAATGTTTAGACATAAAACACTGAACTCTCTGCATGTACTTCGTAAGCTGAGATACAAGGTCACATTTAATTTACATCTGGACTGAGAAACCTTACTTAAAATAGTCAGCAGTTAATAATTCCATTAAACTTAATGGGGCTAAATCATGTAAGTACCTTTACATTGCCATAAATACTGGATTTGGTCTAATCCCTGCACTTATTTGCAGTTTTTCCCTTTTAGTTCTCAAGGGGAGCTTTCTCTTCAGACACAATATGAGTATGTCCTCAAATCAGGAAGTGGAGTGACCTCTAAGTTCAGCTTTTGCTTATGTATACGTGTGTCTTCAATGAGACCCTGGGATTTTTCCATGTAAATTCATAGGAAATTGAAGTAATTATCAGCACAGGATTCTATTAAAATAGTTTACAAGCACTCTTACTGAAGATCAGGTTTACAGCATTACAGCTTCAATAACTTGCAAATCTGATTTCAAATAAAAGCATAAGTACCCAGAAGAAGGTATGGAAGCATTCATGTCAAGCAAGACCTAAAACATCTTGGAGACCTGACACAGCAACTGGATAGACTCCTACAACATCCAAAATGTTTTCTCCAAAACCAACAATAAGCAGTGGCTTAATAAGTAATAGTACTATTACATCCTTTCTGAAACCTATTCATCAGTTTGTAACGTACTTACAAGGCATCCTTCAGCATATCTTTGACTGTATCTTACCTTTTTTTCACCCAGTGTATGGAATCCACTTACTGAACATAATGGACCTGATGACTAGATGTTACTCAAATACAGAGTGTCAGGACTAGAAATTTCGTACTACAGTTCTTTCCATTCAGAAAAAAAACCTTTCAGCTTTTGAACAAAGGACTTCTCCTCCAGAAATAGCAAAACTTCTAGACTGAATTTTTAACAATTAGCTCTTAGTACATCCAGGAGCTAAACTCCTTCCACTCCTCCTCCCTGCTATCAGTCTACTTGACACACCTGCTAAGCAAGCCACAGCAAACAGCAAGCCACACTTAAACCACCCATGAGCCATATACAACTCCTGTGATATTGCTTGGCCACCTATGAAGAGTGGAAAATGTATTTCTACCACCTAAACTAGACGCCAAGTGGAAAATCGTACAGGCACATAAAGCTTCATAACTGTTCACACTTCTGTTTTGGCCTATCTCCTTTATCCTTCTCTCTGTCTCCATGTGAATCTATAAGCAGCTCCTGCAACTAAAACACGGCTTCTCACTCTCATCTACAAGGTGCTGCCTTATCTCAGAAATTATTCTTTAAAATCCAGTTGGTGCAGTTATTAATTTTTCCACAACAAACATTAAACTGCCATCCTTATCAGCTACAGACAGAAGTCACCATTTAGCAAAAATAGTCTGTCATTATCAGCAGAAACATACTTTGTGAGCATCATCTGATGATCAGTGTCATTGCAAAATCTATCATTAATTCCCAAATTCTTTGGCAGGGGCAAGCAAGCACTGTCACAGTTAGCCATAGTTAGTAAATCTCAGTAAGTGTTAGATTTTGACATTATTTAGGATTTTAGTTATTTTCCACCTTTACCTTTGTGAGCTCAATACTGTTCAAATTGCTTGCAGTATTTGCACCAATACAGAACTTGTACCCAATGCAAGTTTATATCCATTTGCAAAATGTGGGAGTTTATCGTTCACCAACTCTCTTATGAGCAATGCAAACAAAATCCTGGGATTCCACTTAAAATTATTCACTTCAGTTTTGTACTCACCTAGCCCAAACAGATCATTCACATACATAGGCACTTTTGGCAGAAATTAACATATCAATTTTCTATCTGTAACACAAATTCCTAGAATTTGAGTGCAACAAACAAAAGGAGAAAGAAAATAAGAAGTAATATGCGATTACCAGTGCAAGTGAGAAAAATTGCCTTTGAAGGTCACTACTGCTAGAGAAAACTTAGCAGAACAGTTTACTTCACAAGCTAATGACAATAAATCAAGGATGAGTGGGACACAAAGTATTTTGCTGCTATTGGAGACTCTGAAAAGTATTGGGTTCTTCTAAAAATCTACTTGAAGTTTTTCCTGTGCTAGTGTTTTCATATGCAAGAAATTCTCACATAGGGTTAAAACAAAAAACTTGCACAAAATCGTCATGTTAGAATGCAGGGTATTTATAAACCTGAGAGGAAATTATCATGAACCAGAAATAATTGCCACATTCAAGAAAGCTGTCACAGCAAAACTGTAATCTCCCCGTTCATTACAGGTTGTGGAAAAAATATTTTGCTGTACCATGTTTTCAATTTTCATTTACTTTCTATAAGAAACAAATACAAGTCTATTCAATATGAATTATCTAGGCTAAAACGCAAGTAAAAGTGGAACATGAGAGTTCCAATGGCTATATTAATCATTTGCTAGAAATACTGATATGCAAGAGTGACATTTGCAACAAGGAAAGAAAGAATCAGAGAAAGTTTATACACTACCAACTGCCAGAGATTACCAACTGTTACGGTTGAAAGAAAAAAAAAACCACCACCCACACTTGTGAAACCCAGAACTTAACGCATTTTGAGTTTCTGTATAATATAAAAACTCAAAACAAGATCACAGTAAAGATTTCTTATGATTCAAACACTTTTCTAAAACATCCTGCCTGCAAGTGAATGTGACTTCATTAGATATAGAAGTGGTTTTTTCAACTCATTTGACTTTCATTGAATAACCTAAACTTTAGGAGGTAAACAAAACTAAGCAAAATGTGAAAAACTAATATAACTTTCTGCTTATCTCATCCTTGATTTACATGTATTACCTGGAGGACTTTGTATTAACAGAAAAACAGGCTTGAAAACAATATTGTTATACTCAAACAATAGATTAAACAAGGCAGTAATCTTCCCAAAGACAAGATGGTAGTAACTTTGGGGAATCACTGTAAAAGCAGAGAACACAAAACACATTAGCTATCTCCTATGCTTGTACTGAAAAGATACACGAGGTAAAAAACCCAAAAAAACCCAAAACAAAACAAAAAAACCCCACACCACCACAAAAGATTAAGATCTTCAGAATTTCTCACTTCTTCATGTAGCTATATTACTAAAAAGCAACATGGAAAAGTATAACAAGTTTCCAACTTAAGACAACAGGAAGCGTAACATACCTTCATGCCAATACAGAGGAAGAAAACAACTGTCCTAAAAAACATATCCTGTCACGGCCACAGACTAATATTTTCCAGATCAGAAAGCACATCTCTTGAGGAAGGGCAGACAAGTACATCAGGGATTCTCCCAATTAGCAAGTAAATTTTATTGCCTAAGTTTAGGTGGTTTTTTAAGACTGTTTTGAAAACTGACCATGGTACCTTTATATGATAATGTACATAAGCTACTTATCCCATTCACAGTAAGACAAATCTAATAGACAGTTGATTAAGCAGGAATTTCATTGGTATAAAACAATTATCAGTTGTCCTTGTTAGATTGTCCAAATTATGGCTGAAACAACAGCATTTCAAAATATTATAAAATTAATTTTGGAAGTAGGACACTTGGAGGTAACCTGTTAATATAATTGCTCTTAAAACAGTTGGCAAATCTTACTATTTATAGCTGGCAAACTTAACAAAATAAGTAATTATTGTATTTTAAAATTACCTTTCAAAAAATTACCATAGTTAATGTTCGACCCTTTGCCAAAACAGCATGCAAAGTCTTACAAAGGAGATAATAATATACTGCACATGACAGCTCCAGGTGCAACTGCGCATGAGCGAAGTTTCTGTGAAACTAGCTATAAAGAGACAATTTCACAAATAGTAACTGTTAAAAATATAACTGCTATGGTTTGAAAATAGTTAGGAATTGGAAAACGTACAGGTTGCTGTGTTGCTTCATCTTTCATTAGGTCTTCATAAACCTCTCCACCTTCATCTTCGCCATAGACGCAGTCATATAACTCCTCATCTTCATCAACACCAGTTTCACTAAAAGGAAAAGACAGTAAAAAAAGAGTTGTGCAGCACAGGCAAATTACCATCAGCTCTCCAAGGGACCTCATAGGAAAATATTCCAACAGTAAACAAACAGATAAATTAATACAACTATATAATGAAATAACTCATTAAGGGAAATCAAGTCCACTAATTTTCTTTCCTCAATGTATTTAAAACACAGTGCATGAAATCAACACTGAAGCCTGCATGAGTTTAGAACCACACAGGAACTAAATCAGGCACTGAAAGCAGCTTGTCAGGACAGTTTTGTCACAAGGTACTGTGCAGTTGCTCTCTTCATCTCTTTTCCTACCACATACAGTGAAAAGGAGCTGCCTCTCCTTACTGCCTGCCATCCCACTGCACTGGCGTGTGAGACACTGATAAAGGTTGCCTTCCTACCTAAAGAAAGTATTAGCTGGGGTAAAATACACTAAAAACTGCAGAGCCAGCAGCTGAGAGTCTGTACCTCCACACCATAAGCTAGTATCACCTCATGGCAACCTTCAGCTACCCAAAACCAAAAAGAACAGCCTTTCAAACTGAAAATCAGGCAGTTCAGCAACGCAAGAGTATGCACAAGAAGCATCCTCCTATTACCCAGACTACAAACATACCTAGTCAATGTTCAACCCTACCCTCAGCTAATTCAGCTGCTTTAGAGTCAGTCCTGCTAGGTTTCGCCTACTTTGCACTGGGACTGTGTCAAGCCATAACACCTCTTTCACCCACATTTCTTAGGTTATGTCTACAAAAGAACTCTAAAAGATATTGAAAGCAGTTCAGTCATAATAATACAGAAACTTGATCAGATCTGCTGATAATTTTGAGATTTTTACTGTTAGAAGACAAGACTGAAATACTTCAGAGTAAAAAAACAAATTGACAGTCAGTCCACTAGAACTAGGAAGTACAACCATTTCTGTAAGTGGATCATCGGTACTCAAGAACAGGATATCAGAAGCTCTACTGACAGACAAAAATTTCTAAGAAATCAAAATGAGTAAGAATTGCTACCAACACAGTTGCCACATCGACTACTTGGAATTGCCAAAGTAAAACACTATGTCTATAGTTAGGACTATACCCAGAAATCAAGTGAATTTATTTCTCATTAAATATTTTTATTTGATTTGGGTTTTTTTAAATCAAGGACATCAGAAGGATAAAATCAGCCATCGCTAGAAGCTTTAACAGATGAAACTATTAAAGAAAAAATTGGGGGGATTCAAGAGAAGACAGAAATTGCTCACATCCCTTCTGTGCCAGAACAACCCCCAGCTGCTCTACAGGCTTGGGGAGGAGTGGCTGGAGAGCTGCCAGTCAGAGAGGGACCTGGGGGTGCTGATTGACAGCCGGCTGAACAGGAGCCAGCAGTGTGCCCAGGGGGCCAAGAAGGCCAATGGCATTCTGGCTTGTGTCAGCAATAGCGTGGCCAGCAGGGACAGGGAAGGGATCTGACCCCTGTAGTGGCACTGGTGAGGCCGCACCTCGATTCCTGTGTTCAGTTTTGGGCCCCTCACTACAAAAAGGACACTGAATGACTCGAGCGTGTCCAGAGAAGGGCAACGAAGCTGGTGCAGGCTCTGGAGCACAGGTCGTACAAGGAGCGGCTGAGGGAACTGGGGGTGTTTAGTCTGGAGAAGAGGAGGCTGAGGGGAGACCTCATCGCCCTCTACAGCTACCTGAAAGGAGGTTGCAGAGAGCTGGGGATGAGTCTCTTTAACCAAGTAACAAGCGATAGGACAAGAGGAAATGGCCTCAAGTTGCACCAGGGAAGGTTTAGACTAGATATGAGGAAGCATTTCTTTGCAGAAGAGGTTGTTAGGTGTTGGAATGGGCTGCCCAGGGAGGTGGTGGAGTCCCCATCCCTGGAGGTGTTTAAGAGTCGGGTCGACATAGCGCTGAGGGATATGGTGTAGCTGGGAACTGTCAGTGTTAGGTTAACGGTTGGACTAGGTCATCTTAAAGGTCCTTTCCAACCTAGTTGATTCTGTGATACCATGCCCCAGGACAGCTAGAAAGCTCAGGTGCTCCAGGTTAGTTTGACATTTCAGCTTGCACCAGTGATGGTGATGTGCTAGCATTTAATATTAAACACTAGCAGCTGTGTCAGATGAAGCACAGACACACTCCATTTTACCACCTATGCTCTAGGGAACAAAAGCTAACAAAAAAGGCAGTAAGGATAGAAAAATTGAACTACTACAGCTCTTTCTGACAGAAAGCATTAAATTAATTCTAAATTCTTCAGACACCATTTAAATCAGGGACAACTAAATTCATTTTAGTCAAATACACTTATTAACTAGGAGAAGAAAAAAAAATGTGGGCCATTTGCATCATTCACTGGCACTTGTTTCTTATGAAGAGAGTATGTCTTGAATTGTTTCCGCCACAGAGACAGCATACAACTATCAAATTTCAGTGAATAATATTTGTAAATTGATGCAAAAGAAGAGCTGCAAATCACAATTTATTTGGTATGATTTGGGGTTTTTTAATGAAAAACTGTCTCCCAGTACTGAATTTGTATACCTATTTAAGAACTGATAGAAATATTATTTTCAAGCAGTACTAATGCCACCACATCTAAGAAACGAGGATATCACCTCTAGCTCACTTGCATCTCAGAGTAGTCTGAAACTCCTGCCCTCTGCACATTTAGTTACACAGAGTGAAAAGCAGCTATCTGAGACAGCTGCAGGAGGCAAGGGTCAGCTTTGCAGGGAAGGTGAGAATTGAGCAATGCCAAACATGGTGGGGTTTCCCTTCTTTATGGGCAATAAAGAAACAAACCCACTGTGTGAACAGCAGCTACATCACCACATCACAGCAAGCCCCACACAATATGGCCCGAGCCAAACCAGAGCCAGCTGAGCACTGGTGAGGTAGCATTGGTGAACTTTGAGCTTTGGGACAGTGAGCTCTGATTCTAGCTCTTGTCCAACATGATTCCTAATGGCCCTTGAGAGATCCCAGCCATAGGATACAAGAGTAGTTCTTCCTGACATTTTTTTGTTCCCAGATGTATTTATCTCACCAGTCACCAAAATAAAGCTGCAGGCTACCACTCAGTACTATACAGTATGTTCATGTCTATCTTAATTGTACCTCAAAGCCAACGTGAAAATTGGCAATAATTAATAATCCTGTAAACGCTTACGCAGAGAGACAAATGTACTCAATATGAAAAATTTCATTAACTTTAGGTAAATGACCCATTTAAATTGTGATCCAAACATGCATTTTCTTCCCAAGTTCAAGACAATCTCCTTGGGCCCCTTACAACTGATACTGGAATTCTATGAAACCATTCTCCTAGTACAATCACATAAATTAAGAACACATTTATGATTTACTCTGCTACCAGCACCCTCTATGAAATTTGCTTCCTTACATATAAAATGTATTACAATCATTCAGATAAGCTTTCATAATTAATTCGTTCTGGCCAGCATAATGACTAATGAAGTCTTTTTAAATCAAATAAATATTCCATTCTCGTTAAAACTATGTGTTCTATAATATCATATAAATAATAGCATGCAAACAAATGCCAAAATCTTTAAGTAAAGGTTTACAACATACTCTATTAAATCAGGAAGACCTTTGTAGATATCTTCATCATCAATGCTTTCTTCTGTAGGGAAGGGCCTATAGAAAGAAAAATAGCATGAATTATAGACAGCACTAGCCTAGTCACATAGTGGATTTTCATTTCGTTTCCAAAATTTGCACACAGATTACTGTATGTTAATGTGTTTGTACATTCCCCTCTTTCTCTGATGAGCAGTATTATATGTGTATTCAGACTTCTGTATATGAATCGATACTTCATATGATAAAAAAAGTTACTGGATAGGTTATAAATCACCACTAATACACATCACTGTCAGTTTTTCCACAGAGAATATTAACTACTGTTTTTAGCACAGGACATGGATTACAGGACAGGCTAGGGAATTTTGTTTTAAAAACATCATCCATTCATATACAGTAAGACTGCTGAATCAAACCATTCAAAAAGATGGAGAACACCAAAGTATGACATGCTTCACCTTCTCTAACAGCCCACAGTTATAGTTCATGAGGTTACGTTTGGTTGGGGTTTTTTGGTTTCTTTTTGAGAATGAGAATCTCACAAACCTGGCAGTTCTGCTAATTTGTAGAAGGCAGAAAGAAGAGAAAACCCATTTGTCTTTACATAGATCAACACTGCATCAGTCTGACTTATAATCCATGTGTCACAATTATCACACAAGTTCTGTAATACTAACCATTCCTTTGTTCACCTCGTGTTTCAGCACGAGAAGTAAATATAGTTCAGACACTTCAGTAAGCATACCAGAGGTAGAAGATACCCTTCAGAGCTCCTCAGACGTCCAGAGCCTTAGCTGTCCACTGGACAAGATGGTTTACAACCAAAGAAGTTCTTATGGAGGGACACTGCCTATACTGCCTCTAAAAACTTTTCAAGGAGCATCACACAAGAGACATTATTCCCACCATTCACTAGGGCAGCAACATACCTTATTCCTGTGCCTAATGCGATAGGAGTGCGAGAAAGTTTTGAAAGCGTTTCTATCACCTGGAGAAGAAGGAAACAGAAACCATGATTAGTTGTAGAACAGAAGCAATAAAACATTTCATTCCTATGCTTTAATTATCAGCAACATCATTTCACATCAAATGATATAAACAGACACATAATCTGGCTGTGCCAAACACTGAGTGCACTGAACTTCCATGGATTTCCCATGAGCTGGTCTCCAGTGCTTTTGTACTGGGGTACGTGATAGAAGCACAAAGAAAGGAAAATGGAAATCTCTTATTTACAAGTTTTAGCACAAGTAAAAGCCAATTTAAGTGGATTTAAAAACAGGTCATATATGTCACAAATTAGACGCTCAATTTTCAGTTGGACCTGGAATCAAATTTTATCCTACAGGCTGCTCTGAAGAAATTTTTTTTTTTTTTTTTTTTTTTTGGTAACTCCGGAGAGAAAACCCACTAGTATTAATTTGAGCTTTTCCAAACACTGGCCAGAAGAGGGAGCCAAATGTCAAATGAGCAGAAAGCCGCCTTTTCAGGACTGTCTTGGAAAGGTAAGATAATCTATTAGTCAACTGAAAATTCAATAGCTAGCAAAATGATCTGTCCTGACAGATGGGCGAATATTGATTAGCAAAATCACAGCAAAAGAGGTTTAATGATTATCAAAACAGAGGGGGGCAAATCTGATAAACTAAATATCCCTTTCTTGTTTCAACGTGTTATTTCCCAGCACACAGAAAATCTTCTGCAAACTATTCCACCCACACAAACTCTTTTTCCTTAGAGGAATTCTCACTTAACTAGCATAATCAGACCCAGAAGTATAGACCCAGAAGTTTAGTCTTCACAGCTAATTATGGTTGCTTCATGATAAAATGAAAAAGATCTGCACCAAAAAAAAAAAAAAAAAAAAAAAAAAAAAAATTCATTTTAGGAAGATAACTAGCAAATTTTGTTCCCAAATTTATAATTTATAAATTAAGAACAGAAAAAGTTATTCATAAACTGATGTGAAACCTTCCTTTAAGGCGGGGGGGAGGGAACACGACACATGGGGCGGGACATGACAAAAAAACCAACACACACTGAAGAAGCCAGAAAAATGCAGAGACCATGCAGACACAGAAGGGGAGAGAGAAAGGAACTGTATGACTAGAGACAACAAAAGACTACTAGTAATTTTCATTGAAGTTCTGGCACTGAAGGAAGAGCAAACTAACGTGCTAGTAAGCCAATGGGCAGATTCCTATCAAAAACTGAACATGGGATTCCACTAAGAAGAAAATGGTAATCTTCACAACATCTGTCAGTATCTCATCAGAGATACACTGCATTCTCCAGATGTAAATGATAAAGCGCGGACACACTGGCATCGCAAAAGGGGAAAGGTAATAGGCAGAGATCGCTACTCTTCTATTTCAAAAGAAAACAATTAAGAACTTAAGACAATTGACTACCCCAGTGTGTATTTAAGATTAAAATACATAACTGAAAACAGACATCACTTCCATAAAATAAAAGGTAATGCTTGCCTATTGACTTCTCCTATTAAAGCACGCTTAAAACAGCCACTGTTAAGAAACAGAAACAGTTTCTACTAACAGGTCTTTTTCCTGCTGTTGCAGTTTCCTTAAAGAATTCTAAGAAAATGTCAGGAATACTTACGCAAGTAATCATACATGAAACTACCACTTCTGGTCAACATACTGTTTCAACATCACATACATATATGTTCCAACATGAAATGGGGCAAAGAAAGATTTTCCTTCCACATGAAATTTCAGTTCTTTGGTTCTGAGCCACTACAGTAACTCTTAAAAAGTTCCTGAATTTCTAGGTCCACAAGGAAGGTCACTGTTACGTATGGGCTGAGTTGCCACGAGAACAGTCAGAGTTTCAATAAACATTCATGAAAACAATCAAACTAAACCCTGAAAAATGTCAAACTGACAGACTTGGGAGTTTTTCTGAACAGTGCTCGTTTGATGCCCTATACAGTTGATGTGAGGGAAGCTATAATATAGTGCAATTCTGAACTCCAAAATTACAGTGTACCAAACACATGAAAATCCATAACATTCAATTTGATGCTTTTCATGTGCTTTTTTTACCCTATGCTCTTCCCTTCAGCAGAGCTTTAATCTGGTTTACCCATTTAACCCTAAATGATTGCACAGTTCTCTTCCACAGCAAGGATGCAGGCAGATCATAGAATTGTTTGGGTTGGAAGGACCTTAAAGCTCACCTAGTTCCAACCCCCCTGCCATGGGCAGGGACACCTTCCACTAGCCCAGGTTGCTCAAAGCCCCGTCCAACCCGGCCTTGAACACTGCCAGGGAGGGGGCAGCCACAGCTGCTCTGGGAAACCTGTGCCAGAGCCTCACCACCCGCACAGTAAAGAGCTTCTTCCTTAGATCTAACCTACATCTACCCTCTTTCAGTTTAAAACCGTTACTCCCCATCTTAACCCTACACTCCCTGATCAAGAGCCCCTCCCCAGCTTTCCTGTACCCCCTTTAAGCACTGGAAGGCCGCTATAAGGTCTCTCTGGAGCCTTCTCTTCTCCAGGCTGAACAACCCCAACTCTCTCAGCCTGTCCTCACAGGGGAGGTGCTCCAGCCCCCCAATCATCTTTGTGGCCTCCTCTGGACCCGCTCAAGCGGGTCTATGTCCTTCTTATGTTGGGGGCCCCAGAGCTCAACACAGGACTCCATGTGGGGTCTCACGAGAGTGGAGCAGAGGGGGAGAATCCCCTCCCTCGACCTGCTGGCCACACTTCTCCTGATGCAGCCCAGGATGCAGTTGGCTTTCTGGGCTGTGAGCATACATTGCTCCTGTACCTTTGAATGAGGCTAAATTGGATCTTAGCTTTAAGTGCCAAAGTAACCCTTCATTCTTGTACAAAGCCCAAACCAACAGGGCTTCCACAGCTGGCTCTGCTCTGCAATTAACACACATACAAAGGGCTGCAGGGCCTTTGCACATCAGGAAAACAAGCAGTGAAAACTAGATACCAAGGAAAGATTCATATTTATCTTCTGGCTAGCAACAACACATGAAAAAATAAATGTTTATATTCCAAAGCATCCTGCAATGACTACGTCCCTTCAGATTGGAAAACTCAAAAATTCTGACTCTCCTGCAGCGAACCTGAAATTGGGAGATGTTAGCAACAGCCACACCTGCACTTGTCTCAGTGTAGCTCCTTGGCACTGACTAATGACAGACAGAGGTTAAACAAGTCTTTAGAAGTCACATCAAAGTCACACTCACTTCAAGATGTGAACATCCAAGTTTGTTTTTCAGTATATAGCCAGTCTATGCAAAATGTGACATGAATTCAAATCTACAGCCCTGCAAGAGGAAGCACACATCAGCCCACACCCTGGCAAGTGGCTCTGCTCCTCATTCACTTCTCAGGTGCAGCTGGCAAGAGAAGTGGTCTCACACAACATATTAAATTTTATTTCATTAATTACTCTAACAGCAGATTTTTTTTTGACTTGGTATTTATTACTGTTTCACTTGACTTACTGTTGTAGGTCAGATTCTCCAGTTTATGTAAGCATTTTCATCCCTTGCCAAAATGTTATTTTGCAATTTCCTGCAGCCATACACTTCAGTAAATCTCACCAGATACTCCTATGCATATTTACAGCAGCAGTACACTAGAGGGACTATTTTACTTCTTTCCATAGCAGTAGTGCGAGTTTAAAATGTGCCTTAAGTATTTTGGTGGGTCACTTTTTCATCTTGTTTCTTAAAAAAAGAACTTACAAATCATGTAGTTCAAGAACAGACAAAGTATGCTTGAAAAGTACTTTTCCACTTCCAGAAGAAACAGAAGGAAATCCTTTTGCAACTCACTGTCTCCCCAAACAGGCAAAATTTCCTTGCTATTGACAGCTGCTGTCAGGACTAGTCCCATATTTATATTTCTGCTGTTTTTCTGAACTGAAAACATGAAGTTATCACCAAACGTTGATGACAACAGTTTCATAGTTTATGCCAATAAAACCTAGAAAGACTCACTTGTGGGTTAGATCTTCAAAGCAGTTGTTTGCATGTATGCACTTCAATCAGGATATGTTTTCATAAGACACAGTAAAGGCACAAAGAATTCACAACCATATTAAGTATCAGGTCTTCTTTCAAAATCCAGGCATCTAGCTCAGTATCTGAGTTTGCATTTTGTTGAAAACTTAGTTTTACTCCCTCCCTTTAAGTGAATTTATTTAGCAGATACAGAGAAACAGATTAGCATAACATAAAGCAGTCATTTACCAATGAAAAATATTTCCAAAACCAACCTGCTTTTTGACATGCTACTTTTTGATACAGGCACATGGGTTTCTTCTCAAACAGTTCTCATTTTACTTTGACAAATTTTGAGAAACAAAAAAAACGTTAAATTATAAAGGAAAATTAATCCTTCAGAGAATTGATAAGCTCCTTGGCTATGGTCTGTCTCTATTCCAGTCTCTGGTTTAGAAGAGTAATCTTGAGCACTCTTATTACATTAAAGAAAACTTTAGATCTCTAATTGCATGTCTAATATGTCCCCCTATCAACTGACTTTGAAATAGTTCTGTTTGTTTGGCTGACTTTCAGTTATATAAAAGTACAGCAGTCTAAATAGTATATAAAAAATAATACCTATTTTACATGCAGTTGTAACTACTCTCAAGCTAAGGTCTATGCACAAAGAGCGCCTGATGGCTGCATAAGACTAATTTAGGTACCCATCTTAAAGGAAACCACAGAGCTGCTATTTGCTTTCTCAGAGAAGCAAACACACCTGTATTTTGTTATTCAGAAAGAAGGATTTTTTTCTGTCCATGCTTGACAAAATATTAGCATTCTCACTTGTGTGTGCAATATCATTATAATTAACCACTGCCATTACGAGAATCAATTCCTTCAAAAGCCTGTCTCGAGGAAACTCAAATTTCCATTGACAAAGAAGGCACTGGCTCATTTAATACAGGATACGTTATACAAGAGAAATACTACACTCCGTTCTACATGAGCTTCCATCTGGTTTCCAAGTAAAATTTACCAGGAAGACAATGATGAATATAAAATGGTTACACATACTTTATAGACTACTTATCAAGGCTACATTACATTTTCCGTGTTTCTTCCTCACTTCATAATCTGAAAATTTTGATTTAAAGAAGAGCATATTGGGTTTGATATGACAAATAACAAAGGATTTAATTTAGTTGAAGAAATTCACCCTAAAATCTTTTAGAGTCTCAAGTAAAGAGTATTGAAATGTAGAGAAACTTGAGATACATATGTGCACATATTAATTATCTGGATATATACATACACTGCCCAGAGCTCTGGACAGATGATGAAAAACAAAAAGCTAGAGGCCAATTCCAAACATCTCATATCCAGGATACTTCAAAGTCAGAACTGCTACTCACGCCCACATGCTGAGCAAGATTTCATTAAACTGTTTTCACTCATACATGGGATTGGAGAGGGGGAAAAGAGAAAAGAGCAAACGAGAAATCGTCATTTTGTGTGTCTGTCACTCAGCTAAAATGAAATTGCTATACATAAATATATTCTCAAATGACTTACATTAAGAAAGGTTTATCATTTGTTACTCTGCAGTTTACCAGGCCCCAGACAACCCTTGATCAATACTTCACCTGGCACAGAAAAGGCAAGGGGTGGAGGAGGGAACAACATATCTTAATATTTTACAGTAATCCATCATTAAATTTTGAAGCAAGAGACCCCTGAGAACTGTTACATTTATATTTGCATTTAACTTGGCTGACAGATCTGAAAAAGGACATGTAGCCAGACAACTCCAGGGTGATTACATAGCTGCTGATCTAATGAGCATATTATTCCAAGTAAAGGGTGTTCATAAGTTAAATTGAACATTTTCTCTCCATCTGCCTTGTTCTGGTATTGTGTTAGTACTCTGTCTTGGTGCACGTTAGTTTTAATCAAACCACAAGCCTCTAGGGAAAGAGAATGGATGAGGACTTTTCAAAAAAGTCAAAATGAATGAAAACTCATTTAAAAAAAAAAAAACAAACCAAACAAACAAAAAAAAAAAAAAGGGGGGGGGGGGGGAAGATGGAAAAGAAAGAGATGGCCTAAAAGCAAATCCTTATTTTCACATAATGGAACCTCTAACAGGCCCTTAAAAACAAAAGGCAAATTTCAAATAACAGCTATGCAAGTATGCCTCTATTAAATACTGCTATGGCATACATTGAAGTGTCAAAGTCATAGACACACAAACACGTGGAGTTTACAGCCTTGGTGCCCACACCAACATTTCCTTAGGACTGTGACAGTCTGCAGACCTCCAGCAAGTAGAACTCCAAGAGCCTGGGTTTGATTACACAAAGCCTTCCATATAGCTGAATACTGATTTCCATCTCATTCAAATACTAAAATCCAAGCTTTAGGTGTGGAGCACCAATAGCTGCAATCCAAAAGAAAGTAATAAATTTACTTTCCACAGGAGTAATCACCAGCTGCTGAATGTTGCCTGTTTTCTCACTGACATCACCTTCAGCTACCCAGATTCTGGCACCTCTCATCGTCCACGTCCATTCTTCAATTTCCACTGAACTGCATCCTCAGGAAATACACCTGAGGACTACTCCGTCCTTCTTTCCCATCAAGGCTTAGCGCTGGCATAGTAGCAGTAAGGAAAATCGCCCAGTTGTCCCAGGGAACCATGGCAGTGAAATTCACAAGGGTTTTTTGTGACTGACAGGAGCCTGCCAGCAACTCTGAAAAACAGTTTGAAACCGGGTGCCAAATGCTTTTATTCAGAGGCAGCAAGGGGAACGCGACTGCTGTAAAAGCTGGCTTTGGCAGTCATGCACGTTTCCTCTGAAGAGAGCCTCCGCTCCAGCTGCCAGAGAAGAGAGCTCAGAAGTGCTGCCCTGCTGCTGGGGGGAAACCTGGCTGGCTCCAGGCATGCAAACCTCCACACCATGCATGCATTGCCCTAGGGAAGTCTCATCTTGCATCCATTTTCTTCAGTGTCTCCACAGTGTCTTCACAGATAAAGTGGCAGGAAAGTCCTCCAGACTAAAGAAAAATCGCCAAGACAAAAACCTCCTGGGTGTTGCCTCTTTCTGTTTGTAGATAGGCTAACTACTGAGATGCAAACTGCTGGTACTTCAAACGCTGAGAATCAACAATTACAAAAGATGTAACATTTTCTCCAAAGCCTTCTAAGAAGGAGAGGTGCGGTGGAGAGGGGGGCAGTTTGGCACCAAAAGGCAGACAGGGCCAGAGAGACAGAAGAATGTAATTTTAAAATAACACTCTCGAAGATCTAAGAGAATAGATGACCTAATGTCCAAAAGGACAGGTTAAGGCTGGGCATTATTTTCCCCTTTTAGTAAAAATAAAGCATCTGACACTGTTAAAAATATCCAAAACTGAAGAGTTCTGTTGTTGACTCTAAATTATACCAATAAACACTTGATGTCATAAGTTTACATTACAGATGTAAAGTATCTAACATTTTTCTCTAGAACAGCAGTTAAAATAAAAGCATAAATGTTGTTTCCAACAATAGCAAAGGGCAGGTTGGACCCCTCACTAACCAAACTCCTCCTCCACCCCTTTCACACACTGAATATTTTAAACATTTTATCCCTTTTATAGGGAATGATATCTCTGATCACGCAAACTCCTGAACTGGAATAGTGGGACTGGCAGACATAGCTACATAGGAATGCACACATGACTCCTAAACAGTACTTAAAAATAAAAAAAAAAAAAAGAGAAAGAAGGAGAGAAGCAAAACTGAATGCTCCCCAGGAATTTGTAAAATTGAATGCCATATTATTAGGATTGTAATGATCAAGTCTAATCAGTATCCAACTGTGGACACAAATGTATGCGCATTAAACAAAAACTGTGCTTAAAACCCCATTTTCTCAAACTTTAGGTCAGCGACGAGGCTACAGTTACTAGTCCAAGAGCATGAAAGGTTCCCTAGACAGTTCTACTCTTACAGGGAACTGAAAAAGTCCAAACTGCACAAGCAGCACAGCGCTGTTAATCTCTTGGTTTGTTTTGTCCAAAAGGCCAAGACACTCACCAAAGCTTACATGAGAGGAAGGAGTTTTAGCAGCCGCTTCCTGTCTGCAGCTCGTGGTTTTGGTTCTATGAATACCTTCCAGCCCTCACCATGCCTTCAGGGAGGTTAGATCTGGATTGGGTTTGGGGTGGTTTTTTAAGATGTTGCTTGATGAGTGACAATCTTCCTTAAAGCACTGCTGTGAGATAAGCAGAGAATTTGAACACTGAAGCGAATAGAAGGACTGCAGACTGCCTTCAAGCATACTATTCTTGTAAAAGACTGAGAATGAAAAAGGATTTTGTCCTTTCTGGTGCATTTATTACATTTCAGGTTTTGCGTGGAGTGCAAAGGAATATAAGAGGATATGCCTACAACAGTACTGTACAACCTAGCTGCTATTAAATCATTTCAGTTCCCATCATAATAAACTTTATAAGGATAAGCTGTACTTGGAAACAGCATCTTCAAACTGCTAAAGTACTTGCTTTCAATGCTTTGTAAAAACTTATTGATGATACCACAATTTTTTACTATATTTTATATGGGTCATAACACTAATAAAGGAAAAAAAACTTTTCCCCATGTTTTAAACAGCACATTTTAATATAATCTTATTTTTTTCCTAAATGTAAGCATCCCTTTTAAAGTCCTTATTGACAAAGGTTTGAGTTTGAACAGAACCTTTTTCTTTTTTTCAATATAGGAAGGGACATAAGGCAAAGCTGTGTGTTTTTCAGAGTTACACTTCTTTTGCCACTGTCCTTTAACAGACCTCAAAAAACTACTCTTACATGTTTGAAAAGAACAAGCAAATTCTTTTAACAGCAACCACCAGTCTGGGTGTTCTTGACCTTGGATGTTTAAAATTAGCATACAAATGTTTTAAAAGGAAACAAGTGCTTTCGTATTCATTATTGATTGTACCTCAAATACTGTTTTAGGCATACATCCTGGAGTTTAAGTGATGTGTGGTTTCTTCACTCCCACTGTGTTATTCCACTTAAATATTTAAACTGATTCCTTGTCTATTTTGCTATTATCAAGAAGGATACCTAGAGGAGGCTGCGCAATGGAGCTTTTCTTCCTCTCTTTGGCTAAAAGCAGAGGAAGATCTTTCTCTTCCTGTCTTGAGTGAACCAGTCACTGCACACTTCTCCCTTCTCTGAATTTACTTAAACATTTGCCTGTATAGATTCAACTAGAGCATGGCTTTGCTGAATGGTACCAAGTCACACTTGAACCATGAACTGAATTTACTCCAGTACATAATCACTGAAGATAAGGTTATTTATTAGGGGTAAACACACACTGTATGTCCCCTTATTCTCTGTGAGAAAAAAAATTCCCTGCTACAGTGGGTAGTGCAAAGGGAACTGAGCTGTTCTCTTCGATGCAATTACCCTCTAACTCTCGCCCTGAGTGGCTTACAAAAGCCCAAGGCTACCTTTTAAGCCTCACTTCTAGAGATCTGTTCCATACCGCAAAAGACAAGGGATTGGATCAGTCCATCTGAAAAGCATTGTGCTTACCTTCAACACTACAAAAAGATACACAGGACACAGGATGGCATAACTCGCATTCACTGTCCTTATTTTTAAAATCATTATCTTTGATACAGGATTTAAAAAATATATAGTTAAGAAGACATCCTACGATGGGAATGGCAATACTATCAACTTCTGTTACAGAAACCTGACAAGAGCAGTGGTTTGGTTTTTTCCCTAATCGTCTGTTCATTTAGATTTAAAAATATATATATATATATAACTACACTTACTGTAGTGAAAGCAAATACAAAGTGAGATTTAGGTTTTCATTGTGTTTGTACCTAATTCTCCATGAGTTGGATCCTTATACTGAAAACTACGAAATGAATGAAACTTAGTTGCTAATTTTATTTTATACTGCTTAATTTTTTTCTTGCTTTGGTCCCTTGAACATGCAGTGGCTTGCAGGTTGTATCATCTATGCATAGATTTTTCCCCTCAGAATGAGTACTGCATTTCCAAAATGTCACTGCAGAAATGCACAATCAAGGGAAAGTGGGATTCCTTTCTTTTTCTTTGTATTTGTACTTAACAGTGATAACCTACCTGTGCTAGTCAGTGTCTGACATCATATCCTCCTTTGCACTCACACTGCTTTTGTCCTTATGTTGCCTATGACAAAATTAAGCCAGCCAGACCTCAGAGAGCTTACCATCTAAAAGATGAGTTAGAAGACAGAAAAGACAGACAAACAAAGCACTTAAGGGTAGTTCATTTAAAATTACTTCTTTTTTTGAATTTTCATTTTTATCAAAAACACACATCTATTTAGGTCAATGTTTCTTCCCAAGCCAGCCACCTATTAACATTGTAAAACAATGCACAGAAGTATCTGAATACAAGCAAAACAAAAGTATTTGAACACAAGAATAATTTCAGATGATCAAAAACTCACCTCCATACCAGGAATAACATCGTATTAGGTGTTATGCCCATAGTATTAAACAACAAAGTGTCAAAACCAGATCTCATAACAACTCTACATCCCTGGTCCCTCCCATCTCAAATCCAAACTCTACGGTCTATGACATGATGCTATCCCTAGTTAAGGAAAACAATATTTGCTTTAACTCTTCCTGTCACAGGGGCGCAGGAAGGGGCATATTCAGGAATGCCTTAATAGAACTGTGCGGTTTCAGGCACTCCAGTACTCTTACAGGAGAAAAAAGTTTGAAGTACTATTTTGAAGAATGCTTTATTCTTCTGTTATATCAATATCTGAAGATGCATGGCAGCCAAATGTCTGATACTAATCTAAGAACAGCCACACCTGAACTAAACTGCAGAGAGAAATCAAATTTCTGGATAATATATCTAACAATGTTAAGTGACTCATGAGACGACTTTCAGATAGGGACTCGTTCTTCAATTTTCACTTGTTTGGAGATTTAAAAGAAGATTTTTTGTTCTTCAAGTATGTGATAGGGATCATGCTATGTATTTTAGATGCACATACTGTGATAAATAAGAGCAAACCACAGATACCTATCACTAGCCATTTAGTTATATTTAATATTAAGATGTCTCTTGGGATTTCACCAGCGCTATGAACTTCAAAAGTTTATGTTCTCTGCCTTGTGCTCTTCATCCGCTTGTTTCTGCCCTGCACTTCAGGTTGCTACTGTGCTAACCCAACTGTTAGAATGGTCATGTCACAAATTACATCAGAGAACCGACAGGCAGAGAGGGAGGGACTGATTTCCTAAAGTGTTATTCTGAAGGGCAGATGAGCTCCTCTACTTATTTCCCAGCTCAGCCACACCAACACATACACTGGCATGACAAAGGGAGCAGAGCAAAGGAGAGACAGTAACTTCTGACATTAATATTGCCTCCTAGAGTACATAGGACTATACTTCACTTTTCTTCTATAGTGTTTATAGGCATTTCCAAATATTTTATGTGGAATTGTGCTTATAATAAATGCATTTGTGAAAGGGCACAGGACTGAACACATCCCAGATCGATAAAGTTTTATGAACTGTTAACCAAAGTCCAACTTCAGTCCTAATTATTCATGACAAAAACACCAGTAGCATATAAGAGTTCAATCAAACTCTTCACATTGAGTTGGACATTTCAGTCCAACACAGTGTGTCCAAACCAAACACAATATCCAGAGTGTTATTTAGATCCACTGCAGTCAATCTCAGCAGATACCTAACAGTGAACAAACATAAGATCAAGCGCAGATGAGCAGGCACACCTAGAAAACACACCACAAGTAATGCTGAAAACTACTGTTTGTCCTAGACAAGAATAAGCTACCAGAGGAAGCCATGCTTTATGAACATCTGGCTCCCACATCTTTTGCAGTCAATGCACAAAGTCATTTTGATAAGATAAAACTAGAAAAAAAATATATTGCGATCAACCAATCTTGTATAAGCACTCTGCTTTTATCTAACATACAAACCTTATGTGATGCTAGTATTTTCCTCATAGTTTGTCATAGGTATTATGGTCTCATTGAAAGTCAGTGTTTGTGGTAAAAAGAGTTAAATTTTCATAAGTCGACTGCCCTGGGGAAAAAAAAAGAATTCCAAATATCTAAACCTTTCTTCAGGTCAGCAACAAAATTCACAAGCTTTATGATAAGCACAAGTTGGGAGGAAATGTTTGGAAATTGTAGTCCATGTCCAGCAGCAACCTGAGTTATACTTCTACCTTCTCCATTTTTTATATAAAACTTCAAATCTGAATCAGAGACCAGTTAAAATGTACACAAGTTGACTAACACTAAATAAATTGACTGAAACAGCCTCAATGCCAAAATTTCAAAGACTCTGTTAAGCATCAGTAGTTTTATCCCACGCTAACAGTAATGTTTCTTAAAATTGTGTCCCTCAATATGACTCCCTTTTCACTTGCCAAGAATTAATTTTACTGCTTGCAGATATTTCCAACACCGCAGAAATTCTCTTGATGCACTCATACCAAAAATAGTTGCTTCAGGGATAAGATAGCATCAAAAACAGTGAAATAAAGCAATGCTTAAGTGAAGCAGATGCATAAAATGTCATCTCAAAACAACAGCGAAGTCGGACCGTTTGGAGAAAGGGAAGTTTTGGGAAAGATGAGAGATGTCAACAGGAGAAAGATGTGAGAAAGAAAATTGAAGGAGAGAGGATGAGGCAACGGAGGAAGAGGAGAAATCTCATTTTAGGAAAGTAATGTTGTCAGCTTCTGAAGGGGTGTGAGATGACAAAAATGTCATCTCAAAAACTAGGAAACAAGATAAGAAAACGGAAACCAAACCTGAAAAGCAAATTAAATATAAAATTAGAACAAAGTCACAGTTCCCTCAATGGTAATTTGCTTCCAAAAACAGATGATGCATGTCTTCCACAAAAAGGAACAAAAATAAACACATGCATCACCGTTGTTAGCTCTATTAATGCTGTTAGTTTGTTGCTGTAGCTGAGGTACCTACAGCAGGCATAGCTAACACAACATAGATTTGTGAGGTGAGTGGATCAGCTCAGTACAAGGTACAGCATTTGTTCTTAAGTTAGATTTAACTTTTGAAATGTTTTAATTACTTCTGTTCAAGAATAACAAAACTATTAAAACCACTCTTATACAATACTTTTTAGTATCACTCGCAGACAATGGAGAAAAGCTTTTAAGACCTGCATTACAACAAATGGAAATTATTTTATATTAAGATGAAGGTCTACTCAGTCAAAATTTAGTAACATATGTAACAAAAGGCCAGGCTACTTCAGTAGTTTAATTTTTCAATGGATTTTTGATTATTGATGCACTTAACATTTTCCACTGTCTGTGACACACTGCACATGCACCACATGGCCTCCACCTTCAGAAGCCTACTACAACTTATTAACATTCAACAGAGAAGTCGAGGAAAAACAGCTTCTTACAGGGTTCATTGCCTGGCTTGCTCAAGGCTCCCCTGTCTATGAGAACCTCCGTAGCAAGAGTATTTTTCCCTTCAGAATTTAGTCTGCCAAGTAAAACAACATGGATCAATTTAAAGCCATCATAAGGTCTGAGGCACTCTGTCAGATGGATTCTGTTTTACCAGCCAAGCAGCTTTGATACAGTGGTACCAAGCCAAACACTTTTTTGAGAAGGCTGACCTGGCTTTTAACATTTTACCTAACATTATGAAACAAATTTATGGCCAATTCCCTTGCATACCCAGAACTCTGCACTTGCAAACTTGCGAGAAAACGCAAGTTACTTTGATACCATACCTACATGAGTGACCAGTTTCACTGTATCTGAGCAAGTTGTTTTCAATATGCTCACAAATAGCAGAACAAGATCTAATACTATTAAGTTGAGTAGCTTCATCTACTAGCTACTATCTATTAATGAGTAAATTTTTCATTATATTAGGGGACTGGAAAAGTTTTAAAAATAATCTCATGATTTAGCATAGACAGCAGCTCAACTTCTATGTGAGTTTATGTTACTTTTACTTGGCAAGAGCAATACGTTCTCAAATGCTCATGGAAACAGCCGCCTCTAAATCATCATCTTGATTCATCTTCACTTTCCATTTCTGGGAAAACACTAGGAAAACACCTTCACATTTTGGATTTTTCTTTCTCAACAGGGTAATGCTATAAAGCATCTTTCATGCCTCCCAGAAAAATATATCTAAGGAGAAAAAAGCTTATGCTCACTAACTCATGTTCACTCTCCTAAATAAAACACATCTCTTAACTTAGCCATAACCAGGAACATCCAGACTACATTCCCAGTTGGCTTACTTTCACATACTCCATCTACTTCAACAGTAGGTGCTGAAGACCTGTCTTTTAGCATCAAATTATGCCTGTTGTTAGGCACTGGTGCCCCAGTTGAACAAACCAATGCATCAGTATCCAGATTAGCTTCTACACGAACAAGCAAATTCATTATGTTAAGCATTCTATTTGTCCCCTCTGAACTAGGCAGAGATTTGAAACCATACTAGGCCTGAACAGTAACACACACGAACTTGATGAGACCCTCCTGTAATTCTCCTGCCTCCCAGCACTGGAGAGACACTTGCTAGTGGACAGGACAGCAATAAGAGCAGCACAGAGAACGGCAGCCCTTGCTGGAAGAAGTTGCCACAACAGAACACACAACAGCAACACAAGTGAAAAAAGTCAGGGTCTTCTTTCCGTCATAACTTGAAGGTGTGAAGAGGCTAGCATGCAAAGGGAGAATGTAAGTAACTCAAGTCACCACAATGGCCTTGCAGCCTGTGTTCACACTGAAGTTTTATACTCACAAAAGTTGGTACCACCATTAAAAATGTCTCAGATTCTGCCCCCCCCACCTTTAGATGCCTTTTTTCCTTTATAACTCTTTTTTTCCTTTATATGCCTCAGACAGTTTAGACAGACAGCACTGCATGGAGTCTCTGCTTCCATAAACACACACAAGCAGAAATGCACCATAAAAGTATGAACATAGTGCAAAACATGCTACACTTCCCTGCCTTGCACTGCACTCTCCATTCAGCCTAGAGCCGTGCATTGGCAGAAGACTCTTGCTATTTCTACGTAGCATTTTTCTCTGAAAAGATCTTGATCAGCTTCTGGAGTTCATAATCCAAGCACCTAAGAAGTGTCATCACTCAAGTACTTTTTATTGCTTTGTTTTCTATGACACAAGCCTTGTTTTCTGTATTTAAACACCAATAGTAGTTTTCAGTCACAATTGTGAGTACTGATTTGATTAGAAATAGAAAACTAAATCCTCCTCTCAGATTCAGTGTTCACTAATTTAGTTTTAATTGAGGAGTCAGTTACTGCATCTTGGAATTTGACAAACTCTGAGAAATTCGGGAAAAGTGAATCTGGTATAAACCCAAATTTCTGACCTCTTGAGACATCACAGTAGTTCATATATGCATGCACTGATCAATACCTGTTGTAGACATGAATGATCTTTGCTAAACACCCTTCTACTGCATACCAAACTGACTATTTTTTAATGTCAACTTTTTTAAAAATTAAGAGAGGGAAACATGGTGGTAAAAAAAAAAAAAAAAATCTATAGCTCAGAGTTAAAACATCCTTTTAAGTCATTCCAAATAAATGAAAACATTTTTTATGGCTTACAAATTTTAAAATTTTTTAATCATTATATTGAACAATTTTGTGTCAAAATTGTGAATTCCTTCTTTGCGGCTTCATTTCAAGATGTTGGGGGGGGGGGGGGGTGTTCAGTTTAGACAGAGAAAATAAAACTTTATCAGAACATCAATGCTAAAAATTCTTTTTCCTTTCCAGAGATTTGCTGGTGCCAGACAACACCAAAGACTGTTCTCACTTTGCTATTCAACACACAAAAATATGCTCTGAATCAAATGCAAGAGGAAGCAAATGAAACCACACTTGAAAATTTCTTCTTTACATGACCAAAATGAAGGAAGATACCCACATATTCAAGTTATAACAAATGTATAAGAAGAAAAGAAGGTGAATTGCAGGATTTCCAGTAGGCCTATAGTTCTCCTCTTGCAAGTAGCAAGTACTTATTTGGTAGGCAGCAAAATTTGAAAATATATTTAAATAAGCACAGGAATAACAGGGCCAGTCTCCTGATAAAAAACAAGAGACAAAATGAAACTGCAGAAACAAACCTGAAATGCAGAAATGGAAAATGCCCAAGAAGCACTGTGGGGAGAGGGACATACACTGGACTGCAAGGCAAAGTGAAGACAGAGGCAAAGCATGAAGACAGCAGAGAACACAAGGCAGCGATGAAGAGCAAACAGTAAGTAACCAGGGAAAATTACTTTAAACATTATGTAGTGAGACCATAATTAAGGAGAAATGGTCACACAGATTATGTTCCTTAGGCGTAATGCTAGAGGCAAGGGAGAACAGAGACCAGCACCAAAAGTCAAGTGGAAAGGAAACGCAGCTGTGGGCCCCCGAGCCGGAGGTGAGTGGTCAGAGCAGTCTGCTATCTCTGCTCTCCCACTTCACCACCTTCCTGTATGTATCTCATCCCTTATATCTCTTCCTTCTCACTTTAATATGCACAGATAAAGTGTTGTCTATATTACTTCAAAACCAACTAATTTTAAGAAATCCCAGCAAAACTATAAATAGAACAGCATAAAAATATTTTATCCAATAAATGCCACATACTTATGAACTTGCACCATGGGGGAGACATGCACTGCTACTTGGTATGATTATTGCTTTGTTAACATGAAGTTTGTAAGTAGCACCTTTTCCTAGTGTTTAGGAAACTGTTCAAGGTACAGCTGGACTACTCACTTCCACAAGGGAAACAGAAGGAAATATCTGAAAGCTCTACAATTTGAATAGAAATGTTCTCATGCTCTCCCATTTTAGCTCTGCATCCAGCATCAGCATGCTTAGTGCTGCTGAACCGATGGTTAATCTAATTAATAATACATACAAAGGCAAGATTTAAAACCAGTCTGGTTGTGGCTCCTACAGATTCCAAATTTATGCCACCCATCTGTGGGTGGCAAATCTCCATCAAAAAAATAAAACATAAATGTGAATTACTCTGTAAAAGTTCAAAATCAAAGTGCATGTTATGCCTAAATTCCTAGTCTTTCAGCTATTTCACTAAGTTTTGGATATTATCTAATGCTTTCTAGACACAGGAAAAATACTTTATCTTTCCTATGTTCTGGAAAAAAATGAATTCACATTCCATTTTGTTTAATTTTGTAAGGAAAATGTCTGTAGAAAGTGAGACAATATTGGTATTTTTATTTATTTAAAATCAGATGCCTGGTCTAGAACCCACTTTTTCAATCACAAACCATATGCTAAAGTATGTTAATAATATTAACATAAACAAAAAATATTTATCCTGACTTGAAGCAACCTTGTACTAGTTTGGCCAGGAAAAACCTGTTTGTTTTCTAATTAAGGTACAATCATGCTTTAAACAAACTTTTTTTGCCACAAAATATGCAACTGAGAAAAAACATCTTCTATCCAGTCTACATCCAAGTTAGCATATACAAAAATGTAGACCTCACCACTTTGAAAATGGTTTGACAACATTTCTAATCAGGTGGTGTAAGAACTTTCATTAACTTCACTGAGCTAATACTTCAAGAGTCATAACTAAACTAGTTTCCAACACCCAGATCGTTTCCCACAGATCACACAGACTGCCTGTGTCCATCCACTATGCAGGGTACTCGGGTTGTCTAACCTTTCTTTCTAGTCAGATGAAAAACTCTAAGGGAGGTCCTCCACCTCCCCAGATCAAAACACACTAAAACTCAGTCTCAAAAGAAACTCAGAACTATGTCAGCAATATTTAGTATACCAGAATAAGTTGTAAGAGAGACAGCCATATACACGAGTGCTTAAATCTCAAAAGATGTATACGTTGTACTTTTCAAATAAACCAGGTGACCAAGAGATAAGATAAAATCATAAGAAATCACAACAGCCAAGTAAATATCTTAAATGTAAAAGAAAGAGATCTGAAGGCAAACATGCACAGCTACTCCTGGCTAGCCATTTGTTTCAAACAGCTATGAAATTTCCTATTCCATTACCTATCCAAATGAGAAAAGCATTTAAAAGAGAACTTGACTTTTTTTAAGGGGAAAAAAAAAAAATTGGTCTCACCCTTTGTTCCACTGCTTTGAAAGAGAAAGCTTCTGAAGGCAAGAAAACATTGTATGGGATCATTACACCACATGCAAAGTACAACCTCTTATCAGGACTTTGATAGTGATAATATTTAGACAACAAGTAAAGCCAACTGTTTGGACAGTGGCTGTCACAAGCTTGACATTGTTTTCTTTCCTAATGCCACGTTTTAATTTGCAAGTCTTCTGTGAGGTGATTGGTGATGTCACCTCCTAGTCATCTCCCCAAGCCCAGAAGCAGCTCTTAAGGTATATTCAGGTACATCAGTCAGACAGCATACAGCTACTGCTATGCCTTATACCACTCAGGAAGATTACAAGAGAATTACCTAGCACTGGGGGAGGAAAAAGCTATGTAAAGTACTGCTGAATCACTGTGAAATGAACAGCATCTCTGCTTGGCACTTTGGACTGCACTGTGAGTTATGGACAACAGCTCACCCCAGTGAAGGCTGAATAGGAAATTGTGGAAAACTCCCCACCCCACCAGTGACCTACATTCAATTTTTTGCTCTACTTTCCTGCAAGAGCACAGGCAGTAAATCCTCCCTCAAGTCATTTACGTATTTTGGTTTTTAAAAAAAAGGATTATACAGTGCACTGACTTACTCAGCTAGTATCAATTAGCCACTTCAGGAAACATATCACGTGCTTGCACAATGTCGCTGAGGTATTTTTGCTCAAAGCAGTTCTACTTTAGAAACACTTTAAACCCTTCAGCATCTTAAAGTTGATTTTTGGGGAATGAAGTATCTTTTATGTGAACTAACACTCAATTGGTTTTCTTGAGTAATTCTGCCAAGTGTCCCTTACATGTTCACAGAACAAAATGGTTTTCAGTTGAAGATATATTCAGACCCATATTTAACTCTAATTTGGGAATTTTATTTTATTAAGGATAATATCTACATATAAAATATGCCAAGAATAGAACCTTCCAAACATTCAAATAATACACTTATGTCAGCTTCTTCAGCATCACCCTGCATTGTGCAGTGTACCTAGGCTGCTACTTCATCTTTACAGGCAGGTCTTGAGACCTATGCCTGGCATATTACAATTTTAAACTACAATTGGGTGAAATTTATTAATTTATTTACTTGTAGAGGTTAGCAGCAGCTGAATTGTGTCATTCATTTCACTTTCATTAATTTATTTTTTTTTTACAATACTTTGAATCTCTTCTATAATATTACTTTCTACTTAGCAACTGTCATCAGTTACAACTGTTTTTAAACAGGTTCTCAAGTTTATCATCTAATACATTTATCATAAAATTTTCCACTGAATGATTTAATTATTGAATGGTTCTTTTGGAAATTAAATCCTCAGTTTTCAACCACCAATGTTCACCTTCAAAATCTCATTAAGAAAGCCATGAAGGTGCAAAGTGTTTAATAGAACTTGTCCAAATAAATCTCATCTCATGCTTCAGTTAAAAACATTTAAGACCCAAAACCCAAGCTTGGGTTTTTGGATGGAGCATTTCTGCTGTAACATGTTTTGACCAAAAGAAAAAGCCGCACAGTGTTTGCGCAGAAAGATACATTAATTTTCCCAGCAAGATAGTCAAACTCAACCACTTACAAACAATTTTTTTTTTTCAGATTTATAGATAATTATGTTGAAATACACTCTTCTGACTTACTTTTTCATTACCAAACTATTTTAATTATCCAAGCTTTTCAAAGTCACACAGTACCTGTGCATCTAACATTTATTCATAACACAACTACTGTGTCAGAATTAAAAACATCAGGACACAATTCGTTGTTAGCAAACACCTCTCTAGCCCTGTCACCAACATATTAAGTAAAAGCCCTCTAACACATTTTGTAAACATTTCTCATTAATTTGTACCTATTTTCTTTTTATGAAATACTCAAACATTGTTTCCTGCTGCAAACCTTCACTGCAGGTTTCACTTTCTACTGAAATTGAACAGAAAAAGCAGTGAATGAAAATACAACCAAACTACCAGAGCATTCTTCAGGCTAAACAAACCCTCAACTTTTAATACTTACAAAGAAACAAGCAGCAACTACTGTCTTTGAAAATACGTTATTATTTGGGACTTTTCATTCGAATACACTTCTGCTTTACATAGGAGAACTACCAACTGTAAACAGCTGGCAGGTGGTTTCCCCCTTGCCTGCATGAAGAGGGGGCCTCTACAGACAGAGCAGAAAAATCACAGGCGGCTTTCCACCAGCATACTAACATCTCCTGGGTTTGGCCCCACTGACTCCACGATGTCATTAGCAGCTAGTCTTGGAGAATGCTTACACTCCAGAGGAAATCTCAACACTGCCTAAGAGATGGTTTAAGCCAACATCTCCCTAGCTTGCAATCTGTGTTCCTTGAGTACAGCTCAAGAGTGGCCCAAATCTCTCTGGTGGACGTTTAGCACAGGCACCCTTCAATAATGTTTTGAACTCATTTATATATATATATATATATATATATAGTCTTTTTATATAGATATAGGGTAGGAGACATCTTTCAGTAGAGGAGAAGTTTAGCTATTTCAAATCATTCCAAGGAAATAGGAGGAAAAAAACAAACTTAGTAATTAGACTTTCTCCAACTTTTTTATATTGGAATGGTGCAAAGTCAGTCAACAAATTTACTAATTTAAAACTATGCATAGTTACCGTATCAAGTCAACTGAATTGCTGTTGTCATCATTAGTACATACAACAAAAAGACATTTGGCAAGCAACTTAGGGACAAATAACTATTTCAAGTTGCTCACTTCTTAATATCCTTTTTGTTTGTTTCTGCTTCTTTGCCTCCTGATGTTTGATTTTTATCAAGATGCAGTCAGCTAAGATTCAAAGTGAGCTGCAGGAAACAGCAAGAAGTGCAGACAATAGTGCAAAAATGCATTCCAGGTAATTCATAGTGTTGCTTGTGTCAGTCTCTTGCCCAGGCACAGAGAAATGACACTGAATATTAGAAAGAACAGTTTACCAGTACCACAGCAGTCAAGCTAAGTCTGTTGTAATCAAAACTCTTCAAGGATAAACCAGTAAGAAACTGAATGCTTTCTTATGTAGATCCTACACAAAATGATTTCCCATTTTAAACTGGGGTCCCCAGTTTAGTATTACTTTTAAATAAGCATCCTACTGCATCTTGAACAAAACATCATATGGCTTATTTCAAGACAGACTTTTTTTAAAAGTCAAAGATCTTCTCAGATTCTCTTCTATAGCCTGTGTTAAAATCTCAGACAAGAAGAACTGGAATATGACAAATGGGTTGATTCAGATAGATCCAAAACTAAAAAATACAAAGCAGAAGAAAAAGAGGTAGAGACAAGGAAAACCAGGAAGAAGCATAAAGGCCCAACAAAATAAGCAATAAACTACTTATTAAAGAGCTGAATGAGTAATTTTACAGTAAACAGAGCATCAACAAACAAATCATAAAGATACATTCCTTTGATCCAAAGGAAACGTGGAGATATTGTACTATTTCAATACAGCAGACAAGCACACGGACTGTCCTTGGTCTGCTTATATTTAAATACAATGACCAAAGCTGCTCTGTCACTTTGTCACTTACCATCATTTAATAGTAATAGTGGCTTACTTCTTCAGATACAAGAGTAGCCAAGCGTTCAAACCCCACCCAACCCTGTAAAAATATACTTGAGTCCACATGGCTTAATGAAACATTAGATTTGAATATGACTGTTACAAGCAGACAGAAAGTGTAGTCCAAACCACTCATTAAATTCTCCCCCTAGAAATAGTAATATAAATTCTAAACGAAAAGGATACAAAGCAAAGCCTGAACATGAACAGAGCCAAGCAAGTCTTTTCTCATGGTCTAAAAAAGGATGTGTAGTCAACCCTGTCAGAATGTACTGTTACAGAAAATTAGTATATAAATGAAGAACTCAGATTTAAATCTGAAACTGAAAGCACCTTAAAAACATACACTCTCATAAAACAAGCCCTGAACTCAATGCAAAGTCCAGTCTGAGACTGCCATGACGTAAAGTTAACTAAAATAGGAAAACTTCCAGGTAGTTTGGGTAGCAATAAATATTAATGGTAAAATATTGTTGCAAAAGATGTTAAATTAAACTTTGCTATAAGCTTTAAAGCTCACAGCTCTATGAATGAGAGCAAGTCTTCCCTACCTAGGCTGTGGGAAATTAGTTAGGAAGCTAGACTGGGTTTACCCAATTCTTGGCCAGGTAAATAAAAGGTTGATGTAGAATGGATGGTCTTCTCCAGAGCTGAAACAATGCAGTGACACCAAGTTCTCTTTCTTTCCCTCAAAGCTCCCAAAATATAATAAAATAAAATTAGAGGAATCAAACGGGGGAAAAAAAAACCAAAGGGGATGGAGGGGAGACTCAGGAAATCTCCTTCATTACACAGTGGTGGTATTTTTTACTCAGAATCTAATACCTACAAGCAGACACATGGAACATCAACAGAAAGCAAATGTCCCCCAACTCAAAAGAGGCAGAGTATCATCAAGTAAAAATTGTAAATCCTTTAGCTCTACAATTGCTCCCTACTTCAGTGTCTGACCTGAATATTTAATTTTGCATCATTGATGACAAAAATAGAAGTATATTGGTCCAAACATCAAGGACCAAGACTTTGTAAGTTCACTGCAAAAACCGATCGCATTTTAACAACATGTGAAATTCAAACACAATTTGCAACAGGCTTTTTAGGCTGATGTCAAGCCCACTTCATGTGGTAACTAGAAATATCACAATGACCAACAGGCCCAAGTAACAGCAAAAGCCATATGCTATTTGTTTCTAGAGACATTATAATTTTATGCCTATGTCATTTGAATCTCAAAACCCCAGAGCAAACAGAGAACAAGTAGAGAACCCAGGCAGCAAGCAGGAGAATCTAGGTCAAAGTGGGAAGAGGGATTCTCTTAGAAACTAACTATACTGCAAGCTTCAGAGAGCATGAAACAGCTTAGACAAATAGTACTTCAATGTCGTCTCTTCCTCCCCCTTCCATCTACCAGGCACAAACAGACAACTGTCATGCTTTTTGTCTTTAGAAGCCACCAGGCTTTGCAAAAGAGGGAGAAAAAACAAACAAAAAACCCACATTTCCTACCCTTTTTAGAGGGTGAAGAATTTCACTACTGCAGAAGAAAAGATACACACAAAACTCTTCAAAGTTCATATGGACTTCATCTGCAAGTCACTTATTTATTGCCTCTGGTTTTATTTATAGTTTATATTTGTGTTACTTTGACCAATATTTATAAATTCAGGAAGTTTAGTTGTCAGTTCCACCATCAACTCTTGTTTACTGAAATGTTTATATTGCAAGTACTACAGGGAATTAATCCCTGGTTTAAAAACATTTCTATAAACAAATGTGTGAGAAGACATAAGTCTTAAACCCTATTAATCCTACTCATGCTCCAACTGTCTTCTTCCCCCAAAACTTTTTCCACTTCAAAGAGAAATGAATGCTACCAGAATTCAATGCTGTGAGTCCAGTGCCTCCAGGCAGGATACATGAATCAGATACAGTTACTATTTGGACAAGATCATCTTAACAGAGAAACCTGCTCAGAAACTCAGTTTTACTTTCTCATATTAGCAGTTTCTCATTAACCTTGACTTTCCAAACTTGGTCACATTCGCTGAAAAACTGAACAGAAGCCTACATTATATGAAAACTCAAAGTCTTCTCATACTTTCAAAACAGCCCAAGCACTCCCTGGATGTGAATTTTTCATTAATGATCAAATACTTGCCGTGTGTTCAACACTTTGTGATGTGGTCAAAAACAGATTATCATTACCATTTCCAACAACTGGCAGAAAACTTTAAAAGGTATGACAAACCTTTAAGAAATTCAGACAGATTCACTTAGAAAAAACAGTGATGTGATAATCCACTAATATTCTGTCACAAGAACATTCAAGACCATAATCCTGTAATATTCAGGTCTCTATATATAAACTCATGTAGAAGCTATAAACTCATGCTAATGGTTTTACATTTATTGAAGTTACATGCCTAGCAATTTTTACAGACTCTCTGGTGATGATCACTGCAAGTACATTAAATTTAGCTAGTGTTTGTAATTGTTTCCACTGTCACACCATGACAATCTATTTCTATAAATTTTCAAGGACTTTTCAAAAAGGTGGTTGATGAGCTATACCATTATTCATCCCACTCATTCACCTACCTCATCACTTTGCCCAAAACTATGATTTATGTTCTTTGGGCTGGAAGTAATATTTTGTTATGATTTAAGGGATGCTTTTAGGGAGACTACTGAGCACTTGACCTTTATATAACTCTATACAAACAGAAATAATACCTAAAAAATACAGGCCAAGCATTTCAGCACTTTTGCAACAGGCTAGCATTTTCTTGCTCATTTTATCCAAAGCATTTGTACAGAGAAGGAAGCTGAAACCTGTCTGTATCTTCTGTTCTTTCATTCTCCCACATTCACAAATACACCTTTAAGGAATTCAAGTGTCATTCATCCCAAACCAGTCCATCTCACTTAAGCACCTGAAAACATTAAAATGCTACTCCTAAAAGCAACTGTACAGCTAGTTTCTTGAGTAAACCACTAAGCTTTTTTTTTTTTTTAATACCACCAATAAAAGGCAGAGAATGAAGATACAGAGCTCTGTCTTTAATGAGAGTCTTGTTTTTACCAATTCATTTCTCTTTCCCTATTTTAATATCTTTACAAAAATATGCCATGTCTTGGCATGTCCCCCAATGTTCTGCAGTTTTAATATGACTTTATTAGTGAATTTTTTATATTTTGCTCTATTACCTCACTCATTAAATTCACCAAATAATATGTGAAACAACTGAGATTCATCTCAGCTGCTTCAGTTTTATTAAAGATTTCCTAAACATTTTTTCCTCTTCTCTCTTCCTGGAAAGGTATATTACTTTTTATAACAACTGTTATTCTTTGTTGTGTTGATTTTGGTGTGTCTATCTCATGCACATCTGCCTGATCTTCCTGGAATCTATTAAACCTGAGGGAATACTAACACACCAGGATCCTCAACTTCAAGCATGACTTTCTGCTGCATCATAGCCCGGATTTCCTTTGCACTAAGAGAATGACTAAAATGATTGCAGACTCCATGACCTTAGTATATGCATTCAATATTTTCACAGCAGTTGCTTGCTTTTACATAAACTAGCCTTTTGAGTGTCACTAGAGAGTTAGCTACGCTAGACGTAATGTTATATGCTTTTAAACAATTAGATACTTGTTTGACTGGTAGCAGCTGATGTTTGATTCCCTTGTTTATTTTTTTTTAAATCATAACTGAATATTGTATGTTATTTCTAGACATTTATTACAGAAACCCTACTAGGGGGTCTATTGCTATGTTCATATTATATCAGTTATATTACAAAAACTACTCTATGCTCAGTTATACATCGCTTAGAATATTTAAAAGCAGCATACATAAAGTTCTTTTTCTGACAATATCTGGACACCATTTTCCTCCACAGGTCCTCTAAACACAGCTCTCTGAGGCCAGGGAGCATCTACTGACATCAATGTGTGCTGGAACTAATCCTCAGATTACCGTTTCTGCAACGCATTAGTTGTAGGCTTCCTTCAGAGAATAGGGATAGCAACAATTTGTTGCGGCGTACCAAACAGTAAAGGCTGCTGTTCAAGGAGCGTGCAGGCCTCAGAGCTGAAAGAAGAATCAACATTATTTGTTGATTCTGGCACACAGGTAGAAAGGAAGAACCTGACAACCCTGCGGTAGTGAGAAAATGACTCTCCAGCATGGAATTTGTAATGAAAACACTGTCTGGCACCCCGTGTGCGTGGGAGGGCATTTCATGCTCCATCAGGAACTTAATGCAGCAACAATGAAATTTACTGATAGAAAGGTGAGTGGGAATGGGTGAATACTGTTGAACTTAAGGAAAAACAAGTTTTATGTAGTTTTAGAAAGCATGATTTAAGAACCTTCCTATTTCTGTGTAATGTAGCCCCTCTTTTTTCAAGCACAGTCAAAAAATAAGAAAATCTGTGCTATTATACTTGAAACAGAAGAAAACCCTCATCTTCTAACAGCTGATATCAATATTCATACAAAATGTACACATTAAAAACATATTCATGGGGTTACCTGCTTCCCTGTTTCTTTACCTATTCTCTTAACTATTTACATGTTGCTGCTTCAGCTCCGATTCCCATCCACACCACATACACCCTTCTTTTTCTCTAATCTCTGAGAGATCAAAGTCTCTGCAAAATAGAGCACAAAGTTCAAGTCAAATTTTCATACCTTATGTCAAAGCATCTGAAAACAGCTCATTTAACCCTAGCTATTAAATGCAAGTTTCACCATTACATCAAACATTTTATAACCGGTATTTCATAAGGTTGTTAAAAGTCTTATGACTATATAGGCAGTGTACAGCTGCTACTTCTACCACACACAAGGTTTTCCTGCCATTTTCTTTAAAGAGCTGAAAAACATCAGAATATTTCAAAAAAATTACAGTTTCCATCACCAGGTGTCTCATATGGTTTCTCCCTTCAGTCTTATTTCCTTAACGGCACATTGTTCATTTACAGTTGACACGTTTCTCTTGTTCCCTCCACTAGCATGCTTAAATAGTCATTGAAATCCATCATAAAATGATAAAATTCAATAATCATTTCTTTATCAATGCAACTGAAGCATTTAGAAGTACTGGATATATAATGCTTATGGAGTCACCTCAGCTCTCACCACTATTAAGTACTTGCCAACTTCTGACATCTCAAGACAGCTTCCAATACATTTACATGTCTTAGACATTGTAGATACTGCACACACCTATTCCATCACCTATTTGGTCAACAGTTTGGAAAACAGAGTGTTTCTAAACCATATTATCCTTTCTGCTTGTGCTTGTAATCATTTTAAGATTATTTATATCCTGTACACATTTAGGGAGAGCAGTTCAAATAATTTTTTTTAGAAATGGCCCTATGACTTGGCTGCAGTAGCAGGAAAATTCTGCAGCACTTTTTTTGGCCTTTTGCATATATACAAATTCAAATCAAGAAGGCTGGAGATTTAAGACAATATTGGAGTTGCTATTCATCAGAAAAAATAATAAAGGGGAAAGTTGAGAAGCAAAGAACAACTTGAAAAAGTTAAGCTTTCTTATACTCGCCACTGCTACTAGCAATTAGAATTTCCATAGCAGTAAGTACATTATCAGATACGCAACTGAAAATCCCATGCCACTTTACAGATAGTCACAGCTAACTGTACAAACAATATCCTTAAAACCACAGAAATATGGCTAGCTATGTATTTTTAAATAGTTGTAATTTCCCCCTCTTAATGGCCTCAAATTCACCAACTGCTTCAGGAAACTGACTACATACTCATTTGCAGAGGCTAGTAAAACATACAGATCAGCCTATCTAAATGCAGCATACTGCAACCTCCACTTGTGTGTGGCAAGCTTCCACACAAGCACGCAATGGAAACAGCTGAACAGCAGAGCCATTATACACCTAAAAGCATGCCCAACACAGCTACTGCAAGGATTGCACAGGCTTGTTCAATTCAGCACCTCCACCTCTGAACAAGCAGCTGTTACTGCACACAGTTAGCCTCATTAAAGAATCCCACACACCAGTATCTTTCAAATTTGTCACTGCATTTTTACCTGGTAGCTTTCCAAGAAAGGCGACAAAAGCCACTAAAGAGGCCAAGACTAGAGAAACAATTGCTTGTAAACACTATCATCATCGCTAAAACTGAAATACCAGTACCAGGAATAATTTGTCTATTTGTGCTATACTGTGGCAACAAAACAGTAAAAAGATCCATGTCTCTGCATCCAATTTTACTTTGGGACAACAAATAAGAAGTATTTTTTTAACCAATTATTCTAATTACATAAAATCATATTTTAAAATAAATTCTGTTAAAGAGTGCCAGAAACATATATGTTGGGTTAAATTCAGCCTTAACTCAGAACTTGTTTACTGCATATTCAATGATGCAGCAATAATAATCTGCACTGCAAAATACCTCTTCAAAACTAGACTGTATTAAAAAAAACAAGCTGGTTGTGTTTATGTGGCACAAAATGTGAAACTCTCAGCAATTAATTAGAACATACAATATTTTAAAATTTCTGTGCATTAGGCATAGGTATCAAAGATTTGAAGCAAGCACTGCAATATCTGACTTAATAAATACCTTAAGACATTGCTAGTGCACACAAAAAAATATTAATTAAAAAATTAGATATTTTGGTTAACAGTAATCATGGAACATTTCAAACAGCCATACTGCAGCCCTGATTCACACTTACACTCTTAGATCATAGCAGCTCATAAAAATTAGGTAGAAAAATTATGATCTCTTTTAAAAAAGGAATAATGCTTGAAACATACTAAATTTGAATAAATATTTTTGGTGCTACTTGAGGTAATTTTTAGACCTTTTCCTGTGAAATTAGGGTAACGATAACCTATGACTCAAAAGCAGAAACTGTAGTTGAACTGAACATATGCTGGCAATGACAGATTGCACATATGTAGGAGGCTGTGAACAACAGACTGGAAAAAGCTTTTACATATAGGATAACTCATCGCAGGCTTACAGAATATACTTAAGGCTGTGTAGATCAGCATAGTCACATTAATCCACCAGAGCTGTGTCTGAGCTTTACAGCAGGTTAGAAAAAAAGAACCGATTTTAAAACCTAATTGTAAGAAAAAAAAATATATATATATATTTGCAAGGGCAGATACGTGGGTGAATTTCAAGCACTTGAGACTAAAGAAACATGCTCTGTGCCATGTGGTCTTACAAGGTATAGGCCCAGGGTTTCTAATTCCACACTATTAATGTCAAAAGTGATTTCAACCAGACAGCACTTGCCCACAGTTTACCATCTTCACACATTTCATTTAGCTCTAACCCAGCATCTTTCAATCAGTTTTTCTTATCTATGCTTTTCACACCTTCAGAACTTTCCTACCAGGGATTTTTTTCTCCACCCTTTATTAGCCCTCCAGTGTAAATCTAATTCTTCTTTTTTCTTAATTCTCTCCCACTGTTTTTTACTAATGAATGCTCATCCACTAGTCACAACTTCTACACCACAGCTACCAAGAAAGTCTTCTATACTCAAACAACAAAACACAGGTGTTACTCAGGATATAATTAAAAGGATCCTTACCTTTCCAAAATCTCTCACATCAAATAAATCGAATGCTTCAAAAAGCTCACTTTTCTTCATCCCAAATATTTCACAACATGCCGAAAGAAAAGTCCTTATATTCTTCAAGCAAAGAAACTAGAGGAAAGAAAACAAAAATACTAAGCATTGAGTTAATTAGCAACTTGTGCACTCACTTTGGTCACAAATAAATTACAAAATTCACCAATGCAATTATTTGTAAGTCAGCACTTCCACTATGCTGTGATCTTCCACTGGCTCTCATCCAGCCATAGAGGTTCTGTTCAGACTCAAAAGCACTAACCAAATTCTGAGTAGACCCTTTGTGAACAGAAACTATTTTCTCTCTTTTTACGTAAACAAAAAGAAATGACAATATGGTACTAGATACAAGTTAGTCTAAGTATAGACTTACTTTTCAGTTCTCTATGGACAGCGTAGAACAAAACAAAGTTACCTTTATAAAATCTCATATAAATATGAGAAAGTTATTCTTTGTGTATACATCAAGCATCTTCAGCTGTTAAAAGTCTAGTTTGAATGTTTAATGAACACACATAACACTTTTAACATACTAAAGACATTATGAGTACATATTCTCTATCTGGAACACAGAAGTGGATGAAATCTGCAGTTGAGAAGTAATTTACAATTTATTTAGCTGAGATTTAAGATCTTCAAACCACCTTGATTTCTGTACTGAATCAAAGTCTATTTCCCTTGAAGTTATCCACATGCATCAATGATCATCTGAGTCTGGAAAAGACTAAAGCTTCAGCAACAATGCTCTCCTTATAAGGCTTATAATGCATTTTCCTGTAAACCCTTTTTTTGAAAGACCGTAGCAGTAAAGAAGACAGTAACTACCAATAGCATTGCAGTAACTGAAGAGGGATAGCTAAAAAGTTCAATAGATATTCTTGATAACAATTAGCACCATAAGGTACTAGAGCCTTATGAAGACATTAGCTCCATGAAGATGCTGTTGTAGTCTTACGATGCACTACTCAGTACAGTTCAAATGCAAATGAATATTTATATGCAACAGTATTTCAAATGACTCAGCACTGTGCTTTGAATATGCATTTTTAAAGTATTGATACAGCAACTCATTATTAAAACTGTGTTCCTAGAGTTCTCCATGAATGGAGACCCATATAGTGGATTCATAAGGATAAGGATCATTTACATTAGGACAGATTATAGAATTGCTCTCTGTTCCAACCTTACGGGTGTTTATAAAAGCAGTAGTTTTTATATTAATACTGTCACAGCCAGACCTTTCCTGGGTGCAAAGTAATAAATACACAAACTGTTCACTCAGACAAAATATGTCACTGCTTTACCTTCACCATGACACAATAAAACACCAATTCAACAGGGAGCCCTACCTCATGCATAGAACTAAAAAGCCACACACAGAAAAAGCAGAGCACCTGATAGATCACATTTACAGCATGGCTACACATGCAAAAGCACCAATTCAACAGCAGAAGCTTCAAAAGTAGACAACTCTAGTAGATGGTTGTTGACATCAAGACAACAGCTGACAAACTCATTGCAAAGCATCACAAAAGCACTCCCTGCACAAGCCGAAGCTCCCTGGGAGGCATCTGTGACTGGCAACTGCCACATCAAGTGTAAGGGGTCACAGATGTACCAGGCGGAGCTGCAGCCATCACCCTTCCCTCCGCTCCCAAAGAGCCCCATCTGCACATGCTCCCAGCTCGCATAGGGCAGCCCATGCTGGGCTACATACTAGGCTGCTCGAGGACAACACTGCATTTACACCAGACTGCTTTTATTTCTAGTGGAATTAGAAAAATGAGTCTAGCTTCCTTAGTCAATATCACAAGCTTCTCTGGTTTTGCAAAGATTACAATTTTCAAATCAAAATTACAAGGTTAGAAAGCTAAGAGATGTAAAAAACCATGCTTCTTCCACCACGACACTGGCAGACAAAAGCAGAAGATGAGCTGGTTTGGGAGTCCACAGCTTTAAAAACAAGATGTCATATACAAAGCAGTTATTGTTCTATGATATTTTTTCCTCCCAGTTTTTTTATTATTTTTCTTAAAAGCCATCAAGGGCCATTAGGTTTCTCCAATGCAGAATACTGATTCAACTTGAATATCAATTTACTTTCTTACATCGAAATTCTCACAACTACTAATTTTTTCATCACTAGAAAATTCAGCTGCCTTTTTAAAGCCTAAGTTTTGAGTTTAGATTAGTTAATGCTGAAGTCTGCAAGCGCTGACTGTAACTGCATTAAGTTGTTTAAAGAGAGCAAGAAGTTAAAAGAGAGACAGGAGTTGTCATGGACCTAAAATCTGGCCTACATTTGCTAGAGAGTGTGTCATTTAGCTTCTTAATATAGCTAAAAAGAACCATTTAATGTATCAACAGTTAATCACAACAAATGTCCTTTGCATTCTGCAAAATTTCTCCAATTATTCTTAACAGAGGTCTCCTACAATAAAAGATAAAGATGGCAGCATTTTTTCAATAAGATTTATCAGTTACCTCAAATCTGGAGATAATTTTGTGACATCAGCCTTTTGTGTTTAAACTATCATTACTATGAATTATATGCAAATAGGTGGGACAAAAATTACAAGAAATTAAGTTTCCCTTAGCCCACATGTTTTAAAGGAAATGTTAAAGTACCTACACTGTAATAATAAATTAAATTCTTTGGAATATTCTAACAGAGAACAAAGAAGACTAATCTCCCATTTCCTCCCCTCCATTTTTTTAGATACTCACTAATTCATTAAATGGTGAAGTGCACTTAACATGTGTCATATGTTAAACAGACTTGACATAATTATAATCTAATATTCAGCAGCCATATGACAACACAGCAGCTATAGTACATTTCTGTGGGCTTTAGAAATCACAGACTAAGCATCTGTCAAAGCTACGTGCACTTGAGATGGGAGCACATCATCAATGGGTGCGTGCCAAATGGTACCTTTAGCAGAACAGGCCTCCCAACAAAAGTCTAACCTCCCTGCTAGTTCAAAGACTGCTTATTGAGTTTAGTTGGGCATCTAATGGGTTAATATCCAGAAATTTTCTCTTGTAAAATGAAAAGGAAAGGCTTATTACTAAACTATGAAGCTAACCACAGTAGCTACAAGGATAAAACTGTGAGACCAAAAATGTGTTCATATTTATATGTACTCATTTTGCAATAAAATACATGAGAAAAAAAAATCCTTTAAAATAACTTGTTATATGCTACTCATGTTTTGGAAAAGTTATTTCACTATATTGCCCAGAAAACTTCCAGAAATATTTCCAAAACTTTATATTATAATCATCTAAACAACTTTATATTGTAATTATCTAAAGAAACAATTTTCCTCAATGAAAACAAAGATTTTTATTGCTGTGGCTACCGTATGAAGAAGTACAAATTAGCAAAAGAAACCTCTAAGTTAAAAAAGAGCATACACCTAAAATCTAGGAAGTTCTATAAAAGACAACCCTCCTCACTGGCAATAAGAAAAAGGCACCATCAGTCTGCAGTCTCTCATTACTAAGTACAGTCCTCAGGATATTTGGAAACCTACTACATTATTGTGTTTCTTTTTCAAAGAAAAAGATTATACTTCAGCATACCACAATGGAGATCATTAAAGGCATAAAGAGCAGCTGGGTACCCACTTCTCTCAGAGATGCAAGGACAGCTAGATATCTCTCACTTGGTCTAACCTCCAGAAGTCTCCTCCACAGAAAACATTGTCTTTCAGTACAGGAACTGATTTATCTTCGTTAAAAGATAACTTAACATAAAAACATTCTCTTAAAAAAGTTAATGCTGCCTCTTTTTTTTTTTTAATTATGTGGGTATTATTAGGAGATGGCAGTCCAGAATTCCTAATATGTGGATCAGTAAAAATACTGCAATAGGATAGTATAAGCCATGAGTCCAGAAAAGTTTACACTAGTCAAAAATACAGCTTCTATCTGGCTCATCTCCAGGTATACCAGGAAGGCACACCCACCCAGAGACAGATCAACAAAATCACAACCCATTGGGGTTCAGGACCCCGAGAACTGTTTTCAATATTAACATCTGTAAATTATCAAGATATTTCTACAGCACCCTAACGTTTCACCATCATAAGTAGTTAAACTACTACAAACCGATAATGTCTGTTGAAATGATACAACTCTTGTGATAAACCACTGTGTTTTTACGGAACAGATTAGAGTTTTAGTAGCCTCTGGTCCATTGTGCACTGAATTTAATTTTGTAACAGACATTAACACAATTATTGAAATGAAAAACAAGTTAGAAAAAAAAAAGTCTACATTTTAAAAAGCAGGTATGGTTTATATAATTGGAACTGTATTTGTCTGAACTTCAAGTGGAAGATACTGAGCAAACCAAACTATATCAAGTTCCACAGA
The DNA here is from genome assembly GCF_965140245.1 of Athene noctua. Taxonomy (NCBI): domain Eukaryota; kingdom Metazoa; phylum Chordata; class Aves; order Strigiformes; family Strigidae; genus Athene; species Athene noctua. The sequence continues at coordinate 24,295,845 of NC_134041.1, forward strand.
AAAAGCATGCTGTTTTCTACCATAATATTTCCTGCTTTACACAAAAAAAACCCACATTTATTTGAGGCTTTTTGAACACAGTACATGGTTATGCATGCTGACAAAAATGTATAGAAAAATTTTACAAAGAATACTGAATAGAAATTACTAATCAGACACAAAAAGCACAGGCAGTACTATAGCTGCCCACAGGGAAGAGGGATTTCTCTGAGCAGGCCTCTAATGAAGTGAAAGATGAAATGCCAAAGAAAAGACAGCCAAAAAAAAATTCATATATCCTCTATTCATATAATCTTAGAGGTATTTCTCGGAAAATATATTTCAGCACTGAATTACTTCAATGGAATAAAGGCCTGCTTGGTACAGACCATAATATTCAGTATCTAGATGTGTCTTTTGTACTAAAAGCACTTCTAAGGGTGTTCAGGGATCAACACAAAGAGCTCTGAAGATCAAATTCTGCTGTGAGATATTTATGAAATTCCAACACAGCAATGCCAGTCAGGCAAGAGAAAACTGAAAGGCCAAGAAATGACAAGTATTTAGGAAAGACAGTTCTAATCAAGTTCAACTTCCTCTTTTTAAAAAATTACCAGTAGTGAAAAAAACAGCTATTTGTATTTATTTCAACTTCCACCTCCTTTTTGTTATGGCAATTTAGTCACAAGCAAGGAAGAAAGCTTGGGAGGCTGGCAGCTTCCTTATAATTTGTACCTGGATCAACAGACATGCATACTGCATTTAGGACAAACTGGAGATAGACTGAAGCCTGAGGATCTGAGACAGTCTAAATAGATGCCAAGCTATAAAGAGGTATTAAAAATAAAATGGATCACTGCCATGCTATGTCAGGGAAGGTGTTTTCTTTTCAGTGTGATTCAGTTTTGCTGACATCTCTTTGCCACCACACTTCCCAGGCTTTTTGCATGTTGCGTTCACTACCCTGTGCAGACTTCAGGAGGTTCCCAATACCCGCATGAGAATGGAGGCCAGTCACTCCTAGCCACCATCACATAGAAGCTATGGCAAAAGAGTAAAAACAGAAAAAGATTGACTCTGCTTAGTCAATTGTCCACTAAATCCGCTTTGCCTCCTGTGGGAGAAAAAAAGGCATGTCCATCAGGGAAAGTCCAGAAATCTTCCCCTCCTATTCCTCCTCTAAATGGCATCCCTTTAGAGCCTACACTGCAGTTATTCACCTTTGCCTAGTCTTTAAACAGCCTTAAAGGCATAAACAAAGCATGGTGGGATTTTATGTAACAGCAAGCATTTTATGACAAAAATAGCTGAGGAAAGCAAGACATTCAGAACAAGTATATAAAAGGGAAGTAATCAGATGAGCAAATTTGGCTTCCAATTCATGCATCTCAAAGCACAAGCACTTTCTTTTTCTTAATTTGTGAAATACTGATGTTACATGCAAGGAGGGACATACAGGCTTGTGAAGATGGGAGATTTTTCTATTAGTCATTTATGGTCTTAGAAAAGCAGAATTACAGAAGAATAGAAGGCAGGGGAATAGAAGAGCAACAGATCATTGCCATAACACTTATTCCATAACTTTTTCTTCCTACACCTCAGCATTTACTGCAAAACATGGGCTCCTGACCTTTCCTGTCTATTTCTGGGATGCTGACAAGAACAGATTAGCTAGGAATATCTCATTTTGATTTCCACTCTGTTCCTGAGAATATACTCAAAAAGAAAACTAATGCAGTTATACCTCTTGAGCACAAGGAGAAATGTAAAAATTGACATAATGGATTTCACAGGAAGAATTGCTTTTCTACATTCCATCACCAAGACTGATATGTGCAAGTTGTTTCAGTAAAAGAAAGCACTGAAACAGAAGAACTTGTCTCCTCAAAGTTTCCTTCAAAGAAGTTGGTTAATGATGCCCTGAGGGTTGCAGATTTTTCTCTTTTCACTTGTTTCAGTGTTTGCTGCAACAACTGTGTTGACAGAAGTAACATAGATTCCATACTAATGCTATTTGAATCCTGCTAAGTCCAAATCTAAAAGACAGATCCAGGATCTCCCTACTGTGACCAACAGCACCATCACCTCTTCTAGCCAGGAAGTGAAGATACTCTGGCCATAGCAAACCTACGCAGCAGCAAGACCAAAATTATACCTTGAACCTATATACATTAAAAAACAATAGTAAGTAGAGATATAGACCCAAGGGTTTCATCAGCTCCAACATAATATGTGTGCACAGGAAATGTCTAGCTTCCTTTAAATTCTTTCAGCTACATCCAATAAAGGAAGAAAATTAGGTGCTTACAGATACAGTTGCTCATCTATCAAGGGCTCCTTTCCATGAGCCGCGCTGGACGGTTCCCTGGCACATGCCACCTTTGACAGACCAATCCCAAAATCAGGGTTACCAAAATAGGAGGAGGTTATACCTCTATTAGATGACACTTTTTTTCTTTACCATCTGTACCTTCATTAACACCAGATTACTAGGTACTCAGACAAAGAAGGGGCCCACTGTGGTACTGACAGGATTGTACATTCAGGGTTAACAATTCAACACAGAATCATTCCTGGCTCCTTCACAGATTTCAGCAGCCAAAGCAGATTAGATTAGTTCTGCTCTGCCAACAGGAGTAATTATCACTATATGAAGTAAAAAATAGCTGTAAGGATTTTTAAGTGAATGAAGTACGAACCCACTGATGAAGTCTTAATTCAACATCTATTAATGCCTTTTTCCTAAACCAGCAAGAGAGAAAAGAGAAATACCAGAGTCAATAACGGAAGTTTTAATATTTCTGTTGTTCCTACGAGCGCCTCTTTTCTTGTAAAGATCTTTAAATCCAGAGTCTTACTGAAGGTAGGCAATGCAAAAGGATCATAAGGAATTTAAAGACCAAGTCAGTGCGAGAGGGTAAGTGCTCCTATTTTCAGTAAGCAAATGACAGCTACAAGGCTGTCTCCAGAGATTTTTTGGTTTTAAGTGTCACAACACCACAAGTAAGCATTATTCTTTTTCTCACCCTTAGTTTATTTTTTAAATGTAATTTGCAAGTTAATATGTTTTATCTAACGGACACAGGAAGAACACATCACTCACAGCAAAGGAATTCAGTTTTAGGTTCTGCATTTGGCTTCTTGTTCTGCAATCATCTCCATCATTCAGATGATCAATATTTTTAAAGCTCTAAGCAGGAGGAACAATCAAATATCAAATGTCTCCTAACTTTGCTCTCCAAAAGGTTACAAAGCAGATACACTAAAAGAGGGGATGGCACACTGAGTTCTGTAAGAGGCAGCTCATTATCAGTATCTCAGCAGTTTACAGCCTATACCTGAGCTCTTCGTATAGTTGCTTAAGAACCATTTTTGGGTAGCAAAACATGCAAGACTGGTACCATTACATAACTGTGAAGAATTCTGCTAAGAAATGTGCTATGCAAAGAACAACAACAGACATTCCTTAATTCAGAGAATTAAGAAATAACTAGAGAGATCTGTAGTGTTACTAGCTTACTTATGTGGGCATTCTTCAAAGGTTTACACAACGCATAGGATGCTGTATGAACTATAAAACATATTAAATTCCTTTGAACCACTGCTAACAGTATGAATATTAATAGCATGTTCTTTATTTGCTCAGTTAATGTAGTAATTAAATATTCACAGAAGAGCTCTTCTAAAAATTCCTGACTACTATTCAATTGTGTCTATTGCATTTTGGCTTGAATATGAAGTTTTGTTTTGTTTATGTACATTTGCTCTTTTCTGTGCTTCAAAGAAAGAAAATGGAAATTGAAACTTGAAAAAAGCTGAGGAAGCACAAAGGATGCTCAGCTTTTTTTAGTACTGATATGGAGTGAACAGAGGGCAGGGGAAAAAAATAAAGGTCAGGACTTGTTATGCATTCCTGACTCTCTCCTTGTCTGTGCTGGCACTATAGCGCTGGTAGGGCGAAGCAGCATTTAAACTCTCTATGTCCCTTAAGTCAAGTACTCCCGCAAGCTGTGAAACTGGTAACTTCTAGTCAACAGTCACTGAAACACATTCAGCAAACACCTTCCCTGTCCTACCATGTGCATCTGAACAGGAGTCACTAGGCTGCCTCAAGAAGCCAGAAACCTTTTGTCCTTTACCTGTTGCAATATGAAAAATAAAGAGAGTTTCAGAAAAGCACACGATCACTACACAGATAGGAATTTCCAGACCACAGAGCCCCAACTACAGGAATTCCCCAAGTGTAATTGGCAACAGGCATGGGAGGGAGCTCAGGACAGCATCCTGTTGCAAAGAGCAATTTTTTGAGTAGCCCTTTGTTCCCTGTTAGGAAGACTTAGCAAATCTATTCTGCAGTATCTTGTCAAAAAGAACAGCAATTGGAACATAGTATTAAGTATACAAAGCTCACAGAGATTAGCTAGGGGGTTCTTGTGCTTAGCTACCTTTTCATATGACTAGCCCTATCTGTCTTACATCCCGAAATTGCATCAGTAGAACACCTTTCACTAAGGATCATGGCGTCTTACAAACAAATGCAAAAAGAAGGAAGACAAAGAGAACACAGAAAACGGTCCTGAGGAGAACAAAAATAGTAGGAAGACACCCACAAAGAAATTAAAAGAGGACCATAGGAAAAGGAACAGGAAAGGGACAGACACACAGTGAAACAAAAGTTTTGAAAAGAAAATCAAAATAGAATAACAGAGAGAAAGACCACTGAAGTAAAAAAGGACTTGACTTACTAATCATTGAATTGTGGGAAAACATGAAATAAAAGCCAAACACAAGAAAATTATGTGTTAAAATGCTTCAGGCAAAACTATTTATGAAACAGTCATTTAAAGTGGGACAGTAGTCACTGTGCTGTAAATTGTATTTACAGTTGTGACATGGAAAACTGCTTCTGAAAGAGGCAGAACTGTAAAGGACACGGATTTTCTACTCAGATGTATTGTCATTGGCCCTAACATAGGGTTTCTAATCACTCACATTTCAACTTAGTTGATTAAATATTAGCAGTTGTACAAAACTGTTTTATAGACACGAGAAACCTCAAAACCTACACCCACCTAATGTATTTAAACTTACTGAGAGGGAGAATAAAGCCTACAGCCTGGATCATACAGTTAAACAGAAAAATGAGTGGAAAACCTCAAATTAGTACTCCATGTTTTCATGATCAGAGGGAAAAAAAACCCAAAAATCTTATCCAGACTCAAATCATGGAAAGCCTCACAGCTACAGTATGAAATACAGATCTTCAACGGGTGCTAAAGAGAATACCCACCTGCTTCATGTTGTTAGCTTGGCACACTAAGATGCTGCTTGCATTGTATCTTAGTATCTTTTATTCATGACTTTGCTTGATTTTTACAAGCCTCTAATGTTAGTGTAATAACATGAGAAGACACGTTACTTCGCCTATACCTGTGCAGGGGGAATTAATTTTGGGGGTTTAAGGAGCCCTATGAAGGTGTGGCAAAAGACCTTCATATAGGCTATAGGCACAGAATTCACCTGAAAGATCCATACTTGACTTCAGTTCCATTACAGAAACACAATCCCTTTCACTATTTCTACCCCACCCCTAAAAATAAGCACCACTGAGTTCATCATTTGAACTGGAACTCCTTTGTGAATAAATAGAGGCCCTAGTACCCTGGACACGGGCCCTACAAGGCCAGACCTGGTTCTCAACTATGTAATTGCTCTAAAGACCTACACTGTGGATTTTTTTAAGTTAGTATGTACTGGCTTGTTCCCTTCTAAGCATTTTAAAGAGTCTCAAAAGCTGTCAACACTGAATTCTGCTTGGAAATTCAACAGGGGGGGATGCAGAATCTTCACAGGGTTAGTCAGTGTCTATTTAAGGCGAACCTAACCCAAATAACTCCCATGTTCTTCTGTTTCTTACCAGCAGATCACACAGACCATGTACTAAGTCTATGATTTCCAACAGAAAGGAACAATAGTCTTATTAACATCCTTTAATGTTAATATACATGATTTATTAAATACTTTAAATATTTTCTTGAATTGCATATGAGCAGTCTTTTCCAAGCTCTTATGATCATGGCATAAATTCCTAGCAAGACCTTAAGAATATAAGTACTGCTTTCTACAAATTACTGAATACAACTGTCCTCTAATTACCTATTTTAAAAATCCACTGTTCTATTTTTGCTGGTGTGTCACATCTGGTTCGCAGTTTATTGGACCATGCTCTCTGTGGCTAGGACAGGGGTTTCTGATATATTCAGATAATACTTCTCAAGGATTGCAAGCCAAGTAAGTAGAACAGCTAAGTCCAGAAACCCAAACCACAAACCAGTGGGAATGACCATGAATGAAATACAAACTCCAACAATAAATCTGCAGGATTAGAAGTGAAAACTCAGTGGTCACAGAGTCTACTGACTTCATTTTTTACACCTTGTGATATTCTCTGGAGTTTTAACATATTGACCTGACACCAAATGTCCTCTTTCATGCACTGAGTGCCATACAGTTCAGATATCAAAGTTGAGGAAGGAAGTTAAACTCTTTAACTGCTGAAACTGATCATACACTTGCAGAGAGCTCCATCTTACTTATCAGGCTGAGAAAGCTAGATGCTTCTGCAGTCTTTACTACTACATGTATTGCATTTGAGCATTTCCCAGTAACACTAAATAATCTATTAAAAGCAAGTTCAGACTTTGATTTACTGGTCCCATATTCTCACACCATTTTAAGTAGAGCAATGGGTAACAGATATGTCATCTTTGTCTTCTCAGTAGTAAAATAAAATGACCCAGACCAGGGTGCGGCAAAAAGTTTGCCTTCATTCACGGAGACATCACCAGGTGTTCCACCTGAATTTGTGTCCTCAGTGAAGCCAAGGCTCAGACAAAGTGCTGAGCAGTTCTACCAGCCAAATAATCAAACCATGGCAGAAAGTAAAACAGCTCAACCCTTTTAATTATTAACAAGTTTTTTGTCCCACTCCATAGGAAGGGTTTTCTGCCCCACTGCCTAGTACTAAAGAAAGTGAAGAAGAGGGTGACCCTAAAATCTCTATTGCTCTCAGTCATGACAGTGAGGAAAAAGAAGTCATACAAGTCTATAATACAAATATTTGTAACTACATAAACTACGGTAAATGGACAGAAAAAGCAGCAGCTACCCTCACATGCCATTCTATTGTTAACAGAAAAATTAAAGGGTTTTTTAATATATGTATTCAGGTGGTTTCATCTCTAAAATGTCTTAAAATAGAAGCCTTCAGCACATATGTAAAGACTAAAGCCATAGAAATTATAATTATTTAAAATAGGGAATAATGATTGCACTACATTATAAATAAATTGTTATTACTGTATAAGTTATCTAATTACATTACTTACATAGTAATAAAAATTTATTTATAAACCTGCGGAAAAACAACTCCTCTTCCCAAACATCCTAAACCTGGGCAGGGTGGGGTGGGAAAAGGGCCTCCATCTTTTTCAGTCATTAGGCCACTACACTCATGTGGAGAGAGGTGGGACACGGTCAGCACACTGACCACCACAGCCTGCCAACTTTCCCAACAACTTCCCAGAGGCGCTGCTGGGCTAAGGAGGGCCGAGGACAGCCCCAGGACAGCCAGTTGACCAGAGGGAGGGAGGGAGGCCTCCGCCATGGCTACTCACCTCCACCTGCCACTGGAGGCCTTCAGCCACACACCACCCTTCCCCACAGCCACCCACACTGCCAAACCTCTCCAACAACTTCCCTGCAAGCCTGCCAGGACCGATACAACACATACAGGCTGAACACTAGCCAGAATAAAGATAAAAGACCGCACTGGATGGAAAATCCTCCAGTGCCCCAGCAGGCCTCACACTTCAGAGATTTATGAAACAACTTCTAAGCAGCTGATAAAATTTGCCAGGACAAGGCAGGCCATCCCAAACATCCACAAACCATAATCTTCTAAAAGACCTGGTTCAGTGAGAAGAACCACAGGGCCATTCATCCCAAGAGGGGGATCATCACAAGAGGCCTCAGCCCAGACATTCATGGAAATTGAGGAGACCTTGCTGCCAGGGTCACCCACACCTTAGGAGACTCTCAATCACACCAGAACAGGAAGCCTAAGGCAATAAAACTCCACAAATGTTTAATGTTTTCAGATAACACAGATCAGGTAAAGCAATATTAAAAGCAGGTGGGTACTATACTACAATTCATTTTGTCAACAAGATTTAAATACACAACTCCACACAGACCATGTTTTTAACCAGCACATGCCTCGCCTCCAAGAACTTGTTCTCAAAGAGATGGTGTCACCCCAGAACCTGCAGGACCTGCACTATGTATAGAAACAGGTATTTCAAGTAAAATACATATATTTATTTCAACCTACAGTGAGGGAAAATGTTTAATACCATTTATTCCCTAAATAATTACAATGTTCTAAAACTCTGATGCTTTACCTTATACACTGCAGCAAATCCTTCAGAGAAGAGATGTATTGGAATGATTTCTAAGACTGATTTTTATTTGGTCCAATGATTTGTAGTACTGCATTACCTCAAGTGAGAGTTTAAAACACTTCCAGTGTTAATGACAGTTTTTTTGGAAATACTCAAAAGCTACTACACAGACCACACACAATTTTAAGTTTTGGGGTTTTTTTTAAAAAAAAAAAAAAAAAACAACCAACCTAGCAGAACACACTTTTTAAGTCAGTTTGGTGAAGAAGTATCCCCTCTAGCTTCCAGTGCAGAAGCAAGCAAAGGACAGCAAATAATTTTTTCTTTCCTCAGCCTCTCATATTCTCCCCCTATGTTGCCTCTTCAAAGCCGAGAAGTCCTTCTTTTCCTATTGAGCTGTTCCTTCTTGTTTCATACCTTTGGAAACCTCTATTGCCATTCTCTGCACCTTTCTCATTTTATTACATCCTTTTAAAAACAAGAGACCACAACTACATAATAAAGGAGCACTGTGGCTTATGCAGTAGACTGAAATGGCACAATGAGCCATAAGGCATAATGCATGTTTGGGACACAAAACAAGCCTCTGCAAATGCACTTTACAAAAACCCTTGGGTGCTACAGCCTCCACAGATGTCTACCAGAACAGATTACTGTTCTAAAGAATCTGGTCCAGGTGATGATGAGATACTGAAGTAGACGAAACAGCAGTTTGACCCACAACTACAATTCCTGTGAGAAACAGGACACAAAAATATTACTAGTTCTCAACTTCGAAAAATTCTCTTGAGAGGAAAGTCAGTCAAAATACAACTCTAAAATGTAGAGATTAATGTCTTTGTACCCACAATTGTTTTCCACACAGAGTCATTCTGAAATCCAGGCAGTGTTAGGCAAGACAAACTGCACTTCATTTCTTCAGTGACACATAACCTTCCTAATTAAGGAATCCAAAGTGAAATATTGATATAATGCAATAAATAAGTTTTAGCACAAATCAGCAACATGAATTTACAACCTCAACTTGAAATCAGATGACTCCTTATGAAGCTGCAGTAGGTTTCCTTCCTTAAGAAGGTTGACAAACAATGAAACATAAACCTGACATAAAACGTTTCAGCTGCACATCATCATAGGTCCTTACTGTCTAAAAGGCTGCATTCACTCACCCCAGCTGTCTGCCAAAATGAAACACATCATTGAAGGCAGCCCAAATTTGCATGGGAGATGTATCAAAATCACATAAACACCTACTTCCACTAGTATGAATTAACAGCTGTGATCATCTCAGCAGAGGCAAATGAGTGAATACTCATGGAAATTCAACTGTCACCTCTATATGGGCCCATTTGATGTCACAGCTGAATCATATTGATACCCTCCCTGCCTCACAGTAACATTTGAAGTACACCAATGAACAGTCCAAAACTTTATTTCAAAGGATGTCAAGTTGGCATCTCACAAAGTAAAACATAACCATGAGAGTGATCTCATGAGAAAGATATTAATGAAAAAAAAAAAAAAAAAAATCCTAGATTGTAAGTCAGTATTTATTAGATACCCTACAACAATCAAATGGCAAATAAACCAAATACTCTGAAAGCTCTGCAACTGAGTATAATTTAGAATTATCTGGACTCTCAGTCTGCTGAGCAATTTGCTACAGTACAATCAAGGTTTTAAATGGAATACGTAGGCGCCAGTGAGAAGCCTGCATTACTGAACCATAATACATGCTGAGTCTTAAGATACCAATATCACATTTTTCTCCAATTTAATTAAGAAAATTATTCTTAAGTTACCATACTACATAGATGGCTGTTTCAAACAGCTCATTATAACCGACATGAAGGCAAGTTCAGTAAAGAACCCAACACAATTGTTAAAAGATCTGGCCCTCAGTCTTCAGCAGGTGAAGTCCATGGGAGACCATACAAGACCACACATGAAAGCTGCCTCTTCAACAAGAGAGCAGCATGGAGCCCCAGATGCAGAACAAGCTTTAAGGCCTCCGTGCATCCTCCAGTGTTCTATCTCAGATCCCATAATAGTTAAATCCTTCAGCAGTGCAAAAGGTAACCAGCATACTGGCAAAAAACCTTTATTGTTATTGTATATTGGCAGTTCCTGCAGCACAGATTACAAAATTGAAGGGTGCTGATGAAGCCCAGGAGCAGCTGTTCAGAGCAGAGAGCAGAACAAGATGTTGCACACCAGAGAGCTCCACTTAAATAAATACCCGTGGGACTCCAATACTTTGTGTCATGTACAACTACCTTGCCACCAAGTATTTTCACTCTCTTGATACACTATCACCTTGGAAAAAGAACTACAGAATATTCTACCAAAATAATTCTGATTATAAAATTACAGTGTGCTTTGAGTTCTGCCACATTATTCCAAGTGTCTGTAGAAGATTAAAATGATCCCTAACAGAGTTTAATTAGTTTAAAGAACTCATCCCAGTCCTTAAGCTACTGACTTCCAGCTTAATGACTTCAGAACAACACTGCCTATGTATCAGTGACCTCATGAAAAGCCTATTTCTTGAAACATTGTTAAATATACCTGTAAAAGGTATTCCCCATCTGCATAAATGGTTACCAGTAGTTTCATGCTCATAGTTTCATCTCTCTTAAATTTACAAATAACATACACTGTTCTACCATAGAGGGGTCCTGAAAGCCACTAACGGATGAAGTCCTCATGCAGTGTTCTGCTGGTCTTCCAAACTTAGTGAAGAGGGTTGGATCCTGCCTATTCTATTCATAAAATTAATCCTATTCAATTCATAAGGTGCTCATACAGCTAGAACAAATTATTACAATATTTGCTATTTCAGCAACAGTGTGTACCAGCAGAATTCTGAATTTAACTTGTTTTTATAAATACATCCCTACCATCTTAAATTTAATACCATCAACAAAATCAAGTTAGATGCACACCAAAATCATAGCAAGATACAAACTATTTGCACAAATCTATATAAAAATCAACAGTCACTCTTGTCATGGCTAAAAAAATTTCTGCATGAGCAGTAACCTATTACTGGTTTTGGCACTGATGCATACAGAAAGGAAAACACAGCAACACAATGTAGGGACAGTGAAAGCATCTGCCTGCCTGCAAGCTGTAGGCAAATATTTTTTAAAACCTATTATGCAAAAGAACGCATATAAAAGCAGTACAAACAGCTGCTATAACATACTTCCAGACCTCTGAACAGGCATCAGCTTACTAAATTGCCTAACAGAACATCACTTCAACACAAACGATTCCTTAGGTGTTTTTTTTAAATAACATATTGAATGCAAACGTTGGAACTAATCTGTAAGAATGCCTGATTCTGTTTAGTATTATTTTGTTCTACAGAAGACTATTCAGCTAAATACAATGAAAACTAGATAAAATACAATATGATCCTGGAAGAGTTACTATGTTTAAAAGGCATAACAGCTTGGTGAGAGAACAAAGGAGGCAGAGATTAGAATGAGTAGCAAAATATATATGTAGTTTGTAACTGGGAATTTATCAGAATGAGAGCTTCATCTGCCTCTCTATAGAGATGGTTCTCAGCACAGGAGAAGTAATAACAGTGATTTCCAGACAAGTGGACACAATAATACCACAAGGCTGATTCTTGCCTTTGAGTCAGAGAAGCAGAATAGAAGCATAGAGTCCCCATAGCAAAAGACAAACTTGCCCAATTTGCTGAAAGAAGGTAATAAAGTGTGAAAAACTAGACAGAAAAAATTATTCAGCAACATCCTTTTGAATGGATCAGAATAAATGACATTATGTGAAACAAGAACAGGGGAGTAAATAGGCAAAACAATTAGAATCGACTCTTGCAACTACTTTTGAGGCTATATTATTCAGGAAATATTTGTATTAAGATCCTGTTTACCTTTTCAGAAACTAGCATTTCTCCATTTGTGACAATAATATGCTACTTCTCAATATATGTTGTACAAAAACAAAAAAAGACCATAGTAAACATACAGTGGGGATCTGAAGTATACAGCCTAATTACTTAACTTTTGTAGTGCTCCTTCATTTCTAAATGAAGCCACAAGAGAAGCTAATGCGTGTTTTCTATACCAAGGACTGGAAACTCACAAGTTTGTGACTCATTGTTCCCCAGCTGAGAGTGGCTGTGCCACACACAACTGTCAGAGTTGACTGATCCTCTGAACATGACTCACAGGTCTACCAAAACCTGTGTTGAGATCCACTGCGAGCCAGAGGGCACCCCATCAAAAGACAAGATCTTCATATGTATTCTTTGCAAAATCTCCCCCAACTCCTCTGCTCAAGCCTTCCCACCCGCTTCAGAAGTCTCCTCAAGGCAGAAAGGGGCAGCAGTCTAATTTGTGGAGACACACATCTGCTAAAGCCTATTAATTGTATACACTGCACTAAAGTTCGTAGAAGCTTGTTCTCTGAAATTCACAGAGAAAAATCACTTGTAAGAATGGCAGGGGGGCTAATAAGCTGTCCACCTTCTACATTATTTTTTACTATGTCCACCCTGTCCACTTATGACAGCAACACCACAGTTGAGATGCAACTTCTCTACACAGAATTTATTTTAAGTAAAAATCAAGCAAAAACATCAGTTGATACCAGGGGTAGTATTTATCAGTCTATGTAAGCAATAAATGTTAAATGTAACAATAGATGATCTTACTTAATTTTTGTAAATCAGTAGATCTAACCAGCAGAAATAGTTTCAACCTCAACAGACTGTAGACTTTTAAAACCTCTGAGATATGTTCAAAGCACATTTTGGGGGTAGATCAATTAGCATGATTGCTACTGAAAATAACAGATTTGAGGTCAGTCCTGTAATGTCATCAGAGAGCTAGAATAGAAATTATGTCTTAGATCCTCTGGTTCAAATAAAATTCCCTTTTTAACACCAATACACCTTGCTACTGGAGGGTATTTCTGGTTTTGGGTTTGGGGGTTTTTTTGCACAGAACTAGTAGAAAACAACTGTCCTATCTCCACTTCTGTCAAAGCAAGACAAGTTACTGCTCAGTCTGCTAAATGTGGTAATTTCTTGAATCCAATAGAGGACATTGAAGAACATGCATAGGAAATCCAAGGACCTCCTAACACAATAACAAGGAAATCACTTCTTTTTGTCAGCTGCTACTGTTTTGAAAACTTGAAATTTGATGATTAAAAAAATCATACCCATTTCAAAGCCAGTTGGGAAAAAAAAAAGGAAACATCTGCCATACATTTATTTGTTCCTTCTAATTCTTGGAAGACTTCTACCTCCAAAGAAGGTTTTAATCATCCTAAGGCAACCAACAGCATGCTATCATTAATACTAAAGGAGTAGACATAAATAAAATAATTTTTCTAATGTTGACAGAAAAACCCACGAAGTATTTGGTCATCATACATCCTGCCAGTGAATCTGTAATCACTCAAGATCTCTAGCTTACTCTCTCCTCTTGGGACATCAACAAACTTTCAATCAGTAATATACCAACAAAAAAAAAATCTCAGGCGCAGACTACAGTAGAGTATTCATTCCCAAATTGCATAAATACCTTAATAAAGTTATAGCCCACACCTAACCTGTTTGTTTACAGGAAAAGGGAATCCTACTGAAAATGAGAAAACTCCAGACACAAGCATCAGGAATTCAGTGAAACAGGTCAAAGGTGCAGCATCCCCATAAGAGAAGAAAAATAGCACAGTCACTCCTGTCCTGAACAGACTGAGACTTAAAAGACTAAGCACACCAATAAGTGAATACAGAGCAATGATAATGGTTGGGAAAGAATATGAGTAAATTAAAGAGAACAACAATTTTTTTAAGGAATTTCCCTAGTTAAAAATCACTCTCACAACTACTAAAAATGAATAAATTTGAAGGAAGCATATATAAGAGTGGGCCAGTACAGTGGGAAACTTCGATAATGGAAAAGATCGATGCAACTAGAAAACAAAGCAAAAGCCACCTTCTTCTCTTCAGTTCTGAAGGGTTATGTGAGGAAAATTATTCTGATCCGCTACAAGAAGAAAAAAAACACTGACCTTGATTAAGTTTTCATCAGTATGTCATCATGAAACAAAGATGCTCTTGTACTTCAAATTATATAAAACCATAAAATCAACCAGCACAGTAGGATGAATATCACAATAATTATTCTTCAAATCCATGTTCTCCATTAAACCAGGAACTGCATGACAAAATTTTCATTTAGTCCCACGAGAACCTTTAAAAAAATAACTCAAATGGTAATACTGAACTGCTTCACCTTCAGGAGGGTAGAAATTATGTGAACAAATGAAGACAAAAGGTGCTTGTTTACAAGACAGTTACTGGCTATTTATGCCTTGACCCTACTGAGCTTTCAACTACAGCACATCCACAGACTTTGGTGGAGTAACCAACTGGTCATCGCTGCTTCTCTGCCTGCAACGTCTATGAATTATATCAGGCCTATAAAGACTGTGTCCATCCACAGAAAGCAAGCAAGCAAAACTCCAGAAACCTGAAGAAAAAAATCTTGTCTGAATAAAATAAAAAATAATCGCTGATAAAGTTATTGTCAAATTTCCATCTAATGTGATTTATACTTGCCATCAAGGTAATCCCTCAAGGGGACTGTCTTGCAAATGCTTTTATGTTACAGTACAGATACTTAGCTGCAGTGGCTGTTTCACCTTGTGTATAAATAGTCCTCTCACCTCCAGCCTAGGAAGCAGAAATAAAATTATCATGTCTATCAGCCCCTGAAGACTGAGTGGATCTCACTGGAAAAATAGAGAAGGAAACCATGGAGACTGATGCCCAACACGAGGGACACACGGGATGTGCATGTTGGCTAGCAGAGCCGGCTATTTCTGCCTTGCAAGCAACATAGATAATCAATCTGAAAAGTGGTTAAAAATAACTACCATTCCCATCCCCACCTGCTCCCTCAGGACACAACCCCAGAAATCTCAAGCACTGCTGCAGTGACACAAACCTCCAGAGGTTGGTGGGAGGGGCAAGAATCAAGAGATGCTGCCTTTGAAAAGAACAAGTTTCCAGCATCAATAGCTGATTCACCCTGCAGACTCACACCCCACTAGAGCGGTCTACCCCATCACCTGTAGCAAGCTGCAAAACAATTTCGAAGACAAGCTCACATATATTGGAAACCTCCAACAGGAAAGAGGCAGAAATTGTTAAAATAATGGTTAAAAGCAAAACAATCACCATTTACAAAAAGTAGTCACTGAAAAGCAGCTTAAAACAGCCCAACATGCAATTACTGTTCAAGCGCTGTCTGGTCCCCTGAAACTCTTGTGTTCCCTGGTCCTAAAAATGTAACTTCCGCTCGAGCCTTCCTGCCCAGCGCTCTCACCTACGCAGGCAGCAGTATCCGGAGGAGGCATGCTCTCATCCATGTAGGAAACAGATTTCAGAGGATCTGCAGAGGGACGAGGCCAACAGGAACAGTGAAGACAACAGGGCAGGGAAAACAGCTGAAAGGAGGAAAGAGCATCAGGAAAGAAGTGAAAGAGGAAACAGATGCACTGGAGGGAAAAGAAAATATGAGGGGGAGGGGAAAGGCAAATGGAGAAGGTGAAAGTCATACAGACCAGATTGAGAGGAGAGAGCATGAGCACAGAACAAGCTGCAGAACTGAGATGAGTCAAAATGAGGGAGAAGTAGAGACAAAGAAAGGAAAAACAAAATTTTAAAATGCCCAGACCTGTCAGAGCAATACCTCTTACTAATCACAGAGCAGTCTGGGTTTCTGCTAGATAAGATTGAGGCACCTGAGTCAAGGCAGAAAAATGTGAGAAACAAGGAAAACTGAAAAGAGGTTGTCACTAGCAGAGCTGACAGGAAAATGAAATATCCTACAGAAATCCTAACATTTCCAAATCTGCTGCTCTTTCAAATCAAGATGAAAGGCATTTTAAGTTCATTCAACTTTAACATGACTTTACTGAAACACTGGATTTTAAGATCAAACTCTAATGATATTCAGCACAAAACAGGAAAAGCTAAATGCTACTGCACTTTTCCAAATAGTTTAAAGAACATCTCCCAAAACTAGCATTCCTAAAAAAAATCTTTTGAGGACTAATTTTCCCGTAGAACTGATCCACCACAAATTTTAAAAACAAGATTACATAAAACCACTGTTCCTCACGGAAATGAAAAAGATACATCATTTAGGAGTCTTATTTCCAAACATCAACAGTTTAGCAAAATATATTTGTCGTCCTGCATGTTGAGCCACAAATTTTGAAAACAGTTTTTAAGACTTAGAGAGCCATTCCCCACGCCTTACAATTTCTTAAAAAAAAAAAAAAACAAAAACAAAAAAACCACCAAACCTCCAGGAATACTTGTCATCATAACTGGGAATCCCACACACAATTCCAAGATATTATTTTTTATTTAATAATAGGTATTTTAATACTAGAAAATAATTCACATTACATTTATTATTGCTAGAGCTTTGTGCTCTTGAAATAACATGCTGCACTATGGGGCTTACAAGCTACAAGAACCTAAATTCTCAGAAAAGAGAATGTAGATAGTTTAAATTAAGCAGATTCCCCAGAGGTCCATGAATCTGAGCAATTATAGTTGGAAAGACACACAAATTTGAAATATGCTCCAGTCTGCTTCTCAGGAGCTTCTCATGAAGAACAGCCCCCGTTTCCAGTATGGCTCAGCCATTCCTACATCCATACCCTCTCCCATCACTATGTCTGCATTCGCATGCAAATCGCACAGGTCATACCTCTTTCAACTCAGTTAATCAATTTACCAGGGTCTTCTGCGGGAAGTAAAATCTATAGGACTCTGATACAACTATGGAGGCATTCCAGTAGGATTACTGGAGTCATTTCCATAAAGCTTCGTAAAACCTGCAACAGCACAGAGACAGTAGCTGCAAGCATTTTCTAAGGCACAGTCCTTCTAACCAACAACACTGCTTAAAGGCATTGCTGAGAACAACAAATGTGGAATTAAACCTCAGCTTTTACAAAGACTGCCATCTGTTCAGAATACCTTACAGTGAAATCAGTGGCTTTCGCACTCCACAGAGAAGACTCATCACCATATTCAGTGCTGTCAGCCACAACTGCAAACTGAATGAACACAGACCCTGAAAAACTTTCTCATGACTCCTTGTAGTGATTCACATCAATGCAGAGCGGTGGGTAAGCTCACACTGCTCTCTTTGTGATGGATAAAAAGAAGATCGGGACATAACTGGGACCAGCAGAACTCAAAATAAAAAAAAAAAAAAAAAAAAAACAAAATGGCTTGGATGAACACTATTTAGGACTCACATAAAACCACAGTAGATTTACACACCTGTTAAAGACTACTTAAGGTTTTAACATATTCCCCACTTTTTAAAATGTCTAGGAATTCCCCAGAACCAAACAGCCCTAAAAAGACACACTCAGATCCCAAACAAGCCCTCTGGTTAAGACCCAAAAACTATTACTTCATATCAAGCATAAAAGCGAGATCCAAAAAAAAACAACAACAACAACAAACACACACTAAAAAAACCGAGGGTCAGAAATCAAAGCTCGGCAGGAATTTTCAACAGTATTTAAAAATCAGCAATTGTCAATTCAGAGATATGATACAACCTGAAATCCTGCATCACTTTATGCACACACATGAAGAGTAAACCACTAAGAGAAAGTGAAACTTAAATGTTTCCTCACCCAGCTTGGTGCAATTTAGCAAAACTGGTACTGTTCTGAAATGCAAAACTTTAGCCACAAAGTAGCATGAAGAAGCTTTCAAAATATCTGCCTAAATACAAGTTACATTTTTAAATCTTGGCAGAAATCCCTTTTCAATCAACCAGACATCAACTGACCATGAGCCCAAAGGCAGCAGCCAGCAAAAACACTTCAGGGAATCTCAGTCTTTCTATTTTGACAATAAAAGCTACAGGCAATAACAATAGTTCGAACATTCTCTCTGGTGTTTCCCACTTTCTACTTATTCTCCAGGAGAAATTCAAAGCTTGATCTAAATCCTACAGAGACAAGTAGGATTAATGAGCCTTTACCAAGTTACAGTTCACATGGTAGGACTATATCATCACCATACATCCATCCAGAGACACCTAAAATCTGATGGGTACATCACTGCAGTGAAGGCGTGGTCCTCCATCTACCTTTAACCATCTCTGGACTGGAATTGGACATATTTACTCATAGATCTGAAGAATTCAGAAGGGAAAATAACATTGCCCTCATGGCCCTTTATCAGCTGATGTAAGGCATCACTGCTACATGGAGTAGTAGTTGCTGGGAATTTGAAGTCAATCACGGGAGCACATAAGCATAATTTAAATCTTGATTGTCAACATGCAACCAAAACACAAGGAATTACACAGACTATGATGGCGTCATTATCACAGTATTAATTTAAGAGTGCAGGCAGACAAAATAATGCATTAGTTTTTTTGAGCATCGTTTCCTACACAACAGTGAAGTGAGGCTGCTATTCAAGGTCAAAATTTTCAAGGTCCAAGCTCTAATCATTGTTCTTTAGTTGACTATAAGGCTTCTTTCCAGGTAGAAATGATGTGGGCATAGGAACAAGCAATGGTACACAGTATCTTAAGTACAGATTATACAGTATACACCCTTATAACTCGGAAACACACAGGTAAATTTGATGGTATCAAGGATTAGAGGGCCTATCTAAGGATTTTGGAAATAGAAATAGTCTTGTTCTGCTAAGCTTTACCATTTAAAAATATACTTTTAAAAGAGCTTTATGTTTTTTTTCAGAAAACACTTGATTATAGCAACAACATCAAATATACATTTTGTTTCCTTCTGCAAGGCAATCATACAATATTCTCTATAACATTTAAAATAACCTTCAAGTGATTTTTAAAGGGATAAAGCTAGGAAAAAATAGGTAATGACAGATTAACTGAATCCCTACTAACCAATTATAAAATAAAATTCTGATTGAAAGTAAAGGCAATTTACAGGCCCAAAATATTTTGGATTTTAATACAAGAAAGCTGAACTTAATTTTCCAAGCAACATTAGTTCATACCTGTAGGTCTGCAAAAGCATTTTAAAAAATACATGAGGGGCTTTTATACAAATTGCTATGATACCACTACATCATGCAATTCATGACTAAGGCTTAATCTCCTGAATATACAAAGAATCAAATAGCCTATTAATAGTCCTTCAGTGTTTCATGTTACCAAGACATTCACTATCATCATTTAATACAGGATGAAAGAAAGGGTCATTGACAGATATTTTTCTAAAAGATATGTTCTTACTTGACAGTATGTTGAACTGGAGCCAACAGCATTCACCAAGCTTTGAGGGAACATCTTTCTCCCAAATATAAAAATTCAAAACCTTACTATAAAGATGTCAGTTCAGATTGTGTTTTACATATTGCCAGTCTTAGCAAACAGCTGGTATTTCACAATGCCTGAAGTCTTAAACTTGGCTTGTCAAAGCAAAATAAGAGGAAAGAAAAGGTAGCTCCATATGATGCCAAGTAAAGTGGAAAGTGCAGGGGGAAAAAAAAAAAAAAAAAACAGCTAATTTGACGAAGTACACACCCATTTGTACTTCTGTGTGAAACAATTTTTTAAACACTGAAATAATATAGTGTAAGGTAGTACAAAACATTGCTATGGAGTATTATGGAATAACATGAAAGTACTGCAATGCTGTTTTGGAGCAACAGAAACAAGACTAAAAAAGCTTTTTGATGGGGGGTTTTGTTTGGTTCAGTTTTTAAAGAACTAGAGATACAATTTTAGTATTGGGGAGACGAGTTCAAAAAACGACACCTCTATATGAAGTAAAACTTAAAGAAACTGTCAGTGACCTAATAAAATGATACATCTTCCTCCGTACTCAGAGATACCCACGCAACACAGGGCAGAAATCAGGACTTCCCCGCTTGAGACAGGCAGTGACGCACTCAGGTCTGGATGCGAGCTCCCCGCTCCCCTGGCACACAGCAGGTGCCAGAGGGAACACACTCCAGCAAGTCCCCTCTGCTCCTACAGGCACTTGTCCTGTCCCCATCTGGGTCAGCTGCTGGTCAGGGCGCCAACATCACATCAGCAGAAAGCCGTCTCTTTGACTGCCTGTCTGCCTCTCCTTTACCAATATCAAACTGTGTTCTGTAAGTCCTTCCTGACCACGGTTCCCACCAGCCTGCTAGCTGCTGCTCCCAGTTAACCCTCCTCCCCAGCACCCACACCAGTCAAGCTCAGGCTCCGCTACACCAGGGCCAGGAGCTGCCAGGTCCCCGCTGGCATGGCCCCAACTGATGCCCCACCACGCTCCCTGCAGGGTCCTCCCCCTCACCCCCTGCCCACCAGCAGCTGCCTTGTCTCTCGCCATGCAGCCCTTTCCCTCCTTACCTTCTATGATTTAATCTTTACACCTACAATTTAATCAGATCTTTTGACCTTCAAAGGAGAGGGGGAAAGGGATGTGGGCGAGAAATGCCAGATCCTCTCACTTTACTGGTGCACAAATTGTACCAACATATTGTACTAACCCATCCTGACGTGCAGTGCTGCAGCCTGGTAAATAACCTTCCGGACCTCACAGTCCTAAGGCAGTACATTATAACAGAGACTGGCATGCCACCATTAAATGGTAATGCCATTACCATTACAGAATAACAGTATATCCAAGACTGGTTTTCTGTACTTATCTCAGGATAAATCTTAAACAATTTTTCCTGTCCTCTCAAAATCCCCAAATGTCTTGCTTGCCGACACCCTTCAATCCAGTTTCCCAAATTTTCCTGACCGTTCTCTCTAGTTCAGTATTTGTTTCTTTTGATTGTTTCCTCCTATTTCTTGTATATCCTTTTGAATTATTTGTTTCTTTTCATAAGCAGTTCTTCAATTTGCCACTATCACAGGTCTTCCACCATTGTCAGACAAGGCTCAGAAAATAACTTGGCTTCTTCCACATGACACAGCAGCATACATGCCGTACACAGACATGAATTTAAATTATTCACTGCTGACACACACTATAGCCTCTGTGAGAAATCAGTGTGAATATTTTTCCTGTTAATGCATTAGACAGCTACCAGCACAATAAAATTTTGTGCAGGAGGGAACATTTGAGACAATTCTTGGCAAGATGCACATGCTGCATTTAATAACTGCATGATAAATACAGCGTGTAAAATAAGCTTTACAATACAGTACAACTGCAGTTTTCCCTTCCCCACAACCAAAAAGAATCAAAGTGAATCAATTAAGAAAAAAAAAATCCATCGGTTTTCGAACACTATTTTCTCCATCTTCTTAAGGTAAGAAGAATTACCTCAAAAAACTGGGTCACTACTTTTATGTCAGTTGCTTTTCTTAGCATAAACCATAGAGATCATATTAAGGTTTTGCTTTGAACAAATATTTATTCAAAATATTTTACCAAGTCCAACATGTATAAGATACGCATACATACACATAACATGCATATAGATAAATATGGTAAATACATCTTTGGATATATCTTATGGTCAATACAGTTTTCATTTAGATGAATCATGGAGCCAGCAAGTAAGCAAAGAGATCGAAAAAATATCTGAAAAGTTCAGAAAAAAAAATTAAATAATTACATTGAATACACACAGTCAGTTTTAAATAATTCCAAAAGATTGGGGTTTTTTGAATACATGTTTTCTTGCTACACACTTACAAAAATTGAACCAATTCCCAAACTCTTGTTCAAGACCAAAAAGTTTTGCAGTTTCTGAAAAACTGTACTGATACAAACATATCTTTGTGGTAATCAATAATTTAGCACCTAACATAAGAAGCAAACACAGAATAAGAGTTATGCTGCATGACAGTTATCTCAAAAATCTCTCTGCCCAAGGAAAAGAGTTTACTGATATCTCATGACTCTTCGGAAGGGCCACAAGCACCACTCCGAATCCCTTTTATTTTCTCATTTAGCTCATTTGGTCCCTCTTAAGTTCCCAGACCTAAATCACATCCTCATGCCCAGAGGTCACGGCACCCACTCACATCCCACCCTTGTAGATAACATGCAGAGTCAAGAGACTATTCCCATTACCTCCTTTGCGGAGCCACCTGGCACACCAAGTTTGATACCCTGACATTTGGCACACTCTCCTAGGCTAAAATTTGGAAGGAAAATCAAAAAAATCTAGCGGCATGGCTGCAGGGAGACACACATGGGGGAAAGCACAGGGAGGCACACCCACCTGCGGGAAGCTTGCAGAGGTGGGATACAGGCTCACTGAGTTAGGGGCAGGAGATCAGGGTTATCACTTATGGGGGATGGGGAAGCTCCAAGCCAAAGGCAGGATCAGAAGAAACAGAGGTATGTCTTCCGACACACCCACATCCTGCGGCTACCTGATACCACTGTAACCAAGAACAATAAACTCCTGCTCAAAAGCTCAGTTGCCACACCAAAATATAACATGGATGACAAAGATAATGAACTTCCTCTGGACTACATGGTCACACCAAAAAAAGTAACTCCTTAAAATTAGAAAACATTTGAACTTTTAATACAAAGTAAGAGTGGGGTTTTTATTAGAATAATAGGAAATAGTTATTTTTAATATTTAATCTATGTCAGCATCCCCTTTAGTAAACTCTCATGCCAGTATTGCATTAAGTGCAGTTTTCCTGTTTAGCAATCTCAAGTTAACTAAACGCCTTGCAAAACCATTTCAAAACTAGTTCGCAAAGTATTAAAGATAAGCATTAAACAGATGGCACTTTCTGCAAATCCATCATAATCCCTTGGTTTAGGTTTTATATTTCTGATGATAAATTATTTAAATTCTTGTATGATTATGATTAAACATTGGGATTAGTACTCTCTGTTATGGATCACTCCCATTTTTATTATTTTCACCAGCCTACATTAGCCAAGAGGCAGCATAGCATCTGAGGAAAGTGAATTGCTACAGTGAACAGCTCCCATGGAAGATGCAGATGCTGAGCTGCAGTGCTCCATCCTCCATCTCGCTGTCACCAGGCACCAGTGCCACAATTCAGGGGAAACCCTACAAGGCACTAGCATGCCAGTCACATCTCTGCATTTCATTTAGCACATTCCCGCTTCCAGCTCCATACCCAGTAGCTGCAAAGTTTAGTGATTCTTCACATGGTGCCTGCAATAAGCCTGCTTTCACAACACCAACTCTTAAGTCTGAATCAGACTCCCCTACAGTTAAGGCCAAAAGACATTATTTGAGACATCTTCCAAATTTCCTTTTCTGATGGCACATACACCAGTTGAAAACAACAACTAATGTTGCTAGCTTGTGGGAGTTCAAACAGCGAAATATTTTGGGGCCTTGACACAAGAGCTTCCTTGAACAGGAGAGCGCCAACACTCTCCTGTTCTCTTCAGTCACAAAGGAGAAAAAAAAACCCTGAACGTGAATGTCCCTGAACTCGAGAGTTGCTAAACTCATATGAAACCCATGTGTAACTTTTCACAGGGGACCTAGCACTGAGACATGCCAGCTTCTCAGACAGGAGCTAGGCAGCATTCAGCTGCCAACCCGGAGGTGGAAGATTCACTGGCAAAGAAACAACACTGCTTCTCCTTTATATATGCGAGGTTTATACTTTCACATCTGAGGCTTACTTTCTGGAAAGCTAACTGACTGAATCAGCTTCTGTTCTTCAAAGGACAACTTCCACTAACCAGATATAAATATTTTCATAAGCATACAGAAATGCAGACAAAAACATCCAGCATTCAAATAGCTTCTAAACCCAATGTTTTGCAACCTAAAACCACTGAGACATTTCTCTTACACAGGCACAGATATCTCCAAAAAGATGGTGGTGGGGGATGAATCCATGAATTTCAAATGCATAAAACAGCCCACCCACAAGAACAGCTGTGACACAAGGTGTGTGGCTGGTGGTGGGACAAAGGCATGCGGATCCCCATGATAGCCAGCCCATAAAAGACAACATACCCGCACGTGTTTGTGTTGCAATGCTGAGCATCACCAGCCTCAGTTTCTATTCCTGCCCCAAGAGGCGACAGCAGTCGGGTGCTTACAAAGCAAAGCAACAGTGCTGTTCTTTGACTGAACGAGACTCCAACAAAAAGCGGAACCTGACGCAGCTGCCTCAGTCACAATCCCTCTACACTTCTGATGTAGCTTTTAAGGGGTTACCAAGGTCTACTGAGCAAAGCTGATGAGCATCACTGACGTCTGTTCTGCCACGTTCATTCTGAAAAAATAAATATGTAATGAAATGGAAGAGACTTGACTCTCTTATGTCAGAGGCCTGACATCTACTCCCAGGTCTGCCTGAGGCACCATCTCTCACTTTCCTGTTCTTTGGTGCTGCTGCATTTATAACTAGCCCCCAAGACATGAAAACTTGATCTGTAGAGAAAGGCCTGACAAATGCCAACGGCAGTAAGAGACAAGGCTAAAATTACACAGTCTTCCTTCCATGAGGCCCATTTGTGAAGCCTTCATCCACCCTTCACGTTCTCCGTTTTTATTGCTCAAAAAACTGTGCGGTAAGAAATCCCTTGAGCCACTCTGATTTTGTGGCAGAAAACAACATCAGATCAGAGAGTATGGGAGATGCTGCTCAATTCTAGAAGATGACAGGTAAGGGCCACACGAGGTTCAAGCAGTTCAGCTGAGCAGTACAGACACAGCAGCATGTTTGGACTGACTGCACAGTCAGCAGCCAAGTCAACTTCCATCCTTAATGCCAACTCTGCTGTCACCCCATGCCTCCAATGTCTATAAATCACCACCCCATAAAGAAAAGGAGAGTTAGCTAGTGCTTCTACAAGACCCCAAGATCGTATGATGCAGCAAATGTCTTCATGTACTGACAAGTATTATTCTGAAAAAACTAAGAATTTAAGGCTCAACTCCAAGTAGATCGCACCAAATTAATAACCTTCAAGCCTCTGAGACTCCAGCATAAGTTACTGCTAAGTCCCCTTTACAGCATTAGCAACTACAAGCAACTTGCAGAATTTCAACCTACTACATTTTTAATAATTTCTGAAACTTTCACCGAGTGATCCTTTCCAGCAGAAAGTTATCTCCTCCAAGAGGCTTTTCATTAAACCCCACAGAACCTCACTAAGATGGCCAAACCTTGATCCCGCAAGAAAGCAAAGGTAACATTCCCAGTAAATTTAACGATGAGTTATCGAATATAGATTTTGATCCGGCAACAGTTTCTCTTATTTCAAAGGTGAAATCAGTATAAGGCAGACAGGCACCACCGGAGAGAGGGACAGGGGAGTGCAGGTTCCTCAGGTGTACAGCAGGCACACAGACAAGAAGGCAATTGTCACAGCTGTGAAACAATTCCAGTAGCTACATTATACAAAGTTCAGGTTCAAAATATGCCAAAATAACCCAAGATCTAAAATTATAATCCATAGTTCAAATGCATTTAGAGAAATAAATACTAATCTTGACTCCAAAACCTGCTCTACAAAAGAAGACAGCAGAGCATCTTGATACTTATTTTTAGTAGACTGAAGGAGACCACCATGGTTTTAATTCATCAAAAATAAATCTAAGTAATATTGGTCCAGACAAGCAGCATTAATCTCAAACAGAAGTTGATTCAACAAGTTAGCCATCCAGAAAATACTGTGTAATATCATGAGGACACCTTTCCAGTTCATTAAAAAAAGGGGAATCTGTTTCCATACTTTTTATCCATTTTAAGCAGGGCAAGAAACCATTTCCAACAATCGATATGCAACGTATTTATAGGTCTGCAAGCTAAACTGAAAAAGGGTCAGTTTGGAAGCAGTCAATCTAACTACAATGAAAATATAAACCGGGGCTCTGGTAGTTTAGCAAGTCCTGAAGTTCTCACAGAGTTTGAACAGTGCAGAGAGAGAACTTATCTGGATTTCTTCCACTCCGAGGAGCCCACCCTCTGCATCTCTCCACCACACAGATAAAGTATTGACTCCGCATACGAAATTCAAGCAGGCACTTGAGCTCTCAAGCACACGGGGATGGCTTTATACCATCCACATCTAATACAAGGGTTTGGGAGTTTTCATTCTCACTAGCTGAAACATACCTGATACTTTTTTCCCTTTTTTGCACTGCGGGCTTACAGAAAACGTCCCTTTGGTAGTATAATATAGCTGCTAAAAAGTAAATTTAAAGAGACAGACGACAACTGGCTTTGTGGACAAAGAACGTCCCTCCAAAAGTGCAATTCACTACTAATGCTTTTTGCCAGTGTTGTAAACATGAATGGCAATTTTTATTCCTGTAAATCTAACACAGAATCGGAACACTGAAACGTTACAAGGTCGTCATTTCTCAAAATTTTAAAACACACGAAAGGCTCAGAAGTTTAGCTTCCTTTCAGACATCTGCTTGGCTGCCACCGTCTGTGCGGAGGCATAGGTGTACGCGAAGCAGCGACAGGAAGTCATGTACATAGAGAGCCTCTGCTCACTGAATTATTAATATAATCTTATCTCGATATCTGACAGCAGCTTTATGAGGCACAGTAACAAAACATCAGTCCCAACTAAAAAAATGCACTTAAAAGGGGATGAATTTAAAATATCACTTCATTATCATTTAACCAAAATATCCATTTAAAAGGCTAATTATAAAAGGGTCTGCAGAAAAAAGGGCACTAAAACACAGGCCAGCAGCTATCAAGAATACGACTTCTCCTTACTAATCACTCTTTACCATTCAACTTCGCGGGGCGCGGAGAGAGGCGAGGGCCAGCTGGCAAGCCTTCCCACCGCTTCTCTCGGCCGCCACCCCCCGGGCTCCCCGCGGCCCCCGGCCCCTGCCCGCGCCCCGGGAGGCCGAGGCCGGCCCCGCTCCCCCCGCCTCGCGTGTCCAGGTAAGCCTCGGGAAACGCGCAGCAAGAGGCCAGTGTGCACCACAAACCGCTCCTACGAGGCGCTAAGGGCCACAGCAACGTTAAACTGCCGGCTCCGGCCCCGCTGCGGGGAACTCCGCCTCAGCACGGCCGCCCCGATGGGACGGGCCCGCCTGGCTCCCGGCGGGGGCTATGGCAGGCTCCCGCCCCGCCGCGGGCAGCGAGAGCCCACCCGGGGCTCTGAGAGCCGCCAGCCCGCAGCTCCGGCCGCACCCGCTCCCGCC
The DNA here is from genome assembly GCF_965140245.1 of Athene noctua. Classification (NCBI taxonomy): domain Eukaryota; kingdom Metazoa; phylum Chordata; class Aves; order Strigiformes; family Strigidae; genus Athene; species Athene noctua. Next base: position 24,323,454 of record NC_134041.1, read on the forward strand.
GCCCGCGACGCGCTGAGCCCGCGGGACGCGCAGGGCAGGAGCCCGGCGGGGCGGGGGCCGCCCCGGGTCAGACCGGCCGCGGCTCACGCTCGCCGCTGCCACGGAGGTGGCCTGCGCCGGGCACGGAGGCTCCGGGCAACAACCGGCCGCCGCCGCCCCCAAGCGCCCGCACCCCGCGGCTCTCCCTCCGCGCCCGCGGGGCCGCTCCGCGCCGCCAGAAGCCGCAGACAAAGCGCGCGGAGACCCCGCGCGCAACGCGGCGCGGAGAGGCGCGGGCGGCTCCGCGGTCGCACCTGGGACATCTGCGGACGCAGGTTGATCTCCTTGAGGTTGATGGAGTGGCTGCGCAGGTTGTTGAGGAGCTGGCAGAGCAGGACACCGTCGCGCAGCGTCTGCGCCAGGTCGAAGACCTGGGCCGTGTCCCAGGTCACCCGGTGGTTGGGCGGCAGCACCTTGCAGCTGATCAGCCACTGCCCGCACTGCTTCCACGGCTCCATCCCTGCCACCGCGCCGCGATGCTGCGGCCGCGGCGGCCCCTGCTGCACCCTCCCGCCGCCGCCGCGGCCGGCCCGGCCCGCCCCGCCCCTGGGCCCGGCCCGGCCCACCCCTGGGCCCGCCCGCGGAGGCGGGGCCGCCCGCCCCCCGCCCGGCACGGCACCGCACCGGTCCCGCCTGCGGAGCGAGCGCGGGGGCAGCCCCGCCGCTCTCCCCTGGCGGGCCGGTCCCCGCCGGCGCTCCGCCCTTCTGCCCGCGCCGCGCACCCGGGCCGGGCTAAGCAGAGCTCCCGGGGACCGGCGCCTGGGCGGAACGGCCCGGCCTGGGCTGTGTTGGGGCTTCTACCCCTATTCTAAGGGAACAGCCGACCGCCCCGAGGTCAGAGCAGCAAACTGACGGGCATCATCAGAGAGCCCTCTCAACTCTTTCTGGAAATGATGGAGAAAGGATCGTGGCACAGCGTAGTTTCCCCTCCGTTCTCCCCTAAAATGCTAAACTAACCGACTTGAAACTTATTTGCACTTTAAGTCTGGAGAAAAAAAAAAGAAAAAAAAAAAAAAAGACAGAATGGCTTCCAACAGGCTTTCAGGCAACTTCACATAAAAAAATATTCAAGTGCTTTTAAGTTACTAAAAGTGATAGACTCCAAAAATAGACAGTACAAAGACCAGAGTTCACAATATCATCTGCATCTCAAAAGCGCTTTCCTTTGGATTCCTGAAGCAGTGCTGAAAACAGTTTCTCAAAAAAAAAAAAAAAAAAAAAGTCACTTAGAGAAAACAGGTTTTGTCGCCTTTTATTAAACTGTTCATTAAAAAAAAAAAAACAAACCCACAAACAGAAAGCACTTTTAAAGTACTACTAAAGGCTAATTTATGGGGGGAAAAAAAAACACAATCCAGGGTGAGGAAGCCTTCTAACAGAAAAAAACTAACATGACCATTCGAGAAGGACCACAACTATCCCTGGTTTTCACATCTGATAAAAACCTGACACTTACTGCTTTCTAAACTCAGAATAATCCCACAAATGCTTTTAATAATTTCTGAAAGAATGAATACAGAAGTTCTGGGAATTAGTTGCAGAAACTGAAGCCTAGCAAGTAATTTGCATATTTCTGTAAGCTTAAAATGCTGCTTCACTTTTTTATCTTTTTAAACAGGTGACATCTACTATTTCAAGCATTTTCCTGAGTAGACTGTCTTATTAACTTTGGATCACAAGCGCAGGGCTGCAGAACATGCCACGGGACAGCTCACCGCTTCACATTGCTGTCAGAAAAAAATAAGGATCCAGCTCCACCATCCATAATACCTGTGCCATCACCCAGCAGATGATGGGATGAGGTAGGTGTGCCTTACCACCTAACTAGAGGCACAAATGTTGCTCAAGGACATCTAGAAACAGCATTTGGTTCCATTCCTAAAGATGCACAGTCGCAAGCAGCCAGCTTGTTTTTCAAACCCCTGCTTGCATTAGCTCAGCTCACAAACTAAAGAGGCTTCCAGCTTTGCCCAAGCACAGAGGGAGCCCACAAAGGTGCTCTGTACAGGTCAGGCCTCTCAGAACAGGGACACATTTTAACAGAATATAAACTCCAATTAGCATCAAGTGATTTTGCATAAATAAAAAGATTCAAAGGGTGGGTGGTAGTGCAGCTGAGCTTGAACTCTTCAGAATAACTCTTACACAGGAGAGCATGAACACTGCTTCCCTCCCCACTCTCAGCAGGTCCCTCCTGCTCAGTGGGCAGCCCGTGTGGCCCCCATTTATCAGGAGAGATGTGAATTCTCTGTTTAACCACCTCAGCCCAAACACTTTGTTACCTGTAACAGGTGGCTCTGCCCAATCAGGGCAACACTTCGATTTTTTTTTTTATGACTGAGCAGCTGGAGGAGAGGGAACATAAACATGTCATCAAAGTATCAGACTGCCTACAACCAGGCAGAATTAGAGATAATTTAACTCCTAATTTAAATCAAAAGGGACTGATATTAACAGCATGCACTGTGATCATTTGGATATCGTCATCCATCAAAAATTAACATCAGAACAATTTGATCAAGAATACAGTAAAACACAGTCTCATAGTAACATTTTTTCTCTGTAACAAGTTAAACATGAAGTGATAAATGAATAAGAATTTGGTTGCACCCACAAGCTATCCACTCTCAGACTAGCAACAGCTCTAACACTGAAGCAAATGCAAAAGGCAGAAAAAAATAGATAAAAGAAACAGAAGAGCATCTGCACTACATTATCCACATCCCCACTTCAGCTGCCTCCAGCTAGGATCAGTGGTACAGCACCCTGAAAGCAACGTAAACTGTTGGGATGCCTTTGCAGAGATACAGAATAATTAGCACTGTTCTGATTCATAAACAGCAAAAACGGCACTTCAGGCTAGATGCTCAAACGGATCTAATCTTTTTACATGGTTTAATAGGAGCAATCCAACACCCCTTAATCCAAATTTTACATCCAAAGAATATGTATGCTTTAAAGGTAGCGGTTGGAATTCTAAATATCTGACAAACCTACACTGCAGTTTTAAATTATTTATTAGTCATAGGCTGTTATATTGCAATATAAGAACTAAATTTCATTCAAAACACATGGGTTTGTTCCTCTACTTATCTCATGTAATCAACCAAGCAACATTCCTCCAAATGGAGAAGAATCCATATATCCACATACATTCCAGAAAAAGAGCTCTCTACAAAGTGTTACATAGTGGAGAGAAGGGAAGGGGTGAATGGATTCATAGCCAAAAGTCATGGTCAGCACAGCCCTGCTAGAGCAGAAAGCTGACTGCTACTGAGGTTCAGGAATATCTGCACATTCACTTTCTTCCTCGCTTGCAGTACTCTTCACAACCTTCTTCAGCTTCCTACATTGTCCACAGTCATTTACTGGAAGGGGTTCAATTTTTCCCTCAATCCTAAATTTGTTTGTGTTCAAGAGCTACTTTTACATTGACTTATTTTTTGCAGTTAACAGATAGAATACCCAGAAAATCCTATAGCTCAAATATCAAGTGCGTTAAATGAACCAGCTGCTGAAGGCATACCACCCCTGTTGTTCTCCCATACTCCAAAAATTGCTTATAGATCTGCCTGGTTGGAGGACCTCTGGATTGAAAGAGGAGCTGATTTAAAAGTCACCTCAGTCCATCTCCTGCAGATTCACTAACATCGATTAACATTCATGAACCTGACAGCTAGATCTCAGTTTAGATTGCTCAAAAGATTCAATGTACGCACACATTTTTTTTTTTTAATGCATCATTAAGCCATCTGCTGAAACAGTTTTATCTTCAGACTTTTTATAAAGAAACCAGTAAAATTTTGGACATACATTGCCACTTTCAAAATACTGCAAAGCAGCAACATAAATTTAAAAAAAAAAAAAAAAAATCTATTAGGAGAACAGCAAGTCTGAATAATTGTTCACCAAAAGGCACCAAAATACAGCTTTTGCATGGTTTTTCTCTCCTTCCAGGAGACAACTGTCTCCTTACTGGAGACATCATCATAAATTTGTTTTCTTTACTCTTACACTGTGCTGCATCCTATGAAGGTGGCAATTTTCCAACTCTTTTCTTATTGCTTTATTTCAAAAAAGAAACTCAATTTGTTTTATAAGGGCACATTTGCAAGCTGAAATAATTATTTCCCACTGTCACACTTGCTGTGTTTAAATTACTTACATTGCTCAGGTTGGGAAAAATAAATAACATTTAAAAAATAATAAACCCACAGATGTAGACGCATTCTCTCTTTTTCAATTGCTCTTGCAGATATAATAATAGCGCCCATGAGCCCTAGGCTCGTGTGAGGTGCCAAAGATAACAAAATGGTAGATCTTGTCCCAAAGAGCACTGATGGCTCCACTTCCTTTTCCTGTTTATTCCCTTATTCACCAATGGGTTCATCAGTTCTGGCACTTAAAATTTGCCTGCCTTCTGACAATTGCACTCGATTTTTGAATGCTACAGGGAGAAAGCAGTGCAAGCCCAAGTGAAGAACTGCCCTCATTCGTAGGTACTAAAGGCCCGTGTCTTGGCTGAACCAGCCCTGAGCTTATGCTCAGTGTGTCTCAATTAGACCTACTTAATTATACCAGTAAGAACATTCAGTTACATTTGGTCTGCAAGTGAGCGGGAATATGCAGTGTTGTGTCTCAGCCATTTGTATCTTCCTCCGTTTGGAAATGCATTGGGCTACCATGGCTCCTGGCCAGAAGCCTCCCTTGAGCCACTCTCTTTTCAGCTGGATGGGAATAACAGGGAGGTGGCCGGAGTCCAGCATTTCTTAAGTAGTCTGCTTATCTTGTAGTAAAAGTAGATGAGGGTAAGATCACTGACCAGAATTCTTCAGTATTTTCTGTCTGCCACTGAAAATGAGTATCAGCGTGGATCAAGATCTCCCAGATCATCTGACTGTATCCTATAGCTATAGGCTCCAGTTTCAGAATTACTTCAGGAACTTTGTGGCAGAAAGTGAAAAAGCAATGCTACTTTTAATCGATTGCTTATTAATTATTTGTTAGTGTTACTGTGAAAAGTCTTATACTACAAATCAAACAGACTTTTAAAAATAAACATTCTAAAATAACAATCTTATCTGAATTTCAGCAAAGCATTACATTTTACTTTAAAAAACTATTTCAAGTTTGCATGGAAGAAGCCATAGACAAGTGACCTGAAATTTAAATGAAGCACTGAAACCAAAAGAAGAATGATAAAAAGTAAAAGAATAAGCTGGGAGGATGTAGGGAACTGAGTGGAACAGGACTTTGTATTAAATTTACTTTTCAATAGAGACCTGAAAGATGCAGACAGACAACATGATATATAAATGTATAGATAATTCTAAACTGAGAGGAACTCTAAATGCTAACACAACAAATTAACACCAAGATACTGTTTTCAGTACAAAATTGCCTGAATACATAAAATGCATGTGAAGGTTTGAAAAGCCTGTTCAGTGATGCTGCAAGGGAAGATCCATCTAGACCAGTCAATGTCAAAATAAGAAAATAAAGCAGTTGAGCGGTCTGCCTAGCTCTAACAAGTACCTACCAAATAATCATCTTAAGAGTTAACTTACTTCCCCTGCCAGAAATCTTCTTTTCACTGAAATCAACAGAAACTTGTCCCATTTCACTGGGTCCAGAATCCTATGTTGAATTCCTAAAATAGGATATCTGCTTGACAGAAAAGCTTCAGCTTTCTAAAAACCATTCATACGAAAGGAGTAAGCTGATGATGTGCCACCTGTTTGTGCTGAACAAAAAGGGAAGCAAGACTCAGCCAGCCAGTCAGCCTCTCGCCTCCTGCCAGCAGACAGCCATAGCATTTATGATAAGGAAAACATTTAAGGTCAGAAAAAGAAAGGAAATTTTCATGCACTGCTTTACACATTTTAACCAAAATATCAAAAAGATTGGTTTCTTGAAAATCCAAGCAACCTCAAAGAGTAAATAAAATCATAACCTTCATCATGTCTTAGGAGGTCCTCTTCAGTTTTCTCTAAGCAATATACCTGTTTCTTTCTCCTTTCCCCCAGTTCATCTCTATTTCTCATCTTCCATAGGTTGTTCTCAACAGTCTGATGATGATTTTAATGCAAAACCAGATCAGATGATAGAGTTACAGGATAGCAAAAACTCTCATCTTCACTCACACAAGACTGAAGGAAAGGAGGTGCTGACAAAAATAATTGTGGTCCCAGTTGACAAGAAAGCAATGTTTTTGTGAAAAGTCAAGGTATTCAAGTGCATGTAGATGCAAAGCTAGAAATTGGCACAAGTAAGGCCTAAAGCAGGAAAATCTGCTTTTCATAGTCTGTTTGGGACCCAGAAGCAAGAATCTAGAAAGATTTTCCTGCATTGTTGAAAGAGGGGATCAGTCGCTGAAAGTGTGACACTTGCAGAAAACAGTGTGCACTGGATGAGGTCTGAATATATGGAAAACCAGGAAAAAAGCTTCACATTAAAATAAAAAATCTTCACTCTACCTAAAGTTTAGAAAACTGAAAAGTACCATGTATGAAATATCTACTCAAACAGTGAAAGAATATCTGGAATAATGTTTATAACTCTATTACTAATAGAATATTTATTTCAAAATTAATAGTATTTTTCATATCCTAAAGGCAAAATTTACTACCAGTCTCTAGTCTCATGATGTATTAACTATTATCATAAATAGGGCAGTCACATATAACCTCTGAGACACTGTTCCAGTTTTCCACTTAGAATGTTAGATCTGTATTTACATACTTTTCTAAGTCTGGTAAATGAAAGCTTCCTTTTATGCTTACAAGTAAAAAATATTAATGATTTTTAACAACAAAACTTTCAAATTTTATTTTAGAGAACTCAGCAGGCAAAATATTTCAGCTTAAGAGAACTCAGCAGGCAGTGCAGCTTAATCTCTAATGTTACCCATACTTTTCTCTCCTTAAGAATAAAGAATATTAATATTTCAGAACATTCTGATACTTACTTTTTTTAAATTTTTCATAAGTGAGTGTACTTGAGTATTGCTTGTCTAACGAAGGTGGGCCAACACTAGACTGTGCATCAACAGAGGCTGAAGAGTGAGGGGGCTCTTTATTCAGTCCATTGGGATTTAATTTGCAGCAGCAGGGACAACACCACTAGATTAGGGCCTGAAAGTAATAGGGGCCATGAACCCTAGTCTTCAGTTCAGGAAAATAAGCCATCACAAGCACAGGACACAAATTTTCAGAACTGTCCTCGGAATATCGTGCACTTCCATTTCTGCAGGTTCAGTTTTAAACTTAGTGTGAGATCCCCCTCCCCTGGGTGCCAAGAACATTTCTTTTTTTCTGAAAGAAACTAGATCTCACCCCAAACCTTTCATTTTAATGCCTAGGACCCCCACTTCAGCTGAAGTCATTGGTATCTGTGGCTGCCAGTGACCTGGGTTATAAAGCTGTGTATCCAAATTAAAGACCCTGTTAAAATAATGACTAGTAGGGTCTCAAATCATACCACAGATCATTGACAGGCAAGACAATGACAGACAGAAATTATCTTCTAACTCAAAATGTCAAGTCCCACCGACTATGCTGATATCAAAACTTCCCAAATCCTGGTTGAGAAATATTATTGTTGAGATAAAACTATCTGAGGAAAACGATAATTTAGAAACTAAAATATTTATATTCAGATCTACCATATAGATTGTCAGAAATAAAATATGCTGCTCTCACTGTATCAGAAATAGTGGTAGGCATCTGCCAATTTAAGGCATTTGAGATTCACCCATACCATGAAAATAGGAAATGCCACACACGAGCGGTGCAACCTTCATTAGCTGTCCCCCTGCTTGCAGCAGTAGAAAGCTGACTTCGTAACATCTGAATAAAGACAAGAAGTTTCTCAGTGGTTCATTTAAAGGTATGTTACACCTTAAAAGGCAATAAACCTGCTAAGGTAACATTTATGGAGAAGACAGAAGTTGCTTTAATAGCAAGGTGCATTTACAGCTTAGTTTGATGTTCAGCTGAGATCAGAGTGGTCCATATGGCAAACCCAAGTTGTAACACTTTTTCACCCTCCCATCTTTTTTCTTACAAGACTATATTAGGACTAAAATGGAAGTGAATGTCCATTACTGGCTGCATAAATTCCAACAGCTACCTCTGGCTTATCTATAAACTTGTATTGTGCTCTGTGGGCCACCATCTCACCTATAGGAGAGTGAGGGATTCCCAGAGAACAGCTCACTAAAGAAATCAAAACAGCAGAGAAGAAATACTCTCCAACAGGATGCAGGTTATGTTGAAGGCACAAGGATAACATAAACACAACTTGCCTTAAAGAGCTTGCCAAGATAATATGAACTTCAGCCCAGTAAGGTTACTGTAAGCCAAAGATACGACCACCCAAAGACAGAAGTATAACAGATTTGTCTACTAAAAAGCTCATTTAGTACACAAAACTGAGAAAAAATGCATTGTCCAAGTACCACTTAACCTTCCTCCCATTTTTATTCTTCCATGTTTCCAGCAATCAGACATTCTTACATCACTACAACTTGTATACAAGGTTCAACCAGAGAAAACAAAGCTGAACATAAAACACTGCGTACCATACTAGAGCACTTCCCTTACTCTTTGTAGAAGGCTGCTTTACAAAACAGCCTTAGACACGATTTTAACAGCAACAAATACTTACATGATACCAAAAGGTTACATATCCAAATTAGATATACTGATGCAAATTATAAAGCAGTAAAAACATAACAGTAAGTAACAGAAATAGACAAGTATGATCAGCACAAATTGGTCCCCAGCAATGCCAGTCTGTCAGCATGAACTGCAGCAGAATCTGACCCTGCAATCACAAACAAGGTATTTTCCCTTGATCCAAGGGAGAGTTGTTCCTACTAATTCCTTTCTCAAATGACTGCAGCTATATTGCCTCATTTATTGGATTTACAAGTAGGATGTACAAATAAAGGCAGGCTAAATTACAGGGTTTGATTTGTTGGCTTTTACTTCCCTTTTTCTGAAGGAGGTACCAAAGGGCAGATGAAGCATGGGCAAGGGCCAGGCAAAGGTCTGGCAGCAGAGAAGCTGTGCTGGGATCCAGGACCTGGCACAGGAACCCAGTCTGAACAGGCAGGAGCACCAAGCACCAGGCTGACCACCAAGGAGCCCCCCAAGGGCATGCAGCAGCATCCTGCCATGACACAAGCCAGCCCCAAAAGCCAGTCTTTAGTCTCCTGGGATACTACTGGTGGCCAGGTGGCCCAGCCGGAGTTTAACCATTCAGGACGCCCTAACACCAAACCTCCTCAAACAGGAGTTATGGGGGCTCATGGAGGTGCCCGAGTGAACACAAATTAGGCTAAACTTGTCTGAAGGCTATTCTTCAATTTTTTCGAACTGCATAAAACTTTAAAATACCGTAAACAAAAGCAAGGCGTGTATATATAGAGAGGGGAAGACTTCACTGATCTCACACAAAGCTAGTAGTTGCACTAATCAAGGTGATGGGCAAGTCTTTACAAATTTGTCTGCCCTGCTAGTTTGTCAACATCATCTTCATATAGAAAGGAAGTTTGATTTTTTTTCTTCAAATAATTTTTGTGTTAGAAATGCAATTATGCAAGGATTTGTACTGATCCAGTACTATTAAGAATGAATACTGGTACTACACTGATAATCGATGCCTTGAACTTTTCCAGCTGTGACATTCCCGGCAGCAGGAGACAGCAGAAGTAAGGACAGCAATCACTTGGAGCTGTTGATTGCATGTGGTGCATATGCAAACAGCCTGCTATGAATCCTGAAAGACAGAAGCATGTTTCAACCACCTGGGTGGTGAAATGTGCTGTGTTTTAGAACAGCTGATAAGGTGCTACTCAGCTGCTGTTAAACTGGCTAAACACTGCCTTGCCTGGCAATTTCTGATGATGAGATCCCAACCTGTAGTTTAGAAACGCAGCCAGGTATGCAAGGGTGTGAGAAAGAACGTAGAATTTCACTGATCTGAGAGGAAAGGATATAAAATAAATGGACATGTACAATGGTAAGCTTACAGTGACATTTTCCACTGCAATTAAAAATTAAATAAATACTTTCAATAGTATGACCAGTCTAACACCATTTTCTCCAAAATTGGAGTGGAAAACATTGAGTTGTATAGATCTAAGTGAACAAGCTCACTTTCTGGATAGGAAAAACATCAGAAATGTCTGGCATGGCCTCTTTAAAACACCCCATTCGCCACTCCCAGGTGGAAGCTCTATGGCATGGCCGTGGCCACCGGCCCACATACCTGCAGCAGACTGGAGCCACCGCCACACAGGGACATGGCTCCTTGCTGCCAGCTCCGCCAGCTCCAGGTCACCAGTCAACCAGCACAAACCTTTAGGGAGAGAGTTTAGCAGATGTCAGCCTCCAGCTGCCCAGGATTGTATTCTGAAGACAGTCATGTCCGTGTCTTGGCTGCACGCTGCAGGATGGTATTTGGAGGGATGAAGGATTAGCTGACTGCAGAGCCAGAGTGGCCTTTTCGATGTCGCATTTCTCAACAGTGAACACTCAAAAAATTTAGGACTGAAGAGGCTGGTAGTCCTCTGCTGCAACAGTCACTGTACAAAAGGACCGAATTTCTGTTTAATTTAGTAGACTTCTAAAATACTTATTGCAAATAAGAAGTGTCTGTTTAAATTCATGTTGGAATTCCAGTGCACATGAAAGCAAATGTTTGAATTTTCTTCCCATTTTCAGGATAAGCTGCCCCTGGAGTTTAGCCATAAATCTCAGTTCACCCCCAGCAACCTCACCCAGCACGTGTGGTTTTTGTAAAGCTTGAGGTTGGGGTTTTTTTCATAGGATGGGGTGGGAAGCCTGGGGGTGAACACCCAGAAAAATTCATTCAAGTGACACCTTCAAAGCCAGGCAGTTAGGTGGCTGGCTGCTCGGCCATGTAATTGTGTTGTGTTCAGGGCCCACTGCTAATAATCCCTCTGTATGCGTTAAGGGCACTTCTAGATACTGAGAAAAATTAATCCCTGGTGAAAAGTGCTAATTTCAATAGGGTTATACTAGGCATGAATTTGAGTCACTATGTCCATTTAAAATGAGCCTATTGGGATTAGTTACAGGAATGCAGTTAAGCTCAGATATAACAGTTGGCAAGATCAAGGCCACTGCTGGATCACAGTTACAACTGAGAAAAATAAATGTACTAACCAGCTGTCAATCAAACATATGAAACTGAATAGCAATTATAAGTATTAGCTATTTGTAACAGCATGCTCATACTTGGACCTTAGATACCTTAAACAATCTGGAAGCTCAGCATAATGATTACTCTAAAAGGGGAAAAAACAAACATGTTGATAATAGTTGTTATGAGACAATAACGTTTTAAGCAGATGGTAAAAAGTGTCAGTTTGAGGCAAAATACAGATCTCCCTTCCTTTGAATAATTAATGAAAAACTCCTTCCCCATTATAGCCATTGTAACTCTGTGACTGTTTGAATAGTCTCCATTTAATAAGGCCTTGTGTATATAAACTCGTCACCTCTTACAATCAGACTTTTTTTCCAGGGCTGATTTCTGTTGTGCTCTCTCCCTCTCTTGATTCCTTTCCACAGGACAAATTCTGTTGTGCCTAATCAAGCAGAGCTTCCAGTGAAAGCAATCAAGGCAGTTTGATTTAGCAGTGCAGCCTTTATTAGCGAAATCCTGACTCCACTGAAGTTGGTTGGAGCACTGACATTGACTTCAGCGATGCAGACATGCCATATCCTGAGTTGTCCCTTTTAATTGGATCATATCCTCCTGCTGGTTTACACCAAGACAAATGGGAGTTTTCTCAGAAATAATTTTATTTTCAGGTATTGTAATACATTAATTGGAAATGTTCAAATACACCTGAACTAAAAAAAAAAATCATGCAACCATTTAAGGGATATTATTCTCACATTTATGTTTCCTTATCATACCAACTGCCATGAACTACTGCCTCTACGTTCTTGCATGCATTTCCTAACAGAGTGAGGATCTGGGCGCCTAAGAAGACAGAAAAAAAAGAAAGTGAGATAAAAAAGGACTTTCCGAAAAATGAGAGGAACAGAAGGAGATCAGAGATAAACACAACTTATGCTCTAACTTATCACAATATAACTGCTCTAATTTATCACAGGCTGAAAGACACCAATCTGGACAAATTATGGGGCAGGTCATGAAGGGGCATTGGAATGCCTGGCAGCAGTGCAGGCAGCAAGCAGAGCCTAATTAGCAGGGGGCAATCAGAAAGGATTACCTCCAGGGGAAAGCATTACCTCCAAGGGAAAAGCTGCTACTTCATACTTTCTCTTAACACGTGCATTTAGCTATGGTATTTGTCACAAAGTATTGAGTTTTGTCCAACCCCAGTACCAGTAGAAACTCAGAGCAGTTGTTAAATTCTCTGTGTGCTCAGATATTCATGACTCAAAAGTCACCTCTGTCTCCACAGGCAGGGAAGGCAAACCCACAGAGCTATGCTTGCAGAGCCTCTCTGATACCTTTTGGTCTGATACCTCTCAGTCTCCATCGCTGCCAAGGCTTGCATTTCTGTCAGCTACAGCCCTCAGGATCTCGGGCAATCTAGCTGGTTTTTGGTAAAAGATAATATTCATGATGGGTGAGGACTGCTCACGTTTCTTTACCACAGGTGAGCTGGTTTTGATGCAGTTACTGTTTTTTTTAAAACAGGGTACTATTGCTTTTCATCACCAGTGAGTGATGGCTGTGGTAGCATCATTTACAGTGTCAGATCAATGCAAAAATGGAAAAGAAGGTGACAGCCATTATCATTCACTTCTTGTGACTTTGCAGGACTACGTGCAGTCCTGCACAATTTAGCAGTGTAGCCCAGGATACTACATTAAGCTCATGCTCTTGCTGCATTAAAGGTTTGTAATCAAAGAAACAGAGGTTAAATTCACTCATGTTCATGCAGGGTGAGCAGATAGAAACTGGACCTCTCTCTCTGCTGCCTCAGCTCTTCAGCAAAACCCCTAAGTCCTGGGGCACTACAGGCACAGGAGAGCAGCCACTTCACTGGAGCTCACCAGCAGAACCGCACAGATCACTGGATCATAGCAATAAACATTCATTCACCTTAGCTTCTGCAACTAATGACAAAGCGTGGTTTCACATCAGTGGGCATCTCATTCAGTCCATGCACACAAATGCCTTTCACTAATGCAAAAATGTAACATGGAAATGTAAGCGTTAAACATACTAAATTTCTTTCTATTAGCTCATGCAAACCAGATCCTGCCTGAAATTAAATCTTATATCTTCTCTTGGAGACTGCATGCTAGCAGATTTCTTTACATAATATTCACAGCTTGCCTTCAAACGTGTGCTGCATAAATAGCTCAGGGAAGGGAAACAAACTCAAAGCCACACTTGTAAATTATTTGATCATGCTATTCAGTGTTTGCCAAACTCCCTCATCTTCTACAGAAAAAAATGAGGTTTCCTGATGCCCTACAATCACAGAGAATTCTTTCCAGAGAAATCCCAAAGCTGACAATCCGCATTCCCTTGCAAGGCCCAACCAGGCGAACAAAAGACATCTAATACAGGTGACTCTGAACAATGCAAAATCACATAGCTGTGTCAGTCTCAGGGAAGTACCAGGGTATTTCTTATAGGCTGACTGCCTCCAACTTTCTAAGCAGAAAAAGCATCTGATGTAATGTTGCCACAACTTTATAGAAGTAAGACATGTTATTTAAAGCCTGTGTTTTTAAATGTAAGGTTTTCCTTGGCAGGATGTCTGCTGCACATTGCCTGGAGGCTCCCACACCATTCCTGGGATAGGCATGGCCAGCCAGACCCTACATGCCAGGGATAAACAAATTTGCTAGATACTAAGTCAAGACAAGTGTTCCTCAAGACCAAGCTGCAGAGGCAAAAATTGCACCAGGAACTAACCTGGTCCCTATGTACCGCACTTCAGGTGTGAGTTTGCAATAACCCTGGCTTTCATCCCACAAGCTCACAGCAAGGCTTCTTCAGCATTACAGGATTGTCACAGGAAACAGTTTCACTTATGAAAAAAAGTTCATATTGAAAATAATAAGATTATTTGAATCCTTGCAGTGATCCCATTTTATGTTGAAGAGTATATAAGTACAAGGTGCTACCTAACTCTCAGTGAAATGTGTGTTGTCATGAAGTCAATGCTCAGTGATCAACGATCTTACTTTGGTACTATTGACACAGCAGATGACAACCACCAGGTATTTATTTAAAAATAAAAGAGTGAAGACAAATCCAGGACTTTTCAAAAATCAAAAGGCACAGAAACCTCTGGAAATGGCTGTGGAGGAGGAAGCCTTTCAAGTGCCATGCAAGTGTAACTCCATTCAAGTAGAATTCCATTTGGATAGTCATAAACTAAAATAATTTAATAAGAAGTAAATAAATGAAAATTGAAAATATTTAAATGCAGTGCCAGGCAATGAGCTAAGAGATAAGGGTTTGTCCATTATCTGTTAGGGCACAGGCAGTTTTTACTTGTGTATGACAGCATGCTTCCTCAGCTGAATTTGCAGTGAAGCCAGGAATGTTTTTGTCCTTTTGCACGTGAGCTGACTGCATCTTTGATGGGAGCTGACTGCATCTTTGATGCATTATCTGCCTGAAGCATGAGTGACGACCTATTTCCAACCCTTGCTCATTGTGTGTATTTGGTACCTTCCGGGCATTATTCAGCCCTGCCAAGTATAATGTTGGGTATTAAACACATATCACTTCCCTTTTCTTGGTGCTATCTTCAGCTTTAAAAATCCATTGATTCAACAGGAACAACAATAACAAACTCAGGTAATAACCTGCAACCAAATGTTGCAGACAACAACAAACTTCACATGAAATTTTCAGCTACAGTGCTTGGGGTTGCTCAGGGAGACTACAGCTAAAATCTGCCCTTTCTCCCTGTTGACCACACAGAGTTTTAAAGTGCTGTTCAAAAAGACAAGTGGGTTTTTTTAATCTACTCTTATTTGCCAAAGATAGTTAATGTTTCAAAGAAAGAGCTAGAAATTCTCAGGATAATTTAATTCCTGTGCCTTCTGACCCCAGAAGCTCACCCCTCTGGGTACCACTGGACACCTCACAGGCTGTCGATGCAGAATGGGTGTACACAGCCTCAGCATGAGCAGACAGCTACACAGAACGCACATCGGCAGAGAATCAGCTTCTCTAACAGAGAAGTGCTTGAAACATTAGAAATCAAAGGTTCTTGTTTTCAATTTAGGGAGATAATTATTTTTACTGTCATTGTGAGTTTTTTATGATATTTAAATTAATCTATTGATGAAGATAAAAGAAGTGCTTCTTGGGAGATACCAGCTCTTACTTTATGTTAATTATCATCAGAAACTGTAAGAATAAGGGATGGCAGGTATGACTACAAAGGAAATGAGTGTTACATTTGTATATTTTCCACAGAGAAATAACCTAGGAGTCTGCAGCAGATGAAGAGAGGCACAATGCTATTTCATCAGATATTGTAATTATTTTTCTAGCTAAAATTCTTCCCAGTCCAGTATATTATGGTAGATGAGTGTAAAAATAATCAGTTTACCATTTTATACTGCACTGTTTTCCTTTTACTGACTCACACCTTATCATATTTACAAACAGACATTATACTTTGAATCTCTTGGGGTGGATGTAAAGGATGAAGAAGTGACAACTTGGGAATGTGTTTATTAACCAGTGTGAAACATCTGCTTCTCTCTTTCAACACATGCTTTACCTATTCACAGGAGAGACAGATTTATATTTTTATATTTACTTCATATTTAGACCCACCAAACTATTACAATTATTAATGCAATTATGACATAAACTGTAGTGCAAGGATGGAGCAGTTTCCTTAACCACCAAGGTATCTGGTGTCTCTTAAACCCTGTATGTTTGATGTCTCCAGAGCATGTTTGCATGCCTCGCTATCTCAGCCAGCAGATACCTGGATAGCAATTTTCTTTCTACCTCAAAGAAATTCTAGTTATTAAAAAGTTGTTAGTCCTATGTGTGGAAATCCTGACTATTTATCAAATGCTATAAAGACTGTGGTGCTTTCCACAAATTGGTACTGTCCCTGTACAAACATGCTGGCAAACACAAACAGCGTATGTGAGTGCTTAACTTCAAGGGCAGCAGCAACCCTGCTCTGTACCGTGACTTTAGCAAAACTCTCTTAAACATTATTAGACTTTGAGCTCTGAGGGCTCCTTTTACTCATCTGCCCAGTGACTGTACATAGATGCTTAACCTTTTTTGGCTGAGCCAGCTTACAGAGATTTGCTTTTATCACTGACAAGAATGGAAGCTTAATATTATTAATATCAGTTCAAGACAACACAGTGCATGGAAGGAAGGAGAACTAGAACTTGTTACTTGAATTATTTTCATTGATCATCACATAACTTTCCACAGCAATGATATAATGTCATGATGCTATAACACAGCAACAAGTCTGTTTTCAATACCTTCTTTGATTCCCAACCTTCAGATTCATTATGGATGACAGTACAGAAATTCCTTCAGTCCTGGTATTAGACATAATAAAAATTTCGACCATAGAAATGCCACTCACACATCTTTCACCAATGAAAAAAGCCATCACGTGAGCCTCAGACTGGTGCAGCTCCTGCCTTCACCCAGGGCATGAGGCTGGCACACAGCGCTGGTCCGTGCAGCTCACCATAAGACAAGGGGACAACGCAGCTCTGCTGCTGAACAGTTTGGCGTGGCTATGCCATTTCTCATGCAGGCAGCACGGATCTCCTGGCAGGATCAATAGCAAGAGCAGCACTGCACGTCTGCATAAGCTCATAATAGGCATTTGAATTGTTGTCCTGCTCCTAACAAGCGGTTACATAGCAATACCTGCCTGTGGTCTAGCTGTACTGCTCACTTTGGTGAACAAAAATAAACACAAAACTCCCACATTTTTTCTTATACTAACTCTGAGAAATAGATAGCTAGGGTTAAAGGGTCTCTAGAGTTTGACAGTAGGTAAACAAAAACAACCAAACAAAAGGTAGCATGTGTAAAACTAATAAAAAAGACAAGCTAAAAGCACATTCACTAATAATTTCTTACAGTAAAGAAACCCTTTCTTTTCATTCATGAAATAACATGAATTTAAATTTGAGGAAGCGACCATCTTCTAATAGACAGATTGCATATTTAGGACTTAAAACAGTTTGATAGTTAAAATCATGCTAAAATTGTTGGGGAATGTAAATCCTTGTTTAATTGACACTGCGTGAGCTGCCAGGAATAATTAATAAGGCTAAATTTAAACTTCTCTGGCAGTATTTCCCTTTCAGATGCAGATCATTTTGGCCAAAGCCCAGGCAATCTAAGCAGGTCCATTTTTCCAGTGCTGCTAGGGAGGACCAGAGCTGGGGGAGAGGTGAGCTGGGTTTTTTTCTTCAGAAGAACTGCAACCATTTTGTGTACAAGGGTGCTGAAAAGTAACTCCTCTGCTATAAGGTGCTGTTTCAGGCTGAAAACTTTTCAGCCCAGCTGCAAACCGGTGAAACCAGATGAAACCGAACAGGCAGGTTTACTGTTCTCTGTTGTGCTTTGGTGTGTGAGCTCTTGTTGAACTCGTGCGTTCAGTTCAGGAAGGAAAGAAAACCCAGACACCACACAGGCGAGAGATGGAGGGTAAGCGGTGTTACCCTGCTTTGGGTGCAAGGGAACTTGGTTTTGTGAGATGCAAAGAGGCGAGTGACCTTTCTAGCCCCAGCCCAAAGGTCTGTCTCGCTCAGTTTCCTGTCTCTTACAGCCACACAGGGGAAAGAGCAGAAGAAACGAGTACAAACTTGTTATCCCTAACTTCATTTTAACACCCTCCTCCCAATGCTTTTCCTGTGAGAAGTTCAGGTATCCAGAATAATACTGTTGTATTAAGAAATGAGAAACAAACTGTTGAAAAGGCACTAGGATCCAGGCAATCTAACCTGATGCCTTATGCTGATAAATATAGCTGCCCCTACCAAAATCTCTCTGAGATGCTGGCTTCAGCTGCTGAAGTGCGATTAGTGCATTCCTAAATCTGAAGGCAAATCAGGCTGCCAGTGGGACATGAACATGGCAATCCAGATAGCTCAGCAGCAGCTTCAAGCACAGCAGCATCTCAGAAAAAACAGTGCTAGTAGCAACTCAGAGAAAACCAGCCTGCCAGTCATGGCAGTAGGACCTAACCTGGGTCTTAGATTGTCAACTTGGTTTGTGTTCTACAACAGGAAAAGATGACTCCAAAGCTCATCCTTGTTAGTTGGCAACCACCAGCCCTGTCCCATGCACAACCTCAGCTTCTTCTTTCCCTACCATGTAATTCAAAAGAAAGAAAAAGAGCACAAGAATGACCCATAAAAGCCAGTGGAGTGGCAGCTGATGAATAATTGTATTCACATTAATTACCATGGTGTTTGCCTGCAGGAGAAAGAGTCAGGATGTTTCATTATTGTTGTTTTACCACCAGAAATAGTGCAAAGCTCATATCTGGATGATGCATGCAACTGTTCTTCAAGGTACAATGAAGAAAAAAAGTACTTGTAGCAAAGACTGTCTTGGTGAGAAATTTTGTATTATGACCCATAGCAGGAGAAGAAAAGACTGCAGCCTTAAAGCTAGTTCTCTAAACATCTAGGGAGCAACCATGACACAGCAAGAGTTTTAAATTATTTTAGCACTGCATTTAAGAAATGTTTTAAACTCAGAGAGAAAATTTGTTTTTGTGGTTAAGATGAAACTGGAAATTTGAGACACATGTTAATTCCTAGTCTGCATGACATGGGAGTAATTTGATTTGCTGTGTCCCATTTCCTCACCTGTAAAATAAAGCTGAAAATATTAGCTTTTTTTTAAAGACACTGCCTTTTCAATTACCAGTCCAGAGAGCAGGCATTACATCTTACTTTGTATTAGGTACAGCATTCAGAATAAAGAAGCTATAATCTGAGATGGGCAAACCTATAGTAAAAACTTAAATTTATATGGTAAGATTTTAATTTTAACCTAATTCCATGTCTTGTCATGTCTTACTTGGGAAGTACTGACTTAAAGGAAAGACAGTAATATCATCATACCTATGTTTCACACAATTGTAATAACCCTTGGAAGAAAGACTTGCCAAAAATACTAGCTGTGAAAGTGAAAGAGAACAAGAGCTGAAATATGAGTGTATGATTGCACTGACACCAGCAACAGCTTCGGCTCAACCGTACAAGCTGTAATTGGCAGAGCTGAGCCTTTAAGCTGTTCCATCAGCGACCGCCACCGCCATTCTATCGCCTCACTCAGCATCCTGCTGTCATGTTCTCACCTGCGTCTCACCCCTGACATCTCCACTACCTTTCATAGCCAACATGCTGTAACGCCACCGAGACAGCCAAAAGCCGAAGGGTAATGCAGGGGAAATGAAGCCGGTGTCTAGGCGGGAAGGGGAGCAGCCCTGCACCCCCCCAGCAGAAGCACTGCTTTGCTGCCTGCCTCTCCTCAGGAGCGCGGGCTCTCACAGGGACTCACTCTGCTCCACTCCACACCGTCCTGCCAGTGGGGACGTAGCTCCTGTGAGGAGGATGTGCGACCCCTTTGAACTGCTGCTCTAAACCCGATAGCCTACAACACCTCAGTCCTCCGTGCCTGGGAACTCAGCTGGCAGCCTGAAAACCCCAAGGTTCCACGCACTCGCTCATCATTCTGCATGTTTCAAGCCCAGATCCCGCCAGGCCAGCCCGACCTCTCCAGGCCCTGCTGCTCGGCTGGCAGCAGCCACCCGCAGCTCCAGGGCGGCTCCGTGGGCCCACCTGAGCGCTCAGCGTCCCCCTGGCCCCAGCACAGCCCCCGGCCCCGACGGCTGGGCCGGCAGGGACCGCGGCCTGCCAACCGCCCTGCCCTGCGCGAACCCGCTGGGCCGGCCACCCCCTGGGCCGCTTCCCCCCGGGGCCCGCTCAGCTGCACCCCACACGTTCTTCAGGCACGCTTCTATTCTTCAGGCAAATGTAGGCAAAACCTGTGCCCACCACAGGCCTTTACCTCTTCCCATCACGCCAGGCTGGCTTTTGGTCCCTCTCTCCTCAGCGGGAATACCCAGCTCCTCTCCAGCAGGTTTTGCTGGCTAACATTGGCTTTAATGGGGTCACACACCATTTAACGGCCAGGGCCTCTGCCTCCCTCCAAAACAGTCACTCCTTGTGGGCTGAATTTGAGAGGGCTGCTTGAAGCACATGCAATGGTCCCCATTCCCACCCAGACGAACAGAGAGACTGCAAGTGTTTCCACACTGGATGCAATAGCTGACTACCAAACTAGCCTGGCATCTCAAGCTGCTAAATTCCTCATCAGCAATTCTAGGGACAGTGCTGCTTCTACCTTCAAATTAATTTGTCTGTTCAGAGCCCCAAACTGGATCTCAAATCCAGATTTCATACGTATGCAAAATAGGCTAATCAGTTAATTTATAAGAGGAATCATAGAGGGCTGGATGGCTGGCAGTACACACTAAATAATAATTCAGACAAACACTGCCTGCCTATGATGATAAAGGACAATTGCACAGCACAAGCAAATATATCCCAAATAGACTGCAGTGCAATCTGTCTCCATACAGCCCCATGAGTCATGCTGAGTTGGAAAATACTTTATAAATGCTAGTAATGGCAGGCAATCATTTTAATTAGATATGGCCTAATTAAAAAAGAATAGCGGCTTTTATAGTTCATGCCTCCCCAGTGTGCACTAGGGATCCCCACTGTTTGGCAAACAGGAAAAATGTTTGTATTATTTAATAAGCATAATGTTATCAGCAAGCTTTAATGCAGGATTTAATGCATATGCTCTGGCTCACCAAACTGAATGTTGACTGGTCAGTGTGCAGCCTAGATGGAGGAAGGTTGCAGGCATTTCACATCTCTAAATGAAATCTTAAAATGTCTCGAAACAATAAAGTATGCACAAGGAATTGGCTAAACCTCTTGGGTGTTTATTAAGCTGTATGTGGGTGTTGGGTAGATTCATTCAGATACAGTAAAAATGGGCCTAAAGCTGCAAAGCAACACCTCAGGTTGATCAGCTTCTCCGCAGACATCAAGTAATGAGGAGAGAGAAGTGATGCCAGTGCCCTCCTGCCCGTGCCATGCCTGCCCATCGCCCACTCTCCCACTCCCCTGCCACCCCCCCCAGAGAGGACCAGACATTCCCAGCTGCTGAGAGCTGGCGAGCACCACCACACCAGCACTCATCCCTCGCCCTGCTGGAAACGGCCATGGAAAGCAGAAATCCAACACTCCTATGACCTGGCCCACTGGTAACGTGGGTCCCTCTCTCATTTTCACATGCTGTTGTGTAATGCTTCCACTCTGCTGGGGGAGGAAGCAAAAATACCACAAGAAAAAGCACTTCCTGCAGTATTTCTGAGCTAGGCAAACCCAGGAAATAATGGAAATTACAGTGATGCATGGACTATCAAGTTTCTTGAGTTTATTTTGCATTTCTGTTATTTGCTGTGCTTTTTTCAGGAATATTGAAAGTCATAAAGAAGTTAAGACTGCATATATGATCACAATAGCATTAAAATAGTAAAAGCTTCTCTTCTCCCTGTGCATATTTAACATAACAGAGAGCAATAACCTTTAGTGAGCAATGGCTGTGTATTGTGCTTGATGCACCGCCCAAGCCAGACTGCTCAGCCTGCAATCCCCTGGATCCCGGCGATGCTACAGACTAATCAAAGACCATTATTCCTGCTCAGGGGGTCCCAGCAAGCCCACCTCACAAAACAGCCCAGTGAGTTGAAGATCTGCAGCGTCTCCCTGAGATCTTGCTGCTTTGGTACAACCAAAGGACCTCCATAGGTTCAAATCACCTTCCATGTTACCTACTTGCATGTGAGGGTGCTGGAGGCCAGTGGCTCCCTGGGACCAGGATGAACAGCCAGGGTCGGGTGCAGGCAGGGCTGCCACAGGGCTGGGGTTGGCTGGGGCTGCCTGACTCTGGCGTCAGTATTTCTGCTGAGAGTGAGTGCTGCTTTCAGCAGTCCCGTATTGATTTGCCTCACCCGAGGTCACCTTAGAAGATGATTTACATTAAGAAAATCAATTTTTTTAAAAGTCATTTCTGGGAGCAATGCTTGATTTCTAAATCCAGAGCACAACCAGGCACGTGTCTGAGTTCAAAGAGTTACTCAATTCTTATTAAAGGCAGCAGGAAATCTGCCTGCTCCACAGATTTACACTGGAAACATGCACAATAAAATTTCTGTCACTATCATAACTCCAAAAGACTGCTTGCTTATCATTTTGGCTTTTTCCAACACCACTTGAAGTTGTTAGCAGTGAGTCCTTTGCCTTGAAACGGAAAAAGGGGTTTTGAAATGGAGTTCTTTCCAAGTACGTCGCTCCAATTTCATCATTTCCTTCCCCAGTGAAACACACACATTCACCTACATTTTAATAACAGAGAATCAGATGATACTTAGTCATCTGTTGCTCAAGGCTCTGCACAAATGTCATACAATGTGCATGGTAACTCATCAGTGTAATGTTGGGAATATTTCCCTGCCATCAAAGTTCATTCATGTTTTTTTCCTAACAGAGATAGCTAAATGCTGTACACACACAAATGTTTGGCATCACTCCGTACAGTGGTCCCAAAAATCTTTTACGATGCTCTTGTCAGCTCTGTGAGTCACTCTTTGCAATCTCTGTGAGGACCCCATTGAATGCCAGAGTCCTGGACATGAATCCTCATGCCACCCATGGCGGGGAGCTGAACCAAAACACAAATGTTGCAGAAAGAGGCAAAACTGGAAGAGAGGTCAGTGGGGCAGAGGCCTGCGGCTGCGTTAGACAACTAGGGCAAGCTTCCAAGGAGGGTGTAGATGGTGGGATGATGGTTAAGGCATCTTGACGTGGGATTTTCTTCTCCTCGAATAATAAAGCAATGTGGAGAACAGCTGAAGGACCAGCTGAGAGTTGAGCCATGAACAGAAGAGCAGAGGCAGGAGCTGATGTCTCTGTAAACCCAACGTTCAGTGTTCTAAAGCTCCTGAATGAACTGATTTATACACAGAGATTTTTCTCAAACTCTTGTTTTGGAAATCTGTCCTCTCAGCCACAGCCTGTCAGCCAGAGCCGTATTCATACTAGCTTTCTGTGTGTTTGCCTCCCCTCGGAACCAGACAAGGTGCTTTGCACCACCAGGGTCACCACCTGGTCAGGCTTCTGTGCCTCGCGGGTGGCTGCAGGACACACTGTGCTGGGGACCTACAGCCTCCACCTGTAATTTCACTACAGGAGTACCCAAGCAGCACGGCATTTGTGCAAATGCAGCCTGGTTCTCACAGCAAAGGTTCTACATACCCTGTCTCTGCATCCACATGTAAGCCGGATAAGGCTAAGCTTGCCATGTTATTCCTAACATCACCCTTCAAGACTTTGTCTGCCATCAGTTTGTCTCCTTACACAGCCGTGAATCACCAGCCCCTTCCCTCCTCAACTCTCTCACCTCACGTCACCTCTCCAGGGAGTCATATAACTCCTGGCCATGTCCAGGGTCTCTTTCTGATCCAGTCTGCCAAACTGCCCCTCCATTTGTGGCAGAGGACACCATGCTGGTCTCCTGTTACAAAGAGGATAGCAGTTGCAAGAGCAGTAACTTGCCAGTCAGCCTGCACAGCTCCTCTGCCCGACCATGGGTACCTTTAAAGTCTGAACTATCATCCTAAAAAATACTGTATTCTTAAAATAGTTTAAAATTTATTTACACCTCAAAAAGTTGTTTAAATAATACATTAGTCTGCGATAGATGGTGATTTTTTGAAGTCTTCACTAATGTACATATTTATGCACATAAAAATGTAATTATATGCTTTTTATAGTCATTTATCCTCTTTTCAGTCCACTATGACTATCTGTCAGGATGCTTTCAGCACTCTGAAGTGCTGACTGCACACGATGCCTGCTAGCTGCACACTTACAAAACGCACGCCTCAAGTGCTGCACATTTCCTGGTGTCAGCACCATTTGCTCAACACATGACAGGCAAACGGATGGATTTGGGCTTTCCATTTTGGGCTGATTGTTTTTTCCAGAGAATGGAGGAGTCATCTGTTCCTGAATCTATTACATGAAATACAGATAAAGTGTTAAGATTACTGATAGAAACCAAAGATGTTATTGCAAACCTACAGTACGTTACTTTTGGAATTACACAAGGATAATAAACAGTCCTCCGAGTCTACAGGAATTGGGAAGTGTCACGGAGATGCTGCTAACAACACAGCTGGGCCCGGGGCAAACACTTATTAAAGCTCCTTAATCTGGGCTATTTAGCCATCCTTAACTAGGCTGAGTATTACTGTGCATTACATCCAGAGAGATGAGCTATATACACACCAGCTGAAGGAAAGATGGCAGATTATGAATCCCAACACTTGTGAGAATAATCAGACAAATATATCCCCACCTTCATTTGGTATCACAGTAAGTTTGGCAACTACTTGCCAGGGCTATTCAGTGTATGAGGAGCTTCCTCATCACAGAAGTCTCCTTTGGCTCAGAAGGACCTTCAGCTTTCAACTTTGTATTAACCAGTCCTGACTAGCCAAAGATGTGTTACAGTCGTTTTCTGGAGCCATTAGCATCCAGGCATTTTTCATCTTATATTTTCAGCCATCTCTGAGGAGATGCAGCAGTAATGCAGCAGTACCATCAGGCTCTTCTGCATCCATGACTGGATTATGTGAATTCAATACTAGGCTCCAGACAATTCTTTCTTAAGTATTTGCTTTACATCCCCATCCTGTGCATTTTCCATCCTTATCTGTAGGGCAATGCTCTATGCTAACTTCATGTTTTGCTTTTTCCTCCACACATTTAATTGCTTCATCTTAAAAATCTCTGCAGACACCAGGCCCAATTTGCCTCAAACTGCAAATCAGAATGCTGAAGCTTACGAACAATCCAATTTTAAAATAAGTAATATGGGAGGAGAAATAGGTAATTAAGCTGGGGGGATGGTGGGGATGAATGAGATACATCCATGTATTAAAATTAAAATTAGGATAGTGTTTCCTACCCTGTTTTAACTTTGATAAAGTTAGCCTTTATTTTCTTGTCACACATCAGTATTCTACAGAAGTCTATTGTATTTTAGGTTCAGCTGGATTATTTAATATAAACATGTTTTTATTCACCCTGCTGCTATGAGAAGAGAAACGGATCCCGACACAAAATTCAGAACTGAATTTATGAGTGCTGCCATTCAAAAGCAAGGACCAAGCAGGGATGGAAGGATATAATGTTCTGAAAACATCAGAACAGCTCAGATAAAACCGTATGCAGCTCTAGGAAAGGAGAACAGCACCTCTCTACAAACACTGAAAGAAGGTCTTCAGCCCCTTCTGCCTCTTGTAGTGGAATTTCAGCCTCTTCTGCCTCTTGTCATAAATCCTTTCCATCAGAAGGATTTCTTCCTTCCATTACTTGAAATGCTGGAGATATGTGAACAGAAAGGAGAAATTTAACCAATATTTAGCAGAACCAGTTGGGACAAAGAGTGAATTTTCCCAGTCCTGTAGGTTTCACAGATATTAATGTGGCTAAGATTTTTGCTTTCTAAAACATCCAAAACCAAAATTCCTCCAGGAAGAGCCCTGCTATCCCTGTGAAAATAGATCCCCATATGGCAGGGGTACAGACTCACCAAATCCTCCCCAAATGGCCAGCTCCAGCTCGTGGATGCTGAACCACTCCTGCATTGTGTGTGTGGCTGCCAGACATAGCTCAATAACCCTTTGAGTACAGTTATGTCAAATTTGTCATAATTCTACTAAAAATTAGGTGGAAAAAAGTGATTGAGTTAATAAATATTTAAGGTCTCCAGAAAACACTCTATTGAAAGAGGTCTATGCCTTTCATAACAGGGCCAAAGAGACTACCTCCAAAAAATAAATCGGCCAGTTCCTCTGTGATAAAAATCTGTTTGCCTGAAGTAAATGGACAAGAAATCCTACTGATATAAAGGGAAAATAGGTCAGTTACTGTAGCTATTTTATGCAGCTACTTTCTATAATAAAGATTTCTGGTGAAGCAATCTCAGTTCCTGTATGGTACATTATATATTCCTACTCATTCATTTACTTTCTAAGATGAAAGACCTAAGTGACTGCACTCAATCTGATATGATATTAATTGATGCATAACACTCCCATGTTGAATTTAGCAATGATCTAACCACATGATATTCATAACTGCTAAATGACTATGCCTACACATGCAAGCAAGAATGTTCTTCCTAGAGAAGTCCAAGAAAGCATGGCATCAAAGTTTTAGATGTATGAGCCCACAGGACAAATTAAGAGAAAGGGGAAAATATTTCAAAATATTTTTTAGAAACTGAGAAACATCAAAACTGTATTTTTTCCTACTATTTAGAAGACCTATATGTAACGGCTGGTGAGGAGATGGAAGAGCTGCAGACAGCAAATACTTTATCCACAGTGAATACAGTTTCCCTTCCTTCTTAGCAGCTGGCTGGGAGGAACTAAACTTAGCAGGCCTGAGGCGTAGGAAACCAGATAGCACGCTGTATGGATGGATAGGAAATACAGGGCTCAATGTGTTTGAGGTTAAGATTAAGCCCTGACTTCCTTTGGGTCTATTTTAAACAGTGGCAGATGATGGCATGCTTTCTTACAACAAAATGACAGATGATCAAAGGCTGAACATGATCTGTATGTCAAGCATTTGTACAAGGACCTTTCTTTGAGGGACTGGGCAGGAAGCATTTTAACGTGGTGTCTCATACTTCCCCTCATCTGTTTGTTCAAAACATACCAGTAACTGGGGAAAGCAGGATGACTGGCTGCAGATAATCGGCCAAATAGCGTGTGTCTGCAAGAGGAGAGCAGTTGGGTTTGGACAGTGTGAAAGAAAGATTACCACAGCCCCCACCATTGCTTATGTGAGGAAAACAGTAAGGCAGCACTCACCATGCTCACACTTTCAGGTGTTACAGCCTGGGAGACAAACACAAAACATGTCGAGGGCATCTTCACACATTCCCCTTTCCAGAGGTAGTCAGGGATCAAAGCAGAGCAAGTGAAATAACATTTTGGAAACTGAACTTTCCCATTGCCATTTTAAATACAGTTTTGCAACACCTGCCAATGGCAAATAGGATGCAAAACTCACCGTGTCATGATGACTACAGATTGCACACTTGCTAAAATTACTATTAGTGTGTATTACCCATGACCGGTGCCAAGGCAGCCCAAGGAGGACTTTACCTTCATGCGAGATTGAAAAACATACAAGACGATGACAATCTTTGTCCCAGAAAATGAGGGGATATCTGAACACCGCAGCCATGCCATCTATCATAAGGCTCACTGCCCTCCTACCCTCCTTCTCATACCTAGAAATCTGCAGGACAAAAGCCTGTGTTTGAAAACTGCTTTTAATCAGATTTTTCATCTTGTCTCAAACACTGCTGCAACAGTCCACAGCTCTTCAGCTTGCTCTCTGATCTGGAGCCCCCAGGCAGCTCTATAGCTGCCCCTGCCAAATATTTGTCCTAATTCACTAAGGCAAAGGATCAGTTTGCTAAGGATGATAACTGGGATCACTTTGCTCCTCTGAAAATCCACAAAACCCCAATTTATTAGTTATAACAAGTGTTTTATTAAGCTGAAAAGAAAGTGAACTGTTCAGCGCAGAATTTCTAAGGATTCTGCTGACAGCATCTACTGTCATGAAAAATTATGTCAATTTTAAGTGCAGCTGTGTGGTCTCTTAAAAAGCAGTATAAAGCCTGCTTCCATTGCGATCCAGTATGGCTAGTTGAGAATGGTCAGTGTTAGGTTAATGGCTGGACTAGATGATCTTCAAGGTCTTTTCCAACCTAGATGATTCTGTGATTCTGATTCTGTGGCTTAACAGAGCAGGGAGAATTTTAAAGTACAGAATACTAAATATGTATTTGAATCATAAAAGCATTTTCTCAAGTTAGGTGGGTGAGAAATCAGGAGAAGGTTTTGTAAAAAGCCACTGGCAGCACAGGCTGTTTCACTTGCTATCAGGATGCCAGTGGGACTCACGGGAACGGTGATCTGAAGCGCAATTTTAAAATGCACACTACAGTCTAAACAGTGAGAGGAGAATATCCTCTTAAACTCTTCTGGGTTGCAAAGAGGTATACAGGTACCATTTCCACATGACCTTTCTAGGCTTTGCCAGCTTTCTGGGTGTTTCTCTGAGCAGTATCAGACTATAGCCAGCTCTGAGTGTGAGTGAACCCCATGGAGGAGACGGTGGGTATGTCATCTTACAGAGGAAGTTAAATGTGCTGTATGTCCGCATCCTCCCACAGACAGCAGGAGGGAACCATGTAGCTCTTCTCCTGCTCACTCGGCTCTTGGCAGGTATCTCCAAGCTGCTACAACATAAGCAGGGGAATGAGCCTAAACTCACTTGCCAACCACCATATAAAAACTATTCAGCACAAGCAATAGATAGGTGTTTTGCTGCTCTGAGCAAAAAAGCTCATCAGCAAGACAACCATCAGAAGAAAAAGTTAGGAATAATCCCACCTAGATGCACACGATATATGAACTTAGAACTGGACTAAGAGGAAAGATGTACAAACCATAGTTCTTGGCTAGTGGCTGAACTACCAGAAAGTTGGGACCAGTGCAAAGATCCAAAGCATTCTCATTCGATGCAAAGTATGCTTACTGTCAGAAAAGCAGAAAAAAAAATCCAAAATGCTATTTTGAGTTAAAGCAAATATGTTGTTCAACAAGTTTTAAGTTTTGCATTTTGAAAAAAACACCTTATATGGGGAGTTTTCCTACAGGAAAGTAGTCACTTTCAAAATAAAAACATGATTTTCCTCAATAACGTTTGAGGGTTGAATTTTCAGTGTTTCTGAAATTTTATGTTTTGTTTAAAAAACATTTTCCAAGTGCCCTAACTCTGCCTTGTGTCTCTGGCTGAAAGCTTTTGCTAAATTTGAGATATAATCACTTACGCTTCTAGTCTCTATAAAGTATTTTCTGGCAGATCACCCTGCTTTAATGGGCAATTAACAAGTGCAAAATAGGGACAGTATCTCAACAAAATGTTGAGCTCACTTCTGGCCCATTCCTCTCTCAGATGTCAAAACGACAAGCAGGAGCAATTCAGATACAGGCAGGTGGTGGTGACAAGGACAAGCTGAAAGGAGGACATGAGAATCCTCTACCTGGCACCTCCTTGTCCCACAGCTTGCTGTCTTCCTACATCATGGCAGCTATTAACATTTCAGCACATACACTACAGCCCAATACAAACAGTGAGGCCACTGGGAATAAAAGACACAAATATCTCTGCCTTCAGGTTTAAAAGCTTAGTAGAATTGAGGTATTAATTCTCTTACCTGTGAAGGAGCCCCGAAGATGTGTCTCAGAGTAGACAGAAAGAAAAGATCAACTGCTGTCACAGTGACAGGTACGAAGGTCGACAGGGCCACACTTCCTCGTTTATTGTACCCGTTTTAGACTGACTGCCAGCAAAGGGGATCACTCTCCAGCATTACCCCAGTCAGAAAGCTGCCACCATCAAGCCTTTACCACCTCCTAGACATACAGCATAGGGAACACAGAAAAGGACATCTCTGGGTAGGAAGGGCTACAACTGAACCATGCAAGCTCTTTGCAGCTGCTAGAGTGGATCCTGGAAGACATCCTCATGCTCCACCTGACACTGTGTGGCCAAGGCTATTGCCAAGGCACTGGTGGCACTCCATTTGATGCTTACTGTAACCCCACTTCTGTGAAAAGGATGGAAGGGGTTCTTCGAGCAGATGAGGCTGACAAGGTGGAAGCTGAGCTGAAAACTACACATCTGTTAAAAACAGCACCTTAATGTTCACTAACATAAATATTTTTTCATATTTAGACCACATTTTTTGTTTGCAGGCTTTGTCAATGTGAAAACTTACCCAGAGCTTTCATGAGTCTTTCAAGGTGTGAGCTCCTTGCAGAACACAGAAGCTTTGAGAAAACTGTAAGGCCTTGATTAAAGGAAAACGCTGCTTAAAATCATTTACAGCATTTTAAAATATTCACTATATTTAGGCATATCTGACAGAATTCCCACAGTTTCACAAATGTTCCTTGAAGACTGTGAGTGTGAGGGACAGAATTGTCTCCACAGCAAGACTTACCATTTTCAGGTGCTCCAGCTTTGATTCAGTATTGAGTGAAATAGCAGTACAAATAATTAATATTGTTCCGTAAAAGCAATGGTCAGGTATTAAATGTATTTTAATCAAGCCTGGTGAGAAGGCTCAGGATTTTTCTTCTGAACAGTCCTATTCTAAATACTTCCCCAAGGCCTGGGGGAAGTACGAGGGAGTTGTAGCCTCCCTCCTGGTATTGCCCACATGTTTTGTGTGATGGGACATGGATAGGTTTGCACCACTGGGCAGCAGCCATCCGTCGGCAGGATAGTTACAACCACCAGTGTGACATAAACTTTGTATCTGAAAATGTACTAAAGTAATCAGAAAGGCTACACAGGATAATTGCGAAGGCTTTAATTCACACTAAGCCAGTAGGGCTGGAAGGATAAGCACAAGCACTAAAGCACAGGCATCCTCTTGCCAGCTCTGCCACTAAGCCCATGCAAATCACTTAATCTTCCTATTTGGTTCCCCCTTTGCTGAAAGGGGAATGTTAATATTTATTTTCCTTCCAACTCACAGGCATGTTCTGAGGATTAATTAGTTAATAACTGTTAAGTGCTTTGAAGATACAAGTGACTGTGCAAAATACTAAGTATTATTAACTAACATTAGGCTAATGATGCAGATAGGAGTGGCAATTTTAATTAGCCGTATCAAAGTAGAGCCCAGGATTCAGCCCTGACATGAATGGTAGCTAGTGAAAAATTAACAAGGTTATGAGAAAGATTAAAAGAATAAAGTAAATTTATTTCCACTGGTCCACTGGAACACAAGAAAAAACAGCTGTGCCATTCCTGACCTAGCAAAACCACAGCTCTAATAATAACTCAAGACCACATTTTCTGAAAGCTGTTGCTTTGCACCTTTATTAGTCATTTCCACCCATGTGCAAAGTGTTACAGGTTCGATTTGGTGGCAATTTCCACTCCTACAACTTGCTCTGCACCTGTGAGAATGATGGCATGCAGTCTAAGGCAAGCAAGAATCAAGCACAGCCTGCAAACGTTACGCGCTGCGGTTTTGCAGCGCACTTGCTTGGCGTTCTTTAACTTCGGTGAGAAATCCGGACAGTGACAGTACATCTTTACAAGAAGGCTGTTTCTGCATTTCGATAGCTCTCCTGATACAAAGGGAGGTACCATACAGGTGGCCAGCCGGAGGTTTGTGAGGACCAGCTGCACAGGAACAGCACGCACCTTTGCCTTACACGACTACTATAAATCTAGCAAAGATAGATGGCAAAGACGCAGCCTGGAAAGTTGAGACAGCAACTAAAATAACTTCGGAAGATGCTTCCTTGGAGCAGCTGTCCACGCTGCTCTGCTGAGGAAGCCAGGTGCAGCCCCTAGGAGCCATCAGCAACTTACACCTGTGCACCTAAATCACTTGGTGCTTATATGAAAAGACCAGGAATCACCCAATTTCAAGCGCAATCAAGTTTTGTGTTGATACTTGCAAATAATTTGTAATTCATGTATTTAACAATACGTATCTCTATTTTAATATCTGGATGATTGTCCGTACTGTAACTCCAGGTGCACAAGGCAACGTTTTCTCAACTATTTTTTCACTTCTCTGCCTGAGCTGGCAAGCTTAGTTTTGTTCTTTCTTTTTTAAATTACTTTAGGGGAGGCAGAGGTACGTAAATACACAATGATTTTAGAAGGGAGGGAAAGAAGATAACACTTTATAGGCCTCTATTTTAGTAACTCTTCATATAACTTTTCTGATCCTGGCCAAATTTTTAAATTCTACCCTCTCATGACATCACTGTACAAAATAAAGATTAAAATAAGCCTAATGGGACAGAAAAACACAGAAGAGGAAAAAGCTGAAGAGAGAGAGAAGATTCCAGTTACCTCCAAAAGTCTGCAAAACTCTTTTTTTTCTTTTGAGTGATAAATACCTTAAGCCCTGATGCTCTGAATGTTTGTTGGCAGACATAGGACCTACTATGAGGCAAAGAGGACCTAAGATACCCCACAGACTCCTTTAGACTGAAGATGCTGGCTCTCAGGCAGATGGACGATCAGGAAGCAACACAGCCAGACTCTGCTGCACTCATCTGACCCAGCTGCAAGGAAGGAGGCAATTCCTCTACTCTCACTTCCCAATTACAAAACTCAGAGGCACGGGTTTGTCACCAGCACAAGTGTCATTTTTCTCTGTATTACAATGTACTAAGCCCTTTGGGGATCCCTAGCCTGTGCTCAGAGTCTCCCAGATATTCTCCTGGGGAGGGGGGGGAGAAACTCCTTTGTGAAGCCATCTCCTCAACAATACTTTTGACAGGAGAGAGGCAGCTGCTGCCATTAAAATAGGTTGGGGAAAGAATTCCTGCTGAGCCCGGGGAAAGCTCCTTAAGCCTGATGTTCAGTTACAAGACCTCAGATGCTGTTGCAGCAGAGTGGCAAAATGCAATTAACAATTATGTACATGAAGTTATTGCTGTAAAATTTAAATACAGTAAATACCTTCAACAACTGCATCTCTACACAGGAAACATAAGAGGTTGAACTTCACACTTCAGTGTAAGGCTCAGAGTAGTGGCTACTGTTAAGGACGCTTGACGTCTTAACAGTCTTCTGATTATCAAGCTCTGTTTTCAGATATTTATGACTAATGATTTGAAATTAAGTTTTATTTAACTGAACACTGACTTTAGACTGAGCTATTTCTCTCAACGTGTCTAATTTTTTTCTTCTAAAATCTCACACACAAAATCTATTTTTCATGTTAAAAATATACCCATTGTGATATATATCTTCTTGCATCTTATTTAATAAGCTCTAACATTAGCTCAAGATTTCTGTTTGACTGCAAATACCAATGCACATTACAAATATATCTACAATCCGCTTATAACACTGGAAAGGTTAAAAACATTTAAGCAAGGACAAAGGCCAACTACTTACTCAAATTATCTTGCCCCCTGGACATATTATTGCTTAATCATTTTTCATATGGGCTTTACTTTTGCTGCTGAAATTATTGGCTATAATTTGACACATAGTATTGAACTACAAATACTATAAATCTGAAATGCTAATGTAATTTCCACTGTGTGTGATTCCTACCAATCGAATACATCATCCACAGTTACTTTTATCTCAAGCCAAGACTAGCAAGGGCAAAACACAGTCTTTTATTGACTTTAGAGCTTAGTCCATTAAAGTTCCTGCTTTTTCAACCTCCAAAGCCTATCACAGGCTGATGGCACCATCCTGAATTTTATTTTGAGATATTATGAGCCCAGCTCCCATACACAAGGAGCATCACAGGTGCTGGGAATCTTCTCTGAGGCGAGGAGACACATTACTTGCCGGCTGCCTGACAAGACGGGTAAATGCTTTTTATTTTTTAAACATATGGTGAAGGGCAGGCTTAGTCAGTGCAGAAGCTTCCACAGAGCCTCCGGGGAACAAGAGCAAAAACACTTCATGCTCTTTGCCAAGACATTTTAGATGCAAAGTGGGGCATCAGCAAACCTGAAACAAGAGACTAAAGCCCTCACAAACCAGCTACGCAAACAAGGGAAACAACCCTTCAGGAACGGATTTTTTTAAACAACCCACAGAAAAGCAAGCGAATACACATAGTTACAAATAGTAACGCTTCTTATCATACATGAAGCAGAGATGCCATTTAAAGGATGAAAAAACATAGGAGAACGCAATATCCAGTGCTTCAAAACCTGCTAAATTCCCAACACATCTAGATTTTGCAGGAAAGGCACACACTCAAGCTTCATCTGTTGTTCACACGGTGCAAATGAGCAAATCCAGCACACTTTAAATTATTTCGAGCAGACCTGACACAACTTTTTGCAGTTCAAATGAAGCTGCCACAGCATCTGTAGAAGGTCTGTAATAATTCACTCCATGGTGTACTGGGCAGAGACACTGTGGACACGGTACAAAGTCAACGCAAGCATCTCATAACTCTTGTTGACATTATAACAGCTCCCAAGGCCAAAAGACAAACACCATGATTCCTATTCGTGTTGCTCATAGTCTAAAGAAAGATAGTCTCACTCTGAGAGCAAAGACATTTTTCAAATTTCTTGCATAATTGATTTTACATATAAAAGTTAACATTAAACAGCTGACTAGAACTTATCAGAAAACACCATCTTTTCTCAGGAGAAAAACAGAGTTATAAAGCATCCACCATAACTACAATCCAAAGTAATGTCAAAGCACTGTTGTATCCAGGGCAGCAGAAAAAGATCCAGCAGAATTAAAGACACCAGACAAAGAATTTCCACTGCAGACTGCCAGCTCTCCTGCCTACCAATTCCCACACAGAAAGTTTGTTGTATGGTGCATAAACCCCACACGAGCCCTCGTCTCCAGAACTCTGAAGAATGGAGAAGGCAGCAAGGGATGTGGGTGCTGATACACCTCATGAATTATAGGCTAAGAATTGTAATGCTACTGCCATTGTCCCATAAACAGTGGCCTACCTTGAAACTAATTACTGTGCTGCATTAAGTATATGTGCTATTGTGAAGAATGCAGGATTAAAAACTGCTACAGAGACAATATTAGAAGTTTGGTCAGGAAATCCTCACCCAAGTTCATTTTCTCTCAGATTCCTTGAGACACTGCACTTCGACTACATGCAGCTTTCTTAACATTTTATGAGTTTCACTAACTCTCTATTGACACAGAATACAGTCTGGGGTTCATTAGAAATCAGTTTAATCATGTAGCAGCTAAGCACTTGGGAAATGAGATAGAAGTGGATCTGCAATGCTACAGTGATAGCTGTTTACAGCAGGGTCACTAGATAAATACAAACATTGTTATAACAGCTGTATTCAATTTTGTGGATACAGAGATCACTAATAAGTAAGATGAACCCTGTTAATAAACCTTGACAACAAATTAACTGGTTGATTTTTTTATTACTGAGTCCACATATTTCTCATTTGTTCTGGCTGGCAGCACTGCAACCTAAAGAATGGCTTGTTTGCTTTGTTAGAGCCGTTGTCCAGATGTGCAAATATACATATCATTATATAAATTATGGTTAATATCAAAGTGTTTATTAATGGCATAGTATAAATTAATAGAATATAGGGATTTTTTTTAGCTAGACTTCAGATAAAATGTTATGTAAATAAGACAGACATTGAAACATTGAAAATCCACATCAACGTGCTGAGTTTATTACAGAACAGCTCGCTGGAAATTAACTGGGTACTAATCTTTTAATACTGCAGCTGATCCTTGGTCAACCTGTTACAAGAGTAAATTGCCATTCCCAGCTGTGCCACACTGCAAGAGGATAAACATCAGAGTGGCCCTTAGGAACAACCTATTTCAAGACTATCCCCTCAATCTTTTACAGCTAATCAGAGCAATGTTAACAGAAGAAAAGCCCCCACAAGTGAACATATGCAAATATGAATCCAATTTGATGCTGCAGTAAGGCACAGATCTTTTTTATGTAGTAAGACATTGAAAACTCAGTATTAAAAAGGCTGAAGAACTGAGAGAATCGTGAAATTAATTGAGACGAAGGATTCATTTCAGTAAGACTCAGGGATCTAACACTCAAAAAATCTGGGCCTCGTAGTAGTTAGAAGAGTCTCTTTGCTCTCATTGCGATAAAGCCACGGTGGAGCTCGGGGGACAGTTAGGTACCTAAGTGCTCAGGTTGTTTCCAAGAAGACTCCTTCGACTCCCACATCAGAAGTTGCCATGCCAACCAGAGCATGATGTACATTTGGGAACCCAAATATCTCTGGTTCTTACCAGCTAAATTCCCACTTTAATAAGTTGTGCTCAGCACTTTTTCACACTCATCAGCTTTTTATTCCACAAATGTATTTTCTCTTTCAGTTTCTTCCACTTTCATTTTCATTTACACTTACTCTGCCTTTTGCTTCCTTCACAATTTTGACTACTCACAGAAGTCACAGCTGAGCAAAAACACTCTCTGCACTCACAGAGAGTCTTGTCTAAGAAGCTTTTTAAGGCAGAAATAGTTATTTACTGTTTGCACAACACATAAAGCTAGGGGAATGCCAGCCTAGTTAAGGCCTTTGGTCACTATTGCAATATTTATGTTACATAGTGATTTTAAATTTACGGGTTTTGCCTTTTCTTGCCATGCCAAGAAAAGCATGTTCATGTTAACTGACAGATGACTAAAAGCCACTTCTTTTTATCATCCCTATCTTATTCCAAGATGATAATATAGAATAACTACAGAATCACACTGTTTATTTAATATACCTCAAGACGGCAAATAACCTCCTTCACCTCCCAAAACATTTCTGTGTAAACAATAACTTCTGGAGAAAGCTGTTTTACTATTGTCTTTCCACTACTTACAGAAATATGGACTAGGCAATTTTTAATATTGATGACACCTATCATATGGCTGTGATCTGGCTCTGCGGAAGCCACCCTGACGCTTCTGCAATCTAACCCCCAGTTCTGGAGAAAATTACCAGAGGAAAGAAAAGCTGTTTCTCCACACACCACCCCCCAAGGCAGCACTCATTCCATGTTGTGGGGCAGGAGGGGCTGTGTTCCCTGCCTTTTCCCTTCCCATCCCTAATAGTTCAGCTGTGTCCACCAGTATTACACAGGCAGCTGATTCTCTCGAACTACTGCTGTTAAATTTTAGTTGCTATTTCTCCAGTCTTGTTTACATGGTGTTATTACTTACACTGTCAGTTGCTGCTGGAATTACTATCAGTGCAGACCGAAAGAGACAAGATGGCTTGAAGATGACTACTGAAAACTGGGAAGTGGCTGTTAACCATGGAAAAAACAAGCGTATTTGAGAATCGCTAATAAAACTGATAGCAGAACAGTATGATATTTTCCATGACATGCTAGAGCTAGACTTAAAAGCTGGGACTAAAGAGTATTTCTTCTTACCAGTCTTATAAGCTCTTTCTTTGCCCATGTGCTCTGCTCAAGAGTGCCTGGTACAACACAGACCAAAGGGTTTCACACCTCAGGATGGACAGGCATTGTATGGAATTAGTTTTTTTCTCTACAGTCACCAGCCCCTTCAACAGTTACCCTCTCTGAAAATGGTAGATTCATCTTTGGCCTTCTTCCTTCCTCCTGCATGGGGAATATTTGGCCAACCCTTGGAAAAGGAGTCCAGTTTGAGAGCAGCCAAAGTTGCAAAATTACAGCAAGAGGCATACAGCCAGCCCTCCACGTAAAACTCTTGTGTCCTGCTGATTAAGTCAGAAGTACCGGAACAGCCTCTCCAAAACCACAGAAAGTACGATACTTCCCTTTCGTGCCGATGCTTCTCTGTGCAGGAGGAAGGATGGTCTTGTGGCTCATACAGACTTGGCCGTCAGCATGTGTGGCTTCTATTCCCATGTGGTCACCGACATCTCTTGTGACCACGGGAAAGTTACCTAACTTCTCCATCCACCAAAATGTCCGTCTGCTATACAACATAACGACATAATTAAATTTTGCCCTTTAATGTAAATACCATTGGAAAAATCAATGGCTTGAGATAGATGGGAAGCGGTGTAAGAGTTCAAAATGTTATTAATTTCATGGTGTTGTTATTTAGTGGCGTTTTAGCTCTCCTCACCAAGCAAAATTTTCATCAGATCTGTAGTGCCTTTATCTCTGAATATCATCTACAGTGTCAAGACACAGAGAGATAACTATTTAAATATACCAATTTTCCATCGCCTGAGGGAGAGATGTGGTAAAGGAAGCATGTCTCAAACTCACTCCTGTTTCACCTTCACAGTGAAGGTAATTTTCAAGAAGAAATAGCAATGTCATTCATACGTGTTTCTCGTAAATCCCTCTCCAGGCAACTTCTACCTGATAAATATTCCACATCAAACAACTACAGAAAGTTTTCAATGTCTGACTCATCTAATTGTAACAGACGTATCTCAAGATACCACCAGTATTGTGCAGTGTAACAGGCGTCCGGCTAAGTGACGTGAGTTACATGGCTCAAATGAAGGGGCAGCTATGTTGGTCCACAGACCTTGACTCCTGATTCCTAGTGATAACACTGACTGTAACAGAAAGCCAGCAGATGTGCAGAACCTCTACAAAGCTGGCTGGAAAGACAATGCACAAGGAGGTGGCACACTGGCCACATTTTAAAATATTTTCTGCAGGTCAGAAACAATCGGTTTTAGAAAAGTTTGAATTTCATAGATTGACAGTGGCATCAGGGAGACTTCCGCTGATAGTCTTCAAACCCCATGTAAATATTTGATAAAAAGCTGAAGGCAGCTGCTACGTGAACCAGGAATAAATAAATTTCTTCAGTCTTGACATTAAAGAAAAAAAAAATACTTTAAGTAAATAACCAGGCAACCTTGAACTGTAAGTTGCAATTAAATTCAGATCTCCTGTTCACACTCTAACTCAACAGAACAAACTTCAGGAGACTCACCTTCACCTAGAGAGAGAAATAAACTCAGTCTGAAACACAGATGTTTTTAAAAAATGTAAAATGTTAGAGATATAATTCCTTTTCCTTACATCATGCCTTTTCTCTTGAAGTCTGGTACTGCCTAGCTTAAGGGCTGCTATAACAATGCAAGAAGTGATGTCATTCTGGTGAAATGCAGAGATTTTTTTTTTCCATAAAAAGTACTCTATTGATCACCATTATCTATGACTTGCCATCCAGTTTCAAAAATAGTTCATATTAAATTCAGCTATTGAGCCCTGAATTACAGATTTCACATTTTAATTTCTCAGATAGAAGCAAGATGGAACTGCCGTCTAAAACATTCTGCTGCTTTTTTCATTATTCAGAACTTTCCACTGAAATGATTCCAGATCTGTTGCAGAAATAGTAGTCTGGTTTTGTTCATGGAGCTGCTGTGCAAAGCTTTTGCTCCTGCAAACCCACTACACACAGAAGTACCTGGAATGTGGACTGCTAGCAGGAGTATGCTGGGTGTGCAGAAGCTTAACAGGTTTTGAGATCCATACCACTATCACTAAATATCAGTGCAATTAAGGTACATCTCCAAATATGAACAAGCTACTCAGGTCTGCTTCCCTGAAATTGTAACACAATTAGAACATTATATTGGTATTTAGTATTTCATAAATAATAGCAGGCGTGTACAGGGTTTTGTATCATACCAAGATAGGAAAGTCAAACTGAGACTGAAAATACAGACTATGTAAAAATTAAGTTCTTTCTTACCCAAACTGGTACTAACAGCATTGCCTTCAAGCCAGTCGCTCCCTCCAGTGAAAACTGTTTTATTCAACATTTGACCATTTTCCTGCAGAATCTATGTCAAAAGAGTCAGTTCTGTGCAGAAAAATTATGGAAGCTGATAATGGGATCAGTCTGTTGATTTCCACTGTCTGAGCTCCCAGAAGCTCCAAGAGCAAATATGGAGCTAGAAAAGAAAATTAACTTTCAGAAATCATTTCAGTGCAATAATGTGAGCTTGTTACTAATGAAGAAGATTTGTTTTCATTACATGATATGAGATGTTACGGTGGCCCTCCTTTTGTGGAGGTCAACCTGAAAGTCAGAAGCTGAAGCAATTAATCTATTTTCCCCCACATGCATTAAATTCCTATTCATTGACACTTGTTTTTCTCAGATCCTCATTACAGAACATCACATATTCTATGTAGAGCATGAACACACAAAGCTGCTGTGTGTATCTTTATCCCACCCAATCTGTAGGCTCATTACTACTGTCCTGAGGGAAACACTTTGTTCTAACTCTTCATTCTCTGTTTTTATCATTTGAGAAACTTCCCAGTAAATGCCATAGTCTCCTGCTGTTTACCAATTAAATGAATTATCAATGGAAGTATTTAAAGTGTGATCAAATAGGGGTTGTTCAAGCTCTTCTCCTTTACCTCACCACTACAGCTAGTAAAACCCTACAAATTAGAAACCCAGTTACGGTGAACGGAAATGGACACAAAAATTTGCCTACTTTACATCCAGCTAAGCAAAACTAAAAAGCAAAAAGTTCCCCCTATTACAAAGGTACAGTACAGTTGTGGGCATATAGAAGGAAGGAGAAAGGGTTTTCAGACAGATGCTTGTAAGGACTGTGACTGAATAATTAGATGTAAGGAGTATATTTGAATACTGTCTGAGAACCTTCTGATTTTTTGCTTGAAGTTCTCAATAACTAAGAATTGCATTAATTAACACCTGAGGGAATATTCATGCATTTTTCATACACAAAAACAATCTGCATGCAGAAGCCATCCAGACTCTCCTAAAATGACTCAATCTGAGTAGAGCTAGTCTGTAAGGAAAGGACTTTTCAGCCCATGGTCTTGTCCCTTGAGAGCACACCATAGGCACTAGGGAGAAGGAATTTTAGTTGGCTTAGGTTAAGTTGCTTTATAAGGCCAATGCCTACTGGAGCACAAATTAGGTGCTGAACACGTTCCACTTTAGTGCTTGAAATCTTTTTCAAAGCTCTGTAAAGTTTTAGAACACAGTAAATGAAAATTGCTTTTTTCACTAGAAAGGGAAAACATCTGACATGTTCTTAGGAAATGAGCTATTAGAAATTAACAGAAGCAGTCTAAAGACAAACATTGAAATTTCTGTATTTACACAGACACAAGAGAAAGGCTGCTTCAGTCTCTCAGCTTTGATACCTGCTGGCAAATGTTCATTTTCTATCTCTTAAAATGAGCACTTTTTAAAGGAGATTGCCTAGAGAACCATATAGGTAATAAGCAAAAGATCTTATTCAAAACACCCCAAATTTTTAGACCTATTTTTTATGCCTCTGTTGCAGGTTTTAAGTTTTTCCACTAGGAGTTTAAGAACTTGAACTTTATTATTTATATTTGGGTATTAATACACAACTGCAAACTGAGGTTCAACAACATGAACTACAAGTTTAATCCTGAACACTGTATGTTTCCTCGCTTTGCAGTTTAAGAGAATTTAATGAAATATTTATTACTGATTTAAACTCTTGAAACCTCTTTGAAGCTGAACTATGCTTATGTCCTAATGCTGTAATCAGATGGTGATGCATCTGTATGCAATCCCTAAAAATGGAAAAGAATCCACTCTCTGCAGATCAATAGCTTTAAAAGTGTAACTGACAAAAAGTAAAATCCCCTTACAAATGGTTGCTCTTATTTTGTACTGGATTGATCACCGTATATATAACGTGCACCGACCCCTGCTGTTAAGTACCAAATACAAGCAGAACACTTCAGTCCCATGCTCACGTATGGCTCAAGAAACAGGGAGAGTGGGCAGCTGCCTAATGTAGCAGCCTGCAACGGGGGATTAACCTGTATTCTCAAAGCAGTTTATAACCCCTACTCCCATGCTGGATACTCACGCTGTAACTCTTCCTGAACCCTCTAAGCAGGTTCTCAAACTTCAGCCTGCAGACAACAGTGCTAACTGTGAGGCAGAGGCTCAGGCTCTAGCCCTATTGCCACCCCGGTGTCCTGCCGAGGCTCTGGGACAGCACTCGGGATAGCTTGGAGCGTGGAGGAATGCTTTTCAGGAGACACCCTCTCCCTAAGGAAGCACTTGAACTCCAGCCCTAGTATCTTTACATGGAGCAAACCACAAGAAAGTCAACTTCTAGCATCTCAGAAACTTCCAGAACTTTTCGAATCTTAGATGCCATTGGCTTATTTCTTACAGCACAATGGGAAAATAAAGGAGATGAACACATGGAATTACTAAAAAATAATTTACACAGTTTGTTTTTTTGTTTTTTTTTTTTTAAATATTAACACCTAATTAACAAGAAGGAAATATCAGATTATTCAGTGAAACCTTCTCATGAGAAATTACAGCAGTCGGGCACGAACATCAGATTTCAGCCTGGAATGCTAATTTGAGCCTTTGCGTCTGCTACACAGCTCATTTAGGCTTGGGCACGGGTACAGCTCAGCACCCCAGTGCTCAAACTCCAGCAGAAAACTGAAATGGGATCGAGATCCTGGCGATGAAATACGCTGTCCTGCTGACTGCTAAAGGACAATCAAAAATCTTCTGTCTTTGTGGTTGATGCAGTCCTAAGTGCCCACAGCAGTACAGGACTGGCTGTGATACATGCTGCACTAGGTTTGATTTGCTCTAAAGTGTCTCGAGCACTAGGAATCCCCCGGGGACCCTTCCGCGCTGTCCGGAAAAAAAATTTCTGACCTTCAGCCTCCGGTTTCGTTTGCTCGCTGCGGTCCCCCGCTCCCCTCACCCACCGCTCCCCGACCACCGACCGCCGGCCCCGCCCCGCCCCGCGGCCTGAGGGACCCGCTGGCGGGGGCGGGAGGCGGCGCGGCCCCCCCGCCGCGAGCCCCGCCCCGCGCTCCCGAGGGCGGCGGGGGCGCCCCCTGCCGGGCCGCGCCGTCCCGCGCCTGCCGGCCCCGCGCGCACCTCCCCGCACCGCCCCGGGGAGAACAAAAATAAGCGAAAAAACGAGGGGGAAGGAAAAAAAAAAAAGGCCAAGGAGCGGCTGCTGGCGGCCCGGCCACCCCGCCGCAGCGCTGGGAGGCTCCCGCCCGGAGAGCCCCCCCTAAAACCGGAGTATTGTAACTTGTAATTCGCAGAGTGCAACAGGACCTCCCGGCCCAGGCGCGTTCGCCCAGGGCAGGGGGCACTTCTGGCGAGGGAAGACAGAAGTTCAAGCAACCGGGTATTTTCAGTAATTAGGCTCTATAGTTCTGTGCTTCCCTTTTCCTTTAAAAAAAGAATTTACTGCTGCAGCTCAGTGGGTTCTCCGAGGGAGAGCCATGTACAAACTCTGAACTTCCAGTGCTATAGAGATTGATATAGGAGGCAAGAAACACTGCTGCCAATTGAACCAGGAGAAATGGCTAAAAACGATAATCAAGCAGGAAGCCAAATTTCTTCTCAGAGATGAAAGACTATCTTTAAGATTAACATGAATTTGTCCCAGCAGGCAATTTAGGCAATCGACTTTTTTTTAGAATATGATGGCTTCCCTGCTTCCCACAGGTTTCTTTTCACATTGTAGCATTACCTTAAGCGCTGAACTAACAGAAAATCTCCACAGGGAAAGTTTGCATTACTTTAAATAGCACTGTTGTAGGGCAAGGTCTTACTTTTTAATCAGAATACTGTTTGTATCATAGCACAACCCTAGGGTACACACTGAACCCTCACAGCACGATTAGAGTCCCAGAAAGCTTAACACCTACCAGACAAGAAAATACAAGGCCCAGAGATGCTGAGAAAGGATGTACATAAGATCAGTAGCAGAACCAAGATTAAAATCTCCATCTGTCAGAGTCTCCTATCTATAGGTTTACACTGTTTCCTATCAAAATATCATACTGTGGAAATGATGAGTGCCATTATATTACAGCCCAGCAAATGCCTCACAGCAAGGTATGGACATTAAGTAAAGTCTGTGGGAACAAGTAGGATACTGAATAAATGTTCTCCTTTATCCCTTTTTTTTTTTTTTCTAGGATAGAGAAAGCACAAAAGACCAGAGAAGCAAACTCAAACCAGATACTCCTTGAGGGACTAATGAGCAGTATTTGATGTCTAAGCCAGAATAACTTTGAGGGGATGGCAGTGTCATGTCCGATTCAGAAGTGCTCCTACTCCAGCTCCAATTCCCTGCGGAGAAATGCAACACCACACTAGCATCTTTCTCTCTGCTGCACAGAAACCAATCTTCTGCCAAACTCTGGCTGACTGGTAAAAGCAAAATTAAACATTTATGTGTCAGATGGATCAGATGTGTGCACTGTCACTCATTCATTAGTACAGACACTTTAATGAGGATGGGTTACACTCAGAGGGCCCATTACTGCTGCCATCCTAAAGGCAGAAGGCATTGTGTGAGCAAGTCAAGGAGTTTTGGGGAGCCCCGGAGTTTTCGACCCACACAGCACAACCTTTTCCTAACCCATAAAGAGTGACATCATCTTGTTCATAACGCAAGTAGCGAAAACTGTGGTAACGGATGAGTCAGAGTTTTATATCCTTCCTCATTACCGTCAAAATTTGCAATTGTATCTCATTCTTTCTTCCCTGCAGAAATCTTTGCAAAATCTGTCCTGCTAGGGAGAAATAAAAAGCTACACACTTGGGAAAGGAATTCTAAAATGCAGCTCTTCCCTATATACTGCAGGCAACCTTTGAGCTGACAGTAGCAACCTATACATCTGAGATCCATTCAAAATATGAATTGCTAACTTTAGTAACTATGCAACAAAGGTGACACTTTTTATATGCATCTATTTTCAGAAGGATGGCTTCCCAGGATTGAGACAGTAATCTGTACCAAGATTAAGAAATCCTGTTTGCAAACCAAGTCCTATTAAACCATCCC
This sequence comes from Athene noctua, assembly GCF_965140245.1. Lineage (NCBI taxonomy): Eukaryota > Metazoa > Chordata > Aves > Strigiformes > Strigidae > Athene > Athene noctua. The sequence goes on from NC_134041.1 coordinate 24,368,062, forward strand.
TGCAGTAACTCGGCCTTTGCACTTGTCCTCCTTTAGTCAATTATTTCCAGGCTCATATTATTTGAAAGGTTTGCTTTGCATTTTTACACCGGAAGAAGCATGACAAAGATGGACACACACTGCAGTAACCCGGCGAAGCTATTTGGCCTGCAATTATCTGAGGAGTTCATAAAAGATGAGCTACAAGGGCTGATGTTAAAATCCATGAAGGTAAATGCTCTGTTAACCTAGTAAGTGCCCACCTAGAGCCATGCAAACATACACAAATCTGCAGTACAAGAAGTAGCAACACAATGAATGGAACAGCTGGACGAGGCAGAGACTGTTGTATCTACACAGCAAGCCAGTTAAAGTTAAGGAATTTGTTTAAGTAGGAAAAGCAAAATGGCCCCATTACCAGCCTGTATCACACCCGGTATTGAAGCATGGGGAAGGCTGCAGGAATGAGGTAACAGCAATTGAGTAGTTCCCATAGCAAAGTATCATTTAAATCCTGCTCAAGCTTATCTCTACTTTCCCAAAATAACTGAAGATACTGAAAAGACCAAAGAAATAATCCAAGGATTGAACATGGAAGTCAAGGGCCTAAACACAGATGTGTACAAACTTGAGCTGTTGAGAGAAAGCTGAGCCGGGGCCTGTGCAAACTGGCCAGCTGCCATTGTTGGTACATGCAAAACACTTCTTCCACAGAGTACCATGAAGATGAAAAACCTACTGGACTTCCAGATCTCCCAAGGCACCTGAGAAGGCTCACTCTGATCTCGAATTTGGCCTCGAGGACACAGCCTGTTCCAGGGGGAGGTGGAACTCATGATCATTAACTTGTCCATATCCTCCAATATACTTGAAGGAGATGTATTTAGTTCCATAGCAGGAAAGGCACAAACCTAATTCCTACAGCAAAATAGATTTACAATATTAGATTGAGTTGGGAGTGAAGGATGAGGAGCCTGGAGGTTTATCACACACACAGTTAGGTTGCAGGGTAAGCAGAAAGGGATTTGTTAAGGAGTCGAAAGGTGGAAACAAATTGCGGGGGGGGGCGGGGGGCAAGCAGTGCTGGAGCTGGCTGGACTATGTGCAGACTGCCTTAGCTTAGAAGTGCATGGCAACTGTGTCCACGAAACAAATCAGTGACTGAACCATGATGTAGTGGGGAAATCGGTAACATTTAGTGAGCAACCATGAGAAACATTCTTCCTGCACTGGGTTACATGGTGTTTTAATGTTGTGAAATGAAAACATGGCACTCTCAAGGTGTGGATCTTGATACCAGCATAATTAGAAAATATTGAAATACAGAATAGCATTTTTATTCCTCAGAAGTAATCAGGTCAGTTTCATACCAATCTTTTTTTAGCAATATGCCAGTAAGGATGGTTAAAGAACTTTTATCCTCCATGCTAGTGTATCTTACTGAGAAACTAAAGGATGTTGACACACAACAATCATTTTATGAAAGCTAAAAGAAAATTACATTATAGAGACTCTATCTTCTATTTCAAATGTTTTTCATTAAAAGTAAAAATAGCCATGCCAATTGATATGCAGTATAGATTCTTTCAATACCTTACCCAAAGCAGAGATGCCGATTCTTGCTTTTTTTTAACTCACACCTGAGTGCATTGCTCCCATACATTGTGTTAGGTCACGCTGCCACAATCACCACTAAAAACATGGCTCAGATGAGTTTATGCTGCGCTGCTGTAAACTGGTTTTCCTTTGCTGCAGAGATAACCCCAAGGGATGAACTCAAATGCTCAAAGCTGTTCCTCATTACAAATCAGTATTACAACATGACAGTAGATGGCACTGCTCGAAATCAATCTGTATCGGCACATTTCCTCCAAACACAGCCAGAACAGAGGAGCTGTTAAGGCTCGCCAGGGAGACACTGGTTCATGCACAACACAAGCTAGTAACTATTAAAAACCACATGGCATTTGCTTTCGAGAGAGAGTGAGAGCAAGGGCTAAACTACAGGTCAAGTATGTTAGCAAAAGGCTTAGTTTAAGATGGCAGGAGTACCCATTCATCTACCATAGTCACACCTTTCAACTTTGCCACCACAGCTGCAGGCATATCCTACCAGGAAGCCCACCACAGGCAAGAGGGGAAGACACACACTGGCTGCCCTATTTTAAATTCCAAGCCATTTCTGGGGTGTTTTCTAGCATTACTGCTACTTAAGAGCAGTTGCACCCCACATACATCTTGAACGGAAAACAAATAAAGCTTTTCCTTTATCTTCTGGGCCCATTATGTATAGGCCTATGCATAGAAAGAAACAGCCCAGATAAAGCTAAGAATTGTTTGGGATCAGTCTGGATGTGGATGCACAATTCCTGAACCTCTTATCAGCTTACCAATGACTCTACATGATTTACATCCTCTTCATGCCTTGGTTTCTTTAACTAAAGAGACAGTAGCAAGTTGTATGGCAATATTTTTTATATGATCTACAGGCCCCACCTTTGCATACATTTTGAAAAATACCAAACACCTAGCAAAAGATAAGATACAGAGGAAATGTAAAAGATTTTTCTGGACTGTAGAATTAAGCAAGTTTCAGACTAAACTTGTCAAGACAAAGGGCAAAAGTAATCAGCAACCTACAAATCTGTCACCACTAATTTAAGAAGTCAGAATGCATTACGGAAACACACTATTTCAACAGATTATGAAACATTTTGGTGGAATACACTAAAAACTAAAGCAACAAGCTTGAAGAAACAGTTGAGATACTTGTTAGTATTCTATTTCTCTTGGCCAACACAAAACAAACTTCAAAATTGTAGTAAAAATACTTTTGTAAGGGAGAGAAGTATTCTGTCCTAAACAGACTGCCTGTCCGTGTGTTTCTGCTGCCTCAGTGTTATTTTAACACAAGCTGCACGCAGTTGCAAACAATTAGAAACACTGGTACTACGTGCATTGAAGATCTGAGCCGTTTCAAAAGCCAAACATCATGCATGCTCTGTGTAATAACTCCCATACATCAAAAAAGCATCTTATCAGGACCAGTCTTTGATAAAGAGACTGCAGATTTTAGTTTCCCAACAGAATAACTTGAAAGCTATTTTAAATACCTGTGCTACATTTTGTAGTTTAGATTTTCTTTTTGGAAGGGAGAAGGGGATCATCTAACTCAGACATCTTCAAGTTATGATTATCATGAGAGACATCATTCACAGCCCAGCCTTTCCAATTGCAGAGAATTTCCAGTTAAAAGCATCCTTGCCTCAAGTAGAATTGTCAGATTTTTCATTTTGTCAGGAATCACACACAGAGCATCTACCTCTCTGTTATTTAAAAGGAAACTTCTAAATCTTATGTTACAAGAACTGTATTTGCAGGAATCAGAGACAAGAAAAGCCTCCCTAATTTGTTTACAATTATCTTCAACATCTGAAGGATTGGTGTGAAAAATTCCTAAATTCTCAAAGCTGGCTACTGAGCATGCCTTTAGTAGGACAGCTATGCTATACATGCAGAGTAAATTAAATCAATACAAAAGATTTTGTATTGGTCCATTGACTAACAAGGAAGATTAACATCAAAGCAAGATAAACATTAAGAGTTCTGTCATGCAGCATACACAGAAGCAAATCATGGTGTAATACTGTTCAATGAGCAAACAAAAACACTAAACATTATGTGATCTTCCATTAAGTGATAAGACATCTACAGTTTTAAACAGGATGACAATCGAATAATCTCTAACTAGGTTTTCAAATATCAATGTAAGAGCAAATCAAACTTATTTTTAGATAAATTACCTTTGTTTTTGACATTGAGTATAATGCATATAGTGCAATAAAAAAGTGTCATCTGTCTATCAGGCCATAAAAAGAAAAATATCAGGACACTCCAGCCAGATAAGGAAACAAACATTTATTAGAAACTGGTAGTTTTATACAGCTAAAAAGGTAAACATATGTTTAAGAGACAAAGAATACACAATTGAACACAGTCATCATAAAGGCACATAATGAAAAATGAAATTTGAAAGATCCCGTCTTTTCAATATCTGAAAACATCATTATCATAATATTCAGCACTCATAATGGCACTTTCACACTATGAACAAAATGGAGCAAGTCTAGAAGATAGACACTGATGAAGTCATCTTTGCACCACACGCACACACATTTGCTTATTGGTCACAGTCAAACAAAATGATTGGGAACCGATTTCACAAATCCCACAAAGATACAAGAATATTGGCAAAGCCAAGAAACATTCAGATCAGAAAGGCATTGTACATATGGATGATTTGGATAGAATGACTTTATGTTTTTTAAAAAAAGTGCAGAGTCCAAGGTTTCCCTAAAGGGAAGGCCAAAAGACACAGCTAAAGCTGCTGTTTTCTGAAATCTGTAAAACAGCATTTTATAATACAAATTTTATGGACTTGTTATATATCAGTTTATGGAGAATAAACACCAGCCATGGAAGCACTGAACACAGATTTACATCTGAATGTTGTTTGAATATGGCCCAAATAGCATGTGGAACAAGGGATGTTCAGGCTGTTATTTATGTTTGCTTGCTTACTTGTTTGTTTAAAAAAAAAAAAAAGAAAGAAAGAAAGAGAGACCTTATACAAACAAAGTTCTTCTTTCAGTAATCCAATTTCAGGAAGTGGTCGAAGAGCAGTTTCTTTTAGAAGGTCAGAGTAAGTATAATCTCAAATGCACCAAGATTAAGACCCCACACCTTGCAGGAACCAGAAAAAGCCCAACAAATGAGCTTGGCAATAACTGTCACTCTATTTCAGTGTCCAGGCCTGAAGGCAACTGAAATGTGGCACCACCTCTGTGCCCCCCATTGCCCACCAAGGAAGTCACTTTGGAAGTACTTGTACATGGAAATACCTAACTTTTTGTATTGCAGAAGCGCTGCTTTGTTTTTTGAGGAGAAGCTGTTTCGCAAGCACTATCAAGTTCTGTGTACCTGCTTTGCTTGCTTCATTAACATCAATCTGATGGGCACCTGAGATCAGCAGTCCCATTTGGTCACTTGGACAAAACGCTTCAGTATTTTACTATCTGAATTTCACACACACAGCCAGCGTGCACAGAATACTGTGAGGGAAAGAGAATTTATCTCACAGACAAACCTGTAAAACTTCACATAATAATGCAACCCTCTATTGGCTAAAAACTCAGAGGGAGAAGCATTTCTCTCTAAGGCAGCTATGATGAGCTCCGCTACTGGCTGTATTATAATCAGCTTAATACTGGATCCTCCACCTCATTTTTAAAAGCAACTTGCACTTGTATGGAATGAATCTAGCAGCCAAGCTTTTTCTGTTCCTAAAACATGCAGCTGTAACCCAAAGCTTGTCACGGTTAATTGTGCAATGAAAAGCAGATTCAGTGAAGCAAGTTATAAAAATCACTGATTGCATTACAAAGTACGGTATAAATCCATTTGAGGTATTCTGATACCACGGAACAGCAGTTTCTCAGGCTCTTATTCTTTAAATAAAAATAAAATTTAAAAAAAGGTCAGCCTGAAGGTAAAGGTGATGGGCTACATTTTAATGTGTTACTCCACCCTTGTCTGTATCTAAGATCCTATTTCTTACAAACTTAACATTAAATCTTCAAAAATATTAACAGTAAGTGAACTTTTAGGTGTGCAAAATGTTGCCTGTGAATTGCATGAGTATAGGCAGCATGACAAAACAAAAAGTCCCTTTCATATATTCAGTATCAAGGCAGTACAAACTTCTCCTACCTTTGGTTTGCTCCAGGCCAAATACACATTTAGAGAAGACAAATACAAAAAAAAAAAAGAGCCAATGAGTAAAATATGCATGATTTCCTGAAAACATAAACATATTGCTGATTTAGTTTCTTGGGTTTTTGTTTTTTTTTTTTTTAAACTCAGTGACATTTTAAAGTGCAATATAGGTATCTCTTTAGAAATGGTGAACTAGTATTTAAGAAAGTTTCTTCCCACTTCAGGGCAAAAGTAGAAGTTGCAGCATCTCTCCACAAAGATCAGTCTCTGACTGTGAAAGCAGATTACTTCAGAAATCATTTTTGCTCTAGTGTTTCCAACAACATTTGAAGCATCTCACCTTTTTCCTTCATTTCATGCTATTCCCAAATTCTGCTTCATTTTTTCATATACAACATAGCTGATGCTGACAGCCGGAAGCACTTTCATAAAATTAGGGGCTATGCCCCTGTAAAGTCCCTGGATTCCCTCTGCAGCAATAATTCTTTGAAAGAGACCAACCATGTTTAGCTGTGAAGCTCCTTCCACTGAGGCTAGAACAAAAAAGACAATGTGTTACAACAGTTGTGGTTGTTATTAAAATTCTTAAGCAAGTCTTAAACACCTGGGTGGTGAGCCTACTGTCACCTCTTGGGCCACTGATTAAAACTTGAGTCCTCACAGAGAGATCTCTTTAATCCCAGACATTTGAGAGATATCCATGTGTCTAAATCCCACTGAAAAGCATTATCCACCTACATTCCTTTGGAAATCTAGGCTCTTACTCTTAAGTCTGTGCACAAACTTATCAAGCAGAGATCTCAGCTATGAAATTGTCTTTATGAAACGTCCTCCAGAGCAAACAATGATGTCCACCTTCACAGGATGATGCAAGTCCTTTTCATTTTGCCTCTAAAATTTAGAAAACATTCTAAATTTTAGAAGAGTGCTTGCAGACTATAACAGGAGTTCTTGGCCTCGTAGCTTTATATGGAATGTGGCTCTCAGAGCACAGAACATTGGTGTCTGAAATGTTACACTTGATTCGAGTATGATGAAGAACAATGTTGGGGCTAATAGGGAAAAGGGACCAATGTTAAGAAGCATTTTCCAGGTAAGTCCTCGGTTTTCCAAGTTGTTTTTTTTTTATTCCCATGTCTCTGCTATAGCTATCCCAAATGACACAATTTTGATGTGACCACACAGAACAACAAGACTCACCTTGAGCCTGCATGCGTGTTCTGATGAGAGCAAGAGGGTAACTGGCTAACTGCCCACACGTGCTGGAAACTGTACCACATCCCAATAAGACAAAAACACCTGGGTTAGCGGAACTTGATGCATAGTGTTCTAGCCATGTACTCTTTAACAGCTGCCAAGATATAAAATTAAGTAATCAGACAAGGGATCTGCATTCAAGAAAGTAAATAAATACATCTTTATTAATAATTAATCTTATAGGCTCAATCCTGAAAAGCACCGATCTCACTAGACAGTCCTACATTCTTACTTTTAAAGTGCACAGGCAAACACCTTAGCACACAGGTAAGGACTTGAACCAGACTACAGTAGCTAGGGCCTAGGAGACAAATCCTTCAAAGATCCAGCAGCAGGAACAGTGCCCACGTTCTAGACCTGTGAATACTTCAGGGGGAGGAGGAGGCAAACACAACTCAGCACCCCACAGGATGCAATAAAAGGTCACACAGCTGTGCACGTCTGTGTGCAAGGAGCTGTTTGCAAGGATGCAAACTGTAGAAAAGAACTTCCATACTGACTTGAAAATGTTTGTTCAAGCAATTCTGATTACTGCTGCAGTCTTACGAAAAATTTGTCTAGACTAGAAAAAAATTAGCCTATGCCTCTGAGTTACTTAACACACTTTGAAGCAACACCTAGCATCTAAGGTAGATACAACATTTTAAATGTTGTTGATGGGTTTAAAAGGTGCCAGTTCCTCTTGAAAAGAAAGCGAGCTGTGTTTCAAACTCCTCACAACTGGATGTCAGCCACAAAGAATTCTGGCAACATGCGCAAACACATGGAATTCAGGTCACTATAATCCAATTATAAATCAGAGAAAATGGAAAAAAAAAATGCATTGAGTATCATAAATGCGGGATATATAACATAAAGGAATATCATATCAGGTTTTTAAGGCCCGTATTTGCTACAGAAGGGGTATGTTCCAATCCAACGGGGTTAGTTAAGTATGTAAGCACGTTGTATTGCCAAGGTCTATATAATCCTGCCTTATGAGTAGATTTCTTGTTTGGTAGTTGCATGTAAGGGCCCATCAGCACAGGCATTCCTCCAGGAGGGGCAGCCAAAGAAAAATACTTAAGTCTAGTAAGATTAGTGGAAATTCTCATTTGTCTGTTTTAAACTGAAGGCAACTGCAATACTACAAACATACTACAAATCTAATAATACAGGTATTTTAAAGAATGTTTAACCTTTTCGTAAATTAACTAATGAAAGCTACATGCATTCAGTGATCTAAACTTACCTCATAAACAGCAAGGTCAATACCAGCATAAGGAATTATACCCAGAATATTAGGAATATAACCTTTGTAGAAGGCCTTTACACCTTCTCTTTTTAAGATTTTCTTAGCACAGTCAAACATCCCAGCATATTGCCCTGTTTTACCCACAGCCAATCTGGTTTTTAAAACCTAAAGGGGAAAAAAAAGTAGCCTTAATTACATACCTATTAATTAATTTATTTTATAAAGACAGGAAAACACAGCATCTCTCTGCTTATTCAATTGTCTGGAACTGCTTTACCTTTTTGTACTTCAGATCGCCTTTGTGATGACTATGGTTAAGGCTTTGTTAGCAGTAGGCTTCTTCAGGTTTATCATTAGTGCAGAGTAGCGCACATACTACCACACACTAGCTTACAAATTATTAGCCTTTTAAGATTGCATTTTAGCTTTCTTTTTTTGATTACAAGAGGCAGATTTTTGATCAACTTGAAGGCAACAGCGCGGGCAATGTTTAATAGAAACATTAGCTAAAGAACAAGTGAGAGAATTAACATACTAGCAGATCACATTTCTGATCTGAGAATAGCAAAGTATATCAAGAAAATAATCTTTCTAAAATCACGACACTCTGAGAGATAGTTAAGGGATGTAAAGATTACGTCTCGCTACTGAAACCCAGCGTCTGATTAATAATGCAGACAAATCTATAAAGCATCTTAGGACAAAGAAATTAATAACAGTATCCAAAAGAAACCACGGAGGGAATTTCCTGAGCAAGAATTTGGCCTACTTTAAAGCCTTATAAGACTGCAGCTTCCTCAGGAGTTTCCTGACACTTTGCTTTTCTCTTTTATTTAGAAATACCCTAAAAAACACTTCTAGGACAGTATTATATCTTTGTTAGGAAGATCAGAGCATCTTATTGTAGAATAGTTCATCTGTCTCCATTGATCAGTATAATCCAGATGATCTACATAACATTTCAGTTATTGTATAACTTAACCCATCTCTGTACTCAGGCTAGCTGTGATTCAGCAGCTCTAACAGCAAGGATGCTATGTAAAGCGAGATCATTATCACTGTCAGCAATAAAACCAAGTAAGTTCTATTTCTACTGACACCTGTCCCTGTGAAAAAGGTATTTAGGTTACATTTTCCATTACTTCCAAATCATAACACTGGCGTTGGTTTAATCCCAGACCCAACATCTATTCCAGGTATTTGTGTGAGATAAACTTTCTGGGGAACCAGCAGTAAAGGAAGTACATCCTACTTCTATTTTTAAAAAGCAGGATGTGAAATAGCGACCCTAGAGTAGTTAATATATTAACTCTAGTTAAATTGCAACATGTATAGTACCACATATGAATATGTCCTACAAAGGAAGTAACAGTTAAACCACCCAACTCAATTGTAGCTGTTATATCCTCCCTCCATACTGATCTCCTAATCAGACCCAGCTCTCAACCATAATGCAACAGAACTTCATCAATTCTGCTACAGACAAGACCATTCCTTGCTTAGATACAGTGGGAAAAAGACTTATGCTGAATTTAGAAAATACCTGAACATGTACTTAATTTTAAATGTGTTCTTAGATTATTTTTTCCCTGAACTAGGTTTTATTCAAAGATTGCTTTAGACAATATTATACACCCAAATATATAGAAAAATTACAAGTATCTATTAGGACATAGTATATTCTAAAATGCCTAGTACTGAAATTCTGAAAGGAAATTCAAAGTAAAAATAATTAGGATATAAGAATATAAAGGAATTCCTACACTACTTTCAAGAGCAAAATGGATTTTACTTTGGAAATGAACCAGACATTTGGCAGTCTCCAATAGAAGCAGATTGTCTGTCACTTACCTCCATGGGATAAATAGAAGTTTGTGCTGTTGCTCCAGCCAAAGAACCAGATACAAATCTTTCAATAGTGCCTAACTTCCCATCATCCTTAGTGAGAATCTTCTTATACTGTATAGTCAAAACACATAAAATAAACATCACACACTTTTTAGGAAAGGCAAGTGTTACTACAAGAGGCAGGAATACAGCACAAGATGGTTTTTCAAGCTGTACTTACTTTTTCATTAATTAAAGCTACATTTACTAAACCAACAAATTTAGCACTATACTCACTGCAACTCTGTGGACAAAGATTCTCAAGAATACAATACATACTCCAGCCTGCAAGAATCCTTTAAACACCTCAGCCACCACAGTACTGTCAGGTATTGTACAAACAACCAAAGCAAGGGTACCCACACGATGGCCCCCAGATAACAGAGGAACCCGACTCCTTTGCAGATCCAATTCTCCAGTCAAAGAATCAAAGATCAGCTACCTTGTTCAGAGACTCTTAGAGAGCTCTACATACTGTTTCATTCAAGACAGAGACACCGTCATGCAAGAATGCGCCATCAGCTCCGAGAAGGCAGAGCAAGAGTAAGAAATAATGTGCTCAAGGTTACTCTGTGGCATCAAAATCTGCCGTTCAGTTCTGCGATATCCCAAAGTTTGCTTGACTTTTTCTTGCCTTTATTTGATAGGTGTGCAGAGATGTGCAATGTGTTCATTTAGTCTTACTCAAGGCACTAGCAAGTCCCACAGAGGAAAAATAAAGATCATTTAACTACACAAGAACAGGAGTTCATTTTCCAAAGGAGGATTAGGCCTTAACATGATGCTTAAAGCTGATTCAGAGGTAAATATAACTCTGAAATCCAGGATGAGGGCATCTTACATAGCACAATGATATCTGACTTAAAAAGAATCCTGTATAAGTTCAGCTAACATAATGTGCTAAGTTTTTGGTGGTTGTCACTCTGAAGCAACAGACTAGATATTAATACAGTACTCCATATGAAGCTATGCAGACTGGAGGACAGCTTAAGATGTATGACAGATTTAGTTTATTTACACTGCTTATAATACAATGGCAAGATCTGTCTAACATCAAGTACATCTATTAACAGAATACCATTATAAGAATTCCTATATAATATAACAGTGCAAATAATAAACAGTGAGAGTGATGCAGTATTTTATTTACCATTATTTTCCTTCCTGATTTATCATCCTACCTGTTCATAAGCCCAGAACTTAATAGCTGTTTCAGGAGCTATTTTCACAACATTTACACCATTTCCCCTCCAGAGGGATCGAACACCACCTTCTTTCAACATTTGCTTAAAACCACTGGCTATATTCATTTTGTTTGATTTTGAACCATGAACCTAAAAAAAACCCAAAGTCACAGTAAGGAACATTGCTCTGATTAGACTGTAAAACTCATCACCTAAGTATTAAATTGCTTAAACGTATCAAGTAGCAAAATCACATCTACCATTGAGAAAAAAAATAATCTTATTTTAGTGGCACAAGTACTATAATATTTTGTTTACTTTTCAGTCAATATGGAAAAGACAGTTTTCATGAATACAAATATGGAAATTTTCAAAACATAACTAGTCCTCCATCATCTACATATTGTGTTTGGCCATCAGTTTTCTGTAACAGCTCTCTAAAAAGTGAAGCAATACACTGGAAACTAAAACGTTCTTGAACATTACCTGCATCATCACTTTAAGGCGATCTAATGGTGCTGTACCCGTTCGAGAGACAGCACCAGCCACTCCTCCTGCCAACAGCTGTTTCCACCACTGTCCAGTCTTTTTCTCTTCCTCTGTGAACTCATCTGGAACAGTCAAACTATCTCCTATATCCAACACCTATTAGAATCCAAAGCAAAGATGTGAAAAATAACTATCTCATTCCATCATCTCTACTTCATCAGCAGTTCCAATTCCAAGTTAACCTACCACCGAGAATATGTAAATAAAATGCTAGTTAAAAATAAAAATTACCTCTAGTTTACATTCTATAATTAACTTGCTATGGATTGCTATTGCTATTCAATGAATTTCACTTCTTCGGTTAATAGCAATGCAATAGCACTTCTACACAGGTAATGAGCAATAACACCCCAGACCCACCATTTCAAACACTGCACCATCATCATTAAAAATTATGACAAATTTCCGCCTTGAGTATGGCCCAAACAAAGGCATTCTGTCACGATCAGTAGACCTTTACAGTCAGCACTAAAGCTCAAATGCTCATATTGCAGCCAACCTTTCAGCAGACAACCTTCTGGGATTAGTCTGATAATCTCCTAAGGATGCTAACAAGAGATTTCTCTCACACACGGTAATTTATTCACACATATGTGGGATTTCTCCCCTCCCCAACATTTTAAAGCAGCATTTTTATAGCCGATATATCAGAATTTTCTATTTCTGGTAACTGCTGTGTATTATCTTACAAAACAACAAGTTTGACTAATGCTTTATACATTTTCTTATAATCAGTTACACTGAAAGACACATTAATGACTTTTTCAGCTGTGAAAGTTTGAAATTTCATTAAAAGGTGCATGTTTGTTTTACCATTCATATTGATCAAAGAAGAACATTACTATAGGCTTTAGCAATAAACCTGTCCAAGACCTAAGACTATGGAATCTCACATATCACTTAAATATAGTCTCTGCTCTTCACATAATTTATAACCATCATATATGAGAAAAAATACACCATAGATAACGCAATGCCAGTATTATGCATAAATTAAACCTATAAAGAAGCAGAATGTTTTAATAACTGGTAAGTACTGACCAGAAAGTATGTTAACTGACAAACTTTTTTCAGCTACTACTGATTTTAATTCTAGACACCATGTCCATAATTTATGCTGTGTTCCCTATCTGTTAAATAGACAGAAAGCTGTCTTGGTCATCTGGAACACAAGAATGGTGATATGCAGATTATAGATACAGCCACCAGACAAACAGGATAAGCACCAACTATTATGGATATTGAACACAGAACAGATTAATAGGAAAATCCCTTCATCTTTCTGACATTCATCATTTCCAAGTAAGGTGTCATCAATTGCTCAACTACATGGAACCATCAAAAGATCAACCAGAACTCTCAAAATATAAATTCAATGTTCTTAGAGATAGTACGTATCGTATATCTACCAGGGTTTAAACCTTGTGTCTCCTGAGCCCTAAACACAACTAAGAAAAAAAGCTAATTTGAGGGTGTTTATAACAGAAAGACCACAGCTACCAACTCATTAAAATTCTATGCCAATGCAGCTATTGGCTTGGAAGAGTCTGACAGCAATTAAAATTTTACAATAAAAACAGAATTGGAAGAGCTGTCAATGCCAGCCAGGCACGTGAGGTCTCACATCTACTCTTATCTGAAACACCAGCTGTGTTGCCATATAGCTGGATTTTGCTTGCTGTGATAACAGGGTCATCAGCTGACTGCAACACTGGAAGATCACAAGAGACTACTAAAATTGTTTCTTGGGGTAACTAACGACATTCCATAACAATATTTTTTTAAAAAAATTCTTATGTTTAATAACAGTAATACAAAGAATTTTATTACAGTAAAGGGTTTTTTTCCACTAAGTAAACTAGGACCAGGACTATTTGATCTCATAGCAGTGCTTCAAGTGTTTTCGTCAGCAAACAGGGAGCTAACTCCCTTTTGGCAAGTATTTCTGAATTGAGGTTGTACAGTGTGAAACAATCAAAGCTTTCAGATCTCATAAACTATTTTTTTATTATAAAAATGCTGACTAATCCCTGAAGATATAAATGGTCTCACTATATTCAAAGAAACCTGTCTTCACCTAACTTTATGGATTATTCCAATAATCTACAGGAAGGATACTTAGTAAACAGGATTACTATTGGTTTACTTATTATTTGTTCTTTCAAGTCAGTCACTGTGGTAAGTCACAGGTGGCAAGAGCTCCATTCAATAGTAATTTAAAAAAATTACCTGCACAGTATATAGCCTACTGCTGTATATTGTCATTCCTAAATGAAATTCTATAGCACAAAAGTGTGAGAACATGTGCATAGAAGATCACTAATGACACCAGTGATTTTATGAGAATGTTACTATATAAAGGCAAATACTGAACTAATTTCAACATAAGAAACTGTTAAAATGTTTCGGTAATTTGTTTCAACACAGCAAAAGCACTGAACATAAGAATGTACTGTATTGTGAAAACGAAATAATTTAATATTGCGGTTATTATCTTTCTGTGGAATATTTCCAAAGGAAGAAAAGGATTCCTTCCTAAGAACTACTGATAATTAATTGCCAAAGTTTACATTAAGTTCTCTGTTCAGAAGAAACTCACGTGACACTATCCTTCCTGTAAATGGTACAGCACAAAGTGAAAAGGAAAACCAAACAATCTTAAATACAGGTACGCTTTAAATAGAACTACTGTGAAGCTGTATTGCAAATATTCAATATTGCAAATCAACACAGCAGAGATGAACTTAAGAGCTGCACTAAGTTAAAAGAAAAGTTGAACTTACAGTGGAATGTTTCCAATATCGAATTATTTCCTCAATGTCTGTAGCTGGGTTAAACATAAAATGATCTCTCCACTCATTCCAGTCTACTGACATTGTCCCATCAGCATCAATACTGAAAAGAAATTGAGCAAAACCACATAAGGAAATAGTAGCAGGGATGGGGTTTTGTCCTGTTTTGTTGCCTTTTTTTTTTTTTTAATATTGGCCATCACATCAGTAACAACTGACTGTAAATTCAATATAGAGACTTTGAGGCTGAATCTGCCATGGCCTTTCAATACTATGCTTTTCTTATGCAAGTGTATCTGACATATTCCATTTAAAAACATAATATAATGCTTCATTCTATCAACAACATTTACAGGGAAATGAGATAACATTCTCCTCCCAGAACCAGAAGTTCAAACAGCGACTAGACTTACTATCACCCAAGAACACATGGAATATGTGAGAATTCCTATAAAGACACCACTGAAGGTACCAACAGCTTTCGAGGTTATAATCCCATTTATCCTACTCTCTGAATTACAAAAATATGATAATTAACAATACGAAGAAGCTTAGAATTAGAATACTTCAAGAAATAATAATTTCTGACCTTTGCAGGATCTTTTCTGCCTGTTTTTCTGAAATGCTTATACCCAATATCTTGAGGGACTGGACAACTTCTGATGGTTCAATTTTTCCTTGAAACAATCAAAAAAAAAGCTACATGTTAAGAACATGGAGCCTAATACACGTTACACGTTGGAACTCACTAAGTTACACTGTAACACTTAAATAATAGCAAAGATGATTTAAAATTAAATTAAACACAGATGGTGCACTTTGTCTACTACAAGGACGGAGCAAAGGTAAGTACATTAAAATCATGCAACCAAATTAGATGCAAACATTCAGTGAGTTAAAAATTATTTTATCTTTAATAGATACTTAGAAACTTCCTTATAGTTTCTCCATCTGGGGAACAAAAAGCCCCAGATCAATGGACCTGGAAGATAATAAAAAAGAAAAGAGACTATAATAATTTATTATTTCAATCTATAGTAAACTATAATTATGATCCTATTAAGGAGAAGTAGTAAGGGTTCCATACTGACAACTTTTTGTCTCCAGCTTAGGCAAAGAATATAAATGAAGATAACTTTTAATGCACAGTGTCTGCAAACAATGTTTGAACAAAGAAAATAAATCAAGGCATACCATCATTGTTTTTGTCCAGGCTCTTAAATGCCAGTTTCATCTTTTTCTCATGATCTTTAAGATACTGCATAAATTCTTCAAAATCTAGCTGTCCATCCTGGTTAGTATCTCCAGCTTTAAAAATTTTCTGTTGAGAGAAAATTCAACATTTGACTTTTCCAAATTACAGATCACAAATCTACAGCAGCACGGCACAGCCCCAGCTTTAAGAAAAGCATCATACTAGTCACTTTGGGAGTAAAATCAGGAAAACACCCAAGCATACACTTCAGAACTGTATTTTGTTTTCAGAATTTAACGCACATTCAGTACTTTCATAAAGAAAAAAAAAACAGCAGCAAAGACAGACTTAAGAAAGCATTATTTATTATTTACATCATTTTCCTATTCAAAGATTTTAAGGTTTCTTACCAGCATTGGCAAACTACACCTACAGGTATGAAATAACTGGGAGGGCAGGGAGGGCGTTGGAGGTGGGCACACAGGGTCAGGACAAAATCAGGAAAGAAAACAACTTTAAGCCTGTGACTTTCCTGGTTATACATGAAATTTGTAAGTATGTCAGTAAAATTGAACAAATACAGTCTTAACTAGCCTCTTTAATCCAGTGGTCTATTAATTAGGAATTATGAAGATAAAAATACAAATACCAATTAACTGTTTAACTGTTGACCAACAAAAGTACAAAGGTCTTGCCTGACCAGCACTTCCACCCCTCAGGGTTTGAGAAGGCAGGGCTTTCTGCTTCAGACTGAAGCCCTGACAAAAATTTAAAACAGACAACAGACTTCTAACAAGGAGAAGCACAGTTATCTTCCATTTTTTCATGTTTCCTAGTAACTGTCCTGCAGATAAGAAACTTTTACATGTACAATAGTATACAATTACCATCACTGCAGGAAACAAGTCTGAAATACAGCCTAAGCATACACTTCTCCATCAACAAAGGGCCAGAATACTTTACCATCTTTTTGTGTGAAAACATAAAACATTTTTAAAACAGGAAAATTACAGCAGTCCCCCAAGCAAAATTCTGTAACTGCTGAGGCTTGTCTGCAAAGACAAAACCCAAAGACCGAAGCCCAGACTAACAAACTCTGCAGGATTTATTAGCTTGGGCTTTATGCCACAGCAAGGGTTGCTCCACGCATGGAGGGCTGCAGAGAGAACAGCAGGGCCGAGGAGAGGCAAGGCCCAGAGCAAACCCCACCGGCACTTTCCATCCACTCTCACACTTCCATCTCCTCTGGCAAGATGCACAGGAAGAGGGCAGGGAAATCCACCCCAAACCCCTGCTCTAGAACACAAGATTTAAGGGGAAATTATGCCTAGTTTCTTTGTTTGGGCATTAGTCCCTGTGGTTTCCCTGTGTAAAATCCTACAGGGGCAGCACTCTGTACCAGACAGACAGGAGACCAACCTGGCAGCACAATCTCTTCACTAATTTGCAGTAAGTTTCAGAGCACTTCAGGGTACATGAAAAGCATGTGCCAAACTATTTTGCAGACTGCCTCACACAACTGTAGTTTCTGAATAAAGTAACTCTCAACAAGATTTGCACCACTGTTCTAATCTGCAAAATCTGGTTTTAATCATTTTGTTTACTCCACTGTAATTAGTAGAAGTCCTCAGAAGACCTAAGTCCAACAAGTTCTAGCCTACAAAAACTAAAGAAAGTTAAAAACTGGTGGATTTATTGCAGGTGTCTGAAAAAAATTGAAGACATCTGAACACATTTATGTTACCTCCTTTATCTGTCCTATCCCTCTACTAAAAGAAATATATTTAAATGTATAATCTCAAAAAAACAAAATTCCTAAGATTATCATAGATTTCTCAATGGAAGGGAGGAAAATGATATGGTACTTCACAGTGAAATAAGCAGCAAATTGTTTGCCTCCCATAATACAGCAAGTTATGCACAATAAAATCAACCTAAATTACCGCATACTTAGATAAAGGTGTTTGGTATCAGCTTAGAAAAATGGTGTTCTTAGTATACTCTTAAGTCTGGCTTCATTGTAATTTCTATTTAAAACCTGTCAACAAAAATATACTCCATCAATTCAGTTTCATACCCTTGCTAATATGGTTAGGGCTGTTCAGAATTTCCCATTACAAAAAAAAAGAGTCCATATTTACTGAAGTTTATGGATGCATTCCTGGCCACAACCTTCTAACAAGAAATTAAGGCTCACAGTGTAATTATTCAACAAAACCTAAACAAACATAAAAAAAACCCAAACCAAAAAACACCATTAAAAATTACTTTAGCCAGGAAGGAGTTCACCCCTCAAAGACACTGCAATCTCAATCCATCTTGTACTCCCCGCATGGCACCTCATACTGCAAGATCCAGGTGTCCTGCTAGACTCCCACAAGCTACTGAGAAGAGGTAATTAATTTATGTGGCAGTCATACACACACTTTGAGTGAATTCACAGAATCAACTAGGTTGGAAAGGACCTTAAAGATCATCCAGTCCAACTATTAACCTAGCACTGACAGTTCCCAGCTACACCATATCCCTCAGCACTATGTCGGCCCTACTCTTGAACACCTCCAGGGATGGGGACTCCACCACCCTGGTGCACCCTGGGCAGCCCATTCCAACCTAACAACACGTTCTGTAAAGAAATGCTTCCTGACATCTAGTCTAAACCTTCCCTGGCACAACTTAAGGCCATTACTTCTTGTCCTGAAATTCTAATCAACACAAATTGTTACTACTCCCTACTGCTATCTGAACTACACAAACAAAAACACAGAACAAGGAAGGTAGTGTTCTGGCTCACAGGTATGACAAAACTTTAACTAAATTCTAATTACAAAACCTCCACTGCTGAGGATGATGTGAGCCAAAGAAAACGGAAATTCCTAGGAGGTTTAGAGAGCTAGCAATTAGCATGTGTGAAGGGGGGCACCTTTCATCTGTCAAATGAGCGGATTTCATATTGCAACAACTAGAAAAGAATAGGCACAAACATACTCTACATTCCCTACTCCTGTTTTTAGTTATTTTCCAGACTTCACAGCAGTCTCAGCCACTCTCAGTGCAGCAAAACATAAGTGTCAGGGAACAAAAACGTACTTTTCCTCAGCAGGCACATGCATTTTTCTTGCATTACAAATCTAAAAGTTCATAAACAAAAGCCTCTTGCTGTTTATCAAAAGTACTAATTATGTGGGTGTTAAACTTTCAGATTAAAACCAGTAATTTGCAAGTTTGTGGAACAAACAGTAACACTGAAAGGAGCTTGCTTTCCTCTTGGAGAGCAGAAACTCCCTCATGGAGGGTTATAGACCCTGTGGGCATAGCCAGCAGGAAGATGTGTACCTGATTTCTGTGGGGAGCCTGGCACACTAACTCCCAGGTACAAACTGCTCATCCACAGCATCAAATAATTCAGGTTGGAAGGGACCTCTGGAGGCCATCGAGCAGAGCCCTGGCTCAAAGCCTGTCTAATTACATCTAATTAGATGGGGTCATGCAGGACCACATCCAATTGAGTACTGAACATCTCCAAGGATGGAGATACCCCAGCCTCCCCAGGCAACCTGTTCCAATATTCAATCACCCTCACTTCAGTTCAACAAGGAATCCAACTCTGCTGTTCTGCATTTCATATACTACCAGAGTTTGCACAGTTACAACTTGTCACCGTGTCACTTCCTGGTTCACCAACTTCTCTGATGGAGAAGAAATAGATGCATTTTAAAATAGGCACACAACAATAGAGAAGGAACCAAACTAGATGCCAGTCCTCACTTGGAAGTCCTGGGAAACAATGTTCAGTGTGCCTGCCACGTAAAACCTGCCCTTTCTTGTTTACAGACTTACTGTGGGATCACCTCACCTTTATGTAGGCCCAGCCCCAAGATGAAAATGTTTGTTTTTCAAAGCATGTAATTTATTTTCTCATTGTTTAAAAACTTTAACCCCAAGCTATAAACATAATTCACTAGATAAAATTAAATGGTAACCACATAAAGAATTGCTAATTACTGATAGATACAGGAAGATGGATAGATGATCTTTCCTTTTAATACTACAGGCCTTCACATATACTGACTACAATGCTCCTGTGCTGACCTATTTGGTCATGACATTGCTCCCTCCTTCTTTTCTCTTCTTATTCCCTTTCTTTTTTTTTTTTTTATAATTCTGCTACTTTTGTTCTTTTTCTGTCGTATATTTTGTTAATACAGCTGCTGTCGAAGTCACGCACAGCAAGGCAACACCAAAGTGAAAGGCCACAAGCAGTCTGAAATACTGAAGAATTTTATTTTCAAGTCTCTCAATTATATAAAACATGTTGCAGTGTTGAATTCCTACGCCTCCAGAAGACCTCTGTATTTGGTGTGGAAACATAAACCAGCAGGTCTGTTGAAAAAAAAAAAAATCAGAAGTTACAGGCAGGCTTTATATACCCTCAAAATCCTGATGCTCTGTAAGCAGCCTGATGAATTATTAGATTACTTTGTGACAAAGTTATTAACTTTAACACTTTTATAGCTACAACGTAAAGACAGAGAATGCAGGACACTAGAAATTTTAATGCTTTTATGTATACTTTTAAATTCACAGTTTAATTTTTATATCACTTAGTATCATTGAGTATTGTGCTAAGCCTTCACATTCTGGTTACAAAACTGAATTGTGTGTGGAAGGTAGGGCTGCTCAGTACAAATCACCTATTCATTAGCTTGTTATTTCAGCTAATTAAGATAATGTAAAGAATATTTAAAAGGAAGTGATCCATCAAGAAGTTACTGGGTGTTTCTGGCTTCCTATCATGCCATCTATAATACATGAGTTAAAAAACAACACTTAAAGATATATAATTGGTGCAATTAGCAAGTCATTGTTCTGCAATCTATGACTAGAGTTCCAAAGGGCACAGTTACAAATACTGCACAGAAAAAACACCAGCACCACAGTAAGAACAGCATCATGTCTTTGGACACTCACAAATTTCATATTTTCTTTTAAAACCAAAGGTACTACATATAAAACCAATCACAATATTCATTTCCCCTCTTCTCCCCTTCTCCTGTTCTTTCCCTCTTCACCTCCAAAATAATTAGTGCCAGTCATTCACATAGCTCTGCATTCTACAATTTTAAGTTATTATACTGTAATCGTATTGGAAGCCAAATTCAGTCACGGCTCAAGTGTACATACCTCTTCTCTCTTTACTGGATACGTACCCTACAATACTAAAAACAAATGTTGTCCTTTTCCTATTTATATCCGTCAAGACTGCACAAATTTGTGACACACAATGATAACCCAAAAATCAGTAGTAAAGATTATTAAAGTCAGTCTTGTCAAACTGCACCAGTTGGGAGATAAATCCAGCATGCAGGGAAAGGGCCGGAGGATGTGTCCACACAGCATTATACCCTAACCAGTGAGTCTACATAACACACTAACAAACTAGACTGTCACTTAACCTCCAGAAATCCAATACAGCGCTGCATTTTGAGCAAAACAGTAATTTGCACTGCCTCTAAAGACCTCACAACTAGTTGAAGGGCTGCATTCATATTTATTCACTTCCCTCACAAAGGATACTACCAACACATAAACACTACCCAAGCAGGTTCTTTAAACCTGCCACAGACATGAACAGAGTCCCCCATGGCAGTACAGCAGACTCGCACCCTTGACAGTGGCAGAGATGTTGCTATCTGCTGCAGAGCTTCCCCTTCCCTGCAACAGGAAAGCACTAGCAGTGGTCTTCTCAGTGGTCCATGGCAGGTAACAGAATCTCTACAAAAGGAGCCTAACAAGGAAGAGATGGAAGTTGTGAGTATGTTCTCCAATGTGCGTTGCAGAAGCTGCTCCCTCAGGACCTGGATAAACTCTCTCAACTCATAGCTGTGAATTAGATTTGAAGAATCTAAAACGGCATAAATGGGAGATGAAAACTATCCCTTGTACCTTCATTCATCATTCCTTGCAAGTTACACTTGTATTTTTGACTTTGTAGACTGACTTTTTCCATTAAATAAGACTGTTCTGCTACAGAGGCATCCCCACCTTATAGTCACCTTAAAAGGTTAACCAGTTTACCTTGCTTGTTTACCTGGGACACACTGTTGTCTCAAGACAGGGACTTAGCAAAGCATTTCAACACGCAGTTAAGAGATCTTCCAGAGGTGGGGGTTCCCATATTTGGTGCCTGGCATTCTTGCACTTTGCAGCAACAAGAGGAAGAATTAATCATTCACTGTACCCTGTCACTGTTCAGGAAAAACCTATCAAGTTAGTATTAAAAAAATTAATTTTATCTCCTTGGATGTTTAAAGCGTTGTGAAAACAAACATATTCATCTTGCTCTTTCATATGGAGACTTGGAAACTACAGCACAGTGTCATTTAAAAAGATTCCCAAATTGTACACATTGAAATCA
The DNA here is from genome assembly GCF_965140245.1 of Athene noctua. Classification (NCBI taxonomy): domain Eukaryota; kingdom Metazoa; phylum Chordata; class Aves; order Strigiformes; family Strigidae; genus Athene; species Athene noctua. The sequence goes on from NC_134041.1 coordinate 24,390,332, forward strand.
AATAATGACTTACATGTCATGTCTGCTTACAGCAGAAGTCAGATACATTACTGAAGCTGTTTGTGGTATTTTACAATTCCATTACAATAATCAGACATAATTGTAACACCTACTATGACCTGAAAAGCAAAATTTAAAGGAACCAAGTGGTTCTAGTTTTCTACAATCACATGACATGACATCTGTTTTGGTAAAAAGTTGAAGATGCCTATCTAAATCTACAGTACTGTTTTTTGGCATACTATTAAGGTCAGAGAAAGCTTCATTTCACATAAAGAATGACACACAGACATGAAAGTGCTGAAGTTTATAAGACTGAATCTGCGTATCATGTCTGATAATAATTTCTAAGAGTAGATATTGCGTGATCAAATATGCCCAGAAGTTCCCAAAGTAATGAGTGCTTTTTGTACGTTTCTAGCCAAGCTACAACATAATGAAGAGGCTTCCATTAACTTGGTCTACTAGTCTTCTAATTTTGCCATGTAAGGGAAGTTACCAAAATTAACAAAAGTGCCAAAACCTTAATAAAACAGTGGAGAAATGTTCAAGGGCATATTTAGCTCAGTCACTAAACAAGACTGTGCTTTCTGGACTAAGAACAGCTACAATAAGTTCAAGCTCTGAAGCACTACCTAGCTGTAGTTTTTAGAAGCCAGAGAAAAGCACAGGAGGAAACAATGCACACCTGGCCCTGTTCTCACCCGTCCTCTCCCACCAAGATGCAGCACTGTAACACAGCAGGGGGGCCTGCCTCACTTGACAGAATTCTCAATTTTCTTTGGTTTAAATGCATCAACACACTTCAAGTGTTCTGAGTATTTTTAGACTTTGTTGGACTAAAATTTTCATAAACACAGTCGATGACTCTAAACAGACCATATTCTGATTGCCGAGAATTTAGTCTCATTGGGCCCTGTTTCCACCACACAGAGGTGCCTCATCACTCTCTCTCTTCATTTAAGGAGCCTTAACGTAGCCGAAGACTTATGTCAAAACCCGACGGGGAGTCAGTCCAAATAAGACCATTATATTGTTTCCAGTATGTGGTTATTCATTTCAATAACATCTTTCTACTCCTAGCTCCAGGACTCAATGTATAAATAGTACCTGAATTTGAATGCTTGGCTGTTCCCACCACAAACTGAAGCTTGAAATACGGGGTTTGCCTCCTACAGGTTTACTGTAAGGATTGATTGCAACAGAAGGAAAGTGTGAACAAAAATAGTACTTCATATAACCACTCGCACCATTTATGGTACTCCCGCCTAAGAGACTCACGGCATTCTGAAGACACAGGATGAGATCATTTGAGATCTGATCCCAGCATCTATTTTGTATCTCTACTGGACAAGTCCATTAATCAAAGTGACCATAAAATAGCTGTTAATGTTGCTTGTAGAGCACTGTTTGATACTGTCACCACACTGAATTCTTTCTTCATAGGTGTTGATGTATTATGTCAGGAATCTTTTGTAAAGCTTTGCAAAGTTACCCATTCCTAGTGGGTAACATACTACTATATAAAACTGGAGTCATCCTGGCAGCCTCTGAGCAGCACACATTTTGGATTTTCCACTGGTTTACTTTTGTCTGTCAGATACTGACAGGAGACAGGTCAAGTAGAACACAAAGTTAGGGGTTTCTGTCACGTTGTGCTATGATGCCTTGCTATGAGGAAAAAATGATTCTTCCTTACAGGGATATGCAACGTATCTCCAAAGCTTACCACATGGTTTCACATCAATTCTCTTACCTACAGTGTTACTTCACCTAAAAGAATGTCTCATCATACATTAAACATTAATAAAACTGCCAAGAGAACTGATGAAAAGTGAAATAAAAAGAGCATACCAGCAGTCTATTACTTAAATGGACAGCAACTTTGTATCTTTTAAAGATGTGCACATACCTTCTAGAAAGGAATTACATTTCAAGAGGAAATACTAGTAGCACAAACACTAATTTATACCCTGAAAATAATGACTTGGGATGAGCCAACTGACTTTGCAGTGAAACATAGTAACACTCACATGGTCCCTTACCAGGAGTTAGCCAGGAAGCAGCTATGCCCCCCAGAAGTAGTGACCAACGCTCTGTGTACGTGGATTTCATCCCATTCAATGGAAGCCAGTCCTGCAAGCATATTTTTCAAAACCTAACCCACACCTGCATCTAGAACACAACAGTGCAAGGCCTGAGACCCCAACCCAGCTGTGATGCACCAAAGCCTGCTCTGCTTTAGGATACCCCAAGGTCTGCTCACCCCGTAGTGCCACTATGTTGGCAGGGCTGAGCAGTTCAGTAGCTGCCACATTGTGTAACGTTTCCACATCTCATTTCCTTACTCATTAGTTATTAGTAATTATAAGACTACTTCCGCCTCTCCAAACACAAAATACAATGACTCAATATCTGACTTCATGAATAAAACACCTTTTTACCAAGTAGTAAAAAGACATTTTACTCAATTCAACATCACTTTAGAGCTTGAAGCAAATGAGAAAAGGCAGCTTTGAGCTGCAATAAAGTACAGGGAGCAGATTAGCTACGTAAAGACAGGAAAAAGCTGGACACAAATCTTACTGAGGCTCTCTTATCACAAGTTTAGTTATTAACATATATAGTCTATATATAACTATAGACTATATATATACTATAAAATATATACTATATAAACTCTAGACTATATATAAAATCTAGTTTCTAGTTCAAACTGTGCCACCATTAAGTTTAAAATAGTGGGTATATAGAAGTTCCAGTGCACTCCAACAATTCTTCCACCTCTCAAACGTGCAACATGACTCATGGTTTATTTTGTTTACTCTGTGTTTCTTAAGCAACTAAAAGAAGCCAGTTCCTGCTCTCCATTACATACAGGTAAGTCTAGCTTACCTCTATTGATTTCATGGCTTTCACTTCCAGTTTATCCTGTAGCAACTGAGAAGTCTGACAGATACTCAGATGTACAGTATTAATGAAAGGCATTACACACCAATCTTGAGAAAGAACTTGGAATTTCAATTCGAAGTTGCTCAAAACTTCAGAAGCACGCCACTTGGGTCTCAGGGTTTTCAGTGAATTGTGTGGGAAGACCACCCTTGCTAAACACCAGAAAACTAACTGGTCATCTGTTCCCCTGTTGTTCAATGGAACTAAAACCCAAAATTGTTACAGTCAAACTGGTACAACAGGTTTTCAACAATCTGTATATAATGTGTGACTGAAGTTTGAAACTAGCATGCTCTTAATACAGATAACTCTCATGGATAAGCAAACAGGCCAAACCATCCCTCCCTTAAATACCTAAAACTGAGAACACAAAATGTACTTATTTTAAAGATTATTTTGATCAGAAGCAATATTAAAGTGAAGGAATGCTTTCATTTATACTCTCAGATAAGCATCATTCAACTCAAGAGGCCTGCTTGATACTTCTCCATTAAGTATATGAGACAGAGAATTAAATATACCAAAAAGAGGTAAAACAGAGACCAAATAACGAGACCATGGGAAAGAACTGGCAGTGTCCCACAATTAGTATAAGGTCACTGAAATTTAATTATTGACGCAACATATGTCATAACACTGCAGTCAAAATTTAGGTTCACTTTCCTGAACCTCTTTCAGAAAGTATGCAACAGCTAGTACAGGCAGTAGAATGCCATCTAACCATTCTTTATACTGAAACAAAGAACAGGACTGTTACGGTAATAGCTCTGGCACAGATCTCAGCCGTAGCTGTTCAGCCTAACTAAACCTACGTGTGCCTTTTCAGCACAGACTTGCATTACCACAGAAATACTCAGGCCTACAGATTTGCGCATTAAGCGATTTTATATTTTGATCCCTGAGGATTACTGAGAACAACTAAGAAAGAGAAGTTTCTTTTCCAGGTACAGGTCAGATTTACTAGAGCAACTCAGCATTGCACTGGAATGCTTGATGTTTCAACTTTTATTGATTTGTGAGGTCACAACACTGGTAACTGAGGACAAAGAAATCTGTCAGTCCAACCCAATCACTGCAGAATCCACAGCACAGAGCACATGCCGTTTTGGAGTTTGATGGCCACTGTTGCAAGTGTGCATTTTTAAATAGAAGGGCCTTGGCACTGGGCACAGCCCATGCCAAGAAGAATAATTTCCATGTCCGCGTGTTCATAGAGACTGAGCTTCAATAACTAGTTCTGGATATTGCAACCTACTGTTACGCTGATTTACTTACCTGCTGCCCGAAGCAAAGTTTATTTTGTTCGGACCTAGATTATGCAAAGGTGGAGTGACAGACAAAAAGTGTAAATTGCCATCCAGTATGATAAAGGAAGTAAAAAGTCGACACATGATGAATAAACTCGGCCGTGCCCACTTGGCAACGGAACGGCCGACAGCCGTACTGTTCACAGCGTTCGCACTCGGGAACCTTCATTTACAGCCCTGGGCAGACACGGCGTCACCGGGGAGGAGGAAGGCAGGCTCGGCGCCGGCCAGGAGCGGCCCAAAGCCCCCGGATGCGGCTCCCGGGTCTGGAGCAGCCCTCGACGCGCCGCCTCGGCTCCGGGGCCGTCCCGGCGAGCGCCAGCCGGGCAGCGCCCCGTCCCTCACGGGCTGGGGCGGCCAGGCCGCGCCGCGCCTTCCGCACGGCCGGGGGTTGCCGGAGAGAGACCGCTCGCAGGCGGCTGCTCCTCCGGGAGGCAGCGCCAGGGCGAAGCGGCCCACGATCAGGGAAAGGCCGCAGCGGCTGAGGACAGGGGGAGGGCCGCCGCGCCCCCGGCCCGCTCTCACCTCCTCCGCCTCTTTTCCCAGGGGGATGCCCATGGCCCGGAGGCCCGTCTGGAGCTCGGCGATATCCACCCTCCCATCTTCGTTGAGGTCCAGCTTCTTGAAGAGGTTAGCGTACCGGGAGTCGCCATCCCTGCTCCCGTCGCAGGCGGCCGCCGGCAAGACGAAGCCTCGCAGGAGCTGGAACATGGCGGGGGCGTGCGGTGCGGGCAGCGGGACGCTCGCCCCTCGGCTCCCGCGGGCTGAGGCACCGCCTGTGCCGCTGCCAACGCCCGCAGCTGCCAGAGGAGGAGCCGGCCCGGCCCGGCCCCGCCTCAGCGGCGAGGCGGAGGAGGGAGGACGGCAGGGCCCTTGGGGCGATCCCCACCCTCCCTCCTCCGCTCGGGCGGGCGAGCAGGAGGCGGGAAACGAGGCGCTGAGGGGAGGGGGCGGGCGGCAGCCGCAGCCCCTCAGGCTCGCCTCAGCTCTTCCTCCCGCACTGAACAGCTAAACATTTCCCGTGCAAGCACGGAAACGCCAACAACGCTGCAAAAGACCTAATTTGGATGCTTTGTCTCATTCTAGTCACCAGCCGTTGAGGTCTGGGGTTGAAGCTGTATGAAGAGCCCCCAAGTCTAGAGACTGTCTATGAAAGAGCTTGGCTTGCTTGGCCTAACAGAACAAAGACTAGAAGAGGAAGCCTCTAGATTTTTGCTTCATAAATAAATCAGTGGAGTAAATGCAAAAAGACACAGCTGGTATAAGAACAGATGGATAGAAAATGTCAGCAAGTAGGCTCTCCCTGAGAGCGCTGCAGTGAAAACAAGAGGCACTGAATTGAGTTTTGCTTTCCTGGTGCATATACAGTCAATACACAACCATGAAAAGAAGTGCGTTTCAGCCTTATAGCAGCAACTTAAGTAGCCTTGCTCAAAGAGTAATTATTAAAGCTAATGTGCTACATTGTCTGACCATAGACTAATTGATGTTTGAAAAAGGGCTAGATGCTACTATGACTTGCATATGTAAAGACTACCTGATTGTGTTAGAGATTCATTGGATTACAGAGTAAGTGGGGTGGAAAGGGACCTCAGCGAGTCTGTACTCCAACCTCCTGCTCTAAGCAAGTTCAGCCACGAACTCAGACCCGATTACTCAGGTCTTTAGTCCGTCTTGAAGACCTCCAAGGATGGAGACTGGACCACCTCCCCAGGCAGCCTGCTCTACAGCCTAACTGTCCTCACAGGGAAGAAGCTTTTCTCTTTTGATCTACTGTGAGCTCAGTTTGTTTCAATTTGTGCCTGGTGTCTCTCATTCTCCCACCATGCCCCACTACAAGAAGCCTGACCCTATCTTCTTTATAATCTCTCTATAGGCACCAGAAAGGTGGATGCCTCCTTTTAGGTCCTCAGAAAGCCTTCTTTGCTTCCAGTTGATCAGGCTCAGTTTCCTCAGCCTCTCCTGAGGCTGGAGCAAGTGCTCCAGGCCCCAGACATCTTGGTGGCCCTCTGCTGAACTCTCCACTTTATCCGTGTCTTTTAGGTGTTGGGGAGCCCAGAACTGGAACAGTGTCTAAATATAGTCTAGCTTGTGCAGAGTAGAAGGGGATAATCACTTCTCTCCATCTGCTGGCCATGGTCTTGTTAATACAGCCCAGGTTGCTGCTAGCATTGTTTACTGCCAGGACACAGTGCTGGCACCTGCTCCATTTGCTCTCTGCCAGTACTCCCAGGTCCTTCTCAGCAGAGCTGCTCTCTGGCCTGTATCACTGCAAGGGGCTATTCCTTCCTACATGCTGTACTTCCTGTTTGTCTTTGCTGAATTTCACAAGGTCCCTGTCATCCCATTCCTCCAGCCGCTTCTGAATGGCAGCCCTACCCCCAAGCACTCCAGGTAGCCCCTCACCGTTTGGGATCATCTGGAAACTTGATAAGACTCCACTGCCTCCACCTAACTGATGAGTATGTTAAACAAGACAGGTCCAAATGTAAACATGTTACTTTGTTAGTACAGCTAATGTTGTGTGTTGGAATAGGCAGAGTCTGAACATCCTTTACTCCTTTCTGGAATAAGGAAAGTGAGTGTTGCTGAGGTCACTGCATCCCAGCGATGCAATACTGCTTAGTATGGCCTTTGATTCTGTTTTTCTACTGATGCCATCATTCTTACATCTCAAAGTACAGCAAGTGCAACATTCTCTTTTATCACTAATCTGAACATGCAGGTAATAACTCTCTGTACTAGTTATTGAATACAATACCTAGAAAAATGACATAAGTGGGAATGAAACAGCACTACCCTAAGCTCTTACTGCATATCACTAGGTTTCTAACATCCAGCACTGTCAGTCTGAGGTCTTGATGAGTACAGTTATTTTCTTATATGATCATGCTAAATACTGTACTTGTATATTAACAACATGTATGAACTAGAACCACTCAAAAATTAACAGCAAATACCTGAAGCATACATTTACATTGACCTCAGACAGTTTTACCCTATACTGTGTGCTAATGTCATTTAGCACAGATCAGCTAATCATTTCCACATGATCAATAAAGCCATATGCAAGCACTCACTGGAACCTGCAGGCATTGAGTGCTAATATGTTTCCTAGCAGCATAATGACAGACACCACATTTTGGTAATGTCTTCGGAGTGAATAAATTAACTTAAAATATTTTTTTTATCCATTAAATATAACTCTTACTTTATGGCAATACATATAAATTTGTGGACTGATATAATATTCTTGCAGAGTAGATTGAAAGTAGTGTCTGATGAGGGATGGTTGACTAAAGTAAGAAGTGGCATAAATAAAAGATCAAGACAAGAAGAGAACCTCAATGGAATACTGACATTTTTTCTAAAAGATCCGTAATTGTCATTAACAAGTGTGAAAAGTTAGTGTCAGTAGTCTGAAATTCAAGGTGAAAGAGGAAGAGATGCTCTTGTTCTTCCTGAAGCAGGAAGGTAGAAAAGCTAGTTTTGGCAAGTTTGGCTTTTATAAGTGCGCCTTGTGTAGTTATAATTTATATAGCATGTGTCATACTGTTAGGGGTTGCGTAGGAAAAGTAGGCCACAGAAAACAGGCAGAAATAGAGCTTGGTGGTTAGGGAATTCACATTTGCAAATACTCTGCTTTGACTCGCATGCATGGCAGAAGGTTACAAGTACAGGTTGTATTTCCTTGTTCCAGCTGTTTATCCACGATGTGACACGACAGTAAAACTCAGTTTGCATTGAGTGATTCCAGATTTACACGGATCTCTCTGAAAATGGAGTGAGTAGCATACAGACGCACAAAAGGTTTAAATGCTTTGACTTTAGCATGACTGGCTGATACCAATAAGAAAGGTAGATAAGAGTCTCAGATATTTTGCCTATGTTGATAAACTATTAGTTACACATCTGAGGAAGCCATTGCCCTTGTTGAGAGCCACAGACACTATTTAGGCCTAATTAACCTACTGCAGTGACAGCTAAGACAGTGACCACAAATGAAGTTCCAGAGCTCTGCCTCATTTACATCTCTAACAAGAAAATAAGTCTTTTCCTATTATTTGGAACCTAGCACTACCAAGGTTTTTGGGCTGTATTGTTTATAGACTCCTTGTTTGTTAAAAAGGAGTTTTGATTAGTCCATTATCTTGCACTCCAATTTTTACCTTGCTTGAAGGAACTGCATAGCCGCAAAGGACAGCCAAGTCAAAAAACATCTTTGCCCAAGATATGCATCTAAAATAAGATTTTTCTTTTAAAAAAAACTCTGTAACACATTATTTACATTGAGTATTATAAGGCTTTCTGATATCAACACTGATTAATATCAGAACATCAAAACCATCAGAAAAATATATGCATTTAACTTACTAAAACAAAAGCTTTTAATTAGTATATGTATCAATACATGTACAATAAATGTTTAAATCACATCAATACTATCCACTTAGAGCAAGTGCTATAAATACCACAAAACCTTAGAGGCTAGAAGCAGACTTGATGTATTTTATTAATAGACTTAAAGATAATTCTGCTGAATTGCATGATTCAGTGTCTGGTCTAGATACCATAGCTCTTTTTCTGAGAAAGGAAACACTTCACAATAATCTTAAAATTATGAAAATAGTCTACTGCATGAGCCAAGAGTCATTTAACTCCAGGGACTGCAATGAAGTTGAGTAATTTTTAAATGTTGAGACCAAATCCAGTTCTGCTACATCCAGAAATTTTATGTCACCTGAAGGAGCAATCTTCAGGACACACCCAGAAGAATATAATTAAATGACACAAAGGCAATCAATATTTAAAAGGCAACAAAGTTTAGTGGTTTTTTTCTTGTTTTAGGGTAAAATGAATACTTGTTCCATTATATACATGTAATTAGCTCAGCTCTAAATTATCATTATAAGATAATTCTTCAAAACAAACACATTTTTGAATCTTACAATCATATAATAACAAGCTCTACAGTAGATTCAGGTTTGGTTTTTTTTTTTTTTTCTCCTTGCTGGTATTAATTTCTTCTAGCACTGGACTGGTTTAGCATTAAGAAGGTATTATGCCTTAATTCAGACAGATTACTACTCTAATACAGATAAATATAGTTTACAAATTAAGAAATCATGATTTAATATTGTCCAGTGGAGGTCGAGCTGGGTATGCTTCCGCTGTGTCCTGACTTTTCCTGTGATGCATCAGCGTTTTGGAGGGCACAGAACACCTCATTGGATTGGGGCTGTTACCTGAGCTTTATTTACAACGCGGCTTTAAATAGCCATGCCACATGAAGGCAGTGATCATTCAGAGGGTAATCAGAGAGACTGCTCATGTGGGTTTATACTCGGCATGTACAAACACATTTGGAGGACTAAGACTTCACCACTTAAAGCAGCGTGAGAAGTGTTATGATTACAGTGTTTACTTACCTACATTGCATTTAGCACTACTGAGCTCACTTGTTAGTTTAACTTAGTTTCAGACATCCAAATGAATCTCCTTCATGATCACAACAGAGTGCTTACAATTGTCTGCTACTGGAAGCACTGATCTGGGCACAGGCTGTAGCCCAAACCTTATATCAGATCAGATCCATCTAAATCCAAACCTAGGAAATGTTTCAATGTTTTTCTGCTGCCACTACTTTCAGGAAAAAGAGCTACAGGTCAGAAATACAAGTGCCCAGCAGGGAAATGGTGCTGCAGAAAACAAGTAGGCCAAGTAGATGAACACAGGTACACCAGTACTGCCTCCAACAAAGATACATACACTGGTGTTTGGGAGGATGTAAAAATCCCAGAGACCTGGGCTTCACCTGTCCATGCAGAAAGTTCCCTATTAACTCCCGCAACTTTGTGACTGAAATCTTATATTCTTTGGGAGAGCAAACAGCTTTTGAATTATTTGTTTTATCCTCATGTAACTGTGGTATTTTAAAAACCACTGATTTTTCTTGAATCTTTGAGCTTTTGTACCTACTTGAGTAACATCCAACTTCTTTAAAAAATTATGAATTTTTCCTAAAATAAAACTCCAGTACTTTAAGCTTGCAGAAGCTCTACATCAATGACAACACAGGATTGTTATATTACCCACAGTGTTTTTCCTTCTTTGAAGAACTCCTCTGCTATTTTGAGAATCTTTTGATTTAAGATTCTAAATATATTTAGAAATCTGACACTTTTGACTTTGACTCTTTCTGATCAAGGTTATATTCAGTACAGAAGACTCTTTCAAGTCACCCAGTTCCACAATATAAACATAGCCCCTAAACAGAGTTGAGCTTTTTAAGATAAGGATTGCATTTGAATCAAGCCTCCTGAAGACATGGGGCAAGCATCCTTTTCCCTGTTTTGGCAGTTATCTCAGGATAGCAGGGCACAGCAAGGCCCAGCTCCCTCCCCAAGCGCAGGAACCACAACAGCAGGACAGGGGTCTCACCAGCCAGGGACCCCCACAGTACCTGAGCAAGGAGTGCAAGCACCCACTGCAGCAAGGCAGGGCTGAGGTCAGGCTGGGAGCACAGCACAAGGACCAGGCCAGCAACAGCAACCACAGTCAGGCACATCTACAGTGAAAAGACAAGTGTGAGACCAAGCTAGGAAGTCAGCCTCCAGGTCAGGGTGCAGACAGAGCATAGCAACAAACCAGCAGATCTGTAAAGCTTAAATGTGGAGTGAGGGCTCAGAGCTGAGTTTAAATGGGTCCCCTGGGCAGGGTGTGGGGGAGGACCCAGGTGAGGCTGGTCAGGGCTGTCACCGCCTGTTGGTGAGTTCAGTATACAACCCATAATTTCCTGAGAAGTTCAGTTACACAGAGAACTTGCTTGTGTGGAATACTAGGTAAAAACATACACTAATCTATGGGTTTTAGTAACTTGTGAAGGCTGGTGATCTATTTCTTCTCTGATTAAGTGTAAATTAGTTCAGATTTTCTTTAAGGTATTGTATAGTGCCTGATTAGTTGCATTTATCAAGGTTTCAACAGATAACTTATCTGGCATACAACCCTATTTTTCTTCCTGTATCTTAATACACAAGGCCTTTCCAGTCAAATATGGTAACCTCTTCCATCAACCAGAAATATCTGGTTTTAACAAAACTTTAGAATTGGTTCTTTAGCCTTAAAAGAAAGGAGCATCTTGATATAACTTGATACCAACTACATGATAACTCCTTCTAGATGCTGAGAACTTTTCAGCTTCCTTTTCTTTTAACAGAGAGCTAATGAATACATTACCTGGAGAATTGCCTTGTATGATATGTTGTAGGCTGTTAAAGTCTGTTAGAAGACTTTCAGAATTGGTTTTGAGCAGACTGAAGAAGTGTTCTCAAGGGGAGAATTCCTAGGTCTAGGCTAAACACCTAGACCTCCTCTCAAAGATGTCTTCATATTAACTTTAATCTAGTTAAGCAGCTTCTTTCGGAGCCAGTGATTACTTGACACTTGGGAGTTTTGGAGGGAAGCTTTTGTTAAGAACATGAAGCTGATAATGGAGTTAGAACTACCCTTGTAGTTCTTTTTGCTGGAGAGCTGTCTATAAATACTTTTTCCACCATGGAAGTTGTAGGACAGAAAAAGCAAGAGCATTTCTCTTTCAGGCACTCAATTTTTATGCTTTTTACTCTTTACTACTTTTGGGGGTTTTTTTTTTGTTTTTTTCCTGGGATCATGCTACAGGCCAGTGTTTGATATTTTGGTATAGTTAGCCACACAAATCACTTATGATGTCTGTATTCATCAGGTATGTGTTCCATGCAAAATACTTTTAAAATGTTGTTATCCTGACTGAGGGTCAGCAGTTACTTTCACAAGCAGCTACAAGATTTCGGGGGCTGAGTGAAGAAACGCTCGCTTGTGGGAAGACAGACTGTGTCATAGAGTTCTCTTACGCAACACTCTGTAAAGAGGAAACTGATCTGCAGATGGAGGTTGCTCAGAGCTTACTTTATGTTTCAGTCTCCTAGAATGGGTTTTTGAGACAGCTGCTCCCTGGAGAGAACATGCGGGTGTCAAATTATACATTATACAAAAGAGTGGGGTGCTGTGATCAGCTGTGCCACAGGACTGTTCTTAAATGTAAACACGGATGTGTACATTCCTCCTTGTCCACAAGACTATGAGCCTCTGTTGCTTTTATCAGAAGTGCAGGCCGTTGCAAATTACAGGCTGAACGGCTCTAAGACAGCCCGGTAAGGTCTGAACTACGTTTTGGCTTACAGCCTACAGCAGGAACCTAATTCGGAGCTGAAATTTCGACGTCTGAACGCCGTTTGGTTCTGTTCGTGTTCTTCAAAGTAACACACGTATCAGCCGCCGTGTTGGGGAACCGGGGGGACCCCGCCGGCGGGGTGTGCCCGGCCGCCCCAGCGGGTCTCGGGGGGGCGGGAGAGCTGCCGGGGCCAGGTCGCACGCTCCGCTCTGCCGGGGCCGCGGCCGCCTCCCCGCTCCGGCCGCCCTCCGCGGCGCGGGACAGCGGCACGCCGGGTCCCGGTGACCCAACCACCTTGCGACAGCACCGGGCAGCTCCTCCGGGACGCGCCGCGCCGGCGCTCGGGGCTCTCGCAGCAGCGGCCGGGGCTCGGCAGCGCCGGCGAGTGGCTCCCGCCGGCCGCGCCCCGGCGGCGGCCGTTGCCGGCGGCGGGCGGAGCGGAGGCGGGCGGGTTTGAAAGGGAGGCGCCGCGGCCGCCGGGGGCTGAGCTGGGAGCGGCCGGTGCTCCGGCCCGGCCCGGCGGTGCCGCCCTCGCCCCGGGCATGGGAGCGGCGCGGGGCGGTGGGCGCGGAGGGGAGCTGCCGCGCGGCGCCGAGCGGGCCTGGGGGCGGCCCCCGGGGAGCCCCCGGCCCATGGCCTTCATCATGATGAAGAAGAAGAAGTTCAAGTTCCGCGTGGAGCTGGAGCTGGACGAGCTCTCCTCCGTGCCCTTCGTCAACGGCATCCTCTTCTGCAAGGTGCGGCTGCTGGACGGCGGCAGCTTCACCGGGGAGTCCTCCCGGTAGGTGCCTCCGTGAGCCCAGCGGCTGTCGGGTCGCCTCTCCCGCACCCCCCCGCCCCCCGGCGGGGCCGCGGCCGCCCCTTGCCGGCGGGCTCCGCTCGAGCCCGCGCCTCCGCCGAGCCGCCGGCCGGCTCTGCTGCCCCTCCGCCCGCTTCTGGGGTCCCGGCGGCGGCGAGGCGGGCTCAGCTGCTCCCGCGGCGCAGCGGGCCGGGCCGGGGCCCGGGGTCGGGAGCGGCCGCGGGCCGGGCGGGTGAGCGAGGGTTGGGGGCCCGGCGCCGGGAGCAGACGCGCCGCAGCTCCCGCTGCTGGCGGCTGCCCCGGGGCTTCTGGCCACTTCGGTCCCCGCCGGCGGCTGCGGGCGTGCTGCTCGCCTGTCCCCTCGGGGAGGGCGGCGGGCACGGCCGCTCAGAGCTCCCGTGGCACGGCGTGCCCTCGGGCAGGCTGGCTGTCTTCTCACCACCCCCCCGCGCCACCGGCAACAGAGGAGAGGTGCCAGCACTCGGGGATTCCTCGTTCGCCGCTTGAAGCCGTAACGCTTCCAAATAAATATTGAGGCTCTTAAACACTGAAGAACGGGGGGCATGAATCCATGAGCGGATGAGGGTTGTCCTAGAGAAGCCGGCCGCTTGTGCCGTAACGCCTCGAGCGGTGGCGCCTGCTGCTGGGGCGGTAACGGGAGGGGGAGAAATTTCCTGCCACCAAGTCTGAAATCAGAGCTGTTCCCGTGAACGTGAGTTGTGCGACCTTAATGTTTCATTCTGCTGGACACTGGCTCACTGTGTTTCGTTCTGTGGGTTCTGACATGGAGAGTTAACATAAACAGTTTCATGGAAAAGTCCTCTCATTTCCAGTGCGTATTCAGGTCATACGCGTTACTGACTTCGTTCTCGCTTAATTCTGCAGTGCGAGTGCAGCAGCAGACAGGTGTCTTCTTTTTTTTTTTTTTTTTTTTCCCCCCCTCCTTCTTCTGTGCCTCATCAATAGAACCGCCATCTGCTGTGACAGTGCCTTCACGATCCACTAGTAGCGATGGGTAAACAGAGTGCAAGTGGGTTCATTTTTTCCAGGTACCAGGCAGAGGCAGAACCTTGTCAATGGGAAGGGTGTGCTCTAGCTTTGGGTCTGGGGAGGAGGTGGCTGCTCTCCCATTACACTTGTTCATGTGGTATGGTTTATTATATTACTGTAATGTTATTACGAAATGGATTTACTAAAAAATGTCTCCTAGAATTCTGGGAGCAGATAGAAATTGGTAACAAATCTATGAATATTTGGTTATTGTCCTATTAAAATACTACTGTTACAGAGTTTGCTATATTATCTGCTTTTGATTCTGTAAATAGAATTAATTAAGGATAATAAAGAGCATAAAAATGGAACTTTGGCCTAAAACCTCCTTATTTAATCATTCCGTTATACTAGCATGTGTAATTAAAGATTAATTTTTCTTCTCTACAGTTGGAGGATCTTCAGCTCATCAGTGTTCAGTTCTCATTTCTTGTCTCTTTTTTTTTCTTCAACACTTTTCTTGTGAGCGACTTCTTCATGAGTAATAGATGATAATGATAATTGTGATTTTAGGCACTAATGTGCCATTACTGTCCTAATGCAGCCCTTGCTGCCTTGAAGTCATTTTCACAGGCTGACATACATCTTCTGGACAGTATTTTAAAGGAGTTCATTTCAGCGGAGGTGATGTTTTTGATACATTGTTGTGATCTTAGCATTTTTTTGCCTTGCCTGTTCATGATGCTAAAACTAAAAGCTTGAAAGCATACATTCATATCTTTATGAATGGGAACAGTGTATTAGACTAAGATATACATGATAGGAGGTAGCATGTGGAGGTAGGAAGTGTCAGTGGAAGTGTGATGATGTGAAAAATTGTGTTGAAATATTGTGTTGGAGTCAAAGAAGCTTTGAAATTCTTTCATTTTCTTTTTCTGGGGGTATGGCTTAAAAATAAGAACAGCAGTGAAACATGCTGGTATATCAAAGTCCCTGTGAGTGTAACTGGTCCATTCCTGTTGGACTGAGAAGTGTTGAGGTATGCTGGTAGGAAGGTAAAGAATTCTTCTGCAGTCATCCTTCAGTGCCAATTTAGGGAGTGCCTTTGCTCTTGGCTTAAGAATTAACAGATGGATTTTCACAGTGGTGATTCAGCAAAGGTCAGAATAAATAAGGAAGAAATTAAGTTAACATCAGCGTGGCAGCATTTCAAAACTTGTCAGTTGCAAACTTTTTAAAATGGCCATCATCTTCTAGTTGCATGCCTTTTATTAGTTTCATTGTGATCTGGCAGTCGTAGCCTTAAAGCAGTGATCTTTATAGTGTTATAGAAGTAGTTTGAAGAACTCCATTGTGTTTCTGAAAGTAATATACAAACTCATTTCAAATATTGTGTAATATGTGGGAAAACTGACCTTCTTAATAGTTTTTACTTTTGTTACTGACTGAGGTCTAGTAAGCTTTGGAGAAGTTATTGAGAATTAAGTTCTCAAGCTGGTACTGACACAAACCAATACCCTGCTGCCTCTTGTCTTAAGTGAGCAAACAAACAACAACAAGAAGGAAAAAAAAAAACCAACACAAAAAACAAACCCAATGGGCAATCATATCAACAGGCTACTATAACCCAGCCTAGCATTAACAGTATTTTCTTTCCGAAACTTAGTCATTGAGAAAGAAATGTGGGAAAAACATGGGCTGGCAGATTGGAATAAAGGCCTATATGTAGCGAGTTGCAATGAAAACAGATTCAAGCAGTCGGTCTCTTTTCAGCCCTATGTGGATCATGCTGTATGAATCATTAAAGCCCTGATCCCACGAGCAATGCGATACCTACATCATCCCCCTGAACGTTGAAGTGGGATGAAAAGAAGACAGGTGAATGTTCAAGCTACTGAAAATATTTTTTTCACCCCTCAGATCTTTACTGAGATAGGTATCTAAGAAACATGTTAGGAAGACATGGTCCATGTTATTGGAGACTTGTCAGAGACCAACTACTCTTCTGGCTGACACAGATGTGTGCCTCAAGCATATAGAAATTCTGTGAGCAGATAACACCAGCCTCTATAGTGCAGTACACAGTGACCTGGTTCGTGTATAAACAGCAACCATATTAATTGTTTACACATCACTGGTTTTTTTTGTGTTTGTACGTTGGGTGTTTTTTAGTACTCTAATTTGAAAACTCTTATTTATAAGACCCTTCCCCACGCGTATTTGTGAATATTTACAGTGGGAAATGTTATAATGCTAAGTGCTTAATTACTGGACAAAATATTCAACTTTAAAAAGTAATCTGGTACTGGCAAATAATACTTTGATCAAAGGACATTGATCAGCCATGTAGTAGCAGTGTTTAAACAGGGGGAATGTTTGAGTGTGTGTGCAAGTACAGAACCCTGGAATTCTAGTGAGAATGAATGGGTTATGTGCTTTGAC